>NC_068921.1:17481581-18731581 GCF_023091745.1 Budorcas taxicolor
GAAACCTCCTGTAATGGCTACCCACTCCAGTATTCTTCCCTGAAGAATCCCATGGGCAGAGAAGAATGGCAGGCTATAGTCCATAGGGTCATAAAGAGTCAGACTTGACTGAAGACTAACATTTTCATTTTCACAATTAACAATTTGAGATTCATCAGTTTGTAAACTGTAAAAAAGAAAAACCCCTCCACATGTCTTAATTAATACATTTGTAATGTCCTACACAATAAACTGTGGAAAGTTTTAAAAGAGATGGGAATAGCAGATCACCTTACCTATCTCCTGAGAAACCTATGTGTGGGTCCAGAAGCAACAGCTAAAACCAGACATGGAACAACTGATTGATTCAAACTGGGAAAGGAGTATGACAAGGCTGTATATTGTCACTCTGTTTACTTAACTTCTATTAAGAGTACATTATGCAACCTGCTGGGTTAGATGAATCACAACCTGGAATCAAGATTGCCAGGAGAAATATCAACAACCTCAGATATGAAGATGATACAACTCTAATGGCAGAAAGTGCAGAGGAACTGAAGAGCCTCTTGATGAGTGTGAAAGAGGAGAGTGAAGAGCTGGCTTAAAACTCAAGATTCAGAAAGATGGCATCCAGTCCCATTACTTCATGGCAAATACATGGGGAAAAAGTGGAAACAGTGATAGACTGTACTTTCTTGGGCTCTGAAATCACTGTGGGCAATGACTGCAGCCATGAAATTAAGATGTTTGCTCCTTGGAAAGAAATCTATGACAAGCTAAGACAGCATATTAAAAAACAAAGACACCACTTTGCTGACCAAGGTCTATACAGTCAAAACTAGGCTTTTCCAGTTGTCATGCATGGATGTGAGATTTGGACCATAAAGAAGACTGAGCACCAAAGAAGTGATGCATTTGAAATGTGGTACTGGAGAAGACTCTTAAGAGTCCCTGGGAGATCAAATGAGTCAGTCCTAAAGGAAATCAACCCTGAATATTCATTGGGAGGACTGATGCTGAAGCTGAAGCTCCAATGCTTTGGCCACCTGTTGACTCCAAAGAGTCGACTCATTGGAAAAGACCTGATGCTGGGAAAGATTGAAGGCAAAAGAAGAAGGGGGTGGCAGAGAATGGGATGGTTAGAGAGCATCACCAAGTCAATGACGTGAATTTGAGCAAACCCTGGGAGACAGTGGAGGGTAGAGGAGCCTGGTGTGCTACTAGCCACAGGGTCACAAAGAGTGAGACACAACTTAGCAACTGAACGCTACCACCACCATACATTGCCTGTGTGGAGTAAAGTAAGCAAATATATGTGATGAAGGAACAGGAACTTGGTTCTGTGGGAAGAAAAGAGATGAGAAAGAGATGGATATCTGGAGGTCAACTGAACTCAGTAAACATTCAGTCAGATCAAGCCCTGTGGGGGATGGCTGAGCATGGAAACTGGAGCCAGATAAGACTTCTGAGCAATCCGTGGGAAGAAGAAGCAGTAATGAGACCAGACACGTAGAATTCTGGAGAACACATCTGGACACGAAGACAGGATGAGAGAGAACAAGGGAGAACTGAAGGAATTCACAAGAGGTCCCTGCACATGGTGATATGCCCCCAGACTCGGGTATCATCTTTCATGAAATCTTAGAAATTGAGGTGTAATGACTATAAGGATTTCAACTCAAGTAGATCCTGGATTTTGTGATTTAGATGAAAACTGATGTCTTGCTATAGTTTTCTTGTCCACTGCATTCGGTACTCTTTTGCATTTCTGAAGACCTATGAAGTCAAAGAACTGTTCTTTTTTATTTTTATAAAAAAACTGTGCTTCTTTTGGTGGGAGTGTGTGTGGGGAGACATGACCATCTTTAACTATAAATTCCTGATGTGGAGCTTCAATATGTGATTCTCTCCAAGTTCAGGCTTCAGTTTTTGTATGCTTATTTTTAAGATCCACCATACCAATGTTTGTTCCACAAGATCCTAGTCGTTTCAGATGTTAACTGAAAGAAGTATCTTTCTCTCTCTCATACACACATAAAGACATGTATTCACAGAAGTTTCATGGCCTTGTCCCAGGTCTGAATTATTATAGCTAACCAAGTTATATATTTTCATCATTTCAAGTAAAATTTTTATGGAGTCCCTACTGCCTGCGATGCAGGAGACCTGGGTTCCATCCCTGGGTTAGGAAGATCCCCTGGAGAAGGTAAAGGCTCCCCACTCCAATATTCTGACCTGGAGAATTCCATGGACTATTCCTGAAGAATAGTCCATGGGGTTGCAAAGAGTCAGACACGACTGAGTGACTCTCACTCACTTTCTATGTACTTCATAATATGTGAGATGCCACTGAAATATACTGATATCATATAATCTAGTTAAGAAGAAAAATACTATGTTCTAAATGCTTAATGAATAGACTACATACATGTACACGACATACTAACTTCTTTTTACTGCTTTTAATTAATTTTCTTGCATGTTACCTACGTTGACTCTCAAGCAAGCATGTGAGTTTGATGGGAAAGTGATCCATATTCCTATTTTGGGGGATGAGGAAGCTGATGTGGGGGTTCATAACCATTGTCACACAGTCCACACGTGCTATATTCAGGAAGAGAAGCTATATCTTCTGAAACCTGATCCACTGTTCTACACTTGCCTAATTTGTCCTCTGGACAAGACCGTGCTGTGTGCTAAGTCACTTCAGTCATGTTCAGCTCTTTGTGACTCTTTGGACTGTAGCTCGCCTCGCTCCTCTGTCCATGGCATTCTCCAGGCAAAAATACTGCAGTGGGTTGCCATGCCCTCCTCCAGGGGATCTTCCCAACCCAGGGATCAGACCCATGTCTCTTATGTCTCCTGCATCGGCAGGTGGGTTCTTTACCACTAGCACCCCCTGGAAGCACTAGTGAATAGTGAAGTTGCTCAGTCGTGTCCGACTCTTAGCGACCTCATGGACTACAGCCCACCAGGCTCCTCCGTCCATGGGATTTTCCAGGCAAGAGTACTGGAGTGGGTTGCCACTGCCTTCTGGTGGAGGCAAATGTTCACAGTATTATGAAGGGACTCTGAATCACAGGACTTGGAGAAGAAAGCAGAGTAAAGGGTATGAAAGTGAATGGGGCATGAGGCCAAAATAGGAGGATGGCTGAGTAGGAGTGGAACTCTAACAGTCAACAATGCTGAGCAGCCATGGGAAATGTACCAGCTGGGGGGAAAAAAAAATTAACAGAATGGATGGCTACTCCTGCCAAGTTGATATGTGATTGAAGCAGGGTGAATCAGTAATTGAAAGATGAAACTTTCTTCCAGGAAAAGACTTCACATCTCTGTCCTACCAATAATAAGACCCATAAGGAGCCAAGTATTAATTAGCTGACTGAGTACGTGAAGATCTATCTAAACCTAGGGAAAGTAGGCTTAAGCAATAGGAGACACTTCTCCCTAAGTTGATTCAACATAAAACCTTTCAAAATGTCAGCAGAAATGAGAAGTCAATCCTAAAATTTATATGGGAATGTGAACCCAGATTAGGCAAGATAAATTTGAAAAATAAAAGAATAAAGCTGAAGGACTTTCAATCTCCAATTTCAAAACTTGCTGTAAAGCTGCAGTAGTCAAAATAGGGTGGTATTGGCATAAGGATAGACATATTGATTGATAGAACAAAATTGAGAGTCCAGATACAAGTGTTTATAGTAATCACTGGTAGAGTGTATACTCTAGGAAATGGCAACCCACTCCAGCATTCTCTCCTGGAAAATCCCACGGATGGAGGAGCCTGGTGGGCTCCAGTCCATTGGGTCACAAGAGTCAGACATGACTGAGCCACTGATCACACGCATACTCTCTTCAGCAGATGGTACTGGGACAACTATATATCTGCAAACAAAAATTAATTTCAACTCTTTCTCACAGCACACACAAAATTTACCCCCAAAAGTGAACATAGACCTAAATATAGGTGATAAATCTACAAACATTTTAGAAGAGAAAAAAAAAATGACATTGGGTTAGGAAAAGTATTCTTGATATGACACTTAAAAAAGGTTCAAAAGGAAATAAAATCATAAATCTCATAATTTTGGAGTCTGTTTGAATGATTTGGTGAGATTCAACAGAGGAGTGGTGTACAATATATTAAATGAATTGAAATTCTTTGTGTCAGTAAGCTTTTTGCTCATCCTCTGCTCTTCTCTGGGCCAATAAACCCATCAATTACCAATAATTACACCCAGTAATTACAATTACTGGTAATAGTAATTATAGTAGTTTCCTATGGCTGATATAACAAATGATCACAGAATAGTGGCTTAAAATGAAACAAATTTATTATCTTACAGTTCCAGAAATCAGAAGTCTAAAAACAGTCTCACTGGGCTATCTATGGTGTCAGCGCGCTCCATAAAAGGCTATAGAGGAGAATCTGTTTTCTTGCCTTTCCCAGCTTCTACAGACCACCTGCATTCATTGGCTCATGGTCCATTCCTTGGCTCATGGACCATTCCTCCATCTTTAGAGCCCACGGCATAGCATCTCCGTATTCTCTCTCACACCTATTTCTGTCATCACAGTGCTTTCTCTCCCTGACCCTCCCAGGTCCCTTTAATCAGGACCCTTGTGAGTCCTTTAGATCCAGCAAAGAATCCAGAATAATCACTCCATCTCAAGATACTTAATTGCATTTACAGAGTCCATTTGTCATGTTAAAATAACATTTTACAGGTTTCAGGTTTAGGAATAGACATCTTGGGAGGTTATTATTCAGCCTACTACAGGAACAGTAAGCTTTCCTGGTGGCTCAGTCAGTAAAGGATCTGCCTGCAGTGCAGGAGACCCGGGTTCGATCCCTGGGTTGGGAAGATCCCCTGGAGAAGGAAATGGCAACCCACTCCAGTATTCTTGCCTGGAGAATCCCATAGAGGAGCCTGGCGGGCTACAGCCCATGGGGTCACAAGAGTCAGATATGACTTAGTGACTTAGTGATTAAACCATCACCACAGGAACAGTATCATCAGAAATGTTCACTCTGAAGTTACCCACTGTGTCAATTCTTTTAGAAGATATGATGAAACTAAACATACGAACTTTCTGACACACAGTTTAATCCCAATAAGATTTTCCATTTAGGGGGAAGAGTGTGCGTATGTGTGTGTGAAGGAAGCTGTCAGATTTCAAAGCTGATCTGCACTCTTACTTTGATACAGAGAGACTAAAAATATCTCCAATTGCAAAATACAGACATAGGGATCATGGTGAAAACAAACCATCACATTCCCGGTCCTCAGTATTTTGAGGAAAAGGGTATACTTTAGGGTAATTGTAGGACACCAGCTGGTAAAATGTTTTGAAAGATGTCTTTATTTTTTAGTTTTCTTAAACATCTGGTCTCTTCTTAGTATACTTGGATGTTAGAGAATTTTAATTTCTTTTGAGTTCTGAAGTAATTATTCTTGTCATACTTGTTCAGTTTCTGCTTGATTTCCTAGCTAAATTTTGAGATTATTTTAAACCCCATTGCCGGGTTTTGTGACTCTCTAATATAGCAGGTTAAGAAAGTATTGATTATATTTTCCCCATGTTAACAAGTTCACAGTATCTTACTGAACAGGATAGGATTTATCCCAGGAGACTTGCCTATATCATGGTTTGAGAAATTTGCTACTTTAACATCTGTATCCTGGCATTCCACTCTATAATCACAGGCAGTTATTTTTCTCCAAGGAAAAATATATTCATCTATTTGTTTTTACTTATTTTCTGCTTTTTGTCAAGAGCTTTAAGGTTTTTCATTTGAAAATATGTGTCTGGATCAACTTAATTCTGTGTAAAAATCTCAATGGCAGTTTTATAGTTCCTCTTTGAAACCTTCCAACTCAGACAAGAGAAAAACTTCCAGGACTCTTCAGAGCTCCATTTTGGACTCCGGTGTCTACAAACCATATCAGATGGTAGACTGAACTTGGCACTCCAACAATAGCTAATATCGTGGAGTGTTCTCCTGGATACATGCCCAGGACAGTGTGGACTTCCTCCACTGCCCCCTGAAATCTGGTCTGTGTCCAGCTGGTCCTGGCACACTTAGAGCCAGCGGGGGGAGGCATTTGGCTAGGATGGACACCGATGCCCCCAGCTGGGTAGAGTATGTACAGCCAAGTGCTAGGACATTGACACCCATGCCGTGGCTGGGAGATCCCACATGGCTCAGGCATTAACTTCAGCCTCATGTTGAACTATTGGTACTCTACAAGCACTGTCTTGGTCAACCTCACAACACCTGTATGAAGTAGGCATCATAGTGATCCCCATTTTATAAATGGGGACTCTGAGGTTGATCTGAAAATAATCGCCTCATCCTTTCAATTCCCTTGGCACTTTTCCTGTCCTCAGTTTAAGGTTTTCTTTTTAATTTTTTATTGGGGTATAATTGATTTACAATCTTGTCTTAGTTTCTGCTGTGCAGCAAAGTGAGTCAGCTATACATATATCCACTCCTTTTTAGATTCTATTCCCATATAGGTCATTACAGAGAACTGAATAGAGTTCCCCGTGCTAAGGTATTCTTTTAAAAAGCAAGAGCTTGGGGATCTATCAGAGTTCAGATCCTAGGTTGAGCACTTACTAGCTGGGTCCCCGTGCGCAAGACACTTAACTCCTCTGTGCCTCAGTTTCCATGCCTGTAAAATAAAAGGAGTAGCAGTGTCGTTCCCAAAGGGTTATCACAGGATCAACTGAGATCAGGCCTGGAAATTATTTGGAGCAATACCAGGCACATAGTAGGTATTAACTCATTCTCAATCTTAGTTTTATTGTGTTTTTCACTTCATTTGTTATTTTATAATCGTTTATATGTGATTTTTTTTTTCCCTCCTAGAAAGTTAGAAAGTAAGCTCTAACCTAGAGACTGTCATACTGACTGAAGTAAGTCAGACAGAGAAGGAGAAATATCATATGACATCCTTTGTATGTGGAATCTAAAAAGAAATGAAACAAATGAACTTACAGAACAGAAACAGACTCACAAACTTAGAGAAGAAGCTTATGGTGGCCAGGAAAAAGGACAGGAGGAAGGGATGGTTAGGAAGTTTGGGATGGACATGTATAATGCACACTGCTTTATTTAAAATGGATAACCAACAAGGACCTACTGTATAGCACATGGACCTCTACTAAATGTTATGTGGCAGCCTGGATGGGAGGGGAGTTTGGGGCAGAATGGATACATGTATATGTGAGGCTAAGTCCCTTGGCTGTTCACCTAAAACTATGACATTGTTAATTGGTTATTTGTGGTCGTTTTAGTCGCTAAGTCAAGTCCAACCGTTTGTGACCCCATGGACTGTAGCCCACCAGGCTCCCCTGTCCAAGGGATTTTCCAGGCAAGAATACTGCATTGGGTTGCCGTTTCCCCCTCCATCAGATTTTCTTGACCCAGGCATTGAACAAGTGTTTCCTTCATTGCAGGCAGATTCTTTGTCACTGAGCCAGCAGGGAAGCCAAAAACAAAATAAAAAGGTAAAAAAAAAAAAAACTGATTTGTGACAAGAATAGGAAAAAAGAAAGTAAGCTCTTAGAAGAAAAGGATGTCTTATTCATCGTGAATCCCTTGGAGTACCTAACGCAAAACAGGCCCTCAATATTTATTTGATTGCTGATTTACTTATTTACTCACATTACAAAACACAGTTGCTCTTATTAAATTTATCATCATCAGAAGAGGTCCAAACTTGTCTTCATACAGTGCAGAAACCAAATTAAATGATGTGGTGTTTGTTAGACTAAATGGGAACACTGAGCTATGTCCTAATGGCTAGTGTGAACATATTCCATGGAAGGAGGATCTGTTTATCTGGTGACCTGGGTAACATGCTCATGCTTTTATTGGCTCCTGCCATTGCTGGTAACACCTTCCTTGCATAATGAATTTTCACCAGTTACATCCAAATAACATTTTTTTTTCTTTAGCTGCTATTTCATTTAGTTATATGAACTTCTTTTAAAATAATCTGTCCTAAGCAAAATAAGAAGAAGATTTGGGGAAAATTGCAAAGTAATTAAAGCCTTGTTGAAATAGCTTGGTGTTAGGGACAGAAAACTTGGAAACAATTTAGATAAACAGATCGCCACATCTGAATGGCCTACATCCGAAGAGCGCATGCAGATTATCTGGTCTATTAAGTTACTGCCAGTTGTTTCTAAGGTCAAGAGACAATTAGGAAAGTGTTTTGAGTATCTGAAAGGAATTAAATCCGATGCTGATCTGTACCCAAAAGATGTCGATCCAAGTAATTGGTTCAGTGAGTCTTAGTGTGAGGACTTTTGAAATATCTCATTTGCTTTGTACACTGGAATGACATCAAAATGAGGTAATTCATTTAGTGGTTCTTTGAAAAACATTACTTCAGCCTTCATATGTAAAGCAGTATTACTATTACTAGAAGAAATCAGCCCAATAATCCTAACAATGATAAAAGCTGACATTAGGGTCATATTATTTCAACTCACCAGGAATAACTGGACAATTTGTGATGAGTAATTCTTATAACCTGTGACTATGTGATCACTTGTACACATAATGATACTAGTTATCAGTTGCTTAATATTATGTGCTGTGTCCTTTATATTTCACATCCCGCAATATTCATCACGTTTCTAAGAATTCTGATTTCCATCCCAGGCAAAGAACTGGAAGTCAAGGCAGGTTAAGTGGCTTACTCAGGATCACACAGCTCATAAGAGGCCTGAGCCTCTTAGATATTCAAACCGTGTCTAGTTGACTCTAGACTGTGTTCTTGACCTTAAACTGTACCACATCCTGTTTTCCACACTGCCTCCCACTGAGATCCCAGCTCCCTGGACTTCCGATGTGGAGCCTTGCCCCTCCACATTTCCTTATACATTCCCTTTACTTTCAGTACTTTACAATGTGAGTGCTTAGGGGAATCAGAGTGATCTGAAATTTCTGACTCATTAAAACGCATGATAAGGCATGATGATACAAGTTCTCCGAAACTCAATAACACCTGTGTCATTACACTCAAAAGGGATGTGGAAACCAACACCTCCCTGCTCTCACAGTCAGATAAAGCCACAGAAAAGCAGCATCTGATGTGCTAACTGTGATGCCTGAGTACCACCTCCTTATTCTCTGAAAATAAATGGCCCATCCTTCTCAAAAAAAATCAGTAAGTACTGCCATATTTGCTATTTTTCACAAAACACAGATATCTCTTTTTAGTACATAAAAGTGTTTTCAAGATCATTAATTTTCATAATGACACCCTGAAGAGCTGGAACATCTCCAAGGTCACATAGCCATCACACAGGTGTGTCCCTATGCACTTGCATCCAGCAAGCACAGTCCCAATATGACTTCCACCCATTCATAAATTCCTTTATTCACCAGTTCTGTATGTACTTAGCACTGGGGAGGTGCCAGGCACTGTGTAAAGTCCTGAAGAGTCCCTGTCTCTCTCCTGAAACCCTTAGAGCCCAGGGAATGGATACTGACAAGGAAACAGACAAAATCAAATCTGTGTGATGAGTGGTAAGAGGGACATATACTTCCAGCTATTGGGTGACTCTGATGATGGCACATGTCTTCTGCAGGAAGAGCTCATTTTGAGCCAGCATGCAGCATCCTAGTAATCGTGAATAGAACAGGTCCTTTGGCTTCTCAGGATTCACAACCCTCGAAAGTTAGAGTGAAATGGTACTGATGAACCTTTTTGCAGGGTAGGAATAGAGATACATATGTAGCAAATGGACTTGTGGACACTGCAGGGGAAGGAGAAGGAGGGGCGATCTGAGAGAGTAGCACTGACGTATACATTCTGTGCAGTGCTTAGTCACTTAGTCATGCCAGACTCTGTGTGACCCCATGGATTGCAGCCCACCAGGCTCCTCCACCCATGGCATTCTCCAGGCAAGAACACTGGAGTGGGTTGCCATGCGCTCCTCCATAGGATCTTTCCCACCCAGGCATCGAAGCCTCATCTCTTACGTCTCCTGCATTGGGAGGCAGGCTCTTCACCGCTAGTGCTATGTGTATAACAGGTAGCTCGTGGGAAGCTGCTGTATAACCCAAGGAGATCAGCCCACCACTCTTCGGAGACTAGACTAGAGGGATGGGACTGGGGCAGAGGGGTAGGAGGGAGGCCCAAGAGGGAGGGGACTTACGTATACTTACAGCTGATTCACCCTGTCCTATGGCAGAAACCGAGACAACATTGTAAAGCAATTCTCCTCCAATCAAAAAGAGAAGCCAGAGTAAGACTCTCACTATGGGGGGCATGTTATCTTCACCGTGGCTAGTCTCCCATCCTTGGGACAGATGAGGATCTCTCCCCTCCAGAAGGCTGAATCTCACCAACTACATCATCTGAACTCCCTTTCTCCCTGGCTTCTGATTTAGCTCGTGTGTGCTTCATCACTCAGTCCTGTTCAACTCTTTGTGACTCCCAGACTGTAGTCTGCCAGGCTCCTCTGTCCATGGGATTTTTCAAGCAAGAATACTGGACTGGGTTGCCATTTCCTCCCCCAGGGGATCTTCCCAACCCAGGGATCAAAACCACATCTCCTGTGTCTCCTGCAGTGGCAGGCAGATTCTTTACCTGCTGAGCCATCAGTGAAAAGAAATATTGCCAAGAGATGAGAGGGTGGGAATTTCAGGGGTTTGGAGCAGTCCCTCTTCCTCTCCCTCCCCACCACTCTCACTCAGCTTTGGCTCCTTCTGTGAGCAGCGTCTGCTGAGAAACATCTACTCGGCAAACCTCCCTCCCCAGCTCTGGCTCCCACTGGGCTCCAGGGTGCTATTTCTTCCCAGTGCCCCAGCAACATTAGGTTGGCAATGGTTTCCTGCAGTTAGTCTATGGCACCTCCACATCTGTTTCCCCTTTAACCCTGCCCATACCTCTGATGGGCTTCCCAGGTTGCTCAGTGGTAAAGAATCCTCCTGCCAATGCAGGAGACACTTGAGGCTGGGGTTTGATCCCTGGATTAGGAAGATTCCCTAGCGGAGGAAATGGCAACTCACTCCAGTCAGTATTCTTGCTGCGAAAATCCCATGGACAGAGGAGCCTGACTGGCTACAGTCTGTGGGATCACAAAAAGTTAGACACAGCTGGGCAGCTGAACACACACACAGCTTTGGAGCCAGTCCTTCAGTCAAGCCTCTGTTTTCTGCCAGGACCCTGACTGACACAGTGACACAACAATGTCAACTCTGCTTCCTACTATATTTTGAAGCATGGGAAAATGTAGTTTTGAGGATGAGATACTCAATGGCTTCTGACATTTTTAAGAAAAAAAAAATTCATTTTTGATCTGAATCAGAATTCTGTTTTGACCTTTTAGAAGAGGATAGAACCAGACTGAGTCTCTAGTTCTGGCTGCTGTAAGTGGCATAAGGAGTTCATTTTTGCCAACAATTCCATGCTGTGCTTTGCAGCCATTGTATAGCTTAGTATAAGGCTGGAGAACATTAAGAAACTTAGTATCACACCCAGTCTAGTCAATGACAAGACTGGGTTTTAAGTTGTTTCTACCGGACTCTAAAGCCTATGCATCTCCCTATGAATAAGCGTCTTTTACATGAGTGTCTCCCTTTTAATTCACAGACTTACTTTTCTGACTTGAAATAGTCTTCCTTGGTTCCACTTTATGTAATTACCTGGATGTTTCATGAACACTTCAAGATCAACTCTCTCTCTCTCTCTTGCTCTCATCCTCATGTTTTCCTTCTGCTCCAGCCCAGAAGTAGTTGGACGGTCGTATCTGTCTGTTCCATGTGCTCAGAAGCTCAGGGACTTCTGTTTATCCTATCACACCAGTTAATGTCAAGAGCCCAAAATGTGTCATAATAAACTGGGTGGAGCCTTAGGCTGTAACACCTGTCTTAAGTGGAGGGAAAATCCCCTTTCCTACTTCTTACATTTTCTCTTTATATGCTTTGCCATAGCCCACAAGACAACCCAGGCTCACCACCTTCCTATTCTTTCCCACTTCACACATCCAGGACTGAACGATTCTTGCCCCTTTCCTAGTCACTATCCTCTCCCCTTACCGAACTCTCCATACACAACCGATCAGAAAATGCAGAGTGGTTCCAGTGCACCATGCAATGTGAAGCAGAGTTGGAGAGGTGGGGGGCCAGGGCAATGGGAAAATACGTGATGTGTTTTGCTTTATCATGAATAGATTAAATGTAAATTGCTATACAGCATACATTTCTTGAATCACTCCCATTCTATAGATTTCCCTTCTTTCTTTACTCTGCTGCTGCTGCTAAGTCGCTTCAGTCATGTCCGACTCTGTGCAACCCCATAGACGGCAGCCCACCAGGCTCCCCTGTCCTTGGGATTCTCCAGGCAAGAACACTGGAGTGGGTCGCCATTTCCCTCTCCAATGCATGAAAGTGAAAAGTGAAAGTGAAGTCGCTCAGTCGTGTCTGACTCTTCGCGACCCCATGGACTGCAGCCCACCAGGCTCCCCTGTCCATGGGATTTTCCAGGCAAGAGTACTGGAGTGGGGTGCCATTGCCTTCTCCATTCTTTATTCTACTATACATCTATTTATACCTAGGTTTCCTGAAAGAGTTTCCTACTGGTCCTTCTTCTTTCCAGCTTTTCCTCCCATGTAGGGTTCTAAGCACTGAGCTCTCCTCCCCACCTTTCTGTGATTTTTCTCTCTCATCACATACTTCATGTAAACTTTAAGCCTCTTTTTTATTGCTATCGGTACTATCCTTTTCTCTAAGTAAGTTAATAATTTTATTATTGTGTGTGTGTTAGTGACTCAGACAAGTCTGACTCTTTGCAATCCCATCAACTGTAGCCTGCCAGGCTCCTCTGTTCCTGGGATTCTCCAGGCAAGAATACTGGAGTGGGTTGCCATGCCCTTCTCCAGGATATCTTCCTGACCCAGAGATCAAATCTGGGTCTCCTGCACTGAAGGCGGATTCTTTACCATCTGAACTACCAAGGAAGCCTTAATTTTATTATCATTACCATATTATTATTATTAAAGCAATATATATCAAATTGGGATCTCCCTGAGCATGCTGACTACATTGCTCAAGAGACCAGAAATTCTCTTAAAAATTTAAAATTTGGGTTTTTACTTCATTTATAATCTAAAAAAAAAATACAATAGAAAATTACCCAGCTTCATTTGGATGTATAAGTTAGGACTACCTGATTTCAGTACTTACATTAGCATTTGAATTTATCACTGCAAAGAAAACAAATAATATTTCATTCCAATAATGGCAGCAGAGTTTGTATTAGGCTCACCCTCCTGCTAATAACAATTAAAAACTCTGGAAAAAATATAACATGAAGTATTTGAAAGCAGTGGAGAGAAACCCAAAGCAGAATTGGAGGACATACAATCCTTGAGGAAAGGGAAGCATGGCAGGTGAGTTCCACATTTAGATGGTTCATTTTTAAGGGTGCTGACCAGTGTGCAGTGCTTGAGAAAAAAAAATGGAACTCAAGGAAAAAGTGGTCCCACTGAGCTATAGAGACCGAGGTTGTAATCAGGGCCTTCGTAAAGGCTGGAAATAGAAGAAGAAAAGCCTAAAAGGAGAGATCCATAGACGGAGTTCCCTCAAAGTCTGTATACAATTCCCTTGAAATCCTTGGCTGACTCCTAAACTGTGTACAAGATAAGCTTGTAGGAAATGCAGCAGAAATCAGCTAGCTGGGAGTTTAAAAAGCAAAACTGGTACTATAGCAGCTACTGGAGATAGGAAGGTAGAGGTTGGAGCTCAGGTTCTGCCAAATTAGAAGGGCAGGAAGAATAAAAAGAAGACTATGCCTAAGCGCATTATAGTCAAACTGCTGCAAACCGAAAAGGAAGACTGATTCTTGAAAGAATCCAGAAGAAAAAAGACACATTACTTACGGAAATAATAGTGAGAGATGGCTGATAGCTCATCACAAACAGTAGAAGCTAGAAGATAACAGAAATAATATTTCAAAGTATAAAAAGAAAGGAAATTCTATGTTGACACAGAATTCTATATCAATAAATATCCTTCATGAGGAAGGCAATGAAAAAGGATTTTCAGACAAATAAAACCTGAGGAAATCTGTCACCAATAGACTGACACTACAAGAAAGGCAAAAGCAAGTTGTTTAAGTGGAAGGGAATAATGCCACATGCAGACCAAGTTAATAGCCCATGAAAAGGATCATACCTCATGACCAAGTGGAATTCATCCCTGAGATGCAAGGATGGTTCAACATACGCAAACCACACTGACAGAATAAAAGGTGAAAAGCACATGATCGTCTCAATAGATGCAGAAAGTGTTTGGCAAAATTCAGTACCCTTTCATAATAAAACAGCAGCAATAAAAACCACCTAATTAGGAACAGAAAAAAATTACTGCAACATAATGAAGGCCATATATGAAAAACCCACATCTAACATCCATACTCAGCAGTGAAAAACTGAATATTTAGATTATGTCTCTATTTTATGAAACTGAATTTTACTAGTTACTATGGAAATTGGTTTGTATAGGAAGGAGAGATGCTCTATGCTTCTAACCCATGCCTAGACTTACGTGCTATGTCTACCATGGGTGCCCACACTCAAGAAAGTTACTCACATTTCCATTCTTTCACATTTTTAGTTATATATTTACAATGTCCATCTGTTAATAAAGCAGTAAAATATTAATATGTTGTCATTAATCACCAAACAGTAATTGAAACTTTAACACATGGCAGTCCCTATTAGATTCTACTCCAGGAATTGAAGAAATAACTTCTAAGAGTCCTTTTCAAAGTCACCCTTACAATTGAGACCTAGCTAATCCTAGACCTTATTAGTAACTTTTTTCATGTGACAAAGATGGGTGGCAAGAAGAGACCAATGATGGAAACCCAAGCTGCATAAAGAGAGTGAGGGGAGGGTAGAAGGAAGTTAATTGGAGAAATGCCACTGAAATAGAACTTGAAATCCTACAACAGAGCTACTAGTCATCTATTCTTAGGACAAGACAGGGTGGTATAGCTGTCATAGGATTGGATAATTCTGTTTATGTCAAACTTTATAGGCATGCAAAACTGAGTCCCCAGGGCCCCAAGTACAAACTGGGGGACACATGTATTTAGGATATGGTCATCATCATTTAGACTTTGCAGCCAGAGATGCTGAGCTCTGTCTGATGCAATCAATCATCTGTTCAAGCATGTCTCCAGCCTCTCAGCTAGGATGCTGTTTTTGTTGTTGTTATTTGCCATTGACAATATGTCGAGGTTCCTTTCTGTTACAGAAAATGATGCTCAGATTATTTGTTCAGATGCCGAAAGTCTGCCATTAAGCCTCCAAATAATAGATGCTTTTTTTTTTTAAATTTCAAAAAGAGGTTTCAGTCCTCTAGATTCAATTCAGTAGCAGCTACTGGATAGGGGAGCCTTGAATTTAGAAAAGTGGTACCTGGGGTTTTAAATACGTCCTCACCATGTGAAACAGCAAGAACTCAACAACACAATGCCCACTCTGAAAACGCAGCCTGGAACAGAGTCTCAATTCACCCTGCATGGAAACCAAACTATTAATATAGAATTATGAAATGCCCTGGGGATGTGATTAACATGAATGGATCTATATATACAGGTACAGTCTATTTTAATATTATGCCTATGGGGAAAATCACTTTAAGAATGCCGATGATTGTCATCCAAGCAGGCAAATGGAAATTATGTCCCATTCTTTATAAAGCTGACAGGAGAGAATGCTTCTCTGAGCTATAGAATGTGAATAAAAGCAGGATTGGCTGTGATTCCAGACCTGCCTATCTTTTGAGAGACTGACAGTGTTGGTGTTCAGAGTTTAAAATTCAGATCTGAGAGATGGCACACACAGGAATAAATCAGCATATCTTACTGTCTCCAAGATTCACTGGTCTGAACTCCGCTTTCCTCTTGAAAAAAATCAAAATATTTACATGTGCAGGCCCTAAGTGTTATGATGATTCACTCAAATTCAAAGGAGGTCTCTTGTTAAATATTAATACTTGGCAATAATGGAAAGAATCATGTCTGTTTAACAAGCTCTATGCTGTGCTATAAGCTATATTCAATAGATAGTTTTGATAGGATGATAATAGTATGTTTACTATTTTATAGATGAAAATGAAAGGCCAAACAAGTTAGCAAAGCTGATAGCTATTATTTAATTTGGCAGACATTGAGATCACTTCTATGACATCATTAAAAATGGAGATAATGGCCATTGCTTTTCTATGCCCATGAATTTTCCCACACAAGTTTTCCCAAAAAGTTTAATATGATTATTGACAACCAGTTTATCTTCAGGAGAAAATAAGATGATCAATACAAATTTCTGTAAGTCAGAACATTTCCTCTTAGTATATAAATACTATGGGTTTACAAAAACAGTTTCAAAAATGAGAAGATAAATAGGCAAAACTCATTTTGTTTCAATCAATGTATAAGTGTTAAAGTCAGATTTTATTAAACCATAATTCATGCCTTTGGTGTTACTAATTTGACTATGATGATAAAGGCAAGAAGATTCATTCGTGTGTGAAAACTGTTGGTGGATTATAATGGACTGAAGCACCTGAGTGAACTGTTGATTAACTCTTAAAATTATATTGGCATGGACAACCCAAGATATTAAACTGATATGTTATACTTGAATTTATATCCTTTATGAAAAGATTTATATCTTTTACCTAAATCAAATCCCTTACGATTATACAGTGGAAGTGACAAATAGATTCAAGGGATTAGATCTGATAGAGCGTCTGAAGAACTATGGACAGAGGTTCGTGACATTGTACAGGAGGTGATGATCAAAACCATCCCCAGGAAAATGAAATGTAAAAAGACAAAATGGTTGTCTGAGGAGGCCTTACAAATAGCTATGAAAAGAAGAGAAGCAAAAGGCAAAGGACAAAAGGAAAGATATATCCATTTAAATGTAGAGTTCCAAAGAATAGCAAGGAGAGATAAGAAAGCCTTCCTCAGTAATCAGTGCAAAGAAATAGAGGAAAACAACAGAATGGGAAAGATTAAAGATCTCTTCAAGAAAATTAGAGATACCAAGGGAACACTTCATGCAAAGATGGGCTCAATAAAGGACAGAAATGGTATGGACCTTACAGAAGCAGAAGATATTAAGAAGAGGTGGCAAGAATACACAGAACTATACAAAAAAGATCTTCATGACCCAGATAATCATGATGGTATGATCACTACCTAGAGTCAGACATCCAGCAGTCCAAAGTCAAGTGGGCCTTAGGAAGCATCACTACAAACAAAACTAGTGCAGGTGATGAAATTCCATCTGAGTTAATTCAACTCCTAAAACATGATGCTGTGAAAGTGCTGCACTCAATATGCCAGCAAATTTGGAAAGCTCAGCAGTGGCCGCAGGACTGGGAAAGGTCGGTTTTCATTCCAATTCTAAAGAAAGACAATGCCAAAGAAAGTTCAGACTACCACACAATTGCACTCGTCTCACACGCTAGCAAAGTAATGCTCAAAATTCTCCAAGCCAGGCTTACAGTATGTGAACCATGAACTTCCAGAGGTTCAAGCTGAATTTAGCAAAGGTAGAGGAACCAGAAATCAAATTGCCAACATCCACCGGATCATTGAAAAAGGAGAGTTCCAGAAAAACATCTACTTCTGCTTCATTGACTACACTGAAACCTTTGACTGTGTCATCACCACAGACTGTGGGAAATTCTTCAAGAGATGGGAATACCTAACCACCTTACCTGCCTCCTGAGAAATCTGTATGCAGGTCAAGAAGCAACAGTTAGAAACAGACATGTAACAATGGACTGGCTCCAAAATGGGAAAGAAGTACGTCAAGGCTAAATATTGTCACCCCGCTTTTTTAACTTATATGCAGAATATATCATGAGAAATGCTGGACTGGATGAAACGCAAACTGAAATCAAGATTTCTGGGAGAAATATCAATAACCTCAGATATGCAGATGGCAGCCCCTGAAGAGCCTCTTGATTAAAGTGAAAGAGCAAAGTGAAAATGCTAGCTTAAAACTCAACATTCAAAAAATGAAGATCATGTCATCTGGTCCCATCACTTCATGGCAAAAAGATGGGGAAACAAGGGAAACAGTGACAGACTTTATTTTGGGGGGCTCCAAAATCACTGCAGATGGTGACTGCAGCCATGAAATTAAAAGACAAAGACACTTGCTCCTTGGAATAAAAACTATGACTAACCTAGACAGCTTATTAAAAAGAAGAGTCATTACATTGCTGACAAAGGTCCATCTAGTCAAAGCTATGGTTTTTCCAGTAGTCATGTATGGATGTGAGAGTTGGACTATAAAGAAAGCTGAGTGCCAAAGAATTGATGCTTTTGAACTGTGGTCTTGGAGAAGACTCTTGAGAGTCCCTTGGACTGAAAGGAGATCAAACCAGTCAATCCTAAAGAATATCTACCCTAAATATTCATTGGAAGGACTGATGCTGAAGCTGAAGCTCCAATACTTTGGCCACCTGATGCGAAGAACTGACTCATTTGAAAAGACCCTGATGCTGGGAAAGATTGAAGGCAGGAAGAGAAGGGGAAGACAGAGGATGAGATGGTTGGATGGCATCACTGACTCAATGGATGTAAGTTTGAGCAAGCTCCAGGGGTTGGTGATGGACAGGGAAGCCTGGCGTGCTGCAGTCTATGGGGTCACAAAGAGTCAGACACAACACTAATAGCCCGTGTCGGGAATCTATTCTTGTATCCCAGAATCCTGTGCCATTAGTCTGATTCACCCACTAAAGAGATGGAGAATGATTCTGACTCCCTTGTCATATAAAACTAAAGAGAACAGGCTCCAAGCCTGTTCTAACAAGCTCTAAGCTGTGCTATAAACTATATTCAACAGATGGCTTTGATGAGGGTGATAATAATGAGCCTACTATTTTACAGATGAAAATGGAAAGCCAAACCAAGTTAGACAAGCTGATGGCTATGATGTCTACATTGGTAAACATTTAGATCTTCTCTGTGACATCATTAAAAATGCAGATAATCACCACTTCCTTTCATGCTCATTAATTTTCCTGTACAAGTTCTCTGAAGAAGTTTAACGTGATTATTGACAAGCAATTTATCTACATAAATACAAAATCATAGCAAAGATACCTTTGGTTTTGCTTGCCCACCCTACCTTTTTTTTTAATGGCAGCACCTCATCTTCCTTTTAATGAAATAGGCTGCTTTTCCATAGCTCAGTCTGGATGGAAAAGATAATTAAAGAGTCCCTTCTCTTACCTGCCCTGGACATGTGTCCTAAGCTGAGTCAATCAGCTTCTGTTTCCTGGGAGAAAAAATAATTTGAGAAAAGTGTTCCTCCTTTATCCTTTCCTTGGGTTCTTATAGTCATTCCATTTCCTCCCAAGAAAGACGTATATGATTTAAGTTAACTGGATCTTTTTCTGTTGCTTATACCCAAAGAATCCAGACACACAAAGCCATAGATCTCTATTGGTGGTAGGGACCTTAACTGGAAAAAAATGTAGGAAATCCCAAAACTATGGAAACACAGAAGATATGATGTGAGGGGAATGCATGATCCACAATATTAAACTGGATTGGTACAAAGTCTTTAAAAATAGCAAAGGAGAGCAGGAAGGATTGTATAGTGACATATAAATTCCAACAGGAGTCAAGAAACTAGAGCCCAATCCACTTATTTCACAGATAAGGACAAGAAGCTCAGAGAAAAGTTATTTACTGAAAGTATTAGAGCCAGCAGCAGAGTGGAGGTGTCCTGAATTGCAATTCCAATTTGCTATGTCTGTGTCATGTTCCAAATTCCTATAAATTCTGCTTTCACTCTTTTTAGGCTTTTGATGTGCTAAATTTATGACTGCTTCCAGAATTAAAACTACATGCTCTCAGTAATCAAATATATTTTCCAAAAGCTGAGCCCACAACCAAACATGAGTTGTAATACTCTTTCCCCTGACTTGCATCTTCCATCCCTCTGAGCCATTGTTCATTCTCAATGTTTATTTCAACTTTTTCTCCTTTAGATTTTATCCACTTTGTCTATATCTGTCCCAAAGGAGATGATTGATGTTGGCAAAATTAACCTGGCTTTCAGGCTGAAGAAGTTAAGCCCATGACTCATGGAGTCAGGCTTACTGGCAAAGGAGATGGGATAATACAGATTAGACAAGATACTGGACATTTATTCCAGTTTGGTCACTGAACTGAAAATTAAATCTAACCAGAGTCAACAGTACTTACAGAGAACCTACAATGTTTCCAGCCGAACTAACAAAGCAAAAACTTTTCTGCAAAGCAATGAAAAGTTTTCATAAGAAATGGGTTACATGCTAATAACAAGAGCTACATCATATGTGACAGGCCACAGTGCTCAGTGCTGTCTTCTCTTTGAGAAAGTACCTTTCTGATCCATGGGTCATAAAAGCTCAGTCATAAAATGAAGACTATTAAAAATCAAAACTGGTCAGACTTCAGTACAGATGAATTTTCATTATTGAGTTAAAAAGAAGCCTAGAGCCAAAAAGAAGTAATGAAAGCTACAGGTGTAATTTCCTTTGAAGAAGCTCAAAGCCTCTTGCTCAGATGCTCAGTCATGTCCAACTTGATTCTCCCGGCAAGAATACTGGAGTGAGCTGCCATTTCCTTCTCCAGGGATCTCCCTGACCCAGGGATCAAACCTGTGTCTCTTACATCTCCTGCACTGGCAAGTGGATTCTTTACTGAGAGGGTAACAGGCAGGAAGGCCAGGGGTCTCCAAACGGAGGAAATAGCTTGCAAGTGTCAGACATGGCTCAGATGGTAAAGTGTCTGTCTATGATGCAGGAGACCCAGGTTCGATCCCTGGGTTTGGAAGATCCCTTGGAGAAGGAAATGGCAATCCACTCCAGTACTATTGCCAGGAAAATCCCATGGACAGAGGAGCCTGGTAGGCTATAGTCCATCGGGTCGCAAAGAGTTGGACACGACTGAGCAACTTCACATTCATGTCAGACATTTTTATCTCTTAAGCGGCAGGAGGAAACAAACTAGCAATATTTTTTCCTTCTCTATACAAATTTAAAGCAGGTTTCTCTTAAAATTCTGTGCTGCCATGACACCTGGTTTCACCTGAAGTTAACTATTCTCAAACCTAGAGATAACCAATGCCTTTTTCTCATGGAAATGTTTATCTTAAGCTATGCAAATGTGCTATGCATTTACCCCAAACTCTGTCTTCAAGTTGGTTCTAACTTTTGGCTCAGAATCTACTTGATAAACCAGTATGTTATACTCAGGTATTGTTCCTCTAATCTATGTAAATGAAACTATTTGTATAGTGATCTACCCTTCTTCAAGATTCAAGTTAATCATTTTATGGCCCAAGATAAACCATTTGGTGCCAAGATTATCCCAAAATGCATCTTATGGGTGAGGGGCCTGGTGCCATTCTGAGTTTTAAGACATTCCTTTTTTTCATTACAGACTGCTAGTGACTATATAACATCCAGCTGAAGACTAGCAGGGGGGCACTGTTTCTGCCCCCTTCTGATGCCTATGTCAGAAGCTTTCTCTGTCTCCTTTATACTTTAATAAAACTTTATTACACAAAAGCTCTGAGTGATCCAGCCTCATCTCTGGCCCCAGATTGAATTCTTCTCCTCTGGGGGCCAAGAATCCCAGTGTCGTGATTCAACAACAACCTTTCATCTACCACTAGCACCACCTGAGAAGCCCTTAGAAATACTTAGTTTCATGGGCTCTTCAATGGCCATGGGGAATTTAGCACAGAGTTGGGATTGCAGTACTTTTTTTCTAGCCTGCCAGGTGCCCATTGCTTTCCAAACAGAATTGTGAGACCAAAGGATGACCTCTCCTGTAGCAACTTCATCCTCTTTGTCCAACTGCAGACATGCAATTTTGGCAGGAATAAAAGCTGTTACAGTGGTAGGCAACAAAGGTTAGTGGGGCAAAAAAGACACATCATGTCTAACCTTGATTTTCATGTTTGTTAGAAGCATGATCTTGGACAGATTATTTAATTTCCACATCTATAAAAATATGATATCCATTGCTAGTAGTATAGTGAACTAAATGTAATGAACCTTTCTAATTAAAATGTTGGATAAAATATTTATGTGAAAAAAATTTAAAAGGAGAGGGTGTGGAGAAAAAGAAACCTTTCTACATTGTTGATGGGAATATAAATTGGTGCAGCCACTATGGAGAACAGTATGGAGGTTCCATAAGAAGCTAAAGATAGAACTACCATATGAGCCAGCAATTCTACTCCAGGGCATATATCCAGAGAAAAACATGGCTGAAAGAACACATGCACCCCAGCGTTCACTGAAACACTGTTTACAATAGTCAAAACACAGAAGCAACCTAAATGCCCACCAACAGATGAATGGATAAAGAAGATGTGGTGCATATATACAATGGAATGTGACGCAGCCATTAAAAAGAATAAAATAAAGTCATTTGCAGCAACATGGATGGACCTGGAGATCATCATACTAAGCAAAATAAGTCAGAGAAAGGCAAATATCATATGATATCACTTGTCAGTTCAGTTCAGTCGCTCAGTCGTGTTTAACTCTTTGTGACCCCATGGACTGCAGCACGTCAGGCTTTCCTGTCCATCACCAACTCCCAGAGTTTACTCAAACTCATGCCCATTGAGTCGGTGATGCCATCCAACCATCTCATCCTCTGTCGTCCCCTTCTCCTCCCACCTTCAATCTTTCCCAGCATCAGGGTCTTTTCAAATGAGTCAGTTCTTCATATCAGGTGGCCAAAGTATTGGAGCTTCAGCTTCAGCATCAGTCCTTCCAATGAATATTCAGGGTAGATATTCTTTAGGATTAACTTGTTGGATCTCCTTGCAGTCCAAGGGACTCTTGAGTCTTCTCCAATACCACAGTTCAAAAGCATCAAATCTTCAGTGCTCAGCTTTCTTTATAGTCCGACTCTCACATGACCACTGGAAAAACCATAGCCTTGACTACATGGACCTTTGCTGGCAAAGTAATGCCTCTGCTTTTTAATAAGCTGTCTAGGTTGGTCATAACTATTCTTCCAAGGAGTAAGTGTCTTTCAATTTCATGGCTGCAGTCACCATCTGCAGTGATTTTGGAGCCCCAACAAAATAAAGTCTGTCACTGTTTCCACTGTTTCCCCATCTATTTACCATGAAGTGATGGGACCAGATGCTATGGTCTTCTTTTTCTGAATGTTGAGTTTTAAGCCAGCATTTTCACTCTGCCCTTTCACTTTCATCAAGAGGCTCTAGTTCTTTGCTTTCTGTCGTAAGAGTGGTGTTATCTGCATATCTGAGGTTATTGATATTTCTCCCAGCCATCTCGATTCCAGCTTGTGCTTCATCCAGTCCAGCATTTCTCATGATGTACTCTGCATAGAAGTTAAATAAGCAGGGTGACAATATACAGCCTTGACGTACTCCTTTCCCGTTTTGGAACCAGTCCATTGTTTCATGTCCTGTTCTAACTGTTCATTCTTGACCTGCATACAGGTTTCTCAGGAAGCAAATCAGGTGGTCTGGTATTCCCATCTCTTTAAGAATTTCCCACAGTTTGTTGTGATCCACAGAGTCAAGGGCTTTGGCACAGTCAATAAGGCAGAAGTAGATATCACTTCTATGTGGAATCTTAAAAAAAAAAAGTGTGATCCAAGGACCTTATTTACAAAACAGACTCACAGACTTAGAGAACGAACTTATGGTTACCAGAGAGGAAGGGTAGGGACGGGGAGGATAGACTCAGAATTTGGGATTGACATGTACACACTGCTATATTTAAAATAGATAACCAACAGTATATGGCACAGGGAACTCTTCTCAATACTCTGTAATAACCTAAATGGAAAAGGAATTTGAAACAAAGTAGATACATGTACATATATAACTGGACCACTCTGCTGTATACCTGAAACTAACAAATATTGCTAATCAACTGTACTCCAATATAAAACAAAAATTTTTTTAAAAAACCAGTACAATGTGCTATTTATTAAATAAAAAATCTTCAGAAGCAGAAGAATTATAGAATTACAGTTTTCAAATAAGCGTTTCCATTGGTGCATTTGTAATAGCCAAGACAAGGAAGCAAACTAAATACCCATCAACAGATGAATAGACAAAGAAAATGTGATACATACATACAATAGAATATTACTCAGCCATAAAAAAGAATGCAATCATGCATTTGCAGCAACATGGACGGACCTGGAGATTATCATACTAAATGAAATAAGCCAGACAAGAGAAAGATGAATATCGTATGGTGTCCCTTACATATGGAATCTGAAACAAAAATACAAATGAGCTTATTTACAAAACAGAAATAGGCCCACAGACATAGAAAACAAACTTACAGTTATCGAAGAGTAATGGGGACAGGATAAATTAGGAGGATGGGATTAACATATTTACACTACTATATATAAAATAGATTACCAACAAGGACCTACCATATAGCACAGGGAACTCGGCTCAGTATTCTGTAATAATCTATAAGGGGAAACAATCTGAAAAAAACTATGTGTGTGTATATAAATACACACACACACACACACACATTCACTGTGCTATACACTGACTCACTATGCTGTATACCTGAAACTAACATGATATTGTAAATCAACTGCACTCCAATCAAAAAAAAATTCTTAGGAGAATCATACATTTAAACAATTGAAAGACAAGTAAAAGAGACAGCATTTTCCTTGGAGTCACTGATGAAACTTGAGTTCAAAGTTTTGCTTTTGAGTCAATAAAAATTCTAGAACAAAGGAGAAGAGCCCAGGTCCTCCCCTAAGTGGCAAGTCTAATAAAGACTGCACTGCTCTTGAGTCATAAAATACTTTGAAAAACTTTAAAAAGTTGGTATCCTATTAGTGCAGTTCACTTCAGTCACTCAGTCATATCCGACTTTTTGCAACCCCATGAACCACAGCACGCCAGGCCTCCCTGTCCATCACCAACTCCCAGAGTCCAACCAAATCCATGTCCATTGAATCGGTGATGCCATCCAACCATCTCATCCTCTGTCATCCCCTTCTCCTCCTACCCTCAATCTTTCTCAGCATCAGGGTCTTTTAAAATGAGTCAGCTCTTTGCATCAGGTGGCCAAAGTATTGGAGTTTCAGCTTCAGCATCAGTCCTTCCAATGAACATTCAGGACTGATTTCCTTTAGGATGGACTGGTTGGATCTCCTTGAAGTCCAGGGGACTCTCAAGAGTCTTCTCCAACACCACAGTTCAAAAGCATCAATTCTTGGGTGCTCAGCTTTCTTCACAGTCCAACTCTCACATCCATACATGACCACAGGAAAAACCATAGCTTTGACTAGACAGACCTTTGTTGGCAAAGTAATGTCTCTGCTTTTTAATATGCTGCCTAGGTTGGTCATAAATTTCCTTCCAAGGAGTAAGCGTCTTTTAATTTCATGGCCACAATCACCATCTGCAGTGATTTTGGAGCCCAGAAAAATAAAGTCAGCCACTGTTTCCCCATCTATTAGGAGGCATCACTATGAACAAAGCTAGTGGAGGTGATGGAATTCCAGCTGAGCTATTTCAAATCCTGAAAGATGATGCTGGGAAAGTGCTGCACTCAAATGCCAGCAAATTTGGAAAACTCAGCAGTGGCCACAGGACTGGAAAAGGTCAGTTTTCATTCCAATCCCAAAGAAAGGCAATGCCAAAGAATGCTCAAACTACTGCACAATTGCACTCATCTCACATGCTAGTAAAGTAATGCTCAAAATTCTCCAAGCCAGGCTTCAGCAACACATGAACCATGAACTTCCAGATGTTCAAGTTGGTTTTAGAAAAGGCAAAGAAACAAGAGATCAAATTGCCAACATCTGCTGGATCATGGAAAAAGCAAGAGAGTTCCAGAAAAACATCTATTTCTGCTTCATTGACTATGCCAAAGCCTTTGACTGTGTGGATCACAATAAACTGTGGAAAATTCTGAAAGAGATAGGAATACCAGGCCACCTGACCTGCCTCTTGAGAAACCTATATGCAGGTCAGGAAGCAACAGTTAGAACTGGACATGGAACAGCAGACTGGTTCCAAATAGGAAAAGGAGTACGTCAAGGCTGTATATTGTCACCCTACTTATTTAACTTATATACAGAGTACATCATGAGAAATGCTGGGCTGGAGGAAGCACAAGCTGGAATCAAGATTGCCAGGAGAAATATCAATAACCTCAGATATGCAGATGACACCACCCTTATGGCAGAAAGTGAAGAAGAACTAATGAGTGTCTTGATGAAAGTGAAAGTGGAGAGTGAAAAATTTGGCTTAAAGCTCAACATTCAGGAAACTAAGATCATGGTATCCTATAAAAGTAGACAAAAATATCCATAATTCTAAATTACATAATTTACTATGGTTAAATTTTACATATACTTCTAAACAATCCATGTAGAGTTTGCCCTTATATCCAACTTCACCTTAAATTATCCTGATTGTGTCTCTTGTCTTCATATAATTCATGATAGTGCATTCTTTCATTCCTAAATGTATCCTAATTTAGACAATAATGTATATGATCATAGAACTGAGAGCTCTAGAAAAAATCATAATTTTTAAAGTAATTAGCAATAAACAGTAAAGATCTATTTACATTTAGAAAATTGTGAGATATTACATTAATTGACAGAAATGCTACTCCTAGTTATATCCTCTAGGGAGTATATTTGCTATTGAAACTTAAAAGGGATAATTCTTGGGTTTTTAAATTGCATGCATTTAGCTGCAGCTTGATAATTTGATACATGTATACATGGTGAAATATTCACCACAATCAAACTAAGCAAATCCATCATCTCACACAGTTTCCATTATATATTTCTTTTTCTGTGGTAACACTTAGGATCTACCCTCTTAGAAGATTTCATGTCTACAGCATAGCAGCATAGTGTTGTTGCTTATAATCACCATTTTACACATTAGTTCTCCACAATTTATTTATATTGCTTAACTGAAAGCTTTTACTCCTTGAGCAACACCTCTCCCATTTCCTCATGATCCCAGATCCTGATAATTATCATTATACTCTGTTTCTATGAGTTTGACTATTTTAGATTCCACTTATAAGTGAGATCATGCATTACTTATCTGTCTGTATCTGGCTTATTTCACTTGGCACAATGTCTTTCAGATCCATCTATGTTGTAGCGACTGAACTTAACTGAACTGATGTTGTTGCAAATGGCAGGATTTCCTTATTTAAGGATGGATAATATTCCCATTATATGTACATACCACACTTTCTTTATCCATTCCTCCAATGATGAGCATACAGGTTGTTTACATAGTTTGATTCTGGTAAATAATGCTAAAATGTAGCTTTCTCTTTGAGATCCTGATTTCAATTTCTTTGGAAAAGTACCCAGAAGTAATATTGCTGAGTCATATGGTAGTTCTATTTTTAAGACTGTTACAAACTTCCATACTATTTTCTATAAAGGCTAGACCAATTTACATCTACCAACAATGTACAAAGGTTGCCTTTTCTTTTCATCCTTGCCCACATTTGTTATCTTTATTTTCTTTTTTAATAATGGACATCCTAACTGCCCGGAGGCAACATGTCATTGTGGCTTTGATGTGCATTTCCCAGCTGATTAATGGTGCTGAGCATGTTTTCATAGACCATACTCTCAGGTATATGAGAGTGCATTCACTGTTCCAGGAAAACTGGACAGAACAATTAAAACAGACTTCAAAAACATAAGATGATTTTTTTTTTTCAGACAGCAAGAAAAGATAAAAAAATTCAAAGGGGAAAAAATCAAGAAATTCTCAGATTTGTCTACAGCCATTTTTAAAACCAGAAAAGTAGACAAAGTTTTCTGAACTTTTGAAGAAATGTGACAATCAGTGACTTATTTACAGTCTCATCCTTCAACAGACCTTCTCGCATCTGTAAGACTTGGGATATATAACAATTGAAATATTTTTGAAAATAATTACTTGATTATAACTCCAGTTAATCAAGAGGAAACCAATAATATAGAACTCAGGAAAAAACAGAAATGATTAAAAGAATAAAAATAACTGGAAATTATGGCTACACAACAGAATATATACCTTACATAATAAAACTAATAACTAATAAAACTAATAAAAAATAATAGTAATCAACTGATAGTTACTTAAATTGATACTATAATGGCATTAATGTTTTTATCTATTCTGCAAGTATTTTAATGAGGATCTACTACATGCCAGGCAGTATACTGTTTTAGGGACTGTTTAGGGGATCCTGATGGCTCAGAAGGTAAACAATCTGTCTGCAATTAAGAAGACCTGGGTTTGATCCCAGGTCAGGAATATCCCCTGGAGAAGGGAAAGGCTAGCTACCCACTCCAGTATTCTTGCTTGGAGAATCCCATGGACAAAGGAGCCTGGTGGGCTACAGTTCATGGAGTCGCAAAGAGTTGGACACGACTGAGCAACTAACATTAGGGGATCCAGTGGTAAAATGAGACAAATTCCTCACTAAACCCACATTTCAAGGAGTTAAACATACACAGGTGTGCTCGACTGACATGTAAAAATAAAATTATGGACTAATCCTAGATTTACATAATACTTACAAAGATGGTACAGAAAGTTTCCACATACCCCAAACTTTTGCGTGCATGCTTAGTCGACTATTCAGCCATGTCCGACATTTTGCGACGCCATAAACTGTAGCCGGCCACTATCTTCCATCTATGGGGATTCTCCAGGCAAGAATACTGCAGTGAGTTGCCATGGGTCCCCTCTTCTTAATATCTTAAAGATACATGGTACAGATTTCACAATTACTGAGCCAACATCGATCATTTTTACTGAAATCCATAATTTAGTTCACACTTCGTACAGGTTTTTTTCTTTTTTAAAAAAATTTTTATATTTACTTTATTTTACTTTACAATACTGTATTGGTTTTGCCATACATTGACATGAATCCACCACAGGTGTACATGCATTCCCAAACATGAACCCTCCTCCCACCGCATATCTCTCTGGATCATCCCCATGCACCAGCCCCAAGCATTCTGTATCCTGCGTTGAACATAGACTGGTGATTCGTTTCTTACATGATAGTATACATGTTTCAATGCCATTCTCCCAAATCATCCCACCCTCTCCTTCTCCCTCTGAGTCCAAAAGTCTGCTCTACACATCTGTGTCTCTTTTGCTGTCTTGCATACAGGGTCATCATTACCATCTTTCTAAATTACATATATGTGTGTTAGTATACTGTATTGGTGTTTTTCTTTCTGGCTTACTTCACTCTGTATAATAGGCTCCAGTTTCATCCATTTCATTAGAGCTGATTCAAATGTATTCTTTTTAATGGCTGAGTAATACTCCATTGTGTATATGTACCACTGCTTTCTTATCCATTCATCTGCTGATGGACATCTAGGTTGCTTCCATGTTCTGGCTATTATAAACAGTGCTGCGATGAACATTGAGGTATATGTGTCTCTTTCTATTCTGGTTTCCTCAGTGTGTATGCCCAGCAGTGGGATTGCTGGGTCATAAGGCAGTTCTATTTGCAATTTTTTAAGGAATCTCCACACTGTTCTCCATAGTGGCTGTACTAGTTTGCATTCCCACCAACAGTGTAGGAGGGTTCCCTTTTCTCTACACCCTCTCCAGCATTTATTGCTTGTAGACTTTTGGATCGCAGCCATTCTGACTGGTGTGAAGTGGTACTTCATTGTGGTCTTGATTTGCATTTCTCTAATAATGAGTGATATTGAGCATCTTTTCATGTGTTTGTTAGCCATCCGTATGTCTTCTTTGGAGAAATGTCTATTTAGTTCTTTGGCCCATTTTTTGATTGGGTCATTTATTTTTCTGGAATTGAGCTGCATAAGTTGCTTGTATATTTTTGAGATTAGTTGTTTGTCAGTTGCTTCATTTGCTATTATTTTCTCCCATTCTGAAGGCTGTCTTTTCACCTTGCTTATATTTTCCTTTGTTGTGCAGAAGCTTTTAATTTTAATTGGATCCCATTTGTTTATTTTTGCTTTTATTTCCAGTATTCTGGGAGGTAGATCATAGAGGATCCTGCTGTGATTTATGTCAGAGAGTGTTTTGCCTATGTTCTCCTCTAGGAGTTTTATAGTTTCTGGTCTTACATTTAGATCTTTAATCCATTTTGAGTTTATTTTTGTGTGTGGTGTTAGAAAGTGATCTAGTTTCATTCTTTTACAAGTGGTTGACCAGTTTTCCCAGCACCACTTGTTAAAGAGATTGTCTTTACTCCACTGTATATTCTTGCCTCAAGAGCTAACAGCTGTCCTACTCAAACTCTTCAGAAAATTGCAGAGGAAGGTAAACTTCCAAACTCATTCTATGAGGTCACCATCACCCTAATACCAAAACCTGACAAAGATGCTACAAAAAAAGAAAATTACAGGCCAATATCACTGATGAACATAGATGCAAAATTCCTCAACAAAATTCTAGCAATCAGAATCCAACAACACATTAGAAAGATCATACACCATGACCAAGTGGGCTTTATCCCAGGGAGGCAAGGATTCTTCAATATCCACAAATCAATCAAATGTAATTAACCACATTAACAAATTGAAAAATAAAAGCCATATGATTATCTCAATAGATGCAGAGAAGGCCTTTGACAAAATTCAACATCCATTTATGATAAAAAACTCTCCAGAAAGCAGGAATAGAAGGAACATACCTCAACATAATAAAAGCTATATATGACAAACCCACAGCAAACATTATCCTCAATGGTGAAAAATTGAAAGCATTTCCCCTAAAGTCAGGAACAAGACAAGGGTGCCCACTTTCACCACTACTATTCAACATAGTTCTGAAAGTTTTGGCCACAGCAATCAGAGCAAAAAAAGAAATAAAAGGAATCCAAATTGGAAAAGAAGTAAAACTCTCACTGTTTGCAGATGACATGATCCTCTACATAGAAAACCCTAAAGACTCCACCAGAAAATTACTAGAGCTAATCAATGAGTATAGTAAAGTTGCAGGATATAAATCAACACACAGAAATCCCTTGCATGCCTATACACTAATAATGAGAAAGTAGAAAAAGAAATTAAGGAAACAATTCCATTCACCATTGCAACAAAAAGAATAAAATACTTAGGAATATATCTACCTAAAGAAACTAAAGACCTATATATAGAAAACTATAAAACACTGATGAAAGAAATCAAAGAGGACACTAATAGATGGACAAATACCGTGTTCATGGATTGGAAGAATCAATATAGTGAAAACGAGTACACTACCCAAAGCAATCTACAGGTTCAATGCATTCCCTATCAAGCTACCAGCGGTATTTTTCACAGAACTAGAACAAACAATTTCAAGATTTGTATGGAAATGCAAAAAACCTCGAATAGCCAAAGCAATCTTGAGAAAGAAGAATGGAACTGGAGGAATCAACTTGCCTGACTTCAGGCTCTACTACAAAGCCACAGTCATCAAGACAGTATGGTACTGGCACAAAGACAGAAATATAGATCAATGGAACAAAATAGAAAGCCCAGAGATAAATCCACACACAGATTTTCTTAGTTTATAACCTAATGTCCTTTTTCTGTCTTGTGATCCCATCCAGGTACCACATGAGGCTTCTCTAGGCTTTGACAGTTTCCCAAACTTTCCTCATTTTTGATGACTTAGACAACTTTGAGGAATACTGGTCAGACATTTAATAGAATGTTCCTCCCTTGGGATTTGTTGGAGATTTTTTTTTTAATTTTTCAAGATTTGACTGGATTTATAAATTTGGAGGAGGAAGAAGACAGAGGTAAAGTGATATTCTCATCATATTATATCAAGGGTATATACTCTCAAGACACCTTTCACTGTTGATATTTTCATGGATCACCTGTTGACAGGTTTCCACTATAAAGTTACCTTTTTTCCCCTATCTATGCTGTACTCTTTAGAAGGAGGTCATTATGCACAGCCCACATTCAAGGAGGGAGAGTTATAATTTGTCTCCACAAGGGAAATATAAGATTACCAGCATAAATTATTTGGAATTATTCTGCAGAGATGTATCTTTTATGCCCCATTTCATTATTCATTTATATTGGTTTGAACCCATAGATATTTATTTTGTGTTCTGCAATACCACTTTATTTTGTTGCTCAAACTCTTCTAGCTTTGGCCATTGGGAGCTCTCTGTCTCTGTGGCACACACTCACTGTGCATTGTGGGATGTGTATTGTGTGTTTGTGTTTGTATGGCTGTGTATACATGTGCGTCTTTAGTTCTTCCTTACTTTCTGGTACTGTGTTCCAGAATTCCATGCTTATCTTCTATATTTCCTGCGCCAGTCCTAGATTCAAAGATGCAGTCATATCTCCAAGGAGTCCTTTTTTAATTTTCATTTTCAATGAGTAGCATTAGAAACCAAGAGCTGAGTGTCAGATGTGCTTGCTGCCCCTGGCGTATCTTTACTTCTATAGTACCTCACTGATGTAACAAGGAAATATATGTTTGTACTAACCTGTGTATATGTGTATGTCTATAAATATTTTGTATGTAACCACCTGTGTCTGTATTAAGCTAAACATGAGCCCATACTGTCTCCAACTCTAATCAATTATCATGTTGATCTTCCTAATTTCTCCACTTTCTTAGCCATAATTTCTGCTCCAACAGTGAGAAATCTGGTTCTTATCATAACCATCAATTTGCTTAATTGTTTAATTCCAGCATATACATAGAGTAATTTTAAAATTGTTAACTTGTACCACCATGTACCCCAACTTTAGAGATGATGGTGCTTATGTACAGTTGCTTTTGCACTTAGTTATTCAGAGAAGGTTCATTTCCAAAGCTAATTACTTCAATCCCTTCTCCACCCCCTCCTCAGTGAAGTTGTTTATCAGTTTAATTCAGTTAGATTCTTGGCCCATATATTGCGTTATACCATGAGATCACAGAACCTCCTAAATACTTTGTTAAGATTTCTATAAACTAAAGTTCACTCTTGATGCTACAAAGCTCTTTGAGTTTTGATCAGTGTGTAGTGTCATATCCACCATTATAGTATTCTATGGAATAGTTTCATCCCCTACAAGTATTTCCTGAGCTTCACCTATTTAACCCTCCTTCCCAACCCTGGACTCTTGGCAATTACTGGCTGCTCTGTTTATTGTCTCTAACTTTTCCTTTTTACAGAATATCATATAATTGAAACCATTCAGTATGTAGCTTTTTCAGATTGGTTTATTTCACCTAACAATATGCACTTAAAATTAATGCATGTCTTCAGTGTGGTAGCTTTTTAAATTATTGAATAGTATACTACTGTGTAGATGGACCACAGTTTATCCACACAACTATTAAAAGATGTCTTGGTTGCTAAGCTGCTATAAACATTCATGTACAGATTTTTGTGTAGAAATAAATTTTTAAATCATTGGATACTATACTAGAAGCTCAACTGTCAGATCATATGGTAAGATATTACAGATAAAACTAAATTACCAACCTTCAAAAGGCTTATTTTCAAGCACATAAAGTGACAGTTAACTACCACAGAAAACTATGGTATACAACAGAATATTACTTGGCCATAAAAAGATGAAATAATGCCATTTTTGGCAAGATGAATGCACCTAGAGACTGTCATATTGAGTGAAGTCAGATCGAGAAAGAACTATCATATGATATTGCTTATATGTGGAATCCAAAAAAGAAAGGCTACAAATGAACTTATCTACAAAACAGACTAGAGTTACAGGTGTAAAAATAAACTTATGGTTATGAGGGAGGGGATTGATTATGGGGTAGGGAAAGAGATAAATTGGAAAATTGGGATTGACAGATACATACCACTATATATAAAACAGATAACTAATAAGGACTTAGTGTATAGCACAGGGACCTCTACTCTATACTCTGTAATGGCCTATTTGGGAAAAAAAAACTAAATAGTGGATATATATAATGAACATATAACCGATTCACTTTGCTGTATACCTGAAACTAACACAACATTGCAAATCAACTATACTCCAATACAAATGTAAAAAAAAAAAAAAAACACTAAAAAAGAAAAAGAACTAAATGTAAGCATACTTTGGAGATACTGAAGGGTAACCCTATTTATTCCATGAAAATCATAACCTGCATGTAATATTTGATGATAAAAAGGAGGAAACAAGGGCCAAAGTTATATAAGAAAATTGTTAAAATTCACTTAGTTCTGAAATTTCATGAAGAGCTTAAAATCTAAATAAGGATGAAATTAATGACATTTGACAAGGGCAGGACAAATCAGAAAATTTAAGTGATGAAGTTTAACACTATGCCTAACATACTAATTAAAATTGAATGTGCACACATATATCTGTATATATATTATTTCTATTTACATTCAAGTTATCTACTTGAAATAATAAAATATTTAACACTATATTCTAAAAATATTTTCAGTTTTCTACAGTATGATTTTCATTTTATTCTCTTTATTTTGTGAGAAGTATGTTTTGCCCAATTATTTGATTAACAATTGTTTTTGCTTGTATGTTATATCTTTTCAAAGCATAAAAATGGCATGTCATATGTGATTTTCAAATACACACCCAGGCCCTGTGTTGGTACCTCTGGCTTGCTCCTTGAGTAGACTGATGGACTTGAAATGCAGTACCGGTTGTGTATTAGTCTCTCAGTCATGTCTGACTCTTTGCAACCCCATGGACTGTAGCTCTCCAGGCTCTTCTGTCCATGGAATTCTCCAGGCAAATATACTGGAGTGGGTAGCCATTCCCTTCTTCAGGGGATCTTTCCAACCCAGAGATTGAACCCGGGTCTCCCGCACTGCAGGCAGATTCTTTACCATCGGAGCCACCAAGGAAGACCTGGGAATATTCTTAGGAAAGTACAGAACAAACAATAAAAAGGGGTAGCCTAGGGAAGATTCAACAGTGAAACGTTTAAAGAGAATGTTTTGGAGCGTCAGAGCATTTGAACTGGCAGTGTAGTACTGTGGAAATAACAGTATTGGAGTGAGACAAATCTCAGCTCACAATCTGCTCTGCCACTGTGTCTACTTGGGCAAAGTACCCTGAGCTTCAAGGGGAAAGTAACGTAATAATAGGTGGAATGTACTGAGTACTTATTATGGGCCAGGAATAGGCCAAGCAATTTACTTGAATTCACTTTTATTAATCCTGATTTCAAAATACAATTCCATGCTATGAAATATTGTATGTATATTATGTCTTATCCTTTGTGGCCCCATGGACTATAGCCCACCAGGATCCTCTGTCCGTGGGATTCTCCAAACCAGAATATTTGAGTGGGTTGCCATTTTCTCCTCCAGGGGATCTTCCCGATCCAGGGATCATAGCCATGTCTCTTGCATCATAGGCAGATTCTTTACCTTCTGAGCCATTGGGTTGACGAAAAAGTTCAATCTTTTCTGTACGATGGTATGGGAAGACACAAATGAACTTTTTGGCCAACTCAGTACATGAAAACATTTTGCTCCTTACATAGACAAGGACCAAGAGACTCAGCTAAGGATACAAAACCAGGAGACAGTTGCATGGACATGGGGGCAATGCTAACCTGGTCCCAGTTCTAACTTACTCCAAAGTTTATTTTGATCTCATAAATCAGAACTCTCCTCATGACCTGAAGAATTCCAAAGTCCCTGAACAAAACTTTATGGATTTCCTGGCATGAATCTTCCTATTGTACAAAAGACTGATAGGTTCTATTTCTGTTAGCTTCATGCAAGATAAAGGTGTAGAGAAGCATTGCTCTGTTTTTCCTCTCCTCATGCCCCATTCTTTCCCCTGACACATTTCTTCAGTAAGGCAGTTACTCTTCCCACCAGGACAGGGGTCTTTATTATCCTTCCCAGAAGCCACATCTCCAGTTATTGAATAATGTTAAAACAAAGAACAAATGAAAAGTGATTAGAATACATTCAAGAACCAGAATAGTGTTGCAGGAAGAATCGAGATGTTATCTGCAGTAGAACTGGCAAACCATACTGGAGAGATGCAAAATCCGCATGATAATATAGATGCAGTGACCAAAGATAGTCTTCAAAGCCAATGACTAATGTGGCTCCCAATGAAACTAACATTCTACGAGAATACCACGTGGTGTGAACGAGATCAACAGACTCAAGACGAAAGCTCCAGACCAGACTGCCATTGAAACACATGCTTGCCTAAAGGTTTTCATATTCCTCGCAAAGAGGAGCTAGAAGTTTGTAACACTTCACATACTTATCTAAATTGTTGTATATAATTATACTCAAATCAACTATATGGGTTTCTCATTCCAATGACTGGACTTTCTTAGTTGCAAATACATAGAAGCTGACATTTCTTGAGTGAAAGTCACTCAATCGTGTCTGACTTTTTGCGACCCCATGGACTATATAGGCTGTCCTTTATTTCTAATAGGGCCATTCATTTTCTCACTTAATTTTCAAAACTCCTTCACAGTAAGCCTTCTTATCTGGGTATATACCCAGAAAGCAAAATAAGAAGAATTGAACTCAATATGCTCTCTCTCCATCAAGTACCTGGTTCTTTCTACTACCGTTCAGTGCTGCTCTTATTTTTTATAGTCTTTATCAAATGCTGGATTAAGAATTCTTTAGATATTATTATAAATATTTAGACTGGATATACCTCAATTAACCACCGAAATAAAAATTCTAGTACCTAGAGTAGGCACTACAGGGAAGGTATGCCTCTTCTAAAGATTAATTCTAGAATTAGCTTCTACTGTAAAAACCTCTGTCCATGTCTCTAAATTCATCCTCCAGTTGCCATAAATATTCTGCTGTAGTTAGGCTGTCCACATAACCTTCGCTACTTTTTATTTAATCTATACGTCTGCTTGTGCTTTTCCCCTTAACCATGATGCTCATTTTCCTGCAGTTTAAATCATTTCTTACAGAGAAGTCCTCCTCAGACACTCCCAGACACAGTGATCATGTACCTAGGAAACTGTTTATCTGCATTGCCCACATGCAGAAAATATGTCCCCTTTCATTGGTATTCACCCTATTTTATATGTATGCCCTGACTCTCTAGCCACACTGGCCATCTGTGAAGGGTAGGCCAATATTTCTTGATTTATCTTATATATTCCTGGTAAGTGGCTCTCATCACTGATTCAATGGACATGAATTTGAGCAAACTCCAGGAGACGGCAAAGAACAGAGGAGGTGGTGTGCTGCAGTCCATAGGGTCACAAAGAGTCGGACACGAGTTAGCCACTGAACATCATCAACAGATTGGCTCTCAACAAGCCTTCAATTAATGTCAGAGGTTGATGACAGTGAGGGATGGTTCTAATGACAATGGTGACCATGATATCTATGTAATTTCCTATCTTAAAAACTGGTATGTCCACCTAATCAGATGATACGAATGAAAAATATTGAAAGGGTAATATAACTCCAGGAGTTGGTGATAGACAGACAGGCCTGGCGTGCTGTGATTCACGGGGTTGCAAAGAGTCAGACACGACTAAGCAACTGAACTGAATATAGAATATTTATTAGATGTTAATTATGTTGTTACTCATTTTTCTTCTCAGCCCTAAGAGTGCTATTATTCTTCCCATTTTAATGGGTATTCGGAGGCTGAGAACTTTTCCAAGGTCACACACAGTAAGTAGCAGAGTCAGAATTCTTATTTCTCTTTTCTCCAACCCCCTACATTTCAAAACTCTGCTGAAATATTGGGTTTGCCAACAAGTTTGCTCAGGTTTTCCATAACATCTCACAGAAAAACCTTAATCAACTTGTTGGGTAACTCAATCTCATGAGCTGTAAAGGGTCTCTGGGCAAGCCAGCTGGGTGCATCAGGGCCCAGTGCAGGGGTGATGGGCCAATAACTGCCATCTGGCAATCAAGATTTGCTTTTTTATTTTATTTTATTTTACTTTACAACACTGTATTGGTTTTGCCATACTTGTAAGAGCCTGTAGTCACTGAGATTCAGATTGGTGTTTTGAACTTCAGGCATTGTAACTTTCTAAGCAAGCCTTCATTAACTTAGTATTTATAACAATTTAGCTCTGGAGTAAGATCAGACGCAACTCAATTTCACCAAGTATCTTGCTCCTGACAAATATAGCTCTTCACAAGACAAATCACAGCCAGAGGGATAGGAAGGATCTAACATTCTAAAATATCAGCATTCTTAAAGGGACTTCTATAAAAAAGAAGGAAGACATAATTAATAAATATAAAAAATTCTTTTAAAATATTCTTCTATGGATTCCAAATATTTTTATTTCAAGATGATGGAAATTGTTGACCTCTCACCTTTGTCACCAACAGTCCCCAGCAACTTTCCTGACAAGGAGAAATGTTAGCTTGGAGTAAAATTGACCCTAGGCACTTAGCTTCCTTGTATGTGCTACAAATTCCTTATAACATGATCTGCTTTTCTGGGCTTGTCTTTTCTTAATTTTGATAAAAATAAGATGATATAGAAAAAAATGTTAAGAATTCTGTATTCTGCTACTTGTACTGTGGTATATAATCATCACTATTAGTCAGCTCCTCTGAACATCTGGAGACATATTCTGAAATAAAAATAATAAAAGAAATGAATGTGTTCAGTGATTGTTGGGCTATTTAGGAGTTATTCCTTCAATTGAAATAGAATCAAGATAACTCTGAAAAGAAACAGTATCTTTTTATAGGAGAAACATGTAAAATGATTGTTCAGAAACTAAAGAGGTTTGGTCCACTAGATGACACTTTATATTTTGATTTTTTTTTTCAATCATTTGTTAACTAAAACACCCAAAAATCTAATTTAGAACTTTCTAGTCTCTACCTATGTAATTACTATAGCAAATTAGGCACTCGTGTCAGCCAAAATTTCAAAACAATAGACTGCAATTGTCTCTACTTTTCAAAGACCCATTTAACTCACAAACTACAATAAAACTGTGCTTGCTAGTGTCATTAATGACTCGATAATTGTATATCTTGATGAATATGTTTTAGTTCTATTTTTATTTGACCATTCTGATATTTTTTGGTACTTTTTACCTTTCTCGTCTTCTTAAAATTCTCTTCTTTAGATGTCTCTGGTTCATCATGAACCTAACTAACTATATTTCTTCCTATCTTCTTCATGGGTTTCTATTATTTTCACTATTCTTATTATTTGGAGTTCCTCAGATTTAACCTTTGGCCCACAGTTTTTTTGGTCTTCCTACATTCTGAGTGATTCCATGCAACATTTATGGTTTGAGTCACTACCTGTAGGCTGATGGTTCCAAAAGTTACATTTTCATTTCAAAGAAACCCCCCGCCACACACACAGAGACTCAGAGTCATATATCAAAATAACATCTTGACCGTCCTGTAAGAATCTCAAACTCAGCATATCCAAAACTAAATTTGTTATACACTCCTCTAAAATCTGTTCTCTTTTTGTCTTTATTTCATTACCTCAATCAGTTGGCCTGTCACTCAGGCTAGAAGCCGGAAAAGTAACCTACAATCCTTCACTCTCTTTCACACTCCAGACTCAATACATATTTGACCAATTTCACCTCACATATAGGTTTCATTTCGATTCCTTCCCTTTCAACTTGACCCTTATTAATATGCCATGTTTTCTGACTTTCACTGACTCTTGTCCACCCTGTAACAGTAACCTCTAAATTCGATTCTGTCTCTCCAATTGGCTTTATCACTTCTCCCAAGCTTCCTCAGTGACCTACCTAAGCCACAAAGACATCCTTCTATGCCCCCTTTCTTTCTAAAATACATGAGCAGTTCCATAGTTTAACCTACAAGGCATTCATGATCTGACCCCTTCAGCTTCACCGTTTGTGTCTTCCTCCACATTCAGGAGGTGACAGAGGACGATGGTTGGATGGCATCATTGACTCAATGGAAATGAGTTTGAGCAAACTCCGGGAGATAGTGAAGAACAAGGAAGCCTGGTGTGCTGCAGTCCAGGGGGTCACAAAGAGTCGGACACAACTGAGCAATTGAACAACAACTACCACTTTCCTCTTTAAATAAACTGTTCCTTCAAAATCTAGTTTTCTGGAAGGCACAGGATTTACTGTTCTAAATCTTTCCTTGATAGGAGACTACTGAGATACAAACAATTCTCTCTTTTATGTTAAACACATAAAGTATATTTTAAAATAAAGCACTGGTCTATAAGAGGGAAACGTTAACCATAATTTGAGATTATTATAACTTGATGAACATTTTGCAGTATTGCCTTTAGAGTATCAGGAAGACAACATCCTTTGTGCTTTGATTTCTCCACCTGGTGTGGTCTTTCAAAGGTGTCTTTTGTGCTCATTGCCTTTTTAATAAGAAATGGTGTGTGTGCACGTATGTGGTGTGCATGTACACATGTGGCAAGACACGTGAATAATGACAGGCTTGAAGGCTTTTGTGCAGGGTGCTGATGAACACTGATTTAATTTCTTGAACTATAGTCTATGAACTACTTCTGTTTTAAAAAGGAATTGGTCCCCAGGCAAAGAGAGCTTTTAATGCTGAGTTCTATAATTATTGCAATGTCCTTTCTAACAGCTGTGTTTTCTCTATGTGTATTTTTAGCAGGAGTGCTTCTAAAAGCAGAACTATATGTCCTTTTGTCCAAAGCCCTCTCTACCTGCATCCATCAATTTCCCTGTCTTCTTCACCCAATAAATACTGATTCCACTTACCTTGTAGTGAACTGTTGATTTTAGGGAACTGTTTTAAATGGCTGGGTATAATCAGCTTTTACTTAATAAGATTACTTCCTGGACAAGTGTTACATGGATATTTGAATTTCAGTGGAGAGTCAGTGTTTGGATATGTAGTTCTCTATTTAGGATTGTGATGCCAGGAAATGTCAAAAATGTCACCAAGTGTTAAGAGCACTGCTGCCAACCAAATTAACTTATTCATTCATTAGTCACTTAAAGGACTCCTCTTATGTTTAAGAAAAGATTAAAGTCATGAGTCATTCCCTCATTGTATCTACTATGTAGTGAGAGAAGCAGAAAGTAAACTAAAATTATAAGATATAGAAAATACCATAACCAAATATCTACAGCATGCTAAGGAAGCCAAAAGGCAGGCACTTAGCACCCATGGAAGAGTCAGAGAAGGCTGCCTGGAGGAGGAGCCATATGTGTAGAGTAGTTAGAAACTTCATCCAGGCCCTTCAAACCAACCTGTCCTTCTCAAAGCTATTTCTAGGTATTTCCATAATCCCTCTCAAGCAGTTGCTTAGTTTGTTCTTTGGATTTTTTTATGTGAACCATTTTTTTAAGTCTTTATTGAATTTGTTGCAATATTGCTTATTTTACGTGTCATTTTTTGGCCATGAGGCACATGGGACCTTGACTCCCCCACCAGAGATTGAACTCACACATCCAGCATTGGAAGGCCAAATCTCAACCACTGGACCACCAGGGAAGTCCCAGTTGCTTAATATGAATGAAAGAATCTGTCATATTTAGTCAAGACATTAATGTGAGTTCTAAATTAATTTAGTTTGTCATATTTTATTTTAAAAGAAAAGTTAGCAGGGGGTGGGATGAATTGGGAGATTGGGATATATATATATACACACACACTGTTTATACTATGTATAAAACAGATAGCTAATGAGAACCTAGTGTATAAGACAGGGAACTCTACTCATTGCTCTGAGGTAACCTAAATGGGAAGGAAATCCAAAAAAGAGTGTTCATATGTAAACATACAGCCAATTCATTTTACTGTACAGGAGAAACTAATATAAGAGTGTCATGCAACTATACTCCAATAAAAATTAATTTAAAAAAAAGAAAAGTTAGCAATAGTTATCAATAAGCATTCACTGAGCACCAAGTATGCCAAGTATTGTGCTAAGGGCCTGGAATATAAAAGTGAGGAAGACAGTCCCTGTGCTGAAGGAACTAAAAACATCTTGAAATAATGAGCAATTAATGTGTAAATACAGTACCTACAATATATACATTTGTTTGTAGGATTATAGAGAAAGTATGTGAAGAGTGTGAGAAGCGGGCTTCCTAGGTGGTCCTAGTGGTAAAGAATCCACCTGCCAATGCAGGAGGCCTGTGAGGAGCAGGCTTGATCCTTGGATCAGGAAGATCCCCTGGAGGAGGGCGAGGCAACCCACTTCAGCATTCTTGCCTGGAGAATCTCATGGACAGAAGAACCTGGAGGGCCATGGTCCAGAGTCACAAAGAGTCAGACAAGACTGAAGCGACTTATTCTTGCCTTGAAAATCCCATGGACGGGGGAGACTTGTAGGGTGCGGTCCAGGGGGTGGCGAAGAGTCAGACACAACTGAGTGACTTCACTTTCACTTTTCACTTTCATGCACTGGAGAAGGAAATGGCAACCCACTCCAGTGTTCTTGCCTGGAGAATCCCAGGGATGGGGGAGCCTGGTGGGCTGCCGTCTCTGGGGTTGCAGAGAGTCGGACATAACTGAAGCGACTTAGCAGTAGCAGAAGTGACTTAGCACGCAGCACATGTGAGAGGGAAGGAGGCCAAGAGAGGGCAGGTGTATGAGGTGATGGTTGAGTTGAATAGGAAGTAACCAAGAGGAAGGAACAGAATAAACAGTCATGGAGGTGAGAAACATCTCAGGATTTAATGAAAACACCATAACAAAGTGCAGTGAGTCCTGAGGGAGGCGTTATGTTGGGGAGAATGTAAGGAAAAGTGCAAAAAAAAAAAAAAATAGCAAGAAATGAAGCTGCAGGGCAGCAGGAACAGTGTTATGAAGGACACTGTGATCCCACAAAGTTACGCTGAAGCAGCCAACAGCCCTCAAACCTCACTGGCTTTAAACAGCAAAGGTGTTTAACTCCTAGGACATTGGGTTGCTCAAAAGATTAGCTCAGTGCTTCCCCTCACATCTTCAGCTCACAAGTAGCCAGTCTGTCTGTGGCCAGACTCTAGGGCTGCAGTACCCGCTACGTGGCTCCAGCAGCTCCCTGCCCAGAAAGGATCTCTGAGCCTGCATCACACCCTCCTCTTCTGCCTCCCCCCACCAGGGGCACAGGGCCTGACCTTTTATCTTCCCTTCCAACCCAAATGTGTGTGGGTCTTTCTTTCACAGGCTTCGTTGTATGAAAGTCTGCAGTCTGCAGTGGGCCTTGCTCCACGTGGGGATGTAGCTTTAATGGGTTTTTCGGGGAAGGTGAGCTGTGTCCTACTGTTCTCCCATCTTGATCCCTCCTCCATCACTTCCTAGAGTTTTGAATAGAATTAATTTCCAGACGGAAGAATTTTTTTTAGATTATTTATTATAAATTTCTCAGTTTTATTACATTTAGATCAGGAAATGTTAACTGTATTCTCTCTCTTTTGGAATTTATTGAGGCTTACTTTGTGGCCCACTAATATTTAATTTTTATGGATGTTCTCAGTGTACTTGAAAACATGGTATGTTATTTGTCTGTGTGTGTGTATATATATATATATAAGATTTTCTTTATTATTTATGTTGTTGTTGCTGTTCAGTCACTCAGTCATGTCTGATTCTTTGTGACCCCATGGACTGTAGCATGCCAGGCTTTCCTGTCCTTCACCATCTCCCAAGTTTGTTCAAATTCATGTCCATTGAATCGGTGATGCCATCCAAACATCTCATCCTCTGTCACCTCCTTCTCCTCCCACCCTCAATCTTTCCCAGCATCAGGGTCTTTATCTATAAGCCAGTTCTTTGCATCACATGGCCAAAGTTTTGGAGGTTCAGCTTCAGCATCAGTCCTTCCAATGCATATTCAGGATTGACTTCCTTTAGGACTGATTTATGTAGTCTGTATCTTCAGTTATTTTTGTTCATATGATCCACTGCTAGTCAACACCAGAACATCTCCTACAAATTCTGCTCTATACGTGGTGCTGCCATATTAATGCAATAAATCATCCAGCTTCACATTATATAATGGTTTCTAAGCTTGAGTTCCACTTAGTCTAATAGTAAAATCTTTCCCTCTCAGTTTTAAATGTGTTTGCATTTACCTAGTTTTGCCTAATTTTAAAACAAAATTTTGAAATGTTTTGGTTTTAATTGCATCTCCTGAAATGTAGTTACAGGAAAATTCTTGGTTAAGTTAGAATTCATCTCTGAAAATCCCCTTTTACTCACACCTCTGCTTTCCTCCTTCTCACCCACTCCCACCCTCCATGTCCAATCCAGCAGCGAGCCCCATGCATAATATTGCAAAACTATCGAATCCACTATTTCTTTCACTCCCACCACCATGTTTGGTTGCCCAGATTTCTTCAGAAGTCTTCTGCCTGAATCTTTTCCCTTACCACTCTCTTTCCTCATGGACATCAGAAGTGATTTTTTTTTTGAGACATTAGAATTAGATCATGTCATACCTCTGCATAAAACTTTACAAAAAATCTCCCTTAAAATTCAAATTCTGAAGCTATTCTGTATGAATCTCTATGGTCTTTCCTGATTAATGCCAACCTCATCTCAGGACACTATCTCCTAAGTGTCAAATATTCTGGCATCTTCTGGTTCCTCCAGAACAATGTCATTTCCATTCTGGAACTTTATTCTGTGTCTTCTACCTGGATCTCCTTTAGTTTCTCTCTTTAACCAATCAGCTTTTACTCATCTCCCAAGACTCAGCTCAAAAGTTATTTCCTCAGAAGACAATTTCTGACCACCCTATCTATATTAGATCTCTCACACTATTTATTTAAAAAACATTTCCTTCATTGCACTTCTACAATTGCTACTTATATGTGTGTGTGCTGTCTCTCCCCTACTGGTGCTCTGTTCTTCTAGGGGAAGGACTTGTCTCTCTTTTAATGTCCTATATCCAGGGTCTGGTGTACTTGCAGGCAAGTAATACTTTCTCTACATTTGCTGAGTTGAAAATTTTTAATTATATATGAGGGTACTCAGTCTCTGAGGATTTATATGACTTTGCTTAAGCATTAAAACATTTGGAGAGTCATACTACTTCTAGTTGTAGTATTTGAGAAATTCTCATTTCACAAGTCAATAGAGATTCAAATAAAGTCAAAGATTCACATCATTGTATATCATCCAACTAGATGCTGGCTGTGCAAGTGCTGCCCCCTTTTAGCCCTTAGTTCTCTGGATTTCCATCCTTCTAAGGCAGCTGAGGTCAGGGGCGGCGGCCGACAGGAGCTACCCCCCGCGAGGTCAGGGGTGGTGGCTGAAAGGAGCTACCCCACTTCCAAGGAGCAGTGGCTGCACAGGCACAGAAGGGCCAAGAGGAGCTACTCCACGTTCAAGGTCAGGAGGGGCTGACATGAGGAGATACCCCTCGTCCAAGGTAAGAGAAACCCAAGTAAGATGGTAGGTGTTGTGAGAGGGCATCAGAAGGCAAACACACTGAAACCATAATAAAGAAAACTAGTCAATCTGATCACATGGAACACAAGCTTGTGTAACTCAGTGAAACTAAGCCATGCCCATGGGGCAACCCAAGACGGGCGGGCATGGTGGAGAGGTCTGACAGAACGTGGTCCACTGGAGAAGGGAATGGCAAGCCACTTCAGTATTCTTGCCTTGAGAACTCCATGAACAGTATGAAAAGGCAAAATGATAGGATACCGAAAGAGGAACTCCCCAGGTCAGTAGGTGCCCAATATGCTACTGGAGATCAGTGGAGAAATAACTCCAGAAAGAATGAAGGGATGGAGCCAAAGCAAAAACAATACCCAATTGTGGATGTGACTGGTGATAGAAGCAAGGTCCGATGCTCTAAAGAGCAATATTGCGTAGGAACCTGGAATGTTAGGTCCATGAATCAAGGCAAATTGGAAGTGGTCAAACAAGACATGACAAGAGTGAACGTCAACATTCTAAGAATCAGCGGACTAAAATGGACTGGAATGGGTGAATTTAACTCAGATGACCATTATATCTATTACTGTGGGCAGGAATCCCTCAGAAGAAATGGAGTAGCCATCATGGTCAACAAAAGAGTCTGAAATGCAGTACTTGGATGCAGTCTCAAAAATGACAGAATGATCTCTGTTCGTTTCCAAGGCAAACCATTCAATATCACAGTAATCCAAGCCTACGCCTCAACCAGTAAAGCTGAAGAAGCTGAAGTTGAATGGTTCTATGAAGACCTACAAGACTTTTAGAACTAGCACCCCCAAAAGATGTCCTTTTCGTTATAGGGGACTGGAATGCAAAAGTAGGAAGTCAAGAAACACCTGGAGTAACAAGCAAATTTGGCCTTGGAGTATGGAATGAAGCAGGGCAAATGCTAATAGAGCTTTGCCAAGAAAATGCACTGGTCATAGCAAACGTCCTCTTCCAACAACACAAGAGAAGACTCTACACATGGACATCACCAGATGGTCAACACCAAAATCAGATTGATTATATTCTTTGCAGCCAAAAATGGAGAAGCTCTATACTGTCAGCAAAAACAAGACTGGGAGCTGACTGTGGCTCAGGTCATGAACTCCTTATTGCCAAATTCAGACTTAAATTGAAGAAAGTAGGGAAAACCAATAGATCATTCAGGCATGACCTAAATCAAATCCCTTATGATTATACAGTGGAAGTGAGAAATAGATTTTACAGACTAGATCTGATAGAGTGCCTGGTGAACTATGGACGGAGGTTCATGACATTGTACAGGAGACAGGGATCGATACCATCCCCATGGAAAAGAAATGCAAAAAAGCAAAATGGCTGTCTATGGAGGCCTTACAAATAGCTGTGAAAAGAAGAGAAGTGAAAAGCAAAGGAGAAAAGGAAAGATATAAGCATCTGAATGCAGAGTTCCAAAGAATAGCAAGGAGAGATAAGACAGCCTTCCTCAGTGATCAGTGCAAAGAAATAGAGGAAGAGAACAGAATGGGAAAGACTAGAGATCTCTTCAAGAAAATTAGAGATACCAAGGGAATATTTCATGCAAAGATGGGCTCAATAAAGGGCAGAAATGGTTATGGACCTAACAGAAGCAGAAGATATTAAGAAGAGGTGGCAAGAATACACAGAAGAACTATACAAAAAAGATCTTCATGACCCAGACAATGACAATGGTGTGATCACTCACCTAGAGCCAGACATCCTGGAATGTGAAGTCAAGTGGGCCTTAGGAAGCATCACTATGGACAAAGCTAGTGGAGGTGATGGAATTCCAGCTGAGCTATTTCAAATCCTCAAAGATGATGCTGTGAAAGTGCTGCACTCAATATGCCAGCAAATTTGGAAAATTCAGCAGTGGCCACAGGACTGGAAAAGGTCAGTTTTCATTCCAATCCCTAAGAAAGGCAATGCCAAAGAAGGCTCAAACTACTGCACAATTGCACTCATCTCACACAATAGCAAAGCAATACTCAAAATCCTCCAAGCCGGGCTTCAGCAATATGTGAACCATGAACTTCCTGATGTTCAAGCTGGTTTTAGAAAAGGCAGAGGAACCAGAGATCAAATTGCCAACATCTGCTGGATCATGGAAAAAGCAAGAGAGTTCCAGAAAAACATCTATTTCTGCTTTATTGACTATGCCAAAGCCTTTGACTGTGTGGATCACAACAAACTGTGGAATTTCTGAGAGAGATAGGAATACCAGACCACCTGACCTGCCTCTTGAGAAACTTATATGCGGGTCAGGAAGCAACAGTTAAGAACTGGACATGGAACAACAGACTGGTTTCAAATAGGAAAAGGAGTACATCAAGGCTGTATATTGTCATCCTACTTATTTAACTTCTATGCAGAGGACATCATGAGAAACGCTGGGCTGGAAGAAGCACAAGCTGGAATCAAGATTGCCGGGAGAAATATCAATCACCTCAGATATGCAGGTGACACCACCCTTATGGCAGAAAGTGAAGAGGAGCTAGAGCCTCTGGATCAAAGTGAAAGAGGAGAGTGAAACGGTTGGCTTGAAGCTCAACATTCAGAAAACTTAAGATCATGGCATCTGGTCCCATCACTTCATGGCAAACAGATGGGGAAACAGTGGAAACAGTGTCAGACTTTATTTTTGGGGGCTCCAAAATCATTGCAGATGGTGATTGCAGCCATGAAATTAAAACACACTTACTCCTTGGAAGTAAAGTTATGAGCAACCTAGATAGCATATTCAAAAGCAGAGACATTACTTTGCCAACAAAGGTCCATCTAGTCAAGGCTATGGTTTTTCCAGTGGTCATGTATGGATGTGAGAGTTGGACTGTGAAGAAAGCTGAGCGCTGAAGAATTGATGCTTTTGAACTGTGGTGTTGGAGAAGACTCTTGAGAGTCCGTTGGACTGCAAGGAGATCCAACCAGTCCATCCTAAAAGAGGTCAGTCCTGGGTGTTCATTGGAGGGACTGATGCTAAAGCTGAAACTCCAGTACTTTGGCCACCTCATGTGAAGCGTTGACTCACTGGAAAAGCCTCTGATGCTGGGAGGGATTGGGGGCAGGAGGAGAAGTGGAAGACAGAGGATGAGATAGATAGATGGCATCACCGACTCGATGCACATGAGTTTGAGTAAACTCCGGGAGTTGGTGATGGACAAGGAGGCCTGGTGTGCTGCGATTCATGGAGTCGCAACGAGTTGGACACAACTGAGCAACTGAACTGAACTGAACTGAAGGCAGCAACACCCAGACTTGGTAACTGGTGAACCCTTCCCCAGGCCTGTTAGCCAAACAATCCACGTCATACTTGAAGGGGATCCGTTGCTGGCTTCCCCAACACCAACATTAGATTTCATCTTTGATTCAGAACCCACTGACCTTGAAAAGGTAGAAAGAAAAACCCTTTTATATTGTGAAACTTAAAACACATTAACATGAGCAGCATCACTTATTTTACTGCAAGCATCTCTTAAAGGGAGACAGAGACAAGGAGCTAAAACAAAAATCAGCATTAAACATTTTTTTTGAACAGGAAGCAGACAGCAGAAAGGTGTAAAAGAAGATAAAAGGGCAGACTTTCAAATTCTGTTTCATCTTAGGGGGAAAGAAAAAAAACGGGAGATTTCTCAATATAGGAAGTGTGGATATTCTTGGCATAATGCCTGTCTAGCACTTCCCTGCACTGTTCCTTTCTCCATCACCCCTCCCCCAAACCCTCAGCTGAGTTCTCATTTGCATAATTAAACTGCTTGACAGGGATGCTGAGAGAGTGGAACAAGTCATGCACTGAGCCAAGAGTTCTTCAAATGCCATCCTTACCCTGAGCCCCACAGCACAATGGAAACCATTTGAGAAGAAAGTGGAAGCTATATGCTGACATTCAAAAACTCTATGACATATATTTTATGAAATTGAGAAGTTTATCATGGGCCTACTTGCCTGAGGGCACAAAGAATCCAGGCACTACCAAGGGGCGTAATATGAGGACTTGTGAGGACTGAAAGAGAACATTTAAATGCTGGTCAAGGCTGACCCCATATATGCGATGAGTTCATTCTCTCCATGAGAGACATGACATATCCCAACAAATTCCAGCCACTAGAGTCCCTGGTTTGCGTAAATCACCTTCAAGAAAGTACCTATCATATGCATAAAGGTTATCTTGTGGCTGATGGTCTATGAGCAAGCATATGCATTTGCAAGAACTCAAGAATCTTTTTTCACTCAGAACACTGAGAAATAAGACAGAGGGTGAATTCTGAGTAGGAAGAAATTATGGAGAATAAAGGAGGAATCGTAAGCTAGTTCAGTTTGATCTGAAAGGACATCCCAACATAATGCTTCAAGCATGGAGGCTGATGCCGAAAAGCAGGCACTAACCTTTCCTTGAGCTTTGCCTTAGGCCAGCTCAGCTGATGTTCCTAGTCACAAGATGTTTAACAACTAATAATGTTAACAGGAAAAATCGGTTAAAACACTTGTGAGTTGAAGTGTATGTGGGTTTTGATATGTCTTAGCTACAGACATGGAGAAGGCAATGGCACCCCACTCCAATACTCTTGCCTGGAAAATCCCATGGATGGAGGAGCCTGGTGGGCTGTAGTCCATGGGGTCGCTAAGAGTCAGACACGACTGAGCGACTTCACTTTCACTTTTCACTTTCATGCACTGGAGAAGGAAATGGCAACCCACTCCAGTGTTCTTGCCTGGAGAATCCCAGGGATGGGGGAGCCTGATGGGCTGCCGTCTATGGGGTCGCACAGAGTTGGACACGACTGAAGCGACTTAGCAGTAGCAGCAGCAGCTACAGACAGAATGGAGATGTTGGCCAGAACTCAGGGCAGCAGATTCCTATCTGGTGGGAGTTAGTGGGCTGCCACCACAGCAAAGACTAACTCCAGCCATGGCTTGCTTCTCTCCTGAGCACACTTGCTGGCCAGTGATACTGTACCGTCATCCTGTGGATTTAACATCACTTGTACTGTGTAGGGTGAACCGTAGCATCCATTAGTTCAAGTCCCTGCCCCTGCTGAGGAATATAAGCTTCATGAGAGTGTATCTTTTGTCTGACTTGTGCATGGCCATATTCCAGTACAGTGCCTAATCCAGGGCTGCTACATGGTAGCACTAAATAAATATTGGACCAAGAAATGGATGATGAGTAAACAAACAGGAAGCTGAATCAGAAGTTCAGGAGAGTGACCAACTCCTCTGGTTTTAAAACTCAAAGCCCTGCATCCCAGGGATCACCTCAGTCCTAAATCCCACCAACCATTCCACAATGGATTATGACCCCTGACACCCAACTGCATGGGTGAAAACCATATGGGTTGGGCATGAGAGCCTATTCGCCAAACAAATGCTTTTTGAGCATGTCATATATGCTGGACACTGCTCCAGGCTCTAGGATTAGGGCAGTGGATGAGCCACAGAAACACCTACTAAAACGGAGTGGATATTCTGGGACGGCAGTCCTTAAATACACAGACTTAACAGGTATACAAATAATACAAGATCAGGTAGCAAGATGTTCTATGAGGAACAATGAGGTGGCGTAAAAGATAGAGGGCAAGGGATATGTTTTGGATATGGAGATCAGCAAACATCTCCCTGATTTGAATAATGTCCCAAACGAAGTGAGGGAGTGAACTTCAAGGAATGGGGAATGTGTGCTGAGAAGGGAAAACGCAAACCCCCAGGCCTTGAAGCTGGAGTTCACCAGGCTGTTGGAGGAATCAAACTTTGCTAAAGTTTGAACCACTCTCTTGAGTTCAGGGCTGCTGAAAACCAGCCAGTATGACCACCTCTCTATCTGTGCATTCCTTTATTCATTTATTCATTTAAAGAACATTTTTCTAGGTCTCCACTCTGTGCCAGGTACTATCCGCATGCTGTCATACAAAGATGACGAGGCATTTCCTTGTTCTTATTGTTCCCTCATCCCCAAGAGATAGGGCCATTCCCCAATAAACTCAAGAGCTGTCTGAAGCCATACTCTGAGCAGACTTAAGACCATAACCAACCTTGCAGCATAACTCCGACCAACCCATAGCCTGGGGTCTCCTGCTTTATAGGTGCCCTGTCCCCGTAAGGGTCATCACTGCAGTAGGTACACAGAGTTGGATAATTAAAAGGACTCACGAAAAAGCAAGTGAATTAGAAAAAAAAATTCTACTTGTTTCATTGACTATGCTAAAGCCTTTCACTGTATGGATCACAACAAACTATAGGAAAAATTCTTAAAGAGATGGGAATACCAGACCACCTTACCTATATCCTGAGAAACCCATGCAAGACAAGAAGCAACAGCTAGAACCGAGAATGGAACAATGGATTGGTTCAAAACTAGGAAAGGAGTAAGTCAAGGCTCTATATTGTCACTCTGCTTATTTAATTCTATGTAGAGTATATCATACAAAATGCTGGGCTGGATGACTCACAAGCTGGAATCAAGATAGCATTGAGAAATATCAACAACCTCAGATATGCAGGTGACACCACCCTTATGGCAGAAAGCGAAGAGGAACTAAAGAGCCTCTTCATGTGGGTGAAAGAACAGAGTGAAAAAGCTGGCTTAAAACTCAGCATTCAAAAAACTAAGACCATGGCATCTGGTCCCATCACTTCATGGCAAATAGATGGGGAAACAATGGAAACAGTGAGAGACTTTACTTTCTTAGGCTCCAAAATCACTGTAGATGGTGACTGTAGCCATGAAATCAAAAGATGCTTGCTCCTGGGAAGAAAAGCTATGACCAACCTAGACAGCATATTAAAAAGCAGAGACATTACTTTGCCATCACAGATCTGTGTGATCAAAGCTATGGTTTTTCCACTAGTCATGTATGGATGTAAGAGCTGGACCATAAAGAAGTCTGAACATCAAAGAATTGATACTTTGAACTGTGGTGCTGGAGAAGACTCTTGAGAGTCCCTTGGACAGCAAGGAGATCAAACTAGTCAGTCCTAAAGGAAATCTATCCTGAATATTCATGGGAAGGACTGAAGCTGAAGCTCCAATACTTTGACCACCTGATGGGAAGAGCCAACTCATTGGAAAATACCCTGATGCTGGGAAAGATTGAGGGCAGGAGGAGAAGGGGACAACAGAGGATGAGATGGTTGGATGGCATCAATGACTCAATGGACGTGAGTTTGCACAAACTCCAGGAGATAGTGAAGGACAGGGAAGCCTGGTGTGCTGTAGTTCATGGGGTTTCAGAGTCTGACAAAGCAACTGAACAACAACAACAACGTGAAATCCTAGAGGGTATGCAGTACTCTCTACGGGTTTTAATAAAGGTAAGGAAGCAGTACAGCAGGAAAAGAAAGGTACAAGCAGAGGTCAAAGAGTTCTGAGTCTTTTAGGCAGAGTTCCCAGAGTCCTCTCTCAATAGTACAGGCTGTGTGTTGACTTTGGATTATTAACCTCTATGATACTTGCAAAGGCATCTAGGTCTCCGGATAGCCGAGGCACAAGTTTTCTGAGCATCTTTTATATGCATCAGGCTAAGATCAAGTTGCATAACCAGTCAGATTGGGACAAACCATAAAACTGTACATTTCAATAAACACGGTAGGAAGGTAGCGCAAGGTGCATTCCTTGGAGTTTTGAGTCTTCTCAGCACACTCTAAGCCACTACTACCACTTTTCATTCTTCCTTTGGCTGAAGGTCAGTACCAGACTCCCATGTGTTGTTTTTTTTTTCCCCATGTGCTTTTGCCTCTATCACTACCACTGGCCTCAGCACTAAACTGCCTAAACTGTGACACTCCATCTGTGCCCATCTTCTATCCTTCCCTAGTGCTCATCTCTTCCAGATCCATAAATTGAAACACATTTATCACCTGATGAATTCTGAGTTTATAGCTTCCACCCATATGTCCAACTCTTCACTTGATATCTCTGCTTAGATATCCAGCAGGCATGTGCAACTTAATACATTTAAAATTAAACTCCTAGGGGATGTCCCTGGGGACCCAGTGGCTAAGACTCCGTGCTCCCAAGGCAGGGGGCCCAGGTTCAATCCCTGGTCAGGGAACTAGATCCTGCATGCCACAACTGAACGAAACCACGTGCTACAACTAACACCCAGTGCAGCCAAATAAATAAATATGTATTTTTAAAAACCAACCTATTTCTCTTAGTCCCTTCTGTCTCCCAGGCATTCCAATCTCAGTATGTGGTTTGAACACTCCACTGGTTATACATCCTCCAGCTCAAGGGATGGATTCTTGATTGGTCATCTTCTCTTCGCATTTGCTTTCAAACATCAGCACATACATTAGCTTTCTTTCAACAAAGATTCCAGTGTTGACCCCCACATCCTGCAGGCTAGAGCTGTACTTACAGAACATGCAAGGAGACTGAGTAGGAGGACAAACAGAACTTAGGTAAGTCCAAGAACTTCCTTCCCAACGGTAGCAGGTAGCAGATGCACTAGAACTTGAATGCTCGTAAATTCAGGATGAAGAAAAAGAGTTCAATCAGGTGAGCTCAGGAAGCACACAGCTCCTCAATATTAAAGCGAATCATCCTTTAAACACTTTCTTTTGGGGGGGGGGGGGCGGGGGGCGCGTGCATGCTGCTTGGCTTTCAGGATCTTCGCTCCTTAACCAGGGAATAAATCGGCACCCTCAGCAGTGCAAACATGGAGCTCTAACCACCACCGGGAGATAGGGACTGGCATGCACACACCACTGATGTGTGCATTTGTGTGTTCAGTCTTTCAGTTGCCCGACCCTTTGTGATCTCATGGACTGTAGCCCGCCAGGCTCCTCTGTCCGTGGAATTCTCCAGGAAAGAACACTGGGACGGTGTGCCATGCCCTCTTCCAGGGGATCTTCCCAACCCAGGGATCAAACCCAGATCTCCTGCATTGCAGGCAGATTCTTTATTGTCTGAGTCACCAGGGAAGCCCAAGAATACTGGAGTGGGTCGCCTATCCCTTCTCCAGGGGATCTTCCTGACCCAGGAATCAAACCAGGGTCTCCTACATTACAGGCAGATTCTTTACCAGCTGAGCTATCAGGGAAGCCCTAGGTATAAAAGATGGTTCATGGGTAAAGAATCTGCCTGCAATGCAGAAGACCAAGAAGATGCAGGTTCAATCCCTGGTTCGGGAAGATCCTCTAAAGGAGGAAATGACAACCCACTCCAGTGTTCTTGCCTGAAAAAATCCCATGGACAGAGGAACCTGGTGGGCTAGTCCAAAGGGGGTCACAAAGAGCTGGACACAACTGAGCAACTGAGGACACACACATCACATAAATAACTAATGAGAACCTACTGCATAGCACAGGGAACTCTGTTCAGTGCTCTGCCGTGACCTAAACAGGAAGAAAACCCAAAAAAAGAGGGGCTGTATGTATCCATATAGCTGATTCACTTTGCTGTACAGCAGAAACACAACATTGCAAAGTAACTATACTCCAACAAAAATTTATTTACAAATAATAACAATAAAGTGAAGCATTCTGAGGCTATAACAACAAGAAAACCTTGAGAGTAAAGCTGCTCCTGCCTCAGACAGAAAATCTGTGCCAGAGTTCCTGCTGGGGAAAGAAACTATACAGAATATGGCCAGCTTAGGATTCAGAGCAGGATGGGAAATCAGCCTACCTCAGACAGGGTTATGTTGAACTGGATAAGGGTGGATGCTGACGTAAGGAGAGTGGGTAGGTTTGTTTCAGGAGGGTAGTTTCCAGTCAGAAATAAATTCCTTAATGCCTAAGATGACAGCAAATTCTACTTGTAAATCAACTCAAAGAATCAACTGTTTATTTCAGAAACACTTCAGGTTTCATCAGAGGCTTCAGGGTATGGAAAGGTTTCCTGAACTGGGCTTTCTCATACCAACGCAAGCAAAACCACACAATTGTGGAAACCCAAAGATACCTCCATTAGGAGTCACAATAGACACAGATGAAGCAACTTTCTCATTAAAAAAAAAAAAAAGACAATTCATGAGAGTATTGCTCAATGGGTACTTGGCATCCTACATATTACAAAAGAAGCCACTTCAGTTCATAGGATAGCTAACCGCGGTGCTGTTTATCATGGTGCACAGAGTATAGGGCGCTGGCTAGCTGCCACCTCCAGGGAGAAGAGAAAGTCCACTCGTGAGGAGAGCAAAGGAAGGATGGAACACAGCAAAAAGGAAAACCCACGATAGCAGCAACCTGTAATTACGATTCACAGACTGGAAGCGTCACTTTTTTTTTTTTAAACAAGAACACTAGCTAAGAACACTAACACTCCCTGAAGAAACAGTTGCTAATGTGCCTTTCAGTCTTATAGGAACGTGGCCCTGCAAGTTTTCCTTTGCACTCAACATAAATATGACTTTCGCAATAGAAAGAGAGGATACAGTATCAAATATAAATAAACAAAGATAAAGTAACTTTAATAGCCAGCCGGACTGACCTTAAAAGGAAGCTTACAAGTGTGTGATTTACTAACTAGCCTAGTAACTTAAGATGCTTTTGTCACAATAATGACAAAATATTACTTGGTTACATTTACATGTTTAAATATTTGGAGTAGAATAAAATGTAGGCATTTTTAATATGACAGTATTATATAAATGGTAATAAATATTCAGCTGTAATAAACTTCTACATGTGTGGGTGAATTAGTGAGGAAAGGAGAAAAACCTGTCAAATTTTTAAAAATCTGTGCTGCTATCAAAAGTCTGAGCTGCTGTATACCTATGTATCTGTAGTACTGATTATTATGCAAAATAAACATTAATTGGGCTTCCCCCGTGGCTCAGCAGTAAAGAATCTGCCTGCGATGCAGATTTGATCCCTGGGTGGGGAAGATACCCTGGAGGAGGGGAGATCCTATGGACAGAGGAGAATCCCATGGACAGAGGAGTTTGACAAGCTACAGTCCATAGGATCGAAAAGAGTAGGACACGACTGAAGTGACTTAGCAGGAGCGTAAACGTTACTAGGTCAGGAAACCTACTAAGTCAGGAAACCCACTAACCCAAACACCTAACATGAATCAGAAAGACTAAATTTCACTGCATTTTAAATGCAACTTTAGTATAAACCTGATTTATTTTCTTAGGCATTAACTAAAAGTACTCTTTTCGTGTATAAGTACTTTAGCTATATAAGAAGCTTAAATGTATTATGATACCACAACTGAAAATTAGAAGAATGGTCTCCTGAGACAGCCCAATGGTGCCGAGTTAAATCATTTCAGATCAATCCTGGGATGCTTTTCTGCCCCAAGGAATAACACAACAGAGGATTCACTTTTAAAAATGCAGCAGCCAGCACAGTTTAAAGGTTCTTCTCTATGTCAGCTTTTCCAATTTTTCCATGTTTCAGCATTAAGTGACCCCTTCTATGGTAGAGAAAAATGTTTAAACAGTCTTCAGTTTAGTTCAAAGAAATAAAACAGGGTTATTTAAATTCAGAAGCAATTCAACGTTTTTTTTTAATTAATTGAAAATTCTATTGGACAAACTCAAGAAACTGAGGGAGAAAAAGGAAAAAAAAAAAAAAAAAACCAGTTACTGGCTTTATTTATTATACATTCAGATTCCCTGGTAGAGCAGACAGTTTTTGTCTCTGAGTTTCTACTGCTTTGAAATATCTTCCAGAGAATGTACAGTGTTCCTTTATCCCAAACTGAGCCCGCATCTAACTTTCCCAAGCCAAGTTTTTCTTCTATATAATTCAGGGCTGCATTAGTTCAACCATGAAATATACTAATTAAGCCAGATGTGATTTTTTTCCCCTCCAGTCAGATCTCCCTCCATTTGGGGTGTGTTAACAAAACTCTTTCTAAGCCTTCTAAAGAATGAAGATAATGGCAAAACTGATTTTGGCAGAATCTGAGGAGTATTATCGTCTTTCTGGGCTCTTGGAAAGAATCTCAAATTTAGATTTTCTATCTTTAAAAACCAGATTACATAGGCTCTCAGCTTAAAATGGCAAAATACTAGCATGTTGAATTATTTCTCACACATTTCCTAAAAAATTTCAGCCTTCTTTTATTTAAAAATATTCTGAGATGTTTTCTTGTATGGGCTTCCCGGGTAGCTCAGCTGATAAAGAATCCCCCTGCAATGCAGGAGACCCCAGTTCGATTCCTGGGTTGGGAAGACCTCCTGGAGGAGAGCATGGGTACCCACTCCAGTATTCTCACCTGGAGAATCCCATGGATGGAGGAGCCTGGGGGCTACAGAGTCAGACACAACTGAGAGACAGCACAGCACACATTTTCTTGTATTAACTGTAATACCTCTTCATAGAAACCTAAGTTATTAAGCCATACAGTGGCTTATTAAGATGATTTTATAGACATGGTCACATAGCTTTCCTGTTTTAAATATCTTGTTTATTTTCTTATTTGTTGAAAGTCTCAGGGACCATGCTATTGTTTCAATGAGCACCCTTGCAGCCAAGTGTTCAGACAAATATTAGAAGGCTAAAATGAAACTCTGGACTTAATTCATTCTGTATGAGAGACTATAGGCCCAATTGGGGATGCAGAGGGTAGGAGGGAGATTCAAGAGAAAGGGGTTTTATGTATACGTACAGCTGATTTACTTCATTGTACAGCAGAAACAACACTGTAAAGCAATTACATGTCAATAGAAAAAATGAAAAAATAATCAATTTTAAAAATAAATAAGTAAATAAAATGTAACTTTGGAAAACAGTGGAGGGAGACACAAAATCTCATTAGTTTTGCAATAAAGAATTACAGTTTCCTCCTAGAGTCCTATACAAACAGACAAAAACCCTCCAACCTGAAGCTGCAAGTTATTTTCTGTATCTAAAATGAGACTTGAACTTACCTTTAGGGTAGACTGTTCATCTTATCTAGAAAAATATTTCAAGTGAGTTTTGTAATTTAAAAAAAGCTTATGAAGTAAATAACGGTAATTCCTAGAGAGGAATACAAAGTCTTTCATGAACCTAATGTCCATATTCAGATGGAGAAGATAAGATTTATTAAATAATGTAAGCTGTAAAGACTGACTCAGAGTTCTATACCCTTCAGAGAGATTTGGAGGGAGAAAGATGACTTGCCTTGAATTTAGAATGGCTTTGTTGAAAATTATTGCTTGGTCTTAGAGAGTGGAGAAGGTTCTTGGTCATTCAATGTTTGGGAGAAAGCTGGAATGGAATGCGTGAAACGAAGATACTCATGCATGCAATTCATCTCCTTTTGGTAAAGAAACGAATAAGGAAATGATTCAACTTGACCTGGCCTGGCCTCTGAATGCCAAACATGTAGTTACTTCAGTTTGATCAGTTTAGAATGCTCTGATATTGGCTTATTTTGTTCTGATGCTACTTTTCTGCTTGAAGCCGTAGAGCAGGCTGGTATAACATCAAGAGGTTCGTGGACCTCTGGAAGCTTTCATCCACAGACCTCCAAAACTGAGCATGGGACATTATACTTCCAGCCACCTGAGATGGGCTTCCTTTCTTAGTCTGCTGCTGCTGCTGCTGCTGCTGCTGTCGCTTCAGTCGTGTCCGACTCTGTGCGACCCCATAGACGGCAGCCCACCAGGACCCCCCATCCCTGGGATTCTCCAGGCAAGAACACTGGAATGGGTTGCCATTTCCTTCTCCAATGCGTGAAAGTGAAAAGTGAAAGTGAAGTCACTCAGTCGTGTCGGACTCTTAGCGACCCCATGGACTGCAGCCTACCAGGCTCCTCCGTCCATGGGGATTTCCAGGCAAGAGTACTGGAGCGGGGTGCCATTGCCTTCTCCGTTTCTTAGTCTAAAGCTACCTAACTGGGTAGTGCCAAAGAGCACTGAAGAACTGATGCTTTCAAACTGTGGTGCTGGAAAAGACTCTTGTGTGTCCCTTGGACAGCATGGAGATCAAATTAGTCCATCCCAAAGGAAATCAACCCTGAATATTCATCAGAAGGTCTGATGCTGAAGCTGAAGCTCCAGTACTTTGGCCACCTGATGCAAAGAGCCGACTCACTGGAAAAGACCTGATGCTGGGAAAGATTGAGGGCAGGAGGAGGAGGGGGCGACAGAGGACGAGATGGTTGGATGGTCACCAACTCAATGGACATGAGTTTGAGCAAGCTCTGGGAGATAGTGAAGGACAGGGAAGCCTGGTGTGCTGCAGTCCATGGGGTCGAAAAGAGTCGGATACAACTTAGCGACTGAACAACAACTAGGCAGCATTAGAAGATGCAAATGAGAAAGAGACAAAAATAGATCTGAGCCTCAAGGGAGTTAAAGGATGATGCCTGACTTGAATTATCTAGCAAGCTCATAAAATGCAAATATAATACTTACTACATTGGGGTCTTGCCTCTCCTTTCCTCCGTGAAGCAGTCACGGTGGTCCTTCTTCGACATTCCTTGACTAGTGGCTTTGTGGTGTGTATAAACTCTCACAATTCATGCTACATCTATGGAGCAGAAGGGTTGACTGAGACTCTGCCTGCCGCACTTGCCTCTGAGACCCCAGTTTGACAGGCATCAACACACTAAAGCCAGATTCCCCCACTCCATGTGCAGCTAACTGAAGAAGTGTCCCTGAGAAGCTGCTCTGTGTCTCCTGGTTCCTCAGTCTGACCAGGAATAGCAAAAGGCTCCAGAGAGGGCAAGCAGGAAGTTGGTGAAAAGACGTCTTTGGGGATATCTACTGTCAGCTGTGAGTCCCTCCATCCCTTTTGAAGAGGAGGCGGCGCTTCCTTCTAACCACAAGCTCAGTGAGGAGGGCTTCGTGGGGACTCTCAGAGGTCTCCATCCTGGGAAATCGAGGGGCTGGAGGAGCCTTGAGGATGGATCTTGCCGACTCTATAGTGTGGTATCAGCCTGCAGTCCACTGCCCATGAAAGCAAGTGATGTGGGGTGTCATCCCACACAAAGTGAGTTTTGTTGGAGAGGGTCGCATGTGAGGATGTTTTGGGTATGTGTGGGCTCAGTTGCTCAGTTGTGTCCAATTCTTTGCAGCCCCATAGGCTATAGCCCACCAGGCTCCTCTGCCCATGGAATTTTCCAGACAAGAATAACTAGAGTGGGGTGCCATTTCCTATTCTAGAGGATCTCCCCAATCCAGGGATCCATCCCACCTCTCCTGGGTCTCCTGCATTGGCAGGTGGATTCTTTACCACTAGCCCACCTGAGGATGTTTTGAGTTCTGCCCAAAGAATCACATAAAGGGAAGAATAATTCTTAGCAAAAAGAGGCTGTAGTTTACACAGTTCATGCCGAGGGTTGCGGGATAGAGCATTAGTGATGGTACAAAGTAGAGAAACACCCACTAGGGTCATGATAACTGCAGCAGAAGGGCCCCAGGAGGGAATCTCTGAAGAGTCCATGAAAGCGTCACACTGATCAAGACATAAAGTTACCAGCTAGTTCCTCCCAGGTCTGACAGGTTTAATCAACTGCTAGGACCAGTGAGTAGAAACTACCCAGCTAGTTAGGAACTGTCTGAGCATTTCACCTGTCCTCCCCACCCAAGTTTAGAACTTGGGGAAAATCTTCTAGAAAAAGTCAAGCACATGGTGAGAAGGTAAGCAGGTAAAAGGAGAGAACCCTACCTTCAGGCTTACAACCAGAAGGTCCAAACTGTGGGAGGGAGAAGATTTAGCACAAAGTTATATTTAAACCTTCGGTTATTATGGGCAGTTGGACCCATATTTTTATTCTAATCATAATTGAGATTGTGTTTGTCATAACTACAGATCACATAAGACTGAGCAGAAAAGGGGTTGAGAATTGTCAAAACTTTCACTGGGGGCAGGAGAAATGTATTCTCATTGAAGAAAATTTGAAGGGATAGTATGTATTAATAGCATCTTATGAGTTTTGCTTGGATATTTTGGTTATAAATAGATGGGGGAAATTCGGGAGGTTAAGAGCTTTTTATTGGGTCACCTAAGGAGATGCTCCAAAACACACGTGCAAAGATTTGACTTTAAATATTCTGATTTGTCAGTTTGTGGTAAAGTTCCAGTGAATGTACTTTCTGGGGGAGAGGGGAGTCTCAAGAGAGTTTTGATGCTTAACCTGGATAAAGAATAATTTACTTGCATAAATCCATGGATTACAGTTCAGTAATAACAAGTCATTGAAACAAAACAGGTTCAGGGAGGAATGTCACTGTCTTTTTGAGTCAGAATTTTGAGGTAGATAGGCCACATTGTTTACATTACATAATACTTCTATTTCGTGAGGACTGGTAGCTAAAGCCAAGAGTTACAGCTAACATTCTAAAGAGTTCCTTGTATGCAGTTACTGGAAGCAGGAGGTGGTTGACACTGGGACACTGCCTTGTTGAAAGTGGAGAATCACCAAGGTGGTGCAGTGGTAAAGAATCCACCTGCCAATTCAGCAGATGCATGTTCAATTCCTGGATCAGAAAGATCCCCTGAAGATGAAATGGCAACTCATTCCAGTATTCTTGTGTGGGAAATACCACGGTAGAGGAGCCTGGTGAACTACAGTCCATGGGGTCACAAAGACTTGGACAGGACTTAGCAACTGAACACATACCGAAGATGGGCCGGTCATGGAGTATTCAGGGGAAAAGCGTGCAGTTCTGTGCCTGCAAGTGGATTATGCATGGAGGCCTTTAAACATTCCTGCTGAGTTTCTAGAACTCTCGTCATGCTTGCAGCTCCTCCAACTGGAATGAATATTAAGCAACTGTAAGTGCATCAAATCTTATGTAATCTTCATTTCAAGATCAATGATATGGCAAATTATAGTTAAAGTTCAGAGGGGAAAAAAATCAATGTTTCATATTATATGGGGCAGCTAGAATCTGTTTTGTAAAAGCCTCTTTTGAGTTCACATTTATTTTGCCAATGGGTTGGCACAAACTGTAATACCTTCAACTGATCAGATACATGAGACAAAATCATCCTCTTCTTAAAATTGGTGTATTAAGAGAGAATCCATTATATATATGTGAAACTTTTTTTTCCTGCCTAAAAGTATATTTGACAATTGAGCCCTTTAGTTAGAAAAATAACCGCAATAATTAATTCAGTGCTTTACACATATCTAAGTGTTCTCCTGGACAGTCTCTCTGCTTTTTTTTCTACTCCTAACAATCCAAGGAAGAAGGTAGGACAAGTGCTAAAATTCAATCAAATATCCTAACAACTGAGAATAGCTAAAACCCCTAAATGATTAAGCTTACATTTTACTTTTCCCCTGGACTCTATAAACATTTAGTAGCTCTGAAGAGCTCCATGGTCTATTGCTCAGTCGTGTTCATCTCTTTGCAAGCCTGTGGACTGTAGCCCACCAGTCCATGGGGGTTCTCCTCTGGCCATTGGGATTCTCCAGGCCAGAATACTGGAGTGGGTTGCCATGCCCTCCTCCAGGGGATCTTTCCAACCCAGAGATCAAACCCAGGTCTGCCACACTGCAGGCATTTCCTTTACCATCTAAGCCACCAGGGAAGCCTAAGAATACTGGAGTGGGTAGCCTATCCCTTCTACACGGGATCTTCCTGACCCAGGAATTGAACTGGGGTTTCCTGCATTGCAGGCAGATTCTTTACCAACTGAGCTAAAAGTGCAATTCACTAGAAAGTTATTTTACATATAAGAATCTTGCTAATGTGGTACCTTTTCAGAGGCTTCAGTTCAGTTCAGTCGCTCAGTCATGTCCGACTCTGCGACCCCATGAATTGCAGCACACCAGGCTCCCTGTCCATCACCAACTCCCGGAGTTCACCCAAACTCATGTCCATCGAGTCGGTGATGCCATCCAGCCATCTCATCCTCTGTCGTCCCCTTCTCCTCCTGCCTCCAATCCCTCCCAGCATCAGGGTCTTTTCCGATGAGTCAACTCTTCGCATGAGGTGGTCAAAGTACTGGAGTTTCAGCCTCAGCATCAGTCCTTCCAGTGAACACCCAAGACTGATCTCCTTTAGGATGGACTGGTTGGATCTCCTTGTAGTCCAAGGGACTCTCAAGAGTCTTCTCCAACACCACAGTTCAAAAGCATCAATTCTTCGGCGCTCAGCTTTCTTCACAGTCTAACTCTTACATCCATACATGACCACTGGAAAAACCATAGCCTTGACTAGACGGACCTTTGTTGGCAAAGTAATATCTCTGCTTTTTAATATGCTATCTAGGTTGGTCATAAATTTCCTTCTAAGGAGTAAGCGTTTTTTAATTTCAAGGCTGCAATTCAGAGGCTTGCTAAGTCACTTCAGTTGGGTCTGACTCTGTGTGATCCCATAGACGGCAGCCCACCGGGCTCTGTCATCCCTGGGATTTTCCAGGCAAGAGTACTGGAGTGGGGTGCCATTGCCTTCTCCGCAATTCAGAGGCTTACTTTACCCAGATAGGAGCCCCGAGTGAGGCATGGAAGGATGACCCAGGTACTGTTATGAAATGGCTCCAGACCATCTCAGACCTCTAAGAGTCAATATTCTAAATCTGTGTGTCACTTTCAAACAGCCTACCAAGGGTGTAAGTTCTCTGTCTTTCATGGTTTGTTTTCAGCTCAACAGCTGATTCAATAAGGATGAAAATATTCCTGAGAATTTCAAGTCCCTCCTTATAATTAATAAGCACCTGCTCTCATAAGTTAGGAAGGTGTGCAAAGGGCAAAGTCTGCAATGGAACATCCTAAACCTCACTTATTTTAATGGCAAATCAAGAGTGGATAATTCTGGAGTTTTCAATTAGAACCTTAGAAGAAAATATCCATGAGATCAAATTTAAAACAGTCTCATGGAAGCCCATGGAAAGTCAGATGGGAAACTCTTGCCATTCATTCTCCCTCCCCCATATTTTTTATTATAATCTTCATGGAAAGGTTTTGAAGACTCTACTAGCCACAGCCTGGCATCCTAAATAACAAAAGAGCATTTGGTCCGAGTCCTGCTTTCACAGGGTCACCATGTAGCCTGAGTCAAACCCTTTTTAACTTTTACTCACTATCCTTTTGTTCATCTGTAAAAAATGGGATAATACCAGCTACCTAGCTGGGAAAGACTGAAGGCAAAAGGAGAACAGGGTGACAGAAGATGAGATGGTTGGATGGTATCATTGACTCAGTGGACATGAATTTGAGCAAATTCCAGGAGACAGTAAAGGACAGGGGAGTCTGGTGGGCTATAGCCCATGAGGTTGCAAAAAGTCAGACAACAAGAATTAACCCACTAACTGAAAGAGCTGGCAACTGAACAACAACTAGCTCACCTTTGGGTATACTAAGATCATATAGAATAAAATATGTAAAATTATTTTTTCAAACTTCAGATTACTGAACAAACAGAAGACTGTTATTTCTATAAAACACCTATAAAGATGCCACCTAGACAGCCCATAATGGAATACCTTTGGGCCTTCACAGTTGCTGTTTGGAGGACCATTTGATACACTCCTACTTTTTCCATCATTGCTTACTACCTTCTACTCCTTTCTTGCATCAACTTAGCCCTTGACCTTCTAGGCACAGCCTCACGCTTCTGCCTTTGGTTTTATGACAGGGATTACTTATCTGTTGTGCTGACCTTTGGCAAACATCCTACCTAAGTTCGGGTTCCCAGGATCCCATCATTGTATCAGCAAGCCTCTCCAAGGATTTGCTCCCAAAAGAGGAAGGGAACATATTGCTCTCTCTCACCTCCTGACTCCCATGACCATTTTCTAGGTTCTGGCCAAGTGGTTCTACATGAGGACAAGCACAATCCTTGGGTCACAGCTAAGGATGAGAGCAAGCCTGTTGCTCGCCACAAGGTTCAAGAATGGGACGACCACGAACCAGCCCATCAAGAAGGCACATGGGGTTTCATCCACCTCTGCTGCACCAGCTCCCAGCATGGTATTCATTCCCAGATGCCACGGGAGCCAGGGGGCAAGAACCTCTTCTCTCCATCCTATGAAGGCAAATCACCTTCCTGGGGCCAGAAAAGAGAATACAGCCCACTGTCCCGTGCACTCTGATCCTTTATGCTGACAAGCTCCTTAGCAAAAAATAGCATCAAAGAAGAGCTTGGAGAGATCAGACTGTTTCTTTGCTCCCACGTTAAGGCAAAGATTCAGTGTCAACACGATTAGTCACAGCATACTGAGAAATTCCTTGACAGAACTCTCAAACCTCTGCCGAGTGGGATTTTTCAGATTCTCACCAGAGATGGGATGAAAGGAAAAGGGGATCTATTAGGTGCCAGTGTGTGCCAGGCACTGTGGAGGATACCTGACAATGTGACCTCCTCTAATAGTCACACCAGTTTTATAAGACAGCCTGCCACTTGCGGCCACTCTGTATGTTATGAACACCATCCTTACAGGTTCATCATGTCCCATGTTATCAATTCTGCCTTCCAGCAGCATCTTCAAAACCTGGCCACTCCAGCCTCCCAACTACAGTGCAGGCAGGAGACCTCAGAGGCCCACCATCGGCTTCCCCACATGAGACTTGCCTTTGAAAGTGAGTCCTGTGAGAGGGAAGGATGGAGGGGTCATTGATACTGCTGGTGGGGATGACAGCAGAAGAGTCCAGTTTTAGATGCTGTAATAAAAGTTGTAGGAAGATGGAGTCAGGAGCAGCCGGCTCCACAAGGGGTCATTTCTGCAGCTTGGCTTTCATTATAGCTTCTGAGACCTTAGGCTCGAGTCTGTTTCTCTAGTCCTCCCAGCAATTCTGAGCACCGCACATGGGCTTTAATAAATCCCCTTTAGGAATAAGAGAAAGCTGACTCACAGAGGCTAAGCAACCTCCTAAATGTCACAGAGTTGGTTAGAGATGAAATGTAAATGGAAACCGTGTTGTCTCCACAAGATGCTAAACTGTTTACTGACATACGTTGATCTGATTTTCTCCATCCCAGCTCACAGACTGTCATATTTAGCCCATTGCTTTGACCTCTTTTGCTGCAAGCTAGAACCCCTAGACTGTGAAATGCGACCGTCAGAATGGAAAGGGTGGTTTTGCACAGAATGACAGTCACTCCCCTCGGCACAAGCATTTCAGCACTGCAGCCTTGCTCTCCACTGGAACGACCTGAGGTGACTCAGAGGTGGGTCATGCACTTGGTGACGTACTCTGAGTCACTTCAGGGTGACCACATGTCACTGAATAGAATCCGCAGCTCTTTATCAGACAGAACCACACGGCTGAGGGTTATCAGGAGCGGCAAGGGCCAGTGGGCTTGCTGGTGACTCAGAAGTGAGCCTGGAGGGCGGAAGTGAGACCTTAGACTGTGACTTGTTTTACTGCACCTGTGTGGTTTTTCCTGTATGCTTTTTTTGTGCTTTTGGTCCAGACACCTTGCTGATGGTGAAGCAAGTGGCCCTTTAGGGAACATGCACTGGGAAATGTAAAGGGATAGGCAGGCAATAAATAAATGGCAGAAATGAACAGTCCCCAAATCGAAATATGTTCACTGTAGGGAACCTGTCAATTATACAGAACAACCATTTAATCTCAGCCCAGTATCTCCCACCCTTCTGCTGGTCTGTTCAGAGAATGAAACTGGCTAATATTTCTTAGGAGTCCCACACGTGCATGCACCCTACGTCAATTCAATCACGTCCAACTCTTTTCAACCCCATGGACTGTAGCCTGCCAGGTTCCTCTGTCCATGGGGATTCTCGAGTCAAGAATATTGGAGTGGGTTGCCATGCCCTCCTCCAGGGGAGCTTCCCAACCCAGGGATGGAACCCATGTCTCTTAGCTCTCCTGCATTGGCAAGCAGGTTCTTTACCACTAGTACCACCTAAGAAGCCACTAAGGGACCCAGACCCCACTGGGAAGCAAATCGGCTGAAAAAATGTTCTCACAAATCAAAGAATATGCATTTCCAAATTATCAGCTTCTCATCATTATGCATGTCTTCTATTATATGTGCTTCATGCAAATTTGGCTTTTATATTAGGTGTGAAATAGCAATATCTACTAACTTTCCTCTGCACCTGCTTCATTAGAATATACCTAACATGCAATTATATTTGCATTTTGATGTAAACTATTATACATAGAATGGATATACAACAAGTTTCTACTGTACAGCACAGGGAACTATATTTAATAGCCTGTTGTTGCTGTTATTCAGTTGCTAGGTGGTCTCCAGGGACAAGGGAGCCTGGTGGGCTGCCGTCTATGGGGTCGCACAGAGTCAGACATGACTGACACGACTTAGCAGCAGCAGCAGCAGCATGTGGTCTCCAACTATTTGTGACCCCATGGACTGCAGCATGCCAGGCTTCCCTGTCCTTCATTATACTCCAGAGTTTGCTCACACTCATGTCCATTGAGTTGGTGATGCCATCCAATCATCTCACTCTCTGTTGCCCACTTCTCCTCCTGCCCTCAATCTTTCCCAGCATCAGGGTTTTTTTTTTCTATAATGGAAAAGAATATGAAAAAGAATCAGAGTTTATATACACATATAAAATATAGAGGATTCCTTGGTGGCTCAGACAGTAAAGAATCTGTCTGCAATGCAGATTTGATCCTGGGTTTGATCCCCAGGTAGCAAAGACCCCCTGGAAAAGGAAATGGCTATCTATTCCAGTATTCTTCCCTGGATATAATATAATCATTTTATTGCCCACCAGAAACTAATACAATACTCTAAATCAACTATACTTCAATAAAAAGAATATTTGCATTTTAATTTTGGTTCTAAGCTACTGCAGTTGCCACAAGATTTTAGTCTGGTCCCAAGTCTTCTACATGAAGAAGTGAATTAAGTTATCATTATTGTAAGTTTCAAGATATGAATAATTTGTGCAAAGCCAGGCAGGTTAAAAATGAGATGAGTACAAACCACTGACCTTCTGAACTTGATTTTTAGTATGAGATTTTTACTGGCAGAATTATTATCTCAAATGAAGTCTTACTCAAAATCCCAATATATAAAATAGTTATAAGGAATATTTTTACATGGATATATGCTTTAAATGTGTTAACTTAACTTGTTTAAACAGCAATCAATGGCGAAAGTAAAGCCATCCTGACCCAAAATTTGAAATCAAGAGCATGACTGACGATTACAGTCTTATAGTGGTATCCACATCCAAAATATTTCTGTCTATTCTGCGTTGCACAGTAATAAGAAAAATGTCATTCACACAGATAAGCATTGCTGCTGCTGCTGCTGCTAAGTCACTTCAGTCGTGTCCGACTCTGAGCAACCGCACAGATGGTAGCCCACCAGGCTCCTCCGTCCCTGGGTTCTCCAGGCAAGAACACTGGAGTGGGTTGCTATTTCCTTCTCCAATGCATGCATGCATGCTAAGTCGCATCAGTCATGTCTGACTCTGAGACCCTATGGACAGCAGCCCACCAGGCTCCTCCATCCACAGGATTCTCTAGGGAAGAATACTGGAGTGGGTTGCCATTTCCTTCTCCACAGATAAGCATTATAAATGTGGAAATTTTTAACAGCTTTTTTTAAACCTCAATATATTATTCGGTAATCATGATTTTTAAACCTTGAAGGTGAAGGTGAAGTCACTCAGTCATGTCCGACTCTTTGTGACCCCATAGATTGTAGCCTACCAGGCTCCTCTGTCCATGGGATTTTCCAGGCAAGAGTACTGGAGTGGGGTGCCATTGCCTTCTCCAGAGGATCTTCCCAATCGAGGGACTGAACCCGGGTCTCCCACATTGTAGGCAGACGCTTTACCGTCTGAGCCACCAGGGAAGCCTTTTAAACCTTAGAGTACACCAAAACTGTGTTTCAAGGTTGAACCTCATGAACATTAAAGTCAAACCAAAAGCACTCGAAATTGAAAAGTACCAAAAATATTATAGTATGGTATCATTGTATTATGTCATGCAATCTCCCACAGATTCATCTGTTATTACACAATCCATGATTGTGCAGTGGCAAGGGCAAAGACTGAGAAGCTATGTCTAAGCATGCCTTGGTGTTTAATTTATTGAGGCTGGTGTGTGACATAAACAATTACTTCTTTATACATTTACATGTAAAAAGAAATGTACAGACCCGAATTTGCATGAGACTGCTACCTCTTCCCCAATCTGACACTTTTACAGAAAGTTCCCCATATGTGTAGAAATGGTAGACACTTTAGTTCAAATCTTGAGTGTGACAAGACACACACACACAGTTGACTAGCACCATGTGTTAACATGTTAGAGGCTCTCCTCACGTTAAAAATGTAATATATCCTGTCACACAACATAGTGATTGATACCTCTATACCTTTCAAAATGGTCACCATGTTAGACCTAGTTACAAATATATTGCATAGTTATTGATTATATTCTCCACACTGTACCTGTGACTCATTTAATTTTGCAACTGAAAGTTTGTACCTTTTAATCTCCCTCACCTATTTTTTTTCTTTCTTTTACTCCTCTCCCTCTCCTCTGGCAATCATCTGTTTTTTCTCTGTATCTATAACTGTTTGTTTTGTTTATTCATTTGTTTCTTTAGATTCCACATAGAAGTAAAATCATACAGTATTTATCTTTATCTGTCTGACATTTCATTAAGCATAACACACTTTAGGCCCATCAATGTTGTCCCAGATAGCAAGCTTTCATTGTTTCTTATGGCTGAGTAATAGTTCAGAGTTTCTGTGTATATCACATCTTCTTTATTCATTCATCAATCTATGGATGTGGTGGCACCAATTTATATTCCCATCAACAGTGCACGAGGGCTCCCTTTCCTCCATATCCTCACCAATACTTATTGTTTTTTGTCTTTTGGATAATAGACATTCTGACAGGTGTGAGGTGCTATCTCAAGTTTTGATTTGCATTTCCTTGATAATTTGTGATGCTGAGCATCTTTTCATGTGCCTGTTAGCCATTTGTATGTCTTCCTTACAAAAATGTCTGTTCAGATTCTCTGCCCATTGTTTAAGCAGATTGTTTAGATTTTCGGTGTTGAATTATATGAGTTCTTCGTACATTTGGGGGCAAAAAAACTTAATATATCACCAATGATCAGTGGCTCAATGGTTTTAAGTTGTGATTCTAAAATGTTCAATTTAATCAAACACTTACCAAATCTTCAATACTTTTGAAAAATTTACAGTGTCTTTGAACTCTGAAAACCACTGTCATAATTCAAATTGCTTATGTCCAAAAATACCCAATAGATTAAAATAAAGGATTAGAGCAAGAAAGCAAACTCTTCATCCCCATGACAATGGATGTGGTCAAAACAGAACTAATAGAACCCATCTGTCAAGTCCACCAGAAGGACTCACACGGGTGGGTTTGAAGGATCTAGTGCATCCTTGTAACCCCTCCATGTGACATCGGCCATGGCAGAGACTGGTGGGAACTCTGCTTCAAGTTAAGCATGTTGCTAACGTTCATGCAAACATAAATATCTAATAGATGTCAGTACAGATAAAGAAATTCATATCCATAAAATAGTGTTTGGCCCAGAATCATGGACCCAATCTGCAGGTTATTTACCCTAATTCCAAAGAAGGATGAAGAATCATATTTTAAGGGCTCTCATGTGGGTAGAATATATCCATTCTGTGCGTGGAATACATAATATTCCTCTGTTACCACAGAGGAATTACTGTCTTAGAGTTATCTTTAGGAGAGACTTATTTTCCATCATTTTTTCCTTTGAAATTGGATACAAATCAAGTTTGTCCAGCAGTCCGATGTATAAAGGGACAAGAATGATCAAAAGATGATTTATCTTCATAAACAAAAGAGACTATCTACAGAATGGGAGAAGATACTTGCAAATGATGCAACTGACAAGGGATTACTTTCCAAAATATATTGAATACAAACAGCTCATGTAACCCAAAATCAAAAAAACAAGCCAATCAAAAAATGGGCAGAAGATCTAAATAGACATTTCTCCAAAGACAAGATACAGATGGCCAAAAAAGCACCATGAAGATGCTCAACATTGCTAATTACTAGAGAAACACATATAAAACACAATGAGGTAGAGCCCCACATCTGTCAGAATGGCCATTATCAGAAAGTCTACAAAAAAAAAAAAAAAATGCTGGAATGGTGTAGAGAAAAGGGAAATTTCCTGTACTGTTAGTGGGATGTAAATTGGCCTTGGAGTACAGAATGAAGCAGGGCAAAGAATAATAGAGTTTTGCCGAAAGAATGCACTGGTCATGGAAAACACCCTCTTCCAACAACACAAGAGAAGACTCTACACACGGACATCACCAGATAGTCAACACTCAAATCAGATTGATTATATTCTTTGCAGCCAAAGGTGGAGAAACTCTATACAGTCAACAAAAAACAAGACCAGAAGCTGACTGTGGTTCAGATCATGAACTCCTTTATTGCCAAATACAGACTTAAATTGAGAAAGTAGGGAAAACCACTAGACCATTCAGGTATGACCTAAATCAAATCCCTTACGATTATACAGTGGAAGTGAGAAATAGATTTAGGGACTAGATCTGATAGATAGAGTGCCTGATGAACTATGGACAGAGGTTCATGACACTGTACTGGAGACAGGGAGCAAGACCATCCCCAAGAAAAAGAAATGCAAAAAAGCAAAATGACTGTCTGAGGAAGCCTTACAAATAGCTGTGAAAAGAAAAGAAGTGAAAAGCAAAGGAGAAAAGGAAAGCTATACCCATTTGAATGCAGAGTTCCAAAGAATAGCAAGGAGAGATAAGAAAGCCTTTCTCAGTGACAAAGACAAAGAAATAGAGGAAAACAATAGAATGAGAAAGACTAGAAATCTCTTGAAGAAAATTAGAGATACCAAGGGAATATTTCATGCAAAGATGGGCTCAACAAAGGACAGAAACGGTATGGATCTAACAGAAGCAGAAGATATTAAGAAGAGGTGGCAAGAATACACAGAAGAACTCTACAAAAAAGATCTTCACGACCCAGAAAATCATGATGGTGTGATCACTCACCTAGAGCCAGATATCCTGAATGTGAAGTGAAGTGGGCCTTAGGAAACCTCACTACGAACAAAGCTAGTGGAGGTGATGGAATTCCAGTTGAGCTATTTCAAAACCTGAAAGATGATGCTGTGAAAGTGCTGCACTCAACAGGTCAGCAAATTTGGAAAACTCAGCAGTGGCCACAGGACTGGAAAAGGTCAGTTTTCATTCCAATCCCAAAGAAAGGCAATGCCAAAGAATGCTCAAACTATGGCACAACTGTACTCATCTCATACACTAGTAAAGTAATGCTCAAAATTCTCCAAGCCAGGTTTCAACAATACTTGAACTGTGAACTTCCAGATGTTCAAGCTGGATTTAGAAAAGGCAGAGGGACCAGAGATCAAATTGCCACCATCCACTGGATCATAGAAAAAGCAAGAGAGTTCCAGAAAAACGTTTACTTCTCCTTTATTGACTATGCCAAAGCCTTTGACTCTGCGGATCACAACAAACTGTGGACAATTCTGAGAGAGATGGGAATACCAGACCACCTGACCTGCCTCTTGAGAAATCTGTATGCAGGCCAGGAAGCAACAGTTAGAACTGGACATGGAATAACAGACTGGTTCCAAATTGGGAAAAGAGTATGTCAAGGCTGTCACCCTGTTTATTTAACTTATATGCAGACTTCAGTTCAGTTCAATCGCTTGTCGTGTCCAACTCTTTGCAACCCCATGAATCGCAGCATGCCAGGCCTCCCTGTCCATCACCAACTCCAGAGTCCAACCAAACTCATGTCCATCGAGTTGATGATGCTATCGAACCATCTCATCCTATCATCCCCTTCTCCTCCTGCCCTCAGTCTTTCCTAGCATCAGGGTCTTTTCCAATGAGTCAGCTCTTTGCATCAAGTGGCCAAAGTATTGGAGTTTCAGCTTCAACATCAGTCCTTCCAATGAAGACCCAGGGCTGATCTCCTTTAGGATGGACTGGTTGGATCTCCTTGCCGTCCAAGGGACTCTCAAGAGTCTTCTCCAACACCACAGTTCAAAAGCATCAATTCTTCGGCACTCAGCTTTCTTTATAGTCCAACTCTCACGTCCATACATGACCACTGGAAAAACCATAGCCTTGACTAGATGGGTCTTTGTTGGCAAAGTAATGTTTCTGCTTTTTAATATGCTGTCTAGGTTGGTCATAAATTTCCTTTCAAGGAGTAAGTGTCTTTTAATTTCATGGCTGCAATCACCATCTGCAGTGATTTTGGAGACTAGAAAAAATAAAGTCAGCCGCTGTTTCCACTGTTTCCCCATCTATCTGCCATGAAGTAATGGGACCAGATGCCATGATCTTCGTTTTCTGAATGTTGAGCTTCAAGCCAACTTTTTCACTATCCTCTTTCACTTTCATCAAGAAGCTCTTTAGTTCTTCTTATATGCATATCTGCATATAAGTTAAATAAGCAGGGTGACAATATACAGCCATGATGTTGCAGAGTATATCATGAGAAACGCTGGGCTGGATGAAGTACAAGCTGGAATCAAGATTGCCGGGAGAAATATCAATAACCTCAGATATGCAGATGACACCACCTTTATGGCACAAAGTGAAGAAGAACTAAAGAGCTTCTTGATGAAAGTGAAAGAGGAGAGTGAAAAAGTTGGCTTAAAGCTCATCATTCAGAAAACTAAGATTGGCATCTGCTCCCATCACTTCCTAGCAGATAGATGGGGAAACAGTGGAAACAGTGGCTGACTTTATTTTTGGGGGCCACAAAATCACTGCAGATGGTGACTTCAGGCATGAAATTAAGACACTTACTTCTTAGAAGGAAATTTATGACCAACCTAGACAGCATATTAAAAAGCAGAGACATTACTTTGCCAACAAAGGTCTGTCTAGTCAAGGCTATGGTTTTTCCAGTAGTCATGTATGGATGTGAGAGTTGGACTATAAAGAAAGCTGAGTGCCAAAGAACTGATGCTTTTGAACTGTGGTGTTGGAGAAGACTCTTGAGAGTCCCTTGGACTGCAAGGAGATACAACTAGTCCATCGTAAATGAAACTGGCCCTGAGTATTCATCGGAAGAACTGATGCTGAAGCTGAAACTTCAATACTTTGGCCGCCTGATGTGAAGAACTCTTTTAAAAAGACCCTGATGTCTGGGTAAGACCGAAGGATGAGATGGTTGGACATGAATTTGAGTCAACTCCGGGAGTTGAATAGGGACAGCCTGGCGTGCGCAGTCCATGGGGTCGCAAAGAGTCAGACACAACTGAGCAACTGAACTGAACTTGGTACAGCCACTATGGAGAACAGTATGGCGTTTCCTTAACAAACTAAAAATAAAACTCCCATATGATCCAATAATCCCACTCCTTGGTATATATCCAGAGCAAACCACACTTCAAAAAGATACATATACTCCACTGTTCATTACAGCACTATTTACAACAACCATGACGTAGAAGCAACATAAATGTCCATCAGGAGATAATGGATATGTGGTAAATATATACAATGGAATATTATTCAGCCATAAAAAGAATGAAATAATGCTATTTGCAACAACATGGATGAGCCTATTGATTACCATACTAAGCGAAGTTGGTACCACAGAGAAAGACAAACACCATATTCTATCACTTACATGTAGAATCTAAAAGAATTATACAAATGAACTTATTTATAAAACAGAAATAGACTCATGGGCTTAGAGAACAAATTAATGATTACCAAAGGGGACAGGTAGCAGGGAGAGATAAACTAGGAGGTTGGGATTAACATATACCCACTACAATGTGTAAAACAGATAACCAACAAGGACCTACTATACAGCACAGGGAACTCTACTCAATAGTCTATAATAACCTATATGGGAAAAGAATCTGAAAAAGAATGGGTATATGTATATGTATAACTCTATCACTTTGCCATACACCTGAAACACAACAATGAATCAACTGTACTCAAATATAAAATAAAGATCAAGTTTAAAAATTAAATAAACAAAAGAGAGGTATTTGTCTTAACGATCCCCATGAACATATACATCTCATTGGAGGTGAGAGAACTGATGGGAATATGAAGCCCACCAAATATGTCTGCCTTTTAACAACCAAGCCAGTATTCTGCTAATGGCAGAGGAACTTCGTGGTGGAACGTCCATAAATCATTTGGTGCCCTGTCCATATGAAATGAACAACACTGACTTTTGGCAGGATAGATACATACTTTGACATTTTTAGTGGCTACAAAGATTCATAATGTCACAAGATTCCTTCAGTTCATTTCCCTCAGACCTCTGTTTTCAGTACATCCAGTGTTTAAATGAATTTCTATTCTGATTTCATATCCCTGACCCCACTTACTTTTGGCAGCATTAAGTACAATTTTGGCCACCTGATGCGAAGAGCTGACTCATTGGAAAAGACCCTGGTGCTGAAAGATTGAAAGGCAGGAGGAGAAGGGGATGAGATGACTGCGGATGAGAGGGTTGGATGGTACCACTGATTCGATGGATATGAATTTGAGCAAGTTCCGGGAGATGGTGAAGGACAGGGAAGTCTGGAGTGCTGCAGTACATGGGGTTGCAAAGAGTTGGACATGAGAGAGCAACTGAGCAACAACAAAGTATAATTTTACTGTCTCACAACTTTTAAATCACTAAATCTGTAGGCAACAGAGAGAAAGAAACAGAAATGAAAGTTGCTGCTTGAAAGTTTTCTGAGGAACCAAGCAGAATTCAATTCCTATGCAATGCTGGGTGATTCTGCTAAAAAAAAACAAAAAACAAAAAACTGGTTGTTGCTAAAGAAAGGTTGGGACTTCCCTGGAAGCATAGCCATGTGGTTTTGGTCCAATGAACATAACTGTAGAAACACTTCATAAAGGCTCAGATTTGCAGACCAGGCCCAAAGTGGACCTGAGGAGTATGAAAAGTGATGACTAGCTTGGACTAAACTAAGCAGGAGATTTCTATTATACTTCTCGAAACTTCTGAGTTTCAAGAAGACCCCTGGAATTCTGATAAGAAGGGGTGATATTTAGAGATTTCTGTTGATTTCAGCTGGGCCCAATCAACCAGAGTTTAACCTCAGAGATACTCAGGATAACGTGGCAAATTTCCCCCAAAGTCTAGAAGCAAGTTTTAAACATAGGATTGATGAAACAAAACTCTCAACTGATAAAAACTTCACAATGTACAACGTACAGAAAGCCCTTTATAGATACTACTGAGAAAAAGGAAAGTGGATTTATTCTTTTCAACCATTCCAGGCCTGAGTGTGGTTTAAAAAAAAAAGAGAGAGAGATGGAGCACAAATTGTTCCTGGGGATCATGTATTTCAAATGGACTCTTTCTGGAGCAAGACGCTTGGGATCTTTTATCACCCTATTTCTTCCTAATGAATAAAAGGCTCATGCATTTAACAAAAGCATCTTAAAATTTTAAATATTCTTAGGAAATACTAAGTAGTTGAGATTTTTTTCCCTAAATATTTCCTAAATGCTTTAGGAAACCTCAAATCCTATGAGCCTGTCCTGGTAATGTTCTCAATCTGTTACCTTGTATTTCTAAGTGTCCCTGTCCCAAACTGGCTTTCACAAGAGCAAAGGAGCCCTTGGTCAGTGATGGTATGCTGCTGCAGCACCAGCCTAGGAATCAAATGATATAAGAGACAGAGTTCTATCAGTTTGCTGAGTGGCCTTGAAGGTTGAATGAGATGGCCTTTTAGGTTCCCTTTAAAGTTCTATACTTCTTTGACTTATGCTAAGTCTATTTCCTCATTTGAAAAATATAAAAGAAAATAGCTACCCTGATTTTCATAGAATGTCTTGAAAAATACATAAAATTCAGAGGATGGCAGAGCCTGAATGTATTCTGGGCCAAATATTAATATTTAAGCCAAGCCTCATGCTATGTATGCATTTTATATATTATACATCAAAAAGCCTGACCAATATTAAATGAAATATGCTGTGGACCTACCAACTTGCTCTACCCTCTAATCTACAGTATCTCTTTAGAAGTCAGTGCCTCTTCTTTCTGTTAGAGTGAGGAGTGGGAATCCAAAACACATTTATGGATGTGAAACTCCATCTGCTAAATGTAAAAATACTATCCTGCAAAGTGTAATTATAATGTGTTTAGAAAGGCAACATAAGACATTTGTATACCATGGGTCCAGTAATGGGGAGATTCCTTCAAGTCAGAATTGTCATGCTTCCATAAACAATCTTTAGATGTAGTGCATATTAAACTAATATAGAGTAAGTTGCTTCCCCAACCTCAAAAAAGCATCGTTTTAAGTTGAGAGAAACCAAAGATATCATTTAACGCAGTGCTCTCATTTTGGAAATAGAGACTTGGAGTTCTCAGCAGTTTGCACAAGACTATGAGACTAAAGCAGAGGTGCTGGGAGTCATACTACTCTTCTGATCCTCAGGCTACTGTTCGTCCTATTACACGGAGCACTGAGAGAAAGGGCAAAGTACTAGCTTTTATAATAAACCACAATTTATGTTCCCTATGATCCAATCTTCTTTGAAGCTTAGCTAATACCAGCTATATTCCCTTTTTTGTCCTTCAACTGGTCCTCAGAGCACTAAAGATGGAAAGGCTCGGGTTCCTAGAGCAGCAGCCCAATTCCAGCAATAATAGGTCTCCTGGGACAGAGCAAACCTCACCACAGCCTGATATTCAAATGAGCCCATTGAATCCTCCCAACATTCTAACCTTAAAATCATTGAGAAATGCCTAAATTTGCATCAAGAAGACTTTCAGTAAAGCCTAATGTTGGAATGAGCCAAAGGTAGCTGCCCTTGATTTCACAGTATTAAAAATAAAAACGAAACCATTAGAAGGTAGATCTGTATCCTAGGCTTTTTAGAAAATAAATACAAGCTGTTTACCAAAACAATGCAATTAGATTCTTCTGGTTGAATCCACAGAGTATTCAAGCACATGCTTAAGTAAAAAAAAAAAACAAAAACTGGACAGAATATTTTAAAGTAATTAATAGTTTAGCCTGCTCTTGCAACAAAAGTACATCTGATAAGACATAGGGAAATTCTGTATGAGGGTGAAATTTTAGCATGGTTGGAAGGAGCATTTTTCAAATAAGAATATTAATATCGTAGTTACAGGGAAAAAGAGGAGGAAATAGTGTCTGGTAAGCTTGGAACAATGACTGCAGTTTTCAGATGACAAGTAAGGAGCTGAGATGGCTAATTATTATCCAGGAGGTGTAATTAAAATATTAGCTCATGAAGTCTGATTATAGAGTGCAAGTCTATGGAAAATTGCATATTTTTCTACACATTGAGACTGGCAAAGTTACTTTTATTATTATTATTGCTAGAATGATAAGATGTCATTACAGAAATAGGTTTAGAGAGTTTCTGTACCTCAAAATATAGTTCTGTGCTTCCTTTGATGGAGAAATTCTAGCAGAACAGAAGATCATGGAAGCAATTTTCTAAAATTCCCAAAACTTTGAATAATCCAATCATTACCTTCCACTTTCACAGCCCCCATAATGTTAGCGTTTTTACCACTGAGCCTTCTTTAGGATCTTTCCCATAGATTCACATTTTTATAAAGCACGTATAAAGATATGTAGACAAGCTTAGCAGAATCCTTTGAGGAAAGACAGACATGAGTTTGACACCCAAATATAGCCTGTTAAATACAGTGAGGTGAATAATTTTAGAAGATGATTTCTCACATGTGAGGAATAAAGAAACAATTACTGTGAGATAAAAATGATTTTTCATCAAAATGCAGGTCAAGATTCAAAGGTTTAGGTTTGCATTTCTCTAATAATTCGCAAAGTTGAGCATTTTTTTCATAAGCCTGTACATTAATGTTCAAGTCTTTTGTCCATTTTTGATGGGATTACTTATTCCTATTCAAAATATTTTTGAAGCAATTTGAAACAGGATTGTTTTACTTGGTTTTTTGATATTTCATTGTTAGCACAGAAATGCAGCAGAGTTCTGTATATGAATAGTGTATCCTGCAACCTTGCTGAATTCATTTATTAGTTCTAATAATTTTGAAATAAAGGATTTAGGATTCTCCATATAGAGTGTGATGCCATCTGCAAATACTGAGCTTTATCTCTTTCCTTTGAATTTGGATACCTTTCATTTATTTTCCTTTCTGATTGTTGTGGCTAGGATTTCCAACACTATGTTAAATAGAAGTGGTAAGAGTGGGCATCCTTGTCTTGTTCCTGAATTTAGTGGCAGGACTTTCAACTTTTCTCCATTGAATATTATGTTGGCTGTGGGCCTGGCATAAATAGCCTTTACTATGTTGATGTATGTTCCCTCTGCACTCACTTTGATAGTTGTCTTTCATATAGTACAAAATCATCTTCTTTCTTTTTGCAGAAAATGAAAAATTGATCAGGTAATCAAATACTCAAGTAGATGCTATTAAATCTTATTAAGACAGAAAGAATAACATATATTAGCCCTTGGACTGTCATTGTTTTTCCCCAAAATTATATTTTAGCAAATATAATTCAGTGGGACATATAAAATGTCCCTTCTATGTATGGTCTAATCCTTACAAACACAACTTTTTCAATTATGTACTTCCTGTAACACAACCATTTGCTGACATTTGTATTTATTCAGGATTGGCTTCCTAAGCCCACGACTGTCCACATCTTTGAGGCTCACTTTATTGAATGTGAGGAGTCATTTTACATGTGATATACAAGGTTAACACTCAGAGCAACAGCTCTCTGCCCCTATAACTCCAGTTTATATGGCATCATCGTCTGAAGGAGTTAAATGGTCTAAAGAATGATTCCAGAAATGGTCCAGTTGATAGAGCTCTTAACTTCTGGGCCTGTAACCATATAAGATGTCACTTTGAATTTCTAAAGAGAGATGAAGCTTGAGAACTGTGGAAGTTGTTCTTATCCAAGAGGAAAGGAGGATTCATGACTTCTAAAACCAAGATTACATATCTCCTGAGTATGAGAAACAGAACAGCTGTTTACTGGAGAGGGTAAAGATGTTAGGATTAGAGGCTAGAAAAGATGGATTCCAAGGATATCTGGGTCAGTAACCAAATGCTGCTTAAGCTCTTTATGTCTTAAATGAAGGAGTATGGCACAGGAAACAAGAATGAAATCATCTGAGATAGAAATAGATACCCATTCCAATCTGTAAAGAAATGTAAAAATAAGATTTGTAAACTTTAATACATTTAAACTCCTCTAAAGTTCAAAACATCAGCTATATTACATAAGTTGAAGGGAGTCTATTTTAAAAAGAAAATGAGATAATAGTGAATAGGCACATACTTTGTCTTCTGCATTACCAAGACACATTTCCCCCCACAAATTAAAAGAAAAAAAGGAGAAAAATAAACACTAAAAGAATAAGAATGAATAAATTAAATATTTAAACAGATCTTTGGAAATTAGAAAAAAGGGCAAGTTAATGCATGGAATGGATAGAGCTACTGAAGCTTTGAGTATCCTCAGAAGAAGCTACAAAGTTGGACTTCCCTGGTGGCTCAGACAGTAAAGAATCTGTCTGCAATGCAGGAGACCCAGGTTAGATCCCTGGGTATGACAGATCCCTTGGAGAAAGGAATGGCAACCCACTTCAGTAGTCTTGCCTGGAGAATTCCATGGACTGAGGAGCCCAGGTTACAGTCCATGGAGTCTCAGAGAGTCAGACATGACTAAGCGACTAACAAGGTTAATGGAACTTAGGAGCATCTCTGAGCTAAGAATCACCAGGTAAAGCAAGGAAGAAGAGGAAAAAGTGGGACTGAAAATCAGAAGAAGGTTAATAAATATGTACTGGAGACCACTAAACCAAATATCATTCATTCATAATGGTACGAATAAAAAGTTTAAATTAATTGTTCACCTTTGAAGACTGCAAGGACACCAAATCACTGTTCTGAAAAATCATAAAGGAAAAAAAATCAAGTTTATAATTATGTGTTTTTCTGTACTATTTCAAATACCCTGATGTTCAAGCTGGTTTTAGAAAAGGCAGAGAAACCAGAGATCAAATTGCCAACATCCACTGGATCATCAAAAAAGCAAGAGAGTTCCAGAAAAACATCTATTTCTGCTTTATTGACTATGCCAAAGCCTTTGACTGTGTGGATCACAACAAACTGTGGAAAATTCTGAAAGAGATGGGAATACTAGACCACCTGACCTGTGTCTTGAGAAACCTATATGCAAGTCAGGAAGCAACAGTTAGAACTGGACATGGAACAACAGACTGGTTCCAAATAGGGAAAGCAGTACGTCAAGGCTGTATATTGTCACCCTGCTTATTTAACTTCTATGTAGAGTACATCATGAGAAATGCTGGGCTGGAGGAAGCACAAGCTGGAATCAAGATTGCCGGGAGAAATATCAATAACCTCAGATATGCAGATAACACCACCCTTATGGTAAAAAGTGAAGAACTAAAAAGCCTCTTGATGAAAGTGAAAGAGGAGAGTGAAAAAGTTGGCTTAAAGCTCAACATTCAGAAAATGAAGATCATGGCATCTGGTCCTGGCACTTCATGGTAAATAGATGGGGAAACAGTGTCAGACTTTATTTTTGGGGGCTCCTAAATCACTGCAGATGGTGACTGCAGCCATGAAATTTAAAGACACTTACTCCTTGGAAGGAAAGTTATGACCACCCTAGACAGCATATTAAAAAGCAGAGACATTACTTTGCCAACAAAGATCCATCTAGTCAAGGCTATGGTTTTTCCAGTGGTCACGAATGGATGTGAGAGTTGGACTGTGAAGAAAGCTGAGCACCGAAGAATTGATGCTTTTCAACTGTAGTGTTGGAGAAGACTCATGAGAGTCTCTTGGACTACAAGGAGATCCAACCAGTCCATCCTAGAGGAGATCAGTCCTGGATGTTCATTGGAAGGATTGATGTTGAAGCTGAAACTCCAATACTTTGGCCACCTCATGCGAAGAGTTGACTCATTGGAAAAGACCCTGATGCTGGGAGGGATTGAGGGCAGGAGGAGAAGGGGACGACAGAGGATGAAATGGCTGGATGGCATTACCAACTCGATGGACATGAGTTTGGGTAAACTCCGCTAGTTGGTGATGAACAGGGAGGTCTGGCGAGCTGCGGTTCATAGGGTCACGGAGAGTCGGACATGACCGAGCAGCTGAACTGAACTGAAATAGTATTAATAGTTTAGAGAAAATTCTTGTTTATAGTAGAATTTCACTTAATAAAAGCATTAGAAATTACTATTTAAAAACCCCTAATACAAATTAAAAGACGCTTACTCCTTGGAAGAAAAGTTATGACCAACCTAGATGGCATATTGAAAAGCAGAGACATTACTTTGCCAACAAAGGTCTGTTTAGTCAAGGCTATGGTTTTTCCAGTGGTCATGTATGGATGTGAGAGTTGGACTGTGAAGAAAGCTGAGCGCTGAAGAATTGATGCTTTTGAACTGTGATGTTGGAGAAGACTCTTGAGAGTCCCTTGGACTGCAAGGAGATCCAACCAGTCCATTCTAAAGGAGATCAGCCCTGAGTGTTCTTTGGAAGGAATGATGCTAAAGCTGAAACTCCAGTACACTGGCCACCTGATGCGAAGGGTTGACTCATTGGAAAATACTCTGATGCTGGGAGGGATTGGGGGCAGGAGGAGAAGGGGACGGCAGAGGATGAGATGGCTGGATGGCATCACCAACTCAATGGAGGTTAGTTGAGTGAACTCCGGGAGGTGGTGATGGACAGGGAGGCCTGGCATGCTGCTATTCATGGGGTTGCAAAGAGTCAGACATGGCTGAGTGAATGAACTGAACTGAATACAAATTAATCTGGGCAATAACCATCAGTAACTGTTAAAAACATTAAGCCTATGAGGAAACTTTATGGAGAACAGATTAGACTGGCATCAGCTGAGGCCACTGCTATGTCATTACTAAAAGACCAGACACCATGGGCCTCTTTCTGTGATACAATGAGAAACAGACATTTCCACCAATGAAAGGTTCTTGCCCATTAAAAAAAAAGTCTGAATTTAAGCTAGTATCTTCATATATGTGCCAGGTAGGTGATGTTAAAAGACACTACAGGATGTAGAGAGTCAAATTCAGAGTTTTAAGTATTCAGTAAAGTAAATATCTAGTTCTTTCCACCAATAAATGACACGATGAAGAGAGTTTTGAGATGTATCAACCAATGGCAATGTGGGGATCTGGATTTAAACAAAGTCAACTACAGAGACATTTTCACACAATCATGAAAAAATAGGCCAAGACGAGTTTTGGAGGGAGTCAATGAGAGAATGTGACCACCAGCTGACCCACAAACTGGGCCTCAGCAACCAGAGGCTCCTCACCCCCTTCCTTTTCCTTGGAATGTACATTCTGCCCACTGTTCCCACAGTAGAAGACACTTCAAGGGCACAGCCTTGAGACGGTACTGTGTTACTGAAACCATCTGGACTGTATATGCGATGCATCTCATTAAGGCCTCCATGGACTCTTAGCCAGTGGGTGTAGACGTCTAACTTATCTTGGAGCCACTTGAGACAAACCTCTTGTGTCTTGTTCCCAACCCAGGCAGTAGGAAAATAGACCAAAGTACCCTTGATGAGCTGTTCCCCAAGCCAACTAGGTGCAACAGTGGATGGCAATTAGTAGAATTCAGCAGAATTCTAATGCCTCACTGAGATCATTCGTACAAAGTTCACTGCTACTAAGTTCTGAATTAAACAAGAGAATAAAGAAACATCACTAGATTTACACACACATTTAGTTCCTGAAAGAAACCACCTAAGGGGCTGATATATAGCTATTTCAGACATATTCGGCTTATGGTTTATATTTCTGTTTCTGAAAGAAGCTTGAAAAAAAATGGAAACAGATCCTTCATTCCCATTTCCCCCATTTCTCTCTTTTGTTCTCCTTCCAAGTAGTTAATCGCAATCAAAGTTTGTGATAAAATAAAACTGAGGTCCCCACCAGCTCTGGAGAACAAACAGATAAGATATAATTGCCCATTTTCAGAATATTAACAAAGGCTTTCAAGGACCGTTTCCCCTGCTGTACATGGGGTTTTCTTTTCTTACGGCAAACATGTGCTACAATTTCCAATCTGCCAGTTCTTTAAGATCTTAAAGCATTTCTATTCCACAAGGTTCTCCCAGCTCCCTGGTCAAAATGAACATCTGCCTAACTTGCTGTCTGATGCTCTTTTCTCTTTATGAGAGTTTTATTTGTGTGAATTGATATCTACACCAACATCTAGATCTTCATTTCTGTGCACAGTCACATCTTCACTTCCTAGATGACGGTAAGTCCCTAAGAGCTCTATTACCTCCAATGGTGTGCTGCCTAGTGTCTGGCACTTAGTATGTGTCACACTGGTTGAACATGAAGTAGGCTGAAAATGTGAATTTTCTCACTAATTATCCCTCTCAGTTGTCAAATGTATTGGGTCCTATGAACCTAAGGATTGATAGAATTACTGAATCAAGTTCAGGCTAGATATATTCCATATTTAATCAGTGATGTCATACTGTCAGATTTCATGCTGCCAAGTGATTTTGATTGAATTATCTTAAATTGTACAGAGTGTCTGTGACATTGACTGCTCCACAGTGACTTGTTTGGGGGCTCCAAATCTCCAGGTAGAATTTCAGAGGCCCTTATAATGTGTTTTTCCTTGTTCTGCTGTCTTTCTAAGTGAATATAAGCACACTACTTAGAATTTCTGTGCAAAACAGAAACACTAGTATAGCACTTGTAGCCTAGCAACATCGCAAATTCATTATGTGATAATGTCTTTAGTGCTTTCTCCTTGTTAGATGGAGAGGGCTTTCTAAAAACAAGCCATTACTGGTATCATTAAGGCAATACCTACCAGAGCAGGGTCATATTGCCCAACATTTGCCACAACTATAGTAATTCTATGAAGAGCTAAACTATCCATAACTGGAAATAATTTTAATAATGTGTGTACAGGGCAACCTCAGTTAGCCAACACAGAAATATAGCTCTAAAGCAACCAGCTCCCTTCAGGCTGAGAAGGCCCACGTCCATCTCAAGGGAAAACAGTAAAAATTAAAACAGCAATGAATACTTTTAAGAGCCAATTATGTGCCAAGAACACAGCTAAATGTTTTGTGTGCAATATCTCAAATAATTTTCATAGAAACCCTGTGGAATAGACCATAATTTTATTCCCATTAGATACAGGAGAAAAATGACACTTAGAGAGCTAAGTAAATTGATTAAAGCAACTCAGAAGTTTTGGGCACAAGATACAGATGCAATCTGATCCAAGACCCAGGATTTTATATAATGATATTAATAATAAAGGTGATAAAGAGAAAGCATAAAATAGATGATGTAAATTGGCAAAGTAGTTTGTTACACAAATATAGATGCATTAAATTCACCTATTAAAATATGTACTACCTGATTATATTAAAAAGTTAGCTACAGTGATGATTTTGAAAGATGCAGTTATGCAGGAAGTTTGAATATAAAAGGATAGCAAACATTTTCTTAGCAAATGGCAAAAGAAGAAGAAAGATGGTAGAGTACTAAAATACCAGACAAAGTCGTATTTAAACAGAAAAACACTGATAGGTAAAATGGGAAATACTAAAATGAATATTGAGAAATTTCAAAAATTTGGAACTGAATGCATGTGAAAGTACTGCCTCAAATTAGAAAACAGAATTATATTTTTATGGAAAGAAGACTTCTACTTCTGTCCATGATGGAGTAACAGGGAGCAAACTCACTTTCCTACTTTGTACAACTCAAAAATTGGATGGAACATATTAAATAGTAATATTCAGACATTACACTATGAGTATCCTAAGATAGTAATCCCTCAAAGATGGGAACCAAATGAGATAAGTCTTATGATTTCTCCAGTTTATGGACTGGGAAGAGTTTTCAGGTTATAACACAGGCATGGAAAATCAAACGACCTGGTAATTTCTAGAAGCAATTATACGGAGTTTGGAGTTCAAGGAGATTTAGATGGTTATACTTTGGCTGGGCGGGGGGTGGGGGGTGGGCAAAATAGGGAAGGGATGAATGTGCGCCAAGAAGAGCTCCAAAGAGCTGCAGAGACGTAATCTTGAATCTTTTGCTACATTCTAATCTGTATGTGTGGGGGAGAAATCTACCAAAAAATAAGGAAAAAGCCAGTGGTGTCAAACAGGCAATGTAATCCTGGGGTTTACATAATGCTGGTAATAGTTCAAAGTCCAACCAGCAGGAATGGAAAACCCTTCCAGGACACAGTGCATCACATATATCCTGAGAAGGGTGTTGATTCAGTAGTTCGATTAAATTAGACACAGACCAAATGCTGCTCTGGATACATCCAAACAGAACTCAAAAGTAAGTCTTGAGATGATCAAACAGGTAACAAGTAATTTAACTACATTCCAGAATGATATCCAACAAATATTTAATAGAATGCAATAAAATCTAGGCAACAATGTAAAATTCACAATGCATTCGATATCTATAAAAAATTAATAGGCATGAATAAAGTAGACCAATACCACCTGTAACCAGGAGGAAAGGGTCATATATAGAAATGGAACAGAAACTAAAGAGATGTCGTAATTAACAAAAAAGATGATCACTCAAATTTTCGTGAGATTGTTTCCTTATCTATTGAAATTGGGTGTAATGGCAAAAGAACAGATACACAGATTAATGGAATGGAGAGCTCAGGTATACATCCAATTATGTCCACTTTTTAAATAAATTACACAAGTGGAGAAAGGGTAGTCTTTTTTTTCCCCCCTCATAGATATCCAATTGCTTTGGAACTATATGTTGAAAAATGAACCTTGACCTACACTTTACACTTCACAAAAAATTCAAAGTAGATTTTTAACTTTAATGTAAAATGAAAACTAGGCAAAAGTTAGAAAAAGTTATATGAGAAATTCATCAGAATACAGGGCTGAGGAAAGAGTTCTCAGATTGACACCTAAAGTATAATCTATAAAGTTAATATCATCAAAATGAAAAACGTTGAGAAAAACTCAATAAGAGTATGAAAAGAGAAGCACACAGGAGAAAATATTTATAAAGCACATGTCAAACAAAAATTAGTATCTAGACTATATAAAGAACTTTCAAAACTCCATAATAATAAAACAATCAGAAAATAGAGAAAAGACACGAAGAAATATTGAACAGAAGAAGACACAGAGATGGTCAATAAACATATGAAAATGTGTTCAACAGTATTAGACATTAGGGAAATCAAACTGAAACTGCAGTGAGATATCACAACCTATCTGAATGGATAAAATAAAAAAAATAGTGATGGCACAAAATGCTGGGGAGTATGTAAAGAAATTTGATCATTCATGCATTACTGGTGGGAATATTAAATGGTGAAGCCACTCTAGAACACAGTGTGACAATTTCTTAAGAAGCTAAACATTGTAATTACTATACCATCAAGCAGTTGCTCTCAGGGGCACTCCTCTCAGAGACATGAAAACCATGTAGACACAAAAGTCCATGTACACACAAACATTCACAGCACGTGTAGTCATAATGACCAAAAGCTGGAAACAATCCAGATACTCTTCAAATGAGTAGTGGTTACACAACCTGTGGTATATACACACCATGTAATGCTGCTCAGCAATAAAAAGGGAACCAGTTGTTGATGTACACAAGTTGAATGAATCTTCAAAGAATTAGCTGAGTGAAAAAAGTCAACCACAAGAGATATAACTGCATGATTTCATTTATATAATATTCTTGAAATGCCAAAATTTTAGAAATACAAAATAAACTAGTGGTTGTCAGGGATTAAGCACAGAGGGCAAAGCAGGAGGGAAATGAGTTTAACCTGTGTCATCATGTTGCTTTATTGTATCAAGATCCTATAATTTATACCCATATTTCTTTGATTAATTTATTTATCTAGTCACTCGACAATTCTTTTGTTTCCAGGCACCATTCTAGAGATACAGGTAGAACAAGAACAAGAAGCTGACTGGGAGAAATGTTTAGATTTAGCTCAAACCCTTACTCAAAATTTGCTTGAGACAAGTCATTAATCCCATTATTTTTCAGGAGATTTTACTCTATCCTTTTACTCTTTGCAAAATGCTGGTTCCCTGCATGACTCCATAATCATAACTCTTAAGTGCCTGTATTGTCCTGAAGCTCTCACTATAATCTTGGTACTATGAGGTAAGCACAGTATCTTTCAATATAATTATAGAGGACAAGAAAAAGTTAAGGATGTTATATGTACAAAAGAATTGCCCATGGGCTGTCAGGTGATGCTAGACATTGCCCACAGATAAAGTCCTAGAAAAGATATTTATTCCCCTCAATCCAGAAGGTGACGCAAAAAGAACAATAGACTAGGATTTTGGCTGCATGGAGAATTCTGGCTTCCAAATGCAATTATTGCTTTGGTGATTGTTATCTTCTTTTTCCCAGTATTAATTAAAGTCCTTTGTTTAATAGAACTCTCAGGTAAGGACTATTCTAAAATTAAATTCTTTCCTGTGGTCCTAGAAAAAGTAGCTAAACCAACAATGATCACCTTCCTCAAAACTAAGTAAATTTCCTGAAAGACTGTGCTATGCATGCTACAGTCTCTATTCTGTGAAACTTGTAGTTATTTTCTATCTCCAGCTACAAAAAAAAGTCATTTCAAAATCAAATTAACTGATAATCATGTTGATCGTCTCTTAGATTCTCACCTGCCAAATTACCTCCAGAGGGCAGGTGGAAATGCATCATGCAGAGTATATTCTGTCCTAATGTAAGAGATCTTTGGGGCTGGCTTGAGGCTCCATTGTTGAAAGTACATGTGTAGAAATTTGGAGGTCACTTGTAAACTCCCAAAACATGGAGGGAGGGACTTCTTGGGAATCCCACAGTTGGGAAGATGTTCCTCCTACATGGGCTTTCCTAAACACTCTTGCTCAGTAACTTAAAAATCCTCTGAGATGATATTATATAAGCCTCAAAATTAGCAGCTTTACTGCATGGGTGTGTTTTCTTCCAGCATCTGCATAATCGGAAAAAACAAAACAAAGTGGTACTAGATGCTGTAGTTCACATTTCCCCCGTATCTCTCGCCTGAAATTACTTTGTTATATACCTCACCGAAATGTACACTCCTTCCTTGGATATAAATTAAAAGATAGATGATTTGCTCAGAAAATACATTCATCTGTACAACTCTATATGTGTGTGTATACATATATATGGACACAATATGTGTGTGTGTGTGTGTATACACACATATATAAAAAGTCTGTTAAATTGTGAACAGTTTATTTGAGGACATTTATATGGTTCTTCCTAATCTCTCTAAAGTGTTATAAATAAATATTTCCTACCTGATTACATTGCTTTCTTGGCAAAATGGAAATGGTGCTAACTTACGGAAGAGAAAAAATAGAGTGAATGTACTTTGTAAATTTTAGAAGATCCATTTGATATGAACCTGAAAGCTTAGTTTTTCCATGTCATGCTTCTCTTTCTTACTCATCACTGCAGCTCAGCAGAAACCAGAGGCACAGTTGGAACCCCTGCTGTGTGAGAGCGGCCTCCTCTACCGACATCATTACTTTAGTATCCATGACGCAGGTTCCCTTAGTCATCTAGGCACCTGGAGAATACTTTCAAATCCAAGCTAACAGCAGTAATTTTCCATCCATATTTAGTTTTAAAGTATGAAAATATTTGCAACATTTAGGCAAATGTAAGAAACAATGAAACAAATGCCTATATTCAATTATTTAGCCCCATTGATATCCCAACCCTCTGCCCTAGCTGCTTCAGATCATTCTTAAAAAAATCATCATCATCATCACAGACAGAAATGAAGCCCCTTGTACTGCCTTTCTTTTTCCCTTTTCTGCCATGTCTAACCACAGAAGTAACCATACCAATGCTTAATTCAGTAATGCTCATTCTCATTCACGTTGTTTTAGTTTCACTCTCTAACTAGAATTCTTTTGCAGGTATATTCTTTCATATAGCTATGAATATGAAGGCAATATAAAGCCTATACATTACTTTCACACTCAATACTCTGTGTTTGAGATTAGCCACCTTTATAAAGTATACACCCCTGGAGGAGGGCGTGGCAACCCACTTCAGTATTCTTGCCTGGAGAATACCATGGACAGAGGGGCCTGGTGGGCTATAGTCCATAGGTTGGCAAAGAGTCAGACATGACTGAAGCGACTTAGCATGTATGTACACACACAAAATGGGTACCACTGGTTTAGTTTTACTGCTATAGAATATTCCATCTTCTGCATATATTACAAAATTTATTCATCTCCTCTCCTCTCAGTGGGTACACAGGTTGTTTCCACATTTTTGTCATCACCAAAAATGCTTCTATGAATATTCTTGTATTTGCTTTTCTAAGGTATATGTTTAGGGGCAGAACTGCTGACTTGAGGAATATGAGCATCTTCAATGATAACACACGTTGCCAAATAGCTCTCCCAAATGGGTGCATCTTTCTTCTACTAGAAAAATGTGATAGTTTTTATTTGTTTGTATTCTCTCCAGCATTAAGTGAGGTCAGACTATTGTTTTCCCATTTTATGTGTGTGAAATAGCTCATTGTGGTTTCAATTTGCATTTATCTGATTGCTAGTGAATTTAAGCACCATTTTATATGTATTTTGATGTTTCCTTATCTATGAAGTCACCTATTATCTGAATGTCAACGTTACTATACTGTACAGCTTCAGGGAGAACATATAATACTCATATTCCAAGGGGTTAAGGCTAACAAATAGTTTCAGCTACAGAGTGTCCTTTTAAAAGTCCTTGAAAAGTACATTTTGGAGGGTTTGTGGCTCCTCTGCCTTAGGCTGTTAAGTAACCATGTGGTCTTAAGATACTATCTCAAATAAACCAGAAACAATAACTAGGCTTTTCCTTGATGACAACAACAAATGAGTTACTATCTGGAATATTTTTGCAGATAGAAAATGCTATATGGATGTACTAATGTCTAGTTATTTTCTTTAGTGTGGGAAACAGTGATAACACAAAAGCAATTAGCAATTGGTGTGCAATAATTTCCTGATTATCTTTGTTGGACAGGCATAGTATTTACCATGAATAGTCTTCTCTCCTGTAGAAACATACTTAGGCTGAAAGATGGCTCCTGCACCAATAAGCACCATCCAAGTTCTAATTGGAAGGAAAAAGGAAAACAGCCAAAATATGGATGCTAGTGAATTTATTTTTTTAAAGAGCTTTCCATGAATCTTTACCCAAGAGATTTGCTTATAGACTTCACTGGTCAGAACTATGTCCCACAGGTTCTCATGCAGTGTCTACTGGGTAAGCATGATTTGCCATATTTACTACATGCCAGGCTAATTAATCAGACAGAAGTGTAAGATGCAGAATCTTTTTTCAAGTTGCTTAGGCCAGTGAATTCTGTCCCAACAATTCTACATAATTCATTTTATAAATACACTCTTATGTAAGGACATGGCCGCATAACTGTAATTTACAATAGCTACCTAGTATAACTTCTGTTCATTTCTCCAGCTGCTCACTAATATGAATGGAGCCTCTATGAAAACATCAGTAAATATGATTTTTTTAATGGAGGTGACTATTTCCTAAAGTATAATAATATAATCATTAGCACCAGTTAACATTCTATAATGTTGCTGTGAACCCTGAACTAGTAAATACTGAGCTACTGCTCTCAAAGACACAGAGTTATGTTGCTGTGAACCGCTAGTCACATTTTTGTCAACTGATCCATGTATGACCTTGTTTCATGTACACTTCTGTTTAAAATTAAATACTTTAATATGTATTGTCGATTCATTAGGAATGAACTCACGGCCAGCAGCACTAAAACTCCTGACTAGGTGAAGCTTATCTAATACAGGCATTTTCTCTGTAAGGCACATCACAGCAGTCTCACACTTAGGAATTCTTGACTGCACTTCAGCACTGTGGTTGGGTGCCATTTTAAACACCAAAATCACCAACAGAAAGCCCACAAAAATACAAAAGAAAAAAAAAAACTTGTAGTAAAAAGATCACTTGTTTACAGTATGTTGCTGCTGCTGCTGCTAAGTCACCTCAGTCGTGTCCGACTCTGGGCAACCCCTCAGACAGCAATCCACCAGGCTCCATCGTCCCTGGGATTCTCCAGGAAAGAACACTGGAGTGGGTTGCCATTTCCTTCTCCAATACAGGAAACTGAAAGTGAAAGTGAAGTCATTCAGTCGTGTCTGACTCTTAGCGACCCCATGGACTGCAGCCCACCAGGCTCCTCTGTAGGAGACTCAAAGTTTTCATTCCAATTAGCATATCTATGAATCACCAGGAAAATAATTCAAGTATTTACTTTGGGGTTACCAGTAATGAGAATAATGAGGATCAATTATATTTCCAGGGCTGGAAAAGATCCGTTTTCATTCCAACCCCAAAGAAAGGCAATGCCACAGAATGTTCAAACTACTGCACAACTGCACTCATCTCATATGCTAGCAAAGTAATGCTCAAATTCTCCAAGCTAGCCTTCAATGGTGCATGAACAGAGAACTTCCAGATGTTCAAGCTGGATTTAGAAAAGGCAAAGGAGCCAGAGATCAAATTGCCAACATCAGGCGGATCATAGAAAAAGCAAGAGAGTTCCAGAAAAACATCTATTTCTGCTTTATTGCCTATGCCAAAGGCTTTGACTGTGTGGATCACCACAAACTGTGGAAAATTCTGACAGAGACAGGAATACCAGACCACTTGACCTGCCTCCTGAGAAATCTGTATGCAGGTCAGGAAGCAACTATTAGAACTGGACATGGAACAACAGACTGGTTCCAAATCGGGACAGGAGTACAGCAAGGCTATATATTGTCACCCTGCTTATTTAACTTATATGCAGAGTATATCATGCAAAATGCTGGGCTGGATGAAGCACAAACTGGAATCAAGATTGCAGGGAGAAATATCAACCAGAGATATGCAGATGACACCACCCTTGTGGCAGAAAGTGAAGAGGAACTAAAGAGCCTCTTGATGAAAGTGAAAGAGGAGTGTGATAAGTTGGCTTAAAGCTCAACATTCAGAAAACTAAGATCATGGCATCTGGTCCCATCACTTCATGGCAAATAGATGAGAAAACAATGGAAACAATGACAGACTTCATTTATTGACCTCCAAGATCACTGCAGATGGTGATTGTAGCCATGAAATTAAAAGATGGTTGCTCCTTGGAAGAAAAGCTATAAGCAACCTAGACAGCATATTAAAAAGCAGAGATATTATTTTGCCAACAAAGGGCTGTCTAGTCAAAGCTATGTTTTTCCAGTAGTCATGTATGGATGTGAGAGTTGGACCATAAAGAAAGCTGAGTACTGAAGAATTGATGCTTTTGAACTGTGGAGAAGACTCTTGAGAGTCCCTTGGATTGCAAGGAGACCCAATCAGTCCATCCTAAAGGAGATCAGTCCTGAATATTCATTGGAAGGACTGATGCTGAAGAACCAATACTTTGGCCACCTGATGCAAAGAACTGACTCATTAGAAAAGACCCTGATGCTGGGAAAGATTGAAGGCAGGAGGAGAAGGGGACGACAGAGAATGGAATGATTGGATGGCATCACTGACTCAATGGACATGAGTTTGAACAAGCTCTGGGAGTTGGTGATGGACAGGGAAGCCTGGCCTCCTACAGTCCATGGAGTCGTAAAGAGTCAGACACAACTGAGCGACTGAACTGATATTTCTAAAAGTGAAATTATTCTGTCTTTTGGTCTGAGTAGTCCTTTAGTTTGTATTTCCATGAGAACATCAATGATGTACATTGGTCAGATGGCTAATAGCAGAAACCAAATCTGGACCAAGCAAATTCATTGGCTCCACTAACCAAACCACAAAGGAGATAAGACGCCTAGATCCAGAAACTAAGTTTGTCAGGACCCTCTCTCTGTACCTCAACTCGACTTTGCTTTGAAATCTTCCTTGTCTAAATCAGCTTTGCTCCATGTTGCCTAGGACATGGCTGTGCTCAGCTCTTGACTCACATTTTACCATCTAATCCAAAAAGAAAAGAAGCTTTTCTAAACAAATTTAAGTTTGAAAAGTCTTAGAGAAGGACTTGGGAAATGTACTGGCCTGAGTCCTAGATTACCACCTGGGAGCCCTCAAGGTGAGGTTTATTACCAGAAGTGTGGGTAGCCTAATTAGGATCTGGGCAGAGGTGCTGTCTGCTGTTTACTGCACCACCTCATCTGTCCATATGTGTTCTTTCTCTAGTAGGTTTTGAATTCCTTAAAGGCAGAAAACTATGTATTATTCAACTTAATTTCCCTATCACCTAACAAGGAGCCTAGAGTTGGTGCCTAACATGTATTAAATATTACCAGATTGCTCCTCAGAAGGATAATTTCTAAATGTTTACCCAAAGTCCTGCCAACAATGAGTTTTATCACTTTAATCACAATTTTCTACATACTAACAGAACACTTTAGCATATATTTGACTATATATTACATATTACAAACATATGAGAGGAGGATCATACAGGAGGAAAAAGGATTTTAGTAAAATCTTCTGCCAATAAGGGCTTAAACTAAAAACACCAATACAGTATACTAACACATATATATGGAATTTAGAAAGATGGTAATGATAACCCTGTATGTGAGACAGCAAAAGAGACACAGATGTATAGAACAGTCTTTTGGACTCTGTGGAAGAGGGAGAGGGTGGGATGATTTGGGAGAATGGCATTGAAACATGTATATCATATAAGAAACAAATCGCCAGTCTAAGTTCAATGCAGGATACAGGATGCTTGGGGCTGGTGCACTGGGATGACCCAGAGGGATGGTATGGGGAGGGAGGAGGGTTGGGGGGGGTTAGGATAGGGAACACGTGTACACCCATGGCAGATTCATGTTGATGTATGGCAAAACCAATACAATATTGTAAAGTAAAAAAATAAAGATCAGGAAACCCCCCCCCCAAAAAAAAAAACTAACCTTAAAAGAGCAGTCCTCTATAAAGCTTTGAAATACCTTAGCACTTTCCATGGAAAATAAACAAACAGGTAAAAATAAAAAGCACAATACTAGTTGATTCTCCAGATATTTAAGTGAATTATGAAAGTATAGCTCAGATTGTAAAGAATCTGCCTGCAATGCAGGAGAGCTGGGTTCAGTCCCTGGGTTGAGAAGATCCCCTGCAGAAAGGAATGACAACCCACTCCAGTATTCTTGTCTGGAGAGTTCCATGGACTGAGGAGCTTGATGGGCTATAATCCATGGGGTTGTAAAGAGTCAGAGGTGACTGGGTAACTAACAATTTCACTTTCACAAATATCTTTAGGTAAATAAAAGCTTTACTTTTAAATGAGCTTCCTATTTTGCAAACATCATTTACACAATCAATGCTTGGATATATTGGTTCTATCTGTAGCAAATTATATTCATGAAGTGCCCTCAAAATCATCAAGATTGGAATCAGATTCACTTCTGCCACTCAGTGGTGAATATCCAGGGAGAACAGACCATTAATGGTGGATACTATTCTTGTCCAACAAAAAAAATCATGAAATGCATTGCAAACCAATGACTAATTACTTTTGTATTATCACTGCTCTCCACATTAAAGAGAGTAATTAAAAATTAGTACATTTACACAGGGCTTTATACCTTCTAAAGTACTCCCGGTAGTATCTCATTTGTTCCTATTATCAAGGCAAAGCTTAGTTACTGTTCTTGTTTCATTTGAGATGATATCTTAAGTCCATGTGGTTCCTTAATAGCATGAGGCAGAAGGGCCCAAAACCCTCCAAAATGTGCTTTTCAAGGGTGTTTAAAAGGACATTGTGTAGCTGAAAACTCAACCTTAAGTGGTGAGATTCTTACATGTATTCCTTGATAGTAAGTCAGGAGACACGGATTCAATCCCTGGGTCGGGAAGATCCCCTGGAGGAGGAAATGGCAACCTGCTCTAGTATTCTTGCCTGAAAAATCCATGGACGGAGGAGCCTTTGTAGTCCATGGGCTACAGTCCCTGGAGTCACAAAGAGTTGGACGTGACTGAGCATCCATATTGGATAGTAAGTCATTGTTTTGACAACATATCCAATGGTCATTTCAAAAGAAATGCATTGTCTAAGTGGTTTTCACTTGAAATGTAGTGAGTACAGTCATTGTGTAATGGAGTGAAAAGGTCACAAGATTTGTGTTAGAGGTTGTGGGTTCTTTTTCATGCTTGAGGTTATGAGCTGGGGCACCTTGACCAAATTGCGCAGTTTCCCTGGGTCTTTTTTTTTTGTTTATATACAAATGGGGAAATAGTAACACCTATTTCAAAAGGTTCTTGGGAATACTAAGTGAGAGAACATATGTGAAAGATGATGCAAGACTGCAAATTATATATTATATATATAATATACAAATACACACATACACACACACACACACACAGAGGACACAATTGCATTTATTTACTTAACTGAACACAAGCCAAATTGCTGCCTGAACACTGGGTCTGTGTCATTTTTATCTTAATAATTCCCATTAAGATAGATCATAATAACGGCAAGGGGATATATCTATGTAAACAGTAAATGCTTATTAGAATGATCATGTAAAAGAAAGTTATCTTAAGACATGAAAAATTATATTTTCAACCATTTAAAATTTAATCCCCAGAAAGGTAGAGAAAAAAACTTTGGAGAAGGAAAAGAAGTTAGAAATTATTTTACACCATATGTTTCAAGTTCTCAGTGCTAGGTCCTTACAGAATTGTCTCAGGCAATTATCTGAATATCCTCAACATACAGGAATTATTACCCCTACTTTCAGATTAAAGGAAAATAAAAGCACAGAATTAGTGAATTTGCTACTCTCACTCAGCTAATACATGGTTCAAACACAGATCTTACTTTCTTCAAAACTTGTTCTTTGGACTGTAGTGCCCTTTCCTAATTGGAGAAGGAAATGGCAACCCACTCTAGTATTCTTGCCTGGAGAATCCCAGGGACAGAGGAGCCTAGTAAGCTGCCATCTATGGGGTCGCACAGAGTCGGACATGACTGAAGCGACTTAGCAGCAGCAGCAGCAGCCTTTTCCTAAAGACATTTAGTTTCCTTGGTTCTCAGTTATTCGTGATGGAATAAGTGGAATCCACTTTCTACTTGACCAAAAATAAATACTTGTCACTTTTCATTAAAGGCTGCAATTCTCTGGAGCAGTGTTCCCAGTTGTATTCCACAGGAAAATGGTCCCATGACATGCTACACAAATAAAAAGTCGCATATCATATCCCTTGAAAGAGATATGCAGAGTACTGAAACAAAGTAAGGATTCTGAGTATCCCTACACCAAGGAAATCTGATGAATTTTCTTTATCCCAAAAAGTCCTTTGCCGATAAAAGTCTTTCCCCTACTATTCAGTATTGATTAACATCCAGGGAGATGGCACTTTATACATGGAATTACTGCTGTAGGACCTTCTGGGAGCAAGTGCTCTTTGACTCGATAAAACATTATCACTATATGAGATGCAAAACTAACTCACTTTGTGATAGAGTTTGTTTGTTGTTCAAGCCCACTGGTACCCTCTTTAGTAGGAAGTAAACCAGAGGGCGATGATAAAGCATGCAATGTTGCCCAGTGGGGCAGGTGCCTCGGAGAAAGTTCTTGGCTACAGTGAGTTTGGTTCCCTGAGGGAGGGGTAGCTAGAGTTGAGGGGCAAACAGGTTGTTCTCAAGGATAAACTTGCTTTCTTCACAATTTTACTTCAGGTCATTTGTAGGTGACTAAAGTATTTTTTTCAATGGCTGTTTTGTAAATTTGTGTTGGAGTATACTTGATTCACAATGTTGTATTAGTTTCTGCTATACAGCAAAGTGAACCAGATATATATATATCTTCAGATTTTTTCCCCATGTAGGTCATTAAAGAGTATTGAGTAGGGCCCCCTGTACTATACCATAGGTTCATATTAGTTATATATTTTATACAGTAGCATGAATATGCTAATCCCAATTTCCAATTTATCCCAGTGCCCTCCCCAACCCATAAGCTGGTTTTTTACATCTGTGACTATCTCTGTTTTATAAATAAGTTCATGTGTGTTTTGTAAGTTCATTTGTTCCTTTTCTTTAGATTCTACAGAAAAGTACATTTTAAAAACAGAAAATAACTCTGATACTACTATTACATAGACTTTGGGTTTTAATTTAGCTTGGTAAATTCTGGAGTGATCATGAACTAGTCCCTCATAGAAAAATTACACATAATGCCCACTTCCCTTGTTGAACTGTGGAAAGAGGGTGTTGGCTAATGGTAAATTATCATTGTATCTGGATTAACTTTTCCCAGGAAGGGATGATGGGAATTGTGTTGTCATTTCCTGTAAAATGTCATAGGAGGAGAACAACATTTACGGGCCAGGGAATAATCTGAAAAATGTGGCCTGCTAGAACAGACTCAAATTCATTCCTTTTTAAGGCTGAGTTAATGTTCCATTGCATATATGTACCACAACTTTATCCATTCATCTGTTGATGGACATCTAGGTTGCTCCCATGTTCTGGTTATTGTAAACAGTGCTGCAATGAACATTGGGCACATGTCTTTTTCAATTATGGTTTTCTCTGTGTATATGCCCAGTAGTGGGATTGCTGGGTGATATGGTAGTTTTATCCTCAGTTTTTTTAAGAAATCTCCATACTATTTCCCATAGTGGTTGTATCAATTTGTATATGTATGCCTATGGCTGAATCATGTTGATGTATGGCAGAAATCAACATTGTAAAGCAATTATCCTCCAATTAAAAATAAATTTAAAAAGAACAGGCTTCCAGTTCAACGTGGTGGAGTAGAAGGTCATGTGCTCATCTCCTCCTGTGAGAGCACCAAAATTGCAGCTAGCTGTTGAACAACCATTGACAAGAGAACACTGGAACCCACCAAAAAAAGATATCCCACACCCAAAGACAAAGCAGCAGCCACAGTTAGAAGGTAGGAGAGGTGCAATCACAATGAAATCAAATCCCACGCCCGCTGGGTGGGTGACCCACAGACGGGAGAACCATAACATCAAAGAAGTTCTCACACTGTTGTGAAGGTTCTTAACCACATGCCAGGTTTCCCAACCTGGGAATGCAACAAAGAGACTGGAAATCCCCAAGGTATCTGACCTTGCAAGCCAGTGGTATTTGATTACAGGACTTCCAGAGGACTGAGGGAAACAGAGACTCCAGTGCTGGAGGACACAAACAAAATTTTGCATGCATCAAGACCCAGAGGAGAGGAGCAGTGACCCCACAAGAGACTGAACCAAAGCTACCTGCTAGTGTTGGAGGGCCTTCTGTGGAGGCGTGGGTCAGCAGAGGCTCACCACAGGGATGGGGGCACTGGAAGGTCCCCCTGGCCATAAATCCTCTTGGAGTTTGCCATTAACCCTACCATAGAGCCCATAGACCCCAGGACTGGGTCTCCTCAGGACAAACAAATACCAGGGAGAGAGTGCAACCCCAATCATCAGCAGATAATTGGATTAAAGCTTTACTCAGCAAGGCTCTGCCCACCAGAGCAAGACCCAGTTTTTCCCATTGCCAATCCCTCCCGTCAAGAAGCTTATACAAGCCTCTTAGCCTCATTCATCAGAGGGCAGGCAGAAGCAAGAAGAACAATTTCATGGTGGCTACACAAAAGTCACATTACAGAAAGTTAATCATGTTGAAAGACAGAAAATTGTGTCCCAAATAAAGGGGCAAGATAAAACCCCAGAAAAACAACCAAGGCAACCTTCCAGAAAAAGAATTCAGAATAATGATAGTGAAAATGATCCAGAATCTCAGGTAAAGAGTGGAGGCAAAGACTGAGAAGATGCAAGAAATGTTTACCAAAGACCTGGAAGAACAACAGAGATGAATAATACACTAGAAGGAATCAACAGCAGAATAACTGAGGCAGAAGAACGGATAGACGACCTGGAGGACAGATAGTGGAAATCACTGCCACCAAACAGAATACAGAAAAAAAGGAATGAAAAGAAACAACGACAGCCTAAGAGACCTCTGGGACAACATTAAACGCACCAACATTTGCATTCTAGGGGTCCCAGAAGGAGAAGAGAGAAAGGACCTGAGAAAATATTTGAAGAAATAATAGCTGAAAACTTCCTGAACATGGGAAAGGATATAGTCATCCAAGTCTCCAGGGAGCACAGAGGGTCCCAGGCAGGATAAACCCAAGGAGGAACACACCAAGACACATAGTAATCAAACTGACAAATAAGGACCAAGATAAATATTAAAAGCAACAACAGAAAAAATGACAAATAACATACAGGGGAACTCCCATCAGGCTATCAGCTGATTTCTCAACAGAAACTCTACAAGGCAGAAGAGAATGGCAGAATATATTTAAAGTGATGAAAGGGAAGACTCTACAACCAAGAATACTCTACCCAGCAAAACTCTCCTTCATATTTAATGGAGAAATCAATTGCTTTACAGACAAGCAAAAGTTAAGAGAATTCAGTACACCCAAACCAGCTTTACAACAAATGCTAAAGGAACTTCTCTTGACAGGAACACGAAAGAAGGAAAAGCCCTACAGAAAATAACCAAAAACAAGAAAACAGTAATAGGATTATATATATCAATAATTACCTTAAATATAAATAGACTAAATGCACCAACCAAAAGACATAGACCAGCAGGGTGGAGGAAAACATGTGCATGAATGCACTTCTGCATCACTCTGTTTGACCCCCTTCCTCAAGTTGTATGTAATTATTTTATATTATTAAGTTAATCATGTTCCCATTATGGCTTGCAATTGTGATTATCTTTTATATTTTGTCTGGCTATTTACTGTGAAAACTGATAAATATCTTTTACTATTGGCGGCTGCGAGCTGGCGGCGCACTGAGCGCAGGCGGTGGCGAGCCGGCGGCGCACTGAGCGGCTGAGAGGAGCTACCCCATGTCCGAGGTCAGGAGCGGCAGCCAAGAGGAGCTATCCTGCGTCCGAGGTCAGGGGCGGCCGGGAGGAGACACCCTGCGGCTGGGAGAAACCACCTCGCGCCCAAGGCCAGGGGCGGTGACCCTGAGGAGCCACCCCAAGCCCGAGGCCAGGGCCAGCTGCCGGGAGGAGCAACCTGAGGAGCGGTGGCTGAGCAGGCACAGGAGGGCCTAGAGGAGCTATCCCACGTTGAAGGTCAGGAACAGCTGCGGTAAGGAGCTACCCCTCGTCCAAGGTAAGGCGCAGTGGCTGTGCTTTGCTGGAGCAGCCGTGAAGAGATACCCCACGCCCAAGGTAAAGGAAACCCAAGTAAGATGTTAGGTGTTGCAAGAGGGCATCAGAGGGCAGAAACATTGAAACCATGCTCACAGAAAACTAGTCAATCTAATCACACTAGGACCACAGCCTTGTCTAACTCAGTGAAACCAAGCCATGCCTGCAGGGCAACCCAAGACGGGCAGGTCATGGTGGAGAGGTCTGACAGAATGTGGTCCACTGGAGAAGGGAATGGCAAGCCACTACAGTATTCTTGCCTTGAGAACCCCATGAACAGTATGAAAAGGCAAAATGATAGGATAACAAAAGAGGAGCTCCCCAGGTCAGTAGGTGCCCAATATGCTACTGGAGATCAGTGGAGAAATAACTCCAGAAAGAATGAAGGGATGGAGCCAAAGAAAAAACAATACCCAGCTGTGGATGTGACTGGATATACAAGCAAGATCTGATGATGTAAAGAGCAATATTGTGTAGGAACCTGGAATGTCAGGTCCATGAATCAAGGCAAATTGGAAGTGGTCAAACAGGAGATGGCAAGGGTGAACGTAGACATTCTAGGAATCAGCGAACTAAAATGGACTGGAATGGGTGAATTTAACTCAGTTGACCATTATATCTGCTACTGCGGGCAGAAATCCCTCAGAAGAAATGGAGTAGCCATCATGGTCAACAAAAGAGTCTGAAACGCAGTTCTTGGATGCAATCTCAAAAACGACAGAATGATCTCTGTTCGTCTCCAAGGCAAACCATTCAATATTACACTTATCAAAGTCTATGCCCCAGCTAGTAATGCTGAAGAAGTTGAAGTTGAATGGTTTTATGAAGACCTACAAGACCTTTTAGAACTAACACCCAAAAAAGATGTCCTTTTCATTATAGGGGACTGGAATGCAAAAGTAGGAAGTTAAGAAACACCTGGAGTAACAGGCAAATTTGGCCTTGGAATGCGGAATGAAGCAGGGCAAAGACTAATAGAGTTTTGCCAAGAAAATGCACTGGTCATAACAAACACCGTCTTCCAACAATACAAGAGAAGACTCTACACATGGACATCACCAGATGGTCAACACCGAAATCAGATTGATCATATTCTTTGCAGCCAAAGATGGAGAAGCTCTATACAGTCAAGAAAAACAAGACCAGAAGCTGACTGTGGCTCAGATCATGAACTCCTTATTGCCAAATTCAGACTGAAATTGAAGTAGGGAAAACCACTAGACCATTCAGGTATGACCTGAATCAAATCCCTTATGATTATACAGTGGAAGTGAGAAATAGATTTAAGGGCCTAGATCTGATAGATAGAGTGTCTGATGAACTATGGAATGAGGTTCATGACATTGTACAGGAGACAGGGATCAAGACCATCCCCGTGGAAAAGAAATGCAAAAAAGCAAAATGGCTGTCTGGGGAGGCCTTGCAAATAGCTGTGAAAAGAAGAGAAGTGAAAAGCAAAGGATAAAAGGAAAGATACAAGCATCTGAATGCAGAGTTCCAAAGAATAGCAAGAAGAGACAAGAAAGCCTTCTTCAGTGATCAATGCAAAGAAATAGAGGAAAACAACAAATTGGGAAAGACTAGAGATCTCTTCAAGAAAATTAGAGACACCAAGGGAACATTTCATGCAAAGATGGGCTCGATAAAGGACAGAAATGGTATGGACCTAATAGAAGCAGAAGATATTAAGAAGAGGTGGCAAGAATACACAGAACTGTACAAAAAAGATCTTCACGACCCAGATAATCATGATGACGTGATCACCTATCCAGAGCCAGACATCTTGGAATGTGAAGTCAAGCAGGCCTTAGAAAGCATCACTACATACAAAGCTAGTGGAGGCGATGGAATTCCAGTGGAGCTGTTTCAAATCCTGAAAGATGATGATGTGAAAGTGCTGCACTCAATATGCCAGCAAATTTGGAAAACTCAGCAATGGCCACAGAGCTGGAAAAGGTCAGTTTTCATTCAAATTCCAAAGAAAGGCAATGCCAAAGAATGCTCAAACTACTGCACAATTGCACTCATCTCACATGCTAGTAAACTAATGCTCAAAATTCTCCAAGCCAGGCTTCAGCAATACTTGAACCATGAACTTCCAGATGTTCAAGCTGGTTTTAGAAAAGGCAGGGGAACCAGAGATCAAATTGCCAACATCTGCTGGATCATGGAAAAAGCAAGAGAGTTCCAGAAAAACATCTATTTCTGCTTTATTGACTGTGCCAAAGTCTTTGACTGTGTGGATCACAATAAACTGTGGACAATTCTGAAAGAAATGGATTCCAGACCACCTAACCTGCCTCTTGAGAAATCTGTATGCAGGTCAGGAAGCAACAGTTAGAACTGGACATGGAACAACCGACTGGTTCCAAATAGGAAAAGGAGAACGTCATGCCTGTATACTGTCACCCTGCTTATTTAACTTCTATGCAGAGTACATCATGAGAAATGCTGGAGTGGAAAAAACACAAGCTGGAATCAAGATTGCCGGGAGAAATATCAATAACCTCAGATATGCAGATGACACCACCCTTATGGCAGAAAGTGAAGAGGAGCTAAAAAGCCTCTTGATGAAAGTGAAAGAGAAAGGCGAAAAAGTTGGCCTAAAGCTCAACGTTCAGAAAACGAAGATCATGGCATCTGGTCCCATCACTTCATGGGAAATAGATGGGGAAACCGTGGAAACAGTGTCAGACTTTATTTTGGGGGGTTCCAAAATCACTGCAGATGGTGACTGCAGTCATGAAATTAAAAGATGCTTACTCCTTGGAAGAAAAGTTTTGACAAACCTAGATAGCATATTGAAAAGCAGAGACATTACTTTGCCGACTAAGGTCCGTCTAGTTAAGGCTATGGTTTTTCCTGTGGTCATGTATGGATGTGAGAGTTGGACTGTGAAGAAAGCTGAGTGCCGAAGAATTGATGCTTTTGAACTGTGGTGTTGGAGAAGACTCTTGAGAGTCCCTTGGACTGCAAGGAGATCCATCCAGTTCATTCTGAAGGAGATCAGCCCTGGGATTTCTTTGGAAGGAATGATGCTAAAGCTGAAACTCCAGTACTTTGGCCACCTCATGCGAAGCGTTGACTCACTGGAAAAGACTCTGATGCTGGGAGGGATTGGGGGCAGGAGGAGAAGGGGACGACCGAGGATGAGATGGCTGGATGGCATCACCGACTCGATGGACGTGAGTCTGAGTGAACTCTGGGAGTTGGTGATGGACAGGGAGGCCTGGTGTGCTGTGATTCATGGGGTCGCAAAGAGTTGGACACGACTGAGCGACTAAACTGAAACTGATTGTGATTATGTATTACCCACTTAATACCATTGTATCATGATTGTTCAACAGAAAAATAACAGAACTCTTTATCACCAAAACTAGATCTAATAGAAAAACCTGAAATCACTTTTTAAAATCCAGATGCATATCAGAATTATCTTGAAATTTTTCTAAAAATACAAATGCTCAGGTACTGCCTTTTTTTTCCAGAGCTCCAGATATGTTTCTAATGAGTAGTCATGTTTAAAAACAACTGGATTATATGATAATCTTTTACTTTTATGTAGTTTGCTTCACTTATTCTGTTTCATATTCAGTGCTCCCATTTCACTTAGTTTATATTCTCCAGTTTCTCCATCTTTTCTTTATGTTTTTTCTCAAGCCTTTATCAAGTGTAGCAGTAAAGCTTTTGTATACATATATAAATATGTATAATATATATTTTAGAAAACTTTTGAATCTTTGCCTAACAAAAAAAAAATGACATTTTGATTCCACCTGTTTGCCTTAGTATGAATAGAATGCTAGATTTCTAATTTAAAAATGAGATATGTAACAAGTAACAAAGGTTTACTGTATAGCATGGGGAACTATAGTCAATATCTTGTCATAACCTATGACAAAAAATAATTTCAAAAATAATGTATATGTTTATTTGTATAGCTAAATCACCTTATTTCACAACTGAAACATTATTTAAGTCAACTATACATCAATAAGATATATATTAAAAACAAAACAGTGGTCCCTCAAAAAACAAAGATTGTATGGCACTAGTGGTAAAGAACCTGCCTGCCGATGCAAGAGACATAAGAGATGCTGGTTCCATCCCTGGGTCAGGAAGAGCCCTTGGAAAAGAAAATGGCAACCCACTCCAGTATTCTTGCCTGGAAAACTTCTATGGACAGAGGAACCCGGAGGGCTTCATGCAGTCCATGGGGCTGCAAAGAGTCAGACATGACTGAAGCAACTTACCACTGAAATTACAAAGCGTAGAGAGGGGAACCCTCCACTGCTCACAGTGGTTCATCACAACACCCAGAGTAAGAACATCTACCCCAGGTGACCTGTCCTTATTGGGGTAACCGCTATTATACATTTCTATCTTGAGCCTGAGGGGACAGCACAGGTTTAGGAAACTTGATTCTAGCCATTTATATTCCAAACATTCTTTAGTGCCACTTCACTAGTAATGAAACTAGTATTTCAATATCCAGATATGTTTCATGCGTCTCTCTCTCAATCAGCTATGAATTTGAGGGGATGAGTAGACAAGCATTATCTTCTGAACTTATCAAAGTAGCTTACTTGCATTCTCTTTTGATGCCCTTAACAGAAAGGACTGCAGGAGGTCACTTTTGGGTCTAACCCCATCTTCCCCACCAGGCACTTCGTTTCATCACAGTCCTTGAAATTCACTCAAGATGGGAAAGAGCTTTTCCTCAACTTGTTTTCTTTGACTGATTTTGGCAGTCTTATTCTATGTCCTGGGAAGTTGGACAAGTAAAATAAAATTACTTAACTAAAATGATATCTTGGTTCTGCCTACTATTTCTAGTAACATTGTTGGTTGTTGACTCATAGGCACCAAGAAAGGCTAAATATCCAACAACAAACTTTGTCTGCCCTAGAAGGTCAGAGATGGTGCCTGCTTTCTATACTCTAACTCTGATGCCACTACTTAGTAGGCAGTAAGATATTTATTGAAGAAATGAAATAAAGGACTGTTATTAGGCACTCCTGGGCCAGTCAGTGGTAGGAATGTACTACTAATTCTTATCAGTTAAGTCTTGTAATGTAGATAAGATCAGTGTCTACACATTCTGCCTGGTTCTCTTCTATTTTTCCCTGAGGAGGCATTCCTAGAGGATGAAGCCAGAAACATGTCATCACCTGTTACAGGAAAGTGAAGTGTTAGTTGCTCAGTCGTGTCCAACTCTTTGTGACCCCATGGATTGTAGCCTGCCAGGTTCCTCTCTCTGTGGGATTCTCTAGGCTAGAATACTGGAGTGGGTTGCCATTTCCTTCTCCAGGGGATCTTCCCAACCCAGGAATGGAACCTGGGTCTCCCACACTGCAGGCAGATTCTTTAACATCTGAGCCACCAGGGAAGCTACAGGACTTGACCTCAAGTCCCACCATAGTCTCCTGAAGAGATAAGACGGACGACATTTAAACATGAAGACTATTTCTGCCTAGAAAGAAGTCAGTTACATCCCCTTGGTACTGTTTAAGCTTGGTACTCTAAGGAAAATAGTTTGGGTTTTTTCCTGATAGAGAGGGGGCTATAGAGGGAGGCAGAAGATAGTATTTTTTTTCCCCAAATGGGAGCCAACCTATAAATTATCTTATAGTACCAACTCCAGGGGAGAAAAAAAAATCAGAAGCGGACTGTGATGGTTAATTTTGTGTGTCACCTTGATACACAGGGTCACAGGATACACAGATATTTAGTTAAACATTATCCGGGGTATGTCTGTGAGGATGTTTTTGGATGAGATGAACATTTCAATCAGTAGATGGAGCAAAGCAGATTGCCCTCCCCAGTGTTGGCAGGCCTTATCCAACCAACCTGTTGAAGGTCTGAATAGAACACTTTCTGAGGAAGGGAGAATTTACTCTTTGAGCTGAGACATTGGTCTTCTGCCCCCAAATTTAGGCTGAAACTGAGACCACCAGCTCCCTGGCTCTTCAGCTTGCAAATCTTGGGATCTCTGAGTCTCCATAATCAAATGAGGCAATTTCTTAATATCTTGTCTGTTTATAACTATTTTTATGTGTATATCTACATAGATAGGTTGATGGACCTCTCATTGGTTCTACTTTTCTGGAGAACCCTGAGGACTCCAAAGATAATATTTCATACCAATGCAAATTGTTAAAATATTTTCAATAATTACAAGAAAAGCACCACTCTCCAGAATTATGGCTAGTTTATATAGATGTTCTTGACCCAGACCAAAGTCCCTGGTCCCTAAAAAGTTGACAGTTATTATTCTAGCAACTGAAGTGTTAACTAAAGTCTGCCGCTTAGCCTTAGAAGAAATCTGAAATAAAAGAAGCATTAACTCTATTCTGGAGAATAATACATTTCTTCAGATGACTTATTCAGCCCCAAATTATCTTAGGAGTTTTGTCCAGAATCTAGGAGAATTAATTGTCAAATTCTCTGTAGTAAGAGGATTTGTGACAGGTATCTGCTGCTTCTGCTAAGTCACTTCAGTCATGTTCCACTCTGTGCGACCCCATAGACAGCAGCCCACCAGGCTCCCCATCCGTGGGATTCTCCAAGCAAGAACACTGAAGTGGGTTGCCATTTCCCTCTCCAGTGCATGAAAGTGAAAAGTGAAAGTGAAGTCACTCAGTCGTGTCCGACTCTTAGCAACCCCATGGACTGCAGCCCACCAGGCTCCTCCATCCATGGGATTTTCCAGGCAAGAGTACTGGAATGGGTTGCCATGGCCTTCTCCGTGTGACAGGTATACTGTTCAGGAAAAGAAAAGTCATTTATAAGGAACTTCCAATTCAAAGCGGATTCTGAAATTGAGGTTGTAGTTCTTAGGAGTTGCCAGAGCACAGAGAACAGAAGGAAAATATCTATCTACACAATGGAGGTTAAAAGGAAAAGTGGGAAATATCAGGGCCATGAAAGAGATTTCCTAAGTTTAGCTTTGGTCTTATGGGAAAATTGCATCTTTGTATGAATAGAAATAAAAGGGAGAAGTTAAAGAATTAAAAATAAAATTAGATGTTATGTGCCAACCTGGGCAGGAGGGAGGTTTGGGGAAGAATGGATACATGTATATGTATGGCTGAGTCCTTTCACTGTCTACCTGAAACTATTACAACAGTGTTAATCAGCTATACCTCAATACAAAATGCTTTTGGTGTTAAAAATAAAATTTAAAAAAATAGCAAAAAATAAATAAAATAAAAATAAAATTAGATTAAAAGAAATAAAAATAAAATTAGATTTAAAAATCCAACTAAAAGATCTGTAATGGAAAAAAGATGAGGCTTGAAAAGAAAAGTAGAAATAGTAAGTGTACAAGTATCAAAAATTACTCTTGACATTTTCAGTCCATGTTTAAAAAAAAAAAACCAAAAAACCTCTGAGCTCTTACCAACCAGCTGCTTCAGAAACACTTGGTTATTTTTTTTTTCATATATATATAAAACACTAGACTCTATTGACATCTGAATCAAAACATTTGAGTATTACCCAGGAATATGTATTTTGAACAAGCCATAGGTGGTGTTTATATATTTTAAAATTTGAAAGTGAATAATGTTAGTCACTCCATCATGTCTGACTCTTTGCAACATCATGGTCTGCAGCCCCGCCAGGTTCCACTGTCCATGGAATTCTCCAACAAGAATGCTGGTTTGGGTAGTTGTTCCCTTCTCCAGGGGATCTTCTTCACCCAGGGATTGAACCCAGGTCTCCTACACTGCAGGCAGATTCTTTACCATCTGAACTACCAGAGAAGCCCTTAAAATCTGAGAACCCCTGATATTATTGCATCTTGACTTATTCTAATATGCTCTAGTTTCTGGTCTGTTCATGCCAATGCTTTTAATCTAGGAGCACATTTTTGATAAACTGTGGAACTTTAAAAATTCAATATTCCTGCATATAAAGCCTTTCTAGTCCACATTTAAAGCAGTGCGTTCATTGCCAGAAAAGAAGCAACAATTCTACAGAAGCCGGTCCCCCTCCTGGTTGCTCTTTATTACAACCTTTGATAGGTTTGGCTCTATCTTAAGACTTAAGTCTAGTAACCCTCACACTCACCCAACTTTAATGATCAGCATCCATGTGAGCCCTGGACAAGCTCAATGGGGAACTGTCCTTTGAAAACTGGAGAAATCTTTCTTGTAAGTGTGTACTGTTTTCTGCGATGGATAGTAGCAGAAAGGACTCATTTTAAAGATACATGAACCTGTGCAAAGGTTCAGAGATCTCCCTCTACCACTGACGTGTTCTGGGACCACAGGCAGCCATTTTATTCTCTGACCATTCTTAATTTGAAAAAGTGGAGGGTTGGCCTTAAGAACTGTTAAGAGCCCTTCCAATATCAACAAAAAACTTTTTTTTCTGTAAAAGTTAAAAATTGATTTAATTTATACCTATTATTTCTGGTAGAAAAGAAGTAATTTTCATATATTTCAAAGTTAAAAATCAGCTGAGAGAATACAAGTGTTTAGCCCATATTTAAAACTGAGATCTGCAAAGCATTTTGATGACTTAGAGGAAGTTTGGGATTCCAAACACTTCCATAGTGTAAACGCAGATCTATGCCTTTTGAGAGATGCGAGGAACTGCCAAGATTACAATCTGTGCAAAAACAAACTGGTAATACAGCATTTGACAAGCAATTTCCTTTCTATAAGTGAGCCTTCACCTTAACTACTTTTACTTAAAAAACATCTTAAAGAACATCCATTGCAATATTACTGCCTATATAAATTATGAACAACATCTTGACCCCTTTACACTATATATTTTTAAAGAACCTAGATTTATACTCCAAACTCAGATTCTTTTGCCAAAATCATTTTAGGAACTTTGTGATACCCTATTCCACAAACCATATGCCACAGTAGTATAAAAACCCTAATCAAATCATCATTCATTCTTGTGCCATAACCCAACAAGGCATTATAAAAACATGGATAGGAGGAAAATCTGGAATTATCCTAGGTGATAATATTAGCATTTTAGATTTCATTCATTATCAAGAATTACCCAAGATTTCACTCAAATTCTATAGCTGCTACTGCTGCTAAGTCACTTCAGTCGTGTCCGACTCTGTGCAACCCCATAGACGGCAGCCCACCAGGCTCCCCCGTCCCTGGGATTCTCCAGGCAAGAGTACTGGAGTGGGGTGCCATTACCTTCTCCAAAATTCTGTAGAAGGCAACTTAAATCTTGAATTATTTTCACTGTTGGCTGGAAAATTATTATTTTCACTGTGGGACAAAGACTAAAATGGCCATCCATCCTGAAAGCAAGAAAATACTGACTTTCCATTGAAAGCCTCTCTTTCTTAAGTTTAAAAAATGATGACATTTGTATGAACTACTATAAATCATAGAATTCCAGACTAATTTAAACCCAAATTATTATTCAGTTCTGTTCAGTCACTCAGTTATGTCCAACTCTTTGCAACCCCATGAATCGCAGCACGCCAGGCCTCCCCACCCATCACCATCTCCCGGAGTTCACTCAAGCTCACATCCATCGAGTCAGTGATGCCATCCAGCCATCTCATCCTCTGTCGTCCCCTTCTCCTCCTGCCCCCAACCCCTCCCAGCATCAGAATCTTTTCCAATGAGTCAGCTCTTTGCATGAGGTGGCCAAAGTACTGGAGTTTCAGCTTTAACATCATTCCTTCCAAATACCACCCAGGACTGATCTCCTTCAGAATGGACTGGTTGGATCTCCTTGCAGTCCAAGGGACTCTCAAGAATGTTCTGCAACACCACAGTTCAAAAGCATCAATTCTTCAGTGCTCAGCCTTCTTCACAGTCCAACTCTCACATCCATACATGACCACAGGAAAAACCATAGCCTTGACTAGACGGACCTTTGTTGGCAAAGTAATGTCTCTGCTTTTCAATATGCTATCTAGGTTGGTCATAACTTTCCTTCCAAGGAGTAAGCGTCTTTTAATTTCATGGCTGCAGTCACCATCTGCAGTGATTTTTTTATTATTATGCTTTCTTAAAAAATTTTGTTTCAAACTAAACCTTTCTATTTCTAAAAGAGTCTGCAGTAGCAGATCTGGGGCTCTGTAACCATTTCTCTAGTACAACTGACTTCACCCTCTCTCATTTCTATAAACTTCTTTATGGAAAGTGGGAGCAGGAGCAATAATCAAGCCCATTACAGCTGCCTCATTAACATCTCAAGTCATTATCCAGAGAGTACAGAGTTATAGAAACCTTCCATCTTAGATTGTGAAGGGACTTGGGTTTTAATTCACACCTGTGCATATTTCAGTAAAGGAAACAAATTCAGATTAGTCTGTGCCAAGGTTCGGATTATACAGGTAGATGGGATTTACTGTGTCCACATATCATCTATCCAGCAGTCACTCTTTCCATCGACTCTGCCTGTGTGTGGCCAATGTGCAACAGGTCATAGGCCCAAAGAGGAGTGTGCAAGGGAAACATAATGGTTACCATATCATGATTAAACGTCATACTTGGTTTTTATTCTGCATTGGAAGAGAGGTAGTTTAGGGAGGCAACTATCACATATGACTTCAAAGAATGCAAGTTCAAATTCCTGAGCATGTGACTTTGAGATGATCCTTTAATTTCCCTGAAATTATTTCTCCATCTGTTAAAACTGGGCATGCCAGCAGAAGCCCAGACACATAGACCAATGGATCAGAATGGAGAGTTCAAAACTAGATCCATACAAACGCAGCCAACTGGTCTCTGACAAGGGAGCAAAAGCAATCCAGCGGAGGAAGGACAGTCATTGTCTTTTCAAGCAATGATGCCGGAACAACTGGACATCCACAGGCAGGAAAATAAACTTAGACACGTTCCTTACACATTATAGAAGTTTAACTGAAACTACATCACATACCTAAGTGTAAAATGCAAAACTCCAAAACTTCCAGAAGAAAACATAGAAGAAAAATCTACATGACCTGGCCATTTTTTTTTTAACTTTTTTATTTTGTTTTGGAGTTTCCCTCATAGCTCAGTCAGTGAAAAATCTGCCTGCAGTGCAGGAGACCCAATTCCTGGGTCAGGAAGATTCCCTGGAGAAGGAAATGGCAACCCACTCCAGTATTCTTGCCTGGAAAATCCCATGGACAGAGGAGCCTGGCGGGCTGCAATCCATGGGGTCACAAGAGTCGGACATGACTTAGAAACTAAACCACCACCATGGCCGATTAATAATGTTGTAATGGTTTCAGATGAACAGCGAAGGGACTCAGCCATACATATATACGTATCCATTCTCTCCCAAACTCCATCCAGGCTGCCACCTTTTATTGAGCAGAGATCCATGTGCTATACAGTAGGTCCTTGTTGGTTATCCAGTTTAGACACAGCAGTGTGTACCTGTCCATCCCAAACTCCCTAACTGTTGATAATTCAACATTGAAATCATGATCAATCCATGGGGGAAAAAAGTTAAATGTGACTTTACTAAAATTAAAGACTCTTTCTGCTCTGCAAAAGACACTGTCAAGAGACTGAAAAGACAAACCATACACTGGTAGAAAATATTAACCAAAAACATCTCTAATGAAAAGACTTATCTAAAATAAAAAGTTGGACATAATAAAATTTAACTTGCATTGATGTTAGATGAGGTGCTAATTGTAAAAGTTCTTTACATACAGTTGGAATTTATAAGATTTCCTTAATCCAAAAGCACATTTAAAAGGTTATATTGCATATAGATATTTAATTTTCTAAGTGCTTCATACACAGGCTTTTGAGAAACACTTCCTGGTAATAACATTTGTGAATTTTATTTCATTGCCTTGCTCAGCTCACCATTAATTCTTAAAGAAGGAAACAACCCCAAAGAATTCCCAATTTACCACATGTCTGATCCTGTATCTAAGAGGAATAAATTTCTAATGATTCACACTTTCTGGGAAAGAGAAAATGACCATTATAAATGCTTATGAAAAAGATGTTTAAGATTATACACAAAAAGCATTCCTTGGATCTAGGAACATAGCAAATTGTTTCACAACCTGAAGAAATTTAAATTGCAAAATCTTTAAATTATATTAAAAACATTCAGTATGTTAACATCTTTTAGTCTCTAAGTAGTAAGCTTGATTCTTATTATTTTGTTAATATCTTATTTTTTTATAGTAAGTTGGGTTTCAAAGTGTTCTATTTCATTGACTTCAATTAACACAGGCTGACTGATTGATGTGAAGGAGTCTAATCTACTCAGTTACATCCTTCTCTAAACACTAATCACTGATTCAGTTAGAATCAGCCCTGGGCAGACTGTAGCCCCACTTTTTAATATGCCTTTGCGCTCTCCCCCCGGCTGAAGCACAGTTTCAATGACTATAATAAATTTGTCTCACATTTTGTCAAAAACCTTCAGGCAAAGTCCAGGAGACAATTAAACCCAGATAGGTTTATAAAAGAAGAAATCATGGGACTTCCCCAATGGTCCAATGGCTAAGACTCTGTGTGTCCCACTGCAGGGAACCTGGGTGGATCCCTGGTCAGGGAACTAGATCACATGTGCCAACTAAGACCCGGTATAGCCAAATAAACATATATTTTTAGAAAGAAGAAATTATGGACCCAGACCACCTGAAACAGGTATCTAAAACAATGGAGTAACAATAGGAAACCACTTAAAATGAGGCTATTGCATTGAATATACACTGTATCTACCGAGGCTACACAGACTTGAATAGTGTCAACCAGAAAAATTAGAAGAAAAGAGCTTATCTGGGGTTATAAGACTTTGCAATTTGGGAGACAGATTCAGGTAAACTCAAAAGAGTATCCCAGAGAAGAAAGTTCAGTTCAGTTCAGTCCCTCAGTTATGTCTGACACTTTGCAACCCCGTGAACCACAGCACACCAGGCCTCCCTGTCCATCGCCAACTCCCTGAGTCCACTCAAATTCATGTCCATCGAGTTGGTGATGCCATCCAACCATCTCATCCTCTGTCGTCCCCTTCTCCTCCTGCCCTCAATCTTTCCCAGCATCAGGGTCTTTTCCAATGAGTCAATTCTTCACATCAGGTGGCCAAAGTATTGTAGTGTCAGCCTCAACATCAGTCCTTCCAATGAACACCCAGGAATGATCGCCTTTAGGATGGACTGGTTGGATCTCCTTGCAGTCCAAGGGACTCTCAAGAGTCTTTTCCAACACCACAGTTTAAAAGTACCAATTCTTCGACACTCAACTTTCTTTATAGTCCAACTCTCACATCCATACATGACCACTGGAAAAACCATAGCCTTGACTAGACGGACCTTTGTTGGCAAAGTAATGTCTCTGCTTTTTAATATGCTTTCTAGGTTGGTCATAACTTTCCTTCCAAGGAGTAAGCGTCTTTAAATTTCATGGCTGCAATCACCATCTGCAGTGATTTTGGAGCCCCCAAAAATAAAGTCTGACACTGTTTCCCCATCTATTTACCATGAAGTGATGGGACCAGATGCCATGATCTTCGTTTCCTGAATGTTGAGCTTTAAGTCAACTTTTTCACTCTCCTCTTTCACTTTCATCAAGAGGCTCTTCAGTTCCTCTTCACTTTCTGCCATAAGGGTGGTATCATCTGCATATCTGAGGTTATTGATATTTCTCCCAGCAATCTTGATTCCAACTTGTGCTTCCTCCAGCCCAGCATTTCTCATGATGTACTCTTGAGGGACTTATAAAGGCGAATGCCATGAGGGTGTACTCTGACACAAGAAAATAAATATCTGTCCATATTACGGGATAGGCTATCATGGTGCGTTGAGGGCAAGGGTCCCATCAGGTTCTTGGGTTTCTAGAACATTGTGAAGATGTTCTGGATGCCTGTGCTATGACAAATCATGGCCAAAAGGTCAGATTTCATCTGAGCTGAGAACTGCATCAGTCGCACAGCTCCATTAAAGAGCACTGTTGTAGCAATATCAACCCCATTTTGATTTTCCTTTCAGGATAGGAAATGTGTTAAGAAACCATCTGGTGGCGGCTCGACACTGGAGCTCAGGCCTTAAAGCAATAAAAGATATGGAGGATGACGCGGCAGATGGTCCTCGGTGAGCAAGGGGCAGGAAAGAAGTTACCACAAGCAATGACCAAGTGCTTACACACCCTACAGCTAGAGCAGAAAGCCCATTTCAGCACACAAAGAAGGAAGGGGATGCAGAGAAAGGAGCAAGTAAGTCGATGAGGGCACAACAGAGCTTGCCCACAGTGTGCTTCATCTCAAGCAACATGACCCGGCCTTTCTCATTATAAGCGATCTCTAATGCCCCTGTCTGCTGCGCCATTTGCTAAATCCAGAACCCTTCCTTGAAAAGTTGTAGGGTCACCTGCTTCTCATCCAGCAGCTGTAAGAAAAACTCTGAACTTGTTAGCAGCTGAAACTGAGAAAAGGAGGGGTTCAAAGTGACCTCCTTGAATCAAGGTTGATCCCAAAGTGGTCAGAAATTTATACTAAGGATGTATACCTGCTCATCCTTTACCTACAGTTGCCCACATGGATTGAAGCAACAGTGTCTATTCTGGAAAAGATCTCAGGTGGGAATTTGTCTCTTTGTGCTCTGATGAGCATTCTAGATCTGGATCCTGGGTGGATTTATTCTTTTCTCTTCCTCTAGTTACTCGCAGTCATGATACTGTCCAGCAGAAGAGATGAAGTTTAAACAGTGCTTTCTTTCCCACCAGATGATTGTGGGAACTGAAGATGCTCTGAATATAATCAGCCTCTCACCCAGCTCCAGGAGGAAAGAGTTCTGTTAGATCTGGCTACATCATAAGAGCATCCTCCATACGCTAAAGTGCCATAACCTGTGAGCTGCTGGCTGCTTTTGCACTGTGGCCTTTTCCGTGTAACTGCATGTAACATTTCATTTATAGTAATGAAAAAGTACTTAAATCCAATTCCATAGTTGGAAATTGCCTCTCTCTAAACAGATGTAGAATAATTAAAAAGAAACCTCTTTTTCTCTGGCATAATCAGCATGATCTATTTCAACATCCTCCAAGCAGTTCCTCTGTTAAACAACTCGCCTATATTAGATACATTAGCCTAATACACCTTTCGTGTGGCTTAATGGGAAACTGAAATGTAGTTCCCATGCATTTGTCTTTCTTTTTATGATCCAAATAATGTATTTGTGATCAGTATGTTTCTATAAATTTCCTTTGTCAAGAAGTGGTTTTGTTGAGCAAAATTCTTTGTTGAGAACATCCCTTGAGGTGTTTACTGGTAGGCAGAGGATAAAAGGATTGTATTTTCAGTGTGGGTAAGAAAAGTGTGGCTTTATGAATCTATATTGTTTACTGACTGCATCAAGCTTTGCATAATACATAAATGAAAGAACTACAACTTGGAAACCCATCATACCCATGAAATCCCTGGTCAGCATCCATTCATTGAGAGTAAATAGGAATAGCATATATAATGGAAACATCCTTCATGTTATTCTTACCCTTAACTATTTCCTTCTGAAGCAACCCCTAGTTTATCAATATAGAATATTGATAGAAATCTTTCTCTTTGAAAATGGAATGATTGCTACACCCTAAGAGCTAACAGCACACATGAATCTACCAATTACAAATGAGACTATTTTTGCACAAAGGAAAATTCTTGTTCTACTTTGCAGTTAAAAAAACAATTGCTCTAAGTTTGAATTCCTGAGGTTAAAAAAAAAATCTTTGAAAATGTATATTAATAACTTCAGTGTTATATCAATGTATTTTCAACCTCTAATGTAACTAGCAAAATTGAAAACATTTTCAGTAATAAAAGCAGTGGATGAGACATATCATTTACATCATATCTCCCCAGCCCAGGAGGAAGTCTAGTAAGAGAGGGGGTGATTAGGTAAGGTCACATGGCAAGTGGCCAGCACCATCTCCCTCCCCACCCACGAGATTCCAGTCCATTTCTCAGTTGACTGAACCATCACACACCCGAGCAGAGAAGGCATGAGAATGATAGATGGTCAGGCCAAGGCAGACACCAAGGGCCATGCAGGAGGCGGCTCTCTTCCGCAGAGGTGGCTGGGTGGGTCAGGCAGATCTCTCACTCTGAAAAATTTGCCATTCAGTCTCCTTCCACAAGGAAACAGAGTTGGAAACCAAGTGTCCCTCTGCTTCTTCAGTTGGTCCTTTACCAAACATTTATTAGTTGGCAACTCTTGGCTGGGCGCCCATAACTACACAGCTAGGGGAACAGTTTGGAGTCAGATACAGTCTGAATTGTGTCCTACCCAAAGTCCATATGTAGAAATCCCTAGTACCTCAGAGTATGACTGCTTTGGAGGTCGGGTTTTTTAAAGAGGTGATTACGGCTAAATGAGGTCATGAGGGAGTGCCTTTTTTTTTTTTTTTTTTTACTTTATTTTACTTTACAATACTGTATTGGTTCTGGCATACATTGACATGACTCCTCCCCGGGTATACATGAGCTCCCAAACATGAACCCCCCTCCCACCTCCCACCCCACATCATCCCTCCGGATCATCCCCGAGCACCAGCCGCAAGCATGCTGCATTGAAGATAGACTGGCGATTCGTTTCTTACATGATAGTATACATGTTTCAATGCCATTCTCCCAAACATGAGGGAGTGCCTTATCCAATATGACCAATGTCCTTATAAAAAGAGGAGAGCAGGACACAGATGTGTGTGCAAACAGAGGAAAGAGGTGAAACACAGGTGGTACCAAGTGGCCATCTACCAGCCAAGGAAAGAGGACTCCAAAAGAACCCAGCTTGATCTTGGATTTCTAGCCTCCAAAACTGTGAGAAAATAAATTTCTGTTGTTTAAGATCCTCAGGCGGTAGCATTTTATCAAGGCAGACTGGAAACTAATCCAGGTTACAAGGATGAACACAAGATCATCACTGCCATGAAGGAGCTCACTGTCCATCAGGACAGAGTGGTGTGGCTCCTTATGAGAATGCTGGAGTTCTGGGGTGCAGAGAGGAGATGCCAACTAACTGCTCTTTCCTGGGGACTACAGATGTCTTCACAAAGAAGGGGGAGGTTAAGCTGAGCAGTCAAAGATTAGAGTAGTTGACCCCAGAAAAGAAGTGGAGAAAAATATTCTGGGTAGAGAGAACAGAATGGGCACAATGTATGGAAACACACAGCGCTTCCTGAGAAGCATCAACTGTGTGGCCAGCATGCTGCACAGACAGGGCATTATGGGAGATGAGGCCGTAGAGCAAAGCTGGAGTAAAATATTCAAGCAAGTAGAAGGATACAATAAGGAGTTTGAATTTCATTCTGAGATAATTAGGGATTTCTATGCAAGGAAACAGAATTATCTGATCTGTATTTTATGATCTAACGAAGGGTATAAGAAACGTAGAAGGGAGATGACGCCCAAGCCAGAGAGACAAGTCAGAGGACTAGTACTACAGCCCAGACAGAAATGTCCACAACTTTTCTAGGGAATCGGCAACAGAAATGGAGGTGCAGAGAAAGAAGGATGACAGTAGCAAATTCAAGAGTAAAAGAACTTATTAAATGCCTACAACTTCTACTGCCTAATCTTTGAGACTATCTCTAAGGAAGATGCTGAAATCAGTAGGACTAGGAATCAAAGCAGAAGCCAGGATCAGAGGTCTTGTGGGTCCAAACCTCAAACCACCCCACATGCTGATCCAATAAATGCTGTATATCTGGCCCTGTCCTCTGGGCCCATGGAAGGTATGGGGACAAGTCAGAAAGAGTAGAAAGAAACCATGTTTGCACAAGGAGAACTTTCACATGTAAGTCAAAGTGCATAAAGGCTAGAACAATATCATGAATTCCCTCTCCCTGAGACCTACTGAAACCATTTCTTAGAAAACTTATATTCATGCATAATGTGTCCAGGACATTCTAAACTGCAAATGGAAACAACACACTGGAAAGACTGCATCAGTCACAGCCCATGATCTCTACACCCTTCAGAGTCCTGGGGTGAGTATACAGCTCCAAGAGAGGCCCATCACATAAGACCAGAGGCCTAACCAGCAAGGTAAGGGGCTACCCAGGTAGCACTAGTGGCAAAGAACCCACCTGCCAATGCAGGAGACATAAGAGATGTGGGTCTGGCCCCTGGGTCAGGAAGATCCCCTGGAGAAGGGCATGGAAACCCATCCCAGTATTCTTGCCTGGAGACTCCCATGGATAGAGGAGCCTGGCAGGCTACAATCTATAGGGTCACCAAGAGTTGGACACAATTGCATGACTGGCTCAATGGACATGAATCTAAGCAGACTCTGGGATATAGAGAAGGATGCGGAAGCCTGATGTGCTGCAGTCCATGGGGTCATAAAATGATAAAACGTCACACATGACTTAGCAACTGAACATCAATGAACATGAGAGAGTGAACAAGAATGAAGACAAAAGCATTGGAACTTTGAACTAAGGAAGAACCACCAGGAAGTCAGCGTGGAAAATGATGGAGCCACTGAATGCAGCATTCAAGCTGAGGAAGCACCTGCTGATGTCTGGTGCAAACCCTCAGTCTCTGGTTTCCCCTCATTCCTTTCCAACTTGCTTCTTTCCCAGGTGAGAATTAAGGGGATGAAGTGATCCTTGCTGCTTTTCCTTTCACTGCCCGACTTATAACCTTAGGACAGCCAACATTTTGAAACCCCTCCACAACAGTACAAGACTAGGGATGAAGACTAGAGCAGACAGGGGAGTAAGGGGCTCTGACCCAGGGGTGTACACAGCCTCCTTCAGAGGGAAGACAAGCAGGGCTTTGCTGCTAGGTTGGAGATGGGGCTTAGCCCTCCTTCCCAACTACAGCCAGGCAGTAGTACTGATGGACTTCCTGGCAGATAAACCACAGTGCCGGCAAGTGTTTTGGCATCAGAATCTTGAGGGGAGGGAGTTTACAACTTGGCACATAATAAAGAGGGATGGCCATCCTCATAACCCCATTCTAAAATGGGAACTCTGTCTTCTGTAACACACCAGATCAAAAATCTATATTCCCATCCCCTCTGGCAGTTAGTTCCTGTCTCAGACACCCCACCCCAGGTAAGTGAAACTCTTCTTCATCCTTACTGTCTTGAAAATATAGTTTCCAACCCTTGGTCTCCTGCTTCACATATGGTCATAGGACATCATCAGAAATGTCTTCCCTGCAAGTATTGAGCAAACTGAAGTTCAACTTGCCCACGTGTGCAAGTGGCTGCAGTCAATATACGATGCTTGGCTGGTCTCCTAAGCAGGTATGTCTGGCTGAATCAGTTGGCCACTCTTCAGCATGGTCCATAGTACACCTGCCTTAACTTAAACTTTTAATTTTGTATTGGAGTATAGCCAATTAACAAACAATACTGTGATAGTTTCAGGTGAACAGGAAAGGGCCTCAGCCATACATATACATGTATCCATTCTCTCCAAACTCCCCTCCCACCCAGATTGCCACATAACGTTGCACAGAGTTCCCTGTGCTCTACAGTACGTTCTTATTGGTTCCATTTGAAATATAGCAGTGTGTACATGCACTCGTCCTCTGCAATATCCCACACAGTGTCTGTGGAGTGTATTTCTCTCTAAATATTTTTTTAGGACCATGATACTCCAAATTGCAGTCCAAAAACATCGCTTCTAATAAGCTGAACTACTATAGCCTGAAGTTTCAAGGAGTTAACTTTTTGATGCACAGAATTTAAAGCCACTACTAGACTGGAAAGGCGTCTGTTCTCCAGAAAGGTCACTGCCATGAATCTGAATTATCTGGGCGTTAGGCACAGGGCTGTTCCTGGTCATCACTGTGCCACTGCTTTACTCCAATGTTCACACACATGTGAAACCAGGGTAACTTCGGAGGGGGGGTAAGATATAAAAGGGCAGCAAGTCACTGTGAGTTATGAGGAAGAGGAGAAAACACAGAGAAGAGGCACTGTTTCCATGCCTACAATTTCAGTTCCAACATAACCTCTTTTACTCAGAAGTGCCAGCTGCACCCCATCTTTCCTCTCGCCTTCTAGGCTCATGGCTCAATCCTTTGTCTCTACACAAATGTGGAGTCTTTGGAAATTACCCTGACTTGGAAAATCCTGCAGTCTGCTTTAGTTACTGTATATGAAGCTTCATTTTTAAGAAAATCAGAGAAAGCTGGTTAGTTGGTGGTCACCTTAAATCTCTTCCATGGGAAATAACCAAGTGGAAATTAACATTTTTAAATTTGTCTAAACTTTGAGACATATTCTTTCTAACTATAGGTCCCCGATTTCCTTGTTCCTATAGCATTTACTTTGCAACCCCATGGACTGCAGCCTGCAAGGCTCCTCTGTCCATGGAATTTTCCAGGCAAGAATACTGGAGTGAATTGTAATTTCCTTCTCCAGGGGATCTTCCCAGCCCAGGGATAGAACCTGCATCTCCTGCATTGGCAGGGGAATTTTTTACCACTGAGCTACCCAGGAAGCCCCAACTCTTATTAGTTTTATAATCCAGGATCATCTTCCTTAAGGACTGGGATTCATCCCTTTGAAATGTAACCATGAAGGAAACGAAGACTCCTATCAGCGTCTGTGGAAGGGCAGGGAATCTAACTTTGGTGATTCACAAATAGCAGGTACAGACAGCCTCATCACACTGAGAAACCAGCCGCTTCATGACCTCTCGAACTTTCCTAGTGACTCACTCCAACTCTTAAAAACTCCCCCACCTTTTGTGTCAGTGGAATTGAGTTTAATCTCTATCTCTTAGGGCAACTGTCTTGACCCTTACTGCAAAACTCTTGAGAGAGCCTGGAGCAGAATCCATTAAACATCTCACTGAGAATCCAGAGTCTGAATCCAGTGGATCTATTCCCAGAATTTTGTATGACTATAAATGAACTTATTTAAAGCAAAAAGCTGGTCAAAACTAGATGTTAAGTCTACTTCCTTAATCTGTTTTAGCCCTGAAAGTAGACTGAGAAGACCTAAGTGTCTTATGAGAACTTTCTAAATATATATATAATCAATAACTAATAAACCACTGTATAGTACAGAGAACTCTGCTCAGTACTGAGTTTGCATGGGAATAGAATTTAAACAAGAGTGAATATATGCATATGTATAGCTGATTCATTTTGCTGTATAGCAGAAACTAATACAGCATTGTAAATCAACTATACTCCAATAATTTTTTTAAAAGAACTTTCTATAGACTGGGCACCAGATCCTTGCAGGGCTAAACAGATAGGATCAACCTTCATTTCAATCAGCATGTATTTTTAAATGTGAAAATGCCTTAGACATGAAAGTAAACATAGATGAGTTTGCTTGAAATATATATGATGACACATGCTTGAAAAATGACTATAACTTTAACTAAGACTTTAAAAATGTACGCCATACAACATAATAAAGGCCATCTATTACAAACTCACAGCTAAATAATGATGAAAAGCTTAAAGCTTTTCCTCTAAACTCAGGAACAAGACAAGGGTGTCCATTATTGCCACTTTTATTCAACATACTATTAGAGGTTCTAGCTGCAGCAATTCAAGAAGAAAAGGAGGCATCCACACTGGAAGAGAAGTAAAACTGCCAATATATGCAAATGACATAATACTACATATGAAAAATCCTAAGGACTCCACCAAAAAACTGTTAGAACTGATAAATTCAGTAAAGTTAGAGTATAGAATTGATAGACAGAAATCTTTCAATAACAAACTAATAACAAAGTACCAGAAAGAGAAATTAAGAAAACAATTCCATTTCTCAAAAAGAATAAAATACCCAGGAATATATTTAACCAAGGAGATAAAAGAATTGTGCTCTAAAAACTGTAAGACACTGATGAAAGAAGCTGAAGACAACACAAATGGAAAGATAAGCTAAGTTCATGAAGAGGAAGAATTATTATGGCTAAAACCCTCATACTACCCAAAGCAATCTACAGTTTCAATGCAATCCTTATCAAAATGTGAACAGTATTTTTCACAAAAATAAAACAGATAATTCTAAGACATAAAGATGGCCAAAAGACATGAAAAAATGCCCAGCATCTCTAATCATCAGGGAAATGCAAATCAAAACCACAATGACATAGCATCTCATTCAGAATGGCTGTTTCTGAAAAGAAAGATATATCAAGTTCTAACGAGAATGTGGAGAAAGGTTAATGGATGGTTAATGGAAATGTACATTGGTGCAGTCACTATGGAAAACAGAATCAGTTTTTCTAGAACATTAAAAATAAAAGAATTACTACACGATCCAGCAGTTCCACTTCTGGGTATATATCCAAAGAACATGAAAACACTAATTTGAAAAGATGTTTCCATTTTTACATTCATATAGCATTATTTTCAATAGCCAAGATACCGAAGCAACCTAAGTGGTCCATCAACAGACGAATAAAGATGATGTGGCAAGCATATATACTGAATATATATACATATATCCATTAAAAAGAATAAAGTCTTGCCATTTGTGACAACATTACAGTAGAGACCTAGACAGTATTATGCTAAGTGAAATAAGTTAGATAGCAAAGGAAATCTAGTCAATAATATTGTAATAACTTTCGATGTGAAAGTTGGACTGTGAAGAAAGCTGAGCGCCGAAGAATTGATGCTTTTGAACTGTGGTGTTGAGAGTCTCTTGGACTGCAAGGAGATCTAACCAGTCCATTCTAAAGGAGATCAGCCCTGGGATTTCTTTGGAAGGACTGATGCTAAAGCTGAAACTCCAATACTTTGGCCACCTCATGTGAAGAGTTGACTCATTGGAAAAGACTCTGATGCTGGGAGGGATTGAGGGCAGGAGGAGAAGGGGACGACAGAGGATGAGATGGCTGAATGGCATCACCGACTCAATGGACATGAGTCTGAGTGAACTCCGGGAGTTGGTGATGGACAGGGAGGCCTGGCGTGCTGCGATTCATGGGGTCGCAAAGAGTCGGACATGGCTTAGCGCCCGAACTGACTGTATGGTGACAGATGATACATTGTGATGGTCAATTTGAAATGTATAGAAATGTCAAATCACTATGTTGTACACTTGAAACTAACAATATTGCATGTCAACTATACTTACAATTTTTTTAAATAGGAAAAAATTCAACCATGCAACATTTATTGATTTTGTATTACAGAGCCTAACTTCCTTATCTCTTTTGATTTTTTAATCAAATATCTGATTGACCTTTATTTTTCTACTGCAGTTTTGATGTATTACAATTTAGCTTTCCTGACTTAACTACTGTAAAATTTGAAGGCTCTCTTGTGCCAGCATACATGCAGCTTAGTCCAGTCAAAGAAGACCGGTGACCCTTTAGTGAGCCATTCTGCTATACTGTAGACCCTTATTGCTCTAGATGAGGATAGAAAATTTCACATGAAACTTCCTTTTTTATATCGTCCAGTTTAATTTGACACGGTAAAGGGCATATTACTAAACGCTTCCTAAGGAAAAGGAGATTATGCAGGAGAAAGCTAGATCCCCATGAATTATTAAATCCTCCAGTGGTCACTTTGCTTTCATCATTTCACCTTTAAAGAAAGGCTGTAACATTTACAAACCATTGTGTGACTAACGTGCATAAGAACACAGCCTGGCTGTGTAGCAAATTTACAGTAGCAAATTGCCTTGAGAGAGAGGAGTGAAATTCCCTCTCCCATTAAAATGCTCAGAAGCAATTAACTGTGTGGTATAGAGTGTAATCTAAGGAAGATTATAAAGGAAAATAAGAATTATGTTCAAACTGAATTGAGCCCTAAGTAGAAGTAGGTTTATGTTTAAATAAACAAAAATATTTTGGTAGATGAATTACTTGATTTCTAGGCTTTAAAAAAATTCATAGACTGCATTTGCTTAAAAATTCATGGAAGGGGTTGAGAATGCATTTTTCTCAAATTCAGAACGGCCCACTGAGAAGAAGTCATGATTCAGATGAGTTTTAATTTCTTTCAGATGAACCACAAAACAAACTCAGTTAACCAGCCTGAAACATTTTTTCACTCTTAAATCAAGTATCTCAAAATTTAACTTGTGTGTCGTTTATATACAGCATACATTTTTATTTGCAATACCAACATCCATAAAAAGACAATGCTATTATAGTCATTTTGACCTTAGAGCTTGAACCATTGTACAGCATCACGCATATATTTTGGAAGGCAGAGAAGACCTAACATTGTTTCTCAAAGTCCTGCCCATGCGTCACTGTGACGCTGTCATCCGTGTCCTCAAATTTTAACTGGTTTTCTTCCTATTCATCAGCCAAGCTCTGAGCTCTGTACTTAAATACTCTGCTTTGTAAAATAACGATTTATATCATTTTCTCTCCACACACCCACAATTGTATGTCTAAGTGCAGGATCTTAGCTATTGACTACAGGTCTAAATTTTCTACAGTATCTAGTTCAGAGCCTCATGCATAGTAGGTTTTCAGGGAATGAGCAAATTACTCCATGCTGCAGAAGACAGTAAAAATGTGGAACTGACTTTATTACCACATAAGCAACGTATTTACTAATTTCCTTCTTTCCTCTTCCACAAAAGTCAAAAACACACACATAACAAATACAGACACTGAAAACATTGTTCTTTGCTCATTTTATTTCCTATTTTATCTGCTGCAAAAGATAAAATATTGACCATAAAACACCAACAATGCAAAAAATACCAACATGCCCAAGTCATAGTTTATTCAGCCAAATACAGAGAAATACTCCCCTAGCAGGTAACTCTTGCCATTCAGCCCACGTATGTTTACTATATCCCAGTTATGTGATAGGCACTTTTAGATAGACCAACATGGTGAGCAAAAAGCACACGCCTTGCAGAGTTTGCAACCCACCTGGGGAGATAGATACTAAGTAAACAAAAAAGATACCAATATAATTACAATTTTGTAAGTGATATAGAGGAAAAGACATACTAAGTGGAAATTATGCTACAGAGGACTCATTTTAGAAAAACTGATCAAGGAAAACTTTCTGAAATAGCACTATTCAAATTGACATTTATAGAATGAGCAGCATTTCACACACACAAAACAGCATGTACAGAGGTTTATTGAAGAATGTAGTGTGTTTTAGGAACTAAAATTTAGTGGAAGGTGGAAAGAGAATAGTAAAAAACAAGATCTGACTATATCCTATCTACAATGAGCTCATTTTAGATTTAAGGACATAGGCTGAAAATGACAGGATGTAAAAAGATATTCCATGCAACTGGTAACCAAGAGAATGGGGAAGGCTATACTTTGTCTTGAAGTAACAAAAAATCACAGGAGACAAAGAAGGATATTATATATGATAAAAGGGTCAATCCGTCAGAAGGATATACCAATTATAAACATATGTACCCAACATCTAAATTGTGTATTTAGAACACTTACATATATAAAAGCAAACTGACAGTACTGAAGGAAGAAATAGAGAGGAATACAATAATAATAGATGTCAATACCCCACTTCAATAATTGACAGGATATTGAAAGATAAGGAAAAGGAGATGTGAATAGAATCAAATAAACCTGTAGAATCAAATAAACCTAACAGACACACACAGAACTTTCCACCCAACACTGGAATACAATGGGTCTCAAGTGCCCGTAGATATTTACCTAGGATATATCATATGTTAGATTACAAAAAAGGTCACAAAACAAGTTTTGACAAATTTAAGAAGAATGAAATCATACCAAGTAATTTTTCTGATCATAATAATATGAAACTAGAAGTTAAATACACAAAATGAAAAGATTCACAAATACATGGGATTAAACAAAATGCTAAATAACAACCAATAGGTCACAGAAGAAATAAGAGAAAAAAAATCCTTGAGTCAAACAAAAATGGAAATATAACATACTAAAATTTGTAGGATGCAGCAAAAGCAGGTCTATAAGGGACAGTTAGAGATAAATGTCTACCTCAAGAAATATGAAAAGTCTTAACCTAAATTTATTTCTCAAGCAACTACTCGAAAAATAAACGAAGCACAAAGTTAGTTAGAAAGAAGGAAATAGAGAAGAAATAAATGAAAGAAACTGAAAGACAACAATAGAGAAGATAAATGAAACTAAAAGCTGATCCTTTGAAAAGAAACAAAATCGACAAAGCTTCAGCTAGATTCACCGAAGGAAAAAAAGAGGAATGAAAATAAAATCAGAATGAAAGAGGGGACATTAAAAGTGATAACACATAAATCATTCCACAGCTATGAACAATTTTATGCCATCAAATTGGCCTAGAAAGAAAATGAACATATTCCTAGAACATACAGCACACCAAGACGGAATAACGGTGAAACAGAAAATCTGAAGAGAACAATCACTAGTAAGGATGTTGAATCAGTAACCCTAAACCTCTCAACAAACAAAAATCCAAGGCCAGAGAGTTTCACTTGTGATTTCTATCAAATATTTAAAGAAGAATTAAAATGAATTGCTCTCAAACTTTTCTAAAAAAAAAAAGAGGAGAGAATCCTTCCACACTCATTATATGATGCCAGCATTACCCTGATACCAAAACCAGTCAAAGTTAACCACAAATAAAGAAAATAAAGACTTGCCTGGTGGCTCAGACGGTAAAGCATCTGCCTATAATGCGGGAGACCCGGCTTCGATCCCTGGGTCAGAAAGATCCTCTGGAGAAGGAAATGGCACCCCACTCCAGTACTCTTGCCTGGAAAATCCCATGGACGGAGCAGCCTGGTAGGCTACAGTCCATGGGGCCGCAAAGAGTCAGACATGACTGAGCAACTAAACTTTCACTTTCAGGCCCACATTCCTGACAAATATATAAATGCAAAAATACTCAACAAAATATTAGCAAAGTGAATTCAACAAAACATTAAAAGAATCATATGCCATGATTAAGTGGGATTTATATATACCAGGGATGCAAGAATGAGGCAATGTCTGCAAAATCAGCATGATACACCACAGGAAGGGTAACAATCATATAACCATCTCAATAGATGCAGAAAAAACATTTGGCAAAATTCAATACGTATTCATGATTAAAAATTCTCAGTGAGTATAAAGAGAATGTACCTCAAAATAATAAAGGTCATATCTGTCAAGCCTACAGCTAACATCACAGTCTATGGTGAAAAGCTCAAAGCTTTTCCTCTAAAACAGAAAAAGGACAAGGATGCCCATTCTCACCACTTTACTACAACATAGTATTGGAAGTCCAAGCCAGAGCAATTAGTCAAGAAAAACCAATAAAAAGCACCCCAATTGAAAAGCAAGAAGTAAAACTGTCACTATTTGTGGATAACATTGTTGTATTATAAAACCTCTCCATCAGAAAAATGTTTTGAATAAACAAATTCCCTAAAGTTGCAAGAAATAAAATTGGTACACAAAAATCTGTTGCCTTTCTATATACTAATAAAGAACTACAAGAGAAATTAAGAAAACAATCCCATTTAAAACTACATCAAAAATAACAAAATACATAGGAATAAATTTAACCAAGGAGGGGAAAAAAGTGTATATTGAAAACTATAAGACGTTAATGAAAGAAATTGAAGAAGATACAAATAAATGGAAAGATATTTCATGCTCATGGACAGGAAGAATTGATAATGTTTAAATGTTCATTTTATCCAAAGCAATCTACAGATTCAATGCAGTCTTTATCGAAGTTCCAAAGGCATTTTTCACAGAAATACAGCAAATAATCCTAATGTTTGTAAGGAACCACCCCTGAAAAGCCAAAGCAATCTTGAAAAACAAAGCTGGAGACATCATGTTCCTTGATTTCTAAATATATTGCAAAGTTACAGTAATTAAAACTATGATATTGGTATCATAACAGGCAATAGATCATGGAACAGAATAGAAAGCTCAGAAATAAACCCACACATATAGGGTCAATTAATTTATGATGGGTCAACATGATAAATGGGGTAAGGACAGTCTCTTTGATACGGTGTTGGGAAAACTAGACAGTCACATGCCCAACAATGAAAACTGACTACTATCTTATACCATACACAAAAACTAGCTCAAAATACATTAAAGGTTTAAACATAAGACCCAAAATTATAAAACTCCCAAGAGAAAACAAACAGTAAACTCCTTGACATAGGTCAGGTAATGAATTTTTTAATCTGACACCAAAAGCAAAACCAACAAAAGCAAAAATAAGCAGGACAACGTCAAACTAAAAATCTTCTGCTCAGCAAAGGAAACCATCAACAAAATGAAAAGGCAAAGTCAGCATACTAAATAGAAGAAAATAATTGTGAGTCATTTACCTGATAAAGGTGCAATATCCAGAATATATAGACTCATACAACTCAAAAGCGAAAACAAAAAACAAAAAAACTCTGAACCAAATGAAAAACAAACACAAACATTCCAATTTAAAAATGTGCAGAAGATCTGAATAGATTTTTTTTTTCCAGAAAAGACACACAGCTCAACATGAAGCATCTGCCTGCAATGCAGGAGACCTGAGTTCGAGATCATTAATCATTCAGTTCAGTTCAGTTGCTCAGTCGTGTCTGACTCTTTGCGACCCCATGAATCGCAGCACGCCAGGCCTCCCTGTCCATCACCAACTCCCGGAGTTCACCCAGACTCATGTCCATCGAGTCGGTGATGCCATCCAGCCATCTCATCCTCTGTCGTCTCCTTCTCCTCCTGCCCCAAATCCCTCCCAGCATCAGGGTCTTTTCCAATGAGTCAACTCTTCGCATGAGGTGGCCAAAGTATTGGAGTTTCAGCTTTAGCATCATTCCTTCCAAAGAACACCTAGGACTGATCTCCTTTAGAATGGACTGGTTGGATCTCCTTGCAGTCCAAGGGACTCTCAAGAGTCTTCTCCAACACCACAGTTCAAAAGCATCAATTCTTCGGTGCTCAGCTTTCTTCACAGTCCAACTCTCACATCCATACATGACCACTGGGAAAACCATAGCCTTGACTAGACAGACGTTTGTTGGCAAAGTAATGTCTCTGCTTTTGAATATGCCATCTAGGTTGGTCATAACTTTCCTTCCAAGGAATAAGTGTCTTTTAATTTCATGGCTGCATTCACCATCTGCAGTGATAAACAAATGTAAATCAAAACCACAGTGAGATATCACCTCACAACTGTCAGGATGGCTGTTATTGAAACAACAAGAAGTAGCTGGTGTTGGCAAGGACGTGGAGAAAAGGGAATCTTTGCACACTATTGGTAGGCATGAAAATTGGTGTAGCCTCTATGGAAGCGAGCTTCCTTGTGGCTCCGCAGTAAAGAATCCATCTGCAGTGCAGGAGACTTGCAGGAGTGTGGATTCGATCCCTGAGTTGGGAAGATATCTTGGACTAGGAAATGGCAACCCACTTCAGTATTCTTGCGTGGAGAATTCCACGGACAGAGGAGGTGGGCTGTAGTCCATGAGATCGCAAAGGTTCAGACATGACTGAGCAACTAAACAACAACTATGGAAACAGTATGAAGTTCCCTCAAAAAATTAAAAATCAAACTACAAGTGATCCAGCAATTCCACTTCTGGATATGTATCCAGAGAAAACAAAAACACCAATTCAAAAAAATACATGCACCCTTGTAGGTAGATTCAGTGTCCAAACACTCAATCATCATCCTTATGACCTCGCTGAAAAACACCATACATTCCTTAAGGATAAAAATTTACCAGAAATATTTATGAAATACATAGAACAAGGACATAATAAATTTATAGGAGTAGCTGCTACTAGGAGGGAGTGGGTGGGGGGACAGAGTGAGGAGGGTAATTGTAATTAAGACCAGACATTAAAGAGAAAAATAGTAACATTAGACAAAATTCTAAAGGACCAAAGATGACAGCATTTCATACACTGATTAACCCAGCTCTTCACACTGAAGACAATCAAGCAAGACAAATGTAAAGATGCCCCCAAAAACGAAATACAATACATATTAAGAACATCATACATTAATATCTGACATACAGCTCCCCAGTCAATTCAAAGCAGCTAGCTTTTCTTCCACTATTGGTGCAAATGATCATTTCTTTGCTTGAGCTTCACAGGAAGTAGTGCCCTTCCTCAACAAAAGAAAAAAACAGATGTGTACAAACTAATGGCTCACCCAGACCATCAAAAGATGAAACATGTATCCGGGAACCCATCTCTCTCCTGTTAAGATGTGAGGGCTTTGAAGGAGTGAAATTTCTGAGGCATTGATTGTGCTACATCATTTCAAAGGCATTCGTCGAAATTGAATTGTTCCAACACTCAAGCAGCATTCTTATAAAAAGCAACGTGCTGCACTTAATTTTTTCCTATGTCATCCACAATATTTCATGTACAAAGAGAACATAGCTTATGTTATTTTGAATGTTTCATTGTCCATCAGTTGGGTGTAGCCACCAAACAGCTACTATTAACTATTTGCTAGTTAAAGAAAAAAATATTCTTGTAGTGTCTAAAATGCACATTTCAGAACACCACTACTGCGACCATCCTGCCATCAAATCAGAGTTTTAAAAGTTATTATAACTTTAGCTGCTAAGAGACAAAGGAGCCAGAATTGCAGGGACCTGTCCTAGGAAATGAGGAAAGAAACATCAAAAAGCTATGCTGGACCCTTATCCTCCAGGCACTGTATTCCAGAAAAAAAGAGAAGATACAAAAGTGAGCCAGGGGACTTCCCCAGTGGTCCAGTGGTTAAGACTTCGCCTTCCAATGCAGGGGGTGTGGGTTCAATCCCTGGTTGAGGAGCTAAAATCCCAGATGCCTCAGCAGCCAAAAAAACAAAAACAAAACATAACATAGAAACAATATTGTAACAAATTCAGTAAAGACTTAGGGAAAAAGTGAGCCAGAATGCCATTAGCTAAATCTATTCTCTTAAAGGGCTTCCCAGGTGGTGCTAGTGGTAACCAGCCTGCCAATGCAGGAGACATAAGAGATGCGGGTTTAATCCCTGGGTCTGGAGGATCCCCTGGAGGAGGGCATGGCCACCCGCTCCAGTACTCTTGCCTGGAGAATCCCACAGACAGAGGAGCCTGGCGGGCTATGGTCCATAGGGTCACAGAGTCAGACATGACTGAAGTGACTTAGCACACACACACACACCCTACTTAAAACAATAGCCATAACTATCATGATTTACATGAATGAATTCTTTTCACGTGATGTCCATCTGTTAAGCAATAATTGTGCTGTGCTAAGTCACTTGTCTCTCTTTGTGACCTTATGGACTGTAGTCCACCAGGCTCCAGTGTCCATGGGATTTTCCAGGCCAGAATACTAGAGTGGGTTGCCATGCCCTCCTCCAGGGGATCTTCCTGCCCCAGGGATCAAACCCAGGTCTCCTGCATTGTAGGCAGATTCTTTACCATCTGTGCCACCTGGGAAGCCCTAAGTGATAATTAAGTTGCATCTTTTAAGAAGACAGGGATTGGCTCATTATTTTGAGCAGCAAATTCCAGGTTTCTTTTCAATATATAATCCTATCTGTTTGTATGTTAGATCGTAAGGTGTCGTATTTAAGAAACCCACTGTAGTTCTGAATTTTTACTTGAATTAAAAATAACATTTTATTTATTGTCTGTCCCTTCTACTTTCCAGAATTCCTGACACAGAGGCTTGAAAGCCCATGGCTAAAGGACGTCAGAACATTTGGAGCCATGTAAGCAGGAGAGAGAGACACTTGGCTTGATTTCGCCATTCTTCCACTTACGTTAAAATGGCAACTGCAAAATTCTTATTGAACGGATTGAGTAGCTGTCTGGTTTGATTGTAGCTTCAGCAAATCTGTGCCTTTGACCTCCACTGAATTGCTTTTTATTGCTATTTGCAGCAACGTTCCTCAGTAAATCACAACTTCTGTCCCTATGGCAACAACATATACCTGAGATGTTACTGCCTCTTTTTCTTGCCAGTAGAAAAACAGAAGAGAAAATAATAACTACATAGTGGCTCTTTCCACATTGTCATGATGACATCTTGGTATGCATTGTGTGTTTTCAAATAGGAATCTCTGAATCAAACTCAGTTGTTGCATGTACAGGCATGTCATTCCTACAAGCAGGTGTAAATGAAAGGCAAACGTGTAAATTATACACATGGTTACCCTCTTCAGATGTGAACTGAAGACCATATGCCATACATGCATAGGACAGATAAGGGACATTTTATAGCCAGGTATGTGTGTGCTTAGCTGCTCAGTCGTGTCCAACTCTTTGTGACCCCATGGACGGTAGGCTGCCAGGCTCCACTGTTCCTGGAATTCTCCAGACAAGAATACTGGAGTCAGTTGCCATTTCCTCTTTCAGGGGATCTTCCCAACCCAGAGATCAAACCCAAGTTTCTTGCATTGCAGGCAGATTCTTTACCATCTGAGCCACCTGGCAAGTCCTCAAACAGAGAAATTAAAACATCCCACATATTGGAGCTGGACCCTAGAAAAGTCTTAAGTGTATTCATGATTAAGGATGATCTTTGCTTTCCCTTTATGTGATCCTACGAAGGATAAGGGATGACTCTATTTGTCCCGTATAACTTCAGTATGTTTTTCCACATGGGGACATACAGTTCTTAGACAATAAACCTGAAGAGATTCTCACTAATGCATTATTTTTAGAGTGTTCACTGATCAAAAATTGCAAATGTTTGTGTTTTTCAATATGTGGAGTCAAGCGGAGGGAGTAAACAGATGAGAGGAGAAGGTGGCATTTTCCATACACATAACCAGCTCAAGAATTCTGGAATGTCACACCAGAAAGCATACCACCAGGGCTCCTTTCTGGTCTGACAGATTTCTAGAAGAAACATGGTGAAGATCTGAGGCCTGAAGGTAAACAATTGGATGCCAAGATGAAGACTTTTGAAAAATTAATAAATCATAGAAAGAAGAGGCCTGCCAGCACCCCTGAGAGACTGGAGAGAACATGAGGGAATTTGGGCAAAAAGTGGCAGAAAACAGAGCATATGCTTTTCAGTCTGGGACAAGATTTCTGGAGAAGGAATATGTGTAGGAGTTTAGTATCTGCTATTTCTTGGGCTTAAAACAGCCAGTGTCATTGCAGGCATTTCCAAGGTGAAAGAAAAGGGTCGGTAGGCTGAAGTCCAGGAGGCCAGAGAATGGAGAGACAGGCATTTGTGCAAGAATACAAATGGGCTCCATCAAGGGGTGCAGGTAAGGCAATGGTCCTGAGGTGGCCAGAAACCAGAGCTCCACGTGCTCAGGATCGTGGGGAAGACAGGAGGAGCCACGGTGCTGAGGACCTAGGAACCACCTAGACCCACGTTGTTACAACCAGCACCATTGGAAGGCACTTTGGGCCAAGAATTTCCAGAAAGCACCACCTGAACTCAACGGGTATCCACTCCCTAGTATTTAGAACATGGAGGTTCTGCACCATCTCGTTTCTTTCTCTCCCTCTGCTTCCCTTCTGAACAGTCAGCAACCCAGTGTTCCACCCTGAAATTCCAGTTGCTAGTTAGTGATGCTCACGTTGCAACACTTTTCTGCATTTGGCTTTTCTCCATTGCAGTGGGCTTCAATGAAGGTGTGGCTCTACCACCATCATGGCCCAAAATGTAGGGGTAGGTGATTTAACCATTTCCCTATACATTTGGGGCAAAATTGGGATGTAAACGAACTTTTTCCATTGCCACACCCCTCATATCATCATCCACTCCTTTGCAGTAAAACTGATAAAACATAATGCCTTGTCGGATACCACACCTCTAAAAACAGAAACAGACCCCTACGGCACAGTAGGCAATGTTACTGTCTCATTAGTCCCTCTTATATGCGTCTTTGAAATAGAATGGATGAGCGATGTTTGCACATTTGTTGGATTCAGTCATGTAAAATTATTCTACTTTCCTTTCATTGTCATCTCCTGTGGCCTTCAGGAACAGATGTTTCTTTTGAACATCTGGCAGCTCTAGCCCTGAAGCATCAGCTAAGAGGGACCTGGTTTTGTCTAGCAGCTTAGACTACTGCCCAGATACAGCCTGGGAGGAAACCTTGCGTGCACGTGAGACACACACACATTTATAACCCACAAGCACGGAGCTATAAATATACATGAATCACCCAGTAGAATAAGAGAAGCAATAAGGAAATGAAGCTCTATTTCTCTGAACACTTCTATTTTCAAAACTATCGCTTTAAATAATGGCTTGAGTTTGGAGTATTATCTTCAACAAGTGCAGAACTGGATGATTCAAGGCCTGTTGAGCCATGTTTGTCTAAGACTGGTGTGCTGTGCCTTGTGCGGATCCTTAGCAGTGATCACCAGTATTCTGTGATCCACTGTTGTCCAGGTTGCCTACTGGCCTGATGACTTTAGGCAACTATGAAGAGTCACCCCCAGATCTTTTCTAAAGCACAGATTTTAATCGCCATTAACCTTTGAGGACACACTGAAAGGTTTCCCTTCAGTACCCATTTCACATACTCCTATACTTAGACATCAGCTACTATGCTCTGGCTGACTCCAAGGCTCATGCTCTTATTTCATACATAGCACTGCTTTCACTCATTTATTTTTTCCCATACACAGTACTGGGCTTCCAAGGTGGCACTAGTGGTAAAGAACCTGCCTGCCAATTTAGGAGATGCCAGCGTTGTGGGTTCAATCCCTGGGTCAGGAAGATCCCTTGGAAAAGAAAATGGCAACCTGCTCCCATTCTGTTGCCTGGAAAACTTCATCCACAGAGGAATCTGGGGGGCTATTGTCCACAGGGCTGCAAAAAGTCAAACACAACGGAGCACATGTAGGACACACACTGCCTTTGATGGAGTTATTTTAAAACATATTTCTCAATGGTAACAGACCACTTTCCCTGCAACAGTTAACATTTTCACATTTTAGGTACAGCTGTAAGCAAAGAGGTCTTCCTGTATGCTAATTCCAGAATATCTTCCTGCATATTAATTCCCCCAGTAAGCAATTGAAATATCAGGAAGAATTTTATACCACTCACCGATTCGAATATTTTTCTGTACATTCTTCCCCTTAGTTTATTTAATCAACACTGTGGCCAGTGTTCCTTCCCGGTAATGCCTCTGTTTACACTTCATTTAGAGTTTCTCTTGGAAGCTTCTGCCCAGAAAGAGATTACATTCTCCCTAACCTCCCCTGCCTCTAAGCAAGGCCAAGCAGCTGAGTTGTATTCCGTGAAATGTGAGTGGAAAAGTTATAGCCCACTTTCAAGCCTGACCCATATAAACCCTTTTATGTGGTTCTCGATTTTCTTTTCTTGCCCAACTTTCAGCTAAATGTTAATGTCTGGGGTCACTTTGAAAGTCCCATATTGCAGACACAGATCTTCATTGCCTGGGTCCCTGAACTACTGGATGGAGCACGACCTTCCCCAACAATTGACTGGACTTTATCTGAGCAAGAAATTAATGTCTAGTTGGCCCCTTTGTCTACAAAAGTTTAAGCCGAAGATCTGGGAATATTTTGCATTTTTGTATACATTTGAATCTCACGTAGATCATATTTGAAATAGTTTTCATAAAAAGATTGACATGCATGGTTGCAATTATATGCTCATTACAGGAGAGTTGTCTTCAAGCTATTTAACATGTCCCTAAGGTACTTATTTCCTGTGTTGCAGACACAGAAGGTCATTCTCTACATCTCTAGAAGTCAAAGAACTTTTAACAGAAGCATGGGGTGGGGTGAGAGAGACAGTTCTTCAGTCACTGGAAGATTTCTGGACTGTTCAATCAAAATTACTAAGATCTACTAGCCTAGGCCACTCTTCCTCTGCATAACAGGATCTATCTGAAAACGCTGTAATTGTCTTGAAAACAGATGCTAATATAGGAAAGCAAACACACACACATATACTCCTACTGCTTTCTATTACATGCATTTTTATTTATGTAATGACCACAAAAAAAGACACACAAAACCTCATCCTCTTAAAGTTGTTCCTGCACAACTGGTAGAATGTTAACCATTAGGGGTAAAGGATGTACTCTCCAAGTAACAATGTGTGTTTTAAAAGAACCCCACTCGAGTCGTAGAGTGCGTTGATTAAGAGCATGAGACTTGGGGCTCAAGAACAGAGTTTGAATAATGTTGCTGCCATCTCCTATGTGACCTTGGCCAAACATTTAATCTCTCAGAGTCTCAGATCTATTTTGCTGCAAACTAAAATAACTTAATCATTAGGTCACTGTGAGGTTTGAATTAAATAGTACCTCCAAAGCGTCTCATAAAATTCCCAGTATTATAGTAAGCGCTTAATAGATGTGGTAACTATTATCCAAATGGTGTGAATATTATAAATATCGATGTAGTATCATACACACCACAGAAGAGCATCATAGTGTTTACTTTTCATGGGCAAAACCAAAAAGCTTAAAGGGAAAAAAAATCATCTTCCCCAAATTGGAAGTAGAATCCAAAAGAATAACAAAGGAATGCCCAAGAAATGTGCAAACTAGAAATATGCAATCCTGTTACATGGCCTGTGGTTTACTTTGAAATATGTCAGCATCATCAGGGAACATTATATTGGCACCTTCATTTTAGAAGGTATCAACTGGCATTCTACCTGAAGAGCCACACTTTCCTACAAGGTAAGTGTAGGTAAGATACAACTGTTGACAGTTTGCTAATTAGCATCCTAGACGGCAAAATGGATTTTCACTGAAAGACCAGTGGTTCATCATTAAACCTTATGAATACAGAAATGGGTTCTCCTTAGAAGAAAATAAAGGTGTTTTAGTTGTGTGCATGTGGCAGTTGTGTGTGTTGGCTAAAATTATTCCGAGACAAAAAAATAAAATAAAATTTAGAGACACTCTCCACCCTTGTAAGAAAAAGGTATAAGAAACCTCCCCCTCCCAGGTACATACCCTTCACCCTTGCAGATGGAGTCTGTGGTTTGATCCCTAATCAATTCTGTATCTAGGTGGCCATTAATTTAGGATAACTCTAACCACAGGTGACTATCACTTGGGATGCAGAATCCTGCCTCAAAAATATTGCTGGTCTGCCTGAGTGAAATTTTCTTACAAGGGCAGAAGCCTGAAACTTCACTGAGGGGAGAAAATGGAGAGGGGGCGGAAATCTTGTGCACCCTTTACTATTGAATGTAATATTTGCACCATAAACGTATCCACGTGTAGAAGAATTTGATTAGACACTCGCTCCCAACCTCACCTGGTGCCACGGTGACGGGCAGTAGCTAGATACCAAGGGGAATCTCACAACTCTATGTGACAAGCTGGCTAAGGTCAGTTTGCAATGGAGTGGGACCCTATGGGCCCCATACCTGTCCCCCCCACTGTGTCCTCTGCCTGCCTTTTGTCTGTGAAAAAAACACTTTAGCCAAAGAATAAGTTCAAACAGAGGAATGAGAAAATGCAAAAGCAAAGCAAAGCAGTCAGATAGGACAAAACAACAGCTTAGTCAGTAAGCATAGTCAAGAACCTTTAGTTCCCTCCCAAGGGCAACAGAGAATATTCTGGGCCACATCCTGTGAGCTGTCTTACACTGAAACCCCCACCAGGTGGAAGAAGTTAACTACATGATGAGCCCACCGTAGCCATGACATAAACTGGCACAACTCCGAGAACTGGCCTCAAGGAAGTGGGAGCAAAAGGACCCTGGAACTGAAGATTAACCGTACTTAAAAGGGGGCTGATCAGACTACTGCCTGACCAATTTCAAGATGACTGTCAGAGCTGACTGTGCTCTTTCTGCATGGAGCCCCCTCCCTCAGCCTGTAAAAGTTCTTGGCTCCTGATTGTCAGTTGGGGGAGTTAACCTCTAGACAGACGTCCATCCGTCTCCCCCATCTAGTTGCTGGCCTCCGAAATAAAGCAAACTTTCTCTCCCACCAACCTGGTGGCTTTTGACTGGTGAGCTGCAGGTCCCACTTTGAGTTCACAATATGACTTCTAACACTTTCTTTAAGTCCCCTGGTCAATAGCCAAGGATGTCATAATAATTATCTACTCCCACCCCCATGTGGCTACCCATTTACTAGACTGAAATACATCAAGCAACATGGCATAGTGGTTCACAGTTCAAGCCTGGCCACTTACTAGCCACATGATAATTAGCAAATTGTTCACCTTCCTATGCCTGAATTCCTACTTCAGACAATCAACCTAATAAAAGCACTTATTTTGTGCAGTACAATGATGATTAAATAAGGTATTTATGAAGCCCATCTTAAGAAGTTCTAGCTGTCGTTATTTTCCAAATCCCCTTCCAGAAACTTGGTGTGGTCTAGTAACCATGTTGGCTGTCAGTGTCTCTCAGTTAAGGCTACTTTTAATGGCATCACGTCACGAGTTTTACTTGGGTCTTGAAAAGCTTCCAACTTCAACTCAGTCACAAGTCTTCACTGAGTCTATCATTTAGATGCATCTGTCATTCTGTTTAGTGTGTATGTGTTTCAGCTTGGAAGCCGGAGACGTTGTGATTTCCCTGCTTTTCTCTTTGGTACAGACACAGCCAGCTCACTTTTTTTCCTTCTGAAATTGCCTCTTCATTTTAAAGTGCCCTATAAAAATCACTATAATCATGGGATGACCCCCACTTTTATGGTCGAGTAGACTTCCTGCTCTTGATGAAAAGAATAAAAATAAGTCTCCCTGGCCTCCTCACCCCCACCCTGGAGAGGTGGTAGATTTCAAGAAAAGAGGGGAGAAGGAGAGGGAATGTAGAGTGAGAAGGCTTGATAAAGGGGGCTTCCCTCTACTCCCTTGGACCATCTTTTCATGAATCAGCAAGTTCTCTTTCCTTTTGAGCAGACTCTTTGATTTTGTTGTTTTAACCTCAAAGTTTGGGACTACTGGGGTTTGATATTTGTATGGCTTTAGTTGGTAGTCTTTTTGAGCCTAGTATTTATTCCAGATTTCCAATACAGTGTTACCTGTTTTATTGCAACTTCAAAAGATTTATAAAAGTTGTAGTCATAGGAAAAATTCTAAAACTACAGCACAACAATAGAGTGAATGTAAACAATCACCAAATTATGAACTTATTTTTAAAGGTTTTATTTTTTTTTCCTTCATTTACTTGACTAGGAAAGGGAAACTAGCATTTATTGTACTTCATGAATATGGTGAACACAGACGAGCCTCACATTTTCTTGAAACAGATATTAATGTTATCCTGTTTATAGCTGTGAATATTGAATTTGAGGGGTTAATCTGCACAGACACAAGCCACCATCACAGAGGTTTCATACATGCTTCCAGCCCACAGCCATATCAGCATAGCATGCAGCTTCCAGGATGTCCTTCACTAACCTGTGTTCAGTAGCATTCATCCTCCTGATGTTGACTAACCCTGTGGCAGGTTTTCAAGTTTCTCCTCTCCCACCAGAATCCTGAAGCATCTGACAAAGTCCATCTCTCACTATGGCTTCTATCTCCAGTGTTCTTTGCTTCTGAATAACAGTCCAGGACATTTTCAAATACTGACGGCTCAAGGCAGACGCTATGTGTCCTAATCACAGGCTTTTCTGCCATATCCCATCCCAAGAGGCACAAAAGCATAGCCTGAAAACCCATAGGAAAAGACAGATGTTCTAAATATACGTCAGCTGAAAGAATGCAAGCTGCATTTCAGATGGTGCCCTGAGAAGAACTACTGAAAATACTTGTTAGGAATGTCAAACTTCTTAAAGAGATAAAAATGCAGATTTGAAGTTTGTCAGACAGAATTGGATTTAAAAGTTATGAGAACTGTTAGGAATAAAGATTTTTTTTAATTTATATATTTATTTTAATTGGAGGCTAATTACTTTACAATATTGTAGTGGTTTTTGCCACACATTGACATGAATCAGCCATGGGTGTACATATGTCCCCCATCCTGAACCCCCCTCCCACCTCCCTCCTCATCCCATCCCTCTGGGTTTTCCCAGAGCACCAGCTTTGAGTGCCCTGTTTCATGCATCGAACTTGGACTGGTCATCTATTTCATATGCAATAATATACACGTTTCAATGCTGTTCTATCAAATCATCCCACCCTTGCCTTCTCCCATAGAGTCTAAAAGTCTGTTCTTTATATCTGTGTCTCTTTTACTGTGTCAAATATAGGGTCATCATTACCATCTTTCTAAATTCCATATATGTGCATTAACATACTGGTGTTTTTCTTTCTGACTTACTTCACTCTATAATAGGCTCCAGTTTCATCCACCTAATTAGAACTGATTCAAATGCATTCTTTTTAATAGCTGAGTAATATTCCATTGTGTATATGTGGGAGAAAGATGTCTTAAGTGACAAGCTTTCTACACGTAATCTTGGACAGCAACCGGTACTTCAGGTTCTGAGTAGCTAACCTAAGTCCTCACAGATATTTTTAATACAATGAACCCTCCGAGCTCCAATTTGTCAGAACTGAGAAATACAGGAGGATGTGTTCACTTGAGGTCATTCTGGAAGAATACTAAAGTATATGCGCTTGTAGTGAATAACTGCAAATTTAAATCTTTTTGAAAGCTTTCAATTGTTTTCTTCTTCTGTAGATAAAGTCATCACAGAAACATTAAATAGATAAAAAATAAAGAGAAAAATAAAATATACCTGAGACTCACTCCAAAGAGTTGGCTAAACCACTGTTTACATTGACACACTTCAACACAAGTTTTATCCTTTGGGGCTTTCTACTTCCTCCTTTGTCTACTATAGTACTCATTCATCAAGTCATTCAAGACACAAATATTTGGTAGTTACAATGTACAGGTACTGTGCTAGGTCCTGAAAGGATAACCACCTCATAACAGACGAAGAAAGACAGTCCATTAAACAAACAGGTACAAATAAGAATATAAAGCTGGGCTAAGTTGTTCTGTTTATCTTTGTATCTTCATTTTCAGATATTTGTTTTAATGACTGGATGACCTTTTAGTCAATGAGTAGATACAATGTGTTAAAGGACAAACAGAAGTAACTCATGGAAGCACTAAGGAGAAGACATAGATGGGGCCAGCAGAGGTTTTCAGTGTCATGACAAATTTACAGACTCCTGATTGAGGTGTAAGAATTACTCTGGCAGCTAAAGTACCATATGCGAAGGTCGGATGGAAAACAGCATGGTACACGGAGATAAATGCAAGTGACTAGCTACCCAACTTTGCAACCAATTAGGTCTGAATTCAAAGAACCTAGAACACCGCTGAGGTCCATAGGCTCACATAATATGATTCTCTTTGTAGTAAACATAATGGTAATTTTCACTGAATTAAGCATCTACTATTTCAGTCCTCTATTAGATCCCGGACATGCATTTTCATTTGCCAAGAAAGACCATTTGACGATAATGTTACTCAAGATCACGCAAACCCAGCTTGACTTTAGAAGCCATGTTCTTTCTTTGACACTGCTTATGAATGAGGCCTTGCCTGTCTACCTGGGTCTCAGGTTAATGTGGTAGTTTCCTTTCTCAGGGGCTGCAGCCCTATCCTAATGTGGGGAGTCTTGACTGAGGCACTGACACTCCATATGTCTTATTAGCCTCCTCCCTGCAATGGTTGGACCTGTGGACTCATTCACTGGCTGGAGTCCTGTTCCTTCAGGGATGGGTTTCTGGCAACAAGGCCATTCACTGGTTACTGTCCAGACCAGTACTGCTGGCCCCACTCACCACAGAAACTCTAGGTGGAGTTAGTTCACCCAGCCTGACCTACTTTCCACACCTTCTCCATAATAAAAGCTGATGAGAGATGTTTCAACCTACTGTGGGCCAACATAACATTAAGCACCTAAAATTCATTGTTGAACTTGAATGATACTCATCCTCCCTGGACCCTCAGGCAAGCCTACATCAGGTCATAGTCTAAATATTCCTCTGGTAGACTGTCATAGCTGAAAAGGCCTTGTGCAAAGGACACACAAAGTAGCAACAAATGGGTGGTATACGCAGTACCCTGGCTTCCTGCAGAATCATGAGGTGTTCATCATAGTTCACATTATCAGCGGGAAACTCACCCAATACAGGTTTTTGAAATTACATCTGTGGCCATAAAGAAGTTTGAAAAAGTAGTGCTTGGTAAGGTTGAGCATCAGCAGTCTCAGGTGGGAGCAATTCATCCTATAGGCACTTATTTACAATGTGCATGAAAATCACCTGGGGCTCTTGTTACAGCAAAAATTCTAACTCAGCACATCTGAGGTGGGGCCTGAGGCTCTGCATTTCCAGCAAGCTCCCCTAATACACTGAAAGCCACTGATCCTCAGATGACGCTTTGCATTGCAAGCTCACAAACCTCTTCATACGGATTTTAAAAGCAGAAAATAGTTCACTTACTTGGATCGAAAGCATGCATGTAGGTGGCAGCAGCACGTCCCAGCCAAGATGTACAATCTTATGAGAAAAGCCATCATTCATAGAAGAAAAAGATCAAGTCAACACTGAGTCTCTAAGCATGAGGGAGACGGAGCCTGGGGTTGAGGGGTTGGGAAACAATCTCAGAAAGCAAGAGAAGGAAACAATGGGCAGCAGTCATAGAAACAGCAACAATCTTGTTCAACTGAATAAATAACCCACGTTTCAAAAACAGACCAGTGGGTAACCTGGGACAGCTGAAGTCAGGCCTGGGAATGCCAGACCCAAGACACTAGACTCACAAGCACAGAAAAGGCAAACTTCAATGTCTTAAACCACAAGCAACAGGAAAGAAAACAGCGAAGACAAACCAAGTTCACCAAGGCTAGCAAGGGTCACACGCGTCCAGAAGGCAACAAACTAGATTCCGGGATGTGGGAGGTGAAGCTACCTGCTCATCTTCAGCTTCCCAAAGGGACTGAGAGATGGAATCCAAGGGTCCTAGTCCCAGAGGAAACAGCGTGTCCAGCAAGGAATCCAGGAAGGACGAAGAGCAGCAGCTGGAAAAGTCAGCAAGGGCTCAGCTCTGCTACCCACGTCAAATCCACCGTAAAGCTGCATCGTGCTGACCCAATGAAAGGCCTGCTTCCTTTTCTACCCTCGTGGGGCAGAATCACTTCTGAGTTAAGTGGCCCTAGCTCTGAAAATCGGCAAACAGCATGAGGCAGAAGGCATGCTGGTAGAATCCTGAGCTGCAAAGTGAGATTCGTGATCAGCAGTATTAGTATCACCAGGGAACCTGTTAGGAAATGTAAATTTTCAGCTCCACTCCAAACCTACCAATCAGAAACTACGGGAGTGGGCCCTACAGCACCTAGTCCTACAACCCTTCCAAATGATTCTGATATACGATCTCTGGCGTAATGTTTATTGAAAGCATAGTGGAGAATTAAGGCCAGGTGTGGCAGTCATTGTAAGTGGGCTTGATAGCAGCATTTTTGAAGAGCTGCTGCTGCTGCTGCTAAGTCGCTTCAGTCGTGTCCAACTCTGTGCGACCCTATAGATGGCAGCCCACCAGGTTCCTCTGTCCCTGGGATTCTCCAGGCAAGAATTCTGGACTGGGTTGCCATTTCTTTCTACAGTGCATGCATGCATACTAAGTTGCTTCAGTTGTATCCTACTCTGTGTGACCCCAGTGACAGCAGCCCACCAGGCTCCTCTGTCCATGGGATTCTTGAGGCAAGAATACTGGAGTGGGTTGCCATGCAGCTGCTGCTGCTAAGTCACTTCAGTCGTGTCTGACTCTGTGCGACCGCATAGACGGAAGCCCACCAGGCTCCCCCGTCCCTGGGATTCTCCAGGCAAGAACACTGGAGTGGGTTGCCATTTCCATCTCCAATGCATGAAAGTGAAAAGTGAAAGGGAAGTCGCTTAGTCGTGTCCAACACTTAGCGACCCCATGGACTGCAACCTATCAGGCTCCACTGTCCATGGGATTTTCCAGGCAAGAGTACTGGAGTGGGGTGCCATTGCCTTCTCCAGGGTTGCCATGCTAGAGAAGATTAAAGCCTGTTTACAGGAAGAAGAAAACCCAGTAGAGTTCATGTAACATAAGTAAAGCATGCTGAGTGAGCAGCAAAGTTGTGCAATGATATTCCTTGTTAGAGTTTGGTCCGTGCTGAGGAATCATCCAGCCATAGGGAGGACAATAATATTTTGAGGCTGACAATGAGAGACTTTGAGAGAGTTAAGAGGTGTCAGCTCACAATATGTGTTTGGAAATTCTCTCATGATTTCTAAGAGACTCACCAAAAAGGAGTGCTGTTTGGCACCCGTGCTTGTGAAGAGGTCTTCTCAGGGGAAAAAACAAACTTGAGAAAAACAAACGTGGTGGTCTAACGGGATCTGTTGGACAAAAACATTGAGAAAGAATTTTGTTTTAAATATGAACACAAGTGTAAGACACAAAACCAAAATAAAGAAAGCAAACACTTAGGGGCTTTAATTACAGGCACATCTTGTTTTATTGTGCTTTGCTTTATGGTGCTTCACAGAGAGTGTGTTTTTTGTTTTATTTTGTTTTGTTTTGTTTTTTCCCATTTGAGTGTTTGTGGCAACCCTACGTCAAGCAAGTTGATTGGCGCCATTTTCCAACAGCATTTGCTTACTTCATGTCTCTTTGTCCCATTTTGGTAATTCTCACAACATTTCAAGCTTTTTCATTATGATGATATTTGTTGTGGTAATGGCAACCCACTCCAGTACTCTTGCCTGGAAAATCACATGGACGGAGAAGCCTGGGAGGCTACAGTCGATGAGGTCGCGAAGAGTCGGACACAACTGAGCAACATCACTTCACTTCACTTGGTCTTACTACTGCAAAAAGGCTGCAAATCGCTGAAGGCTCAGATGTTAGTGTGCATTTTTTCAGCATTAAAGTGATTTTTAATTCATAAAGGAGGAAGCAATATGAAACAGTTACAAAGTATTTGATTCCAACTATGACATTTTAGAAAAGGCAAAATTATGAAGACAGGGAAAAGATCAATGGGTTACAGGAAAAGAAGGATAAGTAGGTGTGTGTGTGTGTGTGTGTGTGTGTGTGTGTGTGTGTTCAGTCACTCGGTCATGTCCGATTCTTTGCAACCCTGTGGACTGAAGCCCACCAGGCTCCTCTGTTTATGGGATTTTCCAGGCGAGAGTACTGGAGTGGGTTGCCATTTCCTTCTCCAGGGGATCTTCCCGACCCAGGGATCAAACCTGAGTCTCTTAGGTTTCCTGCATTGGCAGGCAGTTCTTTAGCCATCTGGGCACATAGAGTTTTTAAGATATAAAAATATTCTATACAATACTGTTATGAAGGCTGTATGTCATTATATACTTGTCCAAACCCACAGACTACATGGCACCAACAGTGAACCCTAATGTGAAGTGTGGAGTTTGGATGACTGAGATGTGTCTGTGTAAGTTCATCAGTTGTAACAAACTTTCCACTCCAGGGGGATATTCATGAGAAAAGGTATGCATGCTAGGAGGCAGGGGTTATGTAGAAAAATCTTCATCTCTTCTGCTCAATTTAATATAAAAATACTCTAAAGAAATGAATACGATGGCACTCCAGAGAAGGCTGTATTTTCAGCCCATGGAAGCAATACATCCCTTCAGTTTGGTTCAGTCGCTCAGTTGCATCTCTTTGCGACCCCATGGACTGCAGCACATCCCTTGGTCTATACTAAATTGTAACCTTGTAAATTTATATACTACTCATAACCCAAGTTTGAAAATCATCATATAATTAATTTGGATTTAAAGCCACCAGTTCCAAATGGTGGGATCCACCTGACTACTAAGAGGGAAAAGACATACATATTTGAACAGTGTTTCTCCCTGACAGGGGAGAGGAGAGTCTTGCAAGGAGACAAACAAACAACATGCACATTGATGGCAGATGACATCCCAGGAAAGGACTGTGCTAACCAAGAGCTATAGCATGTTCAAATGCATTGCCCGCTAGAGATAAATCCGGAACAAGTCAGGTTATATTTTCCTATCAGTGATTGACAGTGCAGAGCTGTTAAAATGATTGTATATCTTTATTAGATGTGTAAATGCAATTTAAATATTATTCTGAGTGCATTTTTTAAGTGAGAAGAAAATGAGGTCTGTAGATTCATCTGAAACAATCAGTAATGCATGGAATTATGAGCCACATAAACTCAATATGAATGTTTATTTCATAAACATCCACTTGAATACAAAATATGTGGCTTAAGCAAATACAACAGGAAAATGCTGTGGTGAAACACAAAAAGCATTTAAGAAGAACGTTGTCCTGAAAGCAATAGATTTTATTTGCAGGCAGTTGTTTAGCTTTTTGTGTTTGTTTAGTATTAAGTCATATCCAACTCTTCTTGTGACCCCATGGACTGCAGTTCACCAGGCTCCTCTGTTCACGGGATTTCTCGGGCAAGAATACTGGAGTGGGTTGCCACTTCTTCCTCCAGGGGATCTTCCCAGATCCAGGGATTGAATCTGGGTCTCCTGCATTGGCAGGCAGATTCTTTACCCCTTAGCCCCCAGGGAAACCTCAGATAGATAGATGGATAATGATAAAGACAATTTTCATTAGCAATAGATGCAGAAACACAAAGTGTTAGTTGCTCAGTCATGTCCAACTCTTTGTGACCCCATGGACCATAGACCGCCAGGCTCCTCTGTCCATGAGGGATTCTCCAGGCAAGAACCCTGGAGTGGGTTGCCATTTCCTCCAAAAACTCTGAACAGTAATATAACGGGGTGGGGTGTGGGAGATGGCGATACTTTTGTTAAGATGATTTTCTTCCACAGTGAAGTGAGTTTTATGGTTACTCTCAGGTGAAGGACTCACGGTTTTGTGGGTCCCTGAGCAGATGTCCAACCTGCCCGCGTCTGGAAACAAGGGCTACCCGGCCTTCAGGTCCAGGGTAACTCACTGGGGCCTTCGTTTGTTTTGCTTTGAATTATCTTTCAGTATGAGATATCTCCAAACTCATTTACATACAAATGTATCTCCACCTACTACATTTGATATTTCTACTATTTAGTGTCATCACTACACGTATGTCTAAATGTTTTTACTATGATCCAAACATACTCTAATAAAGCATTTAGGTTGTGTTATTTATCCTATTCCAGGCTGTGGGATTGATGTAAATAAAAGATGAAGCATCTGTAGGAACGCATAGGGATTTTGATTCTATTTTCCTTCTTGTTACATCTTTCTTTCCTTGTGACACTTTTCTCTATACATCTGGAATGAGCTCTAAAATGTTAGGACTTCAAATGATCTTCCAGTTTGGTACTGTCAGAGTAAACGCCCTCTGCTGGAAAAGAAAGAAATCCTGACTTTTCCCCCAGGGGACCATTAGGAATTTGGCCCTCAGCCTAGCAGACAGAATTCCTTACATAGAATCTACTTTAATATTATTCCATTCAGGATGTCATTGAGCTTTCTGAATGTTGATGTTGATGTTGTTGATGTTACTGTAGAAGATTCAGTGTTGATATTTTTCTCCTTTACTTTCTTTTTTTTATTTTAATTTTTACTTTATTTTGCTTTACAATACTGTATTGGTTTTGCCATACATTGACATGAATCCACCACAGGTGTACATGAGTTCCCAATCCTGAACCCCCCTCCCACCTCCCACCCCATATCATCTCTCTGAATCATCCCCGTGAACCAGCCCCAAGCATCCTGTATCGAACATAGACTGGTGATTCATTTCTTACATGATAGTATACATGTTTCAATGCCATTCTCCCAAATCATCCCACCCTCTCCCTCTCCCACAGAGTCCAAAAGTCGATTCTATACATCTGTGTCTCTTTTGCTGTCTTGCATACAGGGTTATCATTACCATCTTTCTAAATTCCATATATATGTGTTAGTATATTGTATTGGTGTTTCTCTTTCTGGCTTACTTCACTCTGTATAATAGGCTCCAGTTTCATCCACCTCATTAGAACTGATTCAAATGTATTCTTTTTAATGGCTGAGTAATACTCCATTGTGTATATGTACCACAGCTTTCTTATCCATTTGTCTGCTGATGGACATCTAGGTTGCTTCCATGTCCTGGCTATTATAAACAGTGCTGCGATGAACATTGGGGTACATGTGTCTCTTTCAATTCTGCTTTCCTTGGTGTGTATGCCCAGCAGTGGGATTGCTGGGTCATAAGGCAGTACTATTTGCAATTTTTTAAGAAATCTCCACACTGTTCTCCATAGTGGCTGTACTAGTTTGCATTCCCACCAGCAGTGTAAGAGAGTTCCCTTTTCTCCACACCCTCTCCAGCATTTATTACTTGTAGACTTTTGGATCACAGCCATTCTGACTGGTGTGAAATGGTACCTAATTGTAGCTTTGATTTGCATTTCTCTGATAATGAGTGATGTTGAGCATCTTTTCATGTGTTTGTTAGCCATCCATATGCCTTCTTTGGAGAAATGTCTATTTAGTTCTTTGGCCCATTTTTTGATTGGGTCGTTTATTTTTCTGGAATTGAGCTGCATAAGTTGCTTGTATATTTTTGAGATTAGTTGTTTGTCAGTTGCTTCATCTGCTATTATTTTCTCCCATTCTGAAGGCTGTCTTTTCACCTTGCTTATATTTTCCTTTGTTGTGCAGAAGCTTTTAATTTTAATTAGATCCCATTTGTTTATTTTTGCTTTTATTTCCAGTATTCTGGGAGGTGGGTCATAGAGGATCCTGCTGTGATTTATGTCGGAGACTGGTTTGCCTATGTTCTCCTCTAGGAGTTTTACAGTTTCTGGTCTTACATTTAGATCTTTAATCCATTTTGAGTTTATTTTTGTGAATGGTGTTAGAAAGTGATCTAGTTTCATTCTTTTACAAGTGGTTGACCAGTTTTCCCAGCACCACTTGTTAAAGAGATTGTCTTTAATGCATTGTATATTCTTGCCTCCCTTGTCAAAGATAAGGTGTCCATAGGTGTATGGATTTATCTCTGGGCTTTCTATTTTGTTCCATTGATCTATATTTCTGTCTTTGTGCCAGTACCATACTGTCTTGATGACTGTGGCTTTGTAGTAGAGCCTGAAGTCAGGCAGGTTGATTCCTCTCCTTTACTTTCAAGATAGTACAGTATTTAAAAATCCATCTCTATGTAATACCTTCCTTTTCTTTATCCCTGCTTTAAACTTTCCAGATAATACTAGTTTTCCCCTTGCCTATTCACCTTTAGTGAACATTAGTTTACCAGTCTGCTGGTGAGGAACAGAATCATCAATTAAGGAATGTATTTTTTCAGAAGCTAAATGCAAAAAGTAAGGTGAGAAAAATTTACATTTAATAGGCAAAGCAGATCTAGCTCAAATCATAATTTTTGAATATTTTAAAAGCTTCAATTAAACTAGTAGAAAAGATTTCTAGAATACTGAGAATTTTCAGGTCAAACTGTAATCTGATGTCAATATTTATAGCCTCTTTAGAAGATGCAACAGAGAAGGCAATGGCACCCCACTCCAGTACTTTTGCCTGGAAAATCCCGTGGGCGGAGGAGCCTCGTAGGCTGCCGTCCATGGGGTCGCTAAGAGTCAGACACGACTGAGCAACTTCACTTTCACCTTTCACTTTCATGCATTGGAGAAGGAAATGGCAACCTACTCCAGTGTTCTTGCCTGGAGAATCCCAGGGACGGGGGAGCCTGGTGGGCTGTCCTCTATGGGGTCACACAGAGTTGGATACGACTGAAGGGATGCAGCAGCAGCAGCAGCAGAAGGTACAATGGAATCCATAGCTTAAAACAATTACTAAAAATTTGTACAAGATTTAGCAATGTGAAAAATCTCACCCACAAAGTTTACATCTGATCATTTCTTTGTGAGTTTTTACAAATGTGATCTGGGCTCACAAAAATCAAATAATAAAAGAAAAATACAGGTAGTACTTTTCAGTTACACTTCTGTGTCCATGTCATTTATATATATATATGTATATTCATGTCATTTTCAGACATTTTGAGGGCTGGCCCAGAGTGTTTTGCATGGAGAGAAATGTGAAACTTAGGAGGGTACATTTGCTAGAATACAATTATCTGCATTTTGAGGTATGAATTATAATATAGTCTGCCCATAATTTCAACTTTACATTTGAAGGTAATTTCTGTGATAAGAATGAAATAAAATACATCTTTACCTCAAAAGATTAAAGGCCAAACTTGCTGACAAATTTCTTCCTGAATCAACTGCAAATATCACGTAAGATTCCCCAGACATGGTACCATATGTTTCATCACCTTTTACTTTTTATTTAAAAATAAAAGTGTGTGATAATCCTTTCAAAATTACTTCATACTGTGCTTTCACCAGCAAATGGCTGCAGAGTTATTACCTCCACCTGTTCTGCCAAGCTGGGAGGTAGTGGCTTTAGGCCAAAATTATTAAAAACCTTAAAAAGTTTCTTCCAACTCCTAACTGTTGGCAGGCTGCCATTACTTACCACATTTTTTTCTCTTTATCTGTGTCTAATTTCCAATCAACCCTTCAAAATACTAAAGACTACTTTGGTGGGAAAAAAGTGGTCTTTCCTTAAACAGTAGGGAGGAATTTTGCTTGTCTTCCAAGGAATTTAAGAAGGAACCTTACCTCAAATCAAGGAAATTATAGCTGAAATGTTTAAAAAAAAAATCCCAACTTTTCTTAAATTTTAGAACACACTGAGTCTGATATAAAGACTTGGTGATTAAGTATATGAGTTAATTTATACTAATAGTTTTGATTTTCCAAAACCTACTTACTTCTCTGGTAAATCAAAAGCCAAAGGATATTTTCATTATGTCTACTATGCTGTTGCTATATAAACTTTTATTGATGAGTTTTTATCTCTAGGATGACCTCAGAGGGAAAATAGAATGCACACGTTCACATAAAAATTGTCATGAAGAGCTCAGCCAAGCTGCTATCATCCAACATACTAATATAAGCCTATACATGCACACATGCTCACTGTGAAATTTTGTTTCCAGTTTTGTAGATTTAATTTTTTGACACATTGCAGTCACCTCTGGCTGCAGAGTATTAACCTCATCCTCATGTTTAAACCAAGGAGTTAATTTGATTATAGAAAAGGTATATATCTTTTACAGAATGTGAAAATGAAATGCACCGACTTTTAAGTGAAGTGAAGTTATTCAGGATTAGAACTTTAACTTGCAAACAGCATAGATGTTGAGATACAGAGACCCAACACAGAGAACACTCACGTGTCATGTTTTTAGTTAACCTTTAGGGACGGTCATGACTTTAACCCCTTTTCCTCTCTCTCCGCTTCTTCATCTCAGACGTGTTAATAGAAACCCTCCATGAAACCATTGGCTTGGGTATTCTGAGAGGTCAGATGTCACAGAATCCATTTTTTTTTTTTTTTTTTTGATGTCAGACTATTTAACAACTGGCTGTGCCAGGTGTTAATTCTTCCTTTTTAAATTGAGTTATAGTTGATGTACAATATGTTTCAGAAGTACAACATAGTGACTCACAATTTTAAAGGTTATATTCCATTTGTAGTTAATATAAAATATTTGTCTATCTTCTGTGCTGTCCATTATATGCCTGTAGCGTATTTATTATATACATAACAGTTTGTGTGTCTGTTTTATGTTATCTTCACTAGTTTGTTTTTTGTTATCTTCACTAGTTTGTTTTATTATTTAGATTCCATGTGTTAGTGATATTGCACCGTAGTCTTTTCTGACATTTCACTCAGCATAAGAGCCCCCCGCCAAGTTCACCCGTGTTGCAAATGCAAACTTTCATTTTTTCCACTGCTGAGTAATAGTTAATTGTGTGTGTCTGTGCTCATGTATATGTCACATCTCCTTTGTCCGTTGAACAGATTCATTTCGGAATCAATTGCAGTCATCCTCTTTGGCATGCCCAACTTGTCACCTGCAGTCTGTACCCGGCTACATATGGTCACAGAAGCGGCATACTGACAGAGGATTTACTGCCCGACTGTCCTTCCCTTAAGAGACTCTCAGTCACTCTCTGTGGATGGTGACAGAGACCCTCATGGTCCCCCTCCTGTCTGTCTACTCTGCCTCCCAGCAGTGTTTTCAAAGTTTACCCGCAAGCCCAGTAGCTGTAGTAAGCCCCGTCTAGCTGGTCTCAGCAGCTCCAGCCCTGCTCCTGGCATGATATTTGGCTAGTAAACAAATTTCCCAGCCTAATTTAGTGTGACAGGCTTTTGCTCGGGAGAAGCTCCCAGTAGGAAAACTTTCTTTGACTTTTCTTCTTTGCTTTCCGGCTACTGGTGATTCCTTCTGGTAGGTCAAGCTGCCCTTTATCTACCTATAGTAACAACAGAGATTGAAAAGTTTACACTGATTATCCACTATTTTGGAGTATTTCTCATTTCTGATGGCGTTTTCTTTTCTTTCCTAGTCTTCTCACTTTTCTGACTGTCTTCTCTCTGTTTTCTGAATGTCTTCCTCTCCTTTTTGTACATTTGATTCTTCTAGTAACCAGGCCACAAAAGAAGAACATTTTCAAAGAACCCCTATGGAGGAGCTGACTGGACCAAAAGCTGGAGTATGCTCTTCCTGGCTTCAGCACCCAGAGAATAGAAATGAAACACCTTCTAACCATCAGCTACCTCTCCAATTCATAAAACAAGGAAGGCACTCCCTCCCCAAGAACTGTCTACATTTCCTGTGGGACCACCCAATGAGTTCTTCCTTCACCTGAAACTCTTGCAGGTGAAACACCTTCAGTTAGAAGGAAACTTACAACCAGAGACAGTGATCTCATTTGGAGGAGGCCTCCATATACCTCCCTCTCTCCACCTCAAGATGTCGCCTTCCAAGTTTCACCAAGGAGACAAATGTCTGGACAGCTCCAATTTTTGTCCTAATCTGCCCCACAGTCATCCTAGATTCTGGAAGGACTGAAAGACCCTTCCAGAGGCCCCCGTTGAATGAAGAAGCCTGGGTTAGTCAGTTTGATTTGGGTTTGAGGAACTTAACAATTCACATTTTTCTTTGTTGGTTTCCAGAAACTCATACCGTGTGGTTAAATTTGGTTCAGATTTTTGTTTCTTTTAGGATTACTAAAGGGTAACCAGTCCTTTAGGGTGACGCTGTCCCTTAATTAGCTAACTCTTTGGTTTATAATCCCAACCAAGAAGTTTCAGCCTCTCCTTTAGGAAGTGGTGGGTTGATGAGAACCACCATTGATTCATTTATCTCACCCATCTTTAAAAAGAGGAGGAAGGTCTCCATCACACTGATTGGCAGAGATACCCAGAGATGGTGTGTTGTTAGACATTGATTGACCACACCGAGGTTCACTAGTTTTGTACAAACAGATACTCCCAAGGCTTACAGAGTTGCTAGCTTTTCTTCTTATCCCTCTGCAAATTCTTCATAAATTACTGTTTGAGTCACCACCCTAGTTGTAGCTATGATTCATTTCACTCTGATGTGGACGGCTGAGGCACTCCACTTTCTTTGCCTCTAACATCTGTAACCAGCTCACAGCATATGCACCTGATTGCTATGTTCTTCTATCTTCATTTTGCTATTTTCCAACCCTCTTTTTATTTCATTGATCTCTTGCTCTTTTTACAGAAGAGCATTTTGCCATCAGTGTGCATGCACATGCACACGTGCTCAGGGAAAATGGGATAGATATTGATTGAAAGGAAATGTTTTTTTTCCCCACAAAGGAAGGAAGTCTGACAGTTAAGCATGACTATAAAACTCCAATCACAGTAGGGTGTAGAATTCTTCACTCCTCTTTCATGGAGGAAAGCTCAGGAGGAAAGCTATGATCAAAGTGGTAAAGGGCATATGACTAGAAGGAAAACAGAGCCATGATGGCATTTGAATGTATGATTCATTTTCTGGTACAAATGCAAAGAGCTGCAGGTTGTAAAGGACAGGACACGCTGTCCCAAAGCCTAGACACGCTGAGGCTAATGTCATGTGTTTAGAAAGACTGGAGCAAGAATTCTCCCCAGAATGTCTCCAAAGTGGTCTCTGAATACAGCTAACTGAAGGAGTCAAATCACTGCTCCATCCCTGAGACAGAAGAAAGGATGGGATTGACCAAGAACGGCAGCAGGCTTGAAAGCAGTCTCTTCAAAATGTTAGCAGGATTTCATGTTAACAGGAGACAAAGCTGCTTCTTTTTTCTGCTTAAGGTTCAGGCACCTTCAGAAGAAAGAACAGAGAGGAGCTCATTGATTTTGCCAAGGTTATCTGCTCTTTCAAAGTACTGAATGGGTCATAAAGCAATTTGCGTATGACGTTTATATGGCAACAGAATGCTTTCAGTTACCTGCATTGTCATCATCCACCACCCTAATCCAGCTTTCCACTTCAACCTTTAACTGCTTTCCTGTTCTCCGCCCTACTGTTTTGTACTGAGAGAGTCTCTCTCAGCAGAGTTGTTGGAATGTGGGCCCCAGCAAAGTGCCTCAACATCTTGTAGCTTGGATGTTATCTTGGCTGTTGGATGAGTGGCTCTCAGCACAAACCCACAGGGCTTCCCTGGTGGTTCAGTGGTAGAGAATCCGCCCACCAATGCAGGAGACGAGGGTTTGATCCCTGGGTTGGGAAGATCCCCTGAAGGAGGAAATGGCACTCTACTCCAATTTTCTTGCCTGGGAAATCCCACAAACAGAGGAGCCTGGCGGGCTACAGTCCATAGGGTCGCAAGAGTCAGACACAAGTTAGCAACTAAACAACAACAACAAACCTTCATTAATAACTGTCTATATTAAATTATATTAAAATAACTAGGTGGTTTCAATATTCTAACTGCACCCTGCCTGCAAATAGTCAAACTCCTGCTTTCGTGTCCCATTTCAAAGCCTTCCTATACATTGGATCCCGTGTGACTCAGGCCAGAGGATGGAGCAGTCCCACTTGGAGGCAGGAGAATGGACTTGATAACCTCTCCATACCCTTTCCTGTTTCATATAGCTTCGAGGTAGGGTCATTCACATGCCCAGAGCATTTTGTGAAAATCTTCTAACTGCAATTTATCTAAGCTCTCCCAGGACTGTCCATATTTTTTTCTTTCAAGCCTCTGGCTTCTGGAAAGTGAAATACGGCACTTAGAGACTGTACCACCCCAGAAGAAAGTTATATTTAAATAGCCAAGCATTTCCTTGGGAATGAAGTGGTTGAAGGCTCAATGAAGACAAATGGATTGTAAATGCTTGAGAAATTTATATAGTGTACACGTGGGAAATTCAGGTTCTTTCCAAGGAGCTGGTGGGTTATATAAAGTGCATGTAAATTTCCAAGTGGGAACTTGATCTGTTTAATATATGGCTGAGGGATTTTTCTAAATAGCTATCCTTGGAGCACAGTTTTTAGCTGAGTTTACCATAATTTGTGTCCACAATAAAAAGCACAGTTTCGATGTGGGCGCCGGCGCAGCCGGGAACCGCGCAGGTAGCCATGGCGGAGCTGCAACAGCTCCGGGTGCAGGAGGCGGTGGACTCTATGGTGAAGAGTCTGGAGAGGGAGAATATCCGGAAGATGCAGGGCCTTATGTTCCGGTGCAGCGCCGCCTGTTGTGAGGAAAGCCAGGCGTCTATGCAGCAAGTGCACCAGTGCATTGAGCGCTGCCACGCACCTCTGGCTCAAGCCCAGGCCCTGGTGACCAGCGAGTTGGAGAAGTTCCAGGACCGCCTGGCCCAGTGCACTATGTATTGCAATGACAAGGCCAAAGATTCGATAGATGCAGGGAATAAGGAGCTTCACGTGAAGCGGCAGCTGGAGACCTGCGTGACCAAGTGTGTGGATGACCACATGAACCTCATCCCAACCATGACCAGGAAGATGAAGGAGTCCCTCTCTTCCATTGGGAAATAGCTGTCTGCTAGTGGCCATCAGGGCTGAGGGCAGGAATCAATTTTAAAAGAGGAATGGGGATTTGGGTCTTTTAAGGAGAGTTGATGAATGAGGAAATTAAGAAAGGCAGCAAGTCTAAGGCCTGTGTTTCTCTCCTCTGGACGCTGGTTCCTTTGTGTTTCAATCCTAGAAAGTGAAATGGATAAAAAGCAGTGCTAAAATTTGGGTCACAGATAGCACAGGAGGTTTGTTGTGAGCCTGAATTTCATGTGGCAAGTACTTCTCCTGCCAATAGGGAGTCTCCCCTGTACCAAACCAGGGCCCTCCAAGGTACCAGATCCTCTTACTGCACGGATACCAAGAGGCTGGCAGGTTCACGTAACCAGCTTATGGTCTAGTGGAGTGTGAAAGGAGGTGTTTCTATCTGGTGTCCACCTGCTGTTTACCAGAAGGATCACTACAACATTTTCCACAAATGAATAAAATCCATGCAGTCACTAATGTAGAAAGGAGCAGGAGTCTTCCAGGGGGTTTGTTTTGCTTGTTTTTCTTTTATAGGCAAGGGCATGACGTTAAGATGTAAGGTTGGGAGAGGCAGTTTGGATAAAAACGTTGAAAGGGTCCCTGCAGGTACTCCTTTCTGACCATCAAGATGTGGATGTGTGTTTCTTAAAATTCTCACACATCACATCATTCAGCCGGGAGACCCTGCAAAATTGTAAGAAGCGATCTCACACTGGTAAGGGAAGCAAGTGCTCTCCCTCTCACTGGCAGCCATGGGCCCTGAGCCTGCCTGCAGCAGAGTCAGCAAGCTACCAGACAATCTTACAGTGACACTCGGCCTTGAAGGGAAACGGGGTTTTGACAGTATAATATGCTCATATTCAGGAATGAACAGTGAAAGAGGAGCTATTAGCTACTTCATTAAGAGGGTTGTGAAGGACGGGCTTTGGAAAAATCTGTTTCTCATGAAACAGAATGAAAGCCTAAACCCGGTGTTGCTTACTTTGCCCGCTGAAATAACAGCTTTGTTGAGACAATCCCCTGGCAACAAAAAAAAATCAAGGGAGGAAAAGTAAGCAACTCAGGGATGAACTGTGGCTCCTTTAGAGCGATGAAGGGACTGCCCTCCATTACCAAATACCACTTTTGCCAGGGCCTTTGCTACACGCCTTGTTCTTGCCCCAGTTCTGGCCCCTTATCATTGTGATAAGGACCTTGTCTTTTTACCAACTTACTACTTGGAATGATAATAATGTCTGTTTGCTGTATCGAGACTGTGATATATTTTCCTAGTGGTTTGGTTTTCGCAATAAATAAGACTTAATTTTCTTCCAAAAAAAAAAAAAGCACAGTTTCTTCAGTGCTTTTCTTTTATTTGCATTAGTTACCAGAGACACATGAAGATATTGAAAAGTCCTCATCATTCATCAGATGCTCACTGAGTTCCAGCAAAGTGTCTATGTATCTCATCTCCTGATGAGAGAAGGGTCGAGGCAGGGCTGTGTAAGGCAGCGGTGTGTGTGCAGGGCCCCCCGTCCGGCCAGAGGTGAAGGGGGTGGTACTGCCGTATGAACTTTCCAACTCAGCTAAATGTGAAGCACTTTATGGAAACAGTTTATCCTATAAATTCTAGAAGAGTCTGGATGACTGAACCTTTCAGTGTGACAGATGAGTCAGAACTCTTTAGAAAATCTCTTGTATGTCAGATTAACAGCAGAAATTCTCATATCAGGATGTGTGAGTTTGTAAGTGTGTGTTTCATTACTAAGTTTATCCAATCACAGGTTATTTAAATTATGGTAAAATGGGTGAGTTTATTTTTATTAATATGTATGTGTACATATATATAAAGTATATATAGCCATACACATATGCATATATAGACATACATACAGCTGACCCTTGAACAACATGAGTATTAAGGGGTATTGACCTTCTGAGTAGTTGAATATTCTTGAATATAACTTTACAGTTGATCTTCTGCCAACCTCCACAGGTTCATATAGGACTGCAGAACATATTTATTGAAAAAAAAATCTCAGTATAAATAGAGCTGCCCCAGTTCAGACCTTTGTTGTTCAGGGTCCACTGTGTGTTTTTAGAGCAGGTTTAGGTTCACAGCTGAGTAAAAAAATACAAAGAATTCCCACAGACTTCTCTTTGAGCTTCCCTTGTGGCTCAGCTGGTAAAGAATCTGCATGCAATGCAGGAGACCTGGGTTCGATCCCTGGGTGGGGAAGATCCCCTGGAGAAAGGAAAGGCTGCCCACTCCAATATTCTTGCCTGCAGAATTCCATGGACTACATAGTCTATGGGGTTGCAAAGAATCAGACACAACTGAGCGACTTTCACTTTTCACTTTCACTCTTCTCTTCACTGCCACCCACAGTTTATCTTTTTAATGTAGGAACCCTGAAGCACACAGATTTACTCAACTTTTTAAGATGAGGAGAAGAATATAGAACAAGTCAAAAGAAATGCTCTCCTGTACTGCTATCTCAAATTGGTTTCAGTGTTTTACAAAATGCTCACACAGTACAAAAGACAACCTTGAACGCTCTCTTTAAACTTCTCTCGCAATAAATAAAATATTAACATACAAATTTCTTCTATACCAATATAAAGTCAAATGATTGTATTACTAGTTTTTACAATGTTGTTCACACGTATTTTTATTCACACACTTTTAATGAGATCAATGCCAAGTACAATATCCCCTACCAGTATGATACTGGGTTGGCAAAAGCGCCTTTGGGCTTTTCTTTAACATCTTATAGAAAAACCCCAGTGAAATTTTTGGCCAACCCAATACATTTGTTACAATCAACGACTGTAACTACAATCTACAAACTACATTAATACATCATGATCACCCAAAGTCCACAGTTTACATTAGAGTCCACTCTTGGTGTTGTACATTCTATTTGTTTTGCCAAATATATAATGATAGGTATTGCCTGGAGAATCACATAGAGGAGCCCGGTGGGTACAGTCCATGGCATCTCAAAGAGTCAGACGTGACTAAGCAACTAACACCTTCACTTTCATCCACCAGTAGAGCACCATAAAGAAGAGCTTCACTATCCTAAAAATCCTCTGTGCTCCACCTGTTCCCCACTCCATCCCTCTAGCCCTTGGTAACCACTGATCTTTTTACTGTCTGCCATATCATCTCTCCCAGGATGTCACACAGTTGGAATCATACAGAATATAGCCTTTGCAGATTGACTTCTTTCACTTAATAATATGCATTTAAGTCTCCTCCATGTCTTTTCATGGTTTACTATCTTCTTTCTTTTTAGCTCTGAATGATATTCTGTTGTTTGGATGTATTCCAGATTATTTCATCCATTCACCTACAGAAAGACATCCCGTTGCCTCCAACTTTTGGCAATTATGAGTAAAGCTGCTGCAAACATTCATGTCCAGGTTTTGTGTGGATAAAAGGTTTTCAGCTCATTTGGGTAAATGGCACGGAGTCCTACTGCTGGATTGTATGGTAAGTGGTACAAGCGGGCTTCGTTTTTGTTCTTCCACGTGGCTGTACCATTCTGCATTCCCACCAACAATGAGCAAGAGTTCCTGTTGCTCCACAGCCCTGTCAGCATTTGGTGTCAGTGTTTCAGATTTTGGCCATTCTAGTAATCACATTCACTTTTAATAATAATGATTAGCATTTGTAAGCACTAACCAGGGGCCAGGCCTATTTTAAGCACTTTCCAACTAGACTCTCATTTAATTCGCACACCAGCACTATGAAGAAAGATCTATCATTATTTCCATTTTACAGATGATATAACTGAGGAAGAAAGAAGTGATATACTAGGCCCATGGTCACAGCTAATAAGTAACAGTGCTGGAATTCTGGCTTAGGAAGACCTTCTCTCTCAACATATGCTCCCCACTTCCTCTAAAATATCAACTGTAACTTTAAAAGTAAACAAAACAATTCTTGTACATCCTTACCTTCATTGTTTCCCTCCTTTTCTTCAGAATATTTTCATTTCTTTTAGCAATATGATTCTTTGCACATTGTCAAAATGAAAAGCCTGGTCCAAACTTGTCTGATCAAGAATCACATTTCCATATCTCTTAATTTACAGCTATCCAAACACTTAACACTATAGTACACTGGGCTCTCCTTTTTTTATTTACATGAAATTTCTCCTACTGATTGATTGTCCTTAAGAAAGCAAACAAAGGCTCAAAGTCACATTATTAATTATGACAGCAAAACTTTCAATACTATTTAACTCAAAATACACATTCTCTAAATTGGATTCACTAAAAAGAGCAATGCATCATAAAAAACTGTGTTATTGTATCTTCCAGAATCTGTAGACAAAAGGAAGCAAAGAAATAGCATTCACCAGGCACTTGCTAATAATCATGGAAATAAAAATTAAGATGATGACATTACTTTCCTTGTTAAACTGAATTATAATTCCCACTCATTCCTGGTGCAATAAAATTGGTAATTTCCACACCCTTAAAATTAATGTAAAAGTTCTGGAAGACAATTTGGCAACCTGTTTGTGTTCACTGACCCCAAATTTTCAGTTTAGGAATTAACCCTAAAAAATTAGAACTGTCCATAATGATTTATGATGTACAAGGATGTTCATTCCAGCAATCTAGAAACGGACAACCTAAAACAAAGAGGCTAAAAATAGGAAATTAAATTATGGTTATACACTTTAAAAATAATATTTAGCAGCCATTTTAAAGTCATGTTTTTCAAGGAATATTTAATAATGTAATAAAATGTATATCAAAATAAAAGTAAAAAGAGATAAACAACACATTTATTTTTAAATATTTGTTAAATGTCATATGAAGTATTATTCTGTAGTGTAACTACATGCAACTTGTACTACATATATAAGGAATGCATACATAGAAAGAATTCCAATTTTGTAAAAATTATATATATCTATGGCCATAAAAATACTCATGCAGGGAAAAACACGACAAACTGTTAACAACCATTGCATATGAATGATGGCATGTTTATTTAAACTTTCGTTATACACTTCTTTCTCTGTTTTTCAATTTTGTATAATGAGCATGTATTTTAATAATAAATTCCAATTTCCTTTAAATTTTCCTCTGAACAGGGGGAAGTAAACTTGATCTTGGATCACCTTAATTTAGAGGAGACAGCTGGTATTTTCAAAGAGAAATTGACTTAATAACTCAGCCATAAATAAAAATGAAATGTTGCCATTTGAAACAATGTAGATGAACATATAGAGTATTATTCTTCATGAAACAAGCCAGACAGAGAAAGACAAACATTCATTATTGCACTTAAATCTGGAGTCTAGAAAATAAAGGACTGTGTATACCAAATACAGACTCAGACATAGGAAACAAACTCGTGGTTATCAGAGGGGAAAGGAAATGAGGGAGGAAGGGGGAATGGGATAAAGAAGTATGAGCTGCTCTGTATAAAATTAATAAGCTACAAGTAATATTGTATAGCACAGGAAAGTATAGATTGCTTTTACAATAAGTATAAATGGAGTATATTCTGCAAAGGTATTGAGACATGTTGTATAACTAAAATTAACATGTATTGTAAATCAACTATCCTTCAATAAGAAGAAATATAAGAGGAAAAATAAAGGAAATAATTACCAAATAAAAAAGATAGGAAAGATATGGGAAAATGTCAAGCTGACTCTGCAGAATAAAAGAGGGCCCTGCTCCTCGCAGGCTGCCAGAACCTCCCATGCAGGTGGGCTGGCTCCTTCCTCCCCATGGAGCCAAGAGCCTCAGAACTCAGGTTCTAGGAAGGCTCTGATGTGCACTTTGGCCCCTTCCTGAACCAAGTCTAGGGCTCAAAGTCAACACTTCAACTGATTGTCCTTGAAAAAGAAATTTCTTTTACCAAGTGGAACCCAAGGTAGGATATAAAATAGTTTAAATTTGGCTTTCTAATAAATGGATTTCTATTGACGAATCCTGTGCCCAGATGAGATGCCTTCCTACCTCTTCAGTAGGAAACCTTAAATAAATTGACTGATGCTCTGTAGGAAAATGTCCACAACTTTAGTGACAGGAGAGAGAGTCTTGCCAAATTCAAGTACTGTAATGATATCACAGGATTGGAATTTTAAATTTCTGTCCAAGAGTTGGACACTTTTTTTCCCTCAGCCATAAACAATATGTGGTGCCTCTGTAGGCAACTGATGACCTCTTGGTAAGTGACCTCTTCTGATAAGGCATCATTAACCCGTTCAAGGCATTTGGACATCAAGGATTAAAGAGCGCTGGTGAGTTGTCAAAGGTCACAAAACAGATGGAGAGGAAGGCTCTCTGAACCTCGCCTGGACTGTGCATCTTTTCTGTATTACTCAGAAGCCCTGAACACACGCTGCTCCCACTAATACATCATCCGATGAGCATTTACTGTATCTTCAGCCTGGTGTTAGAAATGTTTACTTCTAATCCTCACAGTAACCCTCCTATGCAGTGGATTTTACTTACAAATGAGAAGGTTGGGGTGCAGGGAGAATAAGTAACTGGCCTCATCTTACTCTGCTAATAGATGCCAAGGGGAGACCGTATATTGTGCTCGGCAAATCTCAGCATTTCCAGACTTTTCCCAGGAAGCTCGTTATTGCAGATCTTACATAAGAAAAACACACACATATTATTCCATAGGCTGTGGAGTCAATGCCCAGTTATGCTTACAGCTCATTTAAGCTGATTTAACAAGCTTCTCCATAACGTGCTTACATAGAATCCTATTCTAACCCCACTCTGGGGCATAGGATGTTGTAGCTGTTCTACACGAGAGTAAGGCACACTCCATGAATCACGGCATACATATGATGAGACCTGCACTACAGCTAAGCCTGAGGTCATCACATGTGCTTCTTTTAATTAACTGACATCCTTGTAATAAACTGACATCCTTTTATAAAGTGAACTTTTATACTATCTGAAACAAACCAAGCCTATACTCAAAGGCAACCCTCACTCCCCCCAAAAATACAATGTGAGCCACAATGTAATTTAAAATTTCCTAGTGGCCCCATTAAAAATCCTTAAAAAAAAAAAGATGAAATTATTTTAATGTTTTATTTAACCAAATACATCCTAAATATCATTAAAACAATGATCAAAATAAGCCATTAATGAATTATTTTATTATTTTCACTCTGCCATTGAAAGCCAGTATATATTTCAGACTCATGGCAGGCCAATTCAGACTCGCCCCAGCCCAATGCCCAGTAGCTACGTATATGCCTAGTGTCTACTGAATTAGACAATGCAGCTCTAATTAATTCATTTTACACAATTGCGGCAAGAACAGGTAGGCACTGAGGAAACTGCATCAGGTCTGAGTTGAAGTGCTAGTCCAGTATTTGCCTAATTGGATTTTACTCAAACAATGCCATATCTTGGAGAATCAGCTACTACAAATATCTTTGTTTTGTTCTGTTTCTTGTGGGAAGAACACTTAACACAAAATCTACCCGCATGCCACTGCAGGTTTCTCTTAATTGGCTTGCCCCCTCCAATCCATTCTCTACATGGCACCAGAATATCTTTCAGTTCTTTGAATGCACCTTGCTTTTTCTCATCAAGAGTCTTTGCTCCTTCTAGAATTCTCTCCCTACCCCCACCCTGTCTCTTTATCTGGTTGAGTCCTATTAACTCTCAGCTCTCCATTCAATCCTTCCTTCCTCTGAGAATTCTTCCCTGACCACCTCCCCAACTATAAGTCTTCTAAAATATTCCCAACAGCACCGCATGCTTCTCATTGAAACAGCTCATTATCCCTGGCGTGTGATCACTGTCTGTTTTCCCAGGTGGAATGTAAGCTCCATAGGAGCAGAGACTGGGTCTGCTTTGTCCCAGCACAGCATCTACTATCTATGGAACCAGAGGAGTTCCATAAGTATGTGCTGAATGGATGCCGATCAAGATACCTCAGATGAGATCTGCGTACATTCCCCACACTATTCTAAGTAAGCAAACATAGGAATGCCTATGAATAATTGTTGGTAAATTGTCCATTTCAAATTTTATGTGTCAAAGAAGGAAATATTTGGAACAGATTTCAATTGCAAGTCTCATCACTGCTCTTAAACAAGGCTTTCAGTGTGCCCTATTGGCTGTGAGGCATTTCTCCTTTTACAAATTTTCAAGTGAAAAACAGAAGAAGATGACTCATTCAGAGCCTAGAACAGAGAAATCAATATGCCAGGGAAGAGAGTAGGATTCCAACTCTGAATCCCCTTCAGGGAGGCTCATCATTATATTAAACTTTGAAGAAATTTATTTATTCTCTATGCTAAAGTGAGAAACTATCATTTTTTATATTTTATTCTTTTGCTATTTGGAATCTTTAGCAAAAAATGTTACCTTTCTCCATGGTGCATCCAGTAAAAATGACTGTACTCAGCAGTCCATTTTAGGTACTTGAGACTGGTCGCTTTGGTTTATTATCCCTCTGCCCTGAAACAGTTCTAATTAATGGTTTGTTGTTTTCTCTGGAAAGCAAACACTTTATTCCAAGGAAAGTGGCAAATCCCTGAGATAAACTGTATGATAATCAAGCACCTGAATGTAGTTTTCTCTAGGAATCGACATTATTTCCTGAGAAATTCAATGTGTCTGTTTCTCCAGGAGAAATTCTCTTGCCAACTTTATATTTTACAGATGCTCTTATGTTCACACGCTCTTTTGTTCCATAATAGTGGGCAGTTTCGAGGACTGATACACCCCCAGCCTACTAGCAGGGGTGTAGGCTAACAGCAGAAAAACGACTTACTCATTTTCAACTATAGCATCATGTGGGCAAAAAGTTGCCCTGATCCCAACAGAGGCTGAGGACTTGACCTCTTCTCTTCCTCTGTCCTCCTCTTTAATTCTGCTCCTGTGAACTCTGCTGGAAAAGCAAAGCAAAAGTGACACCCCGCTGTCAGCCCAAGGACACATCACCTTTTATGAAACCAAGCTTAACTGGGATCTAAGAGCTTCAGTTCTGTAGTAGGTTTCACACAATGTCTGTCTGTTCCCAGGAAAGCTAACCTGAGGTCAGGGAGCTTGAGAGCAGAGGAAACTATCAATCTGGTTAAAAGACTTTTTGTAAATCATTTATACCCTGAATTTTTAGGGCTTTTGTCCCAGCATCCCAAGTCCCTTGACATTATTTCCAATACAGTGTTTGTATGGAAAAGGCTCTAGCTGAGACCATGTTACTCTATGAATTCCTTTTTATTCTGATCATTTTCCTTCATGCATCCTAAGATCTACCGTCAGATCTTAACATCTCTGATGATGTTCGTGTGCACATTATTCTCCTGCCCAGAATTTTGGCCTCAAATCCATAGCAATCCAGGTAATAATACTGAGCCTCATATCTGCGTCCTGGGAACACTGGCGGGACATTCCTTATTATACCTGCATATGTGTCTTATGTTAGTGCCGTAACAAATCATCACAGATTCAGTTACTTAGAATGACACATTTATCATCTCATAGCTTGAGAGGGCAGAAGTCTGAAATGTGTCTCACTGGGCTGACCAGGCATCAACAGGGTTGGTTTCTTCTGGAAAATTCATTACTTTACCTTTTTCAGCGTCTAGTGACAACTTCTCAAGGGCCCATCTGGGTTTGTGGTCCCTTTGTCCACCATCAAAACACATCGCTTGAACCTCTGATCATATTATCCTATCACCTTCCCCTCTGCTACTGGTCAAACCTCCATCTGCCTCCTTCTGCATGATCATTACAATTATGCTTATAATTACATGTAGGGCCCACTTGGATAATCCAGAATAATCCCTCCGTCTCAATTTAACTTAATCCCATTTGCAAAATCTCTTTTGCCTTAGGAGATAACACATTCACAGACTCTGGGGATTAGGACATAGACATCTTGAGACCACTATTCAACCTACCATGAGACCTATACCCTTAGTAGCCAAGTAGTCAAAGTCACTCAGTCATGTCTGACTCTTGTGACCCCATGGACTGCAGCCTGCAAGTTTCCTCTGTCCATAGGATTCTCCAGGCAAGAATGCTGGAGTGGGTTGCCATTTCCTTGAGCGTCTGCCTGGAATTCAGGAGACCCAGGTTCGATCCCTGGGTAGGGAAGATCCCCTGGAGAAGGAAATGGCAACCCACTTCAGTACTCTTGCCTGGAGAATCCCATGGAGGGAGGAGCCTGGTAGGGTACAGTCCATGGGATCGCAAAGAGTTGGACATGACTGAGCGACTTCACTTTCACTTTCTCCAAAGGTGATCAGCTTAAGTCAGGTTTAAATTCCTTATGGCACTATGTTGATGCTGATCACAATTGTTTCTCTGAACTACCATACTACTGCTACTGCTGCTAAGTCACTTCAGCCCCGTCTGACTCTGTTCGACCCCATAGACAGCAGCCCACCAGGCTCCCCCGTCCCTCGGATTCTCCAGGCAAGAACACTGGAGTGGGTTGCCATTTCCTTCTCCAACGCATGAAAGTGAAAAGTGAAAGTGAAGTCGCTCAGTCGTGTCCCATTCTTCGCGATCCTATGGACTGCAGCCTACCAGCCTCCTCCATCCATGGGATTTTCCAGGCAAGAGTACTGGAGTGGGGTGCCATTTCCTTCTCCAAAGGTGATCAGCTTAAGTCAGGTTTAGATCCCTATGGCATTTTGTTGATGCTGATCACCGTAATTCTTTCTCTGAACTACCATACTACAATGCCCTGTAATTCTTTTTTTTTTTTTTAAGGAGGCAGGTGTTTAAAAATGGACTCATTCGTTGGTTTTTTAAGACAATTCCACATAATGTTACTAGTGGGACACCTCCCTCCCCCCATCAAGCCACTCTTCAAACAAGCTGCTTTATAGAACTTTCCCAATTGTGCGAGAATTTTGGAGTTAACTAGCAACAAGCCTGAAAATTTGGTTACGTATATAAGTACAAAGCTGGTTCATCAAATCTCTGTTCTGGCCCTCAACCCAGTGCATTTCAACTAAGGCATCATCTACCTCCTTCTTAACGTTTATCAGACACTTGAATAAGTAATGTCCAGCCACTCAATACCTTTAATATTGCCTTTTTGTCACTTCACATAAACCAGCAACAGAGCTGGTGTTCAAACCCCCAGCCAATATAAACCAGGTTGACTTTGTGCTTTATCAGCTCCTTAGTGATAACAGTCTCCATCCTAGGCTCAAAGTACAGGCTTTTTCTAATGATGAAACAGCAGACTCATCCTCCCCAGCCTCTTACCCCATAATACACACAGGTAGTCATCACCTGTCCCACAGAACCCAGCATCCTGTCGAACAAGAGCTCCTGGATTCAGAAATCAAATCCCTTTTAAATGACAAGAACAAAATATCTCAGAATACAAACAGCCACGAGTTCACATAAGGCAGCCATTAGGTAATGATAAAATATATTGTTCGGGCTCTGCTGCCTAGGAAAGAGGAGGGGAATGAGCTTTTAAGCTCCTGTCTTCCACTGAGTAATTTTTTTGAAGGACCAGATAGATGACTGATGAAAAGAACAAGAGGACGGATTCAGTACACATTCTCCAGGTCATTTCACAAACATGAACATTTTTTCTATTTATAATCCTTAAATGTCATCTAGTTCACTGTCTACTTCTGGGATTCTCCATAACAACACCAAACACATACTTAAAAAACACACACACACACACACAAAACTTTCCAAATATACAAAGTAGGTGATTTCACTTCTTAACAATCTTCTCAGGAAAGAGTTTCTAAACATGAATTTAGGTACTTTTCCAGCATTTCCAAATGCAATGCAGCAACTCCCTCTCCCATCCTGGAGGAGCTATTTTCATCCTGTTGTGCAATTTAACACATGGTAATACAAAACAGTTAACAGAAACTGATTTCCACATTCTGGAGGGAGCAAACTTTGAAGTGAAGGCAACTTATTTTTAACTTCTATGTGAAATGACTTTCAGAAGAAAGACTTAAGGGTTTTTAAAATGACCAAGAGTTTTCAGGACCATTTCTGATTATGCCTTATTTCAAGATGTCAGAGGATGGCTAAAATAAAAATGAAAAAGAATTCATTTACGGGGATTTATATTTTGTGAAATCCACTGGGAGGCTGTTTCCCTACCCCTCCTCCACTATAACTTTCATATCATTAGTGGAAACATTATTTTAAACCAATCTATCGCCCATTTCCTGAGGCACTGCTCTGGGCATCTTCCTGCAGTTTTATAGCATTGATGACCATCATTATTCTTTCTTTATGGGATTTGAGCAAAAAATGAGCACTTGTGACAATATTCACATCTGAGCTAATGCGACTTAATTTTCCAAGTTGGCTTCATAAGGCAAAGTAGTAAGTGCTTTATTAAAATCTAGATAATAAAATTAGCCCATTTATCTACTAACTGGTGCTTCCATCGCATGATTAAATACATTTGTTATGTGAAATTCCTATAAGTTATACCACGGTAAACCCAAATAACCATAAATATTTGGGGTTTCCTCTTTTTTCCATGCTAAGCAGAATTTTAAGGTTGGCGCTTGGCATGGCATGCAGCCAAAACCATCAATATCAACTGCTATTTAACCTCTCTTGAAGTCACATTTATATCAAAGGGCTCCGTGTAGAAAGCTAAGAGATTAGAAACATTATTTTTACATGTATCCATGAGAAGAAAAAGTGTTTAAATGCCACTGGGCTAAATGAAGTAGCCTCCAAAATTATTTTGGTGGGGTGGGAGGGTATGGAGAGAGCAATGGTAGAGAGACTGTATCGGCTTCACGTATTTTCATTTCTAGACCTCTGATCTCACACAAGTTGAGCAGCCTGATTTGCAAGCCTAGGAAACAGTCACAGGATGAAATATACCAGAAGAAACCAGGTTTATTAATCATCAATCCTGCAGAAATACATGTTAATAGGAAAAGTCCTTAGTGTTCAGATTTACTTCATTACTTATCTGGAAAACCTCACAAGAGCTCAGTCTCAGAGACAAATCAAAAGGATTTAAGGGATACTTCTCAGCCATAAAAAGGAATAAAGTTTTGCCATTTGAGATAACATGGATGGGTATTATGCTAAGTGGGATGGGTCACAGAAAGACAATTACCATACGATTCCACTTATATGTGGAATCTAAAAATAAACTAACAAAACAGAAACAGGCTCATAGATACAGAGAACAAACTGGTGGTTGCCAGAAGGGAGGGTGTGGTGGCGGAGCGACAAAATAGGTGACGGGGATTGAGAGGTACAGGCTTCAGTTGTGAAATAGGTAAGGCATGGTATATAATTTACAGCAGAGAGAATATTGTCAATAATTTAGTAATACCTTTGTATATGACAAATGGTAACTAGACTTACTGGTGTAACTACTTTGAAATGAACATAAATATCAAATCACTATGATATCCACCTGAAACTAATATGATATTCCAGGTCAATTATATTTCAATTTTTTTTTCAAAAAGGATTTAAGTCTGAATTTATTTAGAGGAATATTTCAATGAATATTTGATTCCAAACCTACTTCTCACGCCCCTCCCCACCCCTAACCAGAGTCCTTTCATTCTCTCTAATCACCCAGAATCTTTGGAGACTGACCCAGCCTCAAATAGATTTGCTAAGAAATGGGGAAGGTGTCTTAGATCAGGGCTATATCCAACAGTGAAGGAATAAGTAGTAATTTTTCAAAGAATTTTCTAATCTAAATTCTGAGTGCACACAAACCAGGCAAATAAGTTTTTACCCATTCCTTAGTGGAAGTCATTTTGTACACTTGGGTGGTGTGAGTCATCCATTCTGGAAAAGATCAAAGCCTGGTCTCCCAGCTCACCTTTCACTCCACTCTAGAGACCAAGATATTATGAAAATAACCCTCTGATTCCCAGAGAAGGCATTTGCTATCTCTTTTATGAAGTACCAGCCAAAGACTTCACATATTTTCGGAAACAGTGACAAATTGTTGCAGGGGAGCTACGTGTCTTTAGCAGAAGGGGATGATTTATTTTTCTCTCTTTCTTAACTAGAACAATTAATTGGTAACATAATAAAAACTCTCAGCAGTCAGTGAAAAATGGCCTAAACCCTGAATAGAGTGTGAGGGGAAAGAAAAAGAAAAAGAAAGTATTCTTTCCAGTTTAATTGCTAGAGTTGATGTCTGAGGAATTCCTGTCCTTTTGTTTCTGTGGATAGCTGATTGTAAGGCTTAAACACCTGAGAAGTTTGCCTTGTTAGAACAAAGCCAAATTAAAATCAAAAGGCTTATTTCTTGCTCTTAAAAATAAGGGAATAGAAGTCCTCCCTTCTTTTCATGAGTTTTTTTTTTTAAATTGACCTGTAATTATGAATTTTCTCTGACCCTTTTGAGACGTATGTAAACCTTTCTTTTTTAAAGTATTTTGCCATTTTACAGTCCAAAAATGTCTTTCTCAAGGACGTAGGAGCCATTGAATTCCTTCGATTCTCCCAAGTCTCTGGGAAGTTAGAAGCCTGACTTTGGCAGGAGCCTTGCTCCAAGTTGCAAAACTACTTCCTGTCATAAAGCTATGAGCAGTTTATTTTCCCTTTGTGTAAAGTCGATTGGTTAACCCAGATGGTTAATCCACTTACCAGGTAAATTTAGTGACAATTTACTGTTAAGTCAGTATGAGTGACAAATGTGCTGTTAAGTCCTCTGACTTGAGGACTAGTTATTGTTTATCTTGAGAACATTGTAGGGAATGTTCTCGACTATATAAGGCAGTGGGATGTCTTTCTGTTTTTGTAATTTCTTAGCAATTGCCTGTCATGAGCATCACATACTGGTTTAATGATTATTTAAGAACAAAACACTTTCTCTGTTTCTATTGACCGTGAAGAGGTTTTCTGGGTTGGGAGAAGATTTTTGTTTTCAATTATTTTTTCCCAACATATTAATGGTTTTATCCTCAGATCCTAAATGAAACGTGCCAAGCTTGGAAGCCTGGAATATGAACTAAAAATCTCAGGGAAAAACACATTCCTTTTAAAGTTTTCCCATGAGTCCTGTTGCTTGTTAACCTTGAGACATTCTCTCCTATTGGTCGCACACAGTTGATAAGAACTGCAAAAATAAAACCTGTGTGATGATGTTTCTTTTAGTTTAGGGAGTAGCAGAGTTCCATCCTTTTGAGGGTTGAGCAAGATATAGGTGTGTCTTTTAATTCCTCCAGCTTTAATACAATTCAAAGACATTTGGCACATCCTCTATGATTCAGTTCAGTCCAGTCACTCATTAGTGTCCAACTCTTTGCAGCTCCATGAGCTGCAGCACACCAGGCTTCCCTGTCCATCACCAACTCCCAGAGTCCACCTAAACTCCTGTCCATTGAGTCGGTGATGCCATCCTACCATCTCATCCTCTGTCGTCCCCTTCTCTTCCTGCCTTCAATCTTTCCCAGGATCAGGGTCTTTTCCAATAAGTCAGTTCCTCACATCAGGTGGCCAAAGTATTGGAGTTTCAGCTTCAGAATCAGTCCTTCCAATAAACATTCAGGGATGATTTCCTTTAGGATTGACTGGTTGGATCTCCTTGCCATCCAAGGGACTCTCAAGAGTCTTCTCCAACACCGCAATTCAAAAGCATCAATTCTTCAGAACTCAGCTTTCTTTATAGTCCAACTCTCACATCCATACATACAGCTAGAAAACCATAGCTTTGACTAGATGGACCTTTGCTGACAAAGTAATGTCTCTGCTTTTTAATATGCTATTTATGTTGGTCATACCTCTTCTTCCAAGGAGCAAGCGTCTTTTAGTTTCATAGCTGCAATCACCATCTGCAGTGATTCTGGAGCCCCCAAAAATAAAGTCTCTCACTGTTTCCATTTTTTCCCCATCTATTTGCCATGACGTGATGGGACCAGATGCCATGATCTTAGTTTTCTGAACGTTGAGTTTTAAGCCAACTTTTTCACTCTCCTCTTTCACTTTCATCAAGAGGCTTTTTAGTTCTTCTTCACTTTCTGCCATAAGAGTGGTGTCATCTGCATATTTGAGGTTATTGATATTTCTCCCTGCAATCCTGATTCCAGCTTGTGCTTCATCCAGCCTGGCATTTTGCATGATGTACTCTGCATATAAGTTAAATAAGCAGGGTGACATTATATAGCCTTGACATACTTTATGAATAGTCACTAATAAAAACCATTGTGTGGGTTAGTCACTAAGTTGTGTCTGACTCTTTGTAACTCCATGGACTGTAGCCCACCAGGCTCCTCTGTCCATAGAATTCTCCAGGCAAGAATACTAGAGTGGGTAGCCATTCTCTTCTCCAGAGGATCTTTCCAACTCAGGGATCGAACCCAGGTCTCCCATACTGCAGGCAGATTCTTTACTGTCTGAGCCACCAGGGAAGACTATAATTCAAATATTCTGGTTTTCTTTGCAACTATAAACCAAATTTCCCCAGGACTCACCAATCTGTGAAACAAATGAGACCATATTTTAAAAATGAAGTTTAATGGCTTATAACTCTCATCTGCTCACACAGTACATTAGTCCCCTGAAAGATTCATCTAACATCCCTGCCCCAGGAAAGAAAAAAAGCCAGTTGCTAGTACAGCAGAACAAAATGGAACAGGATTTCAAATGTGAGGCAAAGGCATCATTCTCAGAACTGAAATTGGAAGTCAGAAGAACTGAAAATAACACAAAGTTTTGTTGCTGGGGGGAAAAAATGGGTGGATCTTTATTCTTACTTTTTTCTGAGAAAAAGTGAAATTGTTAGTTGCTCAGTCATGTCCAACTCTTTGTGACCCCATGGACTGTAGCCTGCCACACTACTCTGTCCATGGAATTCTCCAGGCAAGAAGACTGGAGCGGGCTGCCGTTCCCTTCTCCAGGGGATCTTCTCGAATCTTCCCACAACTACTGTTCTTCTCATGACACATTTGTAATACTCCATTATATTCAGTGTTCTAGTTCTAACAAAGAGGTTTCCCCTTGCTCGTTCAACATTTGTTTTACCTTTCTCTTGATCAGAAAGCCTCTGAAAAAGTGTATTATTAATTTTTATTGTCACTCTTATTAGAAGAACCCCCTTCTTTCCTTGAGTCTAATAGTCACATCTTCTGGGCTCCAATGTGACCAAGCTCAAATCATTCTGTACATATCTAAGGATGAACTTTCCAAGATGCAAATATGACTATATCATTCCCTTGCTTTGCATAGTTTAATAATTCCCCATAGGCTTCAAACTGAACTTCAAATCCATAGCTTAACCCCTGCCCCAAACCCTCTGAGATCCACCCCACTCATCTCTCATCTCCTTTCCTCCCAGACCCCACTCTCAAGATTCCAGCAATGACTAGATACTTGGGATTCCAGGAAGGCAGGAGTTTTGTGCCATAAACATGTTATGCTCTCAGCCTGGAATGTCCTTTCCCACATAATATCTAGCTAACCCAGCTCAACACATATCTTTTCTGGAAATGTTCTATGAGAACATTCCGGGTTAAAATTAGGGACCCTTCTTCTCTGCCCTCATAACACCCTGGGTGTGGCATTGTTGTATCCTTTGTAAGTCTGTGCTTTTACTTCTCTCTTACCCATTTGTCTAAATTCTGTTCATAAAAAAAGAAGTATGTCATATTTATTTGGAGTGTTTCTTGCACCAACTAAATAAAGTAGATACTCCATAAATACTGATAATAGATTACCCATCAATCAACAGCTAGTATGAATCACTATAAAAGCAAGCCACAGTCCACACCATCTGTGAAGCCACCCATTTCATAAGCTCTCCTTCATTTTCCAAAGACCCAACTCTTAATTAAGAGTTGGAAATACAAAGCACGTCCTCAAAGTTATCAGTTGTCACAACCAGGACACAAAGCTTCTTGCTCAAGCTCTGTGGGCATCATTTATTCACTTGTAAACTAGGAGAGGGCAGCAGTTACAGCAGCTTGATGAAGTTCAAGGGTACTGATTGCGGCTCAGATGCTCAGACTCTCAGCCCAGAAGGACAGCCAACTCCATGAGTCACCACGTTTGAGCCACACACAGCAGCAACTCCTCTTCCAGGGCCAGAACCAAGAGTTTTCAAACTTGGATGACCTGTGCCTTTCGCTAAGTGTTCAAATTACCATCATACACTGTTAGCTTGTGCTATCACAATTTCTTCTTTTTTTGTCTTCTGGACAAAATTTTTGCCTTTGTCTCTCTCCCCATATAAACAGAATATCCTTCCTCTTTCCATCAGAGTCCTGATTCTCACTTTGTTTCTTTTCAGCTCCTTTCATAGATAATGCCTTGTATTTTATCTCGAAGTATACTCTCTAAAAAGCTAAATTCCTCAAGGTTTCTGTCTTCTTAAGAGGAAAAAAAAAAAAAAAAAAAACAGGGGATGTTTACAACACATACTGTGCATTAGAATAATTAGCTCAGGGATCAAATTTCCTGGAAAGCAAAATGAGGTCACTTGGGAAAAGCTCCCCAAAACTTGCCGTGAACTCTACTGGCCCTTTGGATCCTGGGCTCCTGCAGAACTGAGTTCTCTTGTCTCTTCAGTGGCCACCACAGTCCCAAGCAGCCTGGGGATTATAGAATGATCTACCCTGAACTTTTGGAACTCTTTGCTGTCACACACTATGCCAGACTATATGTGTCCCTCTTGATTAATCTTCAAGGACTTCTGACTCAGGCTTTAAGTCATTAGCTTGAGTTAAAGGAAAATGTATTCTATGATTGCTAAGCTTTCAGGGACTATTATATTTTTCATAAACCATGCAATAAATTCATGAGATTTTTTTTACTGTCCTTCCCCAGTTTGTCCGGCAGACAGAATGCAAAATTTGCCCTTAATCCTGATAAAAACAGATATCAATTGCAAATACAATTTATGTCACCCTTCCTTTTAGAAGAAAAATAGGCTTTTATTTTAATAATGATGCTATCAAATACCAGTTCAAATGATACCAGACATCAGTTTTCAGTTGCTATATGACATCAGAAGCGCTCTGCTTGAATTTTATGACAGATAATTTTAATACATTGGCATTTGTAATATTTGAGCAAATATATATGTGCTCAAATGAAGGTTCATCAGCACTTCACATCCAGACAGCTCTTCAGTCTTTAGTTTTGGAATTGGAGGCCTTCCTGAATAAGTGATCTTTGTCTCATCTGTAATTCAGAGTTTCCATCCCAGGAGAGGTGTTCTAAATTCATGATCAGGTCCCAAAGACACGCATATACTGAGAAGCAAGGCAACCTCGAGGGGGGATGGCAGCCCCAGAGGATAATGCTGCACAGTCCATAGCTGAACCACATCCACACAACAGCCCAGTAGCTCAGGGCTGGATCTCCACGAGGCTGGGAATAAGCCGTCTCCCTTGGTTCCTCCGTTGCACTCTGCCCCAGCATTGCCGAATAGGCTCCCAGGAGATCGGACCGAAGACAAATGCCTAAAAACTACACGTGTAACTCAGCACATAAATCAAAATAACACCACACTAATGCTGGAGAAAACTCTTGAGAGTCCCTTGGACAAAAAGGAGGCCAAACCATTCAGTCTTAAAGAAAACCAACCCTGAATATTCATTGGAAGGACTGATGCTAAAGCTGAAACCCCAATACTTTGGCCACATGATGCAAAGAGCCAACTCATTGGAAAAGACCCTGATGCTCGGAAAGATTGAGGGCAAAAGAAGGGGGCGACAGAGGATGAGATGGTTGGATGGCCTTGCTGACTGAATGGACATGAGTTTGAGCAAACTCTGGGAGACAGTGAAGGAGAGGGAAGCCTGGCGTGTTGCCATTCGTGGGGTCACAAAGAGTCGGACACGACTTAGCGACTAAACAACAAATGTTCACTGAAAGAATCCAACCAAGAGCCATAATAGAAATGATTCTGTGTTTTCACTCATTTAATCCAACCAAGAGCCATAATAGAAATGATTCTGTGTTTTCACTCATTTAATCCAACCAAGAGTCATAACATAAATGATTCTGTATAAGAGATTCTTCTCTAGATTATAAACTTCTCCTTGAGGCCAAAGATGTTGCCCCTTTCTCCCTCTCTGTCTACAGCTCCGCGCAGAGAGGAGGAGTTCAGGAAATACTTGTGCTCTCAAATAACCTGGCCACCTGGTCTAAGTCCTGCGAGACGTACCACCTCACCAATGCCCTCCGCATCTCAGCACTCTCCCTGCCTCTCCAGGCATACCAGAGCCTTTCTGCTCTTTTCCACACCTGCATAGGTGTCTGCAAAGATTTCCTTCCACTGTGGATTATGTCATTGCTGGCTCATCCAAGCGGCTCAATTGACTTGGGACTTTCAACTATCTAGTGCAGACAGAGGAGGTCACCTCTCCTCTGTCCTCTGGACTTGTTTCCTGAAAGTCTAGCCAAGGGTGGGGATTTAGCAATCCCTGAGCATGCCCCCATCTCTGCCAGAACATTCTGCACTCTCCTGCTCCCAGAAACTTTGGTGTGCCTTGGCCACTGGCCAGCCTTTGGCAAAGCATAAAAAAAAAAAATAATGGCATAATCAACAAAGTCCTCAGAACTGTATAGGAAGCCTGACAAAACAAGCAACACTTATCAAGAGCCTACTATGTGCCAGGATATTAAAAGAATTTCTCGTCCTGGGTAGAAGCAAAATAATAATAATAACCTGAATTTGTTAAGATTTTCAGCTGTAAAGCATTGGACACAAAAGGCTACTTAAGAGAAAATTGAGTTGTCCCAAAGTAATCCTTGGGGCTTCCCAGGTGGCACTAGTGATAAAGAACTCATCTGCCAATGCTGGAGAAGTAAGAAACGTGGGTTCGATTCCTGGGTGGGGAAGATCCCCTGGAGGAGGGCATGGAAACCCATTCCAGCATTCTTGCCTGGAGAACCCCATGGACAGGGGAGACTGGGGGGCTACAGTCCATGGAGTCTCAAAGAGCATGACTGAGCATGCATACGCGCACACAAAGTGAGCTTTGAGACTTCCCTGGGCGTCCAGTGGCTAAGACTGTTCTCTCAACACAGGGAGGCTGGATTCCATCCCTGGTTGCGGAACTAGGTCCCACATGCCACAACTAAGTGTTCACAAGCTGCAGCTAAAGAGTCCCCATGCCGCAACTAAGACCCAGTGCAGCCAAATAAATAAATAAGTGTGCTTATTTTCTAGAGTGGTTTCATTCAGATACAAGCTTTGGTAAACAGTGGCCTCTGCTGGGTTCTACCCAAGGTCAGGCACTGGTGCGGATTCTGTTGCAGTGTTTCCAGGGGACAGGAGTGCCAGGGCCGTAAACTTGCTGCAAGGTACCAAGAGTTTCTCAGAACAGGGACTTCCCAGGTGATTCAGTGGTTTAGACGCAGTGCTTCCAAAGCAGAGGGCACCAGTTTGATCCCTGGTCAGGGAATTAAGATCAACTGGCATGGCCAAAAATAATAAATAAAAAATAAATGCTTAATAATTTAAAATATAGATTTTTAAAAAGTGAAGTGGGTTGCCGTTTCCTTCTCCAGAAGATCTTCCCGACCCAGGGATTGAACCCAGGTCTCCCACATGGTAGGCATTGTAGGCAGACGCTTTACCGTCTGAGCCACCAGGGAAGATCCCATAATTTAAAATATAAATTTAAAAAAAGAGTTTCTCAGGACTCAGAAATGTGGAATGTTGACAACACAGGGGGGCCAGGCAGCCATGGCAGGACCTAGGAAGCCCTGCCTCTCCTCACCTCTCGTTCTAATTTCAGCATCCAAACCTTTCTTCCCCACACTCATAGTCCATCCCCTAGGAACTGGTGAAGAGCCACACAGAAGGACGCCCCCCCCGACACACACACTTATAAACAAATGAGTTCAAGGAGTGGGAAAGAAGTCTCTTCTTCCAACAGGCCCTCTGGAAATAGCAGACCACACAGTAGCCCCTTTCCCTGCCCTCTCCCACCCTCCCTCATGATCAGAAAAATGATCCACCTTCATCCCTAACAGGAGAACCCACCAGAGCCGATTCACTAGTGAGGGTGGACCTGAGGGTCATTGCTTTGTTCAGTTTTCACTTGGGAAATGGGGCTTTTCTGGTATTCATCTGCTCAGTTGGGACTTCTGAAAACACTGGAAAGCAAAGCTTTCAAGTGCTATTTAGAGGACGACTATGTCATTGCTTGACTCAGAACAGCACAGAGCCCGTTTTCGGAATCCCCTAACCAAGCAACTTTGAAAAGTACCAGACACACCCCAATGACCTCACTGATACTCACAGGGGAAAAACGGATCTTCAAGTGAAGCCAGATGCAATTTTATATCCACACTGTTGCTGTCCACTGTTCCCAGCAAATGGGAGAAGCAAGTTCCCGCCAGGGCCCTGCAGCCTGAGTGCTGGAGGCAGAGTGTGGAGATGAAGCTCTTTACTGTGTTTAAAAAGAAAAGGCAGCAGAAGAAGATTTAAAACACTGCAAAAACTCACAGGAGACTCGGTTTAGCAAACTTGAGATGGGGCCAGTGGGACCGGAGCTCAAGCTACTGAATAAATACACCAAATACACAAAATACACCAAACCAAACAGGCCAGCTGATGGAAATTAGAAAGTGAGGAACAATCCAGAAATCCATAAGACAGCTGAGACTGGAAATGTGCCTCAAAATATTCAAAAGAGTATATGTATTTTTCCTAAAAAACTTTGCTATGCTCAGTTCAGTCGCCCAGTAGTGTCCGACTCTTTGCGACCCCATGAATAGCAGCACGCCAGGCCTCCCTGTCCATCAACAACTCCCAGAGTTCACTCAGACTCTCACGTCCATCGAGTCAGTGATGCCATCCAGCCATCTCATCCTCTGTCATCCCCTTCTCCTCCTGCCCCCAATTCCTCCCAGAGTCTTTTCCAATGAGTCAACTCTTCGCATGAGGTGGCCAAAGGATTGGAGTTTCAGCTTTAGCATCATTCCTTCCAAAGAAATCCCAGGACTGATCTCCTTTAGAATGGACTGGTTGGATCTCCTTGCAGTCCAAGGGACTCTCAAGAGCCTTCTCCAACACCACAGTTCAAAAGCATCAATTCTTCAGTGCTCAGTTTTCTTCACAGTCCAACTCTCACATCCATACATGACCACTGGAAAAACCATAGCCTTGACTAGAGGGACCTTTGTTGGCAAAGTAATGTCTCTGCTTTTCAACATGTTGTCTAGGTTGGTCATAACTTTTCTTCCAGGGAGTAAGCACCTTTTAATTTCATGGCTGCAGTCACCATCAGCAGTGACTTTGGAGCCCAAAAAAATAAAGTCTGACACTGTTTCCACTGTTTCCCCATCTATTTGCCATGAAGTGATGGGACCAGACGGCATGATCTTCGTTTTCTGAATGTTGAGCTTTAAGCCAACTTTTCACTCTCCACTTTCACTTTCATCAGGAGGCTTTTTAGCTCCTCTTCACTTTCTTCCGTGCTATGTTACCCTCAATAAAAGCTCTTGTTTACATCGTACTTTCTAAATATACCAAACACTGCTTTTTTGACAAAAAGAATTGTTAATTACAATTCAGCTAGCAAAAAAAAAAAAAACAGTCAGGGATCAGAAAACTACTGAAAAGGGCCAGGCAGTAAATATTTTCAGCTTTGTGGGCCATACAGCCTCTGTTTCCACATGTCAGTTCTATTCTTACAGCAGAGAAGCAGCTGTAGATGTATGTAAATAAACAGCAAGGCTGTGTTCCAATAAAATTTTGTTTACAAAAACAGATAACAGACTGAATTTGGCCTGTGGCCCATTCTTTGTGGACCCTGACTGTCACAAATAAAATAATTCAGATCTGGCAAAGTAAGAGAAAAAAGGTATAGTACTTTGCATATTTAAAATTTCCTAATATGCAGATCTGTCAAAATATCTTCACTTCTTATTACAAAACACATTTTTTAGTATACTGCATTGGTGTTTTTCTTTCTGGCCTACTTCACTCTGTATAATAGGCTCCAGTTTCATCCATCTCATTAGAACTGATTCAAATGTATTCTTTTTAATGGCTGAGTAATACTCCATTGTGTGTATGTACCACAGCTTTTTTATCCATTCATCTGCTGATGGGAGAGGGAGAGGGTGGGATGATTTGGGAGAATGGCACTGAAACATGTATGATATCATATATGAAATGAATTGCCAGTCCAGGTTCGATACATGATACAGGATGCTTGGGGCTGGTGCACTGAGACGACCCAGAGGGATGGTACGGGGAGGGAGGTGAGAGGGGGGTTCAGGATGGGGAACACGTGTATACCTGTGGCAGATTCCTGTTGATGTATGGCAAAACCAATACAATATTGTAAAGTAATTAGCCTCCAACTAAAATAAATAAATTTATATTTTTTTAAAAAAGCACATTTTTTATAGCTTCCTTGCCGAGCTTTTAAGTCTCTTTATTTCGGGTCCACAGTGACCACTTTCTCTGAGTTCCACTTTTCAAGCATGACTAAATCTTGGTGAGCAATTCACCAGCATCAGTGAGAAGCTAAGTGAAGGCTGGATGGATGGTTACAAATTCTGTTACAAATACAAATGGTAGAATCAAGAATGTCCATGCTTTCCATTACTTCAAATGTCTCACTGGAAGAATTTTTGTTTCCATTCCCCAAACTTCAGGGTCTTTGAATTTAAGTGCTAGGGGAGATGCTTCCACCAAGAAAGACAGTCAAGGTCCCATTAAACTCTCAGCTCTATCTGCCACCCAGGAACTTTGCAGTCCCCAAGCCATCAGGCCAGCAGGGAAAGAAAGGACTGCCCGTCTTATCATAGGTGATAGATAGTGATCATCAGAAGGAGACAGAATCGCTTTTACACAACAATGGCAGATATTTGATCACCCACATGATCCATCATGGGCTTTCCTGGTGGCTCAGTGGTAAAGAATCCACTTGCTGAATGCAGGAGTCATGGGTTCGATCCCTGGTCTGGAAAGATCCCCTGGAGGGCATGGCAACCTACTCCAGTTAAAAAATCCCATGGACAGAGAAGCCTGGCATGCTACAGTCCATGGGGGTCACAAAGAGTCAGACACGACTTTGCGACTGAACTACAAAAATAACCAATACTTTAGATAAACAAACCTCCAATATTCCCTGTAGAAGGAAATGACAACTTACTCGAATATTCTTGCCTGGAGATTTCCATGGACAGAGGAGCCTGGTGGGCTACAGTCCACAGCGTTGCAAAAGTGTCAGACTTGACTTAGCGACTAAATAACAATGACTAAACACCAAGATCCATCGCAGTGTATCAATACTCACTTGTCCAGTGTTGGTAGTGAATAGGCAATAAAGTACAGCAGGCATGGCCTGAGATAGGAATGGTGGCCAGGGGCTCAGACTGCTCAGGGGATAAAGGACTGTGTCGCCCTCCAGGTAAGCCACCTGTACCAGAAGAGGCCCTGGTGAGGGGAATGTGTAGGAGGAAAGGAGAGTACCACTGTGATCAGCAACTAGCTGTAGAAGCAGAGACCAGGTTCTTCTGACCATTCTCCTCCTTCTAAGTTTTCCCAGGAAGAGAACTATCAGAATCGCTGGGAGTTGTCCACACATGGAGTGGACTTATTATAAAAAGCAAGTGCATATAAATAGCACGAGTAGGCCTTGGTGGATGTTGTGATGTACCAACCAGTTCCCCACTACGGAACCAGTGGCCACTCTGCCAGCTACCACAAGTACTGAGAGCTGATGGCTCATAGCTGAGACCCACCTGGCGAACTGTTGTCAGCTCAAGGTCTTACCCAAGACTGCATGTCCTCTCTGGGGCCGTCCACATCCAGTGGCTGGTTGATGCAGGGGTTCATAAGTCTTCCACACTGGCTCAGTCACAGACATCTGTGGATGCCAGAGTTCTCTCCATGGGACAACCAGAGGCCTTTATTACAATTTCACTGCAGCTCAACCTCTCCTCTTGCCTGGTCCTGTACATGTTCATCCCCAGTGGACACTGTTCCTGGGAGCACTGACCACTAAAGTTCTCACACAAACATTTCCACTTTGAGTCCTCTTCCCAGAGAACCCACCATAACTCAGCAAGTGCATGTGAGGATTCATTGGGCACTCTGCTTTTATATGAAATGAAGAGGTGATAACAATTCTTACCTCATAGCATTGTTGTAAGAAGTCAATGAGCTAAACCGTTGAAAAGTAGTGAAAATGTTAGTCACTCAGTCATGTCTGACTCTTTGCAACCCCATGGACATTAGCCTACCAGAATCCTATGTCCATGGAGTTCTCCAGGCAAGAGCACTGGAATGGGTTGCCATTCCCTTCTCTAGGGGATCTTCCTGATCCAACTCAGGTTTCCTAAATTGCAGGCAGATTTTTTACCATCTGAGCCACCAGGGAAGTCAAACTAGTTGAAAGAGCTATGCAAACTGTAAAGTGCAAAAAAAAAAAAATTAACATAGCTTTGGTTAATTATCAGTACACAGCACTGTGATTACCTTTCTGTCTCAGGATGTATTGGATTGACCCAAAAGTTCATTTGGGTTTCTGAAAGATGATGCTGTGAAAGTGCTGCACTCAATATGTCAGCAAATTTGGAAAACTCAGCAGTGGCCACAGGACTGAAAAAGTTCAGTTTTCATTCCAATCCCAAAGAAAGGCAATACCAAAGAGTGCTCCAACTACCGCACAGTTGCACTCATCTCTCATGCTAGTAAAGTAATGCTCAAAATTCTCCAAGCCAGGCTTCAGCAGTATGTGAACCGTGAATTTCCAGATGTTCAAGCTGGTTTTCGAAAAGGCAGAGGAACCAGAGATCAAATTACCAACATCCGCTGGATCATGGAAAAAACAAGATAGTTCCAGAAAAACATCTATTTCTGCTTTATTGACGATGCCAAAGCCTTTGACTGTGTGGATCACAATAAACTGTGGAAAATTCTGAAAGAGATGGGAATACCAGACCACCTGACCTGCCTCTTGAGGAACCTGTATTCAGGTCAGGAAGCAATAGTTCGAACTGGACATGGAACAACAGACTGGTTCCAAATAGGAAAAGGAGTAGGTCAAGGCTGTATATTGTCACCCTGCTTATTTAACTTCTATGCAGAGTACATCATGAGAAACACTGGGCTGGAAGAAGCACAGGGTGGAATCAAGATTGCCGGGAGAAATATCAATAACCTCAGATATGCAGATGACACCACCCTTATGGCAGAAAGTGAAGAGGAACTAAAAAGCCTCTTGATAAAAGTAAAAGAGGAGAGTAAAAAAGTTGGCTTAAAGCTCAACATTCAGAAAACAAAGATCATGGCATCTGGTCCCATCACTTCATGGGTAATAGGTGGGGAAACAGTGGAAACAGTGTCAGACTTTATTTTTGGGGGCTCCAAAATCACTGCAGATAGTGACTGCAATCATGAAATTAAAAGATGCTTACTCTTTGGAAGAAAAGTTATGACCACCCTAGATAGCATATTCAAAAGCAGAGACATTACTTTGCCAACAAAGGTCCATCTAGTCAAGGCTATGGTTTTTCCAGTGGTCATATGGATGTGAGAGTTGGACTGTGAAGAAAGCTGAGCGCTGAAGAATTTATGCTTTTGAACTGTGGTGTTGGAGAAGACTCTTGAGAGTCCCTTGGACTTCAAGGAGATCCAACTAGTCCATTCTAAAGGAGATCAGTCCTGGGTGTTCTTTGGAAGGAATGATGCTGAAGCTGAAACTCCAGTACTTTGGCCACCTCATGCAAAGAGTTGACTCATTGGAAAAGACTCTGATGCTGGGAGGGATTGGGGGCAGGAGGAGAAAGGGATGACCGAGGATGAGATGGCTGGATGGCATCACGGACTTGATGGACGTGAGTTTCAGTGAACTCCGGGAGTTGGTGATGGACAGGGAGGCCTGGCGTGCTGCTATTCATGGGGTCACAAAGAGTCGGACACGACTGAGTGACTGAACTGAACTGAACTGAACTGAACTGAAGCTGTTAGAGGAATACCCAGATGAACTTTTGGGCCAACCCAGTATTCATCAAAGAGAAATTAGCAGTCTTGCCATGCTTGTCTGCAACAAATGAATGTTTTAAATCATAGTAGTGAATACGCTATGGCCTATGTTCTGAACTTGGTCTCTGGAACCAGACAGACCTTTATCTCTTTTACTGTATTTGATTGAATTGAAGATATGAGTGATTGTAGGCTATGACATAACACTTTTTATCTGTTAAACATTTTATGTAAGGATTCATGAAACAGCCAATGTAAATTTCATGAGCCATAGATTTTTATCATCTGTCTCCTCTGTGTGCATATGTTAAAAGGAATATATATGTGAACGAAATCAGTTGAGGGATTTTTGGAATTTGTTCCCACATAGGATCTGACTCTTCTGAGTCATTTTAGATTCAGAGTCAGAGTTGTCCATGCTTTTTCACACCATATTGTCCAGTATCCACCAGTCCATCAAGAGCATGCACAGTGCAGTGTGTCATAGGAAAATCTACAGAGGACTAACTAACGCCAATGGTGCTGGCTTCACAGTGCTGCAGAGCTGCCCCACTTTTAACTCCAGCTTTGGGAAAGACACTAAGCAAATCTAATGCACTTCCTCTCTCACTGTTCCCACAACCATTCAGTCCATGAGAGCTAAAATCCCACACTGCTTGCTGCTTCTGGGCTGTTCTTCCAAATATTTGGCACACATTCTGCAAGTTTTCATCCTGGCATTCTTGATGTTGATGACCAAGCAGACAATGACATCAGTCGAAACTGCTGGCTGGCTACAGTGACTGTAAGACTCTATCAGTCTTAAGATGTGGCAGAATATCATAGAAAATAAAATGTGGGGAAAAAAAGTTGCTTCAGAATCAATATGATGGAGTAATCCCCTCTAAAGCTGTTTCCTTACATAATAGTATATATAATATATATTATATACTATACACTATATATACTATATATATACTATACTATATATACTATTAAAATAGTATATAATATATATTATATATACTATTATGTAAGGAAACAGCTTTAGAGGGGATTACTCCATCATATTGATTCTGAAGCAACTTTTTTTCCCCACATTTTATTTTCTATATATACTATAGTGTATATATAGTATAGTATATATACTATTATATATAAATATATTTAATAATTATATAAATATATATAATGATACTTGCCTCACCTTGCTGTTGTAAAAATATTTCAGATAGCTCAGAGGGAGTGATCTGGTACACCGTGAATAGTTAATAATATTTGCTATTACTATTATTATGATTATTTGCTAACCTCAGCTAAAAGATGCTTTTTCATTTGCATTGTGTATTCCTGAACTCAGGATCAGCAGCTGAAAAATGTCACCCAGTGACTTTTTATTTACCAACCTGAACAGGAAGCATACTTATTGGTTCTTGAAATCCCCTTTCTCTAATTTGGTTTTCTATTGTATCTCTAGTATAGGTCTCCTCTCCTACTAGGCTTAAAATTCGTGAAAGAGACTGAGTCTAGAAGACCAATATTTAAAAAAAAAAAAAAGCACACAGAGCACATACAGTGCCCATCAGAGCTCTCTCGTTAGCTAGTATTAATTGATCCATGAGACTGTACTTTCGAGGCTTTCATTAGTACTATTACTAGAGTATTTTTTAAGATTTATTATTATTATCACTATTGTTGGCTGTGGTGGGTCTTTGTTGCTACACATGGGCTTTCTCTAGTTGCAGCAAGTGGGGGATACTCTTCACTGGGGTAAGGGCTTTTCACTGCAGTGGCCTGTGGAGCACAGGCTCTAGGCTGGGGGCTCAGTAGTCGTGGCACACGGGCTTAGCTGCTCCAAGGCATGTGGGATCTTCCCAGAGCAGGGATAAAACCAGGGTCCCTTGCATTACAAGGCAGATTCCTAACCCTGGACCACCAGGGAAGCCCCAGAATATTAACTGAGTGAAATTCAAAATAAGAATATGCCTTAGTTTTTCTGATCTCTGAATTTAAATTTCTGTATAAAATAATTGTTTCACATAAAAGTTTTATACCAAAGACAGGTCCGCAAGGAACATTCAAATCAACATATTACATGGTCCAATTACTCCTTTAAAAAACAGAGTTACCAAGTAGGTATGGATTCAACGGAAGAGGGAAAAAAAAACATGTTTGCAACTGCTGTTTCAACTCTCTGGCTGCCTCTGTGACCACTGGTATTTACAGAAGCCAGAAAATGGCAGGTTTTATTCTCTTTGATTATTATACTGTTCAGAAGCCTCTTTGCTTCCTAGACTCCTCCTAGCCTTTCTTTTAAGAACTGCAAACATTCCAACAACCATTTTCAAACACCTTAATTTTACCAATAATCAAGTATTCAGACTGGAGAAGACAAACTCTGAGAAACATACTTCAAAGTAAGGACACATCATTTTTCCCAGACCTAGAACAAAGTCTATACAAATCCAAATTTCATGTTTCACAAACAGGATTTTGTAACTGATTGTACACTAAACGCTGAATGGAATATCAGACTCATTTGCCATATGTAGGATTTCATCTGTTGTCAATCATTTGTAGTTTCACGTTACAGTTATACATATGCTGAGATTACAAAGTGATGACAGATTTCATGAAACATGCACAAAAATAGGAACACATGTGCTAGAGTACGAATGTATAGAAAGTAGCTTATATGCAAACCCTATGTTTGCTTATTACCAAAAATGGCATGAAAAATGTGGTCAGAGTTGCCTTCCTCTCGCTAATCCAGTCACTTCTATGTAGTGCTAGAGAAAAACATCATCCAATTCCTGAGCTACCAGAAAACCACCTCTTCCCATTGCTGCCTCACAGTGCTTGTGAAATAAGCACCCGTTCTACCTCTCTGTGGTTTCCTAGGTAAAGACTCCGCCTGTGATGCAGGAGACACAGCAGAGGCGTGTTTGACCCCTGGGTCGGGAAGACCCCCTGCAGTAGGAAATGGCAACCCATTCCAGTATTCTTGCCTGGGAAATCCCGTGAACAGAGGAGCCTGGAGCGCTACAGTCCATGGGGTTGCAAAAGAGTCAGGCATGACTGACCACACACACAAGCTCTATTTCTACACGCAATTCGGAAGGCAGAAAGCCAGAGGCTGGAATATGTTGGAAATTGTTAGTTAGGTTAATACTTGAGATTTCCAAATTGGTGACGTTAGAGACTCAGTAGACACCCCAATCAGTGCCCAACTGGTACTGGAAATAGCCTCACAAGTCAGTGGGACTGATCTCACCATTCACTACATGCAAGAATTGCTTTGCCTGGATACCTTACATGTGCCATGTAGGGGGCTGACTGGTTGAGCAGGATTAAGCTCAAAGAGCCAGTTCTGCATAGAGCCCACTCAAGGAGCTGGCAGCACCAGTGATCGATTGCATGGAACTGATCTGAAGGCTGGTCTGTAAATATCCAGAAAGGGAAAAAGAAACTTGAATTACCAGCTAGCCTGAAAGAAAAAAAGATAAAACCCTGCAAATGATGATATTACTCACAGAAAAGCTCGTCAGCCAGGAGGGTGACCCCACAGAGATCCAACCCCAAAATTCAGGTGAGAATACGACCCTGATCTGAGAGGGATAAGGATCACCCTAAGGGCAGATGCTGCCATTGAAGCCAGATGGGGATTAGCCTGCTAGACGGAAATGGGGAAAACTCAAACAGAATTTTGCTGGCATTTGAAATTACTTCCATTAAACAGAGCCCATTTCTCTCACTGACCCTGACTTAATACAGGTCTGATCTATTCATTTAGACTCAGGAGAAAATACCTGGATTTGAATAAGGTTACCAAGAGAGAGAACTATGAAAAAAAAGAACTGTCATATCATGATTCTTTAAAAAATGAAAGAAAATGATAATAATAGAAGAATTTAAACCACTTTGTCAGATTTCTTAAGCCATAACGGGTAGCAGGCTGTTCCCATGAGTTGTTATGTTAAAGCATCTTACTTATGTAATAACGAAATTGTGAAAGTGTAAGTCGCTAAGTTATGTCTGACTCTTTGTGACCCCGTAGACGGTAGGCTGCCAGGCTCCTCTGTCTGTGGAATTCTCCAGACCAGAACACTGGAGTGGGTAGCCATTCCCTTGTCCAGGGGATCTTCCCAACCCAGGAATGGAATCCAGGTCTCCTGCACTGCAGGCGGATTCTTCACTGTCTGAGCCACCAGGGAAGACCATGTAATATCAAATGTAATCCCCATTTCAGGTGCTTCATTTTAAGACAAGCGTTACTTTTCGCCCTGTCAAACTTTTAAAGCAACACTTCACCACCCTAGTTATCCTCAAAGGGAAGCATCCACACTCCAGTTTGAGCTTTCCCACCCTTCTCTGTCTGCGTGAAGAGCAAATGATAGGGTATTCTTTCTCTCGGTTTCTCTGCCAGAAAGAACACCTTATCATTGCTTTGTTCAAGTCATTGCATTGTTCCTGGCATCAGTGTAGTGGGCTGTGATCTGTAGGAAGTGACAGTTCAGATCCCAGGACAAGACAAAGGGCCGCAATTCCTGGTGCCTGCATCACCCTGATGGTCCTTGCTTTGAACATTCTATATCTGAACAAGGGTTGGAAATGGATTAGAAAGAAATGTGGCAGGAAGCCCCACCATGGTCATTCTGGGGAGACAGTAAAGTCTCCCAAGCAGATTAAGGGAGAAGCTTAACAAGCTTAGGGCCCCAGGCAAAGCATCCAGATGCTGCAAATAAACAAAAAGTGAGTGAGGAGCCTGATCTGCCCTGGAGAGCTTGGAAGGGTATCTGAGGGTCATTGGGGGAAAACACATAGAAAAACAAAGTAGCCAAAGAACACCTCTCAGAAAACATAAGTACTTTTCCCAAAGAAGAGGACTAAATAAGTCCTAAGGGCCTGAGGACCATTGCAAAAACAACCAGAAGTGAAGGAGAGAGGCTGGCCATGATACAATTGGGAAGAGGCGGTTGATGACAAATGGAGAGAGGGTCCCTGCTCTGTCAACAAGGATGACCTCTACTCAGCCCCTCCAACAGTGTTAGGGAATCTTTTGTTGTTGTTGTTGTTGTTTTTCAGATAATTAAGTTATGTGTGTGTGTGTGTGTGAACAACGAACCCAGACGATATTCAATAATTGCACAAGCCAGACAAAACAATGTGTGTGCCCTGATCCTACCCTAAGTCTCCAGTTTGTAATCTCAAGCGTTTCATTCTTTGGAACTACCTAAAAATAAAATATATGCACACAAAAGACAGATAAAAGAAGGAAAGAACAAAGATCCACAAACAACTGGTATTACAGTTAAGTACGTCACCTGTTTCCCCAGGCCAGAGAGTCTTGGACATATCTGTCAATGAGAGGCTCGCTAGCTGTCATCATATCAGATAAGACTTGGAATTTCAGTGACTTAATATAGTGAAATGACATAAAATAAAAACCACACAATTACTTCTTGCTCCCCCACAGCTCACTCTGGTGTCTGGGGGGAGGTGGGAGAGGTGATTGGGGTGGGGTAGATGCAGGGTGCTCTCCAGCAGACTTCTTCAGTGCGTACGTCTGCTGTCTTCAGCAGGGGTTTCTCTAGTTTGCTCCGGGGAGAGAGGCTGTGAAGCTTTCTCGATTTCCCCGGCCACAAAGGGAAGGGGGATAGCCCATGAAAGGAGGTGCTCACAGGCCACTCAGTGAACTGGCACACATCACTTCCACCTACATTCCACTGGCCAGAACTCAATGTCATAGTCACATCCAAATGCAAGGGAGACTGAAAATTATTGGCTCTAAAAATAAAGAGGGGGTGGTGGGGAAACTGACTAGAAAAAATGTTACCTGACACTGCATGCTCGCGCTCAGTCCCTTCAGTCGTGTCCGACTCTTTGCGACCCCGTGGACTGCTGCCCACCAGGCTCCTCTGTCCATGGGATTCTCCAAGCAAGAATACTGGAGTGGGTTGCCATGCCCCCCTCCAGGGTCTTCCTGACCGAGGGATCAAGCCCTGTGCCTAACTGCATCTCCTGCATTGCAGGCGGATTCTTTGCCACTGAGCGACCAGGGAAGTCCCGTTACTTTGAGGACAGCAAACAATTTTCTCTCTCTCATTTCTACTTGTTGCTGTGAGCTTTACTCACAGTTTTACCCATTTATTGCTGAGACCTCCCCAAACGCATCTTGCCTTTCCTTGGGGAGGTGTCCTTTGAACTATTGCTTTTTTGATCCAAATTCCTTCATTCTGCTTTCAAGCCTCCCAAAAGAACATCTAAAGAGTACCTTCCCACTGGGAATGCCAAGGGCTTTCTTCCCATGCTCCCATGAGTGTTAAAGTCTCTGGTTTCTGCCCACAACTTACAGAGTTTGGATTTTGTTCTTTTTAACTTGTAACCTCTCTCCCATTCCCAGTGACTCAGCTGTGGTCCAGAGATAAATCTGTTGGTTTGAAAACTGGCCCTCATACACAGAGAGCAGGGAGAGACCAAAAAAAAAGAGGCAGAGCACTTCAGATTGATGGGTGGCAGGTTTAATAAACAAGGGAACTTGTATACAAGGCTTAGCTTGGGCAACTGCAGGACAGTAAGCACATCACAGCAACCACTGACTGAAATCTTAAAAGCTTGTATGGAGACCTTAACTGGGTTCAGTCATGTCAAATGCTCTTCCAGTTTCAAGGCCAATGCAGGAGACACCGGAGATGTGGGTTCAGCCCCTGGGTTGGGAAGATCTCCTGGAGCAGGGCCTGGCAACCCACTCCAGTATTCTTGCCTAGAGAATCCCCATGGATAGAGGAGCCTGGCAGTGATAGTCCACGGGCTCATAGTCAGACGCGACTACCTGACTGAGCACGCAGGCACAGCGCGTAGGTCAATGAGCAGTCACATCCCGTCAATGACCTTCTCTAACAAAATCTAAAAATTTCAGGTTCTTTATTCAAAATGTCCTCATCCTTCTAAGCTATTAGTTATTGAACCAAGTGTACCATAACTGATTCTCTTTCCCTAAAGTTCAGTCTCTTCCAAAGAAGCACCTTCATTCTTTATGTAAAATGATTTCCCTACAAAACCCAAACTATCAGTCCTTAGGAAGGCCGATACATGTTTTCATCCGATCAGTATATGCAACTTGAATCAAAATATACTCTTACATTTAAACAAAAAGTGTCTGAACAACATCAAGGAAATTAAAATACAAAAACTGTTTCTAAAGGTTCTTGGACACATTTTTTAATTCAGCAAAATGATTTTTTAAACTAATTAGTTTGGTCTACTTTCATATGTCTAAGATCTCCAAAGAGCATATACTTTACTGGCAGTATTGACTATTTAAAACATTATTGGATGATGAACAGCAATCTCACTACTGGGCGTATACCCAGAGAAAACCATAATTCAAAAAGAGACATGCACCCCAGTGTCCACTGCAGCACTATCTGTAGTAGCCAGACCACAGAGGCAACCTAAATGCCCTAAAACAGAGGAATGGATAAAAAGAATGTGGCAGATAATTACAATGGAATATTACTGAGCCATAAAAAAGGAATGAAATTGGGTCATTTGTAGAGATGTGGATGAACCTAGAGACTCTTATATAGAGTGAAGTGAGTCAGAAAGAGAAAAACCAATATTGTATGTTAATGCATATATATGGAATCTAGAAACATGGTATAGATGCTCTTATTTGCAAAACAGAAATAGCAACACAGATGCAGAGAGCAATGTATGGACATTGAGGGGGATGGGTAAGAATTGGGAGCTTGGGATTGACATATGTGCACTACTGATACTGTGTATAAAATAGATAACTAATGCAAACCTACTGTACAGCTCAGGGAACCCTACTCAGTGCTCTGTGCTGACCTAAACAGAAAGGAAATCCAAGAAATGGTTGGGGGGGGAGGCGGCAATACATGTACACAGGTAGCTGATTTACTTTGCTGCACAACAGAAACTCACTCAACATTGTAAAGCAACTATACTCCAATAGAAATTAATTTTTAAAAGAAAGTTAAAAATAAAAGGAAAAGATAAAAAATAAACTACTGGTTGATCTAAGGAACCAGCCAGAGCCACACTCCACCTAGAGTACGTATATTAGAAACAGAAAAATTCGTATTTAAGATGAGGAAGCTATAACAGGATATGCTCACTGAAATTTGATTCATGATAGGAGAGGCCTATTTGATGTTCTTTAGAAAGTAAATGTAAAAATGCACCCATATAAACAGGAAGGAATCTCAGTGACCTTGCATCCTACCTTACACTAGTCACCAGTTTGTCAGGTGACAAATCTAAGGTTTCTGGACATGACATAATTTATCCCAGATCACACAGTTAGCAACTGAAAGAACTTGTTTAGGACCCAAGTCTTCTGCTGACACATCCAATCCCTCCCCTGACAGAAAGGCTACAACGCTGGGCATTTATCACCTGGCTTTCTTTGCTCCATCTCCCGATAATCAATTCTTTACTCCTTCAGCAGCTCATTTACTTTACTTCAGCAAGATTAATTCTCTTCACTTTCTCCTTCTTGTGGCTCGTCCACCAGGTGCTCAGCCGCTGAGTCATGTCCGACTCTTTGCGACTCCATGGACTATTACCCCCAAGGCTCCTCTCTTCATGGGGACTCTCCAGGCAATAATCCTGGAGTGAGTTGCCATTTCCTTCTCCAGGGGATCTTCCCGACCCAGGGATCGAACCTGCATCTCTTGAGTCTCCTGCATTGGCAGGCTGATTCTTTATCATTCTGCCACCTGGGAAGCCCACTCATGTTTATGATTCCACTAGGTATTTCTCAAAATTCAGACATGAAAAGCCAGCCTTGACTTCCACATATGTTTTGTGCCTCACAGCTGTCTTCTAATTAACTCAGTCATCAACTGTGTGACTCAAAGAAGCGGAAATTGATGCTTTCCCATCACTTTCTTTTAGTTTTGCAAATATTTATTACCCACTTAATGGAGGCCATCTGTTGCACAAGTGCTAAATTGAATATATTTATCAACTCCAAATATGCCCTTGTGGTTTCAACATATTCTTGCCCACATAATGCCTTTACCGTTCTCAGGATCTAAGTGCTGAGAAAGACAGGGAAGAGGTAGGGCTTTAAAAATGTGTCCCAGACATAGAGTGGACATTGGCATTCAAGGTAAAATTCGAGACTTGATAACTTACCACGATACAATTATCTAAATTTTGACTTTTGAAGATTAAGTCTATTGTGCTCTGTCATGTCTGACTCTTTGCAACCCCATGAATTGTAGCCCAGCAGGCTCCCTCTGAATTCTGCAGGGAAGAATACTGGAGTGGGTTGCCATTCCTTTCTCCAGGGGATCTTCCCAACCCAGGGATTGAACCCAGTTCTCCGGCATCACAAGCAAATTCTTTACCATCTGAGCTACCAGGGTGTTTTGGCATCTCTTCATTTCTAGTCTCTCTCGGCCATGTTTCAGACTTTTCTCAGAATATGAGGGGTCCTTTGTGCCCAAAACCAAGGCATCGTGACTGTCCAGGTTTCCAATCCTGGGCCATATGGGACAGACAGGTGACACCTCGGGGCCTCCCCAGCAGGGGTCGGCTCAGCTCTTCTGGGCTCCCCTGCACAGACTGCAATGACCAGAGGCTGATTTTTCTCTGTAGCTGGAAGTCTTAGCGTTGGAAGCTTCAGGCAGTCCATCCCGTGCCATTAGCAGTGCCCTGCTGCCTTCCATTCTATCCACACCGAGTGACAGCAATGGTTTTCCAGAGCTGATAGGAGGGAAGGTACAGCAGATGCTGTGGGAGATGGGCGGGCTGCCCAGACCCCAGTCAATCCCTCAGAACTGAGGCACTCTTGGAATTCCCCAGGTACTAGGAGTGTTGGCCCTTAACTGCATCCTTCAGGACCTGTCCTCACCCCAACCTCTCCCTGCAGCCTGATTACTGGATGATTCTGCCATGTGTGGGGTGCAAGAACCCGGCCCCTTTGGCCTCCCTCTGGGACAATTCAGGAGGACTATCTCAGCTCCCGAGTTCCCCACGGATCAGACAAAGTCTTCAAGGCAACTTCTTTACTGTCCAGTGCCTCCTCCTATCCATTCACACTTCCATCGCCCACTCACAGGGGCTGTTTCTGAGAGCACTGCCCACTAATCCCCCAGCAAGCAAATCTCAGAGTCTGTTTCCAGCGAACTTGACCTAAGACCAGAAGGTGACATGACTGAGGATTCACCATGAATGTAACAATATCTCGATGACTTCTTGATTCTCTCCTATTTGGTTCAATAGATGTAAATATGAATAAATGATAAATAAACGTGTGCATGTATGTGTGTCTGAGTGTGTGCCTAATTGATCACTTCTTACAGTCAGGCACTATTCTAAATGCTTGTTTTATGCTAGCTCACTTAATAAGCAAAACAATGCTATGAATGTGGTGCTATTATTTTCCACTTCCAGATCTGGAAACAGAGTTAACTGCCCGTATCATGCAGCACTAACTGACAAAAGTCAAGATTTAAACCCGAGCCCAGAGACTCACACAATCATATTAGAACATAGAGGGTCAAACTAAGAGCTATGAGAGTATATTGCTTTGTGTGGGGCAGTGTCACAGCTTCTGGGTGATTAAACGTTCTGAAAATCTTTTTATTTCTGCTTTGTTCTCTACATTCCCAAAGGGGTCCTGTTGTGGAAAGGCTGCTTGCATTAGTGTAAAATTACTCATTTTGCTTCCAAAGCCAGTTACACTCATTCTATTCTCCTAGGAGAACAGCTGGTTACGGTTGCTGTGCTGCGCCATTGCCAGTGGGACATGAGAAACAGGCTCTGGGGGCTTCTAGGAAAATATGCATTGGTTAGAAAAAGACGCAAATGAAGAAAAGACCTCTTTTCTGTCTGGATGGTAGTTTTTTGATATGGCTCATGGAATAGCAGCAGCTATCTGTGATGAGAAGGGATGATAGCCTTTCTCTAGGACAAAGCCAACAGGCCAAAAAGGGTGTGGAGGCAAGGTGGAAAGAATGTGGGTCCCTGGCATTTTGTTTAGATTCTCAGGCTTCCCTGAGATGGTAATGAATCAGATGGTAACGAATCTGCCTGCAGTGCAGAATATCTGAGTTCGATCTTTGGATCAGAAAGATCCCTGGAGAACGGCAGGGCAACCCACTCCAGTATTCTTGCCTGGAGAATTCCATGGACAGAGGAGCCTGGCAGGCTACTGTCCATAGGATCACAAACAGTCGGCCACAACTGAGTCGGACATGACTGAGTTGGACACAACTGAGTGACTAACACTTTCACTTTCACTAAACAACTATAGACTCATCACATCTGCATGGTCCAACACATGTGAAATAATATAGTTATGGATTGTTTTAGCTACTGAGTTTAGGTTGTGGGCAGGGGAGGGAGGTTAGAAAAAAATATGAAATTTAAGGATTAGTCCTTTTTAGAAAAGACAGAGGAACCAGAGATCAAAATGCCAACACATGTTGGATCATCAAAAAAGTAACAGAGATCCAGAAAAACATCTACTTCTGCCCTATTGACTGTGCCAAAGCTTTTGACTGTGTGGATCACAACAAGCTGAGGAAAATTCCTCAAGAGACGAGAACAGACCACCTGACCTGCCTCCTGAGAAATGTGTATGCAGGTCAGGAAGCAAAAGTTAGAACCAGACATAGAACAGCATACTGGTTCCAAATTGGGGAAGGAGTACATCAAGGCTGTATATTGTCACCCTGCTTATTTAACGTATATGCAGAGTACATCATGAGAAATGCTGGGCTGGAAGAAGCACAAGCTGGAATCAAGATTGCCGGGAGAAATATCAATAACCTCAGATATGCAGATGACACCACCCTTATGGCAGAAAGCGAAGAGGAACTAAAGAGCCTCTTGATGAAAGTGAAAGAGGAGAGTGAAAAAGTTGGCTTAAAGCTCAACACTCAGAAAACAAAGATCATGGCATCTGGTCCCATCATCATTGCAAATAGATGGGGAAACAGTGGAAACAGTGGCTGACTTTATTTTGGGGGGCTCCAAAATCACTGCAGATGGTGACTGCAGCCATGAAATTAAAAGACACTTGCTCCTTGGAAGAAAAGCTATGACCAACCTAGAGAGCATATTAAAAAGCAGAGACATTACTTTGTCAACAAATGTCCATCTAGTCATAGCTATGGTTTCTCCGGGGGAAGTCATGTATGGATGTGAGAGTTATATTATAAAGAAAGCTGAGCACCAAAGAATTAATGCTTTTGAACTGTGGTGTTGGAGAAGACTCTTGAGAGTCCCTTGGGTTGCAAGGAGATCCAACCAATCCATCCTAAAGGAAATCAGTCCTGAATATTCATTGGAAGAACTGATGCTGAAGATGAAACTCCAATACTTTGGCCAATTGATGTGAAGAACTGACTTGTTGGAAAAGACTCTGATCCTGGGAAAGATTGAAGGTGGGAGAAGAAGGGGATGACAGATGATGAGATGGTTGGATGGCATTACTGACTCAATGGACATGAGTTTGAGCAAGCTCTGGGAGTTGGTGAAAGACTGGGAAGCCTGGCTTGCTACAGTCCATGGGGTCACAAAGAGTCAGACACAACTGACCTACTGAACTGAACTGAACTGAACTGAGGGTTTAGTCAAATAAATATAAAAAAGATACTGTAATAAATAGATGACAAGAAGTATGTTGCAATTAAAATTAATAGAAAAGTTAGACCAGAAAGTAGGATAAATGATAAGACAGAAAGGTCTGAATCTGGCCAGTCACTAACTTAAATGCACAGGAAGAGAAAGTACTTTATTTCTATGATCCTTCAATCATTTGCATATTTTTGTAATACTGGTCCTTCAAGAAGGATTCAGTTTAAATTCTTTGAACATGTTTTGTGTACCAATAGTCTTACATTTATTATTTCAATTGACATTCTTGGCCTCATTTTTTAAAGAAGAGATAATAGGCTTAGAGAGCCTATACTTTAATTTTCTAATAACAGAAACCTAACTTGAATCAACTTAAGGGTACAAAAAAGGGTTTATTTACAATAGATCTCCTTATCTCAAAGTAGGAAATTGCCATGCAAAAAAGCTGTGAATACAAGCCACCAGCAACACACAATGAAATATAAAATAGAAATAACCAAGGAAAGCGGAGAATTAGCAGAGAAGGAACAATCACCCTAGATTTCAACATTCTCCAGGTTGAGTAGGGCTTAGACGATGCTCGCACCAGGACCAAAGCCCCAGTAGTGAAGATGACTGCCCCTCTAATGCTCCACAGCTGTAAAGGGCCGGTGGGCAGGTAATAGCCACATGACATGGCAATGTAGGAGCATCCCACATCACAGAAATGGCCCCATTACAGAGGAAGAGCCTCAGAGCTCAGTGGCTGGTGTGAGCATGCTCTTCTCTGGCTAACCCAGACCAGCTAAGCCAGCTTTCGGCTATGCTACCACAAGGGAAATAACTGTGTTCTCAGAGCATCCAGATTTCTGTCCTGGCAGGAATGCAGGTGGAAACTGGGACTGAATTAAAACCAAGTGTCTCCAGCCATCATCTCTGCTACTATTTCTGGACCTAATTCATGACAAATGTGTGCCTTTTACATCTCTTTCAACACAGTGAAAAACGTGGCTCCTATGGCTCTTGAGTGTACATATTATGGCGCAGCCACATAGAGAAAAAAATGTATCTGAAAGAAGAAAAATAAACTTATGAGTGCTGGATAGCATGCACTGATCTAATGAACTATGGTCAGAGAGTTAAAAGTCATGTTAAATGTGTATGAATACTCATTACGGCTCTGTGAATGGATGGATGCTGGGTAAATAATCCTATAGAAAGACTGAATAATTGACCAGTAGTAGAAAATGTTAGAACCCAGATTTGGATTTCAGTTTTGCACTCAAAACTCTGCTATCTTCTTCACTGTGTTACAAAAATGAATGAATGGAACTTGGAAACACTAGAGGGTAGTAATTAATTTGTTCTCACAGAACTATTCCTACACGCTTCTCAGGTCTATCTGAGTTCTCAGGAATAGTTATCTTTATTTATTTATTTTTTAGTCAAGATTTTTTTTTATATCTTCTCTGAAAACCACTTTCAGAAAGAAACAAATTTCCTGTTAACTATATTTAAAAAATAAATTGGGAAATACCCTTAAAAGCCATAGTAGTACAGTAGTTAAAAAAGTCATAATGCCTCCACGTAATAGAGTGATATGACTGAGCGACTTCACTTTCACGTTTCACTTTCATGCATTGGAGAAGGAAATGGCAACCCACTCCAGTGTTCTTGCCTAGAGAATCCCAGGGACGGGGGAGCCTGGTGGGCTGCCGCCTGTGGGGTCACACAGAGTCTGACACAACTGAAGCGACTCAGCAGCAGCAGCAAGCCATTAAAAATTATAACTTTGAAACACAGAATAATATAGAATGGTCATAATATATGATGAAAGAGAGTACAGTAGTATATTATATAACCCCAGTTTTATAAAACACACAGTTGTGTTATGTGTATTCATGGAAAAAAATCTAGAAGGATAATCTGAGTGGCAGGATTGCAGATAAATATTATCATTTAATTTTTTAATTGTTCATATAATATAAAACATATTCACTTCTACATTCAAAAAGTCTTTCTGTTATATAGTGATTGTGCTAGAGACAGGTTATAATGAAAGTTTACATGTAGACAACTTATTTTATACAACTTTGGGTTCCTTTTAAGTTTGTTTTTTTTTTTAAGTAAAAGGTAGTCATCAAAGATGGCAGAACCATACAATTAGAACTTCTAAACAAGATTAATGAGAAATTAGGCAACAAAGAATTAGATCTGTAAGGTATGGACATTTCATTTTCTTTCTTCCTTTTGTTTTTATACCTTGTCTAGCAGAAGTATAGATATATTAATATTTACCTCCCGGCAAAAGTGTGACTAATAACAAATAAAGTAGACGATCAAAAGACTTTGAAAGAGGTGAAATGCTAAAAACAGAAGAGAAAAGAAAAAACTTTATAGGGTTAAAATAGTTAAGTTAATCAAAATGAAAATGCTTTGCTGAAAAAATCCACACATGTAGAAATCAAAGATCAGGGTACTACGTGAAGAAACACTGTTGTTTACCTTTTGTTAGCATTCCCCTTATTCTGTCTTCTACATCTTACCCTCTTTCCAAGACTGTTACCTCCTAAAGGCACAAATAGTTCTTTTCACCTTTACAGCCCTAACTTCTGCTGGAAACACTGCAAAGGGGAAACAGGGCTCCTCACTGCCTCCCTACAGCCCCTTTTCTAGGCAATATCACCACATCTTGACCAGTTTTCTTCCCCTCCTCCTCTCTGCCCTCTCCCCAAGCACACACACAAATACTCCAGAGATCAGAATCCCTCCTGGATTCCATACTTCGAAATCTGTCTTTCTTGGGTCCGTCCCCTCAGCCACTTATAACCCCTATGATTTAGCATATTCTGGATTTGGAATTACAACTCTAAAAATTACTTTGTAACTACAGGCTTACAGATCTTCAAATACAAAATATCTAACAAAAAATAGTTACGTGTCATCGTTCACTATTGTTAAAAAAAGTTTATATATTTATGAATACACACACACACATATATATATGTTTATGTATATATAAATGGGTTTTCCAGGTGGCTCTAGTGGTAAAGAACCTGTCTGCCAATGCGGGAGATGTAAAAGAGGCAGGTTCCATCCCTGAGTTGGGAAGATCCCCTGGAGAAGGAAATGGCAACCCACTCCAGTATTCTTGCCTGGAAAATCCCATGGATGGAGGAGCCTGGACGGCAGAGTCAGACACAACTGAAGCAACTTAGCATGCACTCATACATATATATATATATGAGTGCACTCATACATATATATATATATTTACACAAATATATGTGTTCATGTATATATATATATATATATTCTAAATCTAGCTTGTACATCTGGAAGTTCTTGGTTCACATACTGCTGAAGCCTAGCTTTTAGAATTTTGAGCATTAATCTTGCTAGCATGTGAAAATGAGCACAATTGTATGGTAGTTTAACATTTTTTGGCAATGCCCTTCTTTGAGATTGGAGTGAAAACTGACTTTTTCCAGTCCTGTGGCCACTGCTAAGTTTTCCAAATTAAAAAGCAGAGATATCACTTTACTGACAAAGGTCTGTATAATCAAAGGTATGGTTTTTCCAGTAGTCATGTATGGATGTGAGAGTTGGGCCATAAAGAAGGTTAGGGGATGAAGAATTGAATTTTGAATTGTGGTTCTGGAGAAGAATTTTAAGAGTCCCTTGGAGAGCAAAGAGATCAAACCAGTCAATCCTAGATGAAATCAACCCTGAATATTCACTGGAAGGATTGATGCTAAAGCTGAAGCTCCAGTACTTTGGTCACCTGGTGCAAAGAGTTGATTCATTGGAAAAGACCCTGAGGGCAAAAGGAGAAGGGGGCAACAGAGGATGAGATGGTTGGATGGCATCACTGATTCAATGCACATGAGTTTGAGCAAACTCTGGGAGATAGTGAAAGACAAGGAAGCTGCAGTTCATGGGGTCTCAAATAGACATGACTTAGTGACTGAACAAATATCTGGTTTCACAGCCGGTCTTCAGCTTCCTTTCCTAGTTGTGTTATTAAAAATAATACTCCATTTTGTCTGCTCTAAGATTAGCACATGTTGAGAAAAGATGGAAAAATATCAAAACCCAAGAATAAAAAATGTCATTCACAAATCTGCCATAGTAATAGGGTTACTGTCAACGTTTCAAACTATTTCCTCCAGACTTTTCCCATGCATGAGTTTTATATTACAATTTCTATTATAAAGTTATAAAATACAATTTCACATTCTACTCTTCCTTACATTTAATAATTTACCATAATTATTCCATGTCATTACAATTTCTGTGTAATATTCGCAGAAAAATAACTGAGCAAAATATGACTAGAACTCCCCAGACACATACAAATAACATGCAACATGACTGAGAGATAAATCTTTGTTTTTTACATGGATATTTGGGAGTTATTACCACAACATCATCCAGGCTCTCCTAACTGATACCACCTCTGCATGGAACAGAACTTCATTCCCAGACTTTGCCAAACTGAAGCTAGCAAGATTTCATGTGTCTCTCCCTTGATTTACTGCTCACTTCACTTGCCTGTAGGTTTCTCATTATAATGCCATTACCCCATGGTGTGAGCCCTAGTAGTGGTACATGTGTAACTTTTACTCCTGTCTAAATGCTGTTCGGTTTATCACTCACTGGATATTGGCTCACCCTGCTTTGTTCTGGCAAGACTGCAATCACTCTTATTATTTTCCATTTAACAGTCTGTTTGTCAACAAGTGTTCAATCTGCTTTTCTATCCTTCTGCCAGTTCAGTCATTCAGTCATGTCTGATTGTTGGCAATCCCAAGGACTGCAGGACACCAGGCTTCCCTGTCCATCACCAACTCCCGGAACTTGCTCAAACTCATGTCCGTCAACTCAGTGATGCCATCCAACCATCTTATCCTCTGTAGTCCCATTCTCCTCCTGCTTTCAATCTTTCCCATCATCAGGGTCTTTTCCAAGGAGTCAGTTATTCGCATCAGGTGCCCAAAGCATTGGAGTTTCAGTTTCAGCATCAGTCCTTCCAATGAATATTCAGGACTGATTTCCTTTAGGATGACTGGTTGGATCTCCTTGCGGTCCAAAGGACTCCAAAGAGTCTTCTCCAATACCACAGTTCAAAAGCATCTGTTCTTCAGCGCTCAGCCTTCTTCACAGTCCAACTCCCACATCCATACATGACTACTGGAAAAACCATAGCCTTGACTAGATGGACCTTTGTTGGCAAAGTAATGTCTCTGCTTTTGAATATACTATCTAGGTTGATCATAACTTTCCTTCCAAGCAGTAAGCATCTTTTAATTGCATGGCTGCAGTCACCATCTGCAGTGATTTTGGAGCCCCAAAAAATAAAGTCTAACACTGTTTCCACTGTTTCCCCATCTATTTCCCATGAAGTGATGGGACCGGATGCCATGATCTTCGTTTTCTGAATTTTGAGCTTTAAACCAACTTTGTCACTCTCCTCTTTCACTTTCATCAAGAAGATCTTCAGTTCTTGTTAACTTTCTGCCATAAGGGTGGTGTCATCTGCATATCTGAGGTTATTGAGATTTCTCCTGGCAATCTTGATTCCAGCTTGTGCTTCATCCAGCCTGGCATTTTGCATGATGTACTCTGCCTATAAGCTAAATAATCAGGGTGACAATACACAGCCTTGACGTACTCCTTTCCCGATTTGGAACCGGTCTGTTGTTCCATGTCCAGTTCTAACTATTGCTTCTTGACTTGAATACAGATTTTTCAAGAGGCATGTCAGGTGGTCTGGTATTCTTATCTCTTGAAAAATTTTCCACAGTTTGTTGTGATCCGCACAGTCAAAGGCTTTGGTGTAGTCAATAAAGCAGAAGTAGATGTTTTTCTGGAATTCTGTTGGTTTTTCAATGATCCAACAGATGTTGGCAGTTTGATCTCTGGTTCCTCTGTCTTTTCTAAATCCAGCTTGAACATCTGGAAGTTCATGGTTCATGTACTATTGAAGCCTGGCTTGGAGAATTTTGAGCATCACTTGCTAGTGTGTGAGAAGAGTGCAATTGTGCAGTAGTTTGAACATTCTTTGGCACTGCCTTTCTTTTGGATCAGAAAGAAAACTGACTTTTTACAGTCCTGTGGCCACTGCTGAGTTTTCCAAATTTGCTGACATATTGAGTGCAGCACTTTCACAGCATCATCTTTTAGGATTTCAAATAGCTTAACTAGAATTTCATCACCTCCACTACCTTTGTTCATAGTGAGGTTCCCTAAGGCCCACTTGACTTCACGTTCCAGGATGTCTGGCTCTAGGTGGGGATCACACCACTGTGGTTATCTGGGTCATAAAGATCTTTTTTGTATAGTTCTTCTGTGTATTCTTGCCACCTCTTCTTAATATCTTCTGCTTCTGTTAGGTCCATACCATTTCTGTCCTTTATTGTGCCCATCTTTGCCTGAAATGTTCCCTTGGTGTTTTATTTATTTATCTAATTTTCTTGAAGAGATCTGTAGTCTTTCCCATTCTGTTGTTTTCCTTTATTTCTTTGCACTGATCACTGAGGAAGGCTTAATTCTCCTTGCTATTCTTTGGAACTCTGCATTCAAATGGGTATATCTTTCCTTTTCTCCTTTGCCTTTTGCTTCTCTTTCTTTCTCAGCTATGTGTAAGGCTCCTCAGACAACCATTTTGCCTTATTGCATTTCTTTTTTGGGGGGATGGTCTTGGTCACTGCCCCCTGTACAATGTGACGAATCTCCATCCATAGTTCTTCAGGCACTCTGTCTATCAGATCTAATCCCTTAAGTCTATTTCTCATTTCTACTGTATAATCGTAAGGGATTTGATTTAGGTCATACCTGAATTCCCTAGTGGTTTTCCCTACTTTCCTCAATTTAAGTCTGAATTTTGCAATGAAGAGTTCATGATCTGAGCCACAGTCAGCTCCTGGTCTTGTTTTTTGCTGACTGTATAGAGTCTCTTCATCTTTGGCTACAAAGAATATAATCAATCTGGTTTTGGTATTGACCATCTGGTGATGTCCATGTATAGAGACTTCTCTTAAGTTGTTGGAGGAAGTTTTTGCTATGACCAGTGTGTTCTCTTGGCAAAACTGTTAGCCTTTGCCCTGCTTCATTTTGTACTCTAAGGCCAAATTTGCCTGTTACTCCAGGTATCTCTTGACCTCCTACTTTTGCATTCCAGTCCGCTATGATGAAAAATACATCTTTTGGGGGTGTTAGTTCTAGAAGGTCTCGCAGGTCTTCATACAACCATTCAACTTCAGCTTCTTCAGCATTACTGGTTGGGGCATAGACCTAGACTACTGTGATGTTGAATGGCTTGCCTTAGAAATGAACAGAGATCATTCTGTTGTTTTTGAGATTGCATCCAAGAACTGCATTTAGGACTCTTTTATTGACTATGAGGGCTACTCCATTTCTTCTAAGGGATTCTTGCCCACAGTAATAGATATAATGGTCATCTGAGTTAAATCCCCCCATTCCAGTCCATTTTAGTTCACTGATTCCTGAAATGTCGATATTCACTCTTGCCATCTCCTATTTGATCACTTCCAATTTGCCTTGATTCATGGACCTGACATTCCAGGTTCCAATGCAGTATTTTTCTTTACAGCATCGGACTTACTTCCATCACCAGTCACATCCACAACTGGGTGTTGTTGCTTTGGCTCTGTCTCTTCATTCTTCCTGGAGTTATTTCTCCACTGATCTCCAGTAGCATATTGGGCACCTACAAACCTGGGGAGTTCATCTTTCAGTGTCCTATCTTTTTGCCTTTTCTTACTGTTCATGGGGTTCTCAGGGCAAGAATATTGAAGTGGCTTGCCATTACCTTCTCCACTGGACCACATTTTGTCAGAACTCTCCACCATGACCGTCTGTCTTGGGTGGCCCTACATAGCATGGCTCATAGTTTCATTTGAGTTAGACAAGGCTGTGGTCCCTGTGATAGGTTTGATTGATTTTCTGTGATTGTGGTTTTCATTCTGTCTGCCCTCTGATAAGGATAAGAGGCTTCCAGAAGCTTCCTGATGGGAGAGACTGACTGTGAGGGATACTGGGTCTTGTTCTGATGGGTGAGGCCATGATCAGTAAATCTTTAATCCAATTTTCTATTGATGGGTGGGGCTGCATTCCCTCCCTGTTGTTTGACTTGAGACCAAACTATGGTAGTGGTTTAGCCATTAAGTCATGTCCGACTCTTTCGACCCCATGGACTGTAGCCTGCCAGGCTCCTCTGTTCATGGGATTCTCCAGGCAAGAATACTAAAGCGGGTTGCCATTTCCTGCTCCAGGGGATCTTCCAGACCCAAGGATCAAACCGGGGTTTCCTGCATTGCAGGCAGATTCTTTACCAACCGAGCTATGTGGAGGTAATGAGGATAACGGCAACCTCCTTCAAAAGGTGCCGTGCATGCATGGCCGCACCCAGTGCCTCTGACCCTGCAGCAGGCCGCTGCCCACCCACGCCTCTGCCAGAGACTCCCAGACACTCACACGCAAGTCCGGGTCAGTCTCTGTGGGTTCACTGTTCCTTCTCCTGGGTCCTGGCGCACACAAGGTTTTTTTATGTGCCCTCCAAGAGCCTGTTTCCCCAGTCTGGTGTAAGTTCTGGCAGTTCTGTGGTGGGGTTAATAGCGACCTCCTCCAAGAGGGTTTATGCCACACCCAGGTCTGCTGCACCCAAAGGCCCTGCCCCTGTGGCAGGCCACTGCTGACCTGTGCCTCTGCAGGAGACACTCAAAAACTCACAGGCAGTATATCCTTCAGTATATCCTTATCTGTTCTATTCTATAGCTTACCCAGGGAGACACAGGGAGTATGATGAAAGTATCTCTTAGTATCTCTCAGTGAAGGTGAGTGCTGACACTAACTTGACCCTGGATCCCCTAGTAATGCCCTTACTAGGTTGGGGCCAAGTATAGCAGAGACATTGAGAGAGATCTGAAGAGGTCTGGGAGCCTGTTCACAGCTGTGGGGTTGCAAATCAGGGAAGTCCTGAAGCAGTCTTGTAGCATCTGAAGCACCAAATGGGTTCCCCCAGGATCGGGAAGAAAACTGACGTGGAACAATAGGTCATTTTGGAAGTGGCAGATGCCACATGAGGAAGCTGGGGACCCCTTGGTTGCCATGTTGTTTTATTAGCTCTGCTGCTGCTGCTGCTGCTAAGTCGCTTCAGTCGTGTCCGACTCTGTGCAACCCCATAGACGGCAGCCCACCAGGCTCCGCTGTCCCTGGGAGTCTCCAGGCAAGAACACTGGAGTGGGTTGCCATTTCCTTCTCCAATGCATGAAAGTGAAAAGTGAAAGTGAAGTCGCTCAGTCATGTCCGACTCCTCGCGACCCCATGGACTGCAGCCCACCTGGCTCCTGCGTCCATGGGATTTTCCAGGCAAGAGTACTGCAGTGGGGTGCCATTGCCTTCTCCATTTATTAGCTCTACTCTCAGACTAAGACCTGGGTATCAGCTGGACAGGTTGAAAGAAACAACTATGAAGAACCATACCCTATTCAGGTTACAGTCGCTGCCCATGACATGCAAGTCTCTACTTGAAGGGTGAAAAGAGAGTCAAATTTTTTTTAATTCTTGTTTAAAATTTATTTTTAATTGAAGGATAATTACTTTACAATACTGCATTGGTCTCTGACATACATCAACATGAATCAGCCATAGGTATACCTGTGTCCCCTCCCTCCTGAACCTCCACCCCATCCCACCCCTCTAGGTTGTTACAGAGCCTGGGTTTGAGTTCCCTCAGTCATACAGCAAATTCTCATTGGCTATCTATTTTGCATATGGTAGTATATATTTCCATGTTACTTTCTCCAAAAAATCCTACCTACTATGTGAATTCCCTAGAGACCTAGTGGTGAGGACTTTGCTCTTTCACTGTTAAGACTAAGATCCCACAAGCTGCATGGTGCATCCCCCACCCCTCAAAAAAAACCTGCCTACCACAAACCAGTCACTGGGATTGCTACATTTTAAAAATAATGAATGATTTGAAGCTTAACAGAATTTTGATAAAAGACATTCTTCTGTTTTGAAAAATCTGTATCCAACAGATAAGATAGGTAAGTCAGTGTTCTTATACATTTACCATGAATTTTATAAATATCTAATCATGGTGAATGTCCAGATGAATGTTCTTTAGTATATTCTTATTTGAACCAAGAAAGAACAAATATTGCCAGAACTATAGCTATAACTGAAGTCAGAAGAAATATCTAATTCAGTGTTCTCACCTTACAAAGAAAGAAATGTTGATTCACAAAGCTACTAGAGCCTAAATAGTTCCTCTCCAGATTATTCGGCATTCAAATTCATCCAGAGAACCAATAAAGTGAAATTTTATTTTAAAATTTCCTTCTGCTCCTGGTCATTAATTTCAAATTTCATACCAGAGCTTAACTATAATAATGGTATTATTTTTCTGACCATTTCAAATGTTATCTTTAAATTAGTTGTTTGTTAACTTTACTTGAGGCATGAAGCTTCACTATTTAAAAGCTCAAAGAATCACTAAGTAACTAAAACACTGATGCCCTGTTCAAAGATGGTATTCTTATTTCACATTGCAATATATTTTTCTTTTATGATTCAAGGTTTCTTATATTCATAACACTAAATAAATTTCATTTTGGAAAAAAAACATTACTTTGAAATGGTTCAGTTCGGTTCAGTTCAGTCGCTCAGTCGTGTCCAACTCTTTGTGACCCCATGAATCGCAGCACACCAGAAGCCTATACAATCAAGCACTGAGGTGCATCTTGCTGCAGAGGTGCCAGTAGTAGGAACAAGGGCAATAAATGGTGGATTGCTATAGGCCAGGGCTATTTTCTCCTGGGGCTGAGGAGCCAGGATGTAACTGCTGTGGTAAATGTTAGGGATTTAACTAAATGAATCAAGAGAAAGAGGAGACTTTCTATTTCTTGTAGCCATGGGGAGTCAATAGTGGGGAAATGACAGAATCCACGTTTTGGTTTGTTTCATTTTTTAGAAAGAACACAACATAGAAGACACATTTCCAGATCGATGCAGTTCAGTTCTAAAAGATTTTTTATAGGTTTTCTTTTAATCCTTTTCTATTTTCTCTAATTCCACAGAGAATTGGTGCCAATTCCAAATCCATGTGCTCAGAGTTATTCCCAAAGGTGTGTTATATAAGTGCCAATGATTAAGTCCAAAGACTGTAATGATCTCAGGCATTTGAAGTTACTGAGAGATGCTTAATAGAAACATCAAGAAATAAGTTGCATCTCCTGCAGCTCACAAGCAATACATCCTCATTATGGAGGAGGGAAAAAACCTAACACCTGCATGATCAGCAGGAAAGAAGAAATCACAAACTGCACTTAGCTGAGACAGAGCAAGAGATTATCCTGCATATTAACCCTAGAATTCACACACTGAAGATGCTCATCTGAGCTTGATGATGTGATAATAAATTAGAGCTGTCTTCACTATTTTTTATTTTCTTCTCTGTAAGACAATTTCCTTTCTGGAAGGAAAGAGCCTGCACACACAAAACAATCACTCTTCAGAAATCACCAGTGTCTTTCTCATCACTGCTAAATCCAATCAATTTTTCCTTATCCTCACTTTAACAGAGCTCACTGAACACAGCTGGCCATATTCTCCTCAAAGTGATCCTTTCATAGGCACCCTCCCCATTCTCCTTCTCCAACACTTTGATAAGTTATTATTATTATCACCACTCTCTTCCCATACCTTATCATCTTGTCTTCAGCCCTTCATATTCTTAATCTAAACTCTTCATGCCCAAAACTACAGTGTGGTTGTTACCAGAACACCATGAACACAAGTCCCCATGCTTTGGCTTATGTGTCCTATTTTGCTGGAAACACTCTTTCTTCCCCACTCTTTTCTGTCTGTAGAAACCTCTTCCTTCAATGCCCAGGTCATTTGTTACCTCCCTGGTGAAGTGTTCTGCAAACGACTCTCAGTTAGCATTTCTTGTATAACACACCACTCCAAAGTTCAGTGGCTTAAAACAACAATCATGCATTTATCTCATAATTTTATGGGCTGCCAATTTAAGCTGGGCTCAACTCTTCTGGTCCATGTGGTCTTAGCTGGGTTTCCCTGCATGTCTGTGCTTAGCTGTCAGTGGGGACATGAAGGGGATCCTTAGCCAGAGAGCTTGCCTCTGCTCCATGCTGTGTCTCATGCCCCAGGAAGCTCTCCTGGCCTTGTTCACATGGTGGCAACAAGGGTTTCAAAAACAAGAGCAGAGTGCATGATGGCACAGAACTGATACATTGTCATGGCTGATGCGTCCTACTGGCCAAAGCAAGTCACAAGATCAGCCCAAGTTCAAGGAGTGGGAAAGGAGACTCCACTTCTACAAGGGAGACTTACAAGGTCATGGACCCAGGGAGGGGATACATTTTGAACCACTTTTGCAACATACCACATCTACTTCTACTAAAGGGGGACTAATGATATGCTGTGTCTCACTGCAATATTGTTCAGACTCCAAGCATAGCATTATCTTAGTATACATGTGTATCTGCTAAGTAGCTTCAGTCTTGTCCAACTCTTTGGAACCCTGTGGACTGTAGCCCACCAGGCTCCTCTGTCCATGAGATTCTCCAGGCAAGAATACTGGAGCGGGTTGTCATGCCCTCCTCCAGGGGATCTTCTTGACTAAGGGATCAAACCTGGGTCTCCTGTGGCTCCTGAATTGCTGAGCCACTGGGGAAGTCCAATTGTATACATACATTTCCCTATAGTTGAAGCCCCTATTTGAAAGCAGGAGTCATGTTTTACTTCATATATTCACAGTTCCTAGCACAAGGTCTGATATCTAATAAATGCTCAATGCACTAAATGTTGATTGAGAAGGAATGATTTTATTTATACAAAAGTAGCTTCTATAGTTAACTAAAATTGTTTTGCAGCATTAGTGCTGACCAGTTTCTGATCAAAGCTAAAAATCAGTCTCCAAGTTTTACATCTTAATTTCATGTTCTAGGATTCCTTGAAGTTAATTGTCTTTGTCTTGACAGTAGTATTTCTCATATGTAAAAACTTCTGGACCTCTAATAAAGGAAAAATATTCTAGTAGAAAATAATGCTGGTATTATGTTAGTCAATATGTAAAAGCATAAAATTGGGTAGAATTCTTTTAGCTCTTAAACAATTAAAAAGCCAAAACTAATTACACATAAAACTACAAAACTAATACAATTCCAATGAACGTTAATTTAACACAACACACAATCTTATTTTGTTAAAAATAGTTCACAGCTCTCAACAAGAATGGGGATTTATCTGTCATGGTCCAGCTTCATTTGAGTTTGTGTGCCTATAATTGATATCATAGAGGCATGCACTTTTGTCTAAATTTTGGTGTATCGAAAGCTTATTTTCTCCATTATTTCAGTGACTCAATTTAATTTTTCTTTTTAGCTGTCATCTGCTAGGGCTTCCCAGGTGGCTCAGATGGAAAAGAATCTGTCTGCAAGGCAGAAGACCCAGGTTTGATCTCTGGGTCAGAAAGATCCTCTGGAGAAGAGAATGGCAACCCACTCCAGTATTCTTGCCTGGAGAATTCCGAGGACAGAGGAGCCTGGAGGGCTACAGTCCATGAGATTGCAAAGAGTAGGACATGACTGGGCAACTAATGCTTTCACTTTCAGGACAGTAGAAACTTAATCTCAGAGTCAATTTAGGGTTTGCCTTGCTTTACCCCAAGTTCACATCAAGGCATATGTATGGTAGGAGAGAGTGTGATTGACCAGCGAAAGTGACTATCTGATCTTCAAATCCTCTGTACACAGTTGTGTTTGTGGAGAAATCCATTGTCAGCACATGCCGGTCATTATGAAGTGTGCCCTCTTTTCTGTACACCGAGTTCCTTCCATCATCCAGACCCCTCTACCATATCTATGCCTGGCTAAGGCACAGGAAGCACCATTTAACTGACAACAACCCTATCTTCCTCGACATTCTCCTCAGCCATAAATCTTGGTGGGTATTGCCACATCCAATAGACTCAAAACCTAGAAGCAAAGTTTAGATTGCCTTCTACTCCTGGGTCCTCCTAATATATATATATATATATATAAATATATATATATATATATTTATATATATTTATATAAAGGTTTCCCGTCTCCAACATGTTCTGTTTACAGATCAGGATTTAGGATAAAGCACGGTAGGATACCTCTAGCATCTCTGCTCTAAACAGTGTAGACAAACAGAATTGGGGGGTGTTTTCTAAATATTCCTGAGTCACAGAGTCATTTGACTTCAGCTTCAGCTGAACTGACTTCACTTCAGCTCTCCATGGCGTTGCTTGGCTCTCCCTTGGTGTGAACATTTCACTTCCATATTTCATCTGCTTGTTATTCTCTCTATTCACAGAGAGTAGGACACGACTGAGCGACTGAACTAACTGTTATTCTCTCTACACCACAGTAAACTCAGGCACTGAAGTGAACAGAAATATCTGCCATATTTCTACCCAATAATGTGGCATACAAATAATCTAGATTATCTATTTGTTGATTTGGAGGAGAGGTTAGTTTGATACACCATAATAAAAACATATCTGGAAAGTCTTGCTGAGAATTCTCAGATACCCAAGAATGCATCCTTAGGGCTCAGGGACCTGGGAACCCCAGTTTGAAAAACACTGCATTGCAACAAATCTCTCTTCTTTTCAATCTATTTTCATGATGTGTGCTTTGTGCTCAGTAGTGTCTGACTCTTTGAGACCCCACAGACTATAGCCCTCCAGGCTCCTCTGTCCATGGGATTCTCCAGGCAAGAATACAGGAGTGGATTGCCATTCCCTTCTCTAGGGGATCTTCCCAAGCCAGGATTGAGCCTGGGTCTCCGGTATTGCAGGTGGGTTCTTTACCATCTAAGTTACCAAGGAAGCCCTATTTTCATGATAAGTCTTAACAAATGGTTTTGGATTGATTACCTTTCAGTTTTACTTTCAGATGACATTATATGGAATATCACAACCAGTAAGATTCCTCCAAATAGCAATGACCTATAGCTTTTTTCTGAGAAAGACCACTCGTGGGTCCCCCAAACCTGTCTGGTGCTCCTGCTTCTTCTCCTTGCCTCTGTCCAGGAAGCTTAATATTTGACTCCTTTTTCCATGTAGTGCAAATTCTAAGTCACTCTAGTCTTCTATCTTCTTTCTAAAATTGTTCCTTAGTTTTTTCAATCCATTTTTTACCTTCTGTCTATCAGCTGCATTTTTTTAGCTCAACTATTCCTTTCCAACAATTCAAAATTTTGGTTGAATTGTCTGGAAACACATGGTCAGTATACATCAAGGTGAACTTAAGATTAGCACCTTCTGGTGTATATAAGGGAAAGTAGTGCTTTTGGATAAATAAGTAACTTAAATTAAGACTTTGAGAAAAAGCTGAAAAGGTTAGCTAAGTGTCTTTAATCTAATTCTTTTCATTAACTAGTTAAAGTCTATTCTCCAGAGTTCTGATATGGTATGTAACACACTCTGGGAGTAAAAGAGATTTTTTTTCCTTACCTATGCACTCTGAGCACCAAAACCTTGACTAGAGTTATTTGATGGATTCTGCTCTTCCAGAACCAATTGTTATCAATGTTAAAATGTGAGTGTTCTTTAACTTGATTGTTCATAGTGATAAAATACTTACTGACCTCCTACTATGGAATGAGATCAATTTATCCATTTATTTTCAACCAACATTTATCAAGCACCAAGTACATGCTTGATAAATATTCCTAAGTATCAAGGCAATGAAGCTTCAAATATTGACAAAGGTGCCCAGGGAGTATAGCAAACTAGTAGACAAGGCAAGAGAGGTGGATGCTTTCATTGATTTACTGAACACATACACATGCACCCATCACAGGGTATTTATTAATGCCAGTCGGTATTCAAAACACTTTAAAATATCAAATCAAAAAAGATTCCTAAAAATTTTGTAAGGTAGTTACCATTATTTCTACTTTACCTTGGAAGAAGTTGAAAAGATAAAGGGGTTTATCCAGGGTCACTGGTGGAGGAGGTGACATCTGAACCCAGAAAATCTAGTTCCACAGAATTTGCTAACCATGCTGCCTCCAAAATCAACATTCCAAAAGTATTGATCACGGAAAGACTTTTATGGGACAAGTCATTTTAAGTAATACTTAATACCCTCTTCTCTCTCTAGGAAATTCTTAACACATTAGTATATTAAGAAGTCCTACCCTCAATCATGGAGAAGATGGAGAGATGGAGAAGCTCTATACAGTCAGCAAAAACAAGACCAGGAGCTGACTGCGGCTCAGATTATGAACTCCTTATTGCCAAATTCAGACTGAAATTGGAGAAAGTGGGGAAAACCACTAGACCATTCAGGTATGACCTAAATCAAATCCCTATGATTATACAGTGGAAGTGAGAAATAGATTTAAGGGACTAGATCTGATAGAGTACCTCATGAACTATGGAGAAGGTTCATGACATTGTACAGGAAATAGGGATCAAGACCATCCCCAAGAAAAAGAAATGCAAAAAGGCAAAATGGCTGTCAGAGGAGCGCTTACAAGTAGCTGTGAAAAGAAAAGAAGTGAAAAGCAAAGGAGAAAAGGAAAGATATACTCATTTGAATGCAGAGTTACAAAGAATAGCAAGGAGAGATAAGAAAGCCTTCCTCAGTGATCAATACAAAGAAATAAAGAAAAACAATAGAATGGGGAAGACTAGAGATCTCTTCAAGAAAATTTGAGATACCAAGGGAACATTTCATGCAAAGATGGGCTCAATAAAGGACAGAAATTGTAGGGAACTAACAGAAGCAGAAGATATTAAAAAGACGTGGCAAGAATACACAAAAGAACCATACAAAAAAGATCTTCACAACCCAGATAATCACAATGGTGTGATCACTCACCTAGAGACAGACATTCTGGAATGTGAAGTCAGGTAGGCCTTAGGAAGCCTTAGAAATATCAATAACCTCAGATATGCAGATGACACCACCCTTATGACAGAAAGTGAAGAAGAATTAAAGAGCCTCTTGATGAAAGTGAAAGAGGAAAGTGAAAGTGGAGAGTGAAAAAGTTGGCTTAAAGCTCAACACTCAGAAAACAAAGATCATGGCATCTGGTCCCATCACTTCATGGCTATAGATGGGGAAACAGTGTCAGACTTTATTTTTTGTGGCTCCAAAATCACAGCAGATGGTGACTGCAGCCATGAAATTAAAAGACGCTTACTCCTTGGAAGGAAAGTTATGACCAATCTTGACAGCATATTAAAAAGCAAAGACATTACTTTGTCAACAAAGGTCTGTCTAGTCAAGGCTATTGTTTTTCTAGTAGTCTATATGGATGTGACTAGCTTTCTGTGCATATGGTTTCAGTGTGTCTGCCCTCTGATGCCCTCTTGCAACACCTACCATCTTACTTGGGTTTCCCTTACCTTAGGCGTGGGGTATCTCTTCATGGCTGCTTCAGCAAAGCGTAGCTGCTGCTCCTTACCTTGGATGAGGGGTATCTCTTCACCACCACCCTTCCTGACCTTCAATGTGGGATGGCTCCTCTAGGCCCTCCTTCGCCCTCACAGCCACCGCTCCTTGGACATGGGGTTGCTCCTCCCGGCCGCCGCCCCTGGCCTTGAGTGTGGGGTTGCTCCTCCCAGTCATGTATGGATGTGAGAGTTGGACTGTGAAGAAGGCTGAGCACCGAAGAATTGATGCTTTTGAACTGTAGTGTTGGAGAAGACTCTTGAGAGTCCCTTGGACTGCAAAGAGATCCAACCAGTCCATCCTGAAGGAGATCAGTCCTGGGATTTCTTTGGAAGGACTGATGCTAAAGCTGAAACTCCATTACTTTGGCCACCTCATGCGAAGAGTTGACTTATTGGAAAAGACTCTGATGCTGGGAGGGATTGGGGGCAGGAGAAGAAGGGGACGACAGAGGATGAGATGGCTGGATGGCATCACTGACTCGATGGACGTGAGTCTAAATGAACTCTGGGAGTTGGTGATGGACAGGGAGGCCTGGCGTGCTGCAATTCATGGGGTCGCAAAGAGTCAGACACGACTGAGCGACTGAACTGAACTGAACTGATACGGATGTGAGAGTTGGACTATAAAATAAGCTGAGTGTGAAGAATTGATGCTTTTGACCTGTGGTGTTGGAGAAGACTCTTGAGAGTCCCTTGGACTGCAAGGAGATCCAACCAGTCCATCCTAAAGGAGATCCGCCCTGGGTGTTCATTGGAAAGACTGATGTTGAAGCTGAAACTCCAATACTTTTGCCACCTGATGCGAACAGCTGACTCATTTGAGAAGACCCTGATGCTGGGAAAGATTGAGGGCAGGAGAAGGGGACGACGGAGGATGAGATGGTTGGATGGCATCACCGACTCAATGGACATGAGTTTGGGGAACTCTGGGAGTTGGTGATGGACAGGGAGTCCTGGCGTGCTGCAGTTCACGGGGTCACAAAGAGTCGGACACAACTGAGTGACAGAACTGAACTGAAACCTCAATCAGTCTGTTTAGCTTTGATTAAAACAGATATCCAATTGTTTTTATAAAGATCTCACAAAATGGAAGGTAATAATCATTACTGATATTTTTTAAGTGCCTTCCGTGTTTTAGCAGAAAAGCACTATAGCACACCAGTTGAGGGGAAAATCTCTACATCCAGAATGCCTTGGTTCCAACCCCTAACACACTCTAGATGGTTAGGTTATGTCTTGCTAAAACATAAACCCTCAAGTCTCAGTGATTTGACTCAGCAAGAAATTTACTTGTACAATATCTGTGAGACCCAAGTTGACCATGTTGGTGTGTCATCTCCCTATCCATCCCCCCTCTCACACACACATGTTCGATCGCATTCCAGTAGGGATCTGGACTGGTACTTTCTGTTAAAGGCATCAAATATTCCCCCCACGACCCAAAGCTTCAAATACCACACCAAACATCAATAAAGGCATTTTGTTCATTCTTAGGAAAAACCAGGTTGGTTTCTTTGTACCTGTTCGAGACTGAACAGCCACATCTTTGTCCTTGTCACTGCTTGGTACAACTGAAAATTCCCTAAACTCAGCATGCTTAGAAACTAAGAACTCTAAACATGAGAACTCTAAAAGTTTATTGGGTACTTGGAACCAGGCTGGTTCAGCTAGATCATAAATGCTTCTAACTGGCATTCACTCTCCCTTATATTGATTTTTCCTCATAGAGTCAAATGGCACCCTAATGTATATGAAATAAATTACATCATTACCCTTGCAAGGGAGAGACACAGAGAAGTCATTTTCAATCTAAGCCTTGCACTTGAATAAGCACTGATCAGGCGCATTTTTGCATCTAACAAAAATCCATGCCCAATGTATATGTTTGCATCAACATCCCTGATTTAAACTCAGATCTCCTAGAGATGAGAACCTTATCCAATTTGCTCTTATAGGCAAAGCACAACTCTAAGAAGAAAGAAAGAATTTGATAAACGCTTGATTCAGAACCAACAAATAAGCATGACTGGACACCTATAATGTGAATATTTTCCTGGATAAAGATTAGGCTACATCATCTAGTGCATAAGTAATCTGATTTACTTATGTGAAAATTCTACAAATGAAAAAAATGTTGCGTATGGTCTCACATTTAATGAAGTGCTATTATTATTAGAAAGAAAAAGAAAGAATATATGAGAGGAGGCTATCCCAAATAATCCAAGGCTGTCTACTACTCTGGTACTTAACATACAGTGTCTAAACTCATCTGGAGATTAGTTTTGAAAAAGTAATGTTTCATGAAGGGATTAAATAGGATTGATGAAGGATACGAAGGAATCCGATTCAATAAACATTAATTGACACTTAAGCCAGTTAGTAAGAAACATATAAAAATAGGCAAACAGACTCTAACCCTAAGTAGTTTATAACTGAGCAAGAGAGAGCAGACATAGATGCAAGGCAGATTATCACGTCATTGAGGGTCTTTCCAGTTTGGGCATCAACTTTTCCTGTGTAGACTTGGTGAGTGGGACTTACTGCTGCTTGGACAATTTCCCAACATTCAGAACACAGATCAGGAAAGCTCTGAGTGAGAGACTCGAGTTTATTAAAGATTTTTGCAGAAACCGTTTTGATGGCAGATTCACAGATGACATTTAAACCACACTGTTCTTGTGCCCAGATCCACAGAGCTGAGTTACATATCAGTGATTTGATGAGTTATTCCTTCCCCCAGTGTCTGTCTAAGCTGATCAAAGGATCCCAGTACCAGGTGATCACCCAAAATGGTCAGCACAAAATCCATCCTCTCCTACCCTCCGACCTGTGGGTCCCGAGAGTGAACCAGCACAATACTGGAGTTGATGGGCTTCGCTGCATCCTTACCAGAACTGAACAAATGCCTGCTTCCCTTGCCCAGCAAGGACCAGAGGGGAAGTATATACAATATGCCTGTAAGTTCAGCAAAGGGAAACAACAGAAATTATCTCATGACTCAGATGGCATTTGAGAAGGTGCTTAGAAGCTGGCGGGATTTGAGCAAGGGAAAGTTGAAGGAGGGCTTTGCTAGGTCAAGAGCGAAGTCAGTGCAGGAGAAGGAACGGAAAAACATTAGCCGGGCATTGTGAAGAAGCTAGTCTAAATAAATACAGGGGGAAAATCGGAAGGAAAAATAAAACTGGAAATGTTGACACAAGCCCCATTCTACAGGGTTTCAATTCTCAGTTTGAGGGCTTTCCATCCAATTTTGTGTGAAAATATGAATCTCCATCCATAAACTTCTGTGTGCAGGCAGGATAACTTCCTTTATTTCAGTCACTCAACTTCATTTCTGTTTTGCAAGCCACTCTGCTGGGCTGGCAGGATATTTGGATCTCATTTTTCAGTGTTTTTCCCCTTTTACTCCTTGAAAGAGGAGGCTAGGGAAATAATGATGGCATTTCCGAAGAAGGAAAATCAGGAAGCAGAAGAGCTTATTTACAGGAGAAAAAAAATTCCATCTTGACCATACCCAGCTTAAGATGTCAATATGAACACTAGATGAGGATTAACTGGAAGTGCTCAGAAATTCAGAATCAAGGCTCAAGAGGGAGGTCACACAAGGTGCCTCAATCCCTTTAAGGAACAAAGTCTATGTGAGTTAACTATCTAATTTAATTCAAATAAATTATGACAGTCTAGAACCACAGAAAAGAATCTGCAGTTATAGACGATTATTTGTATACGGTGACTCAAAAAGCATGTAAATATAGAAGATGGAAGTAAACAGGAGAAATGAGAGTCAGGAGTTTGAGAGATGAAAGGAAAGAGGATGGTCATTTGTGCCAGAGCTTCAGAACCTTCAAAGCCAAGAATCAGTGAAGAATCAAAGAATGTGAAGATGTGAAGGTCACTGGAGGCTTTCCTGAGCTGACTTCAGCAAGACAGTATGTAGTGTGGAGAGACGTATTGCAAAAGAACATAGCATAGGTTTGTCAGGCTCTGGGCAGGAATGAGAGGAATTATTCTTTACTCTGCTTCTACCAGCTGAGAGACCTGGACCAGCTGTTTAACCCCTTTGGTTTTAATGATCTCACCTATAAATCAAGAGGATTAGACTGGCTCAGTGGTCCTTCACAGGGACAGCACTGCCCCCCAGGGGACAGGCAGACCACCTGTGGGAGAATTTTGATTTTTCACAAGGATTGTGCAATCCACTCCACTATTCTTGCCTGGAAATGCCCATGGACAGAAGAGTTTGGAAGGCTACAATTCTTGGGGTTGTAAAGAGTCGGACACAACTTAGCAACTGAGGACACACTGGTATTTAGCAAGTGTGGACAGGGACGTTAGTTATCCGGCAATGCTTAGTAGTCTGGGGAAACCACTAATTGTCCTGCCTGTTGCATAACTTTCTAAGGTCCCTCTGACATTGAGGTAGAGGAAAAGTCTTAATAAAATTAATTAAGCCTAGAACCTAACTCTGTTTTACATATGAAAGCAAAATACCTTTTGCACAGTTTTAATAGGTACTTGTCCTACTAAACAGGACAAGTAAAACGAAATAGTTTCTATTCCACTATCTACCTGTACCTCGATGCTTGCATTTTTCCTTCTGCTTATACAGAATAGCTCCTGATTGTCTTTTAACCTTAAACTTATTCACTATGAAACATATACATATATATAGTATGTCATCATAAATTACTTTCATCTTATTTCTCACTTATACTTAAGGTACACTTAGTTATGTGTACAAAATTGATTTATAAGTTTTATTTTAGGATAATAGAGGTATATCTGGAGAAGGAAATGGCAACCCACTCCAGTGTTCTTGCCTGGAGAATCCCAGGGACTAAGGAGACTGATGGGCTGCCGGCTACGGGGTCGCACAGGGTTGGACACAACTGAAGCGACTTAGCAGCAGTAGCAGTATATTATAAAATATTTGTTGTAGAAGTACTCTTGGGAGACCTCCCTGACAATCCAGTGGTTAAGACGCCACACTTCCAATGCAGGGGCCACAGGTTCGATCCCTGGTCTGGGAGGTAAAATCCCACATGTCACATAGCATTGCCAAAGGAAAAAAAAAGGGCTCTTGGATCTGAAAGGTTGATAGCCACTAGACTGGATGCTCTGAGGTTTCTCTCTCCTGTAAAATTCCACAGCTCATCGTTTGTCTGCATCATCTTTCACGAGAGCAAACAACAGGAGAAAAGTAGAGAATTGTACTTGTTGCAACACTCTCTGCTGTGCTTAATCTGAATATACACTTGACTGTACTTTACACAATGATGATGATGTAAGTGTTGGCCTCTCCTTTTACAAATAGCCACCCAACACTTAACTAACTTAAGTAAGCTGTCTAAAAATAATGGAAACTGAGGTGAGCCACATTTGCATTTTCTACCAATTTTCTGCCAGTACAAAGACACAGGCAGGGTATCTCAATTACGTTGACTTTCGACGATCTCTGAAGACAACTCTCATATTAATAGTTCTCTGAACCTCATGTCCAGCTTACTTTGCCTCTGTGAGCTTCTACATCCTGTTCCCTTTAAACGGCTATTCATTTGTTTTGCCACAAAAAGAAATAAATGAAACTATTTTGCAAGGAAAACAAATGCTTTTGATAGAGTCAAAATGGCATGTCAAATACGGAGAGCTGAAATAACTTACTTGGTTACTATCTATGGTTCTCAAAGAACATAGTCACCATGGGGTGTTATATGTGATTCTGCAGTCTAAGAACAATTTAAGTCACTTGTTTCACCTCTGAAAAATACCAAAAAAAAAAAAAAAAAAACCCAGAAATAATGCATATTTTAAAGATTGAAATTTTTACTCTCCCTGTATTTTGCAAAATGAAAACTTCTTTAATTTTCAATAACTAGAATCAAGTTTTTATTTTTACCCTTCTTCATTTTCAACTGATAGCCAAGTGAAGTCTGTCAAATCAGTATTCTCTTAATTATTTGAGGGTGTTTTTTTTTTAATATTTATTTTGCTGCACCAGCTCTTAGCACGTGGCATCTGAGATCTTCATTGTGGCATGTGAACTGTTGGTTGCAACATGTGGGACCTAGTTCCCCAATCAGGGATGGAACTTGGGCTCCCTGCATTGGGATCTCAGAGTCTTAACCACTGGACCACCAGGAAAGTCCGTCAAACTTAGTTTCTTTTAGGATTGTCTCCACCTTTTGCCTTCAAAGGTGTAGCACTGGTAAGGAGGGGCTCTGCTCTTCTGTCTTGGTCTGTTCTATGATGGCCTTTATTGAAGCCTCTGGCATTTCTTAACATTGGTGTCAGTTGAAAAATCATTTCCCATCATAACTGCACTACCTATACTCCTTTCTGCAGATGCAAAGCCCTGTCATGGCCCCATGGCCACTTCTGGGTCCTGCTCTTAACATCTCAATCAAGCCACTCTTCACCAGCAAGGAAACTATTCACACATTTCGCTGGAGTCAGAGAGGATTCAGAGGGGGTACATTCTGACCTATCTGTCCAAGGTGTTGTGTTTAGCTATCTCTGGTTTGATGGGTTGTCATGACTCAAGGATGCTGCTGTGGGAACAAGCGTGTTGCAGATCAAAAGACAAAAATTAAAAAAAAAAAAAAGGTAGCATTCATCTCCTTCACTCTTGGACCTTCAAACGTAAAGGAGAATAGGGTTCTTTTACCTCCTTCCCCTGCCCAGAACTTGGCCCATGGAAATGAAAGATGAGGCCCACAGCTCCCCACATTCAGGATATCTCCCTTTCTCTCTCTCTCTCTTTCCCCACTGTCTCTAGTCTCTCCCACCTCTGAACTCCAGAAGTAACTATTTAATTTTGGACTGGCAAATGAGAAAAAATAATTTTCATTCACTATCTTTCTCAGATTCTTCCGAAGTGACTTGAGGTTTTGGGGATTTTTAACATCTTTCTTTACTTAATGATATTAAAGTGAAATGAACTCCCTAACAGATTGGTAAGAGAAGTTTACCAAAACCAAACTTTTCATATTAGGTTTTGTGAAATCTAAACAGTAATTCTATTCCCGTGACTCTGGCTTGAAACAATCATAAAACTAAAGCTGTTTTTATAAAAAATTTGAAGTACTATGCCATCTATAGTAATATCCCAAAGTGAAAACCTTCCATGTCCAAAAATATGGAAATAAAAAATTACTTTTCTGTGATTCAGTAATACGCAACCCTTAGAGACTGTGATGAACAAGGAGGTTAGCATTGCAGAGAAACACTTGTATAGAAAATTTAACAGTAAGTGTAGGCCACCTAATCTATGACATAGGAGGCAAGAATATGCAGTGTAGAAAAGACAGTCTTCTTCAACAAGTGATGCTGGGAAAACTGGACAGCTACATATAAAAGAATGAAATTAGAACACTCCCTAAGACTATGCACAAAAATAAACTTAAAACAGATTAAAGACCTAAATGTAAGGCCAGACACTATAAAACTCTTAGAGGAAAACATAGGCAGAACACTGTCTGACATAAATCACAGCAAGATCATATTTTATTCACCTCCTAGAGTAATGAGACTAAAAATAAAAATAAACAAATGGGACCTGATTAAATTTAAAACCTTTGACATAGCAAAGTAAACCATAAACAAAATGAAAGGACAACCCACAGAATGGGAAAAAATATTTGCAAATGAACCAACCAACAAGGAATTAAGCTTCAAAATATACAAACAGTTCATGCAGTTCAATAATTAAAAAAAAAAAAACAATCAAAATATGGGCAGAAGATCAATAGGCATTTCTCCAAAGAGGACATACAGGTGGCCAATAGGCACATTTAAAGATGCTCAACAACATTAATTATTCAGTTCAGTTGAGTTCAGTCGCTCAGTAGTGTCCAACCCTTTGTGACCCCGTGAATCCCAGCATGCCAGGCTTCCCTGTCCATCACCAACTCCCGGAATTCACTCAGACTCACGTCCATCCAGTCAGTGATGCCATCCAGCCATCTCATCCTCTGTCGTCCCCTTCTCCTCCTGCCCCCAATCCCTCCCAGCATCAGAGTCTTTTCCAGTGAGTCAACTCTTCGCATGAGGTGGCCAAAGTACTGGAACTTCAGCTTTAGCATCATTCCTTCCAAAGAACACCCACGGCTGATCTCCTTTAGAATGGACTGGATGGATCTCCTTGCAGTCCAAGGGACTCTCAAGAGTCTTCTCCAACACCACAGTTCAAAAGCATCAATTCTTCAGCATTCAGCCTTCTTCACAGTCCAACTCTCACATCCATACATGACCACAGGAAAAACCATAGCCCTGACTAGACGGACCTTAGTTGGCAAAGTAATGTCTCTGCTTTTGAATATGCTATCTAGATAAATGCAAATCAAAACTACAATGAGGTATCACCTCACACTGGTCAGGATGGCCAGTATCAAAAAATCTACAAACAATAAATGCTGGACAGGGTGTAGAGAAAAGGGAACCCTCTCACGCTATTGATGAGAATGTAAATTGATGCCGCTGCTATGGAGAACAGTATGGAGGTTCCTTATAGAACTAAAAATAGAGCTACCATATGAGCCAGCAATCCTACTCCTGAGCGTATGCCCAGAGAGAACCAGAATTCTCACTCTAATATTAATTGCAGCACACTATTTGTAACAGCCAGGACATGGAAGCAACATAAATGTCCACTGACAGAGGAATGGATGAAGAACATGTGGTACGTGCATTCCATGGATTATTACTCAGCCATAAAAAAGAACAGAATAATGCCATTTGCAGCAACAGGGATGAAACTAGAGACTGTCATACTGAGTGAAGTAAGTCAGACAGAGAAAGACAAATATCATATGATGTCACTTATATGTGGAATCAAAAAATGGTAGAAGTGAACTTATTTACAAAACAGAAATAGAGTTACAAACGTAGAAAATAGACTTATGGCTATGGGCGGGCAGTGGAGGAAGAGACTAACTGGGAGACTGAGATTGACATACACACTATATACATAAAATAGATAACTAATAGCGATCTACTGTGCGGCACAGGGAGCTCTACTCAGTACTCTGTAACGACTTCTATGAGAACAGAATCTAAAAGAGTGGCTATATGCGTATGTATAACTGATAACACTTTGCTGTACACAGGAAACTAACACAACACTGTGAGTCAATAATACTCCAATAAAAAAATTTAAAGTAAGCATAAGATACAGACCAGATTTCAAAGACTGTAAAAGAATGCAAAATATCTCATTGTGATAATTTTTTATCCTGATTTACATGTCAAGATGATATTATTTAGAGTAACTTGGATTAAATAAAATATATTTTTAAAATTAATTTTACCTATTTCTTTTAACTTTTTAATGAGACTACAAGAAGATTTTAAATTATATGTGTTTATCATTAGGATATTGAATATAGTTCTCTGTGCTATACAGTAGGACCTTGTCTTTTATCCATTCTATATATAAAAGCCTGAAAATATCCTACCCTATGATATCCTATGATATCCTCTGCTAACCTGAAAATATCCTATGATAAACCATAATGGAAAAAGAATATTTAAGAAAGAAGAATGAATATATATGTATAAGTGAATCACTTTCCTGTATGGCAGTAATTGACACAGCATTGTAAATAAACAATACTTCAATAAGAAATTAAATAAAATTTTTAAAAAATAAAAAATAATTTTAAAAAATAAAATAGCATTTTGGCTCAAATTATGTTTCTATAGGATAGTGCTGTTGTAGAGACTAACACAGAAGGATCAATGAATGCTATTGTAGTCCAGTGATGTATACTTATGTACCTACAGTGAACCAGCCCCCAGAAATCTGCTTTCATCGGATACTTCCAACGCTCTCAAAGTTGCTGTCTTTTCTAATAGTTTTGTCTGCTCTTCTAAGCACACACAGAGAAGGCAATGGCACCCCACTCCAGTACTTTTGCCTGGAAAATCCCATGGATGAAGGAGCCTGGTAGGCTGCAATCCACGGGGTTGCTAGGAGTCGGTCACGACTGAGCGACTTCACTTTCACTTTTCACTTTCATGCATTGGAGAAGGAAATGGTAACCCACTCCAGTGTTCTTGCATGGAGAATCCCAGGGACGGGGGAGCCTGGTGGGCTGCCCTCTCTGGGGTCGCACAGAGTCGGACACGACTGAAGCGACTTAGCAGCAGCAGCAGCTAAGCACACAGGGTGAAGTCTTCTGATAGACATGAGCTCTCTTGACCTCATTACTTGAGCATTTGATGACACCCATCATCTCTCCAGGAATGGAAACCTGGATTTGTTCCTAGGAACCAGGCAGCAGCTACATCAAAGAGTGAGTTGTGCCTGAATCCAGGAGGAGTGGGCAGAGAAATAGGAAATACTGTTAAATGCTAACATTACATGTGGATGGTCTCTGAACAAAAACCAATACATGATTATAAAGCCTATTTACCTGATTCACTGTTTATTAGTCCCTGGTAGTGTTTAGTTCAGAGGATCCTCAAAGCAAATGTCATTAATCCTAAAAGTCTGTTTAGAAGACAATCCTGCCCCTCTACCTGAGTGAGGTCCCTGGCCGGAGACTCAGCCTGTACCTTTAAAGGGCTCCTGCTGGGAGAGAAGGGCTCCTGAGGACAGAGCTGCACAGGGAGGCACCACCCGACCCCTGGACCCAGGTGCTGCTGACTCAGGGGGACTCAGCCCCAGACTCAAACCATTTGGACAGATAAGTGACAACAATGGTGTATTATTCAACCAATGCTGTTAGCAGGGGCTTTCAGTAACTTATTTCTTGCTGCTGTTGTTTTTCTTAACGGGAATTGTGCAAGTCAGCAAAACACAGAAAATAAATGTTCCTCTCTGGGCTTGACAGACCAAATACACCCTGATTAAGAGCATATCAGTTCTCCAGGCTGTCATCTACCGACCAGCAAGCAATTCCCCTGTGTTCCTTTATCAAGAAGTGCACGTTTCTGCATTTCATCTCTTCTAAGGATTGCTATTATTCATCTAAAGATAACCCACAGATTATTTTTGGTTTATTTTCAGAAACCATGAGCTCATTTAATTCACAATGAAGGAAGAGTTTATAACTGTGTGATGGGAACACGGAATTTCTCAAAACTCTGTCTTGGCTAAATGACAACCTCACCATGTGCATTTGCCCTTCAGGTTTCTCAACAGCTGTGTCTCTAACTAGATTGCATGCGTGCATACTAAGTCACTTCATTCATGTCCAACTCTGAACACGTGTTAAACCGTGTTGCAACCCCATGGGCTATAGCCCGCCAAGTTCCCCTGTCCATGGGATTCTCCAGGTGAGAATGCTGGAGTGGGTTGCCATTCCCTTCACCAGGGGATTTCTCTCCAAACTGCCTGCAGGGAGAAAGACCTCAAGGTTTTGGGAGCTCTGCTGAGCTTGACCCACAATGCCCCTGACTTGGTTTAGCCGCTTGTCACTTTTTATTGCATCTCCTTTCTTCTGATCAGCTTTGCAGGTTTGCCCCAATCACAGCAATAAAGATGCTGTGGGTCAGGGCCCCCAGTTCTCTGTCCTAATGTCCCTTTTTGGAGAAGGCAATGGCACCCCACACCAGTACTCTTGCCTGGAAAACCCCATGGACAGAGGAGCCTGGTAGGCTGCAGTCCATGGGGTCGCTAAGAGTCTGGCACGACTGAGCGACTTCACTTTCACTTTTCACTTTCATGCATTGGAGAAGGAAATGGCAACCCACTCCAATGTTCTTGCCTGGAGAATCCCAGGGACAAGGGAGCCTGGTGGGCTGCCGTCTACGGGGTCACACAGAGTCGGACACAACTGAAGTGACTTAGCAGCAGCAATGTCCCTTCTATTTCTCACCCAGCTCCCACCAACCCTTGCATTTTTGTCAGTTGCTTTTCTGTTCTTGCCTCATCCGAGCCAGAGCTGTGCATGAAGGCCATGAAGGTGTTGCAGGCATTAGGACTGAATGAAAAAGTGCTCTGTATTTCCATGACAGGGAAATGATAGACAGAAGAAGATTCTCAGGTGGTTAAAGGACCCACCCTTTGATGCTGCTGTGAATGTAAGCTTCATTTTATTGCACCAGCAGCTGCTCATAAAACTGCTACTGACAATGAAAAGAGGCTTAAAGAAGAAACAGGATCAAACACTCCCCAGTCAGTAGCTTCCCCAGGGTGACTTTTTGACAACTGTGACCGTGCAGGCTTCAGTGCAACAAAGCTTTTTTCCTCCAGTCGTGAGGAGTTCTCTGGCTATACATGAACAAGTCATTACAGCAATTCATTGCTGTTAGAGGGTCCAGAGAAAGAAATGCCTCTGGCTTAGGGCTTTTTCTCCATGTGAACCCCTCATGTAGACCCTTGAAATCATGGTGACCCTCTACGAACTCTGTTCTATGCTTTAAATTTAAAGGAAACACCTTTCAGACACTTTGGCCATACAAAACAAATGGTTCCTCTGTCTTGTCCCCGGGCTTTATTTATAGGCAACACTCCACTCTGAGTTTCCTGAGGCTCCATGTCAACAATCTATGATGTCTATTTGGCTTTTAAGGAAGGCTTTTTGCCTTTGAATTTCTTATACCAAAAATTTCTTCTTCGGTGGTGACAACCATTAGGGTTAATTTCCATCTCACTGAGCTAGCTCTGTCTTTCCCATAGACACAGGGATTTAGCCAGCCTTCTGTCTGTTCTTAAGCATTTATTTAATGCCTGCCTTACCTCCACCACCTTCCACATTCAACTCTTGTGCATCCATCTTTCCCACACCTGACCCTTTTCTCTAGTCAATAAGTACATACAAATATTTATTTCAAGTATTTACAGAGGAAGCAAATAAGTAAGACTACATAAGAAGGTATATGCCAGGGCATGGGGCTATTTATTAATAGCTCATATTTAAATTTTAATATCAATTAATCTGGTAGCTAAACCTTTTATCAATTGCTCATTTTAGAGTGTTTCCTCAGTAACAGACACCTAAGAACTCAAACCAAAAGCAAAAGACAGAGAGACATAATAATAATACTAACAGTAAGCTTTGAAGCCTATTGCTTTTTGCCACTCAGCTGATTTATATAAAGAAGAAGCTTGATTTCATGCACGTTTTTAAACTAATGACAGGAAATTTGTGTTTCAGACTAATCAATAAATGTTTGTTGACTACTGGAATGAATGTGCATGCCTGCTCAGTCATGTCCAGCTCTTTGCGACCCCATGGATTGTAACCTTCCAGACTTCTCTGTGCATGGAATTTTCCAAGCAAGAATATTGGAGTGGGTTGCCATTTCCTACTCCAGGGGAAGTAGGAAATTGGGGAAGTTGCCATTCCCAACCCAGGGACCAAAGCCATGTCTCCTGTGTCTCCTGCACTGGCAGGCAGATTTTTTATAAACCCTAATATTCAACAATTTTCTCCCATTCCTGAAAGATGTTAAGTATAGTTTATGCTGTCAAATGATGGATCAGAAGAGGAAGAGAACAAGGAAGCAGTGAGCATCTGAAGGTGGGATTTAAAGGGGCCAAGGAAACACAGAACTAGAACCAGGCTAGAAGGTGAGCCCTGAAGAAAGAGCCACATTTTCATAATTTTGACTAGTAGGTAGGGGGGCATTTCTAAAGGGTAGTTGAGTACCATTTCGATGGTCTGCAATTGCAAAACAGAATCCCAAAGGACTCAAGAACCCATCATAGGGCCAGAGAATATGAGTACTGATACAATTATAGGGCATTTTATAACCCCTTTTATTGAATAATACAGTATCTACATAGCTACCTGAAAGGGCTTCCCAGGTGGCACAGTGGTAAAGAATCCATCTGCCAAGCAGGAGACATGTGTTCAATCCTTGGGTCATAAGGATTCCCCCAGAGGAGAAAATTGCAACCCACTCCAGTATTCTTGCCTGGAAAATCCCATGGACAGAGGGTTACAGTCCATAGGGTCACAAAGAATCAGACACAACTGAGCATCTTAGCATACATGTCTTTGTGACTTCAAAGTCCAAGATCTTATCACTAAACCATGCTTCCCCCAGTATTCTTGCCTGGAAAATCTCATGAATAAAGGACCCTGGCAGACTATAGTCCTTGGGGTCACAAAGAGTCAGACATGACTTATTGACTAAACAACAACAAAAATAACTGGAGCTTCAGAAATATTTAGGAGCTTTTCTTTAAAAATACAGACATCTGAGCCATACTTTGTGACATTTAGTTCAGTTAGTTTAGGGTTGGGATCTATAAATCCTGATCTGGCCCAGGTTAGTTATAAGATGAGCCTGGAACATCTTGCTTTGCAAGAAATTAAGCAAGTGTTGCCAGAACACCACACACACACAATGGAAGCATGTAAAAAAGACATAGGGGCCAATCTGGTCGGCTTGAAGGAGCCCCTACTGGCCAAAACTGGGACGATTTGAGCAACAAAATAAGTAAAATAGCTACAAATTATAATCTGTTGAATAAAATAGAAATCAATGAGTACGTTCTTTTAATGAAGATAGACGATAAATAGATCAATAGATAGATCACTTATAGATACATGGAAACATACATGGAGACATATGTAGACACATAGGTAGAATAGAACATTAGGTTACTCCCTATAGAAGAAAACCAGCTGATAGGTGTGGAAAATCAACAATGGTTGCCAAACCTAAAAAGGGACACTGGATTAGGAGTACAATATGTGCATGAGCATAAATTAGTTACCCACAAATTTCTTCTTATTTGGAAGAGGAAAAATAATAACTATCCAATGGAAAAATTAGGCAAAACCTTTGCTTGGTGATCAAAATTAACATCACCCAGGAGAGGTAGATGGGTATTAAGTACCTTTGCCCTGAGAAATACATATGTCACTTTTGGAGTATTCTGGCAAGGGATACATACCCTGATCTTTATTTTCAAAGGCGTCAATACAAAAAAAGACAGAGGCTGAAATATTCCAGATGGTAAGAGATTAACAAGACATGGAAATTAAATGCAGCCCATAATCCTGGACTGGATCTTGTAATGAAGAGAAAATTATACCATAAAATGCATTATTAAGACAACTGACAAATTGGACTATAAGACTAGATTGGATTATAGCCTAGGTTAAAAATAGTAAATCAATGTTGAATCCTTAGGACTTGATAACTACACAATGATAATTTTTAAAAATATCCTTGTCTCAGGAGAGGACAAAAATTTGGAAAATGTTAAAAATTAGCAAATCCTGACAGGGAAATACAGGAGTTTATATTAATCTTGCAACTTTTGTGTCCATTTAAATTTATTTTGAAATGAAAAGATTTTTCGTTTAACTCCCCAGCAATTCTGAAACAGCACATCATGAGTGGCATTTGATGACCACTGATGCAACAGTGTGGGCTTCCCAGGTGGTGCTAGTGGTAAAGAACCCACCTGCCCGTGCAGGAGATGTATGTTCGATCCCTGGGGGTTGGAAAGATCCCCTGGAGGAGAGCATGGCAACCCACTCCAGTATTCTTGCCTGGAGAATCCCATGAAGAGAGGAGCCTGGTGGGCTACAACCTATAGGGTCCCAAAGAGTCAGACATGGCTGAAGGTACTTGGCAGGCAGGATACAACAATGTGAATGTCACCTTAAGAAAACTATTGGGATGCTTTCTCATCTACTGTCATATTATTTTTTAATAGCCCTTGAATGAAAAATCAATATATTATCTGGAGCTATCATCCAAGTAAACAACCAGGTGGAAACGATCATAGGTATTAAATTAGGAGAGGACACTGACATGCATTTATACTTACGTTTCTGCATAAACTTTCATGCAATCAGTTACTTGTCTCAACACTTTCAGACTTTTCTAAGATAATTGCATGTGCAGTAATGATGGATGCACTATGATCATAACATTAATGATTGTATAAAAGAAACCTCAAAATTCCACAGCTACTCGGGTCTTTTTGCTTCTTCCTTCCTATCTCCTCCTCACTAATGATAAGACATTAAAACAAAAGCTCTTTGGAAAATACGCCTAATTGAATCATAGGATTTCCAATTTAGTAACTATATTTTTGAGTACTAGCAATGTGCCAGAAGTTTTATCAAATGTTTTCATGCTATATCAGGAAAGAATAGGTTATGCTGCTGTAACTAACACCATCAAAGATCTTAGTTACTTATAACGGTGAAGATTTATGATTTGCTCATAAATTCCAGGTACACTGCAGATCAACAATAGGGTTCTGCTCACAGTAGTTATTCAGGGAGCAAATTAACAGAGTAGCCACTATCTTGAACACTTAATCATCTTGCTAGAGGGAAAGGGGTCTCCAGAGGGTTATGTAGCAGCCCCAAAATGGCACCCACAGCTTCCATCCACAATTCGTTGACCAGAATAAGTCATACAGCACCATCCCTCCAACAAGGAGCTAGCAATGTTACCGTGACCTGGGAGATGGGAGGATGCCCCCTCCAACAGTGCTACTGACTATAAAATAAGCATCAGATCACTTATCTTTATCACTGACCAATAATTCAGTCAAATACTGACTTTCCTTATGCTCATTTAAAGGTGAGAAATCAAGGTTTATAGAAATTTAGAAAACCTGGCACAGTTACCAAAAAAAAAAGTACGTGTTCGTCGCTTAGTCTTGTCCAACTCTTTGGGACCCAGTGGATTATAGCCCACCAGGCTCCTCTGTCCAAGGGATTCTCCAGGCAAGAATACTGCAGTGGGTAGCTATTCCTTTCTCCAGGGGATCTTCTTGGTCCAGGGATTGAACTCAGGTCTTCTGCATTGCAGGCAGACTCTTTACTGTCTGAGCCACCAAGGAAGCCCACACATAAAAGAAGAGGCAGGATGTGACCCCAGATCTTGTGTGATTCTGAGTCCGTGATCGTCCCTACTGCCTAGCTGCTCAATCTTACCTCAGGCTTTTATGTAGTTATAAAGAAGCTTTGCTCAGAAGTATGTGGACTAACCTGGCAACAGAGGGACAGCCCTATCTATGAGTAAAATACTCTTTAACTTCAGCTGACAGGAGTGGTCCAAATCATTCCCACCCTCCATCTTGACAACGTGGTTTTCCTTCAGTCTTCCAGCTGGTTACTATCCATCATCCTCAGTTCTTCCAGAGCCAACACTTTTCTCTCCATCTACAAGGTCTCTTTGCTTTAGCTACTCTCTCGGATAAGAACATCTGAGCCTGACTGGCAGCCTTCTTCCCCAAACCCTGACCGCACTTGTTTTCAGATATGTGGGTACAACTAAACTGGTTAGGACTCCATTGTGCTCAGAACCTACTTAGAGCTTGGAACTCTGTGATCCAGGCTTCATCATCTCCTGGACAATTTTGCCAAAGTAGCCCATTGTCATATTTGTCATCTGTCGTGGAGTACTCAGTGAGCTGCTCTGCATAAGCGTGGCCAAGCATAGCATCAGAGGGGTCAGAAACATACTTCACCCAACCCAGCTGTGGGACTGCAAAGTCACATGGCAGAGTGTGCAAACATATCTATTTCTATGCATGTGTGTGTGCTCAATCAGTCATGTCCAGCTCTTTGTGACCCCATGGACTCTAGCCTGCCAGGCTTCTCTGTCCATGAAATTTTCCAGGCAAGAATATTGGCATGGGTTACTTCAGGGATCTTCCAACCCAGGGATCAAACCCACGTCTCCTGTGTCTGCTACCTTGGGGTAGATTCTTTACCACTGTGCCACCTGGGAAGCCCATATATTTATATAAGAGTGAGTACTGAATCAAGAACAGAAATCCAGACTTAGACTCCCAAGAATCAGGAGCTGAAGTAGCTGATGGATAGATGCTTTACCCTTCCTTATTCCCATCCCTCTACCCCAAGAACATTTCCCAGGCCACACGGTTCCCTATGGACTCTCCAACAACAGAATAAAGCGTTCATGTTTTTTGCAGGACAGTCTCTCCAGCACAAAAATGCACCATCTTATTTTTGCTTTTGCTCTTTCCCAGCCTCATTTTTTCTCTGTTGCAGTCTTAGAACTAGACTCTTTAATAAAACATTAGCTTGTATAAATAGTTTGCCTCAGTCTCTCTTTTCTAGGGAATTGGACTGATGATAGTAGGATTATGAGATACACATCCCTAAAGTGTTTATACCACAATGGTGAGATGGATACACACACACACACACTCACACACACACACATATATATATTCAAAGATGCACACTTATGGCTTGGAATCACCATCGTGCTTCATCTTAACCAACCCCAAATCCAGGTGAAAGTCAATATTTCAAACTATGATCACAGTATAAACCTTTGCACATCTCCCCTGAGCACCTGAACATTCTTTCCTTTCTGTTTATGATGCCTTTGTTCCACTTGCAGAAACGTATTTATCCTTCCAAGCTCTGTTGCTCACTAACTGCTGCTGCTGCTGCTAAGTTGCTTCAGTCATGTCCGACTCTGTGCGACCCCATAGACGGCAGCCTACTAGGCTCCCCTGTCTCTGGGATTCTCCAGGCAAGAACACTGGAGTGGGTTGCCATTTCCTTCTCCAATGCATGAAAGTGAAAAGTGAAAGTGAAGTTGCTCAGTCGTGTCCGACTCTTAGTGACCCCATGGACTGCAGCCTACCAGGCTTCTCCATCCATGGGATTTTCCAGGCAAGAGTACTGGAGTGGGGTGCTATTGCCTTCTCCATGCTCACTAACTACCTCCCTACGAAACCCTACTGGACAGACTACTACCCACAATCAAATGCTCTATCTTACTCTTTGTCATACGATTCATTTTTACAGGCTTTATTAACAATGGAAATAGAGGTTGGTTTTTCTTAAATTAACACATGCCTTTATTATGCTAAAACCAAGCAACTATTTTGCAATGAAAAGGCTACTTTTGAAATACTGTTATGCTAAATCCTACTCACAGAAGATGGTATAGCCTCAGAAGGTTTCCCAAGAAAAAGATTAATGAAAACATCAATTGCTTCCAGAGTTGATAATTGCTGCTTCAAAGACCATTTTACTCAAATACTAAATTATAACAAAAAAGCCTTTAGGAAAAAATGAAGGAAACTCAGCTCAGTATTCTATGCTAACCTAAATAGGAAAAGAATTTGGAAAAGAACGGATATCATCCTTGTATGGGTATCATTTAATCACCTTGCTATATACCTGCAACTAACACATCATCATTAATCAACTATATGCCAATATTAAGTAAAAATTTTAAAAAGAAACTATTACACAATAATCTTTAGGACACTTTACGTTTCAGAGCAACAAATGCATTCTTAGCATAATAAAAAGTGATTTGATTCATTTTGCTTTGCATCCATATTTCAGCACTTTCTAGCTTCAAAAAGAAAATTAAAAAGGTGGAAATTTGCTGAGAAGTGAAACCAGCCAATTCGGGGATCTGCTGGTCATGCTGGGTTCTTTCTGAGTTTCCAGGGGAAACATAAGAGGAAGAAGCATCAAAATTAAGGCAGGCACTTAATTCAAGGTAAGTTTTGTTCTATATTTGTCAGATTCCAAACTAACACTCAGATGAGTAACAAGAGGATGATTGAACCCAAGCTCTGTTTAAAGCATATTTTTTTCAGTTTGCAAAAGCAAAAATAAATACAGAAAAAAAATACAGTTCATTCAGAGGAAATGTGTATGCTAAAAGTGTCTCTGTGTCCTTTCTGCAAATATAATCACCAAGGCCTGTGAGAGCTGTCAGGGCTGAGCAATCCTAATAAATGACTGCTTTTTTCCCTAAATCAAAATTTGAGCTAAAAACCCTTCAGTTGGTGACAGCATCTGGGTCCATGAGTCCATTTAGAACCTTTTGCTCTGTTTATAAAAAATTCTGTTTACGAGTCTTGAAACAGGAAGTGTCTTTGACTGTTATGGTTCACATTCTATTTTAATACTGAAAAATTGGTTCTCACAAATTGTTCTCGGAAGCCCAATTATTCATTGTCCCTGTCCATCTAGTATGTGCGTGTGTATATACATAGATAGATAGATGGATAGATAGGTATAGATAATGTCTTTGTCATTTTCTAGATACCAGCTAACTGTGCCATCTCCCTCTCCTTTTCAAGTTCTTCAGTGTCAGATATCTCAAGGGACTTTTACTCCCAAATCCATTGTGGTTACTATCTTGCAGCACTGACATTGAGACCTGCCCTTTTTATGGGGGTTGCAGGGTGCTCTCAGGGTTTACTCGGGTGACCTACCTCAGTTCAGGGCAAACCATCATTATCAGACCACACAAAGTCTCAAGTTGTTATGATTATTATTTCTGCTATCATTCCCATTGACCCTAAATACCCTCTCTCTTCATTTTAGTGTGTCTTTGCAATCCATCTATCATGACTTTATTTTCAAACATATTATCCTGGGAAAATATCAGTTATTAATTTTGTGGGGAACTTTTTAATTTTTCAAAATGATCCAGTGCCATAACCTTTGTTTTTTTTAAACCTACATGAAATCTATCCATGTTGGTAAATGTAAATCTAATCTAATTTATTGCATCTGTTGGGCAGTTTCTATCTGCCGTGAAAAAAGATCTCTCATTATCTTTTCTTCTAGTGCTATCTCTTCAACTTTTGCTATCACAAACAATGGGGAAATGAAAACCTCACAGATGTCTCTTCTACAATCACAGAAATATTTCTTCGCAATATTTCCTCAGAGGTAGGAGCGCAGGGTCATATTGTATCACATATTTAATTTTGTTAAGTAAAGCTATATTCTTCCACCAGTTGGCAGTGCACCCAGCAGACCACGATGGTTTCTCTTTTCTCATATTCCCATCAGCATTTGGTAGCATCCACTTAACTCATTTTTGTAATCTAGTGGATTCAAAGTGGTATCTGCATTGTTAACTGAATTTGACCTCACTGATAAAATGAAGCTCTGTCATACCCTTCATGTTTTCTGTTTCCCCTCCTGAAAATTCTTATTTGATGCTTTTGTCTTTTTTCACTTTTCTCTGCTTTTATTTTTCTAGTTGTAAGTGCTTTGTTCATTATAGATGTTGCAAAAATCTTCTTACAGTGAATCATAACGCTGCTGACTTTGTCTGCAGTGTTTTTCATTAAACGGAGTTCCTTTATCAGTTCAGTTCAGTCTGTCAGTCGTGTCCGACTCTTTGCAATGCCATGAATCGCAGCACGTCAGGCCTCCCTGTCCATCACCAACTCCTGGAGTTCACTCAGACTCACGTCCATCGAGTCCGTGATGCCTTCCAGCCATCTCATCCTCTGTCGTCCCCTTCTCCTCCTGCCCCCAATCCCTCCCAGCATCAGAGTCTTTTCCAATGAGTCAACTCTTCGCATGAGTTCCTTTATACACGTTGACAAATTCATCTCCCTCCTTTAATTCAAATTTGATGTTACTTACACTGTTAACTTTGAGTTTCAGAGCACTTTCTATTTTTCTTATACATCTTTCAAACTCTTTTTTTCACTTTATAGATTTTCTTTCCATATTTCAGTTTTAATTACTTTGCAGTTTATCTTTATGCATGGGATAATGTTGTGAGGAAGGAATTCAACCTTTTATTCATACATGGCTTCACCTTTAATAAAACAATTTACTATTTATCCTTCCTCATGAATTTGTGATGCATTTCTATCTTATAGCAAGTTCCCATTTTACTTTGATCGGCATCTACTGCACAGCATTGGTCCTTTTGACTGCTCTCATACAGTACATGCTATTTTAATTAGAATAGCTTGGAAATGTGTCTTAATCTAATAAAGTCAACCTTCATTATCTTTCTCTGAATTATCATAACTACTAATATATTTAGTATTCATACAACTTCAAAGTAAGTTTGCTTATTTGCCCAAAAAACATTGAGATTTTCCATGTTGTTGTTCAGTCGCTATGTCATGTCCAACTCTTTGCAACCCCATGGACTGCAGTGCGCCAGGCTTCCCTGTCCTTCAACTATCTCCCTGAGTTTGCTGAAATTCATGTTCATTGAGTTGGTGATGCTATCTAACCGTCTCATCCTCTGCCACCCCCTTCTCCTTTTGTCTTCCATCTTTCCCAGCATCAGGGTCTTTTCCAAAGAGTCAGCTCTTTACATCAGGTGGCCAAAGTATTGGAACTTCAGCTTCAGCATCAGATTGGAAGAGCATTAAAAAATGGTTAAATCATGGGTCTGTAAACTTTTTATGTAAAAGCCAGGTAACAGATATTTTAGTTTTTGCAGACCATACATTGTGTGTTGCAACTACTCAATTCTGCTATTGCAGAAGGGTAACAGCCTAAGATACATGAAAACAAAGAATGTGGCTGCGTTCCAATAAAACTTTATTTACAAGAGCTAGTGGACTGGATGTGATCTCCAGGTTTAGTTTGTTAATGCCTTGTATAGATTAATTTAAGGAGAATTAAAGTCAGACACAACTGAACAACTGGACTGAACTGAATATCTTTACAAAGTTAATTATTGTAAATAACCTGCTTACTAATTCAGGAGACATAAGAGACATGGGTTCAATCCCTGAGTCAGGAAGATCCCCTGGAGGGGTGCATGGCAACCCACTCCAGTATTCATGCCTGGAGAATCCCATAGACAGAGGAGCCTGGCAGGCTACAGTACAGAGGGCAGCTGCATGTGAAGCAATGAAGTTAGAACACACCTTACACTACGCACAAAAATAAAAACTCAAAAATGGCTAAAAGACAGAAGCATACAGTGTAACACCATAAAACTCCTAGACAGATCATAGGCAAAAGATTCTCTGACATAATGCATACCAATATTTTCTTAGCTCTGTGTCCCAAGGCAATAGAAATAAAAACAAAAATAAACAAGTGGGACCTAATCAAATTTACAAGCTTTTGCACAGCAAAGGAAACCATAAACAAAATGCAAAGACAATCTACAGACTAGGAGAAAATATTTGCCAACAATGCGACCAACAAGGACTTAATTTCCAAAATACACAAACAGCTGATACAACTCAACAAAACCCAAACAACCCAATTCAAAAAAGGGCAGAAGGCCTAAATAGACATTTCTCCAAAGAAGACATACAGATGGCCAATAGGCCCATGAAAAGATGTTCAACATCACTAATTGTTAAATGAATGCAAATCAAAACTACAATGAGATACACCACATCATACCAGTCAGAATGGCTAACACTAAAAAGTCTACAAATAACAAGTGCTAGAGAGGTGTGGAGAAAAGGGAACCTTCCTACACTGCTGGTGAGAATGTAAACTGGTGCAACCACTTCGGAAAACAGTATTGAGGTTCCTCAGAAAGCTAAAAATAGAATTACCATACGATCCAACAATCCCACTCCTGGGCATATATCCAGACAAAACTCTAATTCAAAAAGATACATGCACTCCCAACATTCATAGCAACACTATTCCCAATAGCCAAGACATGGAGACAACTTAAATGTCCATCAAAAGATGAATGGGTAAACAAGATGGGCTACATGTATACAGTGGACTACTACTCAGCCATAAAAAGAATGAAATAATGCCTCTTGCAGCAACATGGATGGACCTAGAGATTACACTAAGTTAAATAAATCAGAAGGACAAATACCATGCAATATCACTTTATATGTGGACTCAAAAATATGGCACAAATGAACCTATCTACAAAACAGAAATAGACTCACAGACAGAAAACAGACTTGTGGTTACCAAGGGGGAGAGGGGTGGGAAAGGAATGGGGTTAGTAGATGCAAACTATTATACATAAAACGGATAAACAACAAGATCCTACTGTATAGCACAGGGAACTACATTCAATATCCTGAGATAAACCACAATGGGAAAGAATATAAAAAGGAATGTAAGTGTATAATTGAGTCACCTTGCTGTACAGCAGAAATTAACACAACACTGTAAAAATACTTCAATAAAAAGCTAAATTTTAAAAAACTGTCTCCCTAAAGGACTTCTGAATTCTTTATCATTCTTTGTAATTTCTAGGATATTGTTGTTGTTATTGTAAATGGCATCTTAGTTTCCAGAACAACTTTCACTCAGTTATTGTTGATTTAGGTAAATATAACTAATGTGGTATATGGATATTATAACTAAGTATCCTTTTGAAATTTATTAGTTGCATGAACCTTTCTTTGATTCTTTTGGGTTTGATATGTTAATTAAGATATCATCTGTATGTAATAATTTTGTCTACTCCCTTCTAAATCTTGTAGCATTTTAGAATTTTTGAATTTAGTTATAAGAATCTCTAGTTCCACACTGAACTGCAGCAGCAAGAACAGACACACTTGGAAGTTTTTTGTTGTTGTTGTTGTTGTTGTTTACTAAACTCAGAGGTAAAAATCTGAATTTTATAATGAAACACCATTTGTACTTTGAGATTTGTGTCAATATTCACTTTTCAGTTAAGGTAGTTTCCTTCTATTCTTACTTATCTGCAAGCTTTCATAGTAAATGTGTGTAGAAAATTAGCAAGCAAATTATTTGCACCAACTTTTTTTTCCTTTAGTTCATTAATGTGGTGAGTTATGTGGATATATTTTTCTGATATTCAATCATCCTCACGTTCCTGGGAAAAAAGCAACATGATCATGATACCTTAATTTTAAATAGAGTATCTGATTTAGAAAGAGAGTATTTTTATGTTTGTGCACATCTTTTATTTCTTGCCACCTTAACTGGCAGTGAGCAGTCATAAACCCCAGATAGACAAGGATTTGCTTTCTCCAATATTACATGCAATGCTGCTAAGTCGCTTCAGTCGTGTCCACTCTGTGCGACCCCATAGACGGCAGCCCACCATGCTCCCCCGTCCCTGGGATTCTCCAGGCAAAAACCCTGAAGTGAGTTGCCATTTCCTTCTCCAATGATTTTGCTATGGTCAACTGCATGTGATTACATGCAATGGTCACTCTTAAATCATTATAGCTGTGAAACATTTTAAAAGAAAGTTTTACATCTGTTCTTAAGTGATAGTAACCTAAAATTATCTTTTCTTAAACTAGCTTTTAGTATTATGTTGTACTAGTCTCATAAAATGACATAAGCATTTTCCTTTTTTTCCATTTTCTAGAGTAATCTATATAGGGATTACTGTTTTGTTGAAATTTGTAGAATAAATCAGAGAAACTCTTTGGACCCAGATATAATTGGGGGGAGAATATACCATAGAAAATGGAAGATTTAATTATCATTTAATTTCTGGAATCATAATTTACTATAGCTTTTTATTTCTTCTTTTGACAACTCTGATACATTATGAAATTAAGATATTTATTCTTAGTTTTCCAATTCTACAGCACATTTTTCTTCAAAATATTCTTTACTTTTTTAATAAAACCATTTCAAAACCTTCAACTGTAATACCCTTCTTTTCATTATTGCATTGCGTTTTGTAATTAGTCTTAGCAGAGATCATAATAGTCTTTTAAACAAATCAGTTTTGTGTCAAGTTTTCCTATTTTTTTTGTTATTGTTATTCTTCTTAAATTTATTAATTTCTGCCTTTATCATTGTTATTTCTTTCCTTCTTGTTGATTTATATTTACTGTCATTCTCTTACTAGCTTCTTGTTTATGTGTTTTCTTTCTTGCTATCTAAGAACACAATCAAAATTTCAGATAGTCATTAGCTCTGTTCCACAAATTTTGACATGTACCACTTTGTTATCTAGCTTTAAGCATTTCATAATTTTTTATTTCATATGGGAATTACTTAGCAATATTTTCAAATTATGTGGAGGCAGATTTTCTTAAGCTCCTCTTTTTTTCTGAATTTCTGCCTGTGCTATGTTGTGCTCAGAGTACATTATATGTATAATGCCAATTTTTGTGCCCCTTCCGCTCAGTCACTGAGTCATGTCCAATTCTTTTACAACCCTTTGGACTGTAGCCCGCCAAGCTCCTCTGTACATGGGATTTCCTAGGCAAGAATTCTGGAGTAGGTTGATGCCAATGCTTTGTAATTTATTGGGATTTCCTTTTTGGCCTAGAACATATTTTTTTTAATACAGTATATGGCTTTCAATGAGATAGCTGCATCACCAATGGAATGAACATGAACTTGGGCAAACTCTGGGAGATGGTGAGGGACAGGGAGGCCTGGCATGTTACAGTCTACAGGGTCACAAACAGTCGGACTGGACAACTGAACGACAGCAACATGGCACACTCAAAGGTCTTCCCGGGTGGCACTAGTGGTAAAGAACCAGCCTGCAATGCAGGAGGCGCAGGTTGATCCCTGAGTCAGGAAGATCCCCTGGAGGAGGGAATGGCAACTCATTCCATTATTCTCACCTGAAGAATCTCATGGACAGAGGAGCCTGGCAGTCTATGGTAGCTGGGGACGCAAAGAGTTGAACACAACTGAAGCAACTTAGCACACACGCGTACACACATAGCTCTCAAATACAATGTGTATTTAATAGTTATATATTTCTACTTACAAAATTTCAATTATAAAATTCTATGAGTCTTTTAGGTCAAATCTTCTACTGTATTTTTGGCTTGCTTGTTCTTTCAATTTTCAAAACAGATGCATTTTTTTTTAATCTCTCACTCACATCATTAATACTTGTTTTGCTCTGTCTGCTTTGCCCTATAATTGGATGCTTTATATATTTAAAGGCTCTATCATTACCGGAATATGTGTTCAGGATTGCTATAACTTATTTGCCTTTTGTTAGCATTACTATCCTTTTTGTCTTCCTATGTCATTTTCACCTTCTGTTAATTTTTTTTTCAGATCTATAGAATCCCGGGGCTTCCCTGATGGCTTTGTGAGAAAGAATCAACCTGCCAATGCAGGAGACACGAGTTTGATCCCTGATTCGGAAAGACCCCACATGCTGCAGGGCAACTAAGCTCCTGTGCTGTAACTATTGAGCCTGTGCTCTAGAGCCTGAGAGCCGCAACTACCGAGCCCAGCAAGCTGCAACTGCTGAAACCTGCATAGCCTAAGCCCCTGCTCCACAAAGAGAAAAGCTACAGCAATGAGAAGCCTTAGCACATCAGCGAGAGAGTAGCAACTAGAGTGGCCCAAATTCATGGCAGCTAGAGAAAAGCGGAGAAGGCGATGGCACCCCACTCCAGTACTCTTGCCTGGAAAATCCCATGGGCGGAGGAGCCTGGTGGGCTGCAGTCCATGGGGTCGCCAAGAGTCAGACACGACTGAGCGACTTCACTTTCATGCATTGGAGAAGGAAATAGCAACCCACTCCAGTGTTCCTGCCTGGAGAATCCCAGGGACGGGGGAGCCTGGTGGGCTGCCGTCTATGGGGCACAGAGTCGGACACGACTGACGTGACTTAGCAGCAGAGAAAAGCCAGCACAGCAGTAAAGACTCAGCACAGCCAAAAATAAATAACAAAATTTTTTCTAAAAATCTATAGAATCTGTTATGATGTCAATTCTGTAATTACTGATCATTTCACAATCAGTTGGCCTGGTGGCTTACAAATTTTATCAACCTTCTCAAAGAATGAACTTTTAGTTTCACCAACCCTCTCTTTAGTGCTTCTGCTTTTAATTAATTTACTTCTCTGCTTTTTTGTTGTTGTTGTTCCCTGCTTACTTTGTGCTTCATTTGGACATTTTTTTTTTTCTAGTTTCTTATCATTTGTCAACTTTTCACTCTGTGACCTCTAAGAAGAATGATGACAGTGACTGGCGTCCATGAAGTTAACTCCCTTTCAAATACTGGGCAACTGCTTGGAATCTGGGCATTCCGTTTTTTCTCTTCTCTACCTCACCTGCTGCAAAGAAATTTTTGCATGGGTGTGTGCTCAGTCATGCCCAATTCTTTGAAACCTCATGGACAGCAGCCTACCAGGCTCCTCTGTCCATGGAAATTTCCAGCCAAGAGTCTGGAGTAGATTGCTATTCCTACTCCAGGGGACATTCCCAACCCAGGCATCGAACCACATCCCCCGTGTTAGCAGGTGGATTCTTTACCACTGTACCACTTGGGAAGACATCTTATTTTAGTCGGTGATTACACGGGTTTTGCTTGGGTTTGTTTTGCTTTCATTTGACCGTTTCCTAACTAGTCTAAGAAACATGACAGGAAAGACATTTTACCATCTTTTACCCCAAGAGCTCCTATTAATGAGCTTTAATCTGCAAAGGTGTTCAATAATGTTTATTAAACGAATTTGGCCTAAGGTGGCTCAAGTCAGTGTTTAGAGGTGCCACAAGCTGGTATGCTGACAGGCTAGCACCAAAGTGTTTCAATGAAGCCAACTGAGGTTAATGATATCAACCACAGCCACGTCTAGAGAAATCTGAGGTTCTCAAAGAATCAATAGTCGTGAAAAACACCTGTTAAAGGAAGTTAAAAACCTACACATTATCATTTCTTCTGAATTGTGATGGGGGAAATTTTATGCTAGAGCAGCATGTGGACGACTGAATTTTTAGAGGTGAGTACAATGCTCTCTGTTCTTATGGATGGTGATTTCAGACTGCAGCAAATAATGTAACACTAAAAAGCACATTAGGCTTTAAGTCCCTTCTCTTCCTAAACAATAAGAGGCCCACCTGTCAGATGTCTATCACCCAACATGTCCTCCTGATTTCCACTTGAGCTTATTTGTTATCTGAAAGATGCGACTGGAGGTGACGCCCAATTATTTCCTTTAAGCCATCACTGTCATTCCATGCCTGAGTCATTCCTACTTTAAAAGTCTTAGGATTGTGTGTAGAGTACAGATTTCAAGTGACCTTGAACAAGCACGTTGATCGTAAGGAATTACAGTTTAAGAAGCAAAAATTGAGTCATCCTCCAGTTCTCCATGAACTCATGTAAGTTTTGTAACTTCGTCATTTCACTGTTTTCTCAATTATGAAACGGAAGCATTAGTAAGAGCCTCCCATTGTCCACCTGTACTAGCAAACCCCAACTGGAAAAAAATCATGTGTGAAACTGTTTTTTTAAAAAACTCTCTCTAGAGCTGGCAGTCTGGACTGCCCTGATTGAGTAGACTGGGTAATAGATAAGCAAATGCTTACCCTGGAAATAAAGCATCGATCTGGGGGTTGTATGCCAACAAGAAGAAGCAGCTGCCTGGAAATGTACGTTTTGACAAAGTGGGAGTCTGCGTGGCAAGAGTAAGGAAGCAGATTTTTAGGAAAATTACATAATCGGAAAAGAGAACAAAACCCTTTGAGCTAATTCTGGCCTGAGCAAATTACCTTGGGAAAATAAAGATTATTATAACAAAATCATGTTAGAACAAATCTGAGTCATTTTGAAAGTAGGGTTTCATGGCTGAAAGAAGAGACAGCTGGCAGGAAATAGCCCCAAAGAATTTCTCCCCATGTTATTTACTTCTAGTAACCTTGGCAAGGAGTTTCCTTTATTCATGTAGTAAATGCATGTGGGTGTGCATGAAGTGTGTGAGTATGCCTGTGTGTGCATATGTGTGTATGTGTTCCTCTATATGTATTAATGCTAAGCATGGTGCCAGGCCTCCGATACCGTGGTAAATGAGAAAGGTGCAGTCTTTGGCCTCCTAGGTTAGCATCCAATAGGAATTTTAAGCCAGAGAGAGACACTAAATTTTGAGATTCTTTGAAGGCCAGGACTCATGACATCAAATGCATCCATATCTAGGACACTGCTTTAAAAATCCTAAGTGTTACAACAAACCCGTGAATGTAACAAAAAGAAGCAGACTCACAGATAGAGGGAACACACGGCTGGTTGCTAGTGGGGAGAGGAAAGAACCTCTAAGGAGTAAAAGGTACGAACCATTAGGTATAAAATAAGCTACAAGGCTATATGGTGTACAATATGGGGATATAGCCAATATTTTATGATAATGGTAAATGGAGTGTAACCTTTGAAAATTGTGAATCACTATATTGGACACCTATAACTTATATAATATTGTACAGCAACTAGACTTCAATTAAAAAATCCTAAATGTCCAATTGTGTGTTAGATTCTGTCATGTCCGACTCTTTGCAACCCCATGGACTGCAGCCCGCCAGGCTCCTCTGTCCATGGAATTCTCCAGGCAAGAATACAGGGGTAGGTTGCTATTCCCTTCTCCAGGAAATGCCCAATTAATAACTGCTTGATAATTTTTAAATGTCAATTTTTTTGAAAGCACTATAAAAGTTGTGACTTGTGCCAAAATGAATTGTTCAACATAAACATATTTATGTCTGGTTTAGCAGATAAATAGATGGATAGATACACACACACGTACTTTGAGCATCATCACTGTTCTCAGATGCAGTCAACAGACTCAACTCTAGCTAGTTAGATCAGATAGGCATTTATTATAGATTATTGGGTGACATACCACACCTCCAGGAGGGCCATGAGTCAAGAATAGATGCTACACAGCCAGAAAGAACTGCAAATGGGAGAAATACCCTACCTACTGTAGAACGTTATAAGGAAAACCTCATTCCTGCCACCATGTGGCTAAGACTCCAGGCTCCCAATGCAGGGGGCCTGGGTTCAATCCCTGGTCAGGGAACTAGATCCCACATGTCACAACTAAAACCCAGCAGAACCAAATAGATAAATTCCTTTAAACTTTTTAAAGACTTTTAAAGATAGAACCCTGACTGCAAGGAAAAGTAGAAATTGTAGCTGTAAGAGTAACGTGCAAGCCAATCCATCATGAAATTTCCTCCATGACCAAGACGTTTGTCATAACTAGCTGATCAGCTGGAACTATATTCCTAGAAGAGGTCCTTAAATACATGTATAGGTAAGGTCGTGATTGCTGGTGTGAGTGGAGTTGAGGGAGATAAATCCCTTTCCTTACTCCTACTCTTCATCATCTAGGTGCTAGTGGCAAGCAAGTAGTAACTCTACAGATCTGGAGAATCTCGGGTTTTGAACGTCACCTGAGTTGTCTTTCCTCAGAGGAAAATACAGTCTGCCTGATCCACTTCATAGAGCTGCTGAGAAGATAACACATGGGCATGTTCTCTAGTTGTCTCATTGGTATCATGCCCACATGTGGTTCCTTCTCATAGACTCTGTTTCACCTGAAATCTAAGGCAGACATCAGCCTGATCAGACTCCTCCCTTTCCTGGACACTGCCTCAACTGAATTGGTCACCAAGATCTGTCTGGTTTTAAGAATTTTTTTTTTTTTGATGTGAGCCCTTTTTAAAGTCTTTATTGAATTTGTTACAATATTGTTTCTGTTTTACATTTTGGTTTTTTGACTGAGAGGCATGTGGGATCTTAACTCCTCGATCAGGGATCGAACCCACACCCCCTGCATTGGAAGGTGAAAGTCCTAACCACTGGACTGCCAGGGAAGGCCCACAAGATCTGTTTAACCCACTTCAAAAAACGTGCTCAAATCTGGGCTCTTCCTGCTATTTCCACTGTTGAGTCAGTTCTGATTTTCATCCTGTCTCCTCTAGGTTGGTAGCCTCCCAACTTCCCACTTGTCCATCCTAATAAGCAAATCAGGTCACACCACTCTCCTAAGCAGTGTTTGGCTATTTTCATTGTAACTGCACCCAAATTCATACTGTGAAAACAGGCTATCTGAGCAAAAAGATACCCTTTCTAAAGAGGGGGGTGACTAATTCCAACAGAGAATGACAGTCACTTTTTTGAAGCAATCAGTGTTAGAAGTTTCAGAAGATGGAAAAATAAAAATTAAATGATGTTCCAATGATCACTACTAAAGATGGAGCAATATTAAAACAAGAATTTGGGGGCTTCCAATGCAGGGGTATGGGTTCAATCCCTGCTCAGGGAATTAAGGTTCCACAGGTTGTGTGGCACAGCCAAAAAGAAAAATAGACAATGGGGATGGTTGTACAACTGTGTGAATATAATAAAAGCCACTTAGTTGTTAAAAAAGAAATGTTCTCTTCATCAAGGATGCTTTATAAACCTCTTTCACCTAAGTCCTCTATGTCTGCTTCTTCTTGTCATGAAGCACACAACTCTTGCCCATTTTTCTGCTTTATATCTTTTTTCTGCCAATTTCCTTCCATGCCTCCACTGGTTAGTCTTCACACCTATGATTTTGTACGAAAGAAATTGTATATTGCACCAAATGATACATCTCAGCCACATTCTTGATGGTATCCAACCCACTTCAGATGTCTTTGCTTTGAGAAGCCCTATCTATATCTACTACCTAATTTGGAACCTCCTTTCTAAGTTTTCATCACATTTACCTCAGAATAGTTCTCTGACAAGAAGCCGAACAAAATATCTCTAATAAAGCAAACAGTGTGTGACACTGTTTAAAGTTAAAAATTTAGGTTTTAATTTTAAATTTAGATTTAAACTTAGTTTTAAATTTTTAAGTTTTAAAGTTAAAATTCTAAGTTATTCCTTTATTTTTTCATCCAGGTAGCTTCCAACGAGAACACACTCTGCTAAACAAGTTATTTGGGATCACACAGAGATTAGCATTCTAACATAACATCTCTAACACCTAATTCGTTTTCACAAACACCTCACTCACAGAAATCACAGGAAATCAGAAACTGCCTATTAGGCTGCTAAGTATGAAAGGTGCTTGATCAAGAAGGGGGAAAAAAATCTTTCCAAGAGATAATTGGGAGAAGCATATTTAATGTTTCCAACTTTCTATATTGAGATTTTTCTGTTGATTTATGTGAGTTTGGAAAAATACATGTCCTTCCATCCGCCAAAAATACACTCAGTCTCTCGCTATTTCAGTTTCCTTTGGAAGCGCCTCCTCTGGTCAGGATCGATACAGGTTCTCAGCGCTCTCACCCTACCTGTCTCTCGTCCCTCTGCAGGCATTCTCTTAGTGGAATCTCATCCCTTTTCATGGTTTTACGTATCATTCATATGACGACTAGCACCACATTTATATCTCTAGCCCAGAGTTTTCTTCTGAGCCCCATCTCTGAGCGTGTAGACAGCCTCTCGACAAGTCTACTTGGTCGGCCCCAAACCAACTTGTGTGCTCACTCGCTTCAGTAATGTCCAACTGTTTGCAATCCCATGGACCATAACCCCCAAGGCTCCTCTGTCCATGGGATTTCCCAGGCAAGAACGCTGGAGTGGGTTGCCATTCCCTCCTCCAGGGGATCTTCCTGGCCCAGGGATTGAACCCAGGTCTCCTACATTGCAGGCAGATACTTATCACTGAGCCACAAGGGGAAGCCCAATTTACACTCAATCTAAAGTGGAGCCTTGATTTTTGCCTTCAAAAGCACCCCTCCTCCTAACTGCCTAATCTCAGAAAATAGCAACAGCATTCACTTAACAGCTTCAAGTCCAGAAACCTGCGAGTCACATGACACCTCTCCTTCACACTCCACACCCCATCCTTCACCAAGCCTCAGCAGTACCGTCTACAACTTAACTCATTTTCTTGTTGCTCCCCATGTCTGCTGCCAGCCCTCTGCATCAAGCCATCAGCATATCTTGCCGGCACTACCTCCATAGGCTGCCATGTACAGTCTTGTTCACTCTTTATTCTGAGCAGCAAGCACAGTGACCTTTGTAGGACCCATACTGGCCTTCCTTACTACTGTGTTAAAAGTATTTAAGTAGCAGGAGACGTTGTATTTTCCATGATAACATGCTTCACACATGCTCTCGGGACCACATGTGATTGGGACTTGGGACTCTCCCCATCTAAGGGACGGAGTAAAACTGCCTTCATCCTTGAATCTAGGACAGACTCAATTAATGGAATGCAGTGGAAGTGACATTATATGACTTCTGGGCCTAGGTCAAAAAGGGCCAGGAAGCTTCCATCTGTTTTCCTTGAGATTCTTACTTTGGAGAAAGTCAGCTATAAAACCTTAACGAACTGGAATTCCAATTTCCTGCCTTGTTATTTGGGGAATTTTGAATTTCTTTTTTTTTTTTTTTGGTTTTAAGAAGTAACCTAAAATTTTGTATGTTGTTGTTCAGTTGCCCAGTCATGTCCACCTCTTTGCAACCCCATTCCTGTAACACTAAAAAAATGATACTACCTTTAAAAAAAGGTAGACCTCCATTTCAGAAGTCATATAAGGCACTCCAGTCGACAGCCTCAGCTGAACTCTCATCACCAACTGCCAAACATCTTGACCATCCAGCCCAGCTGAGACTTCAGCTGATGGTCACTGACCCCAGGCAACATCTGAACAAAACTAAATATGAGAATCTGAGCAAGAACTGCCCAGCTGAGCCCCTTATGAATTATTGGCCCACAAAATTTGAGTAAAAATTAAATGGCCATTCTTATAGCACTAAATTTGAGGGTTACTCATTTATACAGCAATAGTGACTGGATCAGCTCCACCTGTCCTCAGGATAACATCCAACATTCCTTCTGAAACTGACAGTTCCTGCATGATTCAGATCCTGGCTAGTCCTGCAGTCTCTTGTTGAGCCTTGCTAACCAAGCATCAAACACTCTGACCCTTGCTTATTCCTCATCAGAAACTCTACTGAGACCATCTTCCCCTTGCCTGAAATGCACTCTTTACCTGTCTAACATCAATTCAGCCCATGGATCTTAACTGTCATTTCTTCAAGAACACTTATATGATACTAAAAGGGGGTGTTTGCATGTTAAGTCTCTACAGTTGTGTCCAACTCTTTGCCACCGTAGCCCACCAGGCTCCTCTGGCCATGGGATTCCCCAGGCAAGAATATTGGAGTAGGTTGCCACGTCTACTGTTGTTGTTTTTAAATGGAAGAAACTTGAGCAAAACGATCCACTGCTGGGAAGGAGATGGTGGAGAGGGAGAGGGGAGGGAGAAGATGATCGGTGGAGAAAGGTGGGCTGCAGGGATTGCATCCCTGTCTCAGACGTGGGAGAGAAGGAAGAAAAGACAGATAACACGCAGGCACCTCCTACATTCTCTTTGAGCCTGCTCCACCAGCTAAGGCTGATGGGGGGTCTTCATCAAGTGTCCCATGCCTTCTGGTTATCCTTGGGATCAGCCAATGGGAAGCCCTGGCAGGGGACTGGTGGGAGCGGGAAGAGAGAAGTAGAAATATTTAGTCTGCCTGGTCCCTCCTCATGGGGTTGCTTTTGGTTGGCTGCTTCCTTCACTGTGCAATCCATGGTCACGGCTCCTCTCAAAGTGGCCTTCATCACACCGGCTCCACTGAGATTCTAAGAGTCCATCATCTTCCTCTGCCTGCTGTCCTCTCTTGTTACCAGCACCAGGGGACACACTGTTCCCTGGGGCTCCCTACATCCCCCCAAAGTCTTTGTAAAGCGTCTGCTTATTAAACCATCCTCAAATTATCCTAATTTAAGTGTGACATCTGCTTCCTGCTGAGCTCTTGTCAGATACTGGGAGGAATGCTGATGAGTAAGTAGGTGGAAAGGGCAAGAAAACGTTTAGCAGGTAACAAACAACATCTGATTCTAGTTTAGTTAAAATACATAGAAAACTGGAAGATACATCACTAAAACAATAAACCAAGGACTAACACGAAAGTACTGAGCAACTGTCATCTGTGTAAATACAGAGAGAACGCTTAGAGAGTGAAACATAGTTCTCTTCCTTTAAACAATGGAATCTTTTTCTCTTTTTCCCACTTAAAGCTCTAACTAAGCCGAGTCAAGTTCATGAGAGATTACGGAGAACAAAGCAGATGAGTCATTTCATCTCTTTTCAGTTACCCACATGGGGTAAACTTAGAACATCACTCTGCAGTACACATTACACATTACAGTGGTCTTGGCAAATTAGAATACCTTAAGGGTTGTTTTTCTTTTCTCAAAGTTTTTCAGAATCCAAAAATAAGACAACAACATTTTTTGAATAAGTGCCTGAATCAAGACAGATGAACTTTGCCTGAGATCCACTGGGCCTGTGTCAATTTAGGAAATAACACTGGCTCCTGAAAGAGGAATAAGCATAAATGAGAAATTCTGGCCCCAATGGATTTGCTACCATCATCAGCAACATCCTAGGCTATTTTTAAGACTTTTTATATTACCATCAACATCATACACTTTGACTGCTGGAGATAAATGCTAAGAACATTCATAGAGCATTTACTTTGTGCCAGGCAGTGTTCTAAGAAATTATGTAAATCAAATTATGCTATCCTCTTGACAATTGTGTGATGGAAGACATTATTACTCTTACTTTCAGAATAGAATAGTGTTAGTCCCTCAGTCATGTATACCTCTTGGCGATCGCATGGAATGTACCCTGCTAGGCTCCCTCTGAATTCTCCAGAGAAGAATCCTGGAGTGGGTTGCCATTCCCTTCTCCAGGGGATCTTCCCAACCCAGGGATCAAACCCAGGTCTCCCAAATTGCAGGTGGATTCTTTACCATCGGAGACAGTGGGAAGTCTTATTTTCAGATAAGGAAATGAAGACATAGAGAGGTTAGGTAAATTGTCAAAGTCATACACTTAACAGCTGTATAACAAAGAAACCCAAGACCCACAGGACCACTGGGAACAACTTATAACTGGAAATCTGGAGAGATGGGCTTTTGATTTTTTTTTTATTCTTTCCTTTTTAGCTGCTAAGGAAAGTTCTTCAACCTATAAAGTACACTCAAGTCTCAATCTACATAGAATGTTTTTCCCTAACTCTTGGATTCAGATACTGGAATTTGAAGTTAGATCTGAATGACAGCAATATCTATGCTTTACTGTCTCTCACAATCAAAGAACCACTTTATAAAGTCATAATTTCCACATAAATCTTCTCATAGACCACATGCTAAGTTGTTTCAATCATTTGCAACACTGTGGACTATACCCTGCCAGTCTCCTCTGTCCAGGGGAATTCTCCAAGCAAGAATACTGGAGTGGGTTGACATGCCCTCCTTCAGGGGATCTTCCCAACCCAGAGATCCAACCCAAGTTCCTCATGTCTCCTGCACTGGCAAGTGTGTCCTTTACCACTAGCACCAGCTGGGAAGCCCAGAGACCTTCACGTAAAAACATATGTACTTTTAGTCTCCGTGGAATAAGAAAACATTTGTACCTTCAGGCTGATGAACCTCTTACAATAATTCCATGGTTTTCATAACTTTCAAAACAAAATACAAGAAAAATGCTCAAAAGTAGCCCTTTATCTTTCTCTGAAGTGTTCTAAATCATTTTCTTAAACTAAATTATGATGATCAGAGAAATTATAGAAAATGGTTCTTGTACTTGTGCCTTGACAGATTAATGGAAATCACTTTGGTATATATCAATACAACATTAGAGAACATTATTTTGTCTATTTACTTATGCTCTATCTAGACTCAGTTAAGGAAAAGATGACTTCTAAAGACACATAGCGCAGCCAAAAGGAGCTACCCCACGTCTGAGGCCAGGGGTGGCGGCTGGGGGGAGCAACCCCACGTCCAAGGAGCGGTGGCTGCGCGGGCACAGGAGGGCCTGGAGGAGCTTTTCCACGTTCAAGGTCAGGAAGGGCGGCAGTGAGGAGATACCCCTCGTCCAAGGTAAGGAGCAGCGGCTACGCTTTGCTGGAGCAGCCGTGAAGAGATACCCCACGCCCAAGGTAAGAGAAACCCAAGTAAGACGGTAGGTGTTGCAAAAGGGCATCAGAGGGCAGACACCCTGAAACCATACTCACAAAAAAATAGTCAATCTAATCACACTAGGACCACAGCCTTTTCTAACTCAATGAAACCAAGCCATGCCCTGTGGGGCCACCCAAGACAGGTGGGACATGGTGGAGAGGTATGACAGAATGTGGTCCCCTGGAGAAGGGAAGGGCAAACCATTTCAGTATTCTTGCCTTGAGAACTCCATGAACAGTATGAAAAGGCAAAATGATAGGATACTGAAAGAGGAACTCCCCAGGTCAGTAGGTGCTCAATATGCTACTGGAGATCATTGGATATATAACTCCAGAAAGAAGGAAGGGATGGAGCCAAAGCAAAAACAGACCCCAGCTGTGACTGTGACTGGTGATAGAAGCAAGGTCCCATGCTGTAAAGAGCAATATTGCATAGGAACCTGAATGTCAGGTCCATGAATCAAGGCAAATTGGGAGTGGTCAAAAGGAGATGGCAAGAGTGAATATCAACATTCAGGAATCAGTGAACTAAAATGGACTGGAATGGGTGAATTTAACTCAGATGACCATTATATCTACTACTGTGGGCAGGAATCACTTAGAAGAAATGGAGTAGCCGTCTGGTCAACAAAAGGGTCCAAAATGCAGTACTTGGATGCAATCTCAAAAACGACAGAATGATCTCTGTTCGTTTCCAAGCCAAACCATTCAATATCAGAGTAATTCAAGTCTATGCCCCAACCAGTAACACTGAAGAAGTTGAAGTTGAAAGGTTCTATGAAGACCTACAAGATCTTTTAGAACTAGCACCCAAAAAAGATGTCCTTTTCATTATAGGGGACTGGAATGCAAAAGTAGGAAGTCAAGAAACACCTGGAGTAACAGACAAACTTGGCCTTGGAATACGGAATGAAGCAGGGCAAGACTAATAGAGTTTTACCAAGAAAATGCACTGGTCATAGCAAACACCCTCTTCCAACAACACAAGAGAAGACGCTACACATGGACATCACCAGATGGTCAACACTGAAATCAGATTGATTACATTCTTTGCAGCCAAAGATGGAGAAGCTCTATACAGTCAGCAAAAGAAGACCAGGAGCTGAATGTGGCTCAGATCACGAACTCCTTATTGCCAAATTCAGACTTAAATTGAAGAAAGTAAGGAAAACCACTAGACCATTCAGGTATGACCTAAAACAAATCCCTTATGATTGTACAGTGGAAGTGAGAAATAGATTTAAGGGACTAGATTTGATAGATAGATTGCCTGATGAATTATGGATGGAGGTTCGTGACATTGTACACGAGACAGGGATCAAGACCATCCCCATGGAAAAGAAATGCAAAAAAGCAAAATGGTTGTTTGGGCAGGGCTTACAAATAGCTATGAAAAGAAGAGAAGCGAAAAGCAAAGGAGAAAAGGAAAGATATAAGCATCTGAATGCAGAGTTCCAAAGAATAGCAAGGAGAGATAAGACAGCCTTCCTCAGCTATCAATGCAAAGAAATAGAGGCAAACAACAGAATGGGAAAGACTAGAGATCTCGTCAAGAAAATTCGAGATACCAAGGGAACATTTCATGCAAAGATGGGCTCGATGAAGGACAGAAATGGTCTGGACCTAACAGAAGCAGAAGATATTAAGAAGAGATGGCAAGAATACACAGAAGAACTGTACAAAAAAGATGTTCATGACCCAGATAATCACAATGGTGTGATCACTCACCTAGAGCCAGACATCCTGGAATGTGAAGTCAAGTGGGCCTTAGAAAGCATCACTAAGAACAAAGCTAGTGGAGATGATGGAATTTCAGTGGAGCTATTTCAAATCCTGAAAGATGATGCTATGAAAGTGCTGCACTCAATATGCCAGCAAATTTGGACAACTCAGCAGTGGCCACGAGACTGGAAAAGGTCAGTTTTCATTCCAATCCCAAAGAAAGGCAATGCCAAAGAATGCTCACTAATGCACAATTGCACTCATCTCACACGCTAGTAAAGTAATGCTCAAAATTCTCCAAGCCAGGCTTCAGCAACACGTGAACTGTGACCTTTCAGATGTTCAGGCTGGATTTAGAAAAGACAGAGGAACCACAGATCATATTGCCAATGTATGCTGGATCTTCGGAAAAGCAAGAGAGTTCCAGAAAAATATCTATTTCTGCTTTCTTGACTATGCCAAAGCCTTTGACTGTGTGGATCACAATAAACTGTGGAAAATTCTGACAGAGATGGGATACCAGATCACCTGACCTGCCTCTTGAGAAATCTGTATGCAGGCCAAGAAGCAACAGTTAGAACTGGACATGGAACAACAGACTGGTTCCAAATAGGAAAAAGAGTATGTCAAGGCTGTATATTGTCACCTTGCTTATTCAACTTATATGCAGAGTACATCAGGAGAAATGCTGGGCTGGAAGAAGCACAAACTGGAATCAAGATTGCCGGGAGAAATATCAATAACCTCAGATATACAGATGACACCACCCTTATGGCAGAAAGTGAAGAGGAACTAAAAAGCCTCTTGATGAAAGTGAAAGAGGAGAGTGAAAAAGTTGGCTTAAAGCTCAACATTCAGAAAACGAAGATCATGGCATCCAGTCCCATCAATTCATGGCAAATAGATGGGGAAATAGTGGAAACCAGTGTCAGGCTTTATTTTGGGGGGCTCCAAAATCACTGCAGATGGTGCTTGCAGCCATGAAATTAAAAGACGCTTACTCCTTGAAAGAAAAGTTATGACCAACCTAGATAGCATATTCAAAAGCAGAGACATTACTTTGCCAACTAAGGTCTGTCTAGTCAAGGCTATGGTTTTTCCAGTGGTCATGTATGAATGTGAGAGTTGGACTGTGAAGAAAGCTGAGCGCTGAAGAATTAATGCTTTTGAACTGTGGTGTTGGAGAAGACTCTTGAGAGTCCCTTGGACTGCAAGGAGATCCAACCAGTACATTCTGAAGGAGATCAGCCCTGGGATGTCTTGGAAGAAATGATGCTAAAGCTGAAACTCCAGTACTTTGGCCACCTCATGCGAAGAGTTGACTCATTGCAAAAGACCCTGATGCTGGGAGGGATTGGGGGCAGGAGGAGAAGGGGACAACAGAGGATGATATGGCTGGATGGCATCGCTGACTCGATGGACGTGAGTCTAAATGAACTCTGGGAGTTGGTGATGGACAGTGAGGCCTGGTATGCTGCAATTCATGGGGTCGCAATGTCAGACACTACTGAGTGACTGAACTGAACTGAACTGAACTGAAAGACACACAAAGGATTGTATGGTAAAACTTAACCATAAACAAAAATTGAAGTACATGCTGTACACAAATGTCCACAGAAGTGCTGTACCATCTTCATAAATGGCTCATGAACACCATGCTGAGAATCTTGGTATTTCAGTTCAGTTCAGTTCAGTCTGTTTGGAACCAGTCTGTTGTTTATGTCCAGTTCTAACTGTTGCTTCCTGGCCTGCATATAGGTTTCTCAAGAGGCAGGTCAAGTGGTCTGGTATTCCCATCCTTTCAGAATTTTCCACAGTTTATTGTGATCCACACAGTCAAAGGCTTTGGCATAGTCAATAAAGCAGAAATAGATATTTTTCTGGAACTCTCTTGCTTTTTTGATGATCCAGTGTACATTGGCCATTTGATCTGTGGTTCCTCTGTCTTTTCTAAATCCATCTTGAACATCTGGAAGTTCACAGTTCACGTGTTGCTGAAGCCTGGCTTGGAGAATTTTGAGCATTACTTTACTAGCGTGTGAGTTTAGTGCAATTCTGTGGTAGTCTGAGCATTTTTTGGCATTGCCTTTCTTTGGGACTGGAAAGAAAACTGATCTTTTCCAGTCCCGTGGCCACTGCTGAGTTGTCCAAATTTGCTGGCATATTGAGTGCAGCACTTTCATAGCATCATCTTTCAGGATTTGAAATAGCTCCACTGAAATTCCATCATCTCCACTAGCTTTGTTCTTAGTGATGCTTTCTAAGGCCCACTTGACTTCACATTCCAGGATGTCTGGCTCTAGGTGAGTGATCACACCATTGTGATTATCTGGGTCATGAACATCTTTTTTGTACAGTTCTTCTGTGTATTCTTGCCATCTCTTCTTAATATCTTCTGCTTCTGTTAGGTCCAGACCATTTCTGTCCTTCATCGAGCCCATCTTTGCATGAAATGTTCCCTTGGTATCTCGAATTTTCTTGACGAGATCTCTAGTCTTTCCCATTCTGTTGTTTGCCTCTATTTCTTTGCATTGATAGCTGAGGAAGGCTGTCTTATCTCTCCTTGCTATTCTTTGGAACTCTGCATTCAGATGCTTATATCTTTCCTTTTCTCCTTTGCTTTTTGCTTCTCTTCTCTTCATAGCTATTTGTAAGCCCTGCCCAAACAACCATTTTGCTTTTTTGCATTTCTTTTCCATGGGGATGGTGTTAATCCCTGTCTCGTGTACAATGTCACCAACCTCAGTCCATAATTCATCAGGCACTCTATCTATCAGATCTAGTCCCTTAAATTCATTTCTTACTTCCACTGTATAATCATAAGGGATTTCATTTAGGTCATAAATCAAAATTATTTAGGTCTTGGTATTTAGGTGACCTCAAATCACTGGGAGGATTTCCAAGGTAGCTCAGTGGTAACAAATCTGCCTTCCAATGCTGGAGACATGGGTTCAATCCCTGCATCGGGAAGATCCCCTAAAGAAGGAAATGGCAACCCATTCCTGTTTTCTTGTATGGGAAACACCATGAAGAGAGGAGACTGGTGGTCTATAGCCCACGGGGTTGCAAAAGAGAGGGACATGACACAGCGACTAAACAACAATAAAAGTCATTGGCAAGATTTTTTTCTTTCATTTGGCAGCATCGAATTTCTGGTTTTGCTGCATAACTCTTGTCCAGCATGTTTCTTTCATCAATGTTTTGATTTTAAGTGTGATACATACTACTGCACTGGTACATGCTTTCTCTAATCTCATTTTTTTTTAATTGTTTCATTTCCCATTTCAAAGCTAACACATGCTGATCACATCATAATAGATGAAAAGTAAAGCAAATTTCCCTTTGGCCCACCATCTAGGGATACCCAGTATTAATAACTTCCTAACAGGAAATTATATTCAATATACTGTAATAACCTATAATGGAAAAGAATCTGAAAAAGAATATATAGGTCTAACTGAATCACTTTGCTGTTACCTGAAACTAACACATTGTATATAAACAAATATTTTTAAAATAACTTCCTACATTTCTTTCTAGTCTTTTTGCTCTGTATAGCTTTTTCTGGTATATGGAAAACCAATGCACAATGATATTTTAAAATGTCTAATTTTCAGCATATAAAAGTAACATGTAATTGTAGAAGATTTGCAAAATACAGAAAAAAATATGAATCGTATAATTAGACTCTCTCAGAGACAACTACAGCTAGTCAACACTTCCACATTATAATTTTTGTGTGTATATATTTTTATGTGGAGCAATGATACATTTGAATATAATCAGCTATGAAACTACTTCAGTTGTTACTATTGACTGAAGGGTAATTGGCTGGATCTTCTGGGATATAGGTATAGAAGGTTTTGGTGACGGTAGAAACTAAATCTTTGCTTCAACAAGACATTGCAAAATATGGTGATGTTTGCACCAGCAGTGAGCTTGGGGTTCTCCTACAGTCTTTCTTGGTAAGGTGAGAAGAAATTCTTTGGTGCCCTTGAACAAATTTTCCACTTCCTTGTGTCTTTCCCTTGGTTCAGAGACCAAACTAAAATGACAGGATTAAAAATGTTCTCCTTTATCCTGGCACTGTAACCAAGGAGGAATTTATCAGGATGAACGGGTAAAGGGAGTATATTTTTGTAGCATGAAAGCAAAATAAAAAGTCAGAAGTGTTTTTTAATTTAAAAAAATTAAAACCTCTAAGATAGTTCTAGGGAATGAGGGGGAGGACTAAGTTCTCCTAAACCAATTTAGGTCTCATCTTATTCTAATTAGATGGCTGTCAGTACTCTATGAAAATCGGTTTCGTCAGGGTGGCCCCCTCTTGCCTCCTTTAGAAGTAAACATTGAGGGAAGAGATTGTGCAAATGAATGCAGGCTTGGCTCTTGCACTTATGTATCTGTGTTGCAAAATTCCTTAATGATAGGAAGGGAAGGATTTAAAGGGAGAGATTGGCAATTAGTTAGCTCCCCCTTTGATTTACATGGGGCCAGCAGTGGGTTTGATTGAGCTCCTTGAAATAATTACTGAGTACTGGGAAAGACCACCCCCTGCCACCAACACACGGCGTATCACCTCACATGCTTCCTCACTGCTTCCAATATGACTCACCGCTTCTCCTGCGCCAGCTCTTTCTTTTCCTCTTACATAGTCATTAAAAAGTAAAGAGTGAAAACCCTTCATCTCCCCTCAGGGCAGAGGGGGAGAAAGAAACTCAGACATCATCAGAACCTACTGTCCACGGCTGATTATGTCCCCAGGGAAAGACCTCACTTCTAATCAGTGCTGAAATCAGGGGCTATTTCCCTTTTACAGGGAAAAACAAAATCATCTTTCTCTGGAGTTCTCGGAGATTCACTATAGATTCCAGGAAAGGAATAAAAGAAATTGTCTTAAAGGCAAAGACACAGGGAAGTGAAGCCTTCACCAAAGACAGCGTATTTGAGGGAAATGCTAGTCCTTGGAAAGGTCACATTGAGATGCTCCCCTCAAGATGATGATGTTATGAGAGTAGCCATGATCGGTCAATCAGACCGTGTGCAGCTCTGTCATTACTAACTGCGTGACCCTGGGTAACTCACTTGAGCTTTCAGGGCCTCCAATTTCTTATTTATCATTGGGGTATATTAATGATACCCCATTAAGGTGAATGATAATGATTCACCGTGGTACACTGAATTGTTTAAGTGTTAGTCACTCAGTTGTGTCGGACTCTTTGTGACCCCATGGACTGTAGCCCACCAGGCTCCTCTGTCAATGGGATTATCCAGGCAAGAATACTGGAGTGGGTTGCCATTCCCTTCTCCAGGGGATCTTCCCAACCAAGAGACTAAAGTGGGGTCTCCTGCATTGCAGGCAGACTCTTTGTCAAGTGAGCCACCAGGGAAGCCAGCCATTTGAATTGTTCAAATGAGAATAAATTTGAAATGTCTTCACACTGTTATTGTTGTCAGGGTGTACCACTGAACAACACAGAAAACAAGTAGGCAAATCGACAGACTGCTGCGAAGTGGGGATAGGGAGAGGAATCCTCTCGGTGAATTGGGTGATCGGAGGAAAAAAGTGGCAAATAGACCAGAACTTGAAACAGGAAAAAGTGCCAGTTGTGAGTAAAAGCTGTGGGAGATTCCAGGCAGACTGTGCAGATGTCCTGTGGTCGATAAAACAGCTCAGTGATAGAAAAAATGAAGCAAGACCAGTGGCTCTGGAACATTAAAAAATGAAAGCGTAGCATGAAATGGGGATGGAGAGAGATTCTGGAAGCTTCTTTTCTACCTTTCACTTATGTTCTGGGATAGAAAGATTTGGATGTGACAGCTCGAACAGAACTGAAGAAAAGTAACACAACTCAGGTTCAACAATTAGCAAAGACACATCCAGAGACTTATGGCCTAAAATTTGGCCTGACCACCCTCAAAAAAATTTCAAATCCCTATCTATATTACACCTACAACATTGCAACATTCTTCTACTAATAAAATATAAGAAGATAAGAAATCAAGAGTATGGCATGATGGCCACTGTTATTGCTGCAGATGGTGACTGCAGCCATGAAACTAAAGACTCTGGCTTCTTGGAAGAAAAGCTATGACCAACCTAGACAGCATATTAAAAAGCAGAGACATCACTTTACCAACCAAGCTCCATATAGTCAAAGCTATGTTTTTCCAGTAGTCAGTAGTCAAGATGACCATTGGAGACCATCATTTGGTATGGAGGTCACTTAACTAGACCTCCCAAATAGGCCCATCTCCAGTATGGAAATGTGGATCCCGGAGATTACTCTGAAAGGGACTCTAGGCAATGGCATACAGCCCAACTCTTTAGTCTCAAATCAAGAGTTAACCTAACAGATTTGGGCTCCATCTGCAATTTTTTCCACTCTAATCATTCTCTGCCACAGGTTAACTGGCCTGAGCAGTGAGTCCAGTCCGTTGCAAAAGTTCTTAATGCATTGCTTACAGCCACCCGCTTCAGGAAATTGTTTAAAAAATGATGGCTGCCCAATTTATACAGGAGAAACATTTGTCTCTGTGGGGTGCTGACACAGACTCTATCTTCTTTACTCTCTATAGTCTCATCCTGAATGGTCACACCCAAGCCAGGAGTGGTTAGATAACTCCCAAATCTATCCTCTAGCTTCACCCTCTCTCATACACATGAAAACTCTTTGCTAACCATCTCCTGGGTAACCCCATTAGTCTATCCCACTGGCAAATTTAAGATATCCAGAGCAGAATGACCACTTCTCCCCAAGTCCATAAAGGCACTACCATCCACCAAACTGATTAAACAAAAGAGTTTTTTTTTTTAATTAAAATTATTTTTCTTTAATTAGCAACCTTGGCAGGGTGGGGATGGGGGATGGTCACATTTGAACTTCTAGGCAATGGCAGAAACCCCAAACCAGAGGGTTTTTACATGTCACCCTGGAGCAGAGTTTAAACCAGGTCAGACCCACTCCAGTTCTGGCCACAGGCTTCTCAAAACACCTGGTCCCAGCTTCACTGGTTACAAACTGACTCTGCTTCTCCCTTTTCCACATTCAATCAACCATCAGTCCCTACAGCTTCTTTTTTTTAACTCTATACTACAGCATTTTTTTTTAATTGGGATATTTTCTTTGTCCCAGGCCTCCAAAGTGGCTCAGTCGGTAAAGAATTTGCCTGAAATGCAGACCTGGGTTCAATCCCTGGGCTGGGAAGATCCTCTGGAGAAGGAAATGGCAACCCACTCCAGTATTCTTGCCTGGAGAATACCATGGACAAAGGAGCTTGGGGGGCTTACAGGCCATGAGATCTCAGGGTCGGACACAACTGAGTGCCTAACACTTTCCCTTTCTTTGTCCCTATAGCTTCTACTGCCTTAATACCTCTTGAGTCTTATCCCTCCCACCCAGCTTTCATTATCACCTGCCTGAGTCTTCCAGCTCCACATCTAGCCCACCCGAATTTATCCTCCACAAAAATATCTTAATGGTCTTTATCAAAGGCAAACCTAGACATGTTAGTTTTTTGCTTATCCCTTATCCCCTGGCTTTCAAAACAGTAGTCGAATGCTCCAGCTTAGGATACAGGCCCTTCACACTCTGACTCCTTCCTGCCTCACTGGCTTGCCTTCTCGATCCCTCACACAGGCCCTCCACGCCAGCCCAAAGAAGCCACTTGAACTTCCCCACACGCATACATTGTAGTGATCTCCATTTCTTTTTCTAGTTCTTCATTAACTCCTTTCCAGACTTTAGAACTCAGATCAAGCCTTTCATCCCCTTCTGTATGGTTTAGCTGTGCAATATGGTTTAGCTGGGCTTTCTCCACGCCCCCAAAGTGCCCTGCTCCTGTTTATACCTGACACTCACCACACTGGGCTACACTCACTGCTTTTTCTGTTCGTCTCACTAAACCGACATTAAGATCCCTCAGGAGAAGGAGCATCTAATTCGGTTCCCCAGCACCTAGTACCACACACTGTACAAACACATAAGCAGAATATTCACCTAGTAGGATATTAACTGTAAGCTACAATGTAAGTGATCAGGAAACTATAAAACAAATGAGAAAAGAATGAATTTGGGTTTCATCAGAGTGTTCTCCATATACATGCCTTTGAATGGAAGGGTATCCCATCAAATGCAACTATCAGGAATGCATATTTAGAATATGAGTCTCCTTTTTCTACCCTTGTAGTCATTTTCCAATGTAAAATATCCCCTCCAACCCTGCCACAGAGAACAACTATCTGATGCTGGTAAATACAAGGAAAATCATAGCAGAGAAAAATAACTCAGATGATTTGAAGACCACAAATCTACAGAAAATTCTGAAATTCAAAATGCTCTAAAAATAAAAGATTTTCTAGAAAGTCATTTGGCAGCAAAGCTGACCTGACCTGAACTCAACTGATGCAAAACCTGAACCCAAGAGCAATTTAAAGCCAGTATTTATCACATCCTCAGAACTACAATGCAACATTTTTTGTCAATGATCCCTTCTCCAGTTTCACCCTAAAATCTAATTTTGAAAAAGCAACTTTGTGATTTGGTCCTCAAGTTTCTCGTTCCATACCCGCACAATACTTTGTACGTGTATGCTAAGTCTCTTCAGTCATTTCCAACTGTGCGGCCCCATGGACTGCAGCCCACCAGGCTCCTCTGTCCGTGGGATTCTCCAGACAAGAATAATGGAGGGTGTTGCCATACTCTCCTCCAGGGGGTCTTCCCAACCCAGGGACTGAACCCACATCTCTTACGTCTCCTGCATTGGCAGGCAGGTTCTTTACCGCCTGGGAAGCCCCACAATACTTTAAGCCTTCTTGATTTTCTGTTCTTCCATTCCATTCTTATCGCTGGTCAGAACTCTGTGTCCACTTTCAAGTTAATCTAAAAGAAGACCTTTCGTTACCAAATAAGTTCTATTTAATACATTATTGAAATAGACAAAAAAAAAAATAGAAATGAGATTGTCTACTGTCTTTGGGTGTTGAAATCATGACAGCCACTGCTCACTCCAAAAAGATGTCTCAATCACTTTACACTTTTAATTTTAAAAAAAAAAACAAAACTTCAAATTTCTTACTCTCTCAATTAACTTCTTAAAACAACATTTTCCAGATCCAAACTAAGTCTTTATGCAGGGACTTCAACTTTATATCAGGAAAAAACTCCAAATACATTTTAAAATTAAAATACAAAGATTAAACAATAAAGGGAATATAGGAGGATTTTCTTACAACTTCAGAATAAGGAAGACCTTTGTAGCTATTATGCCTTATGAAATTTAAAAACAGTTTTTAAACAACTAACAAATTTGACTGTATAAAAGTTGAAACTTTCTGCAAAGCAAACCACCTAAAGCAAAATCAAAAATACAAACAAAAAAAAAATAGCTTGGGAGAAATTTATATATTAATTTTGTTAATACATAATGAATTTCTAAAAACCATGAAAAATAAATAGAAAAAGCAAGACATATGAACAACTAATTCACAGGAAAGGAAATACAAATAGCTCTTAAATATAGGAAATATATGACCACATTAATAAAAAAATGCAAATTAAAATATGCGCATTATTTTTAACATCACATTGGTAACATTTTAAAATTTTGGAGGTAGGCTTGCTTCAAAGCAGTGAAGACAACATGAATTCTTGTATGCTGCTGATGAGAATTCAAATTGGAACCTTACATGGAGTCAATTTGGCAGTATATATTGAAATTATAACTGCACATATCACTTAATGCAGCAATTTTACTTTTAGGAATTTATCACGCAGATTTATTAGCAGACTGTAAAAATGATACATGTAATAGCTATCTATTGCAGCACTGTTTTGAATGGAAAATATCAGAAATTACCTTAATTTCCAGCAATATGGAGTTATCTGTCTATTCTCATACATTCATTTAGTGGCTATACTGCACAGCTACTTTTTTTTTTTTTTTTTTAAGAACAAGGAAGTTCTTTGCGTACTGATACGGAAAGATATCCAAGATACATGAAGAAAAAGAAAAGTACTGGACACAATTGCATCTGATAGAATTTTTTTTTTTTTTAGTGTTTCAGATACTATTTCTAAAATGTCTCTCTCATAAAATCTAATTTTGAACATCAATCTCTTCTTGAACTAAACTTTTAGGGGAAAGGAGATTTATGATAATGCAATATAGGTAAAAGAAATATATTTTCCAAATAAACTGCTCAAAGAAATTCCCCTTCAAATTGAATATATTTTCATTCACTCCTTTACATTCTAGATCACATTGGCTCTGTAACTCTAAGTTACTCCCCAGATCCATTGAAGAGCCTTTCCACACATTCAGTTTTAGGACACGCAGTCATTCAGTAATACTATTCTAAGCACCAACAAAGGACAGGTGATTTAAATCTGTGCAGTTGCCTAATTTGAAAAATGATTCATTTGCATAGGTATTAATTACAGCAATTAATTAATTACATGAATAATAAATATAATTGATGAATTATATCCATTCAACCCATAAGTTTGGAGGCATTTTGTGCTGTAAAGAGCTTCTCCTACCTTCTGGCAAATGTCTCTTACCCTTTACTGACTTGTCTTCTATCGTTACTTGTTTCGCAACTGTTGGCATTCCCAAGGATCTTCCCTTTATAATGGCCCAGGTTGCCTCATTTACTTAAAAGTTTCACTTTCTATAATAATGAGACTGACTTCCATCCACTCCATCTAGGTAACCCTGATCCCTCAAGCACATGTCCAAAGCTGAGCTCTTCTTTCTGTCCCAAAACATTATTTCTTCTCCTGAATCAGAGAAGATTCAGAAGATTCTCCTTTCTTCCTTACCCCCAGTATCCAGTGTGTGTATGTGTGTGTGTGTGTGTGTGTGTGTGCGCGCGCGCGTGCACGCACATGCACACGTGCACTCAGTTATGTCTGACTCTTTGTGACCCTATAACCTATAGCCCGCCAGGCTCCTCTGTCCATGGGATTTTTCCTCACCTTCCTTACAGCACACATACCAGTATCTGCTTGTTTCTCCACTAAGCTGCCTGTGTGGTAAGATTTGAAGAAGTGGGGCCAGCTTCCTTATCTCTTCATCCCCAGACTTATAAACATCTAGTACATGAGCCCTCAATAAATTGACTGAATTGAGTTGAGTTTAAAGATAATGTCTACCCTACGGTTGTTTTTAAAGCTCCCCTGGCACGGGAAGCTAAAGAAGAAATGTTTGAAAGATTAGACATTGAGAATGGCTTCCCTGGTGGCTCAGATGATAAAGAATCTGCCTGCAATGCAGGAGATCCAGGGTGGATACCTAGGTCAGGAAGATCCCCTGGAGAAGGGAATGGCAACCCACTCCAGTATTGTTGCCTGGAAAATCCCATGGACAGAGGAGCCTGGTGGGATACAGTCCGTGGAGTAGCAAAGAACTGGACACAACTGAGCAACACACGCAACACCCTTTAACATATCAACCAGGTTTCTATTCATCCCATTTCCCATTGCACTCTTGTCTCCACTGGCTGGTGACCCCAGTCCAAGTGCTCTCCTTCTCCAGTCCTGGGAAAACAAATACCTTTGGGAATCAATTTCCAAATCATCTTTCCTCCATGCTGAACTTTAAGAAACACTTCAGGTGTTTAGCTCCTTACCTAGATTGTATCCTGAAAAGGTGGGCTCCCGAATTATCGCATCCATTGTCACAGGACCTTAAATTGGACTCTCTTATTATCCCAGAAAAGGAGGACAAGCTGGATTCTTGTCTCATTCCTATTTTTCTTCTCTGTGACCTTTCTGTCTTCCTGAAAAGATTGCCCTAAGTGTCTGGCCCCCCTTTGTCATCATTTTGTAGCTGTCTAATTAGTAAACATAGTCATAACCCTGGCACCTGCTTCAAGTCAAACTGATTTCTGTTTATTAACTATCTCAAGAATTCCCCATTTCTTCCTTTAGTTCTCTTTTGCCTCTTCCTTCTGACTCCCTCTGAATCTCTCTTTCTCTCTCTCTCACATACGCACACACACGGAGAATTCATAGACACAATCTCCATTATTTGTCTTTCTCAACAATTACTAACGTTCACAAAGCACACATTTACATTTAAGATGGCGCCAGACTCTCAAGACAGATGCACTTTCAGTTCCAAACACACTTTTGGGAGACAGATTTTTTCTACCAAGAGAAATGCCTGAGAAGAAAACACTCTGTAAACTAATTGGAAAGAAAAAAATTCCAAGCCAAAGGAAGAGAAAACTTTATTTCCTCCTTGGCACGCCCAGAATGCATACTCTAAAATGCAACGTGTGTGCAGAAATGACAGAAGCAAAAGATTTCGATTCACAGAGGGATGAAATATCTATAGTTTAGTAAAAGCCAGCAGAATAATTGCAGAGCAAAGAGAAATAATAAGGAGATACAGAGGGACATTGATATGCAAAGCAGTTTCAGAACTGGCTTGCCTCTGTTCTCATAAACAAGAGCTCAGTTAGGTATATGGTCAATATATACTACAGAAGACTCAATAGCTAACTCTTTATCATTTTAAAGTATCTTTTTCCTTATCCTAAGGATCACTAACATAGCATTATACCATACAGTTCCTATCCAAGTTATCACAAGATTATATGCCAAATGATACATTTTTGTTACTCTTATTATGTTTTATTTCAATCTCCTGAACTCTAAGGTATTTTTGTTTGCATTCATTTCTGAAAGGTAAAAGCGAAAGTCACTCAATCATGTCCGACTCTTTGTGACCCCATGGATTATACAGCCCATGGAATTCTCCAGGCCAGAATACTGGAGTGGGTAGCCTTTTCCTTCTCCAGGGAATCTTCCCAACCCAGGAATTGAATCGGGGTCTCCTGCATTGCAGGCAGATTCTTTACCAACTGAGCTATGAGGGAAGCCCATATTTCAAACCCAATTCCTACTATAAATTTCATCTATATTATCTATACACACACATTAGCAAATATAATTTTACACCAAGAGAACTCATTCAGTTCTAAACTGGTGGGAATGAAGCAATGCATATGTGTGAAGAGACAGGAAAGTGAAAGTGTTAGCCACTCAGGCGTGTCCAACTCTTTGTGACCCCATGGACTGTAGCCAGCCAGGCCCCTCTGTCCATGGAATTCTCTGGACTGGGTGTGGGTGGCCTTTCCCTTCTCCAGGGGATTGTCCCTACCCAGGGATCAAACTCAGGTCTCCTGCACTGCAGGCGGATTCTTTACCATCTGAACCACAGGGAAGCCCTAAGAGGCATTAAAAATCTGAGTTTGCCCGTCACATGCCTGCCTTCCACTGTGAGAAGAACTCAGCCTAGAGATGACCCCAGAAAGAGAAGAGATTACAAGCCAAGCTAAGACCAGCAGAACCATGCCCAACCCTTAGATTTATAAGCAATGAAGAAATATTTGCTGTCAGAAGCCACTAAATCTTGGAGTTGTTCATCATGTAACATCACATAACATTTTGTATTAGTAAACAGCTGACTAATATGGTATAGAATTTTCCAAGTAACTGATCAATAAGCTGAGAAGTCACTTAGCATATTCTCAATAGTGGAACTGTGTGTCAAGATGAAAGTGTTGCTGTGTACTTGTCTATGGCACATTCTTATCTCTGATATCATTGTCATTAATTTATTATCATTGGTGAGGAGCAAGGCTTAAGTGCAAGAGGCCTGTCAGTATGAACGAAGCTTTCCTCTCAGGTCCAGGCAAGCATGGACAAAGGCAGTCATTGTTCACAAGGGCAGGGCCTCTAGCACTTAACCCAATGCTTTGCAAAGAGTAGGTCTGATTACTCCTCCTCCTATGGGGAGAGAAGCCAGAAGTGTTCATCAATTGGTATTCATTACAACCCTTACCGATTTTTGTCCTTTATCCTTTATCAATGAAGATTGTGAGGAATACTTCACAAAAGAAGAAATAAAAATGGCCAGTAAATGTGTGAGAGAATACTCAGCTTCCAACAAATAAATGAATGCAAATTAAAACAAGGTACTATTTTTACCTTTGAAATTGATAATAATTGAGAGATGATAATTTAGAAATTGTCCTACTCTGTTTTGATAAATGTGCAGTGACATGAACAGTCTCATTACCTTCCTCAAATGCTATAAATTGGTAAGACTTCCTGAAGAGCAATTTGGCAATATAGATCAATGGTTTTAGAAAATATGACAAACTTCACCCAATAATTCGACTTCGAGGAATTAGATACGAAAGAGGTAATCAGAAAAATGGGCAATGATGAATGTACAAGAACTGTCCCCCTAGGTTTGTCTATGATAGAGACAATTGGGAAGCACCCAGAAGAATGGCTAAATACATGATGGCATACTTATTTAATAAAACCTTTATTTTGGGAGGCTCCAAAATCACTGCAGATGGTGACTGCAGCCATGAAATTAAAAGATGCTTACTCCTTGGAAGAACAGCTATGACCAACCTAGACAGCATATTGAAAAGCAGAGACATTACTTTGTCAACAAAGGTCCATCTAGTCAAAGCTATTGTTTGTTCCAGTGGTTAGCTACGGATGTGAGAGCTGGACTATAAAGAAAGTTGAGCACTGAAGAATTGATGTTTTTGAACTGTGGTGCTGGAGAACTCTTGAGAGTCCCTTGGACTGCAAGGAGATCTAACCAGTCTATCCTAAAGGAAATCAGTCCTGAATAGTCATTGGAAAGACTGATGCTGAAGCTGAAACTCCAATAATTTGGCCATCTCATGCGAAAAACTGACTCATTGGAAAAGACTCTGATGCTGGGCAAGATTGAAGATAGAAGGAGAAGGGGACAACAGGGAATGAGATGGTTGGATGGCATCACTAACTAGATAGACATGAATTTGAATGAGCTCCAGGAATTACTGATGGACTGGGAGGCCTGGCATGCTGCAGTCCATGGGGTCGTAGAGTTGGACACAACTGAGTGACTGAACTGAACTCACCAATTTTTGCCATTAGGATTTCATCTTTTAAAAGAAAATGATTTTTAAAGTATCTAGATCAATAATGTTAAATACAGTACAAATATTTTTGTTGCTTGTTCTTTTGCCTTTTAATTTTATTTATGGTATTTGTAGATGATTATATTGATATCTTTCTCTTTTATATTTTAGAAGTTTGTTACCATGTCAACATGATTTTGTGCATTTGTTTTGTTTTTAAAACTTTTTATTTTGTATTGGGATATATACGATTAACAATGTTGTGATAGTTTCAGGTGAACAGAGAATGTATTTCTTAGGCTGAGTCCCTTTACTGTATTCAAGCTTTTTATCTATGCCTGTCCCTAATTGACTGTGACTCCCTAAAGAGGAGAGGCCACACTTTAGTCATTTTTATATTTCCCATGATACACTGCCGCTGCTAAGTCACTTCAGTCGTATCCAACTCTTTGTGACCCCATGGACTGTAGCTCACCAGGCTCCTCTGTCCACGGGATTCTCCAGGCAAGAATACTGAAGTGGGTTGCTGTTTTCTTCTTCAGAGGATCTTCCTGACCCAGGGACTGAACCCGGGTCTCCCTTAGTGCAGGCAGATTCTTTACCATCTGAGCCACCAGGGAAGACTTTTTCCCATGATACATAGCACCCATCAAAAATCAGAATTCAAGAGCTGTGTGGAACTGAATTTCTATGTGTCTTGCTCAAGGTTATTCCTTGTTGATCAATGAAAAATAATTAAAAGCAGATAACTTAAGCGCTAAATGAAAGGAAAATTGGTAAGTAGAGTTTCATTTTAGGCAAAACTTAAGAAATTGTCCATTTCTCTTAATGATAGAAAACCAAATGTCCCATGTCCAGAGACCTGAGACTTTAGACCCATAGGCACTGGGTTTATGGCCAGAGAAGCTCTAATTTTTGGAAGTACCTGTTGAGATTTGTCTTTGATGAGTTACTCCACAACACTATAAATATTGCAGATAAAAATCATAGTTTATATATTAAGGAAAATGCAAATGGTGGTATATCTAGTTTAACAAAGCAGATTAATCTCCTGGGAGAACTGAACGTAACACACTCTAAAGTGTATTTTTAAATTTCCTCCTATATTTTCTGACCCACAGCCTGTCACTTTTACATAAATATTAGCACAAGACTATTTTCTGAGAGTCAAACTTTAAACAAAAGTAACCATGCGTCCATTCGGAGATGAAAAGTCATGTAGTCCCTCATGATAAAAAGTGTGTTTCTGTCCTAAAAGAAAATCATTGCAGTAATTGAAAATCCCTAAAGTCAATGGAAAGTGTTTCTTTCTAAGAACTGGTTCAACTTCATAGAAATAAAAGGTACTGAGGTCAGAGTGAGCAGATTCTGTGATTTAAAACATCAACTACAAATTGGCACTTCCAGGGGCACTTGCCATCTACCTCTGCAAGGAGTAAATCAGGTGCTGCTGCAGCTGCTGACTTTCAGAACCCCCTGAAAGGAGTTCAGAGTGGAGAACAGAAGTGAGGCACTCTGTGCCCTGGGAAAAACTGGCAGAACAGGTCTTCAGATAACTAGATATTTTCAGGAGCTGATTTTATGAGCCCAATTCTTGTATCCTTTCATATCTAAAAAATGCACTAAAATCCTTCATGGTGAGGTCTGCTCTTCATGACCGGCAATTACCTTTGTGAAACTAGCAGAAACCTGCAAAAAATATGTGCTTGAACTGTACTCCTTCTTCACCAAAATCACACATGTGCTGATTGACCTTCCCCCCACCTCTTTGGAGCAGTTTCTCAGAACTATCAAGATGCTGTCTCCTGGACTACAAGCCTCATTTTGCCCCAGATAAAACTTAACTCACAATTCTCAAGTTTTGCATTTTTTTATGTCAACAAAAACATATATCTAAGCAGGAAATGTGCTAGACTTGGGAAACACCCAGCAAGGAGTTGTCTGCATGCTGGTAGGCCCCTATTCTCCAATCAGGCTAAAGAGCAGATTTCAGCAACCCACTTGACAATTCTGATTGAGATGAGGTTGCAGACTGCAGTGGGTCAAGAAAATCTAAGGGCTAGTTACCTTGACTACAAAAATGCTAAAAAGCAGGGACCAAAGAGCAGGAAGTTGGCAGAGAATAAGAAAACTTGATAACCAAGCCCAGAAGACGGTAAAATGTGGCTGGGACTGTAATTGGCTGTCCAGGTTATAGTCTCAGATTGAATTGGAAACAATTGCAAAGATCGCCCTATACAAACACGAGGCACCAGAGGCTCTCCACATGGGCTGCTGTTGTGTTCTGTTCTGTGATTGCAAGCTGAAACTCTGTTTGAGCATATTTACTATAGGATAGAATCACAGAATGTGATAGATCACCTTAAATGCCTCCCACCCCTCTCACCCCACAACAGAACCACTCAGACATCACACACAAGGAAGCTGACATCCAAAGAGTGATGGCGCTTGTCCTTCGGTCGAGTAATTTTGCAGCTGAGATAAGGTACACTAAATCCTATAAGTTCAGTTCCTCTAGAGACAGGCTAGTACAGCTGTTAAATGATCCAAAGATGAAACCAGAAAGAGCTGGTTGGTAATTCTGACATTGCCACTCTTTAACTGTGTGAATTCGAATAAATCATTGAGCCTCAGTTACTGCATATGTAAAATGAAATTAATACCTTGCTTCATAGATAGAATTGAGTACTAAATCAAATTTTATTATAAAATTACTATTGTAAAATGCTTAGCACATTGCTTAGTACATAATATACTACTATTATTACTACTAATTTTTAACCACTTAACACTTCACTAGCTCAGCTGGGTTCCCAACACTACTAGGCAAACTTTTCATTTGTCCTTGGTCAGTCTTCTTTCTTGTCCCTCAAAGAGACACTTCCAAACCTTCCTTATCAGTCAATTTATCAGTCCCCCTATGTTCCTTCCACCTTACTCAAGGTTAAACTTATTTGAGATAACAGAATAAAAGGATGGAAAATATTTGATTACCCTGGATAAGCTTCCTCATTCATTCCATTCAGTGCATCAGTGAAATATTATATGCCATGTACCATATATATGATCCCCACCCATAGGTGATTTCTAGCAGAGGATGAGAACTAGACAAGTTTGTAGACTAAAATATAAGTAAAAGAAAATAAGTGTATATTAGACGCACAGAATGCTATGGCAGTGGACATGGGCATATGAAAAAATGTCCAACATCTAATCATCAGGGAAATCCTAATCAAAACCACCATGAGATGTCACTTCACATCCATAAAGATGGCTGTTATCAAAAATAATTATTTAAAAAGTAAGAGATAAGTGTTGATGAGTAAGTGGAACAACTGCAATCTTTGTACCTCAGTAGGAATTCAAAATGATGCAACTACTATTAAAAACAGTATAAAGGTTCCTCAAAAAATTAAAACTAAATTTACCATATGATCTAACAATTCTATTTTTGGATAGTTCTTTAAAAGATTTTAAATCAAGATCTCAAAGAGATATTAGCTTTTCTATGTTTATTATAACATTATTCACAATAGCCAACATGTGGTAACAATCTATATGTCCATCAATAGACGAATGGATAAAGAAACTGTTTTAGTTTAGTTAGTTAAGTCGCTTGGTCAGTCGTGTCTGACTCTTTGCGACCCCGTGGACTGTAGCCCGCCAGGCTTCTCCGTCCATGGGATTCTCCAGGCAAGAGTACTGGAGTGGGTTGCCATTTCCTTCCCCAGGGGATCTTCCCGACCCAGGGATCAAACCCAGGTCTCCCGCATTGCAGGCAGACGCTTTAACCTGTGAGCCACCAGGGAAGCCCAAATGGAATACTATTCAGAGTTTAAAAAGAAGGAAATTCTACAGTATGCATCACATGGTTGAACTTTGAGAACATTATGCAGAGTGGAATAAGCCGGTCACAGGAAGACAAACATAGCATGATTCCATTAAAAGAACACATGTAAGAATTAAAGATTTTAAAATGAAAAAAAAATAAAAATAAAAATAAAACGTGAATGATAAAAAAAAAAAAAGAAGAAGTATCTAAACTAGTCAAATAGAGAAACAAGTTGAGTGACTCCTATACATCAGACAACTGAGAAAATACTCACATTACAATGGGTAGAAAAGGCTGAGATACTCTCACCATGAATCCCATCCTTGGCCCAACACCATATAATTGGGAAGGAACCCCTAACTCGTAAGCTACTCCTTGAGAAGTGAAGAGTTTAGAGCACATATCTAGCACCCCAGTTTTTAAGGCTGCCACCTGAGAATCAGGTCCCCAAATCACACAGCTCTGAAAGTCAACAGGGCTTGAATTCATCATCCCCACAAGAATTTAGCACACAAAGCAGCAGTTGTTAACAGGCACATAAGCACTTGCTGAAGCTCTTCCCTAGGACTCTGTGCAGAGTGAACAGGTAACCTGTCCCATCTGCCTGTCTTTTCCTGGAAAAGATTTTACCGCATACTCTACAAGGTTCTAATCAGCATGCAACTATTGCAGACTGTATCCTTCATGTCTGGAGACTGACAGGTCTTGGCACACCCTCAATTACTGGAAGCCACTAAGAACAAATCACAAAGGTTTGAGAGGCAACCACGACCTTGAGAGGCTGATTGATGAGATCTATCTCCTACGCAAAACCAGTCTCTCCAGATCAGAAGAAGTGGCTGTTTTGCCTACTGTGCAAAAACCAACACAGAGCATCAAAGGAAATGAAGTAAAGGGGAATATGTTACAAATAAAAGAGCAAGAGAAATCTCCAGAACCAATCTTAATGAAACAGTTATCAGACAAAGACTTCCAAATAAAGGTCACAAAGATGTTCCCCATGTTCAGAAGAGCAACGCATGAACAAAGTGAGAGTTTCAACGAAGTGATAGAAAGGCTTGTGAAGGTAGTCAACAGAAATCCTAGAGCCAAAGGATACTGTAAATGAACTGAAAAATTAAACAGAGGAGTTCAGTAAACTGTATCAGGAGGAAGAAAGGACCAATAAACTCAAAGACAGAGCAGAAGCAAAATGAAAAGAACACAAAGGAATGAGGATAGGTTAAGGGACTTATGGGACCCAGTCAAGGGGACCAATATCCACAGAGGGAGAAGAAAGACAGAAAAGGACAGAAAGCTCATTTGACAAAACAATGGCTTAATACTTTCCTAACAATGGAGGAGAAAAGACATCTAGATACAGGAAGTCCAAAGAGAACCAAACTAAAAGACTCCAAGAGATCACATGGAGACACATTATAATTAAAGTGTAAACAGCTAAAGACAAAAGCAGAAACTTAAAAGCAAAAGTAAGAAAATAAAAAATCAGTTGCAACTCTAGTTTAAAGATTAAAATACAAAGCACTAAAAATACATAGCACTAAAAATACATAACTACAATATGTATTGCCGGGAGAAATATCAACAACCTCAGATATGCCACTTTAAAGGCAGAAAGTGAAGACGAACTAAAGAGCCTCTTGATGAAGATGAAAGAGAAGAGTGAAAAAGCAAGCTTAAAAGTCAACATTCAAAAAATGAAGATCATGGCATCTGGTCCTATCACTTCATGGCAAATAGATGGGGGGAAAGTGGAAACAGTGACAGACTTCATTTTCTTGGGCTCCAGAATCACTGTGGACAGAGGATGCAGCCATGAAATTAAAAGATGTCTGCTCCTCGGAAGAAAAGCTGTGACCATCCTAGACAGCATATTAAAAAGCAGAGACATCACTTTGCCAGCAAAGGTCCGTGTAGTCAAAGGTATGGTTTTTCCAGTTGTCACATACGGCTATGAGAGTTGACCCATAATGAAGGCTGAGCACTAAATACTTGATATTTTCAAACTGTGGTGCTAGAGAAGACTCTTGAGAGTCCCATGGACAGCAAGGAGATCAAGCTAGCCAATCCTAAAGGACATCAACCCTGAACATTCATTGGAAGGACAGATGCTGAAACTGAAGCTCTAATACTTGGCCACCTGATGTGAAGTGCCGATTCACTGGGAAAGACCCTGATTCTGAGGGAAAGTGAGGGCAAGAGGAGAAGCGGGCGACGGAGGAAAAGACGGTTGGATAACATCATTGAGTCAATGGACTTGAGTTCGAACAAACTCAGAGAGATAGCGAAGCACAGGGAAGCCTGGTGTGCTGCAGTTCATAGGGTCTCAGAGAGTCGGACACAACTTGGTAACTGAATAACAACTACAATAATATGTTAATGGATACACAATATGAAAAGATGTAAATTATGACATCAAAATCATCAAACGCATGAGGGGGACAGGGAAAATGTAGAAGAGATAAAAAATGCTGGTGAGGATATGGAGAAAAAAAAATCCTTGTAGACTCTCAGAGGGAATGTAAATCGGTAAATACTATTATGGAAATAGTAGAGGTCCCTCATAAATTAAAACAGAGCTACCATATGATCTAACAATCTCACTTCTGAGTATATAGTCAAAGAGATTGGCATCAGTATCTCATTAAAATGGCTGCATTCCCCTGTTCATGTCCATTGCAGCATTATTCACAATAGCCAAGGTATGAAAACAGCTTAAGTGTCCATCAGCAAGTGAATAAATAAATAAAATGTGATATATATATATACACAATGGAATATAATTCATCCTTTAAAGGGAAGGCAATCCTGACATTTGTGACAACTGGATGAACCTATAGGGTATTATGCAAAGTGAAAATAAGACAGGCAGAGAAAGACAAACACTAATCCTTTCACAATATATATGTACATCAAATCATCACATTGCACACTTTAAAGATATTATTTGCCAAATATTCCTTAATGAAGCTGAAAAAAAAAAAGGAAAGTAGATCTCCTGTTAAGTGTTCTTATCAGAATAAAAGAAAATGTTTAAAAAAGAACAGTGAACTACATGCTGCAAGTCTTTGTTTTAAAAGTTACGGTACTTAGGAGAAAGGAGAGGAAGGAATTGGAAGAAATTTCAGGAAGGTGGCCCATGAGATTATTCTGAAAGATTAAAAAAGCTTGACAGATTGAATCCAGCCTAGGATGGGGAAAAGGACTAGCATGAACCAAGTTAGAGAATCAGAAAGGCCCAGGGCATGGGGGGAACAACGATCCTCCTGATTTCTGGGAATATTAAAATCAGTTCAGTTCAGTTCAGCCACTTAGTCATGTCCAATTCTTTGCGACCCCATGGACTGCAGCAAGCCAGGCACCCTGTTGATCACCAGCTCCTGGAGTTTATTCAGACTCATGACCATTGAGTCAGTGATGTCATCCAACCATCTCATCCTCTGTTATCCCCTTCTCCTCCTGCCCTCAATCTTTCCCAGCATCAGGGTCTTTTCAAATGAGTCAGCTCTTCGCATCAGGTGGCCAAGTATTGGAGTTTCAGCTTCAATATCAGTCCTTCCAATGAACATCCAGGACTGATCTCCTTTAGGATAGACTGGTTGGATCTCTTTGCAGACCAAGGGACTCTCAAGAGTCTTCTCCAACATCACAATTCAAAAGCATCAATTCTTCGGTGCTCAGCTTTCTTTACAGTCCAACTCTCACATCCATACATGACCACTGGAAAAACCATAGCCTTGACTAGACTGACCTTTGTTAGCAAAGTAATGTCTCTGCTTTTTAATATGCTGTCTAGGTTGGTCATAACTTTCCTTCCAAGAGGTAAGCATTTTTTCATTTCATGGCTGCAATCACCATTTGCAGTGATTTTGGAGCCCCAAAAAAGTAAAGTCAGCCACTGTATCCCCATCTATTTCCCATGAAGTGATGGGACCAGATGCCATGATCTTCGGTTTTGGAATGTTGATCTTTAAGCCAACTTTTTCACTCTCCTCTTTCACTTTCATCAAGAGGCTCTTTAGTTCCTCTTCACCTTCTGCCATAAGGGTGGTGTCATCTGCATATCTGAGGTTATTGCTATTTCTCCCGGCAATCTTGATTCTAGCTTGTGCTTCATCCAGCCCAGCATTTCTCATGATGTTCTCTGTATATAAGTTAAATAAGCAGGGTGACAATATACAGCCTTGACATACTTCTTTTCCTATTTGGAGAGTCTGTTGTTCCATGTCCAGTTCCAACTGTTGCTTCCTGACCTGCATACAGATTTCTCAAGAGGCAGGTCACGTGGTCTGGTATTCCTATCTCTTGAAGAATTTTCCACAGTTTATTGTGATCCACACAGTCAAAGGCTGTGGCATAGTCAATAAAGCAGAAATAGATGTTTTTCTGGAACTGTCTTGCTTTTTCCATGATCCAGCAGATGTTGGCAATTTGATCTCTGGTTCCTCTGCCTTTTCTAAAACCAGCTTGAACATCTGGAGGTTCACATTTCATGTATTGCTGAAGCCTGGCTTGGAGAATTTTGAGCATTACTCTGCTAGCATGTGAGATGAGTGCAATTGTATGGTAGTTTGAGCACTCTTTGGTATTGCCTTTCTTTGTGATTGGAGTGAAAACTGACTTTTTCCAGTCCTGTGGCCACTGCTGAGTTTTCCAAATTTGCTGGCATATTGAGTGCAGCACTTTCACAGCATCATCTTCCAGGATTTGAAATAGCTCAACTGGAATTCCATCACCTCCACTAGCTGTGCTCATAGTGATGCTTCCTAAGGCCCACTTGACTTCACATTCCAAGATGTCTGGCTCTAGATTAGTGATCACATCATCATGATTATCTGGGTCGTGAAGATCTTTTCTGTACAGTTCTTCTGTGTATTCTGGCCACCTCGTCTTAATATTTTTTGCCTCTGTTAGGTCCATGCCATTTCTGTCCTTTATTGAGCCCATCATTACATGAAATGTTCCCTTGATATCTCTAATTTTCTTGAGATCTCTAGTCTTTCCCATTCTATTGTTTTCTTCTATTTCTTTGCACTGATCACTGAGGAAGACTTTCTTCTCTCTTCTTGCTATTCTTTGGAACTCTGCATTCAGATGCTTATATCTTTCCTTTTCTCCTTTGCTTTTCACTTCTCTTCTTTTCACAGCTATTTGTAAGACCTCCTCGGGTAGCCATTTTGCTTTTTTGCATTTCTTTTTCTTGGGGATGGTCTTGATTCCTGTACAATGTCATTGAACCTCCGTCCATAGTTCATCATGCACTCTATCAGATCTAGTCCCTTAAATCTATTTCTCACTTCCACTGTATAATCAGAAGGGATTTGATTTAGGTCATACCTGAATGGTCTAGTGGTTTTCCCTACTTTTCAATTTAAGTCTGAATTTGGCAATAAGGAGTTCATGATCTGAGCCACAGTCAGCTCCCGGTCTTGTTTTTGCTGACTGTATAGAGCTTCTCCATCTTTGGCTGCAAAGAATATAATCAATCTGATTTCAGCATTAATATGAAAATAATAAGACATACATTTTTATGAAGGTAATTTGAGGCCATTTAAGAGGGCTTTCAATAAGAAGCTGAAGAATTTGTGCTTATCTGCATAGGCACTCAGGCTTCCCAGGTTTTTTACCAGGCGCTAGTGGTTAAAGAACATGCCTGCCAATACAGGAGACCTAAGAAATGTGGGTTTGATCCCTAGGTCAGGAAGATCCCCTGGAGGAGGGCATGGCAACCCACCCCAGTTTTCTTGCCTGGAGAATCCATGGACAGAGGAGCCTGGTGGGCTAGAGTCCAGAGGGTCGCAAAGAGTCAGACATGACTGAAGCGACTTAGCTTACACAGCACACTCACATAGGCACTCAGGACTGTTGAAGGTTTTTGAGGTTAGCCTGGATGATCAGCGCTGAGAGGCAAGTTTGATAGAGTTGTCAGTGCCTGAGCTGAGGGAGAAAGATCTGGAAGCAGGGACTACCGTCAGGGATTGTGTGCAGGAGGCCAGTGAGCAACGTACATTTCGTGAGACCAATTCCTGAGGGGCAATTGCTGCCAACAACAGAACTGCTAACAGCTGACATAGAATTGTAATAGTTATAGGAAGATGCAAATTCCCATGACACTCTACAGTTTGTTATTAAGTACTTAATTGGTATGTACTAAACACCTAGTGCTACGATAAATCCAAAGAACGGGGCTATTCACTTGAAAATAAAATGGGAAGTGGTGTACAATGAAACAATATTAATATATCATATACTTAATTATAGGAATCATGCTATACTAGATCAGTTTTTCTACCAAGAAGGTGATAGCCAGGGGACTTTCCTGTCAGTCCAGTGGCTAAGACTCTGTACTCCCAATGTAGGGGGCCCGAGGTTCAATCCCTGACTAGGGAGCTAGGTTTCACATGCCGCAACTAGGAGTTTATGTGACACAACTAAAGATCCGTTATGCCACCATGAAGGTAGCAGATCTCACTTGGTACAACTAACACCCAGTGCAGCCAAGCAAATAAACTCTTTTTTCTAAAAAAAAAAAAACAACAACAATGTAATAGCCAGTTTTGTGAGTCTAAGTTGTGGTAGTCTAAGAATAGAACTACAGTGTACATGGTTGGTAAGAAAATTATTATAAAATTCGTGACAGCTGTAGATAGATTACATATTACATCATGCAAACATTCACAAGACTGGTTGAACACCTGAATTAATTAAATATCTAAAATAAGAAGTAGTCTTCAGAGAGGAAATTTATGACTCATTCTTGCTGTGAAACATCATTTAACCATTCAACAAATACTTATTAACCATCTACTTTGTACAAGGCACTGTGCTAAGTTCATTCCTGGTATATATGAATGAACACGGCAAATACTCCTGTAGTTTTGAGGTTCACATTCTAGCAGGAGAAGGACAAAGACGGCAAATATAATAGGTAGCGTAGTATGTTAGAGGTTGACAAGTGCTAATTAAAAAAAAAAAAAAGGGTAAAACCTGGTTCAAAATTGGAAAAGAAGTACATCAAGGCTGTATATTGTTGCCCTGCTTATTTAACTTATATGCAGAGCACATCATGAGAAATGCCAGGCTGGATGACTCACAAGCTGGAATCAAGATTGTTGGGTGAAATATCAACAATCTCAGATATGCACATCAGTTCAGTTCAGTCGCTCAGTCGTGTCTGACTCTTTGCGACCCCATGAACCACAGCACGCCAGGCCTCCCTGTACATCACCAACTCCCAGAGTCCACCCAAACCCGTGTCCATCAAGTTGGTGATGCCATCCAACCATCTCATCCTCTGTCGTGCCCTTCTCCTCCTGCCCTCAATCTTTCCCAGCATCAGGGTCTTTTCAAATGAGTCAGCTCTTTGCATCAGGTGGCCAAAGTATTGGAGTTTCAGCTTCAACATCAGTCCTTCCAGTGAACACCAGGACTGATCTTTAGGATGGACTGGTTGGATCTCTTTGCAGACCAAGGGACTCTCAAGAGTCTTCTCCAACACCACAGTTCAAAAGCATCAATTCTTCTGTGCTCAGCTTTCTTTATAGTCCAACTCTCACATCCATACATGACCACTGGAAAAACCATAGCCTTCACTAGATGGATCTTTGTTGGCAAAGTAATGTCTCTGCTTTTTAGTATGCTGTCTAGGTTGATCATAACTTTCCTTCCAAGGAGTAAGCGTCTTTTAATTTCATGGCTGCAATCACCATCTGCAGTGATTTTGGAATCCAGAAAAATAAAGTCAGCCACTGTTTCCACTGTTTCCCCATCTATTTCCCATGAAGTGATGGGACCAGATGCCATGATCTTCGTTTTCTGAATATTGAGCTTTAAGCCAAGTTTTTCACTCTCCTCTTTCACTTTCATCAAGAGGCTCTTTAGTTCTTCTTCACTTTCTGCCATAAGGGTGGTATCATCTGCATATATGAGGTTATTGATATTTCTCCCGGCAATCTTGATTCCACCTGGTGCTTCCTCCAGCCCAGTGTTTCTCATGATGTACTCTGCATAAGTTAAATAAGTAGGGTGACAATATGCACATGATACCATTCTAATGGTAAAAAGTGAAGAGGTACTAAAGAGCCTCTTGATGAAGGTGAAAGAGGAGAGTGAAAAAGCAAGCTTAAAACTCAACATTCAAAAAATGAAAATCATGGCACCCAGTCCCATCATTTCATGGCAAATAGATGGGGGGAAATGGAAACAGTGACAGATATTATTTTCTTGGGCTCCAAAATCACTGCAGATGATGAGTGCAGCCATGAAATTAAAAGATGCATGCTCCTTGGAAGAAAAGCTATGTCAAACCTAGACAGTGTATTGAAAAGCAGAGACATCACTTGCTGACAAAGTTCTATATTGTCAAAGGTATGGTTTTTCCAGTAGTCATGTACAGATGTGAGAGGTGGACCATAAAGAAGGCTGAGCGCTGAAGAATTGATGTATTTGAACTGGGGTTGGAGAAGACTCTTGAGAGTCTCTTGAACTGCAAGGAGATCAAACCAGTCCATCCTAAAGGAAATCAACCCTGGATATTCACTGGAGAGACTGATGCTGAAGCTGAAGCTCCAATACTTTGGCCCCCTGATGGGAAGAGCTGACTCATTAGAAAAGACATTGATTCAGGGAAAGATTGAGGGCAAGAGAAGAAGGGGGCAACCGAGGATGAGATGGATGGATGGCATCACTGACTCAATGGACACGAGTTTGAGCAAACTCTGGGAGATAGTGGAGGACAGGGAAGCCTGGCATGCTGCAGTCCATGGGGTCACAAAGAGATGAACACGACTTAGCGACTGAACAACAACAAGAAGATATGGAAGTGTAGAAGGTGCAGTTTTAAATAGAGTGGTTCAGGGTGGGTACCCTCAGGAAGATAATAGTTGAACAATATTTTACTAACAGATCACTGGTAAAGACTGTTAAAAAAAAAAAAATCCAACCACAATACCAAAGAGTTTATCATTTGAGGTTCTTGAAAATACCAGATTCCAAACTTCTGGGCTTCTTGAGTAAAAGCAATGTGAAAGAACAGCTGAAATATTAGGTACACGTACTGCAGCGGTACTGAGAAGCAGTGCAGAACCAGAACAGAAAAGAGCAGAGGTGGAGACCAGGTACTATCTATCGCCTGTTGACCTTCTTCGCCACCTAGTTTTCACTCTCACCCCCTAAACTTGCTGTTTGCCCCGGGTGAGTGGCCTATTCTGTAGTGTATTCCCAGACCTTAGTTCAAAATAATCAAATCTTCTAGACTTGAGTTTTGTTGTCAATCAAAATTCCTAACACTCAGTCTAGTCAGCAAGGGCTTTTTAATCCAGGGCTTACAGCAGAGCGAAGGGCTTAGTTTTCTGAGAGATTAAAGGTTTATACATTACGCAAGTTGGTAAAGATGTGTGTAGGGGTTCAAGTGCAGAAAATCACACAGTACAAATCCCCAAGAGACCCAAGAATACACCTGGGATGCATCTGTTATAGAATTAGCCAGCAATTAGCTTGACACACATCAGTCAATGCACAGAAACTAAATGGAAAAGTAGCCAAAGTCCTCCTGGTACAGGATCTACATCAGCCAACAGAACAGGGGAAATGTTAGTAGATCTGGGAAGACATAATTTGGCAACCTCAGAGACTGTATCTCTAATTATAATTCACACTCAAGTTGAGTTTTATTGGCAATGTTTTTAAACAAGGAGAAATTTAGTGAAAATCAGAGACAGAGGGGAAAAGAGAAGATTTATACGAAATTGCTTTCCTCTTACATTTTCATGGGAATGGAGCCTTTCAGGCATCCTAAAGAGCTGGAGGATGAAGCTACTGTTAAGCAACTCAGTGCTGCACTTGGACATGTTCCAAAAAAATACAAGTTGTGTTTAAATGATATCTAATCTTTGGGCAGATCTATCCAAAATACTTCAGCTAGAACTCAATGACTTGATATAATTAAACCATCTCCGATGAGATAAATTGAAGGACTCAAAGGAAAGATAAAGGACCACGTACAAAGCCACCTTTACAGCTTAAACCCCACTTTGTTTTACTTGGTAACTTCACAATGCCAAGTGGTTTTTTAAAAGGGGCTATTTTTAAACAGAGAGAAGCTTCTCCAGGCTGAGTGGGCTGGAGAATGGGAGGAACAGCCCAAGTAGCACATGTCTCCAGAATGGCCTTTTAAAAATATAAATCAGATCATGTCTCTTCACAGCTCCTAACAGCCTTCTTTCCATATAATCAAATCCCAACTCCTACAGTGGCCTACAGGCCTGCGCAGCCAACCTTTTCTTCCTCTCCCTCGCTCACTACACCTCTGGTAAGTTGGCTTCTTCCTAATCTCAAATACACTAACCTCCTTCCCACCCCAGGACCTTTGCACATTCTTCCCTCTGCCTGGTTCACCCCTCTACCCCTTCCCTTCTTCACATGTCTCATTCCTTATCATTGGGATCTGCCCAAAAGTTGTCTTTTCTGGGAGATCCTGCTTTACTTCCATATCTAAATACCAGCTTCCCCTCCCTCCTCCAATACACACACTCTCTAACCCAATGTTTTATTTTTGTAGCACTTATCTCTATCTGAAATTAGATGGTTTCTTTTTTACTAATGTTCTACATCCTTACTATTAACACAATGTACACAGAAGTCAAAGAGTCATATGACCCTTGAAAACCTAGGAAATAATGAGTGTTAAGTACCCTAAGAGAGAACAGCAAAGATGGGTTAAAGAAAAATACAGATTAATTTTAAATAGTCACTTACTTAAAACAGAAAAAGAAAACACATTTTAGAAGCTATAGACATGTCCTGAAGGAAGTGCATAACAAGAGCAAAAATTGAATGGTCAGAAAAGGAAAAGTTATTCATGAGTATATGGAAGATTTTCTTTCTATTCATTCTAACTGGGATTTTCAATTTACAAGGAAGAAGCTGAAGCTATTGATGCCTAAATGAATTATTTGGTTGACAAGGAGAAGTAAAATAAGCAGGAGTCCACCAATCAGACAGAGAAGTATAAAAGTCTAGTAATATGCAATACTGCAAAATATTAAGTATAATAATATTCAGATTTGTCAAGTTGAATAAAATCTAGTATCCAGCACTCTCGTATACTGTTGGTTCAAAACCTTGTGAATTTTCTTGCTGAAATCTGAAAACAGACCCTCTCCATGGAGGACAAGGACAAACCAAAGAAAGAAGTAGCCACCTCCAGATTGGTAGGTGGCAGATTTAATAAGCAAGAGAACTTACATATGAGGCTTGTCTTGGGTGGCGCAAGACAAGTACATCTCCAAACATTCCCACCAGAATTTTTAAAGTGTATACAGGCACGCTTCATTCTACTGGGCTTCACTTTATTGCACTTCACAGATTGTGTGTGTGTGTGTGTGTGTGTGTGTGTGTGTGTGTGTGTGTGTAGTGTGTGTGTGTGTGTTTTGTTGGGTTTTTTTACAAGTTGAAGGTTTGTGGCAACCCTGTGTCAAGCATGTTCACAGGTGCCATGTTTCCAACATCATTTCCCCACTAGCGCCTGTGTGTCACAGTTTGGTTATTCTTGAGAAATCAGTGACATTGCAGGGGAGGACCAGTTGACAGAAGTTGTGGCCCTAACTGGGGCTTCCCTGGTGGCTCAGAGGGTAAAGCATCTGCCTGCAATGTGGGAGACCTGGGTTCTATTCCTGGGTCAGGAAGATCTACTGGAGAAGGAAATGGCAACCCACTCCAGTATTCTTGCCTGGAGAATCCCATGGACAGAGGAGGGCTACAGTCCACAGGGTCACAAAGAGTCAGACAAGACTGAGCAAGTGACCCTAACTCAGGGAAATTATCTAACCAGCAGCAACCAGTAGGGAAGAGCCAAGGAATAAATAGCCCAATCTGATGGACCTCCCTCCTTCCTTCCCATCGTGGCTAGTGTTTTCCTTTGATCAAACCCATCCCAGAGCCAGAGAGAGGTCAGGAGACCCTCTGATTTAGTCTATAAAGGTTGCCCTCCCAGGGTTCAGAGCATCATGGTAACTGTAGAAAGTGGAATTGCTCAGGCAAACAGAAAACCCCCAACACAGTTTCAGCCACTGCACATTCATGGGATAATATCTCTCTCAGCTGTGACTTCCATGGAAAGAAGACCCATGTCTCTGGCGCTGGAGCTGAGAAAATGCTCAGGAATCTGCTGAACACAGAAATAACATAGAGTTTTCTTCTATGCCCTTTAATTCTTTTCCTTTTGTTTTTACTTTGGGGTGGGGGGGAAAGGAAAACACTGAAAGGCTACCCTTTTGTAGCCTTCATAGGAAAACTCTCTACCTGTGCTTTCCATAGGGCTGAATATACTGAGGGAGTTTTAAATTAGATATGACCCCTTTCTGGGCCCCCAAGCAGTCATGCTCTCAAACTGCATACTCTGATAAGCATCCCCTGGAAGACCCAGAGGTCACTCCGCTGGAAGTTTGTTCTGCTGTTAGGGGAACTGTGGGAGCCCAGGGCCCACCCTGCCTGCCCCAGTGTGTCCAGGGTTCCGGTGTCAGCCACGCAGGACAGGCACGTCCTCACTGCCCTTAGCAGACAAGGAAGAAGACGGGGCTGTAGGCCCACTTTCTAGGACTGGAGGCAAAACTCACAACAGCACGTGATGAAACTTCTTACAATAAAATATTAGAATCCCTGATGGGAAATCAAAGGAAATGTTCATCCCGGGCATATCTACCATTTACTGGGAGCTTCTTCTGGCCAGAAGTGTGGATGAGAATCGAGAGGAGATTGAAACTCATCTAACTGCAGAAGACCTCTTCCACACAAGCTCAGTGTGTGCCACTTAAGCTCATTATCTTCATGAAGGCTGGCTTTTCTCCCCTCCACCCCCATCCGCCATTGCTGCTTATTTTAATCAGAGATTAGAATACCAGCAATCTCTGGGACAGGACCGAGAAAGGTACTCTCCTCAACTGTCATGCTTCTGTCAAGGGAACACATTTTCTCCCAGGGGCTCCCATAGTGCAACAAGACTTAATCACATTCTCTACTTTGATATCTTCTAAAAACTGCTTTTCCAGTGCTTCCTAGAGCTTTTCTTCGAAGTCTCATCTGAAGTTTGCACAGGCTTCGTGAACAGGAGCTATTTTCTCCAGCTCCAGGCAAGGAGTGTAATGGGTTTACCAAGCATCCCCATGTGGGTTGAGATCAGTGCTGCAAGGCCGTTTTCTTGTAGAGATGGGGTTTTCAGACCAAAAGTTCTCTCTGCAGCAACTATTCTGATCTCTGAGGAGTTTTACCACCCAGCTGGTGCTGAAACCTCAGGGACGCAGATGAATCACCTATAAACTGGATCAGAGGCACCGACTGACCGGTGTGGGTATTGGGATCTCTGAGATGGTACAAAAGTTTCCAGCAGTGAGAGGGAACCAGCACACTGAAGCCAACTGCTGCTGGAACCAACCACTGGCAGCCAGCTGGCAGTTTGGAGAATCATCACTGAGATGACATCAGCCTTCCCATCTACCTCCTCCATCCTCTCTTCACAGAAGGTAGGAGGGACTTAGTTGGCAAAGGAGAGGGCAGTTGACAAAGTCTCAGCCCTGGTACAACAGTATAGAGCATAAAGGCCTGGGTTTGGGGCTGGGAGACGATACTTTAATAGCTAGCACAGAGGTGTATGGTTCAGGGAGTGGGGCTTTAGCTGTAACTTCTTAAAAGATGGCAATCTTCCCTTTTGGCTCAGCAGGTAAAGAATCTGCCCACAATTCAGGAGATATGGGTTTGGTCCCTGGGTTGAGATCCCCTGGAGAAAGAAATGGCAGCCCACTCAAATATTCTTGCCTGAAAAATCCCATGGACAGAGGAGCCTGATGGGCTACAATCCACAGGGTTGTAAAAAGTCACGAGTGAGCGACTTGAATCTGAAGCAAACATGACATCTGTCCAATGTGGATGATGGATACACAGATACCTATACTTCTGTGTATATTTTTTAATTGGGGTATAATTGTTTTACAGTGTTGTGTTAATTTATGATATACATTAATGAAGTGAATCAGCTATGTGTACATATATCCCATATATCAGTGTCAGACTTTATTTTTAGGGGCTCAAAAATCACTGCGGATGGTGATTGCAGCCTTGAAATTAAAAGACGTTTACTCCTTGGAAGAAAAGTTATGCCCAATTTAGATAGCATATTCAAAAGCAGAGACATTACTTTGCCAACAAAGGTCCGTCTTGTCAAGACTATGGTTTTTCCAGTGGTCATCTATGGATGTGAGTTGGACTGTGAAGAAAGCTGAGCGCCCAAGAATTGATGCTTTTGAACTGTGATGTTGGAGAAGACTCCTGAGAGTCCTTTGGACTGCAAGGAGATCCAACCAGTCCATTCTGAAGGATATCAGCCCTGGGTGTTCTCTGGAGGGAATGATGCTAAAGTTGAAATTCCAGTACTTTGGCCACCTCATGCAAAGAGTTGACTCATTGGAAAAGACTCTGATGCTGGGAGGGATTGGGGGCAGGAGGAGAAGGGGGCAACAGAGGATGAGATGGCTGGGTGGCATCACTGACTCGATGGACGTGAGTCTGAGTGAACTCCAGGAGTTGGTGATGGACAGGGAGGCCTGGCGTGCTGCGATTCATGGGGTCGCAAAGAGTCGAACACGACTGAGCGACTGAACTGAACTGACTGATCCCATATATCCCCTCCCTCTTGGGCTTCCCACCCCTCCACATCCCACCCCTCTTTTCTGCACAACCATTCTTGGTACCATCATGAGCAGCACTTGTGTGTAAGGCTTCCTTCCAAGTTCCTTACCACCCTATCAGCCAGTTTTGATATCAGCACTTTCTTCATCTTAAGTTTCATCAGAAAGTTTCCAGGAAACAGCTAGGATTCCTATTCCTTCCTCAAATTGTCTTTAAAAAGTTTGTTGATGGAAACATTGAAGGGCTGCAGGCATTCAGTCACACCTCTCAAAAATAACCAAGTCCCTAAACTCCCTGTGAGCTTCCCCTTTAATTATCTGAATGCATATCCCCAAATTGCATTAATGATGAGCATTCTTAGTGATTTATGTACAGCTCCAGGATGTCTTTTTCAGATTACTTTAAGCCAGTCTTCTATTAAATCAACTGTTATCTATCCTTTTAAAAACAAAAATCTTTTAGATGACTAACTCATTCTTAAGTTTTTGTGGACTAAATTAAATATGGTAACAATTTTTGCTACTGAAATTATACATATTGAAAGGTCAGGGCAAGGTCAGGATGAAAGGTCAGGGAAAGGTCAGGATGAAAGGTCAGGGAAAGGTCAGGCGTGTTGAGGCATGCCTGGGCATGCCCGGGCATGTCGGGACATGTCCCAGTAGAGGGCGCTGCAGACAAGCCCCAGAGATGGGCCGGCAACCCAGCCGACCAATCAGGAGCCAACACGAAGCCCTCGCCGTCCAATCGGGAGCTGACACGGAGCCCTTGGACACCAATCACCGCTGAGCCCGCGTTTTCTTCCTTATATGGGAGGCCCGGCCCGGGCTATAAAACCCTTCCCCACCCCTCACACCTCGCAGACTCCTTTTCCCCCGCAGACTCCCTTTACTCCTTTTCCCCCGCAGACTCCCTTTACCCCGCTGACTCCCTTTGCTTCGCAGACCCCCCTCACTCCCTTGCTTACCCGCCCCCGGGAGTTCTGCCCGAGAGCGACCGCCCAATAAAAGGCCCTGATCAACGGTCCATAGGGGTGGTTCCTTCTTCCCGTGGCGTTTCTTACATCTGGCGCCCAACGTGGGGCTCAAGGTGAGGGCTTCCGGCACTCGCCGTAGAGGCCCCCTCGAGCTCCACCGCCGCGGTAGCCCCCCGGACCCAGGCGGCTGGCCAACCCCCTGGACGGCAGGATACGGGGTAAGTCCCTTCGGCTTTGGAGCCCCCCCTCCCTGGCGACCACTTCCTAGGACCCGGTAACCAGTGGCCACGTACAGGGTCCTCCCGGTCACCAGCTCGTGAGGGAGACGTCCCGAACGGCTGTGTAGACCTCCGGCTTCGGCCTCTGGCTTCGGCCTTCCTCGGTCCCTCAGTACGGGAGGAAGACGTTCCGAACGGCTGTGCGGACCCCCGGCTTCCCTTGGCACCCGAAGACGTTCGGGCAGTGGGGGTTAGTCTCCATTTGGTGATCGCCATGGGATTGACGGCCTCCAAACCCGATCCCCAATATTCCACCCCCTTAGAGTGCCTGCTGGCTAACCTGCGGACCCTAAAACTAAAGGGATATATCCACTCCAAGCAGCTCACTTTTCTGTGTTCACAAGCCTGGCCTCAGTATCCCCTAGATAATGGCTCACAATGGCCAGCCACAGGGACATTTGACTTTGACGTTCTCCGTGATTTAGATAACTACTGCCGGAGAACGGGAAAATGGTCTGAGGCCCCCTATGTTCAGGCCTTTTGGGCGTTGCGCTCTCTCCCCACCCTGTGCACCACGTGCACTCCCCGCCAAATCCTGCTTACCATGGCTCCCCCGATTCCACCCTCCCGGGCCAAACCAGCTCCTCCCGTCTCTGAGTCCTCTGCTTTCTCTGTTCCCCTGGAGGATTTGGTGGCCCCTCCTCCCTATACCTCTCCCACGGCCCTTACCCCTTCCACTCCGGTTTCTGCTACCTCCCCTTCCACTCCAGACTCTCCTACCTCCGCTCCCGCCCCCGAGACTCCACCGCTGGTCCCGGATCCTCCGGCCTTTAACCCTATCTTGTATCCTCCTCTTCCCCCTGTCACTCCCTCCCCTTCCCCGGTTAGCTCCCACACTCGCTCCCACAGCAACCCTCCGGGAGCCTCCCCTCCCCCTCCCCCAGCCCCGCTACTCCCTCTCCGACAAGTAGCCGGAGCTGAGGGTCTAGCCCAAGTCCATGTCCCCTTCTCCCTCCAAGACTTAGCACAGATTGAGGCCAAACTGGGTTCCTTCTCCTCCGACCCCACTCAGTACATTAAGCAGTTTACTGGTCTGACCCGCTCCTACGCCTTGACATGGCAGGACATATATGTCATCCTGGGGTCTACCACCCCCGAGGAGAGGCAGGCTATCTGGACGGCAGCCAAGGCTCAGGCCGACCAGCGGCACTATGCCAACCCCTCCCCCGAGCGCCCCCCAGGGGCTCAGGTGGTTCCCGACACTGACCCTGATTGGAACTACCAGGAAGGGGGTGGCGGCCAGCTGCGAGTACGCTATATGATCGAGTGTATCCTCGACGGGATGGAAACGTCCTCTCACAAGGTTGTAAACCTCCTCAAACTAGATGAGGTGATCCAGGGGCCTGACGAAAACCCAGTCATGTTCCTTAATCGGCTGACCGAGGCCCTCGTCCAATACACCAGGCTGTCACCTGAGTCCCCCATCGGGGCGGCCACCTTGGCCAATCGTTTTATCTCCCAGTCTGCCCCCGATATCTGGAAAAAGTTGGCCAAGGCTGAGGACGGCCCTCAGACCCCTATCCGAGACCTGGTAAAAATGGCTTTTAGGGTCTACCACGCCCGCGAGGAAACTGCTGAGGCCAGCCGAGCAAGCCTCAAGCAAAAGGCCGAATTTCAGGCAAGCCTCCTAAACCAGCAAACCCAGGCCTTGGTAGCGGCCCTGCAGCCGGCGGCGGGCTCGGGGCCCCAAAACCCCCCTTCAGGGGCCTGCTTCAAGTGTGGCCAAGAAGGGCACTGGGCCAGGATGTGCCCCAATCCGCGACCTCCTTCCACGCCGTGCCCGTTGTACAAACGACGAGGACACTGGGCTAGTGACTGTCCCCAGGCCTCTCGGGCCTCGACCTCTAGGGGCCAGGGACCAGAGCACCCCAGGGAGACCTCCTGCCCTCCTTCGGCTTTGGAGCTGCTGAACTTCAACGGTGACTGACGCCGCCCAGACTCGGGGACCCCAATAACCCAAGCCAAGCCCAGGGTAATGCTCCAGGTAGCGGGTAAGTCCATCAATTTTTTGGTTGATACGGGGGCTACCTATTTGGTCCTTTCCTCTTTCGGAGGCACTTTACGTCCTTCCCAGGTTTCGGTTATCGGCATTGATGGCCAACCCTCGTGTCCGCTCCAAACCCAACCACTATCCTGTCAGTTAGATTCCTGTCTATTTACCCACTCCTTTCTGGTCATTCCCTCCTGCCCTACTCCTCTCTTGGGAAGAGACATACTTGCTAAGCTGAAGGCTACTCTTCAGCTAGCTCCAGGGTCGGCTCCCACGTCAGGGGCCTTCCTAATGCTACTTGTTGACCCTCCAACCTCTTCTGTTAATCCTGAGGTCTGGGACACCTAAGTCCCGGTGGTGGCTTGACACCACCCTCCAGTCCTCATCCGGCTAAGGGACCCCACCTGTTTCCCAGCCCGGTCCCAGTTTCCTTTATCTACTCGAAACCTCAGAGGGCTAAAGGCCATCATCGACCGTCTCATGGGACAGGGTCTCCTGATCCCCATGACCTCCCCCTCTAACATGCCTATCCTCCCTGTTCGGAAGGCTTCAGGAGACTACCGGCTAGTGCAGGATCTCCGCCTGATCAACGCGGCGGTAATCCCTGCCCATCCACTTGTCCCTAACCCCTACACCCTCCTTTCTTCCATACCTCCTCAGACTTCTCATTTCACCGTTATTGACCTCAAGGATGCCTTTTTTACCATCCCACTCCACCACGACTGCCAATTCCTCTTTGCGTTCACCTGGACTGACCCCGACACCCAGCTGACCACACAACTCACATGGACCGTACTCCCTCAGGGGTTCAGAGACAGTCCCCACTACTTCGGGCAAGCTCTGTCCCGGGATCTGGCTAGGTGCTCGCTCTGCCCTAGCACCCTCCTCCAATATGTAGACGACTTGCTCCTTTGCAGCCCCTCAGAAGAGACCTCCCGACAACATACTGCAACCCTCCTCAATTTCCTTGGTTCCCAGGGTTACAGAGCCTCACAGTCCAAAGCCCAACTGACTCAGACTTCTGTCGTCTATCTGGGTCTCCAAATCACTCCAACCACTAAAGCCCTGACAGCCGACCGATGTAGCCTCCTCCGTTCCATTTGCCCTCCGGCCGACGGAGACCAGATATTGTCCTTCCTAGGACTGACGGGATTCTTCCGACACTGGGTCCCAAATTATGCTACCCTGGCCAAAAGTCTATATGCGGCAGCTAAACAGACTCCTACAGGGCCGCTGTCTTCCCCCACCGAAGTAATTCGGGGCTTCCACGCTTTGCGCTCAACTCTATTGGCTGCACCCCCTCTCTTTCTCCCAAATCCCAACTATCCGCACCATCTATACTCTGATGAAAAGGGAGGGATAGCCTTTGGAGCCTTGGTGCAACCGATTGGCCCCGAATTGCTGCCTATCGCTTACATATCCAAACAACTTGACCCCACAGCCAGGGGATGGTTCCCCTGCCTGCGGGCACTAGTGGCGGCGACAACGTTGTACGCTGATGCAAAAAAGCTGATTCATGACCAACCCCTGACCATTTTCTCGCCCCACCGTCTTGGTGACCTTTTAGCCTCTAGATTTCTTTCTGAACTCAGTGAGTCCAGGCTCCAACAATTTTACCTGGTATTCCTGGACAATCCTCAGGTTTCCGTGGGCTGCTCCCCACAATTAAACCCGCTTTCCTCGCTACCCTCACTCTCTCTCTCCTCAGAACCCCCAACCCATTCATGCTCGGAGGTCCTTGAGTCCCTTATGCAACCACCCCACAACCTGTTTTCCAAACCTCTACCAAATCCAGAGCTAACTTTGTTCATCGATGGGAGCTCAAAGCAAGACCCCAGTGGAAACCGAAGGGCGGGCTATGCTGTGGTAACCACCTGGGAAGTCCTGGAGGCTCAGCCCTTGCCACCCGGGACAACTTCTCAGAAGGCTGAACTAACGGCCCTAACTAGAGCCTTACACCTGGCAAAAGGGAAGAGGGCCAATATTTACACAGACTCCAAATATACCTTCTTGATTGCCCATTCTCATGCAGCAATCTGGAAAGAACGGGGCTTCCTGACCACTAAAGGATCCCCCATCTGTAATGCCCCCCACATTACTCAACTGTTGGATGCCTTGTCCCTGCCCAAAGAGGTCGCTATCATACATTGCAAGGGACACCAAAATACTCAGGACACTGTCGCTCTGGGTAACAATATGGCAGATCAAGTGGCTCGACAAATTACCTTACAACAAGCCCCCGAGCCCCTGCTGACTTTGAGATCCACCCTCAACCCAGATTATTCAGGCAAGGAAGCCAGAGCCTTGCTAGCGCAAAAAGGGGCTCAGAGGCACCCGTCGGGATGGATTACTGCTCCATGGTAAACTGGTGCTTCCTGAGCGCCAGACTAAGACCATAATATCCCAAATTCACAATACCCTCCACATTGGACCAAGAGCTCTCTTTTCCTTTCTCAGCCCTGTCTTTTCTCCCCCACATCTCAGACAGACCATATATACCGTCCACCAATCCTGCCTAACATGTGCCTCCACCTCTCCTCAAGGAGGACTCCAACCCCCACAGGAGACTCACCAGTTGAGGGGACATATGCCCGGGCAGGATTGGCAGATAGACTTCACCCACATGCCCAGACATCGAACCTACCACTATCTGCTGGTCTTGGTGGACACCTTTTCAGGATGGGTCGAAGCCTTCCCCACCGCCCGGGAGATGGCAGCGGCAGTGGCGGAGGTCTTGACGGCCCATCTCATTCCCAGATTTGGGTTGCCAAACTCTCTCCAGTCTGACAATGGGCCGGCATTTATCTCGCAGATCTCTCAGCAGGTGGCTACGGCCCTAGGTATCGGCTGGCATCTTCACATCCCCTATCGGCCCCAATCGTCAGGCAAGGTAGAGCGGGTGAACGGCATCATCAAGACACATCTGACCAAGACAGCCGCAGTTCTGAGGCAAGGCTATCTTGGGTCGACCTCCTTCCTCTGGCGCTCACTCGCATTTGCACCACACCACACTCCAAAACAGGTTTGACCCCTTTTGAACTGCTCTACGGCAGGCCCTATCTCCTGACTCACCTCCCCGAGGGAGAGGCTCCCCCACTCGTGGGGTACCTCCCCCTCTTCTCCCTCCTACGATCCTTGCTGAGGGAACACACAGATCGGGTCCTGCCACAACCGACAGATGACGAGGGGCCCACCTGGCCTCTAGCACCAGGAGATCAGGTACTGCTGAAAACCCTGAGTCCCCACCCACTACAGCCTCGCTGGACGGGACCCCATACTGTAATCCTCACCACTCCTACAGCAGCCAAACTCCTGGGACACGAGCCCTGGTACCACCTGACCCGACTCAAACAAGCTCCCCCGGGTCTCCCGGAGACAGGGGTGGCCCCGGCCCCGACCCCTCCTCCTGACCACTCCTACCACTCCACCCTCATGGGGCCGACCAAACTGACCATTACCCGAACCCCTCTGTCGCCAATTCCTGAGTGACTGAGAGACCACCGTCCAAATCTTTTATTAAGAGGAGAGGGAGGAACACCTTAGGGAGAGCAACAGAGGGAGAGGACAGAAGGAGTAAGACAGAGAGGAGGAGATGCAGAAAAAGGAAGGAAGACGAGGGAAGGAAAGAATCAGGGGAAATGGAACCAGAGAAGGAAAGAGGAGAAAGTCAGAGAAAGCAAAAGAAAGTCAGAGAAAGGAAAGAGAAGAGTTGAAGAGCAAAAAGGAGAGAAAGCAAAAGAAAGTAGGAAAGAGAGATAGAGTGGCGGAGAAAGTGAGGGAAGGAAGGAAGAGAAAGACTGAAACTGAAGGAGTTAGAGAGGAAAGAGAGACAGAAAGGAATTAGAGAGTGTGACAGAAGAGAAAGGAGAAAGCAAGGCAGAGAAGCAGAAAAGAGAGACAGAATCGAAGGAAAAGAGAGAGAGATGAAGGCAGAAACTGCCAGGAAGGAAGGCAAAAGGCGAGAGAGAGAGAGGCCCAGCAGGGCTGGTTCGAATCCTGGTTCCAGAGCTTCCAGAGCTCCCCTTGGCTGACAACTTTGCTATCTTCCCTAGTGGGACCGATCATCATTCTCCTACTGCTCCTGACTTTCGGGCCTTCATCAAACAACGGCTCGACACGGTCCAGCTGATGGTGATGCGACAACAGTACCAAGGGCTTCCAACAAGCACTCCGTGGCAAGATTAACGGCAGACGCCCCCTGTCATCCCGGCCATACCCTACCCCATCCCGGCCGTACCCTACCCCTCGTCGCCCCCGTTCAGCAGGAAGTAGCCAGAGAGAGTCAGCGCCCCTTGTCCTATATCAAAAAGGCCGGGATGAAAGGTCAGGGCAAGGTCAGGATGAAAGGTCAGGGCGAGGTCAGGATGAAAGGTCAGGGAAAGGTCAGGATGAAAGGTCAGGGCGAGGTCAGGATGAAAGGTCAGGGAAAGGTCAGGCGTGTTGAGGCATGCCTGGGCATGCCCGGGCATGTTGGGACATGTCCCTGTAGAGGGCGCTGCAGACAAGCCCCAGAGATGGGCCGGCAACCCAGCCGACCAATCAGGAGCCAACACGAAGCCCTCGCCGTCCAATCAGGAGCTGACACGGAGCCCTTGGACACCAATCACCGCTGAGCCCGCGTTTTCTTCCTTATATGGGAGGCCCGGCCCGGGCTATAAAACCCTTCCCCACCCCTCACACCTTGCAGACTCCTTTTCCCCCGCAGACTCCCTTTACCCCGCTGACTCCCTTTGCTTCGCAGACCCCCCTCACTCCCTTGCTTACCCGCCCCCGGGAGTTCTGCCCGAGAGCGACCGCCCAATAAAAGGCCCTGATCAACGGTCCATAGGGGTGGTTCCTTCTTCCCGCGGCATTTCTTACACATATTATTACAGTGATAGGATGCTTTTTCCCACCAATGGTTAAGTTCTTTGTCTCCTTCATACCTTACATAAATTTCTAAACATGTCAAAACTACTGAAGTTTTATCAACATTCCCCCCTTGATTGAATTTATAAGTTTTCCCTCAATTGAATTACATGTTGCTGGAAATTAATCTGTTTCTGTTCAGAGTTATCCAGAGGTTTCTGACAAATTGATGTTCAGTGGTTCAGTGCTTTAGTCATAGTCTAAACACATATGTCTCTTGTATCTTCAACACACAGTCTCTTGTGTCTTTAAATTTTCTTTTCATGTATATTGGCAACTGTGGCAATTTCTCCATCTTTAGTCATGTGTTTAGGTATGGGGTTGATAATCCTTGTGCAAATATTTCAGCCACAGAGAATAACACAGCTTAATATATTTACAGAAATCATCCTTCCTCAGTTCCCATAATCCCCTTGGCTTTCACTTTTCAGGACAATATGGAATTATATTATGCCTCGAGCCACAAATATCTGCTTCACTAATATAAAATGCACAATCTATTGCTCTGTGTCCATACCTATTTATGTTAATAATTTATCATTTAAATATCAGTGTCCTCTTTATTAAGATATTTGAAGTACCAATTAAACCAACAATGGGCATAACCCAATTGCATTAACAATAATATAAACAGCTGTGGCCCAGCTTTGTTCATGCCATAACAGGCAGTTCCTGCCTGGTCCACAACAGTTATAAAACACCATTAATTTTAGGATGCATCTCAATTTTTACCACTTAAAAATATGTCCATCTGAGAGCTGATGAAGTATGGTAACAGGAGTTGAAAAGAAAAAAATTTTTGGACTCAAGGATAGTAAGTCTCTACAAGGATTCTGAAGTAGTCTCAGATCATGGTGAATCTTTGGATGGGGAGGCTGTCTGTTCACTTATATACTGCATCTCTCAATTTCCATGTGTCCTTTCCTCTAAACAAATAAGTAACTCAAATACGGAATCCATCTGAGTAATTAATATGTTGCAGGCGTTATTCAGAGTCATATACACAGAAATCCTCACAGCACACATTTAATCTTCCCAACAAACCAATGAGGTCAGTACCATTGCTATCTGAGGAATAATGGATCAATTGAGGAACAGAAAGATTAAGTAAATTGCCTAAGTAATATATAGTGGAATCAGAATTTAAGTTCAGGTAGTCAGAATGCAAAGCTGTGCATTTGGCCATCATCTTCATACCTTCCCTTTTTCCAGCAGGATCAGAAGGTCTGCAGGTAGAAAAATACCTCATGTCCCCTCCAGAAACTTTATTATTCACACCCAGATTTATCCCTTCCTCTACTGTCCCCCCTGGTGCTCTCACCATGGCATCAAGAGTGGCAAAAGTAATAAAAGTTAACAGCAGAATAGTGCTTTACAATTTCTAAACACATATACATTATGTAACAACCCTCTCAACAACGCTGTCACAGAAACATGAATTCCTCAGTCCTTATAAATAAAGATATACCTACTGCATTAATTAAGGTTAAGACTACACATATAAAGAAAGCTGACTGCAGGAGAATTGATGCTTTTGAACTGTGGTGTTGGAGAAGACTCTTGAGAGTCCCTTGGACTGCAAGGAGATCCAACCAGTCCATTCTGAAGATCAGTCCTGGGTGTTCATTGGAAGGACTGATGTTGAAGCTGAAGCTCCAGTACTTTGGCCACCTGATGTGAAGAGCTAACTCATTGGAAAAGATCCTGATGCTGGGAGGGATTGGGGGCAGGAGGAGAAGGGGACAACAGAGGATGAGATGGCTGGATGGCATCACCAACACCGACACAATGGACATGGGTTTGGGTGGACTCTGGGAGTTGGTGATGGACAGGGAGGCCTGGCAAACTGCGATTCGTGGGGTTGCAAAGAGTCGGACATGACTGAGCAATTGAACTGAACTGAACTGAACTGAAGACTACACAGCTATAATAGAGACAGTAAAAGAGTGGTTTAAATAAGATCGACATCTGCTCCTCTCACACTTGGTCTCACGCTTGGTCGTGAGGAGCTTGCAGGTCCAAGCTGGCAGGGCAGCTGTATACCATGCAGTCATCTTGGCATCCAAGTGACTCCGTCTTTTGGTCTGTCGTTCCCTCGGGGTGTTGTTCTCGACTGCACCTGTGTCACCCCAGGTTTAAAATCCAGCCAAGAGAAGTGGAAAGAGAAGAAAAGAGATTCCAGGGCCAGCAATTTCTCCTTGCGTTCCATCGGCAAGAGCTTAGTTTTGAGACCATACCTAGCTGTGAAGGAGGCTAAGAAACGTGATCTCTAGCCAGGCAGCCATGCGTCCAGGAAGAAGGGAGGAAGAGATCTTGAAGGACAACAGATGCTCAGAAAGGCTGGTGACTTTCCCCTAGGAAAATTCATTAACTAATGAATCAGAACTCTAACACAGCCTATCAGCTCCAGACCCAAGGCCGATTTTCCTACGCCAAAGCACCTCCCCAGTGAAAACCTGGGAGACCCCTTCAGTAGCATTTCTGCAAAGCAACTCAAAAAGCTAAATTTAAAGGGATGAAAGTCAGTCCTTTTAAGACCAAGGAAAGATGGGCAGCCCAGAAAATGCATTCACTCTAAAGGAGCAACAACGGCCTCTAAGGTCGCTTTCAGAGGTCCCAGCAGAGACACAAGTAACAGTGGCCTCCAATCACACAAGGATTAATTACATGATCACTGACTTATTCAGATTCTTTTCTCTCTTACATAATTCAGAGTGCCAGGCTTTCTGTCATTTCTAGTTTCTCTGCACATCTGCAGCTCTTGTAAAAATCTGGCAGTAGATGAGGCTGAAAAGGAACAGCTTAACCGAACAGCTGTTAGTCAGCAATGGGCAGCACCTGAGAGTTATACTGCAACATTTTTGGAGAAGGAGACATGGAGGAGGAAGTGACACAGAAAAAACTCTGGAACCCTGGGCTAGCATTAGATGAAAAACAAATTTTTAAGGCACACTGTGCATGCGCACGTGCTAGGTCGCTCCTGTCATGTCCGACTCTTTGTGACCCTAATGGTCTATAGTCCACAGGCTCCTCTGTCCATGGGGATTCTCCAAGCAAGAACACTGGAGCGGGTTGCCATGCCCTCCTCCAGGGGATCTTCCTGACCCAGGGATTAAACCTGCATCATCTGAGACTCCTGCACTGCAGGTGGAATCTTTACTGTTGAGCCATGAGGGAAACACTGTAAGGCACACTGCTGCTGCTGCTGCTAAGTCGCTTCAGTCGTGTCCGACTCTGTGCGACCCCATAGACGGCAGCCCACCAGGCTCCCCGGTCTCTGGGATTCTCCAGGCAAGAACACTGGAGTGGGTTGCCATTTCCTTCTCCAATGCATGAAAGTGAAAAGTGAAAATGAAGTCGCTCAGTCATGCAAATATTTAATGGTGATTGAGACATGAGGCCAGTAAGGACCAGACAGAACTCACTGGGATAGGTCCAATGAGAACTCTGTGGAGGGAAAGGCAAGATGAGTGTGTCATCATTAACATGACCCAAAAGGAGAGGGACAAAAAGATACAGCAAATCATAAGACCCTCACCTTCTTTCCCCACTGCCACACAGAGAATAGAAGGCACTGGTCGGACATCACCAGCAGTGTCTGGCCCATGTTTTGAGCAGTCAGACATCCCTTGAGAGTCTATTCTCTCTCCTCATCAGCCTTTCTGAAAAATCCCCTGCTGAGGTTTTCATTTTCATCTTATGGTTAAATTTCCCTTGGATCACATCACCTGTCTTGGACTTAAACATCCTTCAAACTGTCAGCTGGCCCTGAGCTGTCCCTGTGAAATCATTGCTTGGCCAAGGCTGCATCTCTGGTTCCCTCACCTTGGTTCTTCTCTAGGTCTGGCCCCTCCTGCATCATTGCAGCCGCTCCATCCTGAGCTCTTGTTCATTCTCTCTCTCTGACTCTAGTTCCGTAGTGGCCAGAACTGACTGTAGATGACCCCCACCATCCAAACCCCACACTGACATGACCCTACTTTGACTCAAGGGCACGTGGGGTATGGAGTCCCAGGACAGCTAGTCATCTCTGCCACAGCCAGTGAAACCAAGGAACTCAGGGGCTCATCTGAGAAAACTGAAGATATGAGGAGAAATGACAAGCATCAAAGAGAAAGGTACATTACTGGTGTGTGCATGTGTGCTTAGTCCCTTCAGTTGTGTCCAACTCTCTGCAACCCTATGGACTGTAGCCCACCAAGCTCCTCTGTCCATGGGATTTTCCAGTCAAGAACACTGGTGTAGGCTGCCATGCCCTCCTCCAGGGGACCTTCCTGATCCAGAGAATGAACCCACATCTCCTGCATTGCAGGTGGATTCTTTACACACTGAGCCTCCTGGGAAGCCCACATTATTTATTGATATTATGTGTAAAATAGATAACTAATAAGAACATACTGTAAAGCACAGGGAACTCTACTTAATGCTCTGTGGTGATCTGAATGAAGCAGAGACTTTTTTAAAACCACGGATATTCCTTTGCTGACAAAGGTCCATCGAGTCAAAGCTGTGGTTTTTCCAGTGGTCATGTTTGGATGTGAGAGTTGGACTGTGAAGAAAACTGAGCACCAAAGAATTGATGCTTTTGAACTGTTGTGTTGGAGACGACTCTTTGAGAGTTCCTTAGACTGCAAAGAGATCCAACCAGTCCATCCTAAAGGAGATCAGTCCTGAATATTCATTGGAAGGACTGATGCTGAAGCTGAAGCTCCAATACTTAGGCCACCTGATGCAAAGAACTGACTTATTGGAAAAGACCCTGATTCTGGCAAAGATTGAAGGCAGGAAAAGAAGGGGACAACCAAGGATGAGATTGTTGTATGGCATCACTGACTCGATGGACATGAGTTTGAGCAAGCTCCAGGAGTTGGTGATGGACAGGGAAGCCTGGTGTGCTGCAGTCCTTGGGGTCACAACGAGTTGGACATGACTGAAAGACTGAACTGAACTGACCTGAATGGGCAGGGAATCCAAAAGTGAAGGGATATATATCAATAGTGATATAGATATAGATATGTATACTGATTCATTTTCCTGTAGAGTAGAAACTGATACAACATTGTAAAGCAACTATATTCCAATTAAAAATTAAATAAACAATTTTTAAAAATTTTAAATAAAGGAAAAGAAGTTTTCATTGGACGGTGAGAGGATTCTAAGACAATAGAGAATGAGGATGAGATGCTGAACTGCTCCAGTATCTTCAGGAGGTTTCTAGTCTCACGCCTCCCCTAGTCGGCTCGCCTGCTGTTCCTGGCTTTCTGGACTCCTGTGGGCTACATCTCTTTGGGACATGAAGAAGGGTAATTCCTCCATGAAACCACCACGGAAGAAGAACTGACAGCTGGGTTTCTACTAACTCTTGCCAGCATTTGTAAATGAATGCACACACAAATATGTTCTGACAGTTGCAAAAAAAAAGGATAAATAATGAAGTAGATCCAGAAAAAGATATCATCGGCTAATCCTACCCTGCCACTCTCTGATGTTCCCTTGGGTGTCTGTTACAAATGGAGTTGGTAGTAAATGTCGTTTTCAAGGTAGCCTGACATCTTACCTGTATAACAAGCTGCCACGGAATGAGCTGGCAGGCAGTGAAGGATGGGGTGCCCTGAGCCTCCCTCTCTTCTCTCCCATCCTATGTTCTTATTATACAGAAAGGGGTCATGAAGATTAAGAGAACTTTATTCAAGTATAGAGACAGACAGCTGATAAAGTATACACCTGCCTGGGAAAAGACAGAAAATCACAAGGTCATGACACAGCAGACGAATGGTACGTCAAGGTCATGAGCCATGACCAGGTTAGCAGCCACATGCCCCCTCTGCCTCTGAAAAGTCTGACTTTTCCACAGATTCCAGGAACTGGAACATTGGCCGCACCAGAGAAGAGAACACGCTGTGGGAAGGATAGGTGATGTCATGTCAGGTAGACGTCCATAGTGTCCCCAACTCTGAAATGTAAGTATCTAAATCCTCCTCAGGACAGATGTAGGGGGCAATGTGGCTCTACTGAGTTGCTCTGTGACTTGCCGTAGATGGAAAATAAACAGCTGCTGGCAGTTCTTCCATAAGTCAGCATGGCTTGGGGACATGTTCTCACCCACTAAGTTGCCACAAAGACTTCCAACTGGGTTACCAGTGAGACAGCCCAGCAATCAAAGACATGACTTCAATTATGAAAACCTACTAATCTCAGAAGAAGAAACTCTGATCATTTGAATAGCTTTCCACTGAGACTGGTGACACTTATCTCAGAGCAAAAGAAGAATTAAAAGCTTTTCCCAAATTGTTTATGAGCTGTGACCCCAGGTTTGTCTCACTATATTCATTATTAATTTAGACCCCAAACTTTTTATTGCATAGTAACTTCTGTAGCTTCCTGTGTGTGTATATGTATATATAAAATGTGTGTATATATATATATTGCATATATATAAAATGTCACATATATAGGACATGACTGAAACAACTTAACATGCAAATATATATGTATATATATTTATATATATGATTTATAATATACATTAGTGTGCACTCAGTCACTCAGTCATGTCTGGCTCTTCATGACCCCATGGACTGTAGCCTGTCAGGCTCCTCTGTCCATGGGATTTCCCAGACAAGAAGACTAGAGTGGGTTCCAACCCACTCCAGTGCCCTCCTGCAAGGGATCTTGCCAGCCCAGGGATTGAACCCATGTCTCCTGCATCTCCTGCATTGGCAGGTGGATTCTTAACCCTGAGCCACCTGGGAAGCCCAATATACATTAGACTCACATGTAAAAATATGTTAACCACCCCCTCAAAGAAATCAAAGTTCTATTCCAGTAGTTAATCAGAAGAAGGCATAAGGAAAAGTCATTGGCAGAAAAGCCTGCCATTTGACTAATACTTAGTGCCATTTGTGGCTTATTCATGAAATATGCTCATGCAAGTAGCTTTTGTCCAGAAGGCCATCTTGTACAAACGCTGTTCACTAGGAATCAGGAAAGCATTTGCATGGATCCGGGATACCCTATATCACTAAAATGAATTAAAGTACAATGTTCAGAGCCAAGCACCCTTGCTTAGGCTAACAGACAGTGTTCTATAAGGTGAGATCCGGTGTGACCTGGCGTCTTCCTAAGTCCCAGCTACCTGAAACTATCTGCCTCAGAGGTCTAATAAACTCTGCCCTTCCTAACTACTCAGCCTGAAACAACCACCTTCTGCTTTAGACAGCAAATGCAGAGCCAGTGTTCCCAAAGGAATTGGGGACAAGAAGTCCAAACCCAAAGAAGCCACCTCAGTGTTGACAGAGAAGACACAGGACCACCAGGTAAGCTTCACGGTTTAGTCACTAAGTCATGTCCAACTATTTGCAACCCCATGGACTGTAGCCCACCAGGCTCCTCTGCCCATGGGGTTCTCCAGGCAAGAATACTGGAGAGGGTTACCATTTCCTTCCCCAAGATAGGCTTCATGGACCAAAGCAATTTCTCATAAGACTCATAGAGTCTTGCTGGTCAATATGACCAGACTAATAGAGCAGCAAGGTTAAAATAAAGAGATTCTTCTCTCAGAGAGAGAACACAAGGGAAGAGGCATCAAACTTAAGGAATCCCTTGTCTCCTGGGTCTCCTCTTTTAGGCATATTAATAGAATAAGACCACATTCTACTCTACAGTAGAAACTGACTAAATATACTAAAAAAGAAAGAAATCCATTCCTCTAGCACCCAGTTCCTCTTTCTGGCAGTCCCCTCCTCCTTTTCCTATCCTTTCCCTAAGATCCTCAACTTACCCTCATTTCTATTCACCAACTTCAACACACACTAACTCTGGAAAAGAAAAAAAAATCATAAGTAGCAGAAAATTCCATTTATCTTTTCCTCCTTATGTAGAGAATCCCAATTTTGTTTTGGGAGGCAATGTGACCAGTAAAAACTATTCAGCTCCCCAGCCTCTTCAGCTTGGAATGGCCATGGAACCCAGTTCTGATAAATGAGATTAAAAGCAGAGTAGAGCAGCTCTTGTTTTCCTGATAAGAATAGTAAGAACCAGATGGCCTAAAGCTACTCTAGCCCTTTCCTTCTTTCTGCTAGAATGGCAGCACAAAGCTATATTTGGACAAAAGATAGCAGAATCTTGCTATCATCTTACAAACAAGACTAGGAAAGCCACGCCCTAGGAATGGTAACGAGGCTAGAAGGTACCTCGGTCCTTGACGTTTTCCTTGAGGACCCAGCCTGGACTGCCTACCTCAAGATTAATTGTTGTATGAAAACAATAGAGCCCCTTTTCATTAAGATATTATGTCTGTTTTGTGTCTCTAAGGATGATCTTGTCTGATATGCCACGGCTGTTACTGGACAGTGTGAGAATTTCCATGAGTGGAGACAAATAGCCAAACAAGAGGAACTAACGTGAGAAGAATAATGTCAGAGATGCACAAAGGGCCATGTTTATGCCAATTCAGGAGCAGTGGCTGATGGTTTGGCAGGACTGTCAGGGACTTGGAAAGAACAAGATTAGAAAACTAGTGACTAGGAGGTCTAGGAAAGAGGTATGTAGCAGACATTTTTAATGGGCACAGAGTATAAAGATTTTCGTGTGCCATATGAATGGTCTCAGGGGAGCATTTTAACACTCAGGTGACCTGCAGGGCCAGTCATGGAGAGTAGTAAGCCTCTCTCTCCAGCCACCCTGCCATAGACCAGTAGTATCACAAACACAGTGGTCATGGCAGAAAGGAGGTGTATGGATGTCCTGAGCAATGTGGACTTCCACCTATCAAGGCCAGCCTGGCTATGGCCACTACCAATATGCCAATAGCCACCAACTATATGATGAACTTGGAAGCAGAACCTCCCATAGTCAGCCCTTGAGATGACCTCAGCCCCAGCTAGCAGCTTTACTGCAACCTCATGGTAGACCTGTAGATGGAACCACCCAGCTAAGCCACTAACTAGTTGACTTACAGAAACGTTGGTATAGTAAATGTGTATTATTTTGAGCTGCTAACACTGGAGTCACTCATTACACACAAAAACAGATAGCACACATCTAACCATGAAAAGACTCTAGTTGGTGTTCATTGCAGCACCATCTACAACAGCCAGGACAAGGAAGAAACCTAAATGCTCATAAACAGAAGAATGGATAAATATGCGGTACAAAACTTCTTTGGTGGTCCCAATGGTTAAGAATCTGTGCTTCCAATGAAGGGGGTGTGGGTTCAATTGCTTATCAGAGCACTAAGATCCCACATGCTGCACAGCATGGCCCCCCCCAAAAAAAATGAAGATATGGTGTGTGTGTGTGTGTGTGTGTGTGTGTGTGTGTATGGAATATTACTCCATGGAATGGAGTTCAGTTCAGTTCAGTTGCTCAGTCGTGTTTGACTCTTTGCAACCCCATGAATCACAGCACGCCAGGCCTCCCTGTCCATCACCAACTCCTGGAGTTCACCCAAACTCATGTGCATTGAGTCAATGTTACCATCCAGCCATCTCATCCTCTGTCGTCCCCTTCTCCTCCTGTCCCCAATCCCTTGTAGCATCAGGGTCTTTTCCAAAGAGTCAACTCTTCCCATGAGGTGGCCAAAGTATTGGAGTTTCAGACTCAGCATCAGTCCTTCCAATGAACACCCAGGACTGATCTCCTTTAGAATGGACTGGTTGGATCTCTTTTCAGTCCAAGGAACTCTCAGGAGTCTTCTCCAACACCACAGTTCAAAAGCATCAATTCTTCAGCACTCAGCTTTCTTCACAATCCAACTCTCACATCCATACATGACTACTGGAAAAACCACAGCCTTGACTAGATGACTTTTGTTGGCAAGTAATATCTCTGCTTTTTAATATGCTGTCTAGGGTGGTCATAACTTTCCTTCCAAGGAGTAAGCATCTTTTAATTTCATGGCTGCGATCACCATCTGCAGTGATTTTGGAGCCCAAAAAAATAAAGTCTGACACTGTTTCCACTGTTTCGCCATCTATTTGCCATGAAGTGATACGACCAGATGACATGAACTTAGTTTTCTGAATTTTGAGCTTTAAGCCAACATTTTCACTCTCCTCTTTCACTTTCATCAAGAGACTCTTTAGGTCTTCACTTTCTGCCATAAGGGTGGTGTCATCTGCATATCTGAGATTATTGATATTTCTCCTGCCTTGATCTTGATTCCACCTTGTGCTTCTTCCAGCCCAGCGTTTCTCATGATGTACTCTGCATATAAGTTAAATAAGCAGGGTGACAATATACAGCCTTGATGTACTCATTTTCCTATTTGGAACCAGTCTGTTGTTCCATGTCCAGTTCCAACTGTTGCTTCCTGACCTGCATCTAGGTTTCTCAAGAGGCTGGTCAGGTGGTCTGATATTCCCATCTCTTTCAGAATTTTCCACAGTTGATTGTGATCCACACAGTCAAAGGCTTTGGCATAGTCAATAAAGCAGAAATAGATGTTTTTCTGGAACTCTCTTGCTTTTTCCATGATCCAGTGGATGTTGGCAATTTGATCTCTAGTTCCTCTGCCTTTTCTAAAACCAGTTTGAACATCTGGAAGTTCACAGTTCACGTATTGCTGAAGCCTGGCTTGAAGAATTTTGAGCATTACTTTACTAGCATGTGAGCTGAGTGCAATTGTGCGGTAGTTTGAGCATTCTTTGGCATTGTCTTTCTTTGGGATTGGAATGAAAACTGACCTTTCCAGCCCTGTGGCCACTGATGAGTTTTCCAAATTTGCTGGAATATTGAGTGCAGTACTTTGAATCAAAGCAAATTGGAAGTGGTCAAACAGGAGACGGCAAGAGTGAACGTTGACATTCTAGGAATCAGCAAACTAAAATGGGCTGGAATGGGTGACTTTAACTCAAATGACCATTATATCTACTATTGTGGGCAGGAATCCCTCAGAAGAAATGGAGTAGCCATCATGGTCAACAAAAGAGTCCGAAATGCAGTACTTGGATGCAGTCTCAAAAGTGACAGAATGATCTCTGTTCATTTCCAAGGCAAACCATTCAATATCACGGTGATCCAAGCCTATGCCCCAACAGTAACGCTGAAGAAGCTGAAGTTGAACAGTTCTATGAAGACCTTCAAGACCTTTTAGAACTAACACCCAAAAAAGATGTCCTTTTCATTATAGGGGACTGGAATGCAAAAGTAGGGAGTCAAGAAACACCTGGAGTAACAGGCAAATTTGGCCTTGGAATACAGAATGAAGCGGGGCAAAGACTAATAGAGTTTTGCCAAGAAAACGCACTGGTCATAGCAAACACCCTCTTCCAACAACACAAGAGAAGACTCTACACATGGACATCACCAGATGGTCAACACCAAAATCAGATTGATTGTATTCTTTGCAGCCAAAGATGGAGAAGCTCTATACAATCAGCAAAAACAAGACCAGAAGCTGACTGTGGCTCAGATCATGAGCTCCTTATTGCCAAATTCAGACTGAAATTGAAGAAAGTAGGGAAAACCACTAGACCATTCAGGTATGACCTAAATCAAATCCCTTATGATTATACAGTGGAAGTGAGAAATAGATTTAAGGAACTAGATCTGATAGACAGAGTGCCTGATGAACTATGGAATGAGGTTTGTGACATTGTACAGGAGACAGGGATCAAGACCATCCCCATGGAAAAGAAATGCAAAAAAGCAAAATGACTGTGTGAGGAGGCCTTACAAATAGCTGTGCAAAGAAGAGAAGTGAAAAGCAAAGGAGAAAAGGAAAGATATTCCCATTTGAATGCAGAGTTCCAAAGAATAGCAAGGAGAGATAAGAAAGCCTTCCTCAGTGATCAGTGCAAAGAAATAGAGGAAAACAACAGAATGGGAAAGACTAGAGATCTCTTCAAGAAAATTAGAGATACCAAGGGAACATTTCATGCAAAGATGGGCTTGATCAAGGACAGAAATGGTATGGACCTAACAGAAGCAGAAGATATTAAGAAGAGATGGCAAGAATACACAGAAGAACTGTACAAAAAAGATGTTCATGACCCAGATAATCACAATGGTGTGGTAACTCACCTAGAGCCAGACATTCTGGAATGTGAAGTTAAGTGGGCCTTAGGAAGCATCACTACGAACAAAGCTAGTGAAGGTAATGGAATTCCAGTTGAGCTGTTTCAAATCCTGAAAGATGATGCTGTGAAAATGCTGTACTCAATATGCCAGCAAATTTGGAATGGAGTAATACCATACATATACCATATAGTATCACTTATATGGGACTTCCCTGGTGGCTCAGCAATAAAGAATCTGCCTGCCAATGCAGGAGACGCAGGTTTGATACCTGGGTCAGGAAGATTCCCTGCAGTAGGAAATGGCAATCCGCTGTAGTATTCTTGCCTGAAAAATTCCATGGACAGAGGAGCCTGGTAGACTACAGTCCATGGGGGTCACAAAAAAGTCAGACACGACTTACGGACTAAACAAAACATCATTATATGTGGAATCTAAAGGGAGGGTATAAAAAAACTTATCTACAAAACTGAAATAGAGTGACAGATGTAGAAAACAAACCTATGGTTACCAGCGGGTAAAGGGTTGTGGGCTGGCAGTGGGTGAGGGTAAATTGGGAGACTGGGATTGATGAATACACACTACTGTATATAAAGCAAATAACTAAGATCTACTGTATAGTACATGGGACCCTACTCAATACTCTGTAATGTTCTATATGGGAAAAGAATCTATAAAAGAGAAGACATATGTATATGCATAATTGATTCACCTCACTGTACACCTGAAATGAACACAACATTGTAACTTCAATAAAAATTAGAGAAAACAATTGGTGAGTTCCAGATAACCTATGTATGATGCCGATCAGGATCACCAAGAGATTCACTCCCTGCTTTCTTTATTTTACTTTTCCATCTTGAAACTTTTCAAAACAATTCTTACACTATCTAACAAATAAAACCATGCCTTATGTGTACAGTTAAGTAGCTTACTTTCAAAAATTACACAATATTTTTTATCTGTTTCCCCAGAAAACTACATCTGGACATTAACAGTTTGGGGAAAAGGATGGTTCCCCTCTATGCCATGTTCTTTCACCTGTCACGCAAAGTATTATGATGATGGTATGAACAGACAGAAATAAAAGAGAGAGGAGAGGATTAGAGCTAAAGGACATCACAGCTGTGTGATGTCCCTGACTCAGTAATAGCCATGAAAAAAGAAAATGTATGATGGATATTACAGTTAAAATAGAGAATTTATAAAACTGTGACAATATGGAGATGAACAGGAGCATCTCCACTCACCCTGACTGATTTGCCCTCTCTGTGAAACAGAGCTCAGCCACCTCAGAGTGACCAATGGACTCTGGCCTGAAATCAAATCTAGGTTCCACAGCTTTTAAAATCCAGAATATTTTTATATTTATGTGTCAAATAGAAACTACAGTCCCTTTCAACAGATTTATTTCCAGGTATAAATCTAGTTGTTGTTGTTTTTTAACTGCATTTTTGTTATTATTGTTCAGAGAAAGATTAATTCCATGACCTTGAAGTACAATTTTCTTTTTTGATTTTCTAGCAAAGAAAATAGGCTCTTGGAGAGATGATCGCTGTGGATGAGTTTCTTTCATCAGAAAGCTATTCTCCTTTCTCTCCTATCTACTGAGATACAGAGCTTATACTGCGTTAGCTCCAGACCTAGAGTCCTTATCTCAAGCCTTTAAGATTTAATCGATTTCATTTTCCATCTTAGGTCTGCAATTATTCACTACAAATCACTTGCAAATAACTGTTGGTGGCTTTATTCACTTTCAGCTGTTAAGAGATCATGCTAATTTTTCCCTCAACACTAATCTACAGGAATTTACCTTAATTTTAAAGTAATGCACATTCTTCCTAGTGGCAGTTGTCACATCTCTGCAGAGAATGTATTAACCTACCCACTGGCATGACTTTCAGATCTAGTGGCACCAAGTTGGCAGTGAGTTAAAAATGAATTTGCCAGGTAATGAGACAATCTTCTCTGCTCATTTCCCTAATTAGTATTTTTCATATTTAATAGAAATTTTGACCTCACCTTTCTGTCTTCCTCTAAGGAAAAAATTAACGACCAAACACTGATCTTGAGATTCCAAGACCTGGTTTTCTAAACTCTCCAAACTTCAGTCAATGTCATCTGAACTAGCTGTCTTCGGGATTGGTGAGTAGCACCCCTAGAGCTACGATATCAGTGGAGGCAGCCAAAGTATCAATAGCCAAGACAGGAAAATAAGATAACTACACTGCTCCAAAGTCTGGAGCGGTGCCAGAGGGAAAAAAATCACAGGGGGGGCGGGGAGGCACTCAAGAAATGTAATTTCTTATTATCATATTTAGCCCATGCATATCAATGGATGGTGCACTCATTTCTTGATTGTAGTGACAAATTACTATAAATTTGGTGACTTCAAACAACAGAAATTTATTCTCTTACAGTGAGGGCCAGAAGTCTGAAACCAAGGTATCAACAAGACATGCTCTCTTGGAAGGAGCATCCTTCCGGACCTCTTCCTGCTTTTGACAGCTCCAGGCATTCCTTGGCTTGTGGCCCCATCACTCCAATATCTGCTTGAGGTCACACCTGTTTATCTCAGATCTCCCTCTGCCTTTCTTTTATAAATGACACTTGTCATTAGATTTAGGTCCTGTCTGGGTAATTGTCACCTCATCTCAAGATCCTTAACTTAATTACATCTGCAACAGCCCTTTTTCCAATTAAAGTAACATTCATAGGGTCCAGGAATTTGCTATGAATATTTTGGGGGCAAGAAGTGGGGAATACCATTTTCAGCTCCCCACATGTGAATATATGGATAAAGGTGCAGTCACATAGAGAGGAAACCTGTTTCTGGTGCTGGTTGAGGGATGGGATATTGGATCAGCAGAGTCGAACTATAGCCATTTGGCACATGTTGATATCTGTTTTGTGCTCACAATGTGCAATTCTGTTAGAATACAAAACTTGTGAAAACTTGGTCCACAAAATGCTAGAGTAGAATAAAATGCTGGAAGCCTCCTAACTCAGCAGAGAAAAGAAAGAGCACGTGGGCATGAGTGAGAAAGAACTGGGTTTAAATCCTGGCTGTAATAAATGCCAGTCCTATGACCAAGAACTTGATTTAAGTCCTTTATCACTTTTACTAGTATATAAAGGTAACAAAGAGACAAAGGCTTCCCTGGTGGCTCAGAGGTAAAAGCATCTACCTGAAATTAGGGAGACCTGGGTTCGATCCCTGGGTCGGGAAGATCCCCTGGAGGAGGAAATGGCAACCCACTCCAGTATTCTTGCCTGGAGAATCCCATGGACAGAGGAGCCTGGTAGGCTTACAGTCCACGGGGTCGCAAAGAGTCGGACACGACTGAGAAACTTCACTTTCACTTTCAAAGATAATAAATCTTGTGGTTATAACACAAGTTTGGAGAGATGCATGGGAGAGGCAAAATAACCAGGGAGGCAGAGCCTAGCAATGGTCCACTGGAGTAAGAGGCTTTCACAAAGAGTCAGAATCTGTTGATTAGCACTTGTAGGTATATTATACGAACTACTTTATTGCATCCTCATAACAACACAGAGATACAGCTGTTTTATCCACAATAGATAGGTGAGCAAGAGGCTCAGAGAAGGCGAGTAACTTGCCCAAAGTCTCACAGCTACTAACACAGCCCAAATCCAAATGCACATCTTTCTGCCCACAAAATCTATGGAAATGGGAAAAATAAATGATAAGGATGTGTTATCCTTACTGTGGTAATCATTTCACAATACATATATATTTCAAGTCCTTATTTTGTACACCTTAAATGGTGTTGTATGTCAACTATAGCTCAACAAATCGGGAGAATAAAATAAATTGTAAATACGCCATTTTGTGCAATCCATGGGAGCTGCATGGCCAGGTTCTGGTGAGAGAGTCAATTCCTAGGTAGGTCGATAAGAAGTCCAGGGTCCCAGAGGAGGAGAGAGGCGTCTGGAGTTCTCAAGGAGGAGAAAAGGACAGATGATTTTCTTTAAGCCCAGAGCCGATGATTGTACAACGAAACAACTCATCTTGCTCAAGGATATGTTTTTCCTTAAACTCTGTACCAGTGATTATATAACAACAATGTATCCTGCTTGAGGACATGTTTCTCCTGCTTAAGAACCTTCTGACTAACCCTGTCATCTTAAAAATGTTTATTATGGCAGTGGGTCTGGTAAGATCTTTCTATTCTTAGTTCTAATCCCATTATCTCAAACTGTATGTTGTGGGAGTGGGTCTGGTGAGACCTTTCTATTGTTGAAATTTCCCTGGTGGCTCAAACATCTGCCTGGTGGTAAAGCATCTGCCTGCAGTGTGGGAGACCCAGGTTTGATCCCTGGGTCAGGAAGATCCCTTAGAGAAGGAAATGGCAGCCCACTCCAGTATTCTTGCTTGGAAAATCCCCATGGACAGAGGAGCCTGGTTGGGCTACAGTCCCTGGGGTCACAAAGAGTGGGATAGTTCAGTTCAGTTCAGTTCATTTCAGTCGCTCAGTCGTGTCCAACTCTTTGTGACCCCATGAATTGCAGCATGCCAGGCCTCCCTGTCCATCACCAACTCCCGGAGTTCACCCAAACTCATGTCCATCGAGTCGGTGATGCCATCCAGCCATCTGATCCTCTGTCATCCCCTTCTCCTCCTGCCCCCAATCCCGCCCAGCATCAGAGTCTTCTCCAATGAGTCAACTCTTCCCATGAGGTGACCAAAGGACTGGAGTTTCAGCTTTAGCATCAGTCCTTCCAAAGAACACCCAGGGCTGATCTCCTTCAGAATGGACTGGTTGGATCTCCTTGCAGTCCAAGGGACTCTCAAGAGTCTTCTCCAACACTACAGTTCAAAACCATCAATTCTTCGGCACTCAGCTTTCTTCACAGTCCAAATTTCACATCCATACGTGACCACTGGAAAAACCATAGCCCTGAGCAAATTCACTTTCACTTTCACTTTCTATTGTTAGTTCTAATCTTGTTAATTTAAGATGTATGTTGTGGGAATCGGTCTGGTAAAAGTATGTAAAGCCTTGATACGACTAGGGACTCAATGGACATGAGTTTGAGCAAGCGCAGGGAAGCATAGCACGCTGTAGTCCATGGGGTCGCAAAGAGTCAGACTGAGCAACTGAACTGAAGACTAGCGATGGGGGCACTCTCCGTCCCCCTTCTGATGTCTATGTCAAAAGCTTTGTCCCTTTTTGCACTTTAATAAAACTCTGCTTGAGTGCTCAAGTCTGGTCCCTGGTCCTACAGCTAAATCTTCGGAGATCACAAATCCAACATCTTTCACTGTAAGCTATCAGTGGGCAGAATGCAATTTTCATTTGGGATGGGGAGGAGGGTAAGCAAAGGTACAAGGGCATTTAAATGGTACATTTCAATTGTCTGCACAAGAACACCATTAAACAGCCAATTCTAGAGGCCCTGTTACTGAACAAAAGTCCGTGTGCCCCCCATGCACATAGTACGGCCAAATAAACCAAAGGAGTCTGGAGCGCAGAAGGGTTTGTTGCAGGGCCAAGCAAGGAGAATGGGTGGTTCATGATCAAAACTCCCAAACTCCCCAGTGTTTTGTGGGGAAAAGCTTATATAGGCAAAATTTGGAGTGAGGACTCCTGAGTGTGTGGCTTTCTTCTGATCAGTCAGTGGTGAGGTAACAGGGTGGTTCTCCAGGAATTTCACACTCCAACTCAAAGAGCTATGTACAAGCACTCATTTTATGGAGAATGGAAAGCGTTGACTAAGCTGGAGAACACAGATGGACCCAGGAAAAGCGCAGATGGCCGAAGTTCATGTGTAATCCAAACATGGCCTCTCAGTCAATTGCTTCAATCCCTACCAAGCATCTTCTCCAAGACCCTAAGTTCTTAATAGACTTGTTTGAGTTTTCTTTTTAATCTAATATTTGGGGATGATAACAAACACTGAAATGAAAAGAAAGTACATATAGTAATGAATGGGACAGGATAGTCTAACCATAAACTGGACTGAATGCTGGGGTGTTAGCTATAAATACTGTGTTGTAATTGTGTGTCTGCATCTGGGAGATTTATACTGACAGTCCGTGAAGTGTGACAGGGGAGATGTACTCTGCACCTGTTTTGCTTCCTCCTCGGATTTGCTCTGTTAATAATAAAGTTTATAAAACTCAAGAAGATCATCAGTGACACAGAATCACAGAAGGTACAAGCGCAGTGGGTAGGTGCAAATTCTAAGCGATTGAGACTGCATTGGAAGCAAACCTTTGTTAGATCAGAGCATTTCTTGGAATCTCAGGCATGCTATCAAGATTTGCCATGATTGATTCTGGGAATCTTGGGGTCACTTCCTCTACTATTGTTAGGAAAAAACACCCACACAAGAAGTCAATATGGTCAAGCAGAACATCTGCAGAATGGCTTCACATATTCCTCTCTTCTTGGGAAATAGCTTATTGTTAAATCACAGGAATACTTTGCTCTTTTGAGTGCTGACCTTACCTTTGTATCAGCTGACTTGAGAAAATAATCGGACAAAAAGTCTTCAAATACATAATGGAAGTTGACTGACTAGTGTGAAGACAAACATGTAAGAAAATAGAATTCCCTAAACATAGCTATTCTACTATTTTACCATGGCCCATGTTCCTGCCTCAGTTCTCTACTCTCACTGGTATCTCCAAACACCTCCCGTTTGCTGCCAATTTCAGTCATTCGTTATATATCACTCGGCTTATTTCATTTGTATGTCTCCCTGTTCATTTAATTCATTTGTTACACATCTTGTTCATTTATTTGTTATACACCTCTCTGTTCATTTGATTCATTCATTACACACATCCCTGTTCATTTTTTTTCAACGTGTATACATGTGCTAAGTTGCTTCAGTCATGTCTGACTCTTTGCAACCCTGTGGACTGTAGCCCGCCAGGCTCCTCTGTTTGTGAGGATTCTCCAGGCAAGAATACTGGAGTAGGTTGCCAGGCCCACCTCCAGGGGATCTTCCCGACGCAGGGAACAAACCTGCTTCTCTTACATCTCCTGCATTAGCAGGCATGTTCTTTACCGTTAGTGCCATCTGGGAACACAACCCTGCTTATTCCATTCATTTGTCATATATCTCCCTGCTCATCACATCTGCTTATCAAAACCCTCCCTCCAGTCCCACTAGGTAATCATGCCAGGAGACGGCTGGATCCATGGGAATAAATGCGTCAGTAGAGAAGAAGCAGCATGTGCCCTCTCCCTTCTGCACACGGGTGAACAAATGTGGGAAAACCTCAATCAAATCCAAGCTGCTGTCACTACCCAAGGACCTGGCCTGAACTGCAAAAGGGTGAAGGTACCCAGTCTATAACTGACATATGGGTCTGGGCTCCATGTCAGAAAAATTAGTAGCAGTTACAACCCCCAGGGGACTGGTGAGAACTCAGTAAGCATGTGAGGTTGCCTGGCTCACCAACTGGAACCGAGGACTACTGCTTGAGTCCCTTTCCCCAGAATGGTGGTGGGTAATTAGGTGTCTGCTAAGGAGGAGTCAGCAAAAAGATGGAGTCACAGGATCTGGGCAAGATGGAAAAGTCCTGTGAAATGGGAACAAAAAAAGCTGCAGCCTCAGCTTTATTAGAAACTTATACTCCTAGATATTCAATTTGACATAGGAGAAAACCAGGAGGACCCCCATGGCCAAGCCTCCAGATGACTCAGCTCAGTGTATTTTCAGTGGCTTCTTGAGGACAAGATCTGCGTCTTACTCCTCATCTTACACACCTCCGGACCTCTCACTATGCAGTGAAATTAGCCAACATGTCACAGGTGATATTTGAATAAATATTTGAATAATTATTTCAGACAGTGAACTTTAACCTATCAAGGTTTTGTTGTTGTTGTCGTTTTGTTTGGGGCTTTTTTGGTTGTTTGCTTGTTGTTACTGTTTTGGCCATGCCACACAGCATGAGGGGCCTTATTTCCCCAACCAGGGATTGAACCTAAGCCCCCTGAATGGAAGCTTGGAGTCTCAGTTACTGGGCTGTCAGGGAAGTCCCCTAACCTATTAATTTTATCACTTATGTTTTTCTTTTAGTTCTTTCATTGAGTTAGATACAGATTTAGATTTTCAAGTACTTGCACAGCTTTAGATGCCCTGCGTCTTCAAGAAAATTAGAGATACCAAGGGAAGATTTCATGCAAAGATGGGCTCGATAAAGGACAGAAATGGTATGGACCTAACAGAAGCAGAAGATATTAAGAACAGGTGGCAAGAATACACAGAAGAACTGTACAAAAAAAGAGCTTCATGACCCAGATAATCACGATAGTGGGATCACTCACCTAGAGCCAGACATTCTGGAATGTGAAGTCAAGTGGGCCTTAGGAAGCATCACTATGAACAAAGCTAGTGGAGGTGATGGAATTCCAGTTGAGCTATTTCAAATCCTGAAAGATGATGCTGTGAAAGTGCTGCACTCACTATGCCAGCAAATTTGGAAAACTCAGCAGTGGCCACAGGACTGGAAAAGGTCAGTTTTCATTCCAGTCCCAAAGAAAGGCAATGCCAAAGAATGCTCAAACTACCACACAATTGCACTCATCTCACACGCTAGTAAAGTAATGCTCAAAATTCTTCGAGCCAGGCTTCAGCAATACATGAATCATGAACTTCCAGATGTTCAAGCTGGTTTTAGAAAAGGCAGAGGAACCAGAGATCTAATTGCCGATATCCACTGGATCATTGAAAAAGGAAGAGAGTTCCATAAAAACATCTATTTCTGCTTTATTGACTATGCCAAAGCCTTTGACTGTGTGGATCACAATAAACTGTGGAAAATTCTGAAAGAGATGGGAATACCAGACCACCTGACCTGCCTCTTGAAAAACCTATATGCAGGTCAGGAAGCAGCAGTTAGAACTGGACATGGAACAACAGACTGGTTCCAAATAGGAAAAGGAGTACGTCAAGGCTGTATATTGTCACCCTGCTTATTTAACTCATATGCAGAGAATATCATGAGAAACGCTGGACTGGAAGAAACACAAGATGGAATCAAGATTGCCAGGAGAAATATCAATAACCTCAGGTATGCAGATGACACCACCCTTATGGCAGAAAGTGAAGAGGAACTAAAAAGCCTCTTGATGAAAGTGAAAGAGGAGAGTGAAAAAGTTGGCTTAAAGCTCATCATTCAGAAAACGAAGATCATGGCATCCAATTCCATCACTTCATGGAAAATAGATGGGGAAACAGTGGAAAAAGTGTCAGACTTTATTTTTTTGGGCTCCAAAATCACTGCAGATGGTGACTGCAGCCATGAAATTAAAAGATGCTTCCTCCTTGGAAGAAAAGTTATGACCAACCTAGATAGCATATTCAAAAGCAGAGACATTACTTATCCAACAAAGGTCCATCTAGTCAAGGCTATGGTTTTTCCTGTGGTCATGTATGGATGTAAGAGTTGGACTGTGAAGAAAGCTGAGCACCGAAGAATTGATGCTTTTGAACTGTAGTGTTGGAGAAGACTCTTGAGAGTCCCTTGGACTGCAAGGAGATCCAACCAGTCCATTCTGAAGGAGATCAGTCCTGGGTATTCTTTGGAAGGACTGATGCTAAAGCTGAAATTCCAGTACTTTGGCCACCTCACGCGAAGAGTTGACTCATTGGAAGAGACTTTGATGCTGGGAGGGGGATGACAGAGGATGAGATGGCTGGCTGGATGGCATCACCGACTCGATGGACGTGAGTCTGAGTGAACTCCAGGAGTTGGTGATGGACAGGGAGGCCTGGTGAGCTGCGATTCATGGGGTCGCAAAGAGTCGGACACGACTGAGCCACTGAACTGACTGACTGACTGACTGACTGACTGTCTTTCCGTCTTTCCCCAGCCAAAACAAGTCAGAATGGATTCATGAGCTGCAATTTCCTTGACCCAAATATGCTATGAAAACCACGCCCAGAACGTATCCCATCCCAACCTACAGAGTGCCCTGAAGGCTTCCTCAAGAGATCTTTCCAGTATCCAATGTCACTCAAGGTGGGTCAACATCCTCCCTGTCCCATGGGGCGGACAGTGCACTGGTGCAGCAAAACTTTAAGAGATTGTCTTTTTTTTTTTTCTTTCTTTGGCATTTTCCAGGCAAGAGGGTCTTTGGAGAGACTATTTTAGGTAAACATTCCCAAAACATAATTATTCCTACAGAGTTTATCTAAAAGTTCTTATCTCATTTGCATTTACTTTAAGTTTCATCATATCAACTGACATATTTGCAACAGATAGGTCTTATTTGACCTCAACAGAAATATTATACTTAACATGGATGACTCTGAAGACATGTCTATATTAATCAAAGCCAGCTTCAATACCAGATATTGACTCAGCACTGAATATTTCCCAGATCATATGAGCCCGAAATTCATTCTGACCAACTTTCTAAATATTTAGATTTCATTTGTAAGCACTTAGTTTTAATTCCATTAAATAGAGTTCATTTGCAAGTTAATTTTTACATAAAGACAGAACCAGAGATCTCAGTTTTTCTGCTAGAGTTTAAAAAATCCTCCCCGCCTCCCTCATCCCCACCTTTTTCTCCTTCAGTCTCAGGAATAGTCTGAATAAGTGTTCCTGAGAGCCCAAGTAGAACATTCACATCTCAAGGCACTAGGGGAGAGAAATACCAATTCCTTTCATTCTTTGGAGCATAACTAAAGATCTCCCGGTTTTCCAAAAATACCCTAGGGGACTGTAAGATGGAACAGAGCTTGACTCAGCCATACTTAATTAGTCACAGCCAACCAGCAGACCAATGCAGTGCAGAAATGTCTTTCAGGGCCGTGCAATTCCCTAGCCCCATAAAAGGAGATTCCCAGCTAATGCCCCACAAGTTCAAAAGGGGAGCATCCCCACTAATGACCCGCCAGAGACGAAGCTGAAGGAATGACTGCAGCTAGTCCAAAAGGGAAAAGCCCAAGCACGCTCTGCCACATGTGAAACTAACTGGCATCACACGCAAGGCCTGTTAGTCCCCAGATACCTCTCAACCAGCCAAAGCAGATACTAACACACAAGCAACAAACGCGCTCCCGCAAAGGGTCAGACCAGGTGTAACCTAAGAATTCCACTTCCACTCCCAGACAGAAGCTTCCGGAGTGGCCTGGACCCAAAGTGGCTCCCACTGAGCCCCAGATGACTCACTCCCCAGATGGAGCAGGTAGAATTTTCCCATCCTGCACCCACCGCAGTGCCTCACCTCAAAACCACACACACAAAACCAGAAACAACAGATAAGCTACGGCCGTACAGATAGAAAATCAGAGAACGTGTAGTCTAAAAATTCCCCTTCCACTCCCAGACAGGACCTCCAAATCGACTGGTGCAGTTCTTAAAAGAGAAAGAACCCAAAACTTGCTCTCGGAGCCCATAGCATCACGACTCAATGGACCTGAATATCTCGGGGAGACAGTGGTGGGCAGAGAAGCCTGGTGTGCGGCAGTCCCTAGGGTCACAAAGAGCCAGATACAACTGAGCAACTGAACAACAACAGCAACGAGCCCATAGTGGTTTAATTCCCACAACCAAAGTAGCCTACAGGAAGTGGGTAGAGTTCCCAGGCAGCGCAAAACTGGAGCGACTTACCCCAAGGACACCCCGTTGGACTGTAGCTCAAGGCATCCTCCTGTGCTGGGGCGGCCAGAGCCTGTCCCAGAGAGTCCCTCTCGGCTCCAGGAGCTAAAGGAGCTCCAGCAGCTGCTGGAGATCAGGGAAGGGACTGCCCCTGACCAGGGTCGGCCTATCTCAGGCAAGAGCTCTTAGGACGGCTCCCTGTAATTGTTACCAAACAAAAGTGAGCCCATTGTTTTCATCTGTTAAATGGAAACAGAACTGTCCTGAGTGGATCACAGATTTCCTGGGAGGAACAAAAAAGATAAGACTCATAACTGAACACTTGCTGTGTGTCAGGCACTGTTCTAAGGGTGTCCAAGTTCTCAAAACCCTAGGGAGCAAGTAGGCTCTTTTACTCTTTCTCTTAGCAATGTAAGCAAGGCACAAAAAGCTTCAGTAACCAGCAGAGTCAGGAGTGAATGTAACCAGGGTGTCTTTGCAGACAGAGGTGCCTTGGGCACTGCACTGAACCGCCTTCTGTCAATGGGAACAATTCAAACAGAAGTGAAAGTCAAACTGAAGGTCGCTCAGTCCTATCAGACTCTTTGCCACCCCATGGACTCACACAGTCCATGGAATTCTCCAGACCAGAATACTGGAGTGGGTAGCCTTTCCCTCTTCCAGGGGATCTTCCCAACTCAGGAACTGACCAGGGTCTCCTGCATGCCAGGCGGATTCTTTACCAGCTGAGCTACGAGGGAAGACCTCCCTAGATACAAACTGTGCAAAGAAAGGTATTCAGAGAAAAGAGAAGGGCACTGCCAGAGGAAGGGACGCCTGCCAGAACCCCAGGGCAGGGTACTTTAAAAGGACAAAAAACAGATTGGGGAGGGCCCAGCAGCCCAACAGCTGGAGATCTGTCCCACATCTGTGACACCAGCGATGTTCCACATGGCCAGGTCCCTGGGTGGCGAGTGGGTGACCTCGAGTGTGAGCTACCCCAGAGAGACCTAGGGTGTCCTCTCTGATGAAAAAGGGTCCTGTAACAGAGATACGGGGAAGATAAGAGGGGAATAAGGATACGTGTGCTATGTATTTCAGGCCATGATATCTTGCTCCTCAGTGAAAAATGTGGCACTTACTCACTGAAGCTGAAACACTTTTAAAGTCATAGCAGGGAGATACTGCTAGAAAACACAGAAATCGACGTTTGCTCATGGTCCACCTCACTCTCTATTAGGCAAATAATTTCAGGAGAAGCTTGAGGCCTCAGGGCTGATAAAATGATTCTGTTTCTGCTTATGTTGATTTCAGGCTTTTTACTATGGCATTGGGGTATGTGTGTGTGTGCGTGTGCGTGTGCGTGTGCGTGTGCGTGTGTGTGTGTGTGTGTGTATATTTTGCCACAGAAAGGCTCCTTGTCCTTCTAAACAATCAGAAATCACATTTTGCCTGGAAATTTATGAAGAAACCCTTGCTGGTCACCATTACACACATGAAATATAAGCACCATTGGCTGAAGGCTGGCTATGACCTTTGCTGGCATTATGGTAGAGAAGAAGAAGAATGCTGCCAGCTGGGCATGATTTCCACCGCTTTACAGGAAATAAACAGAGCTGTCCTTAGCCCTGGCCGAGGCACTGAGCCTGCTGTTTTGCATGGTGATCTTGCATTTTGTGCCATGATACCAAAACCCTGAGGCGCCATTGTTCCCATGTGGCAGGCTGGCAGGCTGAGGCTCCAGAATAGAGAGCAGCCAGTCATGGTGTGCAAGGCTCTGAGGCTGGCATCCTGGTTGGACTGCACTGGCTAAATAGACACCTGTGTTCCTTAAGTCTCTCTAAGCCTCATTTTCCTCCTCAGTAACATGGACTATTGACCGTTCCTCACAACAGAGCATCAAGACTGTCAGGAGCACACACAACACCTGGGACCTCAGTGAAATGTAGGGTCACATTCAGCGTCTGGGGCAGGACCGAGAGGCTGAGTTTCTCACAAGCTCCCAGTGATGCCCAGACTGATGGTCTGCAAACCACATTTGGAGGAGTAAGCTGTACTTGGTTTTTAAGACTTAACTGAGATAATGCACAGCCAGTTCTCAGCACAGTACCTGGGACATAGCAAGCATTCAGTAACTATGAGGTGACATTGTTATTACTGTCAACTCTAAATTATTGGGCAGTTCAAAGGGACTGATCGAATATTCTGTAAGATCCTATTTAAAACATCCTGGAGATTACCTGAAAGAACATGGTTATTGTCACCGTAGCTGGTATAATGAAAGAGCATTAGAGTTAAGGTCGCAAGATCTGGATCTGGATCCTGGATCTTGGACAAGTCTTGAAACCTCTGTAAGATCTTTTAGGATAATAATAATAACCATCCTTTGGCCACCTGATGCAAAGAGCTGACTCACTGAAAAAGACCCAGATGCTAGGAAAGATTGAGGGCAGGAGGAGAAGGGGACAACAGATGATGACATGGTTGGATGACATCACTGACTCAATGGACATGAGTTTGAGCGAACTTCGGGAGATGGTGAAGGACAGAGAAGCCTGGGTGCTGCAGTCCATGGGGTCACAAAGAGTCAGACACGACTGAGCAACTGAACAACAACACCAACAATAAACTGTTGTACTTTTTGTTAGAGCTGTTGTTGCTAATTCAACATAATAATATTACATATGGGAAAGTTCTTGAAAATAAGCACTCAAGTATTGTGTATGCAATGCAGTAGGTGAGATGAGTCCTTCTTTGCAGGTGTAAACATTTTCCAGTCACTCTCTTTTACTGACCCACCTCCTTGCCCCCACCAAGAGCTGTCAGAACAGTTCAGTTCAGTTCAGTTCAGTTCAATCGCTCAGTCATGTCCGACTCTTTGCAACCCCATGAACTGCAGCATGCCAGACCTCCCTGTCCATCACCAACTGCCAGAGTTCACACAAACTCATGTCCATTGAGTCAGTGATGCCATCCAACCATCTTATCCTCTGTCATCCCCTTCTCCTCCTGCCTTCAATCTTTCCCAGCCTCAGGGTCTTTTCAAATGAGTCAGCTCTTCACATCAGGTGGCCAAAGTATTGGAGTTTCAGCTTCAACATCAGTCCTTCCAATGAACACCCAGGACCCATCTCCTTTAGGATGGACTGGTTGGATCTCCTTGCAGTCCAAGGGACTCTCAAGAGTCTTCTCCAACACCACAGTTCAAAAGCATCAATTCTTCGGCGCTCAGCTTTCTTCACAGTCCAACTCTCACATCCATACCTGACCACTGGAAAAACCATAGCCTTGACTAGACGGACCTTTGTTGGCAAAGTAATGTCTCTGCTTTTCAATATGCTATCTAGGTTGGTCATAACTTTTCTCCCAAGGAGTAAGTGTCTTTTAATTTCATGGCTGCAATCGCTAGAAAGGCCATATTTACTAGTAAACTGGTTGACAGTTTTCTAAAACAGAATAGGCCACCTGCAAATGAATGGATATCTGAAATGAAATTATATGATATTTGGTACTGCAGCAAAATGGAACAAAGAAATCAGTAAGAGCACTGCAGATGTAAAAATGGGTTCAGATTCCAGCATATAGCACTAATTAATTGTAGTAAAACCTAATGATTAAACAGATAGCCTGGTTGTATATGGACTTCCCAGGTGGTGCTAGAGGTAAAGAAGCCAATTGCCTATGCAGGAGACATAAGAGACTCGGGTTCGATCTCCTGGAGGAGGGCACAGCAACCCGCTCCAGTATTCTTGTCTGGAGAATCCCATGGACAAAGGAGTCTGGTAGGTTACAGTCCATAATGTTGCAAAGAGTCGGAAGCAACTTAGCACACATGCACACAATAACAGAATCTACCTCATAGGGTTGTTGTTTGGATTGAATGAGTTAATGTGTGAAAGTGCTTGGAATAATAAGTACACAGTAAGTAGCCCCAAACTGAGCTATTATTATCATATGACCTAAACAAATCAATTGATCTCTGTGAGTCACCTTTCTCAACAGTGACAGAATAAGTACATTCTAAAGGTCCAAAGAAACAGTGTATATGGAGGTATTCTGGAAAGTTCAAAGAGCTAGATAAATCAGGAAACTATAGAATTTTTATTATTTCAAAGGGACTTTTCATTTTGTGCCTCACTTCTAGTTTGGTAAATGGGAGCCTCTGTGTACGTTGTCTCTGGGGTGAATGTTCTATGAATTCTCTAAATGTCTGACATTTCCTCTAGCATCTCGACCTGCCAAGAGCTTTCATTCCAACGCACCCAGAGGTCATTGAGAGGAGGAATTAATTAATATAAATTTGAAAAGAATATGAACTCTAAGGTTAACCCACTGCTTAGAGCAGGAATAAATTTGTGATAAGATAAAATCCCTCCCAAAAGTGTAACTCCTATTTTTAATAAATTTTCTTTATCGTTTGCTTGAGTCCAGATCCTTGCCAGGGCCCAGATAAGAAAACTGTGGAGCACAGGCTTTGGATCTGCACTAGCCCTTGAAGTCACATATTTACGAGAGAGTGATCCTGAGTTGGCTGAGAGGACATACCAATGTCCTTGGTGTAGGAACGTGATCCTGTGGACCCACTCTGGGCATGTAGTGGTGATGGATTTCTAACCGCTTCTCCCACACTGAACAGCCTCCCTAAAGCCATCAAATAATACTGGGAGGCCTCCCAGAGGCAATCTGGGTGCGGCCACAGTTTCTTGACAAGGAGGAAATCCAGGCTTTTATAGTCTAATATAATCTAATGAAGGGCTTCCCTGGTGGCTCAGATGGTAAAGAATCTACCTGCAGTGCGAGAGACCCAGGTTTGATTCCTGGTTTGGGGTGATCCCCTGGAGGAGGGAATGGCAACTCACTCCAGTATTCTTGTCAGAAAAATTCCATGGACAGAGGAGCTTGGTGGGCTGCAGTCCCTGGGGGTCACAAAGAATTGGATGCAACTGAGCACATAGTCTAATACAATCTAGTCTAATCGCAGATGACACACCATCCCTTCCTTCTGCCCGATGCTGTTGGCCATACACACCAACTGTCGGTAAAATGCGGGGAGTGACAGGACAAGGGGGTGCATACCAGGAGATGGGAAACTCTGGGGGTCACCTTAGAGACATGATAGGATTATCAAGCAGAATTAATACGTTAACATGTGTAAACATCTGAGAACAGTATCAGTACTCAGCATAAGCACTCAGTAAAATGTTGGCTGTCATCACCGTGGTGGTGGTGTGCATGTTGCTGCTATTGTTGAGAGCAGGAACAGCTCAGCCCTTGCCCATAAAACTGAAACACTTGCCACATTGCCCAGAAATTCAACCCCACCCCGACCTCATTAACAACTTGCTCTAACCAGTCTACATATACGATTCTTATTCTGCAATTGGCCCCTCGGTTTCTTTCTTTACTTTTCCAAAAGGTGTTTACCAAGGATCAAAATTGGCACACAAGCCTTAAAAAGAAGTCCTCCCCACCACCTCAGCTGACCATCTGGGAAGTTCACAGGTGCAAATATCAGAATATTAAGAACAGACATGTAGGATTTTAATTATCTCACATATTATAACTAGAAGTCTAAATAAAGGTGGTGCCAAAGTTGATCTAGGGGCTTGGCTGTGTCATCAAGGACTCCACATTTACCTCCTGTCATTCTTGGTGCATGACTGACCTGTTCCTTCCTGATGAAGTGAAGCAGGACCCTATGGTTCTTGCCCCTCCCCCATGTCCTCAGCCTGCCTTTTGTCTGTAGAAAAACTTTAGCCAAAGGGTAAGTTTAATCAAAGAAGTGAAAAAATGCAGAAAAAAAGGACAGCCGTCAAAAGAAACCAAATAATAATAATGTAGTCATAAAGCATAGTCAGGACCTTTAGTTCCTTCTCAAGGGCTATGGATAATGTTCTGAGCCATTTCCTGTGAACTGTGTTGTAGATACTGAAACCCGCATCAGGTAGGCTAACTATATCCATGACATAAGCTGCTACAATTTCAAGAACTGGCCTCAAGGAAATGGGAACAAAACAACCCTGGAACTGAAGATTAATTGTATCTAAAACAACAAAAATGATGCTGGTCAGACCAGTGATGACCAATTTCAAGATAACTATTAAAGCTGACTGTGCTGTTTCTGTGTGCAGCCCCTTCCCTCTGTCTGTTAAAACTTTTGCTCACTGATTGTTGGAGTTGGGTGGGATAGAGTTGGCCTTTGGACAGGCACCTGCCCTTCCCCCACAACAGTTGCCAGGATCCAAAATTAAGCAAACTTTCCTTTCCACTAACCTCGCCTTCCTATTGACTTTTGAGTAGCAAGAAACTAGACCCCAATTTTGGTTACAATGACAGCAGGAGGGCCAAAGCAGGTTTAATTTCAAGGCAGTACAAAGGCAGAAAGTGGGCAAGGAGACATGGATGTTGAGAGACATTTCCTGACATGTATCTGTTTTGTTCAAATTTTTTTTTTTTTTTTTTAAGAGGAAAGTTTTTCCCAGAAACATCCTGGCAGATGTCCGTTTGCGTCTCATTAGCCGTAAACTGGCTGCCTGTCTACCGTTAGCTGCAAGGGATGTTGGGAAATAACCTGATATCCTTTACGATGGTGACCCTGAAAGAGCCATCAGGGAAGAACGGGAGGGGAGTGGCTGTTGCGAAGGTAACCCAGAGACTCTCCCAGGCCCCCTCAGGCAGATTCTCTTATTTGAAAACCTCTACTGTCATCCTTTCTACCTAGATTAGAAATATGCATGAACCAGGAAGGCTGTAAGCAAAGCAATTCATCTCAAATCGATTAAGTCTTGATTACCTGACATAATCCAGAAATAAAGTGTTGCACAGAACCGAATTTGCTGAGAAGTTTTCTCCCAAAGTGCTTTCATTTACTGTATTTTAACCATTCTTAGGACAATTTTTACTGAAATGCTTTATTTCTATCTTATTTGATAACGTGTCTCTATTTAATTTAAAACAATAAATGGCCAGGATGCCATTATGGGCATAATAAATGGAATATTTTCTGCCATCTCAGTAAACAATGTCACAGTCATCAGTGATTGCAGCCACAGCCAATGGTGAGCTGGTGAGCCCTGAGAAAACTCAGGAGGGAAAATAACATCTGCCGTCTACTGTAGCCACTCCCTACAGTGAGCCCAGAAGAAACCCGGGATGTGAAAACACAGGATACTGGCCTCAGTTAGCTGAGGCACATACCAAAAAAATGATTTCAGTGAGCCCAGACTCTTGAACCTTTCTATACTTAGAAAAGTATTCCTTAAGATTTCTAGTTTCTTTAATTAGCAATAATCTTCTGTTCCTATAACCTGCCCTTTATTGCAAAATTCCTATATATCCTAGCTCCCCCCTAGCCTCCTCAAAACAATTCTCTCAGCATTACAAAAGATGCTGCCTCCCAGGCTTGAAGTCCTATAATTTTCCACCAGAGAAAGCATAACTCTCCACCTTTGGGGCTTCCCAGGGGGTGCCAGTGGTAAAGAACCCAATGCAGGAGACACGAGAGATACAGTTTTGATCCCTGGGTTGGACAGATCCCCTGGAGAAGGGCATGACAATCCACTCCAGTATTCTTGCCTGGAGAATCCCGTGGACAGAGGAGCCTGGCAGGCTACAGTCCGTGCAGTCTCAAAGAGTCGGACACAACTGAAGCTACTTCACACACACACTCAACCTTTAGGTTGCACATATTTTTAAATCAACAGGCCTCAACTGTCATCCTAAGTGTAAACACTCAGATGCTCCATGGGGCTCCATGTGCTCCATTTTACTCAACTTGCTCCAGGTAAGATTCACTGTATGTGCCTCAATATACCTGCAGCTCTTTGTGGAAATACCTACTCCCTTGACGTCAGCCATTTTCTCTACCATCATTTCTATCTCCCCAGAACTTCTAATGTCAGTTGCCGCTACTTTGTACTTTAATTATAACTTAGGACTGCAGGGAAGATGTCCAGGAGAAAGCCAGAGGAGTCTGGGGCATTCCTCAGGTACACGTTAATAAGGAGGCTGCCTCAAAGACCAGCTCTGAAGCAAGAACTCCAGGAGCCATGCTCAGCCAGACCTTCACTGGTTCTGGAGAAGGTTGGAGGCAGCTGGTTCATTACTCCAGAAAACTGAGATGAGCTAAGACAGATCATATCCTGAGCAGATAAACTGACATTTTGATGGAGGGGGGAGGAATGTGGTCTGGAAGCACGGAGCCCTGCACTGGAGGCAAGTCAGCAGGGTCAACCCTGCTGTGAGGCATCTAGGTGCTGGAAGAGCGCAGGGGTGCTGTCCAAGCTGGGACCTTGAGTTGCCTGCAGGATGCTGACAGGACCAGGAACCTGCACCCAGACGTCTTGCACTGTGGGGCTCAGGTCCATGCTTGGAAATTGCTCCCAAAGTTTTAAATGACCCCACATATTCTCACTTATTCAAGTGGGGCAATGATTCAGTATGGAGAAGTTTGATGACTTTCAGGGTTGTATCAAACTTTACCATCAACCAGCTGAATCATTCTTCCTACATATGTCTCTGGCTTCTACCTATGAAAATTAACTAACCAAGGCTTGTTAGTAACTAGATGATTTAGCAGGACAATAGTTAGACTTCCTGGACTTTCTGAGCTTGGATTTAACTCCTTGGGCTGCATCAAACAACTTCCCCCTTGGCAGGTTGATCGACTGATATTCTTATCCCAGGAGACAGGCAAGGTTAGCTTAGGCAAGTTTCTGGTGGTTCTGACTCTCTTAAAAGTCCTGTCTTGGAATTAGAACACTTTTGTGCTTCACATGCCTAACTGTTGTAAGTGACGTAAGGAAGACAAAAGCAGATGAAGTCTGTTGTGGGTTCTCACTAGTAGTGCGGTGAGCATATGGGCTACTCTGGTGTCTTTTCACACGTGGACTAGTGAAAGAGCCTTCACTGCAGTGCAGAGTTTTAGATTTGCAAGGCAAACCAAGCACCTGGTCCCTGTAGCTACTCCTGCGCTTTCTGCCTATAAATCACAGCAGGGCTGTGTAGGATCAAACATTTCCTCAGACAGGGGTTAACTAAGCAGAGGTTAGCACATTGTTAACCAAATTAAACTGCTGTTATAAAAGAATGCCATTCATTAATCATGTTCAGTCAACCCTCACTATTCCATATTGGCAAATTCTCCTCTTGCCAAAACCTATTTGTAACTGCAAAGTCAATACTCATGGAGTTCTTGGGGTCGTTTCCACTATTGTAGCAAATACTTTCATCCACCACCCAATGCACGTGGTCCTAGGTGAGGTCGGACAAGCCATCTTAGTCCAGCCTTCATGCTGTAAACAGGGTCCTTTGTGTTGTTTATTTACGGTCACGCTTCACTTTTTTGGGGGTGGGGGAGTGATTTTGCTGTTTTTAAAATGGCCCCCAATTGGTGTGCTGAAATGCTGTGCTGTCCAGTGTTCCTGTGGGCAAGAACACTGTGACATGCCTTACAGAGAAAACACATGTTGGAAAAGCTTTGTTCAGGCATGAGTTATAGTGCTGTAACATAGGCCATAGTTTAGTGTCAGGAACAAGGTGTCTTTAAACAGAAACACACATGAAACATTGTTATGTGTTTCATCTGATAATGAAAATATTGTGACCCAAGACTCTTGGGAACCTATCCTGTGTTTCCTCAGGAAAACAGTTCAGTATTTGCACAGTCAGTGTTCACGGACACTTGATGCAACTTAACTACTGCGAATCATGAGAAGTGATTGCATTTTGAATACGTTATACTTCAAATCTAATTCTGATCAATACCACCAGCTTGGTGCATGCACGCATGCTCAGTCCCTAAGTCATGTCCAACTCTTTGTGACGGTAGCCTGCCAGGTTCCTCTGTCCATGGGATTTTCCAGGCAAGAATACTGGAGTGGGTTGCCATTTCCTTCTCCAGGGGATCTTCCCAACCCAGGGATCAAACCATTCCTCATTAAAATTACACTAACTGTCTACCCCACTTAACAACCAGGAGCCTCTCTGGACATAGACAGGCCTCCAAGTCTCAAACATGCAGAGCCTCTGAGAACTTGTGGTAACAGCAGTTCTTTTTTTTTTAATTTTTATATGCCTTTTAAAAGTTTAATTCCACTTACATTTATTTAAAAATATTGGTTGTATTCCCCTCTCTTCCACCTCCCCACCACTGGTAACCACTAGCTTGTTCTCTGTATGTGTGAGTAGCAGCATTTATCTTTATTCATGCTCTAAATAAACCCCTTCTAAATAAATAAATACTTCTTTTCTGCTTATCTGGAAAAACTAATAAAAATACTATAAAGAGAGTCCCATCTGTCATATACAATGAGGTAAAACTGCAATTTTTAATAACTAGAAGGAGATCAAATTAAAGTTCTTAGTCCCTGGTTACATTAAGAAAGTCCCAACCAGCCTTAAGAAAGGCATAGATAAACCACAGCATGTCTCCCTTTCCCATTTTTATGATGGCACCTCTCCTAGCATGCTCCACAGTAGATGACAAATGCAGCTAAGGATAGAGACAGAGCAACATACATCCTCCTCTAAAATTAAGCTAGGCACTTTTCTGGAGGTCCAGCTGTTAAGGCTCTGCACTTCCACTGCAAGGACCATGGGTTCAATCCCTGGTTGGGGAACTAAGATCTCATATGCTGTGTGGTACATCCAAAATGTTTAAAAAAAAAGAAGAAGAAGAAGGAAGAGGAGAAGGAGGAAAGAAAAAAATTAAAATTAACCTAGAAATACTTTTGGAGGTCATTACTTGAGAAAACAAATTCATGGTTTTTTATGACCCATTTTAAAATGTACAGCATCCTAGTTCAAGCCTTTACCATTGTGCAAGATGACCACAACAGCCTGCCCACTGCCATCCCTGCCTTGCCTCTCCTCAACCACTCAATTCTTCACAACCCCAAATGAACTTTATCATTGAAGCCCCCCATAGTTCTCAGGATAAAGTCCAAAACCTACAGCATGGCTATCAGGGTCACCTGAAATTCAGTTCAAATCTATAGCAGGTAACTTATCTACCTCTCCCCCCACCCCAACACACAACTTCTACCCTATTGGGCCCCCTGTTTCCAAATGGAACTTGTTTCTCCCCAGCATAGTGATGAAATGGTTACATTTGGACTCTGGAGTTAGACTGACCTGGGTTCAAATCCTGACTCAGCCATTTACTAAGACACTTTGAGCAAATAATCTCATGCTTAAATAATGTTAATAAGAATATTTATCTCAGAGATAGGTTTCTGATAATGAAATGTTATTATGCGTGGAAAGCACCTAGCAATACCTGGCACATTAAAAGTCATGAATAAATATTAATTACAGAAATAAACATTGTGGAGTCCCACTTTCACATTTCACCTCACAATCTTGTTATTCTATAAGATTCTATCCTTCCTAGAATATTCATTCTACTCCTTTCCAACTCTCTAATTTTACCTTTCTTCACAGCCTTAACCAATGAACCAAGTGTCACATCTTGAGCACAAGGGTGGAGAGGAGGAAAAGGGTGATGAGGAGAACAAGGATAGGGAGAAGAGGTTGCCAGCTTTCCTAGGGGAGGTGAAAATATCAATAGACGCTCTAATGTTTTACAGCAGGGACTGGCAAACTTTTTCTGTGAAAAAACAGATAGAAAATGTTTTAGGTTCTGTGGGCCGTTCAGCTTCCAGCTCAACTATTCAACTCTGTCATTATAACAGGCAGCAGCCGTAAAAAACTACGTAAATGAACAGGCATGGCTGTTCCGATAAAACTTTATTTACAAAAAATAGTCAGCAACAACTCAACAACAAAATGATAAACAATCTGATTCAAAAATGGGCAAAGGTCTTGAATAGACATTCTCCAAAGGGTACAAGTGGCCAATAAACACATAAAACGATGCTCAACATCACTAATCATTAGGGAAATAAAAATAAAAATCACAATGAAATACCATGTCACACTCATTAAAATGGCTGCTATAAAATAATTTTTTTTAATAGAAAATAAACGTTGGAGAGGATGTGGAGAAATTGGAACACTCAAGCATTGCTAGTGGGAATATAAAATGGTATAGTCACCATGGAAAACTTCTGGGTATATACCCAAAAGAAATAAGAGCAGGAACTTGAACAGGTATTTGTTCATTAACATCAATGTTCATGGAAACATTACTCACAATAGTAAAAAAAAGGAATAACCCAAATGTCCATCAATAGATGAACAGAGGACTTCCTGAGTGGTCCAGAAGTCAAGACTGCACTTCCATGACAGGGGAAGTGACTCTGCACTTCCATGCACTTCCCTGGTCAGGGAAGATTCCACATGTTGCAAGATACAGCCAAAAAACCCCCCAAAAATAAACAAAATAGATAAATGGATAAGTTAAAGTGGTATATCCATAAATGGAAAATTATTCAGTCTTCAAAAGGAAGGAAATTCTGACATGCTGCAACATGGATGAACTTTAAAGACACGATGCTAAGTGAAATAAACCAGATATAAAAGGACAAATGTTACCTTACAGTATCTTAGGTATCTTAAAATAGGCAAATACAGTAACAGAGAGTAGGATAGTGGTTACCAGGGGCTGAGGAAAGGGAGGAAAGGGGAGTTATTGTTTCATGGGAACCAAATTTCTGACTGAAAAGACGAAAGAGTTCCGGAAATGCATAGTGATGATGGCCGCACAATACGGTTAATGTACTTAATGCAACACTATTTACATTCAAAAATGGTTTAAATGCATTCTTAAGATTTTAATGCATTTTAAAATGCATTCTTAAGATTTAGTAAACGTTTCCATCAATCATTTGCTTTTAATTTTCTTAAAGAAAGTTCTTCTTATTTTCATGCAACTGCAATGCACCCCACTGCAGTACTCTTGCCTGGAAAATTCCATGGACGGAGGAGCCTGGAAGGCTGCAGTCCATGGGGTCGAGAAGAGTCGGACACGACTGAGCGACTTCACTTTCACTTTTCACTTTCATACATTGGAGAAGGAAATGGCAACCCACTCCGGTGTTCTTGCCTGGAGAATCCCAGGGGCGGAGCCTGGTAGGCTGCCGTCTATGGGGTCGCACAGAGTCGGACACGACTGAAGCGACTTAGCAGCAGCAGCAGCAGTGGGCATACAATCAGACTCCATCTCATTGACACTTCCAGCAAAGACAAGGAAGAAGGCTGGGAGCAGGAGGTGGGGCTGTTTGGGGTCACACCTATTGCAGCAAAAACAGAAATAACTGAACAGCCTTTGCCACATACCAGCCAAATACGCCTGCAAGAGTTAAGCAATCTTGGTTATTCTTTAGCTGTTACTACTAACAAACATTTATAGTTAGACTTGTCCTTCACAAAGTTAAACAAATCTAATTACTTTTTGACTTCATATAGTTGTACTCTGCACCTGCATTCTTCTCCCCTTATATTCTCTTGTAGCATTCTGCATTTCAAAAAGAAGGTCAGGAGCCAATAACTTCAGGGACACCAGGTCCTGTTGCTGAGTTGCCTGGTGGTAGCCGTGGTCGTTTGAAACTTCACAAAAAAAAAAAAAAAAAAAAAAAAGGCAAGACTTTCATGAGGATATAAAACCTCTCCCTATTCCTGTGAGGGAAGGGCACAGTTCTTGAGGTGCTAGCCTGCTGTGTTTCTTCTTTGCCTGGAAAAAATAAAGCTACTCTTTTCTATTTTCTCCACTCTGTCTCCATATTTCTATTCTATGGCATCAATGAACAGGGAGCCAAGATTTTGGCAACACGTTCAGGAGAGTTTCCTGGAATGTTGGTGTGCAGAGCGGGAAGGGTACGCTCACACAACTGCTCACTGCTCCTGCGTCAAAAACACTTAGAAATTGGTCCCTAGGTGGCTATTCTTTTAAGTCCAGATCTGCAATTCCAAACCTCTCACTTCTGCCTCTCCTAACTTGCCTGTTTTCCTCTCCCATGACCACTATCCTCTCGTTCCTTGTTCTCAAACTTATATTGTATTCAACCGAAAATAACTGTCCATCCAATAAAAGTCCTATAATTAAAAGGAGGTGCTGCGTACCATGAAGCAGCATCGAGATTCCGTTGTTAGGAGAAGTACAATCTCTTGTCTCCTGATACCCACATATATCAGGGAAGCTAATATTCCTAGCTCAAGTAGCAGACTGAGCTCCGCGGAACTGGAGGATGGAAAGGGAGAAAATGTATCTTTCAGCACCTCTGGCTGCATGGAAGGTAAACATGAAGGAACCACAGTTGGCTTGTGCTGTAGCAAACAAATCAGAGATTTAAAATGCTGTTGCCAACTCCCCAGGAGGAATCACTCTCAAGCATGACTATTACCTTCTCTGGGGCATCTGATCAGCTCTCCAGTCATTAGCCACCTTGTCTGTACCTAGCTCAAAAGCTGCATAATATACTACTCTGGAGATGATATCTTGGCTTTTTAACATCCGAGTTCTTTGCCGAGCCTCATTTTGAAGCAGCTTGCTTAGAGGAATGAAAGGATAAAGGAGATTTTTTATTTCCTGCAGAGAAGGACAGGGCAATTATCTCAACTGGCGTATTCCTTCCTTCGGCGTCTTCCCTTTCCTCTGTCATCCAAAATGGAGAACAATAAAGAGAATCAGCTTGCAAAATGAGGCTAATGGCTGAGTTGACAGTAGCATTTTCAATGGAGGCTGACAGAGAAAGCACTGTGGCTTCAATTCCCAGTATATGTTCCCATGGAATGTGGGCTACATCACACAAATGTAAGCATCATCACACTGTCAAGGACTTTAAGGAAATAGTTATTAAAAAAAAAAAAAAACTAAGGGTCATTGCCTTTGGGGGCGTGTGGTTGATTTCTCCCTCTTAAATAGACACTTAGTTCTTATAATAGCATCTGCAGCCCAATGTTTAATGACAAAGATGGTGATGGCCAGGGGCCTCCCAGGTGGTGCTAGTGGTGAAGAACTCATATGTCAATACAGGAGATATGAGAGATGCGGGTTCGATCCCTGGGTGGGGAAGATCCCCTGGAGGAGGACAGGGCCACCCACGCCAGCATTCCTGCCTGGAGAGGACAAGGACAGAGGAGCTTGGCAGGCTACAGTCCAGAAAGTCGCAAAGATTCGGACATGACTGAAGTGACAGCACAAGCGCTCTTGGTGACGTCTGTGGTGATGATGTAGCAAGGATGCAGTGGTTTTACTTAAAAATGCTTCTGTGTTTCTCACGCTAACTGCTGGGTGCCAGATAGTCTGCAGGTGTGGTGTGGACTCCACCAGCTTGCTTCCAAACACACTCAGGCTGGGCTGTGTTTATAGGGGATTCCCCAGAAAGGTGCACACGTGAGAGCTAGCACCCCGCCCCCACCCCAGCGAAGAATGGTAGTGACCTCCCAAATGAGGACAGTGAATCTTTAAAACGCTGACCATCCCCAGGGTTTTCCCAAAGCTAAAGTTATTAGCTATCTTTAGCTGCATAGCAAACTACCTTAAAACTTGGTGGTTTTTAAACAATAAAATTGGATTTTCTCAGCTTCAGGAATTTAGAGGCTGCTTAGCTGGGTGGTTCTGTCTCAGTCTCTCGTGAGACCCAAATGATGGCCGGAGCTGCCGTCAGCTAACGGCTTCAGTGGGGCTGCAGAGACTGCCTCCAGGTTGTCTCCCTCACACCTGGCAGTTGGCACAGGTCTCGGGCAGGAAGCCTCAGGCAACCTGAGTGTCCTCACATCACGGTGATGAGCTGTGTCTGGTAGAGTCACCCAAGGGAACAAGACAGGATGGATACGCCTGTTACGACCCAGCTCAGAAGTCATACCCATGACTTCTGGAACGTCCCATTAGTTAGAAGCTAAGAGCTAAGTCCACCTACCCACATGCAAGGGGAGGAGGAATTAAGATGAGAGGCAAATTAGACAGCACCTCCTGAAGGAAGGAATGTCCAGGCGTCTGTGGAAATGTTTAAAAACCACCACATGAGGTTGTATAATTTCTGAATGGAAATTCTTCTGTTTAATAAAATAATCTCTTTTAAAAAATGCATATTTATTGAGCATTTACAAGCATGACTTGAAAGTAATAAAAAAAATAACCTGTGTCACAGTCATTTTTTATGTGGGGCATGTTATTGCTTTCAAAATACAGAACTTACATAAAAGTCCTTTACAAATGAAAGGATTTGTACAACAATAGCTCTATGTGCCAGATAGAAAATGAAACACGAGCAAAGAATCATTGACACTTATGATCCAGAAGGCAAATAAACAGAAGGAACTGAATGTGAGTTGGAAATAGAAGAATATTAAATAAACCATAATAGCATGTATTATGAACTTATGAATACATATGCAGTAACTTCTAAAAAATAACTCCTATAATTTAAATTTTATTATATAAGTGACTATTTCAAAATTGCTGGGCTAAAACTAAATTAGCTCTTCAATATGGTTAAGTGGTTGTTCTTGGTTTGTGGTTACAATCCTAACAAAAGTCTTGTTACAAGACTAAGTAAGTATAAAATCTATTTCAATAAATCTGCTTTAATTGCATGGATCTCTAAACCAAGAAGGATTTTAAGAACTGGTGTTACAAATTGATGGTTTACCACCACTAAAACTTTAAGAAAATGTTAGCAAATACCATGAATTTGGTGAAAGAGTCTTAAATATTAGAACTTTGAGATGTTTTCAGAAGACCCAGTTTATATCTGGGCTAAAGTCCAAAATCAGAGCATCACTGTCCATCAGCCACATCAAGAAAAGGGCATGAAGTCAGGGCAAGGACAGTAAGACCCCACCCTGTGCTCATTCTCAAAAACATGGATAGTAGTTAAGAGTTTGGTCTTGGAAGCAGACACACTGAGCTGCTAGCTTGAGCTAGAACGAGTTAGTTTACCTCTCTTACCTCAGTTTGTTCATCTGAAAAATGGGTTCATCAGCAAAACTACCAAATTAGATGGGCCCTTTTCGTTCCAATATCTCTCAGCTTCATGAACACAGCTTAACAATATTTAAAGAATTCTTTTAATTTTTAAAGTATTTATTTATTTGGCTGTGTTGGGTCTTAGTTGTGGCATATGGGATCTAGTTCCCTGATCAGGGATTGAACCTGAGCCCCCTGCGTTAGGAGGGTGGTATCTTAACCACTGGAGCGCCAGGGAAGTCTTATGTTGTCTCCTTGTTGAAGCAACTTTCCCCAAGCTGGGTAGAAAGGAAGCATTAACCTCTCTTCATATTCCTGCTTGGGTTCAACTGAGCCAGTCCTTCCTGCAAGTCCTGACCTTCACTGGGTCACATTTGGTAGGCTGTACAAGGTCACTGCTTGACCCCCCTAGGTGGGTGAGGTAGGACTGTGCTTTTGACAAAAGACAGAAATAAAAGGGATGTTCTTGATGGCTTCCCGCCCCCCCTCACACTTTTTAGGCTATGTCATAATGCACCAACACCAAGTACTATTTCTTCTTTTGTTACTAAATCTTTTGATACTAAATCTTGACTCAACCTCTTCTCAATCACCAGCCACTGCCCTCTTCACCATTATCTCTCACCTGGACTACGGAAACAGGCCATGTGATGGTTAATTTTATGGGTCAGCTTAGTAGGTTATGGTTTTAGACACCAGTCTAAATGTTGCTGGGAAGGTACTACATATATTATATACTTTATATATAGGGCTTTCCAGGTGGCGCTAGTGGTAAAGAATCCACCTGCCAATGCAGGAGACACAAGAGATGCAAGTTCAGTCCCTGGATTGGGAAGATCCCCTCGAGAAGGAAATGGCAACCCACTCCAGTATTCTTGCCTGGATAATCCCATGGACAGAGGAGCCTGATGGGGCTACACTCCATGGGGTCACAAAGATTCAGACATGACTGAGCATGCACACACCCTGTTGATTCTGTTTCTCTGGAGAACCCTAACTGGACTAACACACATCCCCAAGTGGTAGCCCAGCTTTCCTATCCATTCTCCACAGTATAGGCAGAATGTTATTTTTTAGAGCATATATTATAACACATTATTTCCCAGTTTAAACCATGTCTATCTTACTATTGCACTTAGAATAAAATCCAAAACCCTTAACACACTCTTCAAATCTCAACATAATATGACCTCTATCCTCCTCTTCTGGAGCCTTGTCTCAACCTTCTGGCCACTTGGCATCAACCAGATAGCTTCTCTCTTTATTCTGTTTCTTAAACGTAGTGAGTTCCTTCATATCGCAGAAGTTTGCCCTCTGCCCGGAGCCCACGTCCTAATCCTCTTCATGGGGCTTCCTTCTAATCATAGTCAAATGGCATTTCCTCTGTGAGGTTCTCTCCCTGACCCCAGTAATAATAAGGAGCTAAAGGTTTACTTTGTGCCCATCTCTGTTCTAAACACCTTACACACATGTATTAATTCAGTTAATCCTCATAACAACTCCATAAGATAGATATTATTATCATCCCCATTTTCCAGATGGAGAAATTGAGGCAACACAAAATGAAAGCAGTGTGGCCAAGATCACACAGCTGAGCTGGGATTTGAATCCAGACATTGTGGCTTCAGGGTCTTGGAGAAATTCACCACTGAGTTTATCTTTCCCTGGGTCAGAGTCTCCCTCAGTAACTCCCTTGTGTGTGTGCATGCGTGCTAAGTCACTTCAGTCGTATCTGACTCTTGTGACCCTATGTACTGTAGCTCACCAGGCTCCTCGTCCATGGGATTCTCCAAGCAAGAATACTGGAGTGGGTTGCCGTGCCCTCCTGCAGAGGAACTTCCTGATCTAGGAATTGAGCTCACATCTCCTGCGGCTCCTGCGTTGCACTCCTGAGCCACCGAGAAAGTCCCAGTAACTTTCTTAGTACCCTATTAGTTTTCCTCTCCATATTTATTGCAATTCATAGCATAGATTTGTATATTTGATTACTTTCTAGCTTCTATCACCATTCTATCAAATATCATGAGGACAAGGGCACTCCCTGTCTTGCCACTTATATACCTAGTTCGGAGTTTGGATAATATTAGTTCTCAATAAATATTTGTGACTATGTATCATTATCCTTGGGACTTCCCCAGTGGTTCAGATGGTAAAGCGTCTGCCTAAAACGCAGGAGACCTGGGTTCGATCCCTGGGTTGGGAAGATCTCCTGGAGAAGGAAATGGCAACCCACTCCAGTATTCTTGCCTGGAAAATCCCATGGATGGAGGAACCTGGTAGGCTACAGTCCACGGGGTCGCAAAGAGTCGGACACGACTAAGCGACATTTACTACTACTATCATTATCCTTTCTTTCCCTAGCTCGTTATTTATAGGCAGCAAATTCTCAAAACTCATCCTCATGGTCTCTGAATCAGGTAGGAATAATGATCGGAGTCTGAATGAAGCATTGGGCTAAAATCCTCAATGTCTAACCTTGGCTATGTTTTTGTTTAGTCTTTTTTTATTAATTAATTTGTTTTTTAATTGAAGGATAACTGCTTTACAGAATGTTGTTGTTTTCTGTCAAACCTCAACGTGAGTCAGTCATAGGTACACATATATCCCCTCTCTTTTGAACCTCCCTCCCATCTCCCTCCCCATCCCACCCCTCGAGGTTGTTACAGAGCCCCTGTTTGAGTTCCCTGAGCCATACAGCAAATTCCCAGTGGCTATCTATTTTGTATATGGTAATGTAAGCTTCTATGTTACTCTCTCCACACGTCTCACCCTCTCCTCCCCTCTGTGTCCATAAGTCTGTACTCTACGTCTGTTTCTCCATCGCTGTAACCTTGGCTGTGTTTTTGAATCAACCATGCTCATTGCATGGGCCAGATACCTACGGGATGGGATTTCAGAATTCCCTAATGCCCAAGTGGGGATTTTACCCACCATCTACTTGAAATATAATCATTAGAGATATTATATCTTCTAATCTCTTATTAGAATTCAGATGTCCCCTGGAAGCTGAAAGCTGGCGTCATTTACTAGTTAACATCTCAGCTAGGATCACAGGACAAATAGCCCACTGGGAACCCAACACTGAGCAGGCATCTCCAAACCAGACGAGCCAGGTACCTAGTGCTGGCTCACCAGGAGCAGAATTGGAGAGAGCTGTAATAGAACCGAGAGGACTCAAAATTCATTTTGCCTTCTCAGTGTTCAGGGCTTCCAACTTGGCTCTGCCTTGATAGATGCTGTAAATGCCTCCCTATGGTTTGCAGAAAATCTCTAATTTTTAGTTCTATCCAATGCTGTATCCATGCAACAAAAGAGCCACCAATTTAAAAAGTGAGAAACTTAGTTAATCAAGGAGTTATTTTGCCTTCAAGACACCAAACTGGTTTGGCTGATTCTTCACTGATTTAATGAAAAGTGCCAGGGTCACGTAGCTGCAATCTAATTAAACATTATTTCTTCCCACCTTCCCCTGCTGAGGACATTGGAAGACAACCCAACAGCAGGGTAAAATGGGAAAATGTTGAGGATAGTCATCAAAAAGAACTCAAAATAAAATTAGGTGTTCTCTTTCTACTTCAAATTTATACTATCCCCTTATAATATAATATAATGCTATGTTGGCATTTTAAGACAAATGCTTATACACTTACTTTACATTCAAACTAATGATTTCAGGGAGGTAATATTGACCTTGTATTGACTAGATTGATCATATTTTAGAACAAGGAAAAAAAATGGCTTTTTTTTTTTTTTTTTCAGAATAGTGTCAGAGTCCTGAACGTAATCCACTAATTCTGGAAACAGAAGTAGATAAAAGTCTTTGAAGTTTAATTTAGAAAGAAAGCTCCATAAATTATATTGTACTTACTACTGGGTAAAATAGGACAATTAGCTGTCTTCAGGAATAGTCTAGAGATGTCCTAGGAGAGGACACAGTATGACAGTAATTATTTTTTTTAAATATGGTGACAATCCTTCAAAAGGTTGAATTTTCATCACCTTTCACTAACATAACATTATAATTTACTGGACGAAAGTCTAGATCCATAGCCAGGCCTGGTTTCTTGGTCCAATTCTATTACTTTTTGCTGGGTGAATTGGAATGATCACTGCATTTCTCTAAAGTCCAAGGAAACAATTTTAAGAAGTAGATGATAGTTAACGGACACAGGCATTTGACTACCTGTCATAGAGCAGAATAGGCAAAACTCTAATTCTACTTCCTTGTGCAAAATTTCCAGGATAAAATACAATGGATCGGTGTTATACTCAGCCTACCAGAAAAAGTTCTGAGACCTTCAGAGAAGAAGAACCTCAAACTCAATTGATCCTCAGAATCCTGCTGCTCACATCATCTTTTTGATCAGATTCTGGCTAAAGCAACTCTCTTAAATCATCAACACCCTCAACAGCTCTGCCCACTAAGAAAAAAAGGATATTAACTTTTCTTTATTTCTTAACTTTGTATTGGCCTCAATTGCCCAGCTTGTAGGATCTCAGTTCCCTGACCAGGGATTGAGAGCCCCAGGTCATAGAAGTGAAAGCCTGGAATCCTAACCACTAGGCAACCAAGAAACTCCCCCAAATATATTAACATTTCAAAGTAAAGTTTAAGTTCCTCCTCTCTGGCCCTCAGTTGCCTAACCATTCTTCCTCACTTGATCAAAATGTTGGGATTACTAATAAAAACTTACTGGTTTTTTGTTGCTATTGTTGTCAAATTTTTCTTTTATTGCTCCTTGATGTGGGGCCTTAGTAAGATTCCCCTCAACACCACAGTTATAAAAGCACTCACACTTGCTTTCTTCTAGTGGTTGTGTGGTTCCATTATTTTTACATTTCCATCTCTGATACAGTCGCACTTCTCTCTGTTTTCTAATCTCTTCCTAAATCCCCTCTCCAATGATTCCTTTAGCTAAAGATACCCCTAGGGTCTGTGAGTATGAATCTTTGTTGTTTATGCCACTGAAATATTACATTTCATTATTCCCAAGGCAAAAATTAATAGGGAAGAAAAATAAGGAAAAACTACATTAATAAAAATCTTACCGTTTTTTATTAGTCCATATTTAGTGAGTACTTCCTGTGTAGCTGGCACATGCTAAGTACCTTGCATTGTCCAAAGGGAAAAGGTCACTTACATTAAATATATAATACAGGACATCATGTTATCATGGATATAGATAAAGTTGATGGGCTTCCCTGGTGGCTCAGGTGGTAAAGAATCTGCCTGCAATGCAGGAGACCAGGGTTCGATCCCTGGGTCAAGAAGATCCTCTAGAGGAGGGCACCACAACCCTCTCCAGTATTCTTTCCTGGAGAATCCCTTGGACAGAGGAGCCTGGCAGGCTACAGTCCATGGGTCACAAAGAGTCAGACACAACTGAGCAACGAACACTTAACTTAAAGTTGATTGAGAGTAAAAAGAGAATAAAGATAATAGTTCACAATCATGTTTTTTCCTAAGCTTTCTTTAAACTCTAATCTACCCATCTTTCTACTACTACAGATTGAAATTAAAGAGAAAAAAATGTTTTAAAATGTTAAACACATAATAATTCTGGGAATTTCATATGAAATTTTCATGTATCAAAAAACTCTCAATATAGTTGTAGGAGGTGAGATTCCACAGTAAAATACACCAAGTGACAGAACAGCTTTGAATATTGGAAGCATTTGTAGTACAGACTGGCATTAAAATTTAGATGACTGACTGATTTGTGAAGTTCTCATCTTAAAGTTCCAGAAGGTTTCTAGGAAGTTTCTTACACAGGGACACTTTTTTAAAGATTTAAAAACAGGATCTGTTGTCTACTCATTTCCCCTGACAACCTTCTAACATGCTGTTTCCAAACAGATGAACAGATCACCTCACCAATGACAAATGGTGAAGCTGTACTTATTGGTAGGATAAAAATGAAACAAATCTCCCAACTGAAAACATCAAACTTCACAAGTTTTTGATAAAGAATTTGCTATTGATTGGATCTGATTCATGTATGTGTCAGCAGCCTAAAAACTCTGTTCCATGAAGCATTTAAATGACTGCAACTGATATAATTTGAAAGAAGTCAGAAAATTGGTCGATCTAAATAAGAAACGCTCTATTTAATAGCATCCTAACCTATACTAGTACCTCTATTTTTTATTGAAGCACATCTTTAATTTTCTTTTTTGCCCAACACCTTTTCCACTGGGCATATCTACACTTTGCCCAAAGTAAGTATCTATAATTCTATAAATCATTGTGGGAGATGATGTTCCCAAATATTTGCTGATCCTTCCAGTGGAAAAGTTTTGTTTCCTGTCCCACTGATGTTAGGCCTGGCCTTGTGGCTTGCTTTGGTCCCTAAAATGTGATGAAAATGACGGTGGCACTTTTAAGTCAAAGCTTTAAGAGTAGCCATATGTTACTGATCTTTTTTCCATTTGCTGCAAGCTCAGCCACTTTCCAAGCAGAGCAGCTCACTGACCTGGGTCCTGGAGACAAAAGAGCATGGAGCAGGAGCAGCAGTAGCATGCATGAGAAACAAACTTCTGTGTTCTAAGCCACTGAAAATTGGGAATTATTAACCCAGCATTCCTCAGCCAATGATTGACTGCTACATTCAGTTCAGTTCAGTTCAGTCGCTCAGTTGTGTCCAACTCTTTGCAACCCTATGAACCGTAGCACGCCAGGCCTCCCTGTCCATCACCAACTCCCGGAGTCCACCCAAACCCATGTCCATCAAGTCAGTGATGCCATCCAACCATCTCATCCTCTGCCGTCCCCTTCTCCTCCTGCCCTTAATCTTTCCCAGCATCAGGGTCTTTTCTAATGAGTCAGCTGTCCGCCAAAGGTGGCCAAAGTATTGGAGTTTCAGCTTCAACATAAGTCCTTTCAATGAACACCCAGGACTGATCTCTTTTAGGATGGCCTGGTTGGATCTTGCAGTCCAAGGGACTCTCAAGAGTCTTCTCCAACACCACAGTTCAAAAGCATCGGTTCTTCTGTGCTCAGTTTTCTTTATAGTCCAACTCTCACATCCATACATGACCACTGGAAAAACCATAGCCTTGACTAGATGGAGCTGTGTTGACAAAGTAAAGTCTCTGATTTTTAATATGCTATCTCAGTTGGTTGTAACTTTCCTTCCACGGAGTAACCGTCTTTTCATTTCATGGCTGCAATCACCATCTGCAGTGATTTTGGAGCCCAGAAAAATAAAGTCTGACACTGTTTCCACTGTTTCCCCAACTATTTGCTCATGAAGTGATGGGACCAGATGACATGATCTTAGTTTTCTGAATGTTGAGCTTTAAGCCAACTTCTTCACTCTGCTCTTTCACTTTACCAAGAGGCTCTTTAGCTCTTCTTCACTTTCTGCCATAAGGGTGATGTCATCTACATATAGTCTTCAAATTTTTAACTGTATATTTTCTAAAATAATTTTTAGAAGCTATAGATTGCCTCTAAGTTAAGTTGGCAACTAAAATTTTCCATCTTATGTATGAAAGTTATTTTAATTTTTGTAAATGGTAAAGTTTTCATTTTCTGTCCTAAATTTTGGTTGTTGAAATACAACCACTCCTTCACTCTTTTAAATGTACCAAAATGAGTACAAAATCATATTATTATAAGACCCACCATCATATTTTATGTATTTTAAAAATAATCAACAAATTTTAATAGTTGGAAAATTTAGATCATTCATTCTGGGTGTGAACTTGTATTTTCATTTTACTTTCCCCACAGACTTCTGAATCCTGATTTTATTAGTCACTCTATCTTTCTTCTCAGAAAGAAAACATATATAATTGTCTATTGTATATAATTCAATTTTGAATTTTCTTTTCTAATGAGACTCCAAGAGTGAACTTCTTCTTCTGGATTGAATTATTATCACAATTATTCATAGCACACAATCGACCAAAATATAGAATATAAATCTGGTATAATTTTGACAAATGATATCAAATATAAAAATTAAATATTATTGGAAATAATATGAATGGGACTTTTTCAATTAGTTTATCAAACTATTGATGAATGTTATTTGTTGTCAGAAAGTGATCAGGTTAAGAATCACACTCATTACTTTTTTGCTCATTTATACAGCTATAAGCAATAAAAAAATATATTGACATGTGTGAATAAATTAGAATGGAAGGAGTTTGCTTCTGAATTAAATGTCCAAAGTCATGTTGCAATTTATCATCAAAAAATTATTTTAATGTTTTACTGGGTGACAATTTAATTAAGTCCTCCTTGAATTTTATTAAAAACACAGACTTAGAAATAATCTCTTTGACAAATTACTCACTATCCAATTACTAGACTCATTCAACTTTATTTCAGAGTATTTTTTAGAAAGGCTTTGCCCAAGCTTACCAATAATATATCAATTACACCTGACTCATGTATAAGCATTTTGTGGAATCCTATAATGAATTTGGAATATCAAAATGCTGTTAATTATAGTACTGCTTGGCTGATACAGTATTTTTGATAAAATGTTTTTATCTTGTGATTAAACATATTCATCCAAACCTTGTCACTGTAGACTTAGCTCCTCAATTTATGGAGGTATCCACCACATAACATGATTGACACAACCAGTCCTCATTACCCAACCAGTAAAATCGGATTTTATTTCTGACAATAAAAATACCTGATGTCATTTCTCAATTCACATAAAAAGTGTTAACACATGTCTCTGTGGCAAGCTTGTGAATTCTAACATAGACACCAAGTTCTAGAACAGATCTTTCCCATGAGGTTGCTCCCTTGACAAAATAAGGCACCTCTACCTTTGCTACTTCCAAGCACAAACTTTGGGAGGGTCCTCTCATCACCACAGTTTCTCTCTTCCCCTGACATGATCACAGGTAGGTGCTGCTCCTCACCCTGGATCCTGGAATGAGAACCACGTACGGCGAACTCTCTCGACTTCTTTCTCCAGTGCCTCTGCCTGGGAAATGCTGCCTTCACAGGCATCAAGTAGAGGACAGAAGAAGCGTCCATCGCTTCTGCTGCACCATTTTACAACAGAGATCAGAACATCGAAACGAGATCAGAACACTGTCACAGACGCCAAAATGCCCTGTTTCTGAAGGTGAAAGTGTTAGTCATTTCAGTTATGTCTGATTCTTTGTGACCCCATGAACTATATAGCCTGCCAGGCTCACCTGCCTATGGCCTTCTCCAGGCAAGAGTACTGGAGTAGGTTTCATTCCCTTCTCCTGGGGATCTTCCCAACCCAGGGATCAACCCAGGTCTCCTGCATTGCAGGCAGATTCTTTACCATCTAAGTCCTGTTTCTAATGCTACACTTTGCACTCAACAGAAATATGTAAAAGTCTGAGAAAGACACAAAATCTTATAGCAGGTGCTTTGGGTTTAAATTAATGGAGACACCGTGCATGCTGATATTTTTCATTTGATTAGAGACTTTTACACCCCCTAACAGTTCATGCAGTAAGATTTCAGATGTGTTAAAATGTGATTTTCTTTTGGAAAGCAGGGAAAAGGCAGATGTGAAAAGGAAGGTGGGAAAGAAAAACACACATGACTTCCTGAATTGCAGGCATCCTTCCAGGCCAATACATTTGAGAAAGGAGGATTATAGGCAGCAATGATATGAAAATTGGTGCTCCTCAAAACTGTGTACCTCTTAGAAAAGCCTCCTATTTCCCAACAGGTACCTAGGCCCTGATTTGAAGACCATCACTACAGACTTCCAAGCAACTGAGAAATCTAATTTATAATGCTTGAGAAATCAAATATTTTATTCTCTAATATTTGCATTATTTTCTATTGCTGCGTAACAGGGGTCAAACAACATCACGGTTCCCATGCATCAGGAGTCCAAACACAGCTTGGCAGTGTACTCTGCTCTGTCTCGTAAGCCTGTAGCCCAGATGTCACCTGTCTCACCTGGGGTCTGTCTCCTTGTCCAAGTTCACTGACTGTCAACAGGATTCAGGAGTCCTGGTGATTACAAGACAGAGGTTCTCAGCTCCTAGATGCTGCCCACTCTTCCCTGACATGTAACTCTTTCCACAGCTTGGTCATTTGTTTCTTTAAGGACAACAGACAGATGCCTCACCATTTCTTCTGCCTTGGCTCTTGACTGGCTTGTAAAGGACTCAAGTGATTAGCTCAGGCCCACCAAATTAATCTCTTATTTGGTTAACTTAGTGTCAACTACTGAGAGGGCTTAATCACATCGGTAACATCTTTTCACCTGTGCTGTGCGTGTGTGTTCAGTTGCTTCAGTTGTGTCCGACTCTGCAACCCTGTGGACTGTAGCCTGCCAGGCTTCTATGTCCATGGGATTCTCCAGGAAATAATACTGGAGTGGGTTGCCATGCCCTCCTCCAGGGGATCTTCCCAAGCCAGGGATCAAACTTCGACATTGCAGGCAGATTCTTCCCTGCTGAGCCACTGGGGGAGGCCTCACCTTTGCTATATAACACAGCATAATCAAGGACACTTCCATATGCCATCATCCTTGCCAAGGTCTACTGGGTGGAAACAAGTGACAGAACCCATCCACAGTCCAGGGCAGAGGGTTTTACAGGGCATGGGTCACTGGGAGTCATCTTATTAAGAGAATGTTGTCCACCATGGCATTCACCTTCTAACAACTGTGGAGTGCTTTCTTCAAGTTTAGAATATAAGATTTAAAAGACAACCTCTATTCAGTGATCCTCAGAAAAATTACCAGGAGAGTCTTTTAAAACATAGATTTCCCAGGTCCCACACTCAGAAACACTGATGCGTGAGGCAAAGAGTCAGACAGGACTCTGCATTTTAAGTAAGTTCTCCCTAATGATTTTGCAGTCCATGGGGTCACAAAGAGTCAAACACAACTGAGCAACTGAACAACAATAGCAATGACTCTGATGCAAGTACTAACTGTACATCAAAAACTGCTAATTTAGTGCTTCCATAACTAAACAATGGCTTACATTTTCTCAAGTTTCTGCAGTTTGGAGCAGAGAATTCCTCCAAGTGGGTTTAGCCCCTCTGTTTTATAAAAGCTGTATTTCACAGGCTCCATTTCTCTATTTTATACCTAACATACTGAGAAAACTTTATACAGTCCCAAGAAGTGCCCTTCTGTTTAAAGTCCTTGTAGGACTGAGCTGACAGCCTTATTGCCACTGTAAACCAAATATAAAATTTTAAAATAGCACAGAGTGGATAGAAACCTGGTTTCTTCTCCAACTGTAGTTTCTACCATTCTCAAAAGGAAAATGAGAGGACAAAGCTTAGCTGTAAAGTAGGCAAGGAAGACCTGAAAGCAGTTAAGTGTTCATGGGCAGAGGAATGAATAAAGATGTGGCAGGGACTTCCCTGTTGGTCCAACGGTTAAGAATCTACCTTGCAATGCAGGGAACACAGGTTTTCTCCTCAGTCAGGGAGCCAAGATCCCACATGCCATGGGGCATGGCCAAAAAGTAAAAAAAGAAGATATGATCTATACATATATGGAATATATATATCCATATATATCCATTTATGGCCAGTGGAACATCAGTTGGCCATTAAAAGATTGAAGGCAAGAGGAGAAGGGGATGACAGAGGATGGGATGGTTGGATGGCATCACTAACTCAATGGACATGAGTTTGAGCAAACTCCAGGAGCTGGTGATGGACAGGGAAGCCTGGTGCGCTGCAGTCCATGGGATCGCAAAGAGTCAGACATGACTGAGCGACTGAACTGGACTGATAAAAAGAATAAAATATTCCCATTTGCAGCAACATGAATGGACCTAGAGGTTATCATGCTATGTGAAGGAAGTCAGAGAAAGACAAATATAATATGATACCACTTATATGTGGAATCTAAAAAATAATGATATAAATGAACTTATATACAAAACAGAAATAGATCATAACATAAAAACAAACTTATAGTTACCAGAGGGGAAAGTGGGAGACAGTGGGAGAGAGGGATAAATTAGGAGTTTAGGATTAACAGATATACACTGCTATGTCTAAAATAGATAACCGCAAGACCCTACTGTATAGCCCAGGGAACTATATTCAGTATCTTATAACAACCTATAATGGAAAAGAATCTGAAAAAGAACATATGTGTGTGTGTGTGTGTGTATAACTGAATCACCTTGTTCTATAACTAAAGCTGACACAATATTGTAAATCACCTACACTTTACTTAAAGCAATAAAAATAAATAAATAAAGCAGGCAAGGAACTCTCCTGGAGCAGTGACCCTGTTTCATTGGCACATTCCCTGGTGAGGCTTTAGCTGAAGGTAGGGGCTCCTTGCTGTTTAGTCACTCAGCTGTGTCTGACTCTTTGCAGCCCCATGGACTGTAACTTGCCAGGCTCCTCTTCTATCAGTGGGATTTTCCAGGCAAGAATACTGGAGTGGGTTGCCTTTTCTTTCTCCAGGGGATCTTCCTAATCCAGGAATTGAACCCAAGTCTCCTAAGTCTCCAGCTTGGCAGGCAGATTCTTCACCACTGAGCCACCTGGTAATTGGAAGCTCTTTAATCAGGAATAGGGTAAGAAGGTTGTAAAAGTCTCAACAATGTGGCTCCCCATTTTCCACATGGACGCTACCTTACTAATTCATGAAACTCTGGCAACAGGCAAAAGGCAGGGTGCAACCATGTTAGCCTGGATTGTGAAACCTTCAAGTGCCAAGATTTATCAGGGGAGAGAAAGAAGGTGTCTTGACAATTGTACCTTAGTGCCTCTTCACCCTAAGAGTCCAAGTTATACCACTTAGCATTCTCCCTTGCAACTTAACTTTGACTTCTGAGAAAGAGTTTAAAAGACTGAGAAAAAAAGAGGCACATCAGTACTGTCTGGAAGTACAGGAAATAGTCATGTAGTTCAGCCACTGTGTGGGTGACCCAGAGAAAATAGGCAAAATAAAGAGACCAAGATTTGCAGCCTCACAGAAGTGTTGGGGAAGAAAGGGATGCTGCAAATTAGATTGTACTTTTTCCTCCGAATTAGATTGCACTTTTACAAAAGCTGACCCAAGCAAGACATTGGGCAAGGTGTTAGTAGGTAAAATTTGTCTGTGCTCTGTCAACCTTTGCCATTCTTTCCCTGCTGTCACCTCTTTCTATATATCCATGCCATCCTCTTACATGGATTTCACACAGCACATCATTAATTTCTTTTGCTATCAAAACAAGTTGTTTTGCTTTGTTTCTCAGGGGACTTCCCTGGTAGTCCAGTGGTTAACACTCCATGCTCCCAATGCAAGTGGCCCAGGTTCAATCCCTGGTCAGGGAACTAGATCCCACATGCCACAACTAAGAGTTCACATGTGGCAGCTAGAGATCCAGTGTGCCAAAATGAAGATCAAAGATTCCAACCAAGACTCAGCACAGCCAAGTAAATACATAAATTTTTTTCTTTAAGTTCTCAAGAAAGAAACAGAAAGACATGCATATGATCTTAGACAACAGGTTAAATTATTATTGTTTTCATTTTAAGAAGACTGTAAGTATTTTTTAAGATACCTTCATGGTGAAGATTAAAGCATTAGTCAGTAACAAGGCAGATTTGTTATTGTTGAAAATTTTTAAGGGAAGTCAGAGACATTTCAAAAACCATTCCACATAGGTAATCCTCTGGACTTGAGGCTTTATATATACATGAAAGGAAAAATTGGGGAGGAGGGAGGGTATAATATTTACTTAAATCTCCATGGTTCTTGGAAACACACCTTCAGATTTCCTGTTTCAGCTCCAACATGTAAAGAGTTTAGAAGTTGTCACTACCATCCTTATAATTAAGGAAAAGCAGAAAAGTGGGATCAACTAGAAACAATGACTCTCCTAGTACCCATTAAAAAATCAAGGTTTTAGGGAAACTTCACCCCCAAATCAAGAGAAACAGGTACATGCAGAGAGTCACATCTGAAGCAGAAGTCAGTGAAGGGATAAAACAGTAGAAATATTTGAATGGGGTAAATTTGATGAATTGCTAGAATCTGTGTTTGGATTAGCATAAGAATAAAAATCTCTTCGGGGGCCCTCAAATTTCTGTAAGCTTTACCTTCAGGAATTCCACTGGTTCTCAAGATAAAAATCCTAGAAAGTTCCCCTCATTGCTCTGGAAGAAGGAAATGAATACTAATCGTGATACACCCAGAACCTTGTCCATAACCAAGACTTACTCTGGAGAAAAGAATTCTGTGAGCTGGTTCTCAGTTAGGGAAAAGGCATTTCTCCCACTCCAGACTGCTCTAGCCTTCCTATCTCTCCTAAGATGGAGAGAGGGTGGAGTGACATAGTCAACAGGGATAAGAAGCTCTAGCCGGGAAAGGCTGAAAACACCATAACCAGGCAAAGGAGTAAGGGAAACAAGGTGTTAGGGAAAACACTGACTGAAATCACCCATCTTGACCAGGTACCATGGTAACCATTCACAGGAGCTATTTTACAACAGGAGATCCTGGTAAGGAACATGGATCTAACAAGCCACCATCAACTGGAAGAAACTGGGAAAGGTCAAAAAGAGATACCACATGTCCTACCAACCTCCCAGAATCCTCCACTCTGGAACCCATCCTGGCTGAGTAATGCCACCAGGAAGGCCAGTCAGAAGGACTGGCCAGAGACAACCCAGTAACTAATCCCATCACCATAAAACCAGAGACTGCAGAGCAGTTCTTCTGGTTCCCTTACACTCCTGCTCTCTGCTGAGCACCACTTCCCAATAAACTCTCTTGCTGTGTCAACACATGTGTCTCCCTGGATAATTCATTTCCAAGTGTTAGACAAGAGTCTATTTTTGGGCCCTGGAATGGGTCCCCTTTCCTGCAACAGAGGGAAATAAAAAGCAATAGCCCTGGGCAGAAAAAAAAAAAAAAAAAAAACACTTTTGTAGGTCACAGACAAGAGACACAAGGCTACTATAAGACTGAAATTTAATCATAAGTTGTTAGAACACCCATCCTCCTTCATACCTTATGATCACACAATTGGGATCTTGTATAATAACAATTTGCCTTGATTCATGGACCTGACATTCCAGGTTCCTGTGCAATATTGCTCTTTACAGCATTGGACCTTGCTTCTATCACCAGTCACATCCACAGCTGGGTATTGTTTTTGCTTTGGCTCCATCCCTTCATTCTTTCTGGAGTTATTTCTCCACTGATCTTCAGTAGCATATTGGGCACCTAATGACCCGGGGAGTTTCTCTTTTGGTATCCTACCATTTTGCCTTTTCATACTGTTTATGGGGTTCTCAAGGCAAGAATACTGAAGTGGCTTGCCATTCCCTTCTCAAGTGGACCACATTCTGTCAGATCTCTCCACCATGACCCTCCCGTCTTGGGTTGCCCCACAGGCATGGCTTGGTTTCATTGAGTTAGACAAGGCTGTGGTCCTAGTGTGATTAGATTGACTAGTTTTCTGTGAGTATGGTTTCAGTGTGTCTGCCCTCTGGTGCCCTCTTGCAACACCTACCATCTTACTTGGGTTTCTCTTACCTTGGACATGGGGTATCTCTTCACGGCTGCTCCAGCAAAGCACAGCTGCTGCTCCTTACCTGGGATGAGGGGTATCTCCTTACCACTGCCCTTCCTGACCTTCAACGTGGGATAGCTCCTCTAGGCCCTCCTGTGCCCATGCAGCCACAGCTCCTCGGGTTGCTCCTACCGGCCGCCCCCCCCCCCCCCCCCCCGGCCTCAGGCGCGGGGTGGCTCCTCAAGGCCACCAAATCACTGCAGATGGTGACTGCAGCCATGAAATTAAAAGATGCTTACTCCTTGGAAGAAAAGTTATGACCAACCTGGATAGTATATTCAAAAGCAGAGACATTACTTTGCCGACTAAGGTCCATCTAGTCAAGGCTATGGTTTTTCCTGTGGTCATGTATGGATGTGAGAGTTGGACTGTGAAGAAAGCTGAGCACTGAAGAATTGATGCTTTTGAACTGTGGTGTTGGAGAAGACTCTTGAGAGTCCCTTGGACTGCAAGGAGATCCAACCAGTCCATTCTGAAAGAGACCAGCCCTGGGATTTCCTTGGAGGGAATGATGCTGAAGCTGAAACTCCAGTACTTTGGCCACCTCATGCGAAGAGTTGACTCATTAGAAAAGACTCTGATGCTGGGAGGGATTGGGGGCAGGAGGAGAAGGGGACGACAGAGGATGAGATGGCTGGATGGCATCACTGACTCGATGGACATGAGTCTGAGTGAACTCTGGGAATTGGTGATGTACAGAGAGGCCTGGCACGCTGCGATTCATGGGGTCGCAAAGAGTCGGACACGACTGAGCGACTGAACTGAACTGAACTGATAATAACAATGATTGTAGTTGAAAGAGATGCAACACACAGATACTCTCTGAGGAGCAGAACTTAGAGATATTCCCTGAAGTCAACAGGGGAGAAAAAACAAGGACACTAGAGGAATCTGAAGCTCTGACATCTACAACTACAGTAAGGGTTAGGTTGGGCTGTATTTACAGCCCAATTTCTAGCTAGATGAACATAAATCCTCACACTAAAAACTGTTTCTAGTATCTAGTACAAAATGTCTGGCTTTCACCAAAAAGAAAAAAAAATTAAGTCATGTCAACAGTTAAGAAGAAAAATCACAGTCTGAAAAGATAAAGCAAGCATCAAAATCAGATTCAGATATGACACAGTCAGTGAAATATATCAGTCAGGGGATTTGAAATAATTATGTATTAAGAGTTTCAATGAAAAAAGTTGACAAAATGCAAGAACTGATGGATAATAGAAGCAGAGAGATGGAAACTCTAAGGAATCAAAAAGAAATTCTAGCAATCAAAAAGACAGTAACAGAAATGAAGAATGCCTTCAATGAGCTCATTAGTAGACTTGACACAACCAAGGAACGAGTCAAGAAGTTTGAAGATACATGAATACAATCTTCCCAAACTGACACGAAAACAGAAAAAGAAAAAAATAAATGTTAAAGTCCAGAATTGCGAGAAGTTTCAAAAAAATGTAACATAACATATGTAAAATTGGAATAGTAAAGGAGAAGAGCAGAGAAGGCACTGGCACCCCACTCTAGTATTCTTGCCTGGAAAATCCCATGGACAGAGGAACCTGGAAGGCTCCAGTCCATGGGGTCGCTGAGGGGCGGACACAACTGAGCGACTTCACTTTCACTTTTCACTTTCATGCATTGGAGAAGGAAATGGCAACCCACTCCAGTGTTCTTGCCCAGAGAATCCCAGGGATGAGGGAGCCTGGTGGGCTGCCGTCTATGGAGTCACACAGAGTTGGACACGACTGAAGCGACTTAGCAGCAGCAGCAGCAGCAAAGGAGAAGAGAGAGAGAACAAGGCAAAAGAAATATCTGAAGTGGTAATGAAAAAGAATTTTCTAAAATAAATGACAGATATCAAATAAGAAATCCAGGAAGCTCAAAAAACACCAAGTAGAATCTACTCCTAGATAATCAAGCTGCACAAAAAAACACAAACCAAAATGAATATTATGAAAGAAGTCAGAGGGTAAAAAGAAACCTTATCTATAAAGGCAACTCATTGGAAAAGACCCTAATGCTGGGAAAGATTGAAGGCAAAAGGAGAAGGGGGTGACAGAGGATAGGATGGTTAAATGGCATTATCGATTCAATGGACACGAGTTAGAGCAAACTGAACAACAAAATAGAGGAGCAAAGATAAGAACTACAGTGGATTTCTCATCAGAAGCCCTACAGACAAGAAGATACAGCTCAAACTATTTAAAGTGCTAAAAGAAGAAAAACTAACAGCCTAAAATTGTGTATTCAGGAAAAATGAAGACTTTTTCCAACAAACACTGAAGGATTTCACTGCTGACAAATGTACTCTGCAAGAAATGTTAAAAGAAGTTCATCAGGCAGAAGGAAAATGACATGATATTTGCCAAATATATCTAATGAAAATCTTGTGTCCAAAATAAATAAAGAACTCTTAAAACTCAACATAATGGAACAGCCAGTTTTTTAATTGGAATATAGTCGCTTTACACTTCTGTCAGTTTCTGCTATAAAGCAAAGTGAATCAGCCATATATACACATATACCCACTCTTTTTTGGCTTTCTTTCCCATTTAGGCCACCGCAGAACATTGAGTAGAATTCCCTGGGCTATATAGTAGGTCCTCTATACAGTTGGTTACCTATTTCATACATGGTAATGTATATATGTCAATCTTAATCCCCCAATTCATCCCATCAATCCCCCATCCTCTCTTGGAATCCATATGTTTCTTCTCCACAGCAGAAAAAGCAAATTATGAAAATGGGTAAATGATATGAACAGACAACTCACCAAATAAGATATACAGATGGCAAATGAGCGTGTAAAAACATACTCAACATTATACGTTATAAGGGAAATGCAAATTAAAACACTAATGAGATACCACTACAAGCCTATTAGAGGGGTTAAAATCCAACAAACTAAAAATACCCAATTGCTAGTAAGATTCAGAACAACAGAAATTCTCATTCATTGCTGATATGCATACAAAAATGGTACAGCCACTTTGGAAGATAGGTTCGCAGTTTCTTACAAGGCCAAGCACAATCTTACCATACAGTTCAGCAGTTGTGCTCCTAGGTATTAACTCATCTGATTTTAAAACTTTTCCCTACACAAAAGCCTGCACCACAAATGTGTATAGCATCTTTATTCAGAATTGCCAAAAATAAGAAGCAACCAAGATGTAGGTTAACAGATAAGCAAATTCTGATACATCTCAAACATTCAAATCCTTTTCAGCAATAAAAAAGAATGAGCTATCAAGTCATTCAATGAAGTTGGTGAATCTTAAATGCAAAATGAAAGAAGACAGTCTGAGAAAGCTACATGCTGTACAATTCCATTTCCATGAGATTCTGGAACAGGCAAAACTATAGAGCTGCAGTTACCAAAGGTTAAAGGGTAATTAAGTAGGTGACTTTTTTAGATCAGTAAAACTTCTGTATGACACTGTAATGACGGATCCATAAAACTATGCATTTGTCAAAATCCATAGCGTAGCACAAAGAGGGAAACTCAATGCATGAAAATATTTTTTTAATTATTTAGAAGGTAAGTAGATTCCAGGATAGAATACAAAATGTGAAAGAAACACATCTAACTGTATTGCAAATGTATGAAACATCACTGAAGGAGGTGGAGGGAAAAGGTGCTGACCTAAGTAACTTTGGAAATAAGCGGAGTCTCTCAAAGTAAAGATGAAAAGCATTATGTATAAGCCCTGTCTTCTAACGGATAAAGTTGTTTCCCATGGGAGCAGGGATTAAAAATTCTAAAACCACTATACATACATATTGAAATTAAACAATTAAGTAAATGGATAGCAGATGGTGGGAGCCAGGTTTCTCTCACTGTGGAGTGGGAGGCTACAGATAAACAAGGAGTAAAAGCTATAAAAATCCATGTGGTAATGGAGCTGAATACATCTTTGCTAACTCACGTTTTAGCTTGATATGGAAACAGATGATTACATGTAGGCATATTTATAGACATTTTTATATACATGGGTTGATTTACACACATATATTTCCTTGCTTTGTTAGCTGAGAAGATATGGAAGCAATAAGCATACTTAGCACCCAGATCTTGGTTTCTAATATTATTCTTCAGTAAAAGGAATCAAAGCTTTTAGAGAAATGGATGATTCCAAGGGCTGGTACTAAATATAGAAGATGAGTGTGGAGTATCTTATAATGCCAGAAAGTATGAAATTGCTCAAAAACCCACAATGAAGGGGATATGTCATATGAGTCAACTGAAAGTGTTAGTCACTCAGTCATGTCCAACTTTTTGTGACCCCACCCCCAACCCCCCCCCAGCCCCCCCGCCCCGGCCCAGGCTCCTCTGTCCATGGAATTCTCCAGGCAAGAATACTGGAGTAGGTAGACATTTCCTTCTCAGGGAGATCTTCCCGACCCAGGGATCAAACTCAGGTCTCCTGCATTGCAGGTGAGTCTTTACTACCTGAGCCTCCAGGGAAGCTGTCAATAGCCAAATGTGGAACAATTTGAGCATGAAATTGAATATTTTATTGGATTATAACTCAAAGAATAAAATAATTATCTCAGAGTCCATAATAATCTAAATAAATGAGGGAGAATGAACAAATTGTCCATGCAGAAGGATTCCAAATAATATGTGTAGATACTCTGTCCTTGAGAATGTGAAGCTTAACTCCCCACTCCTTGAGTGTGGATTGTGCATAGGAACTTCCCTCCATAGAGTACAGCATGGAAAGGGGAAATAAAGAGTAATCACAGTGGAGAACCTGACAAATGCTACCTTATTTTAAGATTAGAGTGAGAGTCAGGTTAATAGTATGTAAATCTGATATGATGGAAAGAAAACGGCACTTCATCTCTGGGATCTTCTTCCCAAAACCCATGACCCAGTTCAATCATGGAGAAAACACCAGACTATTTCCAATTGAGAAAAATTGTACCAATATCTAAATCAATATCCCTTAAAATGTTCAAGTTCATCAAAAATAAGAAAAGTCTAAGAAACTTTCATAGCCAAGAGGAGCCTAAGGAGACATCACATCTAAATAAAATGTGGTATCCTGAGCGGGTTTCTGCAAAAGATAAAAGTATTAGGTATGAGCTAAGGATATCTGAATCAAGTGTGGCTTTTAGTTTATAAATAATGTAATAATTCCGGTTTATTGTCACCAATGTGCCATACTATCATGAGCCATTTATAAGAGGGGAAACTGGATCTGGGGTATATGGGATCTCTCTGTACTCTCACAATTTTTCTGTGAAACTGAATCCATTCTAAAATAAAATATTTATTAAACACAGTCTTTAACATACCATACGGAGAAGGCAATGGCAACCCACTCCAGTATTCTTGCCTGGAAAATCCCATGGATGGAGGAGCCTGGTAGGCTGCAGTTCAAGGGGTCGAGAACACTCGGACACAACTGAGCGACTTCACTTTCACTTTTCCCTTTCATGCATTGGAGAAGGAAATGGCAACCCACTCCGGTGTTCTTGCCTGGAGAATCCCATGACTCTGCGCGACCCCATAGACGGCAGCCCACCAGGCTCCGCAGTCCCTGGGATTCTCCAGGCAAGAACACTGGAGTGGGTTGCCATTTCCTTCTCCAATGCATGAAAGTGAAAAGTGAAAGTGAAGTTGCCCAAGCAGCAGCATACCATAAAAAATTATGAGACATATTAAGTAACATATGACTGATAATCAGAAAATCAAAAAGCAATCAATAAGATACCCACAGATAAGCAAGCCACTGGAATTAAAAGATAAAGGTTTTTAATTAACTTTTATAAACAGGTTAAATGAATGAGTAAAAAGGTGGAAAAAAAAACAAATGAAAAATGGAAAATTTCTATAGTGAAGTGGATATACTAAGACTGAAAGACATAGTATTTCAAAAAAAAAGAGAATGCATTGGAAAGGCTTAACAGCAGATTGAACAGCAAGAGACAAGGCCCATAAATGCGAAAATTGGTCAGTTAATTAAGATGGAGAAAAGAGAGGAAAGGATAAGAAAAAACAGAACACAACATGAGAGGCATATGGAACAATACCAAGCTTTCTAATATATATGTTATTGGAGTAATATACAAAGATGAGAGAGAAAACTAAGCAGAATAAATATTTGTGAAGATAATCACCAATAATTTTCTAAAACTAGTTAAAAGATATCAAACAAGTTCAAAGTGCTCAACAAAATAGGATAAGTATCCAGCCAAGCAGAATAAACACAAAGAAACCCACACCTAGGCACATCAGTTAAACTGCTACAAAACAAAGATGAAGGGGAAAAAATCTGAAAAGTAGTCAGAAAAATAATAGATCCATTACATTCAGATGAACAGAACTATAAAGAATTATGAATGACTTCTCAACAGTTGCAATGAAAGCCAGAAGACAACAGAATGACATATATCATGTGCTGGAAAAAAAATCTGCCAACTCAGTGGAAATACATTTTGTCTACACCAGTGAAAATATTTTTCCAATCCAGTGTCCCCAGACAGAACTTCTCCTTCCTTAGAAACATTTTCTCCCTTTGAAACTCACCATAATCTTTATAGTATCAACATCTAGTCTCTCAGGCCCATCATGGCCTCTCCTTCTCTTTTTGACTTTCACAGTCACACCAATTCCCGTCAATTCCAGCTCAGGAAAATCTGTGGAATCTGTCGGTCCTCCTCAGCCTCACAGAACTGTATTGGTTCAAGCCCTCAACATTTCTAGCCATGACAACTGAAAGCTGACAGCTGACAAAGAAAGCTGAGCACCGAAGAACTGATGCTTTTGAACTGTGGTGTTGGAGAAGACTCTTGAGAGTCCCTTGGACTGCAAGGAGATCCAACCAGTCCATCCTAAAGGAGATCAATCCTGGGTGTTCATTGGAAGGACTGATGTTGAAGCTGAAACTCCAATACTTCGGCCACCCGATGAGAAGAGCCGACTTATTGGAAAAGACCCTGATGCTGGGAAAGATTGAAGGCAGGAGGAAAAGGGGACGACAGAGGATGAGACGGTTGGATGGCATCACCGACTCGATGGACATGAGTTTGGGCAAACTCCAGGAGTTGGTATTGGACGGGGAAGCCTGCCGTGCTGCAGTCCATGGGGTCACAAAGAGCTGGACTCAACTGAGTGACTGAACTGAAACCACGACAGCAGCCCACTGGTTCGTATAGCCTCCCCACCACTGATATTTCCTTATCATCGTTCATCTTCCTCACAAGTTCTGTAATTAGCGTTCTGAAAGCTAATTCCTGCCTGAACCTCTCAGAAGCTTAAAAGTCTCTTCTGACTTTCTGAGCTTCCCTGGTGACTCAGATGATGAAGAATCCACCTGCAATGCAGGAGACCTGGGTTTGATTCCTGGGTTGGGAAGATCCCCCTGGAGAGGGAAATGGCAAACCACTCTAGTATTCTAGTCTGGAGAATTCCATGGACAAAGGAGCGTGGTGGGCTACAGTACATGGGGCCACAAAGAGCTGGACATGATTGAGCGACTTTCACTTTCTTTTTCTGACTTTCTGCCAAATTCATATCACAACATACAAAATTCTTTCACAGTCTCAGTCCCAACCACTTCTCCAGCATCTGTTCTTGCATATTCTTTTCTTCTTTTGTTGTGCTTAGTAAAATGTAAAATAATTATAAGCATAAGCCTCTTTCAAAGGAAAGGACTATGACCATTTGTAGAATGTTCTACTGAAAACTAAAACTTGAAAGAGTGAAGGAGGGTGAGGATCATTCTTACCTCTAGCAAGGGCTTCTAGAAAATCATCCTGATTGCCCATGAGACGGGAATCACCAAGGCAGGTAAGGCTTCTAGTAAAGATGTTTGGTTCCCTGAAAGTCATGAGGGAACCATCATTAAGGGGAGTGGGGTACATAATCCTATCCGCCAATAAAGTTAATGTAATAAAACCATTTGTCGTTCAAGAGTTGGAAGGTTGCCCAACTCCTAAGGATATGAATTAGCAGTGAGAAATAAGTGAGCTGCTTCACAAGAAGCAGACTCCAGAGTCAGTTCATTAAGTGTTCAAGGAGTTTCGAGTGCCTTAGCAGATGACTTCAGCCAGAAAAAGGTCAGTGTCAAGAACTGTGACTCTGGGAGCTCAGGTATGGGAGATTCTTAGCTAAGCATGACACGGAAGCAGTTAATTGCCCACCACTACAGACCTTCCTTCAAGGTTTCTTGGTGATGTGCACGGGCGTGAGCCAGAGGCAGGCCCGCAGAATCTGTCAAATTGACCAGTTGTCCACAGTGACATCATGTGGCTGCAAGAAGTAATGACAGTGTCTAACAAGTGTTCCTGACTAGCCTCAACTTTGAGGTCTTGTAAATTCCTAGAGTTCAAAAAATATCACGGCCAATTAAAAAGGAAGGTGCTGAACTCTGTCTAATTTGGCATGTGAGCTGATTCTGTTGTGGCTGTTGTTGTTAAAGTGAAGAATAAAAGGATAAAGATGTATGGACATAACCGTCTTCTAGTATATACTAGCAATTCAAACTGGGGGAAAAAATATTTGCAACTCTTATTACTGAAAGGGGCTTTTCTTAAAGGGGAATTTTTCTGAAGGCCTTGAAATCCCTTTCATAAAGGAAAATGTACAGGAAACTCTGGAATTCTATAGACTTGAAACCATTAGAGCTGTTCTGACTGATGTGAAAATTGGGGGGCTTGGAGTCCCTGTGATTCAATCTCCCCATCTGGTTTCTTTTCCCTTGACAGCAGCCTCAAAGCCCCTGCCTTCAACACACACACACACACACACACACACACACACACACACACACACACAGAATTCAAGACCCCTGCAGAATACAGTTTAAAACTCACTTTCTTGATGAAAGCCTGTGAAGAATTTGAATCAGAGAATGACATCTATACAGAGATCATCTGTGCAGGACAGAGAGTGTTTTAGAGGGTGTTTTTAAGGGTGTGGGGAGGACAAGGCAAGATTGAGGACAAGACAGCTGGCTTGCAAGAATTTCATCAAAGGACAGACAGGCCTTTCAACAGGTATAATGTCATGAATAATGTTAAAACATTCAGTTCAGTTCAGTTCAGTCGCTCAGTCATGTCCAACTCTTTGTGACCCCATGAATCATTAGTAAAACAAAAAACATGATAACTGAACTTCTCTGTAAATATAAAATCTGTTTGTAAATCATATCAAAAACATTCATTGGGTAAAAAATTCACTGGGAAGAGAAATAGTCTCTCAGTCCTAGTAGTAAAGGATTAATCTTTGACTACCTTGGAAATATGATTATCAAAAAGTTCTTAAACCAAACACTTTTTCTATTGAAAAGCTTGTTTTGTGCCAGGTTTTTTCTTAAAACTCAACTTGGAAATTTTATTTTCATCAAAATGAGCTTAAATTCTGCTGAGAACTAAAGAGTTGACCCTGCTGTGATTAACAGCCAATTCCAACTTAAGTGTCCATCAATGGAAGAATGGATAAAGAATTTGTGACATATATATATATATTCCTTCTCCTATATATGTATATACATACACACCCACACACAGTGGAATATTATTCAGTCATAAAAAAAACAGAAATTCTGCCATTTGTGACAATACAGATGAAGTTCGAAGGCATTATGCTAAGTGAAAAAAGTCAGAGAAAAGCAAATAATATATGATCTCACTTATACATGGAATCTAAAAAACAAAACAAAAACAAACTCAGAAAGAGAAATCAGACTTGTGGTTACCAGAGGTGGAAGGTGGGGTGAGGGGGAGATGAAGAAAAGTGAATAAAGATTGAAACTTTCTGCTCTAAGATGAGTAAGTACTAGGAACATAATGTACACCATGATGACTAAGATGTTATAACTGCTGTATGATATATAGGAAAGTCAGGAGAGTAAATCACGAATTCTCATTACAGCGAGATTTTTTTTTCTTTTTTTCTTTTTATTGTATCTATGAGATGATGCATGTTAGCTGAACCTATTATGGTAATCATCTCACATATATGCAAATCAAATCATCTTGCCATATCTCAAATTTATACAGTAAATTGTATACAGTAATTCTAGTAAAACTGGGGAGAGGAGGCTGGAGTGGAGGGAGAGTCATGTTTCCAAGATAACTTTTAGGAAAAAAATCTAATAAAAGAAATTCTTAGAAAAGTGCAGAATGTCTGCTGGGATAAAGAGAAAAAGCAAAGTTTCCAAGCAACTTTTGAGTAAAAATATGGTAGAAAACAAGGCTTTTAACAGAAAATGTTAAAAAAAACATTTTTAGCTTTTTTAACATTTTAAATGTTCTCATAAACATGATGTTTTCAAGATAGTTTGGGGAAAACACCTAGGGAAAAAAACAATATTTTAAATAGAACTATTCGTATGATCTTTCTTTCTGTCTTCTTCTTCTGGGACTCCTATAATTCGAATGTTGGAGCGTTTCATATTGTCCTGGAGGTCTCTGAGATTGTCCTCATTTCTTTTAATTCGTTTTTCTTGTTTCCTCTCTGATTCATTTATTTCTACCATTCTATCTTCTATTTCACTAATCCTATCTTCTGCCTCCGTTATTCTACTATTTGTTGCCTCCAGAGTGTTTCTGATCTCATTTATTGCGTTATTCATTATATTTTGACTCTTTTTTATTTCTTCTAGGTCCTTGTTAAACCTTTCTTGCATCTTCTCAATCCTTGTCTCTAGGCTATTTATCTGTGATTCCATTTTGATTTCAAGATTTTGGATCAAACAGAGATGTTATGGGGAGGGAGGTGGGAGGGGGGTTCATGTTTGGGAACGCATGTAAGAATTAAAGATTTTAAAATTAAAAAGATTAAAAATAATAATAATAAATAAATAGAACTATTCGGGACTTAATCCTGTTTGTGTTTCCCGAAATACTTTTGGGGGAATTGTAGCATAAAACACATTTTAACAGGGAAAATCAGAATTTAGGCAATAGGATGGCAACAAAGGACACAAACAGACCCAAGGGAGGGACTCTGAAATGGAGACGAAATTGTCCAAATGTGCTGAAAGTGGCATGGCCTTTATACCATGCCCCCTCCCCCTCAACCTTCCTGCAGTGAACAGGCAAAGAATGCCCACTGCCCCTACTCTGACGGGCAGTTCCTTTAATCCAGGGCAATTCCTGAAAAGTCCTGGGTTGTGAGCTCTCTGCAGTAGAAATGGGTATCTGAGTCTTGGGCAAGTTTCAAGGGATCTGGATAAGTGTTTGGCATCACTACTGGCAAAGAGCGTCAGCCAGAAATTCAGAGAGTTGAAGAAAAAATGTGGGACCACATAATAGAGAATCTTAGGTACATTAGAGCTTAACACTCTCTCACCACCTCAAGAATAGAAGTCCTCATGAAGATTTAAGCTCTCAAAAAGGCATCAAGGAAAGAGTGTTTCAGAATAGTTAAACAAGGAAAATGGAGGGAAGCTAAGAAAAGTCTTTTTATTCATTTCACCACCTGGAAAAGCGGACAAATTCCAAACCCACATGCTGTTGAAACACAAGTGATGACTTAGGATAACAAAAGCAAGTTAAGTCACAACTTGAGAAGCGAAAATCTGGGATTGCCCCAATGCAGCTGTGCTGTGCCTTGCACAGGATATAGAAGGAAATATTCACCTGGATCTGGGGCTGTCAGCCCACACTGAGTCCATCCGGGAGCTCAGGGCCGCAGCCTACACTGAATTCATCACTGGGATCGTTTACAAAGCTGTGGTGCTGCCTGAAACCACCTTTGGGGTTGGGGAAAGGAAACAGAACAGAGCGTAACCTGAAAGAGGTATTGAAGAAAGAAATCAGTGTTTTGTCTGCATGCCCACCAGATTCAAACAGTTCCATAAACTAGACATGAGCGTTTAACCTTCTAAAAGCTGGCAACCGCCGCTTAGTGAGTGAGGAAGGTGGTGTGTGTAGTGGAGAGTGTGTATTAGTCACTCAGACGTGTCTAACTCTTTGCAACCTCACGGACTGTAGACCGTCACGCTCCTCTGTCCATGGGAGTCTCCAGGCAAGAATACTGGGGTGGGTTGCCATTCCCTTCTCCAGGGGTCTTCCCGACCCAGGGATCGAACTTGGGTCTCCCGCACTGCAGGTGGATTCTTTACCACGGAGCCCCAGGGGAAGCCCATACAGTGGAGAGAGCTCATTCTTAAAAAGAAAAGAAAACGAAATGAGATTTCTTTTATTATATTTTTTGTTATTTATTCAGCTGTGCTGGGTCTTAGTTGTGGCATGCAGGATCTTTAGTTGTGGCATGCAAACTCTTAATTATGGCATGTGGGCTCTAGCTCCCCACCCAGGGACTGAACCCAGGACCTGGGTTCAGGAGCCCAGAGTCTTAGTCACTGGACTGCCAGGGATGTTCCAGAGAGATCTCATTCTTTAGATTCCAGGGAGATCTCATTCTTTCAGTTCAGTTCAGTTCAGTCGCTCAGTCGTGTCCAATTCTTTGCGACCCCCTGAAGCGCAGCACGCCAGGCCTCCCTGTCCATCACCAACTCCCGGAGTTCACTCAGACTCATGTCCATCGAGTCAGTGTTTAGATATCATCCGAAGTAATTTGAAACACAGCTTCACCACTACTAGTGACCTGGGGCTTATTAGCGTCTCTGAAAGGCAGTCTTCTTGGTAATCAGGTGGTGAGCAAAGCAGATGCGTGCATGCTTATGTCAGTGGCTGTTGTCGTCATTATCACTGTCATTACCACTGCCATTCCACAGTCCCCAGAGCTCACGGTCCAAGGGTAGTGACCTGCAGAACCCAAAGTTGTTCTGGTCTCTATTTAAGAATGAAGATGATGGAAGTCACGGCAGTCGTTCATGCATAAGTATTAGTCTCTCAGTTGTGTCTGACTCTTTGCAACCCACAGACTGACTCCCACTGCCCGGCTCTTCTGTCCATAGGATTCTCCAGGCAAGAATACTAGATTGGGTTGCCATGCCCTCCTTGAGGGGATCTTCCTGACCCAGGGATCATTCATGCATAAGCAAGCACCTATTTCTAGTACAGTCTAGAAATGTGTAATTTACTTAAAACTAACTCACTGCTTTTAATTTTAGAAAGAAAGTGAAAAGTCATGTCTGTTGACACCAAGACAGAGTTCTGTTTGAAGTGAAATATCACTCCTGTGAATCTTCTCAAAAAGGGTAACAAGGTCAAGGTGCCAGGGGAGAGTCCAGCCCACAGAGTCTCTGCTCATCGGCAAGAGCTGCACCCATAGGGCAACTTCACAACCCTTTTTGTCTCATAGTTCAGACAAAAGCTAGCTGAAGAAGAGGAAAAAATATGAAAGGGGCTTATAAGTGATGAGGAAAATATAATTTCTTTCTGTGGAAAAACAACTGAACTAAGAAAAAATAAGTAACATGCCCTCTTTGTGACAATATGCAGTGCACATCTACATTACACATGAACCAGACCTCCTCAAAGCAGGTGGTTAAAATCAATCTTGGAAAAAGATTGGCCCCTTTCTTCAGACACCAGCATTGTCATTTATTTTGCACGCATAGGAGAAGGCCGTGGAGCAGAAAACAGAAAGGCATGCTGGCCTCACCTGAAGTGGGTGTGGTCTCCTTCCGGGGCACCAGTCCTCATGTGGGCCTCAAGTCAGCAGTGGGCAGGGGCAGGCAATGTGGGACAGCAGACCCATCTTCTAAAGGGCATGTGCAGAAAGCACACTCTCTGCAACAGCGAAGTGCAGAAAGGAAGCGCTATAACAGGCATCCTCTCTATCACATTTGTACCTAGTGTTAGTGCTAAAAACAGGTCTATTTTAAGAGGGAGTTCTTTATTAACTAACTAAGTATTCCTCCTAAGATCTTCCCCTATAGCATGACTCTATGGCACGTTAAAATGAAATACCAAAGCACAAGAAACAAAAGGAAAAACAGATAAATTGTACTTCATCAAAATTTAAAACTTGTGCTTCAAATGACACCATCAAAAAAGTAGAGAGACAGCCCATTGAATGCGAGACACTATTTGCAAATTATACATCTGATAACAGACTTGTATTTAGGATACATAAAGAACTTGTCAGCTCAATAATTAAAAAGACAAGCAAGTCAATAATAACTGTGCAAAGGATTTGCATAGACGTTTCTCCTAAGAAGATGTACAAATGGCCAATAACCACATGAAAAGACAAATATTTATTTAGCCATCAGGGAGATACAAGTCAAAATCACATTGAGCTATCATTCCTTACCCACTAGAATGGTTATAACCAAAAAGGTAGATGATAAGTGTTGGTGAGCAAGTAGAGAAATTGGAACTTTCTCACTGCTGTAACAGGAGGGAAAGGGGCAGGGCACAACTTTTGAAAGAATGACACAGCCCAAGGACACAACATAAAACCGACCAGATCAAATGGGACCAAGATGGCAGACAGGACTAGACCTTGATCCTCAATCAGCAAGTGAAATGACACACCCAGAGGTGTCATGACAGTTTCAAGGCACTGTTAAAAGACCAAGGGGTGGGTGGTGGCCCAAATCCTGGAAATCTCTGCCCCTTCCCCAAAATAGTTGGAATAATCCTCCCACTCATTAGCATATGAAATTACCCAGCATAAATACTAACCATGCCAAATTTCAGGGCCACGCTTGCCCTCTGCGATGGCCCACGCTCTGTCTGTGGAGTGTGCTTCTCTCTGCATCTGAATAAACCCACTTCTTGCCTATCACTTTGTCTGTCACTGAATTATTTCAGCAATGAGACATCAAGAACCTGAGCTTCATTAGGTCCTGAAACCAGGTACCATGGGTTTTGGCTGGGTTTGAGTCCCAGCACGTGGGTTCAAGTCTCAATCTGTAGTAAACGGTTTCAGTGCCACTGGTATTATAAACAGTACAGTCACTTAGGAAGGGCAACCCAGGTCGCTCGGTGGTAAACAATCTGCCTACCAATGCAGGAGATGCAGATTTGATCTCTGTCTTGGGAAGATCCCCTGGAGAAGGGAATGCTGACACAATCCAGTATTCTGGCCTAGAGAATTCCATGGAGAGAGGAGCATAGCAGGCTACAGTCCAAAGGGTCACAAAGAGTTAGACACGACTGAGCACACAAGCACACATACAATCATAGCAACATCATTCATAAAAGTCAAAAAGTGAAAACAAATGTCCGTCATTTGCATTTGATGCATAAAATGGAATGTTCAGTTCAGCCACTCAGTCCAACTCTTCACGACCCCATGGATCACATCACGCCAGGCCTCCCTGTCCATCACCAACTCCCAGAGTCTACTCAAACTCATGTCCATTGAGTCAGTGGTGCCATCCAACCATCTCATCCTCTGTCATCCCCTTCTCCTCCTGCCTTCAATCTTTCCCAGCATCAGGATCTTTTCTAACGAGTCAGCTCTTCGCATCAGGTGGCCAAAGTATTGGAGTTTCAGCTTCAACATCAGTCCTTCCGATGAACACCCAGGACTCATCTCCTTTAGGATAAACTGGTTGTATCTCCTTGCAGTCCAAGGGACTCTCAAGAGTCTTCTCCAACACCACAGTTCAAAAGCATCAATTCTTCAGCACTCAGCTTTCTTTATAGTCCAACTGTCATATCCATACATGACTACTGGAAAAACCATAGCCTTGACTAGACAGACCTTTGTTGGCAAACTGATGTCTTTGCTTCTTAATATGCTGTCTAGGTTGGTCATAACTTTCCTTCCAAGGAGTAAGTGTCTTTTAATTCCATGGCTGCAATCACCATCTGCAGTGATTTTGGAGCCCAGAAAAATAAAGTCAGCCACTGTTTCCACTGTTTCCCCATCTATTTGCCATGAAGTGATGGGACTGGATACCATGATCTTAGTTTTCTGAATGATGAGCTTTAAGCCAACTTTTTCACTCTCCTCTTTCACTTTCATTAAGAGGCTCTTTAGTTCTTCACTTTCTGCCATAAGGGTGGTGTCATCTGCATATCTGAGGTTATTGATATTTCTCCTGGCAATCTTGATTCCAGCTTGTGCTTCATCCAGCCCAGAGTTTCTCATGATATACTCTGCATATAAGTTAAATAAGCAGAGTGACAATATACAGCCTTGACGTACTCCTTTCCCAATTTGGAACCAGTCTTTGTTCCATGTCCAGTTCTAACTGTTGCTTCTTGACCTGCATCTAGGTTTCTCAAGAGGCAGGTCAGGTGGTCTGGTATTCCCATCTCTTTCAGAATTTTCCACAATTTATTGTGATCCACACAATCAAAGGCTTTGGCATAGTCAATAAAACAGAAATAGATGTTTTTATGGAACTCTCTTGCTTTTTCGATGATCCAGCGGATGTTGGCAATTTGATCTCTGGTTCCTCTGCCTTTTCTAAAACCAGTTTCAACATCTGGAAGTTCATGGTTCACATACTGCTGAAGCCTGGCTTGGAGAACTTTGAGCTTTACTTTACTAGCATGTGAGATGAATGCAACTGTACGGTCGTTTGGGCATTCTTTAGCATTGCCTTTCTTTGGGATTGGAATGAAAACTGACCTTTTCCAGCCCTGTTGAGTTTTCCAAATTTGCTGGCATATTGAGTGCAGCACTTTCACAGCATCTTCTTTTATGGAATGATTTTGTCAACAAAAAGTAATAAAGTACTAATGAAAGGTTGTTGCTGAATTGTGAAAGATGCTGGGATTATTGGCCTCTGGAGGAGAGGAATTCAATCTGGGGCCAGTGATGAGGCTTGATCACTCAGAGCTTTTGTATAATAAACTTTTATTAAAGTATAAAAGAGATAGAGAAAGCTTCTGACATAAACATCAGAAGGGGGCAGAAAGAGTGCCCCCCTGCTAGCCTTTAGCATTATGTTATATGCCTAGCAGCAGGCTGCTAATTAGAGAAAGGAAATGTCTCAAAACTCAGAGTGGCACCAGGCCCCTCACCCACAACATGCATTTTGAGATAACATTGGACAAGGTGAGTCATCCCGGGCCATAAAACAATTGACATGTATCTTGAAGAAAGGCAGGTTTCCAAGCAAATATATAGTTTCATTAACTTAGATTAGGAGAACAATCGTATGAGTAAAATATACTGGTTTGTTGAGCCCTTATGGGTTCTGAGTCTTGAGCAGAACTGACTTGAAGAAAGACAGAGTCTAGGGTAAATACATAATTCATCAACATAGCTTAAGAAAAACATTTCCGTAAGAAAAATGCATTGGTTAGCTCAAGGTTTCAGAAAAGTTAAGTTCAGGTAGAACCAGGAGTCATCATTGCAACACTGAATTTTAAAAGAAATCTCCTTTTAATTTTATATAGAAAAGGGAAAAAAAATCTGACACTTGTAGTTTGTTTCCTCCTGCCACTTATGAGAGAAATAAAAAATAGTCTGACACTTTCAGCCTATTTCCTCCATTTGAAGACCCCTAGCCTTCCTGCCTGTTACCCTCTCTCTAATACATGCTATACTGTGGATGAACCTTGAAAACTTATGTTAAGTGAAAAAAAAAATCAGACACAAGCAACCTCATATTGTATGACTCCACGAATAAAGTCCAGAGTGGGCAAATTTTAAAAGACTTAAAGTAGATGAGAGGTTGCTGAGAGTTTGACCAGGCTGGAGGAGAGTGAGGAGTGACCGCTAATGAGTTAATGAATGCAGGGTTTCTTTGAGGCTGGTGGGGACGGTTGATAAAAATGGTCCAAAATTAAGTAGTGTTCATGGTTGCATAGCTGCAAATATACAATCATTGACTTGTACAGTTTAAATGGATGAATTGTGTGTGAATTATACCTTGGTAAAGCTGTTACCAAAAAAATAATTTTTAATCAAAGATCATTGTGTTGCTGTAACAAGATAAAAAAAAGGTATTAAATATTGGTATGTCCTATTATCAATTTATTAGAAATACTGAGCATCTGCTGTATACAAACCACTATCAGTAAAATTATGGAGGAAATGTAGATAACAATAGAAAAAGCCATTCTCTAATGTTCACAGGAGTATTTCAACATGTACTTTGCAGGCCTGATAAACAAAAATGTCTCCACTATGTAGGCATTTATTTGATTTTTTAAGTGAAGAAGAACAATCAAATTGTATGAAATTAAAAAGTTAATTGGTCAGTTTTAGGCTCTATTTTGTCGGGGGGGAAAACGTTCATAAACACAAGCCCATGATCAGATTCTATTAAAATTCTTTTGGAATATCAGAGCAAATGGGTTGCCAGAGGATGTTTCCACACATAATTAAATACTACTCTTTTAACAAATGACTTATTTATAGCTGTAGACTCTTTGTTGGGGAAAGGCAAACTAATATTTCAGTTCTAAGAAGTTCCTAACACTTTAGCTTCCGTCTACTATGTCAGGGGTAAAAAAAAAAAAAAAAAAAAAAAAAAAAAAAAAATTAGTCGACAGAGTGAGTGTACCTTATAAGGTGAGAATCTAAGATGGATTCATTCTTCTTCTAATAGTGAAGTAAAAACATCCCAGATATCTCTATTCAATGAGCATCGGGACAATATCCAACCCTCAGAGAAACTGAAAATTCTGCTCAATGACAACATATTATTCAACTCACCAGGGCAATTTAAGGTAACACAATGTGACTCAGATCTAAGCAAGAAAATGTGTCAAGGGAAAGCATTTTTTCCTTAAGAAATACCTGCTGGAGAAATAAAGACGCAGACATAGAGAATAAATATATGGATACCAAGGGGGGAAAGGGGAAGTAGGATGAAGTGAGAGGTTGGGATTCACGTATATACACTATTGATACTATGCATAAAATAGATAACTAATGGCCTCAAAGAGTAGGACATTGAACAACTGAAGTGCTGAATGAGAAGCTACTTTATCCCACAGGGAACTCAGGGCCCTGTGGTGATCTAGTGTCAGTCTCTCAGTTCAGTTCAGTCACTCAGTCGTGTCCGACTCTTTGTGACCCCATGAATTGCAGCACGCCAGGCCTCCCTGTCCATCACCAACTCCCAGAGTTCACTCAGACTCACGTCCATCGAGTCAGTGATGCTGTCCAGCCATCTCATCCTCTGTCGTCCCCTTCTCCTCCTGCCCCCAGTCCCTCCCAGCATCAGACTCTTTAGGACCCCATGGACTATAGGCCACCAAGCTCCTCTGTCCATGGAATTTTCCAGGCAAGAATACTGGAAGGGGTTGCCATTTCCTCCTCCAGGGGATCTCCCCAACCCAGGGATTGAACCCAGGTCTCCTGCATTGCAGGCAGATTCTTTACCATCTGAACCAGCAAGGAAACCCTAAACAGGAAGGAAATCCAAAACAGAGGGGACATACATATGCATACAACTGACTCACTTTGCTGTACAGCAGAAACTCACATAACACTGTAGAGCAAATACACTCCAATAAAAATTTAAAATAAAATTTTTAAAAAGCAAAAAATAAAAAAGAAATACCTGCTGGCAATTGAAATAGAAAATATAAAATGCATGTCAAACTGTGAGAATATTTAGAGAATTACCCCAACTGATTCTGTAACCATGTGCAAATTAGCTCCCTTCCAGACCTTACAGGGGCAATTTCCAAAGGCTTCAAGCCAGATACATGGCTTAATGGGAGAAGGTAGTAGTTTTAATTTTAGGATATACATAATTTATAAAATAAAACTGTCAACTATATATAATGTGTTATACATAGCATGGTCTAGTTGAAAATCTTATTAGGCCTTTCTACCAGCTGAGTGTGCAATTCTGTTTCCCCTGAAAGCCCCTCCAGTGCCCTCACAGCAACATATCCTCTCACACATCCTTCATGGTAGACTGGACGCAAATGACACAGCATTCTCTTTATATCACCGTGTGCTAGTTGGTAATTTGAGATGCAAAATTAATGGAAGGGAAAGAAAAATTCAAACTGACTGCCAGATCTCATCTCTTTATAATTTCATATTTGCAATTTTACCTAAGCAGTGATTTTGCTCAAAAGAGAAGTCTGAAGGTTCTAATACAGATTTTTTTTTTTTTTTTTAAGAATCTAAGTGGGAACTGGTCCCACACCTGTTCAGTGTTACAAAGATTCACTCTGCTTGGTCATTTCACATCTTTAATTAGCTCCCCTCTGAGCCTCAACAACCAAACTGAGCTCATCCCCATAAAATACCCAGAAAAGATTTCATTGGAGTCTAAACTAAACAATAATTGGTTTCTGGTTCCCAGACGGGGCTCAGTGGACTCTGGCAGCCCCGAGTGTCCTTCATTAGCAAGGCTGAGTAGACCCACTTTGAAGGTCTTTGGGGGGAAGGAACTCTGAGACCAAGTCCAGCATCTTCCCAGCACTGGTGGGAATTTAGTAAATGCTTCCCAGGATGATCCCCTGCTGCGTGGACTTCTCCATGACATCTGCTGCTGTCTCTGGTAAGTGATCACAGCAGCAAAGGGTATTTAATTTAAAATGAGTGGTAAAATGGAGACTACCAGCGTCTAGGGTGGGGAAATGAGATGTTGTCCAAGAGTACAGACTTGCATCAGTAGTAAATCCTAGAGATCATTAGCTCTCTGGCCTAGTGAATATAGACAACAATATTGTATTGTAATAATCTAACTACCTAAAAGACCAGATCTTAATTATTCCAGCTCCTCCCCAAAGAAATAACTATGTGATATGATATATAAATCATAAACATTGATATGGGCTTCCCTGGTGGCTCAGATGGTAAAGCGTCTGCCTGCTTTTACATTGATATGTAAAAATTGATGTATAAGTATATAAATTTATATGATACATAAATATATAATTTGTCAAGTCAACATGTTACATATTTATAGTAACACAATGTTACATGTCAAACATGTTTCAATTTTTTTTTTAATATTGGAGGTTCTTCTTCCTATAACTTTGAAACTATTTGGCCTAAACATTTCTTAGGATGCACTCAGAATAGAACCTACTGGTCCCAAATTCTCCAGAGAGAAGTTCTGCTCTGACAAGTTGGGAAAGAAGAGAAAAAAAGAAAAGAAATAAATAATTCTTAAGCCTTTAAGTAGAAGAACACATTATGTTCTCCTCTTACTTAAACTTTATTCCAAACCTGTGAGATGTGACATTATTATCCACCCAAAGACAGGCTTTGGATGAAGGGAGAAGGGGACGATAGAGGATGAGATGGTTGGATGGCATCACCGACTCAATGGACGTAAGTTTGAGTAAGCTCCGGGAGTTGGTGATGAACAGGGAAGCCTGGCGTGCTGCAGTCCGTGGGGTCTCAAAGAGTGACTGAGCGACTGAACTGAACTGAAAAACACTCTAAGGTGTGGAAAGTGAGTCCCCAGGTCAAATAATTGACCCAAGGCCACAGAGTGGCTCCGGTGGTAAAGAATCTCCCTACAATGCAGGAGACTTGGGCTCAATCCTTGAGTCAGGAAGATCCCATGGAGCAGGAAATGGCTACCCACTCCAGTATTATTGCCTGAAAAATCCCACGGACAGAGGAGCCTGGTCGGCTCTAGTCCATGGAGTCTCAAAGAGTTGGACACAACTGAGCAACAGTGATTATCTGAGAGAGCAGGATAGCCGGTCTCTAAAGCGCTGGTCCTTGGCTTCCTCAAGGTCATGGCCTTCTCTGAGGATCTGGTGACAGCTAAAGAGTGCTCCACACGTATGTTATACAAGCAAATCCAAGAGGCCAGTCACCGCTTGAAGCCCAGCTCAGGCCCTATAGAAATCCAAATCCCAAAGCTTCTCTCTTTCTATAGAAGTCCCACTGGACAAGCCTGGGGAGCAGGGCAAGGGAGTCACCCAACATTTAAAACATCTATTTTCTCTCTTCGGACAAAGGAGCCTGGCAGGCTACAATCCATCGGGTCGCCAAGAGTCAGACACAGCTGAAGCAATTTAGCATGCATGCACAGAAAATCTTTTCATCAATCTCCTATGTTATTTCATAAATTCCTTATGAATCCTTTTCTACTGAGCAGGATTGTGAGCAGAAATGACTTGTGAAGTGAAAGTCGCTCAGTCATGTCTGACTCTGAAACCCCATAGACTATACATCCATGGAATTCTCCAGGCCAGAATACTGGAGTGGATAGCTGTTCCCTTCTCCAGGGGACCTTCCCAACCCAGGGACTGAACCCAGGTCTCCTGCATTGCAGGCTGATTCTTTACCAGCTGAGCTACCTTGAGGAGAACAAACACTTAAATGACTTCAAAAGCTACTCATCAGCTTCCTGTGTTGTTTTCCAGATTCCCTCCAGCCATCCCACTTCTGAGTGTTTATCCAAAAGAACTGAAAACAGAGAATCTGCACTTCCATGTCCACAAGAGAAAAGGGGACAACCCAAATGTCCATGAATAGATGAATGGACAAAGCAGATGTGGTCTACACATACAATGAAATATTATTCAGGCTTAAAAATGATGGAAATCCTGCCATTTGCTACAACAGCAGTGAACCCTGAGGACTTTATGCTAAACAATACACTTGGGGAGTATAAACAAACACACTCCTGGGCCTCTGAGCAGCTGCCTGTGGAGAATGTAACACCCAGAGACAGCAACAGAAGAGTCCCTGGAGGAGGAAATGGCAACCCACTCCAGCCTCCTTGCCTGGAAAATCCCAAGGACAGAGAAACCTGGCGGCCTACAGTTCATGGGGTTGCAAAAGAGTGGTTAGCAACTAAACAACAGCAACATCCCTTTTATTGAACAGACAGTTTCCCCTTTGTAAACTAATATAAACATGGTTGAAAATGCACTAAGATACTTACTACTAACTTACACTTTGGATGACTGCTCTTCAGGGCAGACCATGGTCTGAGCCCCTGCTGACCAGGTCCTAAGGAAATCTCCTTCCCACAGTTCTCTAGGGGCTCGGCAGGCTTACCTCCCACCCAACTCTACCCACCTCCAGCAAGGTTAAACTACTCAGAGTTTCTTCTGAACAATGGACCCCTGTTTTGCTTTCCTCATATCATATATTTTAGAAAATTTGCAATCAAATATTCTTTCTCTGCCCCTGGGGGATGTAAAACTTCTCCCAGCTTCTTGCTGGTTTAAAAAGCAGAGACAACACTTTGCCTACAAATGTCCATATAGTCAAAAGTATGGTCTTTCAGTAGTCATATACAGATGTGAGTAGGACCATAAAGAAGGCTGACCACCAAAGAATTGATCCTTTCAAACTGTGATGCTGGAGAAGACTCTTGAGAGAGTCCCTTGGACAGCAAGCAGATCAAACCAGTCAATCCTACAGGAAATCAACCCTGAATATTCATTAGAAGGACTGATGCTGAAGGTGAAGCTCCAATACTCTGGCCACCGGATGGGAAGAGCCAACTCCTTGGAAAAGACCTGATGCTGGGAAAGACTGAAGGCAGGAGGAGGAAACAACAGGATGAGATGGTTGGATGGCATCACCGACTCAATGGACATGAGTTTGAGCAAACTCTGGGAGATGGTGAAGGACAGGGAGGCCTGGCATGCTGCAGTCCATAGGGTCGTAAAGAGTCAGACATAACTGGGCGACTGAAAAAAAAAAAATACTTGCCAGTTTTACAGCCCAGGAATGTCTTTCTCAAAGATCAGGGAGCCATTCCTTTGATATATCATCAAGGAAGATAAAACCCCTGTCTCCCAGGCCCTCATTAGGTAAAAGCTTGACTTCAATAAGCACCAGTTAGTAAACCCTGATGTCCTAATCCCACAGGCAAGCTTCCTCCCTAATGGCCTTCAGGACTTTTCCAGCTGGTCACTCTAGCACCTCAACGCCCCCATCTTTCGCCTGAATAGGGTTGGGGGTGAAGCTCTCTCCCCTCTTGCAATTATCTTCCATAACGTTTTCTTTACCTATTTAAATCCATTGGGTGCAATTTTTCTTTGTCACCACACCTCTCCAAAACCACCACCTCCATTTTTTAAAGGGCCTTCTTTTTTACCACTAGAATCAGAATAAAATAATGGGTGAGGAATAAATTTACTGAAACATGAAGAAATGCATTTAATATCTTTAAATTTAAAAACCATGACTTTCACGTGCAGACACACACTATATACATGAACACACAGCCTGCAAATGTATCACACCAGTGAAGTTTAAAAACAGGCTTAGAAAAGTCAGTAAGGGCGTACACCAAGATGATAGAAACAGTCCTGTCTATGCAGCAAGATAATGGGATTTCCCTTTTCTTCTATAAGTTGTATTTTCTAAATTTTCTGTGAAGAATTGCATTTTGGAGATAAACTTTTTAAATAAGGACAGGAGAAAGAAGTTCTCAAATAATAAAAGGAGACTCAGACTTTCTATTCTTAAAAATAATCCCACCAACTTTTTTTTTTTTTTTTTTTTTCCTTTTTACCAGCTTTCCTCCTAAGCGCTAAGGGTGGGAAACAAAAACTATTAATGCTAACAAGAAATACTATGAGTGCAGTTGCTGCTTTGAGTTCTGGTTTCTGGTTCCTGGAAATTTCTTTAAAAACTAAAGCCTTTCTACTCTTCTCCTCCTGCAGGGTGAGTCCATCCAGGACTCAGTCCTTGGGTCCTACGCCCACCTCTGTCCCAGAGAAGTGAGCCTCACACAAAGAGTATCTGCTTTCAGTTCTGTAGGAAAAAATAAAGCTTCCCCAAGCCCCTTGAAGAGGCTGCCACCCACTGCAGTGCGTAGTTTACATTCCACACGCCGGAGGAGTATTAAAGAGGATCCCCACCATCTCATCCTCAAAGTTCACAGGAACTCTGGCCACTTGAGTCATTCTGTCCCGCTCAGGCGAGAGAAATGAATGCTTAGGGGTGTGAGCATGTATTCCCAGAGAAAGAGAACTTGGTGCCCATTAAGGTTAAACTTAAAACAAGTCAATATTCGTCTGCAGGAAAGAAAGGGAGGAGGATGAGAGGAAGGGAAAGAACACTTCTTAGAAACATCTATATTAAGTCCACAGGAGCCTATTTGATCTGATCAAATTTGATTTGATCTTTGTGTTTCAGAGACAAGACTCCTGGGTGCTGCTATACCTAACTGTTCAAAGAGAGCCCCCTGCAGCTTAAGTGGGACACAGACTAATTAGTGCTCTGAAAGAAACAATCAAACTGCATGGGGATTAAACAATACTTACAAGGAGAAACTGGGGAGGTATTAATCTCTCTAATAGGAAAAGGGAATAAGTCTTTGGCAAGGCAACACTTTCAGTGAGGAAAGACAATTATTCAGAATGCATCTGAAAACCAGAAAATCCTAACTGAAAAGATGGAAATATTTGTATTGAAAAGACAATGTCACCTGAGTCCTTGTCCTAGAAGACGCCAGGTGGCCCAGTAGCAGGGTCTCCTAAGGAGAAAGACGCACTGAAGAGTTACCTAGACCCCCTGACCAACCTCTTGGTGCCAGATGTGTTTAAGAATTCTGTATTGGTGGATTTTAGGAAAAAATTCTGATGCGTAATCAACAGCATTATGTAACTTTTCCATTGAGGTCTGAGTACACCATCCCATTTTTCTTGAGCAAAACACAAGAAACTAACACTATGTAGGAGAAATCAAGGATATAAATATTGAGTTGGTCAAAACGTTAATTCAGGTTTTCCATAAGATGTAACGGAAAAACCCAAATGGACATTTTGAGCCATCCCAACAGACTCATATCCATTTAAGTTTGCTGCCAGATGGGTCATGGAAAAAAAGAATTCAGTGTCACAGAGTTGGCGGTATCAGAAATGTGCAGGTGTGACTGTGAACCTGTATTTTGTAATGCGTCTGTCTTTCTCATGAGAGACCAAGAACCATGCCTTGAGTGATCATCCCCAGTACCTGGCTTATTATGACTGGTGCTCAGCAAGGGTGTTACATTCCACTGATTAATTCTTAGTCTCAAGTGAAGAGTGAAAGTGAAATTCACTCAGTTGTGTCCAACTCTGCAACCCAGTGGACTATTTAGTCCCTGGAAGTCTCCAGGCCAGAATCCTGGAGTGGGTAGCCTTTCCCTTCTCCAGGGGATCTTCCCAGTCCAAGGACTGAACCCAGGTCTCCTGCATTGCAGGCTGATTCTTTACCAGCTGAGCCACAGGGAAGCCCTGAATGGCTGGTTTCAAGTTATCCACTCCTTCATCAAGCCGAGCCTCTCGCATTTGCTAACGGCCTTACCCTAAAGCTTTGGAAGCCCAAGGAGACCCAAACTGCAAAAGTAAAGGTGACAAAAGTTAAAGACAAAGCAATTTTTCTGCCTAATAGTAACTTCCCCAATTCGAAGCACTACCACCAAATTAACTGCCTAGGGATGATAAAGACCAAGAAGTAGGTTTTTGATATACTACCCATTTTTAGGGATTTGAAAGCAGTGTTCAAGAAAACCCTGATAAAATGTCCAGGGTCCTATCTGGAGAAAGGAGTCCTCATCGTTAATGCCTCTGCCTTTGAATGCCTTGGGGCTTCCCTGGTGGCTTAGATGGTAAAGAGTCTGCCTGCAATGCAGGAGAGCTGAGTTCTATTCCTGGGTCAGGAAGAGCCCCTGTAGAAGGAAGCGGCAACCCAGTCCAGTATTCTTGCCTGGGGAATTCCATAGACAGAGGAGCCTGGAGGGCTACAGTCCATCGGGTCACAAAGAATCGGACACAACTGAGTGACTAACACTTGAACGTACCAGCCTGGAAGCAGAGGTATGCTAAAGGTGGAGTAGGAACAGGTTTCACCACATTCCCATGGCAGACAGGATTTCAATCCACAATTCTCTTCCGGGCCAGGTTTCCGTGCAGTGGCCTCCCCAAGCCTCCACCTCTCCCACTCACCACTGCCAACAGGAACAACCAAAACAGACCTGCCTCCTCTTTGTCTCCGTGGGAGTCACCGGAGGTCTGGAAATAGATGTGCTGAGCTGTTCTCTGGATCCTGGGTCCTTCAGCATTCGGGACAAGGTCACCCCACGTTCTCTGTGGTATTGGCAGTATAATTAGTCTTATCTTTCACTCTCTGAGGAATAAAGTGTAACTTTAAGCCACAGAGGAAAAATGGATTTAAAATTAAACATCTGAAGTAACAAGGACATCAGAAAAGGCAGCCACAAATAGAGCATCAGCATTCAAACACCCAGGCCAACTGGGTATTTCAGTAATTAGCTAACACCATGGCTAGCTAGTCCTTTGACATCCAGAAATGGCCTGATCCAGAAAACTCAATTTAAAGAAATTTCAATGTGGAAACAAATGCATTCATTCTCTAATGACAATGATTACAATTTTTAAAGTCATCCCTAGTTGGCTTTACATAATAATGCCTCAAGTGTGTTTATGATTTTACTTTTTTAAGTTATTTACGGTACACAGTTATTAAAAAAAAAAAAAACAGAAATCAAACAATAAAATAGATTATACAAGGGAAGTCTCTGATCTCACTCTTATCCCAAAGACCCTCAATTCCTCTTTTCAGAGGAAACCACTATGACTACTTTTTGGATTTTTCCAGAAATAGTCTCTACATAATAAAAGACTATATCACTTTTAAAATATAAAGCCTATCACAGTATGCATACTAATGCCACACCTTCCTCCCAAATGCATTCTATTAGTTTTGGACTTCCCTGGTGGTGCAGTGACTGAGAATCTGTGCTTCCAATGCAGGGGCCTGGGTTCAATCCCTGATCAGGGAACTAGACATACCTGCTACAGCTAAGAGTTTGCATGCTGTAACTAAAATGTCCCACATGCCACAACTAAGACTCAGCACAAATAGATAAATAATGCAAATAAATATAAAATAAAACAAAAGCTATTAGTGTTCAGCATGCCTCTGTCCTCTGCAGTGTACACCGGCATTCAGAATTCTTCAGGCTTCCAATGCCGCCCTCAGCTCTGTATTCAGGGCTTCTTCACTAACCCCCATAGATGCTGCTGAGTGAGGAATTAAATACCCAACAGGGATATATTGAAATCCTACCCACCAGAACCTGTGAGACCTTATTTTGGAAACAGAGTCTTTGAAAATATCATTAATGTGTAAGTTAGTTTGAGGTTATATTGGAGCAGGGTGAGCCCTTAATCCAACTTGACTATTGTCTTTATAAGAAAAGGAGAAGAAATGTAGTGACATCCAGGCACAAATGGAAGACAACGTGAAGAGAAACAGGGAGATGCCCTGTGATAATGGAGAAAGAGACTGGATGGTAAAGAATCTGCCGGCAATGAGGGAGACCTGGGTTCAATCCCTGGGTTGAGAAGATCCCCTGGAGAAGGAAATGGCAACCCACTCCAATATTCTTGCCTGGAGAATCCCCACAGACAGTGGAGCCTGGTGGGCTAGAGTCTGTGGGGTTGCAAAGAGTCAGACATGACTGAGCAACTAAGCACCCACAAGCCAAGGAGGATCAGGGATTGTCAGAGGCATCAGATGCTGGAAGGGAGGCATAGAACAGTTCTCCTCTAGAGCCTTCAGAGGCAGCAGGGCCCTACTCACACCTTCATCTTGGATTTCTGGCCTCTGGAACAGTGAAAGAATACGTGTCTGCTCTTCTAAGTCATGTCCTTGGTGGTACGTTGTTACAGCAACCCTAGGAAACTACTGATGCATAGGGCTGACTCATTAGAAAAGACTCTGATTCCAGGAAAGATTGAAGGCAGGAGGAGGCGAGGACAACAGAGGATGAGATGGTTGGATGGCATCATCGACTCGATGAACATGAGTACGAGCAAGCTCCAGGAGATGGTGAAGGACAGGGGAGCATGATATGCTGCAGCCCATGGGGTCACAAAGAGTTGAACACAACTGAGCGACTGAACTGAACTCAGGAAACTAATACACAAATGCCACTGAGCTTTAATTCTTCCCTAATCGTTTCCACCCTAACAAGTAACAGCTGCCTTCTTTTCTTTTTTCTCGCCCACCTCCTACAACCCTCCTCAGCTCAGCTGAGTGGCTCTCCCTCCAAACCCCTCTGTGAACTGCATCATCGAGTCTGCTTTGATCTCTGACCTCTCTGGTTATCTGTCCTCTGCACAACAGTTCCCTTGTCGAGTCTGCTTTGATCTCAGACCTCTCTGGTCGTCTGTCCTCTGCACAACTCTTCCCTTGAATCCCGTTGCCTCATGTGTACCTATACTTTGTCCTCAACTGGCCTGAAATTCCTTGTGTATAAAATCTGTGTTTTATTTTCTCTTGATCTGGCATGGGCTCACAGTATGTATAAACAAGCAATCCCTGACCTGATAGTATTAAAGAGTTATTAACTTCAAGAAATTATTTCAAAAAAAGGTACTCTGTGACTTCATTAGGCATTCCAAAGCATGTTCAATGTCTCTCATCTAATACAATGAGAGAAGGTATTAAAAAGGTATTTTATTCTTTACTGTATTTTGAAAGCAAAATGGATATTGTTAATAATGTGAAATTCAAGATAGGATAATCACTAGAAAGTTTGCTATTACAAAAGTGCAAATTAAATGCTAATGTGTAAAGTGACACATGAAAACCAAATGTAAATTTCCAGAAATACATCTTTTTTAATAAGACAATACCTCATTTTTTATAATCTGCAGAAAAGGAAACTAAAATGATGATTAAAGGACAACATTAATGGAACTCTAAAAGGCAACTGTCCCAGCAGTTCTGAGGCAGCCAACTATCTTATAGATGCTTATAGATGCTGCTGGAAGAAGGAAGCTGGGTGGACATTTATCAGTAGACTAGTACTCATGACCAGCTGATTTACCTAGATACGAACCTCCTTCTCACTGAATTATTTTAGGAGTAGTGCAGATCCTAGAATATATACTGTTAGAGACAGAAAGGACCTTAAGATTCAGTATCATTCAAACTCTTAACCTATATAGAAACCTGGCCACTTGCTCCTTGACTTGCCATCAAATCTTTGCCTGAATACAGCTGACAACCAGAAACTCTCTTCTGAAGGGCATCTATTCCATGGCTGAGTTTGGAGGGGAAAAGTTAGATTTCACATTAGGCCCCTGGAATCTGTTCCAATTGGTGGATCCTGAAGGAAAATGCCTACAGAGAGGCTTCTCAACTCTGTCTCCTTGCCCTCAACTTTAAGCCTCCATAGGAAGATTTCACATGAGGGAAAAGTGAATGGTGATTCTTTACCTGAACTGGTTTCACTAATCCGGTTAGTCCTCTCTTTGCAGGAACCTCGCTAAGTTCTCAGGACCATTTCATGGACATTTCCTACCAAGCCTCACTGATAAGACCAGATACCCTTGAAAACACCAAGGGCTTGGTCACTGCACACAGTAATGGCATTTTCCACTCCCACAAAGGCTTCAGGAGTGGAAGAGGGGGCTTTGGAATCTTAAGGCTTAAACGTGATGGATTTGAGGATGACTTCTATTGGACCATTCCAGAGGCATCCAGATATTTAACCAGTGAAGTAGTTTGTGTCTTTTCATCTTAAAGTGAAAGTCGCTCAGCCATATTTGACTCTTTGCAATCCCATGGATTATACAGTCCATGGAATTCTTCAGGCCAGAATACTGGAGTGGGTAGCCTTTCCCTTCTCCAGGGGATCTTCCCAACCCAGGGATCAAACCCAAGTCTCCTATGTTACAGGTGGATTCTTTACCAGCTGAGCCACAAGGGAAGCCCAAGAATGCTGGAGTGGGTAGCCTATCCCTGAGGTAGATTATAAATAAATAGAGTTACAGGAGAAGGGAATGGCAATCCATCCCAGTATTCTCGCCTGGAGAATTCCATGGGCAGAAAAGCCTGGTGGGCTACAGTTCGTGGGGTCACAAAGAGTCAGACACAACTGAGCAACTAACACACACACACATGGTCTGAAATTAGTGTAAAATGCCACCAAGTAAACTACCACAAACTTAGCAGCTTAAAACCACACACATTTATTGTCTCTCTACTTCTGCAGGTCAGGAGTCTGGGCTGCCTTAAGAGGATCCTCTGCAAAGATGCTACCAAAGTGTCACCCAGGGCTTAGCCTTCTGGAACCATGAACGGTAACAAATCTGTCTCCCTTTACATTGCTACCAGAATTTCTTTCTTTGTGGCAGTAACACGGAGGTTCCTGCCTTCTCACTGGCTCTTGGCTGGAGGCCACTCTCAGCTCCTTCAGGCTGCTCACAGTTCTTTGCCACCTGGCTCTCTCCATGGCTTCCTGACAACATGGCAGATGGCTTCTTCAAGCTGGAAAGGGGAAAAGAACCTAAGACGATCAATAATCACTGAGCAACAGCCCATCACCTTTGCTGTGCTCTGTGGGTGAGAAACAAGTCACAGGCCCTGACCACACTCAAGAAGAGGGGCTTTAGAAGGGCTTGATCCCTAGAAGCAGGGATTATTTGGTTGGATACCTTACAGTCCTGGTGTGCTGCAGTTCATGGGGTCGCAAAGAGTCGGGTACAACTGCACAACTGAACAACAATGACCTTAGAGTCCACAACAACCCCCCCACAATCCACCACAACCCCAAGACTGGGTTTTTTATTTTATTTTTTTAACTTATTTATTCATTTTATTTATTTATTTTGGTTGCCCTGAGTCTTCCTTGTTGCATGAGGGCTTCGTCTGGTTGTGGTGAGTGGGGGGCTATTCTTTGTTGTGGTGCTCGGGCTTCTCACTGTGGTGGCTTCTCTTGTTGCAGAGCTGGGCCTCTAAGATAAACTAGCTTCAGTAATTGTGGTTGTGGTGCATGGGCTCAGTAGTTGTGGAGCATGAGCTTACTTGCTCTGTGGCATGTGGGATCTTCTGGACCAGGGATCGAAATGGTGTCCCTTGCATTGCGAGGTAGATTCTTAACCACTGGACCAACACACAGGGGAGCCCTGATTGCATTTCTTATTTTCCTATGTACAGGGTCTGAATATGATCAGTCTTAAAAGCTCTAAGGGCTGTACTCTTGTTAAAGTTCTACATCTTTTTCTTTTCCAGGGGTACCCTTTCTTTAGCCATGGCCCTGTTCTTTTAGGAAATAAGTCAATGAGACAATGAGATGAAACCCAAAAGACTAAAAAAGTGAAAATTAGATATCAACAAGGGGTCAGACATCACAATATATCAGGGTCAGAAATTTTAAGTGCCAGGGTATGGAGGTGTTTTTTTTTTTTTTGTAATTTTTATTTTTACTTTATTTTACTTTACAATACTGTATTGGTTTTGCTATACATTGACATGAATCCACCACAGGTGTACATGCGTTCCCAAACATGAACCCCCCTCCCACCTCCCTCCCCATAACATCTCTCTGGGTCAAGACTGGGTTTTTTAAAGCACCTCAGTGATGTTGATGTTTAATCAAGTTCCAGAACTATTGTTTTAAGATAAAGAAGGCAACACAAAGGAGATTTATTTATTGTTATGGTTTTCAAACTTGGCTGCCCCTTAGAATCACTAGGAGATTATTTTAAAATCCCCTTGCAGGCTGCACCCCAGACCCATTCAGTCAGAATATCTGGAAGTGCATTAGTTTTCTGAAACACGGCAGGTGATTCCAAAGTGTGGCCAGAGATAAGGACGACTGTTTTACTGGAACAGTCAGGTGTCAGAATCAATCTTAATGCAAAAAAAAAAAAAAAAGCAATCCTTGGGGCAAGTTGTGAAAAGCAAGTCTCCTAGGTGAGACAGAGAAGTGGCAAGAGATAAGGCAGGAACACTTCTGGTAGTTTAATGAAGCTAGTGAATTCCAAGAAAGGGAATGAATTTAGGAGGTAACATTGATAAGACTGTGCCACTCACAAAGTTAACAAAGAAGGAGGAAGCTCAGATGACTTCCAGATGCCAGGTTGAGACACCTGGGAGGGCATAAAATCCACCAACTGAGACAGAAATCAAGAGGAGAAGCTGGCTGAAGAATGAAAGGGATGAAGAAAATACTAAGCTCAGTTCTACTTATGTCAAGTTGCACACATTTTAAAGATGTTTTCATTTAACTTGTACTAATATTCCCTTGCTTGCTGAATCCATTTAATATACATTGAGCATTGCCAACATTTTCCCAATGAATTTATTCTCTTGCTCTCTTTTATTTTCCATTGGACTCAGCTGCCCAGCACAGGGCCAAGTAAATTTACCTCTAATTTCCTCCTTTGAAAGGTTATTTATTATTTTACTAGTGATACCACTCTTTGGATAACTGTTCCCATAATTAAATGTCAAGTTATTACTGTGCAATGCTAGGCATTGAAATTTTAATGTGCTGGTTTTGCAATTATTAAGGATTTTTTAGATTCTTAAAAATAGAATCATTTTCAAAAACCCTTTTAATGTGCTGGTAAATGGAATTTTGCCTGTCATACCAGTAAACAAGGGATGTCACAGTCATGATCAACTGCAGCCACAGCCTATGGTGATCTGGTAAAGGAACGCAGGAAGGAAAGAATCGGCTGCGACCTGGTGCACTAAGCGCGGGCGACTGCGACCCGGCATGGCCGGGAGAAGCCACCTTGCGCCCGAGACCAGGGGTGGCAGCCGGGAGGAGCCACCCCACGCTGGAGGCCAGGGGCGGCACCCGAGGCCTGGGGCGGCGCCCGAGGCCAGGGCTGGCAGCCGGAAGGAGCAACCCGAGGAGCCGTGGCTGCCTGGGCGTAGGAGGGCCTAGAGGAGCTATCCTACGTTGAAGGTCAGAAAGGGCGGCGGTAAGGAGATACCACTCGTCCAAGGTAAGGAGCAGCAGCTGTGCTTTGCTGGAGAACCCATGAAGAGATATCCCACACCCAAGGTAAGAGAAACCCAAGTAAGATGGTAGGTGTTGCAAGAGGGCATCAGAGGGCAGACACCCTGAAACCATACTCACAGAAAACTAGTCAGTCTAATTACACTACTACCACAGCCTTGTCTAACTCAATGAAACTAAGCCATGCCCTGTGGGGCCACCCAAGACGGGTAGGTCATGGTGGAGAGGTCTGACAGAATACAGTCCACTGGAGAAGGCGATGGCAAACCACTTCAGTATTCTTGCCTTGAGAACCCCTTGAACAGTATGAAAAGGCAAAATGATAGGATACTGAAAGAGGAACTCCCCAGGTCAGTAGGTGCCCAATATGCTACTGGAGATCAGTGGAGAAATAACTCCAGAAAGAATGAAGGGATGGAGCCAAAGCAAAAACAGTACCCAGCTGTGGATGTGACTGGTGATAGAAGCAAGGTCCGATGCTGTAAAGAGCAATATTGCACAGGAACCTGGAATATCAGGTCCATGAATCATGGCAAATTGGAAGTGGTCAAACAAGAAATGGCAAGAGTGAACATTGACATTCTAGGAATCAGTGAACTAAATTGGACTGGAATGAGTGAATTTAACTCAGATGACCGTTATATTTACTACTGCAGGCAGGGATCCCTCAGAAGAAATGGAGTAGCCATCATGGTCAACAAAAGAGTCTGAAATGCAGTACTTGGATGCAATCTCAAAAATGACAGAATGATCTCTGTTCGTCTCCAAGGCAAACCGTTCAGTATCACAGTTATCCAAGTCTATGCCCCAACCAGTAACACTGAAGAAGCTAAAGTTGAACGGTTTTATGAAGACCTACAAGACCTTATACAACTAACACCCAAAAAAGAGGTCCTTTTCATTATAGGGGACTGGAATGCTAAAGTAGGAAGTCAAGAAACACCTGGAGTAACAGGCAAATTTGGCCTTGGAATGTGGAATGAAGCAGAGCAAAGACTAAGAGTTTTGCCAAGAAAATGCACTGGTCATAGCAAACACCCTCTTCCAACAACACAAGAGTAGACTACACATGGACATCACCAGATGGTCAACACCGAAATCAGATTGATTATATTCTTTTCATCCAAAGATGGAGAAGCTCTATACAGTCAACAAAAACAAGACCAGGAGCTGACTGTGGCTCAGATCATGAACTCCTTATTACCAAATTCAGACTTAAATTGAAGAGAGTAGGGAAAACCGCTAGCCCATTCAGGTATGACCTAAATCAAATCCCTTATGATTATACAGTGAAAGTGAGAAATAGATTTAAGGGCCTAGATCGGATAGATAGAGTGCCTGATGAACTATGGAATGAGGTTCATGACATTGTACAGGAGACAGGGATCAAGACCATCCCCATGGAAAAGAAATGCAAAAAAGCAAAATGGCTGTCTGGGGAGGCCTTACAAATAGCTGTGAAAAGAGGAGAGGCAAAAAGCAAAGGAGAAAAGGAAAGATACAAGCATCTGAATGCAGAGTTCCAAAGAATAGCAAGAAGAGATAAGAAAGCCTTCTTCAGCGATCAATGCAAAGAAAAAGAGGAAAACAGAATGGGAAAGACTAGAGATCTCTTCAAGAAAATTAGAGATACCAAGGGAACATTTCATGCAAGATGGGCTCGATAAAGGACAGAAATAGTCAGGACCTAACAGAAGCAAAAGATATTAAGAAGAGGTAGCAAGAATACACAGAAGAGCTGTACAAAAAAGATCTTCACGACCCAGATAACCATGATGGTGTGATCACTAATCTAGAGCCAGACATCCTGGAATGTGAAGTCAAGTGGGCCTTGGAAAGCATCGCTACAAACAAAGCTAGTGGAGGTGATGGAATTCCAGTTGAGCTATTTCAAATCCTGAAAGATGATGCTGGGAAAGTGCTGCACTCAATATGCCAGCAAATTTGGAAAACTCAGCAGTGGCCACAGGACTGGAAAAGGTCAGTTTTCATTCCAATCCCAAAGAAAGGCAATGCCAAAGAATGCTCAAACTACCACACAATTGCACTCATCTCACATGCTAGTAAACTAATGCTCAAAATTCTCTAAGCCAGACTTCAGCAATACGTGAACTGTGAACTCCCTGATGTTCAAGCTGGTTTTAGAAAAGGCAGAGGAACCAGAGATCAAATTGCCAACATCTGCTGGATCATGGAAAAAGCAAGAGAGTTCCAGAAAAACATCTATTTCTGCTTTATTGACTATGCCAAAGCCTTTGACTGTGTGGATCACAATCAACTGTGGAAAATTCTGAAAGAGATGGGAATACCAGACCACCTAACCTGCCTCTTGAGAAATCTGTATGCAGGTCAGGAAGCAGCAGTTAGAACTGGACATGGAACAACAGAGTGGTTTCAAATAGGAAAAGGAGTACGTCAAGGCTGTATATTGTCGCCCTGCTTATTTAACTTCTATGCAGAGTACATCATGAGAAATGCTGGACTGGAAGAAACACAAGCTGGAATCAAGATTGCTGGGAGAAATATCAGTCACCTCAGATATGCAGATGGCACCACCCTTATGGCAGAAAGTGAAGAGGAACTCAAAAGCCTCTTGATGAAAGTGAAAGTGGAGAGTGAAAAAGTTGGCCTAAAGCTCAACATTCAGAAAACGAAGATCATGGCATCTGGTCCCATCACTTCATGGGAAATAGATGGGGAAACAGTGGAAACAGTGTCAAACTTTATTTTGGGGGGCTCCAAAATCACTGCAGATGGTGATTGCAGCCATGAAATGAAAAGACGCTTACTCCTTGGAAGAAAAGTTATGACCAACCTAGATAGCATATTCAAAAGCAGAGACATTACTTTGCTGACTAAGGTCCATCTAGTCAAGGCTATCGTTTTTCCTGTGGTCATGTATGGATGTGAGAGTTGGACTGTGAAGAAGGCTGAGTGCTGAAGAATTGATGCTTTTGAACTGTGGTGTTGGAGAAGACTCTGGAGAGTCCCTTGGACTGCAAGGAGATCCAACCAGTCCATTCTGAAGGAGATCAGCCCTGGGATTTCTTTGGAAGGAATGATGCTAAAGCTGAAGCTCCAGTACTTTGGCCACCTCATGCGAAGAGTTGACTCATTGGAAAAGAGTCTGATGCTGGAAGGGATTGGGGGCAGAAGGAGAAGGGGATGACAGAGGATGAGATGGCTGAATGGCATCACAGACTCGATGGATATGAGTCTGAGTGAACTCCGGGAGTTGACGATGGACAGGGAGGCCTGGCGTGCTGCGATTCATGGGGTCTCAAAGAGTCGGACACGACTGAGCGACTGAACTGAACAGCAGCCATCAGACTGCAGCCACTCCCTACAGTGATCCCTGAGGAAATTAGGATGCACAGGATACGCCCCAGGTAGCTGATATGCCTATCAAAGGAGTGATTTCAGTGAGCCAAGGCTCCTGAAACTTCCTATACTTAGAAGAGTCCTACATACCTTAAGGTCTCTACTGCTACTACTAAGTCAGTTCAGTTGTGTGTGACTCTGTGTGACCCCATAGAAAGCAGCCCACCAGGCTCCCCCATCCCTGGGATTCTCCAGGCAGGAACACTGGAGTGGGTTGCCATTTCCTTCTCCAATGCATCAAAGTGAAAAGTGAAAGTGAAGTCACTCAGTCGTGTCTGACTCTTAGCAACCCCATGGACTGCAGCCTACCAGGCTCCTCCGTCCCTGGGATTTTCCAGGCAAGAGTACTGGAGTGGGGTAGTTTTCTTTAATTCTTTAATTAACAATAATCTTTTGACAATTCAGACTATACGCTCTTTGTTGCAAAGCTTCTATTAATATATAAATTGGCTCCTCTCACCCCCTCCACCCCTGCCTCCTCAAAGTAGCTCTCTCAGAGTTCTTTGAGATAGTGCCTCCTGGGCTTGATATTGTAAAAATTCCCACCAAAGAAAACACCTTTTAGGATAAGAATATTTTTTAACATGACAGGTTTTGTCAATTGCTGTCCTTCAATCATTCAGTGAAACAATATAATCACTGCATCTTCACATAAATAGTAGCCATATGTGCTTGCTCACTTGCTCAATCTTGTCTGACTTTTGGAGACCTTATGAACTGCAGCTCACCAGGCTCGTCAGCCCATGGGATTCCCCAGGCAAGAATACTGGAGTGAGTTGCCATGCCCTCCTCCAGGGAATCTTCCTGACCCAGGGATCAAACCCACATTTCCTGAACTGCAGGTGGATTCTTTATTGACTGAGCCACTAGGGAAGCCCAAATATCAGCTATAATAAATGCTTATTTTTTTTAAAAAAAAGATATTACTCATCATGTTGGTTTCTAGTCAGTTCTTAAGGCATTTTATTTTAAAATATCATTATTCAGACCTACTCCAACAAAATTAGAAAGAAGAAACCTTTCTAAAAGAAAAAAAAATATGTAGGCAAGAAAAGATATTTAAGATAGCATTTGAAGGCTTTTGAATATAATAAGAAAATTGCTATTGTTATTGTTTTCATTCTACTTATAAAGATAGAAACAAATCAAAACCCCAACATCAAGTTTTAGAGATGAATATTAAGGAAGATATTTAATGTGAGAGGAAATGCTCAAAAAAAAAACAAAAGAGAGATTACTAACTGAAAACTTTTGGAATGTATAACATAATATATGGTGATTAAATGATACTTTCAATTCTTTATTATTAAAAATGTTATTGAGTAGCCACAAGGTATTTTACTACAAAAAAAGAAAGTGGTGAGGTGTTCATTGACAAGATCAGTTCAGGAAGCAAAATAAATCTTGCATTAAACTTAGGCGAATATTGTACCTTAAAAGTCTCATAATTGAGGTGACTGTGAATCAACGAGAGGCTAAAATAGAAAATCAATCCTGTACAATTTTCCTTTGTAGAATATGTTATGTTTTAAAACAACTTCACACCATTATCATATTTTATCTTAATAACATCCTTATGATGGGTAGATGTTCATTGTCCAGGAAAAAAAGTGGAAGTGAATTTTGCTAATAGTTAGGCTAGTATACTTTGCAAACTCTCTCTTGGAGAGTTGGTGAAAGTGAGAGGTTGCAGCAGCAATTCCTATACAATGAGCATGACTACATTTAGTCCCTTACTTATGAATGAGTTCTGTTCTAAGAGTGTGTTTGTAAGTCTGAATTTTTTGTAAGTCCAACAAAGTTAGCCTAGGTACCCAGTTAACATGGTCAGCTATGTGGTACTGTACTGTAATAGGTTTATAATACATTTCACATAAATTAATACATTTAAAAAAACAAAAAAATAAGGAAAACATTTTCAATCTTACAGTACAGTACCTTGAAAAGTACAATAGTACAGTACAACAGCTGGCACAAAGGAGCACATTCGCATCTTTGAAACTTTGAAACTTGAAGGTTTGTGTGTAGGGGACTTAGTGTAATCCACTTCAAAATGAGCCTTCCTAGAGCCTGAGGTCATAGGTGAAACTACTACACATAAAATTCTACTTTACAGTTTTTCTCTTGTTCACCAAACAGCCTAGCAGTAGACATTTAGGAAACTCTGATTCACCCTTCACTTTGTAAAAAAACAAAAAAGTGAAGTAAATGGAAAAGTAAACAGGAAACTTAACTTTGTAAAGTTCAGTTCAGTTCAGTCGCTCAGTCGTGTTCGACTCTTTGCTACCCCATGAACCGCAGCACACCAGCCCTCCCTGTCTATCACCAACTCCCGAAGTTTACCCTAACTCATGTCCATCGAATCGGTGATGCCATCCAGCCATCTCATCCTCTGTCGTCCCCTTCTCCTCCTGCCCCCAATCCCTCCCAGCATCAGGGTCTTTTCAAATGAGTCTTTGCATGAGGTGGCCAAAGTATTGGAATTTCAGCTTCAGCAGCAGTCCTTCCAATGAACACCTAGGACTGATCTCCTTTAGGATGGACTGGCTGGATCTGCTTGCAGTCCAAGGGACTCTCAGGAGTCTTCTCCAACACCACAGTTCAAAAGCATCAATTCTTCAGCGCTCAGCCTTCTTCACAGTCCAACTCTCACATCCACACATGACCACTGGAAAAACCATAGCCTTGACTAGACGGACCTTTGTTGGCAACGTAATGTCTCTGCTTTTTAATATGTTTTCTAGGTTGGTCCTAACTTTCCTTCCAAGGAGTAAGCGTCTTTTCATTTCATGGCTGCAATCACCATCTGCAGTGATTTTGGAGCCCCCCAAAATAAAGTCTGACACTGTTTTTACTGTTTCCCCATCTATTTCCCATGAAGTGATGGGACCAGATGCCATGATCTTCATTTTCTGAATGTTGAGCTTTAAGCCAACTTTTTCACTCTCCTCTTTCACTTTCATCAAGAGGCTTTTGAGTTCCTCTTCACTTTCTGCCATAAGGGTGGTGTCATCTGCATATCTGAGGTTATTGATATTTCTCCCAGCAATCTTGATTCCAGCTTGTGCTTCATCCAGCCCAGCATTTCTCATGATGTACTCTGCATAGAAGTTAAATAAGCAGGGTGACAATATACAGCCTTGATGTACTCCTTTTCCTATGTCCAGTTCTAACTGTTGCTTCCTGACCCGCATATAGGTTTCTCAAGAGGCAGGTTAGGCGGTCTGGTATTTACATCTCTTTCAGAATTTTCCACAGTTTATTGTGATCCACACAGTCAAGGCTTTAGCATAGTCAATAAAGCAGAAATAGATGTTTTCCTGGAACTCTTTTGCTTTTTCTATGATCCAGCAGATGTTGGCAATTTGATTTCCGGTTCCTCTGCCTTTTCTAAAAGGAAATAGTATAACCTGTCATTTAGTATTTCATTTTTAGGAGTATTCTGCTTTTAACTTCAGTCTCTTTCACATGGGCTTCCCTGGTGACTCAGATGGTAAAGAATCTGCCTGCAATGCAGGAGACCCGGGTTCGACCCCTGGGTTGGGAAGATCCCCTGGAGAAGGGAATGGCAACCCACTCCAGTATTCTTGCCTAGAGAATTGCATGGACAGAGGAGGCTGGTGGGCTACAGTCCCTGAGGTCACAAAGAGTCAGACACAACTGAGCAATTTTAACACCACCATCATCTTTCACACCTGACAATTTATTTCTTCACAATCATCCCCCACTTCTCTTTCCCTAACCTTTCTTTCCTTCTTTCTTCAACTTAAGACAGAGTCTCTCAGAACTCAAGAGAGTTCTGGGCAAATCTTTTTTTTTTTTTTGGTAACTAAAAAATAGTAAACTATAAAGAAAATCCAAAATAGGATAGTAGATTTATTATTTAACATTAAATAAATTTCTAAATTACTTTAGAAAATACATGAAAAATTCTCAACATCATATGTCATTAAGAAACTGTATATTAAAACAGCAATGGGATACCACTACACACCTATTAAAAATGGCCAAAATTCAAACACACCAGAACCAAATGCTGACAAGGACAGGGAACAATAAGAACTCTCATTTATTGCTGGTAGGAATGCAAAATGGTACAACCACCTTGGAAGAGAGTTTGGCAGTTTCTTGCAAAACTAAAGCTAATCTTAACTATATGAACCAGCAACCATGCTCCTTGATTTTACCCAAATTAGTTGAAACTTATGTTTGCACACAGAAGATAATAACAGGTTTATTCATAATTGCCAAAACTTGGAAGCAACCAAGATGTCCTTCATTCGGCGAATGGATAAACTTTGTTATATTCAGGCAACGGATTATTATTCAGGGCTAAAAAGAACTGACCTATCAAACCATGAAAAGACATGGAGGAAAATTATATGCATGTTACTAAGCTGAGCACCGAAGAATTGATGCTTTTGAACTGTGGTGTTGGAGAAGAATCTTGAGAGTCCCTTGGACTGCAAGGAGATCCAACCAGTCCATTCTGAAGGAGATTGGCCCTGGGATTTCTTTGGAGGGAATGATGGTAAAGCTGAAACTCCAGTACTTTGGCCACCTCATGAGAAGAGTTGACTCATTGGAAAAGACTCTGATGCTGGGAGGGATTGGGGGCAGGAGGAGAAGGGGACGACCGAGGATGAGATGGCTGGATGGCATCACTGACTCAATAGACGTGAGTCTGAGTGAACTCCGGGAGTTGGTGATGGACAGGGAGGCCTGGCGTGCTGCGACTCATGAGGTCGCAGAGTCGAACACGACTGAGCGACTGAACTGAACTGAACTGAACTGAACTGAAGTGAAAGAAGCCAATCTGAAAAGGCTATCTACTGTATTACTCCAACCATACGACAGTCTGGAAAAGGCAAAATTATGAACACAGCAAGATCAGTGGTTCCCAAGAGTTAGTGTGGTGGGAGAGATGAGTTGGTATGGCAAGGAGGATTTTTAGAGCAGTGAAACTATTCAATATGACACTATGATACTGGATATGTATCAATATACATCATCAAAACCCATAGAATGTACTACACCAACAGTGAACCTTAACATAAACTATGGACTTGGGGTGATAATGGCACACCAATGTAGGTTCATCACTTGTAACAAATGTCACCCTCTGAAGCAAGATGTTGATAATGGGAGAGGCTATGCATGTGTGATGGGAAGGGATATATGAGAAATCTCTTTAGGCTCAGTTTTGCTCTGAATCTAAAACTATTCTTGAAAATAAAGTCTATTTTTCTTTAAATTAATGTTTATAACATACAAATGCAAATGTGTATACAACTTCATTGAAAGATAACATCAGAACTCTTAACCTGAGGCCCATACCAAAGTTAGTACTGGCAGTTACAAGCAATGCTTTAGCTGTCTTAAATAGAAAATAATTTATTAAGAGATATTTGTTAGCTTTCAGAATTTATAGAGAATCAGAGAACTTGTTATGAATGATACACATCTTGAGATGACTCAGGAGCAATACTCGATCACGGGAGAGAAATCACCCCTTCCAGCAACCACTTGGCCCAGAGCACACAGACACTGAATGCCAGAAACTCTCTGTCTAGAGCCCCAGAAGAACCGGATGCCCCCATTACCACAACCCAGATCAGTCTTCCTACAGCTGCCTTCTTATGCTGCTTCTTTCCCTGAGTCCTGTGCAGGTGTATTTGACTGGCAGTACCTAAGTCACATTTTGCATTATAACTGGGAAAGGTCTGAAAAAAATTTTAATTCCATCACAAGATGGAATATAGGAAACTATCAAAACACCTAAAAATCCACACAGTAACTCAGGTGTCCACGTATAGCGACTGACTCAGTATGGGACACGTTGAAACTGATAAAGAACAAAAAAGGAAAAAGAAAGAACAGTTAAATGTGGGAGTTTACAGATCATTGGAGAGGTCAACCATGGAGATATACAGAATAGTATTCCTATAAGAATTTTAAAATCTCCATTGGCTTTGAAGATCTAGGGACTGTTGGTGACCACCATGAATATCCCTCCATTCTAACCGTACCACAGTATATCAAATAGTCTGCTTATGTTGGTTTCTCCCTTAACCTGTAGCTTCTAACGGGTAGGAATGAGGTCTCATTCATCTCAGAACACCAGCACCTAATACAGTACTTGGAACAAGTATTTCAGTAATGGTTTATTGATCCTAACTGAACTGTGACCTGAAGCGTCCCTTTAAAAACTTATGCAATGTGTAAAATAGATAGCTAGTGAGAAATTGCTATATATCACTGGGAGCTCAGCTCTGTACTCTGTGAGGACCTAGATGGATGGGATGGGGATGAGGGAGAGGTTCAAGAGGGAAAGGATATATGTATATGTGTGGCTGATTCACATTGTTTTATGGCAGAAACCAACACAACATTGTGAAACGATTATCCTCCAAATAAAAATAAATTAAAAAAAAAAACTCTTGCAAGATGTCAAGGGTGAAATCTCCATAATTCTGGTCTTTAGTTTTCTTGATACCTGTCTCTCCAAGCTCCTCTAATCTAAAGTCACTCATTTTTTAGCACCTGGGAATCATAAGGTTCAACAAGAGTCCCCTTCTCACTTTTTGGAACTATCAGCTTTCCAATAAATTAACACAACAACAAATACCTGCAGAGAGGTTTACATTTTACAAAGTGTTTTAATACTCATAATTCCCATTCAATACTCACTTCCTTGTAAAATGAGTATTTTTTATCATTTCTGACTTATAGAGGCACCACATAACTGGTCTGAAAACTACTTACACTTAGAAAGAGTTTCTCCCTGAATTGCCAAGGTCTTCTGGTTTCAAACTCCAAGATCATTTCTGCCACACTAGCTGGGGTGGCCCCCAAAGACTTTGGTTCTATCATTTTATACCTTCAGGCTCACATGTGATTAGCATTTTCTTGGTTCTCATTCATCAAGTTGGCATCTGTTGTTGGAGCTGCTGAAGGTACTCATTAGTCATTTCAAGGAGTGCAGTTTGAATCCAGTGAGTGAGATGATTTCTTAAGCTTTGGGGGGACATTTTCAAAAGCTCACACCTTGATACATTAAGGAGAGAGAAGACATGTTTAGATATTCAGGGATCAGGATTCCAGTCTGGCCAGTTGACCTCCGATTCCCCTCTTACATTTGGAGAATGCAAATGTGAGTGGGATGCAGAGGAAATTGTTAGGGCTTTGGGGGCTGACGGCAGGTTCTGCCTCACTGAATTCTGATAACACTGCAACTGACCAAGGAAACTAAAATTCTAGAACTGCAGCAAAGGGGATAGCATGGCAAAAGTAACAGCTTGCTGCCCCTATTTTTGCCAATTTTTACAAACTCTTTCTCTCAATATTGAGCAGAGGATTCCATTTCCAGGCTTTGTGGGTCAGTTCAAGATGGCTGTAGACAGAACTCTACTCAATGTTATATGGCAGTCCGGATGTGAGAGGAGTTTGGGGAAAAATAAAATGTGTTGCTATTTGGATGATTTCAACAAGCAAAAATGAATAGCTAAAAACCTGGAAAAATGTAAGATCCTTTCCTTAATGTGTATGGAATTTATTTGTTGTAACTTGTAAGCAAACATATTAGAATACAAGTAAAAGAAAGAAAAGAAAAAAAAAAAGATGGCCCTAGACAAAAAGCAGAAGCAACTGAGCAACTCAAGCAAAGCTGTGATCTGAGCTCCTTTTTCAAAAGGGTTTAAAAATCCTTCAGTAACTCAAATGTGCAGGAAGTTGTTCATAAACACCTCATGTAATACCTCAACAAAACAGGCATGAAATGAATGCAAGGAATTGTAATTATCTTTATGATCATTCTTTCCCCCATAGAACCACTAACAGTAGCTGGAAACATGGACAGCACAGAACGAGACTGCCCAAATCTAGTAAGAATGGTATCAGAATTGGGATTTGAGAACTTTAAAAGGCATTCAGTCCACAAGTACACCAGGCTCTGCATATCACCCCAAGAGTTAAAGATTTTTTTCATAAACACAAAATAGCAAGTATTAATAATAAACAAGAGCAGTTATTATCACTATTGACATCTCCCCTTGCAGAGTCTCTTGAAGATAAATTCTAGCTCAGATTCAAATCCTTGAAGATAAATTCTCATTTCTAATTCAAAGGAAAGAGGAAATATAGGTATAAGATGCATCTAATTTTTATAAATCATTTCTGACAAATAACAATGTCTAAAGTGAAATCAACCACTACATTCACAAACTCCCTCCAAAAACACATGAAATCATTAGAAATGAAGACAAGAAAGGCTCCTGTGGAAAAGAGTGTAGCTTCTGAGTTGTTTCTTTTGAAGGTTTTGTTAGGGATTTTTCTGAACCGGTTTCCATTCTGCACAGTAAACCTTCAATACAAGCCCATATTACTGACTGCAAACATCTGTATTCATCACTGCAACATGTTTCTTCAGCAAAGACAAGCTGGAAAGTCAAGGAAGATAAAATTCAAATACATTTATTTTGCAAATCTGCTCAAAGAAGCTGAAATAAGTATCCAAAAAAAAAAAAAGTTTAAGGACTATGAATTTCATTTTTCCGTGCAACTCTTAGCTTCAACCAAGGATAATCAAACAGTATATTGACAAGATCTGTAAAAATGGCAAAGGCAGTCAACAAATAAGTAAGCCCAAAGGCACAGTAGGAAAGAAGATCTGAATCCAAGAGATAAGAGGAAATTTGTTTTTTGAATGGTTTTTGTTCTCTTTGCTAAAATTAATATTTAAAATGTACTGATGTCCCAGAACTGTAGTTCTCATCTGCAGAAACACGAAGTATATTTACTTATACACTTTCCCATTTTACGTCCTATATTTACTCTCAAATGTGGGAGGTGGACAGCTGGGAGAGCAGAGACTGCTCCATGCCAAGAAAGTGGCTTTAGAATGAAGCTGATAGACAGTTATTATTTCAGTAATAGCTCAGAAAAGAATGCCTCACAATGATAGCTTTCATCATGCTCCAGGATAAGGAGGTGAACATTTTTAGGTGCCCCAAAGAAACTCCAAGAAATAGAGAAAAGTTATTTCTTTGGGGAAAAATAGGCAGGAAAACTCGATTGCCACCAAACTGAGGACAAGATAGACTTTCTTCACGAAGATGCTGGGCTTCTTTGGTGGCTCAGCAGCAAAAATCCGCCTGAAATGCAGGAGACATGGGTTCAATCCCTGGGTCAGGAAGAAAGGAAATGGCAACCCACTCCAGTATCCTTGCCTGGAGAATCCCACGGATGGAGAAGCCTGGCGAGCTACAGTTCATGGGGTCGCAAAACAGCTGGGCACAACTGAGCGACTCAATAGCAACAACATTGGAGATGCTAAAGTTGTATGATGTGAACATTTGAGGTAAATCTCCTCTGTGTTCACTATAAAATCCTCAATGAGTCTTGATCTACCAGGTTTCTGGGTAAGTAGATTCTTTAAGTAATGACAAAGCAGTGCTGGGTCTGCATCCAGTCATGGGCTGAACACAGAAAGAGTGGTTGTGGCTTCTGGAGTTATAGGCTGAGAGCACAGCTGACATGTGGGTCACAGAATGGTGGGAAACCCGAGTCAACCCACAGGCCTTCACCCAACGCCTGCTCTGTTCAGGGACCCTGACAACCAATGTGGGGAGACAAAGGAAAGATAAGATATGAAAGGATAAGAAAGAAAATCTTGCACAAAGAAGAAACCCACTCACCAAGTACTATTTTTCAGGGATTTAAAAAAAAAAAAAAAACCCCACAGAATGAAACCTGAAGTTTCCAAACACCCTGTTTACCTTCTTAAAAAGTGAAGTGTTAGTCATTCAGTTGTGTCCAATTCTTTGCAACCCCATGGCCTGTAGTCTGCCAGACTCCTCTGCCCATGGGATTCTCCAAGCAAGAAGACTGGAGTGAGTAGACATTCCCTTCTCCAGGGGATCTTCCTGGCCCAGGGGTCAAACCTGAGTCTCCTACATTGCAGGCAGATTCTTTACCATCTGAGCCAGCTATCTGATGTCTCCTTTCGTCTCCTTGTTTATCTGTCTGCCCTAATTGGAATGCAAGGTCCTCTAGAATAAATATGCTGTTTCCCTTTGTTTACTGTCAAAGCCCCAGCACATACAACAATGCCCAGAAGCCAATTCCAAATATATATGTATATACACACATACATATATATATCTTTGTTGAATGGATAAATGAATGATGACTTTCCTGAAAACTTTGCTAGAATCCTATTCAACTCCTCATGGGAGGTGGAAGCAATATTCATTTTAATCACTGGAATATGTCTTCAGAATACTCTAAGAGTTGAGAAAGAAAGATGAGCAGCTTGCAACATTCAGGAACTGGACTGGCACTCATGGCTGGACTATGTGACTCTCCCAGTAGACACAGTCTCCAGAACTCAGTGGCAGGAAGGGGTTCTCTACCTCTCCTGAATTCTGTGGCCAGACCAATAATAAAATTGAAACAAGACAGATTGACAGAAGAAAAAGAAGTGAACTTCAATTCCTGTGCATGGAGGTCTCCTAGAAATGGGAGCTAAGAAGTGGTGAAGCAGGCACTGGACTGTGTGCTACTTCCCACAAGTAACAGATGTGCTTATTCAACTGCAGGTATGTTCCTGGCGGTCCTGGGCTAAAGGGTATTAGCGTATCACACACAAAAAGCATAAGGCAAGAGTAAGAAGTTAGGACTTGAGAGTAGGTATAAAGTATTAGCTACTGTCAGATACCTGGGTCTCTAGCATTGCAGGTAGACTCTTTACCGTTTGAGCACCAGGCGAGCTCATTTCATTTATAATAGAATAAAAATAGCTAGCACTATTTGGGCCACTGCACCGTGCAAGGCACGCACTATGCTATACCTCATTTAATGTCGCTACAACTCCATGAGATAGATTAGGTTGTCTGCTCTACTTTACAGATGGGGAAACTGAGGCTTAATGAAGCAACTTGCTCAAGTGCACACACCTAATAAATGATTGAATAGCATTTAAACCCAGAGTTAGAAATATATGGACTTCTCTCCTGGTGGCTTATTTTTCAGAGGGGGTTCAATGTGAAAGAACGGTATATCAAAACTGTCCTGACAGAGACGCTGTTCAGTGTAAGAAAGGTAACCTTAAAATCTGAGTAAGTTTCAGCCTCTTTTCAGAATATTCTGGAGGCTCCAGGCCTCAGCTCAGCCTCTCAGCAGCTTCTACACTTCACAGTAGCTGAGTCACTGGCGGTACATTTGCATCACAAAACCAGTTTTCAATTGGTCGATTTTTTTAAAGCTAAAAATGACTGTCTTTCTGACAACATAAGTGTTTCTCTGCTAGACAGAATACCGGTTTTGTTCCTGCCGAAGGAAAGATTATTCCTTCAAGAAAAGCAAGAATGTTTTCCCAACTGTGCCATGAATGTTCCTCTGCCGTCACTGAATGGAGTGAACTCACAGGAGACCTCTCTCTTTTCTGAGCTAGTAATAACTGGGAGCAGTTACAACCCCAGCAAAACCAGGGCAGGAAGCTGCAGGATTTGTACCCCCAAAGAAATCAGAGGTGTCAATAAGGCAGTAACTATGCAAAATAGTCTTCTGTTTCTTCCCGCAGCTTTGTAAGGGGATCTGCAGGATCCACTGAAATACTGCTCTCAAATGCCAGCTGGGATGAGGCACTACCCAGATTATGAAGACGTGTCTCCATACTGGGCCCACAGGTAACGACAAACACAGAATCAACAGACAGACGACCAAGGGGCTTCTTTCCATATCACTCATTTGGCTTCATTCTACTGGGACAAAATTTGCTACTATAAAGGAAAGGGAGGAGTCACTGAACCATACAACTGGGGTATGATTTTCCGCTCAGGCCTGACGCGGATGACCAAAGTAAGATAAACTGTCAAAATAAGAAGGATGAGGACTTCCCTGATGGTCCAGTGGCTATGACTCCATACAGGGGACTTGGGTTCAACCCCCGGTCAAGGAACTAGATCCCACACGTCACAGCTAAGAGTCCACATGCCACAGCTAAGACCCAGTGCAGCCAAATGAATAAATAAATAAACCAGAAGGCTGGAAACATTCCCGAAATAGCCAGGAGAAGTTTCTAGGTGTAAGAAGACTCCTAAGCAGGAGAACCCCGGACACTTTTCCATTTTCCACACCAAGAGCCATTCTTTGCAAGTGGCTTCCCCTTCTCTAATAATTAAGTGGCAGAAACCCAGCCTATGGCTTGGGGTCAAGTAATTATTCCAGAGAATACACTAACTCATATGCATATTTACTAAAGACTAGGGAAACGGGCACATTATTAGATGAAGACTCTGTCACGTGATTTTACATCATAAAGAAGCCATTTCCTTGGAAGAGGTTAGGAACCGCTGGTCTCCACCATGTTTCTGTATTCAGTTATTAACAATTTCATGCAAAATGAAACTCAAAACCTTACTAAAGTCAACGCTTGTTATGCAACAATTTAATTTCTCCAAACCTGCAACTCTCTAAGGAATGTCCAGGTTACTGAAACATGGAAAAATGTAATGAAACTGTTAACGATCAAATTTGTTTCAGACAAGGACCATTAGACACCTTAAGTAAAAAGTATTGCGTGTTCCCTTAGTACAGTTCATACTAAGGTCATGTCCAAAAGGTGTTCATATGGTTACAGCCATGATTCCTTGTCCCTAGCTCTGGTGCATTCGTTCTCATTCATTGATTCTCTCTGCAGTGAGTCAGTTCTCATAGCAGTCAAAGCAGTAGGAGTGAGCTGAAGAACAAGTGTTTCATGCTCAATTGGGATTTGAAAATCTGTGGTTAAACCAAATTAAACAGGATTCTTTCTGCATAGCAGGCAATGTCCATGCTCTCTATTCCTCCTATATCCCTCCAATTGACTTCAGATGACCATTGCATCTATTTTGCCTAAGGGATTTTTCCAAACCCCAGAAGGCTGCTTTGCCACCAACAGACTGGAAGAACAAGGATCGGGAGCAGCCATTAGTGATGACGGACAGATTGGACAACTCTGAGGCATAAGGAGTCTCCCAGAATTTCCCGAAAGTAATGGCCAGCACGATAATGCACGCTTTATTGGCTTCCTTCCCATTCCTCTATCACTTCCCCACTTCTCTTCTGTGCTTCCCAGACTCCCAAATTAATTACTTGCCCTTGAATCCTTACGGCAGGATCTGCTTCTAGCAAAACTTGACCTGTGACATCCTTTGTGACTTCTTAGCTTTTCTTATGTACTCTCAGTCCTAGAAAGAGAAAGAGCACACACAGCAGTTTCCAAACTTGTGGACACTGAGTTCACCTTCTTAATGGCATTTCAGTCACATCTCCCTGAACAGTGTTCCATAAAACCCAGCTAGGGAAATGCTGTTTTAAATCATGAAGAATAGGCTCCAAGCCCATAACTTTCGAAAGGAATCTAAAAGTCACTATAAACTGAGCTTAAAGACATCAGTCCAGTGAACTGCTGAGGACTTTGGCCTAATCTTTGTAATAGAAGTTCTCTGAACATAATGGAAACAAAATAGAACTCCTAGCCTTATTCAAAGCCATAATGCATTCAAGATAAGAACTCTGTGCAAAATCCTGCTTAAGAATGACATCACGGTACTAAGGGGAGTCCAGAGAAGGTCAGATGGCGGGGCAGAGAGAGCAGCAGACCTGCCACAACACGAGGAGAAGAGAGGGTTTAAAGACATGACTCTGTAGTGAGGAGTGGAAAGGATGGAGAAGCAGGGGCCTCCCTGGTGGCCCAGTGGTTAAGAATCTGCTTTGCAATGCAGGGGAGTGGGTTCGATCCCTGGTCGGGGGACTGAGATCCCACATGCCACAGAGCAACTAAGCCTGCACATTGCAACTAGAGAGTCCATGCACTGCAACAAAAGATTCCGTATGACACAACTAAGGCCCCGACACAGCCACGTACACAAACAAACGCATACTTCCCATTGACTTATAAAATAGAAAAATGGAGAAGTAACAAGATAGAGATACACAAACAATAAATAACATAAGTGGAATAAATGTCTGCTCGTCACATTTCAGAATATTAGGTTTATCGGGTAGCTCTTAATGTCTGAGAGAAATAAACTGAAGACTAAGCAGAGCAATTTGCTACTATATGTGGTTGGCAATTTATGCAACAATCATGAAATCTTCCTCCACTTCCTGCTTCAAGAGCTAAAAGCTGAATATAAAAATAGAATCTTTAAAAAGGTTAAGCAAACTCCTGGTCACCAGAATCAATAGTGAAGCAGTGTTACACAGTGTAAACCTTGGACTCAAACAGAGTGGGTCTGAACAGCAGCCCTGTCTGCCAAGTGATGGGGACATCACATTGATCTTCACTTAAGGTTCTTCGTCTATAAGATGAATATCAGGGACTTCCCTGGTGGTCTGGTGGTTAGGACAACATGCTTCCATGGCAGGGGGCATGGGTTGGATCCTTCATCAGGAAACTAGGCAGTGCAGCCAAAAAATAGAAGAAAAAAAAAAAGATGAAGATCAAAATACCTGCCTTATAGGACTACTATAAGAAATAAAACTAACGTATACTAAATACCCAACATAGTGACTCAATAAGTAGAAACCATTATTACACTACCCGGATCAATCCCTGGGTCGGGAAGATTCCCTAGAGGAGGGAATTGCTACCCACTCCAGTATCCTTGGAGAAGGCAATGGCACCCCACTCCAGTACTCTTGCCTGGAAAATCCCATGGACAGAAGAGCCTGGTGGACTGCAGTCGATGGGGTCGCTGAGGGTCGGACACGACTGAGCGACTTCACTTTCACTTTTCACTTTCCTGTATTGGAGAAGGAAATGGCAACCCACTCCACTGTTCTTGCCTGGAGAATCCCAGGGCCGGGGGAGCCTGATGGGCTGCCATCTATGGTGAAGTGACTTGGCAGCAGCAGCAGCCAGTATCCTTGCCTGGAGAATTCCACAGACAGAAGAGCCCAGTGAGTTACAGTCCATGGGGTTGCAAAGAGTTGGACACTACTGAGCAACTAACCCTTTCACTTCACTTTGGATTATTACACTCCATAATAATTTACTAAAGCATTCAGTGGGTCTTGTTATTTTGTTCCTGAAATCTGTTGTGGCCAATTTCAGGAAAAACTGGTAAACGCCCTACCAATCAATCCTTGGTATGAATGTTTAAGGACAGAACCCCAGGGTGGGTGGACCATGGTGGAGCAGCGTCCTCTGGGACAAGTAAAGTCCACCCTGCCCTCAGCTGCTTCACACACAGTGAGCTCGCAGAGGCCTGGCTTACTGCTCCCCTGAGAAGACCAGACTAGCTGCTGCTTTCTTTCCACTGAAGACAGTTTAAATCTGCCATGAGCGCATAGACATGTCTCAAGGCTTCAAATCTTCTGACACTCAGTCGCTCAAAATCAAACAAGAGCCTTGACATTGAACGCATTATCCCCAGTCTAGAGGATACTTCCAAGCATTCCAATCATTCCTTCTCTCTCCCCAAAGAAAATTCCCCGGACTTCTACCTATTTCTCAATTTTAAGCAAAATTTCTTGCAAGAGTCATTCAGATCACTGTCTCTAACCCTCTTCTCCCATCCTCTCTGGAACCTACTACGATCATGGGAGCCCACCACCACCCTGCCTTTTATGTTCCTCCATCCACGCAGGGTCCTACAGCCCTTGAAAATGAAGGGATCGGCAGGTTCTTCTTCAGGGGAGGTGAGCGCTTCCTGTCCCCTAGACTTCGGTTTCTCATCCTCCAAGGTACCGAGTTGGTCCCTGACACCGCGCTGCTGAGGAAGCCAAAGCACTTGTTTTAATCTCTGATGAAACAGCGTCCTCCATGTATGTCTATCCATGTGTTAGGCGTACAATACCGCCTACACAGTTGACCTCCCGGGGTAGGAGCTCAAGAACTTAATCTATGAAGAGCCAAGTTATAGAGCCACTTCAGGAACAGACAAACCTAGACTTTCTGGATTGGAGAGTCTCTCATGAAAAGTTCAGTCCCAATTTTGCTTCCAGAGAAGACATCAGACACACAGCCCATTTACTGAATGTTGCCTGACCTGGACTGACTTCTGCTCGATGCACCATAATCATCCTAATTAATCCAAATATGGAAAAGGCGAAAAAAAAAAATGAAGATGGACCTATGTCAAAATGAAATGTGGATGAACTACATGATTCTTCTAGAAGCAGAGCTGGGTACGGATTCTAGATATCACCATGGGCTCTATGTCTGTGGGGATTTGGCTAGTCCCCTAGCAAGAACCATCCGACCCCTCACCTCACCCCTCCCTCCCCGGACTCATGCCCTGAAATCTTAAAGGCACAGAGCTGATTGGAGTTTGTAGTATGGATGATGCTCTAAGAGCCAGTAAGTCACCCTTGAGATTTATCCCTTAGGATTCGTTTGTTGAACTGTCACCTCCCAGGGGTCCCAATTTATAATCTACTTTTACTTTGCCCAGGATGCAAAACCTCTCCCACACAAACATTTACTCAAGTACTGAGTAATGTACTTAAGTACTCAAGTACTGCATAATGTACTGACTGGCCCTGAAACAGTTCACAGTTTTCTCAGTTTTCTGCAGATTTGGTTTCATACAAGTTGAGCAGCATCTCAGGACCCCTTCGAGCCACTGTGCCATCAGCCACAATTGTGCCAATGAATATGCCATCCTACAATTTAAGTCTTGCACTATTGATTTTTAAAACCACATGAGTCAAAAGTTTCAAGTATATAGGCTCTACAACGTGCTTTATTTTGATCTCAGAAATGTGTCTTCTCCCTGAAATTATATTTAAGTAGCTATTTCCCTTTAATTTTTAGAAAGAATATAGTGTCTTCTCTAGAAAAAAGAAACTGAATTCTGAAACAAGGCAGGTCTCACTAGGAAAGGCATTTGAGAAACTATATTACAGTGTATTTATCTCCTGTGAACAGATGCCCCCGAAAGGACAAAGAGCACATCCTGGAAGGAAGGGAACCCTTTCTTCATGGAGCCAGAAAATGACAACTATTAATATTAACAAACTAGAAGACTCTCAAAATTACACATAAAGTTGAAAGACACATGACGACATACAAAAGTAGAAGTAAGACACTCGGTCTTACAAGGTTTCCACATTTTCCTTGTGAATGCTCTTGTTCTGGATGTTTGTTAAGGACACCTGTACATACACATATCATAACACCATCAAAGGAAAAGCCTCTCACTTTTTAATTGAGATCCCTTCTCTTCACGCCTGGCTGCCATGGCAGTGGGGAGACAGATCACACAGTTACTCGGAGCACATTTGAGCTTCCTGTCCACAGGACCCACCGGGAGCCTGCGATGATGGCAGGGAAAAGAGTAAATAAAACATGTCTGAACCGTGACCTTCCAGATGTTCAAGCTGGTTTTAGAAAAGGCAGAGGAACTGGAGATCAAATTGCCAACATCTGCTGGACATCAAAAAAGCAGGAGAGTTCCAGAAAAACATCTATTTCTGCTTTGTTGACTATGCCAAGTATATTAAGGCTGTATATTGTCATCCTGCTTATTTAACTTATATGCAGAGTACATCATGAGAAACGCTGGGCTGGAAGAAGCACAAGCTGGAATCAAGATTGCCAGGAGAAATATCAATAACCTCAGACATGCAGATGACACCACCCTTATGGCAGAAAGTGAAGAGGAGCTAAAAAGTCTCTTGATGAAAGTGAAAGTGGAGAGTGAAAAAGTTGGCTTAAAGCTCAACATTCAGAAAACGAAGATCATGGCATCTGGTCCCATCACTTCATGGGAAATAGATGGGGAAACAGTAGAAACAGTGTCAGACTTTATTTTTCTGGGCTCCAAAATCACTGCAGATGGTGATTGCAGCCATGAAATTCAAAGACGCTTACTCCTTGGAAGAAAAGTTATGACCAACCTAGACAGCGTATTGAAAAGCAGAGATATTACTTTGCCGACTAAGATCCGTCTAGTCAAGGATATGGTTTTTCCTGTGGTCATGTATGGATGTGAGAGTTGGACTGTGAAGAAGGCTGAGCACCGAAGAATTGATGCTTTTGAACTGTGGTGTTGGAGAAGACTCTTGAGAGTTCCTTGGACTGCAAAGAGATCCAACCAGTCCATTCTGAAGAAGATCAACCCTGGGATTTCTTTGGAAGGAATGATGGTAAAGCTGAAACTCCAGTACTTTGGCCACCTCATGCGAAGAGTTGACTCATTGGAAAAGACTCTGTTGCTGAGAGGGATTGGGGGCAGGAGGAGAAGGGGACGACCGAGGAAGAGATGGCTGGATGGTATCACGGACTCAATGGATGTGAGTCTGAGTGAACTCCGGGAGATGGTGATGGACAGGGAGGCCTAGCGTGCTGTGATTCATGGGGTCACAAAGAGTCGGACACGACTGAGCGACTGAACTGAACTGAAATGAACTGACTATGCCAAAGCCTTTGACTGTGTGGATCACAATAAACTGTGGAAAATTCTGAAAGAGATGGGAATACCAGACCACCTGACCTGCCTCTCGAGAAATCTTTATGCAGATCAGGAAGCAACAGTTAGACCTGGCCCTGGAACGACAGATTGGTTCCAAATAGGAAAAGGAGTATGTCAAGGCTGTATATTGTTACCCTGTTTATTTAACTTATATGCAGAGTACATCATGAGAAACGCTGGGCTGGATGAAGCACAAGCTGGAATCAAGATTGCTGGGAGAAATATCAATAACCTCAGATATGCAGATGATACCACCCTTATGGCAGAAAGTGAAGAGGAACTCAAAAGCCTCTTGATGAAAGTGAAAGAGGAGAGTGAAAAAGTTGGCTTAAAGCTCAACATTCAGAAAACGAAGATCATGGCATCTGGTCCCATCACTTCATGGGAATAGATGGGCAAACAGCGGACAGTATCAGACTTTATTTTGGGGGGCTCCAAAATCACTGCAGATGGTGATTGCAGCCATGAAATTAAGACGCTTACTCCTTGGAAGGAAAGTTATGACCAACCTTGATAGCATATTCAAAAGCAGAGACATTGCTTTGCCAACAAAGGTCCGTCTAGTCAAGGCTATGATTTTTCCAGTAGTCATGTATGGATGTGAAATTTGGACTGTGAAGAAAGCTGAGCGCCAAAGAATTGATGCTTTTCAACTGTGGCATTGGAGAAGACTCTTGAGAGTCCCTTGGACTGCAAGGAGATCCAACCAGTCCATGCTAAAGTAGATCAGTCCTGGGTGTTCACTGGAAGTACTGATCCTAAAGCTGAAACTCCAATCCTTTGGCCACCTCATGCAGAAGTTGACTCATTGGAGAAGACTCTGATGCTGGGAGGGATTGGGGGCAGGAGGAGAAGAGGACGACAGAGGATGAGATGGCTGGGATGGCATCACCGACTTGATGGACATGGGTTTGGGTGAACTCTGGGGGTTGTTGATGGACAGGGAGGCCTGGCATGCTGCGATTCATGGGGTCACAAAGAGTTGGACACAACTGAGTGACTGAATTGAACTGAACTGAAGTGCACCCATGCCCAGACCTGCAAAAACCACCACTCAACTGCAGAAAGTGAGCAGTACAGATTCCAGTCTGTCCATGGGGCCTTCCCAGGACAGACCCCTCCCCTATAGCCTCTGCTGTAGCTCCTCTCCGAAGTACCCTGACACACATATTTCCCAAGTTGTTCAGATGCTAAAAACCACCACCAGATGAAATTAACTACTTGATGGTCATGAGCACATAACCCCCCACCCCCAGACCTGCTGGCACCTGAAGATTGATAAGGTTAACACCCCTGTTACCTCAACCAATTAGAGAAGTGTGCATGAGCTGATCATAGACCCAGGAATGCCCCTCCCTCATGCTTTGCTGAAAGAAACCCTTTGGGAAGTTTGGGTTTTTTCTTTTATTGTGTGTTGGTCCTTTCCCCAGTACACCCAATTAGTAAAATAAATGGAAAAGTCACTTTCAGCATTTTTTGCTAAGAATACTGACAATTGAAATTGAATGATTAGATGTTTTAACTTAGAATGTAGTAGACACTGTTGTTACTGACCGGTGTTAGAGAAATGCAGGCAAGGCTTTACTGGGACTTGTGCTGCAGCAGAAGGGAGTGAAAACAAGTAACAGGTGGTGTCCTTGCTCACTCCCTGATTTGGGGGGGGAGGTGGGGGCCATAAGCTGTTTTTTTTTTTAATTGGAGGATAATTGCTTTACAATATTGTATTGGTTTCTGCCATACATCAACATGAATCAGCCACGGGTATACATGTGTCCCCCCCTCTTGAAGCCCCCCTCACCTCCCTAGGTTGTCACAGAGCCCTGGGTTGAGCTCCCTGCATCACACAGCAGATTCCCACTGGCTATTTTACATACTGTAGTGTATATGTTTCCATGTTACTCTCTGCATACGTCCCACCCTCTCCTTCCCCCACTATGACCATAAGTCTGTTCTCTAGGTCTGCGCCTCCATTGCTGCCCTGCAAATAGATTCATCAGTACCATCTTTCTAGATTCCATGTATATATGTATATATATATGCATTAATATACAATATCTGTCTTTCTCTTTCTGACTTACTTCACTCTGCACAATAGGCCCTAGGTTCATCCACTTCATTAGGATGGACTCAAATGCATTCTTTTTTTAGTAGCCAAGTAATATTCCATTGTGTATATATTGGATACCAAAATTTCTGTATCCTTTCATCTGTCAACAGACATCTGGTTGCTTTCATGTCCTAGCTATTGCAAATAGTGCTACAATGAATATTGGGGTACATGTGTCTCTTTCAGTTATGGTTTTCTCAGAGTATACACCCAGGAGTGGGATTTGGGGGCCTTATAGTTTTTGCACAGCAAGGAAACAATAATCATGATTTTAAAACACCCTTCAGAATGGGAGAAAATAATTGCAAATGAAACAAATGACAAAGAATTAATCTCCAAAATGTACAAGCAGCTCAATACCAGAAAAACAAACCAACCAACCAAAATCTGAGTGGAAAACCTAAGGAGACATTTCTCCAAAGAAGACACACAGATGGCCAACACACACATGAAAAGATGCTCAACATGGCTCATTATTAGAGAAACACAAACTAAAATTACAATCAGGTATCACCTCACCTCACCTCACCTGGTCAGAATGGCCATCATTTAAAAATCTACAAACAATAAGTGCTGAACAGGATGTGGAGAAAGGGGACCCTCATTCGCTGTTGGTGGAAATCTAAGTTGATACAGCCACTATGGAGAACAGTATGGAGATTCCTTAAAAAAAAAAAAAAAAAAAAAAAGAGCTGGTTCTTTATGTGGGGTGAGGGTAGGGGTGGTCCAGGGGTCTGTCCAGAGGGGTGGCTTAGGTGGCCTGCCCACCCCTCATGGTCCTGTGTGTAGGGCACATGCAAGGTACCCTACTTTTGCTCCTTGCTCCTCAGAAGTAGCAGCTGGATTTTTCATCTTTTTGTATCTTGTTGTTCATAATTTGCCCCAATTACACATGCGCACAGTTATTTTTAGTCCCTTATAGTTTCTTTGTATTTTGTTGCTCAAGGAGACATTTGTCCAGGTGCAAGCACTGCAGCAGAGTCCCGGGTCCCAGGTTTCAGGTACCAGCCTCTCTCCCTGGTATTCCAAAACCTCTAAACCCCTAGTTCATTTTTATATGAAATGAAATACTGATGAATTTCTGTATTTCCAAGAGAACCAGCAGGAACAACTCACTTATTTGACATAAGGCCATACAAGTCAGTGATGGGACCTGGTTCCCCAACTAACACATTTCTGTGATGACCCAGATTTCAACAATCACCAGCATGTCAGCCTGTATAGCCCACAAAGCCTCTCTCCCCAAACACCAGCCTGCCGTGGGTAATGCAAAACATCTACTATGGCCACTTTAAATGCCTAATATGCCTCCTATAATGCCTCCTCTAATCCTTTGGAATAGATGCTATTGGCCCATTTTACAGATAGGGAAACTGAGGCTCAGCAAAGAGGTTTACCCAAAATCACATGGCAAGTAGGGTCATGCTGGGCTTAGGACCACCTACCCTCCAGGGATGACAGAGTCACCTCCCTCCTAGGGCAGGCTCAGGAGAAAAGAGCAGCTCTGAGTGGGTGAAGGGGTTTGGCAGAAAGTAGAAAGGACAAAGAATATTGAACACTCCCTGTCCACTTTCTAGCTCACCTCACAGTCAGGCCAGGTACCAGCCCAAGGAGGACAGAATGAAGCTCACACACACTGATGAAGATTATCTCTACCCAGATCCATCCTGCTCATCACCCTTACAGTGTGGGCTCTGATCCACCCTCACTACCCACCTGGAATCTGTGACTGTAGCTCCACCACAGAGACTTTTCATAAATTCAGTAAACTCTAAGCGTCTGGATTTAAGATGACGTGACAGGAGCAGCAGCTGTTCTTAGTAATGCGAAAGTTTCTTGGTATGTGACCCCGAGCAAAGAGAACCGGATCCAGTTTCTTCAGAGCTCCTTTGTTTCTTTATCATTTTGGAAGTGCCTCAATAGCTCTTACAACATCCCCCAAAGGCCCTTTGGATCATATCTTACAAATATGTCAGTGTGAGTTATTGTATGACTCTTTCATTCTGACAGATCTCAGTGTGTGGTGTTTGTCAGTGACTGACTTCTCACAGGAATGATGTAGAATGTGAACTCAAAATCGAAGTCATGAACATGTAAATGGTTGATATAGCTATGTCCTGAATTTTACCTTTCTTTTTTCTTAAAAATAACTTATATTTTCTCCTGGGTTGCTGCCCAAAGTGTCCTTCTGGTGGCACATTCAAATCACCTGGAGATCTTTTTACACAATATGGGTCCTGAGTCCCAACTCAGACCAAGTGACTCAGTCCGGTGGGGGGAAGGGCCTGGGCATTGCTCAAAAAATTCCTAGATGACTCAAAATGGCCTGTGAGGTTGAGAAGCTTTGGGGCAGTGATGTGGGTTGGCCTCACTTGGGCCAATTTACAAAGTATGGGTGCCTAGGTCCCACCCCCAGAGATTTCCACATAATTGGTCTAAGCCTGGGAGTCAGGATTTGAAAGGCTCCTTGGTGACTGTAATGTACAGCCAAGCTTGAGGACTACAGCAGAGCACAGATGTGAAATGATTGTTTGCTAGAAAAGGATGACAAAGTAATGAGCCAAAAAAGTAGGGAACAAAACTATTCATACTCCTCCAAGTAGCTGGAACCCAACACATCTGCCTGGTCCCCTTCCAAACACAATATTAGTGAAGATAAAGGTCACTCCTCGTAACATCCAATGCCTGCCTTCTTTATGTTCCCTCCAAGACTTCCTGCTTAGCTCTTCATAGCAGCAGCTTGGCTCTGGGCCTTGCAAGCTGTGTGTGGCCTCAGGCCATGTGCTTACTCCTTCGATCTCGTCCTCCTCTGAAAAATGGGTGTGCTGATCACAACTAGTGAAGACATGAAAGGTGACAAGGCAGGTGAAGTGATTAGTGAAAGGCTCAAGACCCAGTAAATGTTTGTTACTAAAAATCAGTGGGCTTTTTAAAGTTTCTTTTTGGTAATAATCACTAATGACACACATAGATGTTTTATGTTCCAGGCACTGTTCAAGTGCTTAACATATATTAGTTCATTTCATTCTCACAGCGACCTTATAAAGGAATTCAAATTTGAGCCCCGTTTTACAGATGAGCAAGCTCAGACACAGGGAGGTTGAGTAACTTGTCCTAGATCCCACAGTGGGTGAATAGAGCCCCATGAGACTCCAGATCTCATGTTCTAGCCACTTGCACGACTGACTCTCAAGCCTTACAGCTAGCTTACCTCTCACGTTCCCTCTACCTGATCACCCTGTTCAACTCTGTCCTACAAGCCTGGACTCTGAGGCAGCTTCCGGGGTTTGGCAGAGGCTAATGGGGTCATCGAACATCCCAAGGTCAATCCACCAGATCCCTCTCCCAGTGGTCAAGGGGAGCTCAGGGCTTCCTTCTCTTTGGCCACCTGACTTACAACCTCTCAGAAGGTTTTACAAGTGATTTTAGCTCTGTCTCTTGATAGCTGACAGGGTGTGAGACACAGCACTTTCAGCTAATGCTATGTCATGTTCCCTTCGATCAGTTTGACTTCCCATGTTTCTTGGGCATGACTTCCTCCTAGCCACATGCCTGTGAGGCCATAAACCCAGTGAACAGCTGTGCCTTCTTTCTGGCCCCACAAAGAGGCCCACAGATCCAGTGCTGGGAAGAGGTGGCAGGAGTCAGAGAGTACACAAGGGAGGGACCATCTCCCCCGAGAGAGAGTCACTGCCTCCATCAGTCGCTGTCTGAGCATCACTCCTTACATCCCCTCAGTCCACTGGCCCCACATGCAACCTCATTTCCTTCCTCCCTTTTCCCAACTATCAGTCTGCAGACAGCTCTACCTCCCATGAGTCTCCCCAACAAGCCTTACATTTCAGACCTTTCCTCCCCAGCTCTCTGACGTGCCACTTAGAACTGTTCCTTTAAGTATTTTTCCCAAGCTGCCCTGGCTTTGATGTTCATCAATGCCAAGGACTACCAGTAATGTTTGTGTTTTATTACTTCCTGATTCCCCAAACCTTTTATTTAGCTTCCTAGATACCAACTTTTAAGGCACGGGTAATAAATCTGAACTTCTGAACTTCCCTCACTAACAGCTCTGCTTTTGTCCGGTACTTCTTTCTGCCTCAGCACTATTTTGGAAGTTTTCTGGCCGTTTTTTTTTTCCTTTAATTTTATTTATGGCTGTGCTGGGTCTTTCTTGCTGTGGGCAGGTTTCACCAATTGCAGTGAGCGGGGGCTGTTCTTCACTGAAGTGCATGGGATTCTCACTGTGGTGGCTTCTCTTGCTGCAGAGCAAGGACTCTAGGGCATGTGGGCCCAATAGTTGCAGTTCCTGGGATCTAGAGCACAGGCTCAATAGTTGTGGCACATGGTCTTAGCTGCTCCAAGGCATGCAGGATCTTTACGGGCCATGGATTAAACCCAGGTCTATTGCACTGGCAGGTGAATTCTTTACCACTGAGCCACCAGGGAAACCCCTGGCCCATTCTTTTTAAGCAACAGAGTCTACAAAGCTCATCAGTCTAGCTACGGGTTAGAACTCTTCTAGTCTTCTAGAAATTACCCATCGGGAGAAAAGTACATGTAGGAAACCTTCCTGACTTAGCCTGGGTGGGTTTCTAAAGATGTGGAATGCAGCTTTCCCCAAGGATAACTTCAGGAAACTCTTTTCTACAGAAGAATCAAATGTAACATGACTGTATCTGCAGGGCTTCTTCACAGCAGGAGGAATGTGTGCTGTGGAGTCCAACTGTGTGAACTGGAATTCTGAACTCTTTTTGTTAGCTGTATAACTTTTTCCTGACCTCAGTTTCCTCATCTGTGAAATGGAAATAACAATAGGATTCAATGTGAAATGGAAATTAAAGGAGTATGCATTTTAAATACCTGGCATAGAATAAATGCTCAAGAAATCATTGCTATAGTTAATTTTATCATCTTCATTATCTTATTAGTGACAGAATCCTGTTCTCCAGGGTGCATCACGAGTGAAGGGCTGAAAAGCACCTCTGTAAACAGACGGGTTTCCCTGGTAGCTCAGTGATCAAGAATTCACCTGCCAATGCAGGAGACATGGGTTTGATCCCTGGGTAAGAAAGGTCCCCTGGAGAAGGAAACAGCAACCTACTCCAATATTCTTACCTGGGAAATCCCATGGACAGATGAGACTGGCAAGCCACAGTTCAGGGGGTCAAAAGAGTTGGACACGACTTAACGACGAAACAACACCAACAAACAGCAGTAGGGGAGCCAGGGCACCCCCAGACATTTCTGACCCCCTCCTGCAGCCTCCCACTCCCCTCTCCCTTCCTCCTTCTCTCCTTTGTCTCCTGAAGGTGCTAGAACATTCTATGAGTTTTTAGCTGCTCAGTGGGGGAGATCAGAGCTGACATTTTTTTCTCTTTAATATGGACTACTGAAAATATTAAAAATTCCAAGATGCCCCTGACCTGAAACTATTAATAGCAGTTGGAGTGGGAGAGAGAAAAAGGTGATCTGAGTTTTCACTTTTAATTATATATAATGTATAAGTAGAGGGGTTATGGTAATATTTGCCTTCTTTCTTGTATTTTTTCAGCATTCCATATTTTAAGCCTACTTTATGCCTTTTAGAGATTAAATGAATAATAATGATTTATTGCTCCAATTTAATGATTTTTTTCCTGACTCAGCAATTGCACAGCAGTGAAGTTTGTATCATTTGGGTTCTAGATAATGAATATCCCAAGCTTTGTCTTTAAGCTATGCAAGATAGTGCGGGACATTGGCTGGCATCCTGAGGAAAGCACAGAGGAAGTCTGAAAGGAGAGGAAGATGTGACCCTTAGAAAAAAAGGAGTGTCCGGCCAGGGCCAGAGGTCAGAGGTCAATCATTTCCTTGACCTGTAGGCCTCCTGCCTTTCTTCTCCAACACCCTGTATTCTAGATGACTTCCTGCATCCATTTGCCCTCAGCATACTTTACAGTCTTCTTTTGTAGTTGCGGAGTATAGTTAGAGATTTATTCTCTCCATATTTGATACATGGCCTTATCTATGATGGGTGCTGCATCCATGAAAACAAAAGATGCTTCCTACTTGGAAGGAAAGATATGACAAACCTAGACAGCATATTCCAAAGCAGAGGCATCACTTTTCCAGCAAAGGTCTGTATTGTCAAAGCTATGTCTTTACAAGTAGTCATGTATAAATGTAAGAGTTGGTCTATAAAGAAGGCTGAGCACCAAAGAATTAATGCTTTCGAACGGTAGTGCTGAAGAAGACTCTTTAGAGTCCCTTGGAAAGCAAGGAGATCAAACCAGTCCATCCTAAAGGAAATCAGTCCTGAATATTCATTGGAAGGACTGATGCTGAAGCTGAGGCTCCAATACTTTGGCCACCTGATATTAAGACCCCACTAATTGGAATTCTAATGCTGGGAAGATTGAGGGCAAGAGGAGAAGGGTGTGACAGAGGATGAGATTGTTGGACGGCATCACCGACTTGATGGACATGAGTTTGAGCAAACTCCGGGAAATGGTGAAGGACAGGGAGGCCTGGCATGCTGCAGTCCATGGGGTCTCAAAAGAGTTGGACATGACTTAGCAACTGAACAACAACACAAACACAAAAGCAGACCAAAGCAGTGTTTTCCAAGCCCATCACTATGAGCATGATGATGAACTGGAGGAGATTTCCTGAGCCAAGGGGCAGTGGCCATGGATGCTAGCACTATTCTGTATATTCTCAAAACTGGGCTCAGACCTAAGGTAAGCTCCTATTGAGAAAAGTTATTTCAATTTATTTCAATTCATGTAGTGCCATACATTCTGTCCAGTAATGCCACAGACACATTTCTCTGCGTTTCAAATTTATTCCCATCCACCAAGAATCAGTGCTTAGTCATCATATTTCAGTCAAGAAGAGTCCAAACCAAGTATAAATTGGTAAACTTTTCTGGGAGAGAAGTTGGCAATACATATCTAGTAAAATAAAAGTAAATAATTTTATTTTATTTCTATGAATTCATTTGCTGTGGTGTTTGGAAATACAGGCCCACACCTCTGTGTTATAGTAGTATTGGTAACAGAAACATTAGAACAACATGAATCCATTCGGAGGGCTGTTAAGCCATTGTACAGCCACAGAGTGGAATATATACAGTCACTAAAAAAGAATGACATCTATATCTCTAAATATTGACAATGAAGATGGCCAAAACTCATTCTCAAGGGGGAAAAAAAACAGGTCCATTATATATATATATATGTATATGTGTGTGTGTGTGTGTGTGTGTGTGTGTGTGTGTGTATCAGAACACCCACTTATATAAACAGAAAAATAATTTGTTGATATGCTCATATAGACACAGAAAATGAAGAATGTATTTGAAAACATTTTATTTCATACAGTAAGTTTTTATTGACATGATCAGCTGACTGATACAAGCAGCTGACTTGAACTCATTGGGAAAGACCCTGATGCTGGGAAAGACTGAAGGAAGAAGGAGAAGATGGCAACAGAGGAGGAGATGGTTGGAAGGCATCACCAATTCAGTGGAAATGAACTTGGGTAAACTCCGGGAGAAGTTGGGGGACAGGGAATCCTGGTGTGCTTCAGTCCATGGGGTCATGAAGAGTTGGACATAACTTGGTGACTGAACAAGAACAAAAGTTTTTATATGAGGCTTACTGTGTTACTGGGAAACAGACTCTTGGAGGGCACAAACAGAACCTTGTGTGTACCAGAAACCAAGAGAAAGGAGCAGTGACCCCACAAGAGACTGACCCTTACTTGCCTGTGAGTGTCCAGGAGTTTCTGGTAGAGGCATGGGTCGGCGATGGCCTGCTACAGGTTGGGAGCATTGAGTGTAGCAGTTCCTGAAGGAGGTTACCATTATCTTCATTACCTCACCATAGTTTCAGTTCAGTTCGGTTCAGTCACTCAGTCGTGTCTGACTCTTTGCAACCCCATGAATCGCAGCACACCAGGCCTCCCTGTCCATCACCATCTCCCAGAGTTCACTCAAACTCACGTCCATCAAGTCAGTGATGCCATCCAGCCATCTCATCCTCTGTCGTCCCCTTCTCCTCCTGCCCCCAATTTCTCCCAGCATCAGAGTCTTTTCCAATGAGTCAACTCTTCGCATGAGGTAGCCAAAGTATTAGAGTTTCAGCTTTAGCATGTCCTTCCGAAGAACACCCAGGGCTGATCTTCTTCAGAATGGACTGGTTGGATCTCCTTGCAGTCCAAGGGACTCTCAAGAGTCTTCTCCAACACCACAGTTCAAAAGCATCAGTTCTTCGGCACTCAGCTTTCTTCACAGTCCAACTCTCACATCCATACATGACCACTGGAAAAACCATAGCCTTGACTAGACGGACCTTTGTTGGCAAAGTAATGTCTGTGCATTTCAATATGCTATCTAGGTTGGTCATAACTTTTCTTCCAAGGAGTAAGCGTCTTTTAATTTCATGGCTGCAATCACCATCTGCAGTGATTTTGGAGCCCCAAAAAATAAAGTCTGACACTGTTTCCACTGTTTCCCCATCTACTTGCCATGAAGTGATGGGACCAGATGCCATGATCTTCGTTTTCTGAATGTTGAGCTTTTTCACTCTCCTCTTTCACTTTCATCAAGAGGCTTTTGAGTTCCTCTTCACTTTCTGCCATAAGGGTGGTATCATCTGCATATCTGAGGTTATTGATATTTCTCCTGGCAATCTTGATTCCAGCGTGTGCTTCTTCCAGCCCAGCATTTCTCAAGATGTACTCTTCATAGAAGTTAAATAAGCAGGGTGACAATATATAGCCTTGATGTACTCCTACAGGGAGGGAACACACCCCAACCCATCAACAGAAAATTGAATTAAAGATTTACTGAGCATGACCCCGCCCATCAGAACAAGACCCAGTTTCCCCTCAGTCTCTCCCATCAGGAAGCTTCCATAAACCTCTTGTCCTTCTCCATCAGAGGGCAGACAGACTGAAAACCACAATCACAGAAAACTAACCAATCTGATCACATGGACCACAGCATTGTCTAACTCAATGAAACTATGAGCCATGCTGTGTAGGGCCATCCAAGACAGATGGGTCATGGTGGAGAGTTCTGACAAAATGTGGTCCACTGGAGAAGGGAATGGCAAACCACTTCAGTATTTTTGCCTTGAGAACCCCATGAAGAGTATGAAAAGGCAAAAAGATAGGATACTAAAAGATGAACTCCCCAGGTCAGTGGGTGCACAGGACTCTGAACAACTCCCCAGGTTGGTAGGTGGCCAATATGCTACTGGAGATCAGTGGAGAAATAACTCCAAAAAGAATGATGAGACAGAACCAAAGCAACAACACCCTGTTTTGGACGTGACTGGTGATGGAAATAAAGTCTGATGCTGTAAAGAGCAATATTGCATAGGAACCTGGACTGTTAGGTCCATGAATCAAGGCAAATTGGAAGTGGTCAAACGGGAGATGTCAAGAGTGAATATTTAGCAATCAGCGAACTAAAATGGACTGGAATGAGTGAATTTAACACAGATGACCGTTATATCTACTACTGTGGGCAGGAATCCCTTAGAAGAAATGGAGTAGCCATCATAGTCAACAAAAGAGTCCTAAATGCAGTACTTGGATGCAATTTCAAAAACGACAGAATGATCTCTGTTCATTTCCAGGGCAAACTATTCAAAATCATAGTGATCCAATTCTATGCCCCAACCAGTAATGCTGAAAAAGCTGAAGTTGAACGCTTCTATGAAGACCTACGAGAGCTTCTAGAACTAAAACCCAAAAAAGATGTCCTTTTCATTATAGGGGACTGGAATGCAAAAGTAGGAAGTCAAGAAACACCTGGAGTAACAGGCAAATTTGGCCTTGGAATACAGAATGAAGCAGGGCAGTCTAATAGAGTTTTGCCAAAAGAACACACTGGTCGTAGCAAACACCCTCTTCCAACAACACAAGAGAAGACTCTACATATGGACATCACCAGATGGCCAAGACCAAAATCAGACTGATTATATTCTTTGCAGCCAAAGATGGAGAAGCTCTATACAGTCAGCAAACCAAGACTGGGAGCTGACTGTGGCTCAGATCATCAACTCCTTATTGCCAAAGTCAGACTCAAATTGAAGAAAATAGGGAAAACCACTAGACCATTCAGGTATGACCTAAATCAAATCCCTTATGATTCTACAGTAGAAGAGAGAAATAGATTCAAGGGATTAGATCTGATAGACAGAGTGCCTGAAGAATTATGGATGGAGGTTTATGACACTGTACAGGAGGCTGGGACCAAGATCATCCCCAAGAAAAAGAAATGCAAAAAGGCAAAATACCTTACAAATAGCTGTGAAAAGAAGCGAAGAGAAAGGCAAAGGAGAACAGAAAAGATATGCCCATTTGAATGCAGAGTTCCAAGGAATAGCAAGGAGAGAAAGGAAAGTCTTCCTCGGTGATCAGTGCAAAGAAACAGAGGAAAACAACAGAATGGGAAAGACTAGAGATCTCTTCAAGAAAACTAGAGATACCAAGCAAGTATTTCATGCAAAGATGGGCACAATAAAGGACAGAAACAGTATGGACCTAACAGAAGCAGAAGATATTAAGAGGTGGCAAGAATACACAGAAGTATACAAAAAAGATCTTCATGACCCAGATAATCATGATGGTGGGATCACTCACTTAGTAACAGATATCCTGGAAAGTGAAGTCAAGTGGGCCTTAGGAAGCATCACTACAAACAAAGCTAGTGGAGGTGATGGAATTCCAGTTGAGCTATTTCAAATCCTAAAAGATGATGCTGTGAAAGTGTTGCACTCAATATGCCAGCAAATTTCGAAAACTCATCAGTGGCCACAGGACTGGAAAAGATCAGTTTTCATTCCAATCCCAAAGAAAGGCAATGCCAAAGTATGCTCAAACTACTGCACAACTGCACTCATCTCACATGCTAGCAAAGTAATGCTCAAAATTCTCCAAGCCAGGCTTCAATAGTAGGTGAACTGTGAACTTTCAGATGTTCAAGCTGGTTTTAGAAAAGGCAGAGGAACCAGAGATCAAATTGCCAACATCTGCTGGACAACTGAAAAAGCAAGAGAGTTCCAGAAAAACATCTATTCCTGTTTTATTGACTACGCCAAAACCTTTGACTCTGTAGATCACAACAAAATGTGGAAAATTCTGAAAGAGGTGGGAATACCAGACCACCTGACCTGCCTCCTGAGAAATCTGTATTCAGGTCAAGAAGCAACAGCTAGAAACAGACATGGAACAACAGACTGGTTTCAAATCAGGAAAGGAATACGCCAAAGCTGTATATTGTCACCCTGCTTATTTAACTTATATGCAAAGTGCTACTGCTACTGCTAAGTCACTTCAGTCATGTCCAACTCTGTGCGACCCCATAGATGGCAGCCCACCAGGCTCCCCCATCCCTGGTATTCTCCAGGCAAGAACACTGGAGTGGGTTGCCATTTCCTTCTCCAATGCATGAAAGTGAAAAGTGAAACTGAAGTTGCTCAGTCGTGTCCAACCTTTCGCAACCCCATGGACTGCAGCCTACCAGGCTCCTCCGTCCATGGGATTTTTCAGGCAAGAGTACTGGAGTGGGGTGCCATTGCCTTCTCTGATAACCAAACTAGACAGCCTATTAAAAAGCAGAGACATTACTTTGCCAACAAAGGTCTATCTAGTCAAAGCTATGATTTTTCCAGTAGTCACATATGGATGTGAGAGTTGGATTATAAAGAAAGCTGAGTGTCGAAGAATTGACACTTTTGAACTGTGACATTGGAGAAGACTCTTGAGAGTCCCTTGGACTGCAAGGAGATCCAACCAGTTCATCCTAAAGGAAATCAGTCCTGAATATTCATTGGAAGGACTGATGCTGAAGCTGAAACTCCAATACTTTGACCACCTAATGCGAAGAATTGACTCATTGGAAAAAACCCTGATGCTGGCGAAAATTGAGGGCGGGAGAAGGGGACGACAGAGGATGAGATGGTTGGATTCCGGGAGTTGGTGATAAACAGGGAGGCCTGGTGTATTGCAGTCCATAGGGTTGCAAAACGTCGGACATGACTGAGCAACTGAACTGAACTACTGTGTTAGAGGTACTACTCTAAGTTCTTTATAAGTATTAACTGATTTGATCCTCATGAAAAACTCTGAGGTAGGTACTATTACTATTGCTATCTCAGATAAGAGACTCGGACAGCCCAAGGTCACAGTCAAGATTGTAACCCTGGTGGTTTGGCCCAGCCACTCCTTAAGCCACTGCAGCATGCTTCTTCTTTCCAGCACAGCTTCCATTTTTTTTAACATTTTTTAAAGCAGTTTTTGCTTAAATTTAAAATGTAAGAATTAATAGAAAATAGGTCTACACCACTTGGGGCATATTAGTGGCTGTTTTTAGGCATAAAAACATGTTGCTATCAGAGTGTTTAGGTTTTTAGAACAAAACCCAGAAATATGAGCTGATTATTTGCCTTTTCAGTGATAGGAATAGTAGAATTTGTTTCAAATTTTGATGCTTACTGAAGTCTAGCTCAAAAGAGCAAGTTGACTTGAGAGAATCTGCTTTTAGAGTTGCATCCATGAGATCCTCAGAGCGAAGCCAGAAGTAGAATTTCTTAGCAAACAAGCTTTCCTCCAATAGGACCCCCATCCCCACCAACCAGCCAAGAAGCAGAAGGCGAGGAAAAGTGAGCAGTAACTGTGTTGGCTATGTTTACTCAAGAGTCACGCAGACCTCAGAACTTCCACAGTAATTCCCCTTCCCTCTAAGGTGGACACTGAAATTGATGGAAGTGACTCACACTTTACTCCTCTTGGTGGTTCTGGCATTGACTGCCCAGGGAATTACCACTTGCCAATGTCATTTACCTGATGACATCACATGTGAAGGTCTGTTAGATGTACTTAGAGGTGGTTAAAGAGGCTGTAGATGGAAAATAGAAAATAGAATTAGCTAGAAAATGAAAAGGAGAGGGGGCCTCAGTCCAAAGGGTCCCTCAAGATTTGACTAAGGAAGGAAACAACCCCAAGTGAGAGGGCATGGGTGAGGCAAGGCTGGTGGGGAGGGCACCTGAAACTGCCTGGAACTTGGCTGCAAATAGTAAGAACCAGCCCACTGTAGCTAATGGAAGAGGGAGTGGGGATGGAATGAGAAGGATGGAGAGAAGCCAGTGGCCATTCATAGTCTAGAGGAAGCCAAACTGAAACTAGAAATCTGAAATCTGGCAGGGCTCCTGGTTGCAGAATTCTTGGACCTGTCAGAGTTTCAGTCGATGGGTAGCCTTCACCCCACATCCATGGCAGACACTGTCTCTATTTAGTCATATTTCCAGGCTCTTGTCGTGGGTTTCCAAAAACCCCAGAGACAGTTCTAGTATCTATGGCAAGTTGGCAGTGTCCTTGGCTCCCTGGCTGATTTTGCAATCTGCTGCTCACACCTCTCAGCCTCCTTGACAGGAGGAAAGAGAAAGACAGCACTTCCGTTTCTCTGTAAGATGCCAACTTCTTTTCCCTCTCACGTTCATTTTCTTTCTTCTTTTTCTATGACATTTCTTTGGCTGGTCAGAAAGTCATTTACAGACCCCCTTATGGCATTTGTTGCCCCAGCCATGAGCCTTTCGTCTGGTACATTTCTCTAATAGTTGAACTGATTGTTCGCAATGGGATTATTTTGCTGTCGGCACACACAGCAGCAGTGCCCAGGAATCGCGGGCAGTCTAACTGTCCTGCAGAGAGCAGGGGCCAGAGACTTCAGGGTGCTGAGGATGAGCACTTTTCACATCAGGAGCTGTCTTCATTTCCACTGAAAGCAGAGCCTGAGATGAGAACTTGATGTGGATAGTTTATTTGAGAGGTGATTCTAGGAAGCAGGAATGAGGAAGAAGGAATGGGGATAGGAGGATGAGAGAGAAAGAGAACACTTCAAACTAAGGATATATTCCCAAGATCATCTCGGCAGCTAACCTGGGATGTACTCTGCTGGGGACCTCTGTCAAGTGCGGTAGATACTCAGATTCCTCCTAGAATTACCAGCTAAAAGAGTAGGAGCTTGAAATTGGGTCCACAGGTTCTCTCCCCTGCCCTGTTAAGTTTATTCCCAGGAGTCTGTATGCATCTCCACTTCCTAGTTGCTTCAATTCATTAACCAGGAGGGCTCCCATAATTTTGAAGAAGTCTTCTGAGGCATAAAGAAAAAAAAAGTAAGAGGAAAAAAACACTATAGTTGAGGCCATATGCTGTGGGTAGAAGAACTGAAAGAACTTGCAGGGAAATGTCTGTGTGCTGCAGCCAAATTCAGGAGTGGGTGGAGAGAGTGTGATATAAAGCCCTATCTGGGATATGTCTTTAATTGCTCAAAGTAAGGTGTGCACATGATTTTTTTAAAAATCAAGTAGAGAACAGTATACAGTAAAAAGCAGCAATTTCATACTCATTCCTTCCCAGAGTCAACTACTTATAACATTACTGGGTTTTCTGATATTAACTTCTAATTATTACCTCTATTACTTATTCTTCCTCAAAACAAATACATTTTAAAATCATTCATTCTTTCTATATCAGTGATTTTTCATGACACTTTGGGTTTTTCCCTGATCTAATTTTTGCCTGTTGAAAGTGTTAGTCGCTCAGTCATGTCAGACTCTATAGCCTGCCAGGCTCCTCTGTCTATGGAATTCTCCAGGCAAGAATACTAGAGTGGGTAACCATTCCCTTCTCCAAGAAATCTTCCCAAACAGGGATCAAACTCAGGTCTCCTGCACTGCAGGCAGATTCTTTACCGTCTGAACCATCAAACTGGTCTCCAAAAAACTGAGATCCTTTCAACAAGTATATGTCTAAATTTCAACACCAGATTTATCTCACAAACAATAGCTCTTATTTTGTGTCTCAACTTCTATTTAACTTGTATTTGAACACTTTCACGACCTGGTGGTTCAGACAGTAAAGAATCTGCCTGCAATGCAGGAGACCCAGGTTAGATCCCTGGGTCAGGAAGATCCCTGGAGAAAGGAATGGCTACCCACTCCAGTATTCTTGCCTGGAGAATCCCATGGACAGAGGAGACAGTTGAACTACAGTCCATGGGGTCTCAAAGAGTCAGACACAACTAAGTGACTAACACACACGCACGAAAAAGAAAATATTTTCATAAAGATAGGTGAAAGCAAATATAACCCAAACTTTAGCCATATAATTTCATAACAGTTCTGGAATTAATTACTTGCTTTCGGCATTACAGAGATTCTATATCACCTTGGAAGGCTTAGTTATCCCTCAGCTCAACTGAGTCCCCTTAAAACTAAGCCAAACTAATAGGACATATTCTTGAGAATTCATCATATCTTCTGAGCTTTGCACTTGAAAAACCATTGCAGAAACATAATGTATAATTCATGCCCCTCAAATATCTGTGAGTGTCTTCTGAAACTGTGCTTCATTTCCATAAAATAGTTCTGGAATTCCACAAAGCATGTGATGCTACTGCGCTCAGACAGTTCAGCAAGAGGAAATGAGCATAATCTCCAATTACCATCTGTTTAAACCACACGTGAGCCAGTTAGGATGTTTTCAGTAGCTAAGTACAGAAAACTCAACTCAGACTGGCTCAGACACTGAATGAGATTTATTGGCTCACATAAACCTAAATTCCAGAGCCAGCACAGACCTTAGGCATAATTTCTTTAGGACTCCAGCTCAATATCTCCACATTTCTCTCAACATTATCATTATGTCTGGGTGAGCTGCATCACAAAATGACTTCCCAATATGATAGTTATGGCAGCAGGTTCAATCTTTGTATACATATTCTCCATTATCCAACAGAGAAAAAGAGATATTTCCTGTGTCCCAGAATTCCCAGTAAATTTTCTAAGTATCATATTGATTATGCAACCTCTAAATCAATTCCTGGATCTAAGGGCATGTCATGCACCGAATGACTTAGAACTGGATTATTTGAAGCAATAACTGTACAGACAGAGGAAGCAGGGCAACACCTGAATCATAGCCAATTCCCATAGCTGTAAATACTTCCACCATAGCCAAATAAGGGGAGAGAAAGAGAGAGAATTTAAAAAAAAAAAAAAAAAAAAACACTAAGAAGAATGCTAGAGATGTTGTTAAAGAGAAAGAATGAAGAAATAATTTGAAGGAAATATTAGAAGGCACCGGGGTAGGGCGGGTAGGAGGGGGAATAGTCCCATTTGTTGATTGTACCCTACGAGGCAAATTCATTTGATGAAATGGTTACACATAGAGAGACTGGAATAATAGGCACCACAAGTTATAAAGTAATTATACTTCAATTAAAAATAAATTTTAAAAAATAAGCACCAAGAAATTAACAGTTGTGATTTTTGGTGTTTCAGTTCAGTTCAGTCACTCAGTCATGTCCAACTCTTTGTGACCCCATGAATCACAGCACGCCAGGCCTCCCTGTCCATCACCATCTCCTGGAGTTCACTCAGACTCACATCCATCGAGTCCGTGATGCCATCCAGCCATCTCATCCTTGGTCATCCCCTTCTCCTCCTGCCCCCAGTCTCTCCCAGCATCAGAGTCTTTTCCAATGAGTCAACTCTTCGCATGAGGTGGCCAAAGTACTGGAGTTTCTGCTTTAGCATCATTCCTTCCAAAGAAATCCCAGGGCTGATCTCCTTCAGAATGGACTGGTTGGATATCCTTGCAGTCCAAGGGACTCTCAAGAGTCTTCTCCAACACCACAGTTCAAAAGCATCAATTCTTCGGCGCTCAGCCTTCTTCACAGTCCAACTCTCACATCCATACATGACCACTGGAAAAACCATAGCTTTGACTAGATGGACCTTAGTCGGCAAAGTAATGTCTCTGCTTTTGAATACGCTATCTAGGTTGGTCATAACTTTCCTTCCAAGGAGTAAGCATCTTTTAATTTCATGGCTGCAGTCACCATCTGCAGTGATTTTGGAGCCCCAAAAACTAAAGTCTGACAGTTTCCACCGTTTCCCAATCTATTTCCCATGATGTGATGGGACCGGATGCCATGATCTTCGTTTTCTAAATGTTGAAGCTTCAACATCAGGGATTTCACGGTTCATGTATTGCTGAAGGCTGGCTTCGAAAATTTTGAGCATTACTTTACTAGCATGTGAGGTGAGTGCAATTGTGCGGTAGTTTGAGCATTCTTTGGCATTGCCTTTCTTTGGAATTGGAATGAAAACTGACCTTTTCCAGTCCTGTGGCCACTGCTGAGTTTTCCAAACTTGCTGGCATATTGAGTGCAGCACTTTCACAGCATCATCTTTCAGGATTTGAAACAGCTCAACTGGAATTCCATCACTTCCACTAGCTGTGCTCATAGTGATGCTTTCTAAGGCCCACTTGACTTCACATTCCAAGATGTCTGGCTCTAGATTAGTGATCACATCATCATGATTATCTGGGTTGTGAAGATCTTTTTTGTACAGTTCTTCCGTGTATTCTTGCCACCTCTTCTTAATATCTTCTGCTTCTGTTAGGTCCAGACCATTTCTGTCCTTTATTGAGCCCATCTTTGCATGATATGTTCCCTTGGTATCTCTAATTTTCTTGAAGAGATCTCTAGTCTTTCCCATTCTGTTGTTTTCCTCTATTTCTTTGCATTGATTGCTGAATAATCTCCGTCATTTTTTAAAAAATATACATATGTACGAATACACAACATATCATTTTTATAATGGGAAAAAGTAATATATCCTTAATATTATTTGCCCCCAAAAAAGCAAAGCACATCATGGAACAGATGCCAGCACTAAGCATTCCAAATGCAGCATCTTCTTATAATACATAATTATAACTATGTATAATCAATAATCAAACATTCCTCTCATGAAAAGTAATAGAATATTCCTTTAAGTTTAAAGGAATTAATTCTTTAGTAAAGGAAATGACTGCTTTCTACATTATAAATTTTCTTCTACAATCATCACTCAAATATTTATTGATCATCCTCTATCTACCATGATAGTTTTCACGAACTGCTCCAAAACAATTTTGTTGACGTTCATCTTTTTAATAATATTTCCAAAATTTAATTGGAATAAAAATCATATAAATGAGTGCATGGTTTACAGATTAATCATCTTATTCAGCTGTTACTTTGGTCCTTACTTAGAGCTGCAAGTCACAAAAGAGTGGGAAAAAAATGACAAAGTTGATGGACCAGCAAAATATTAATTATGTGAGGAATTTAAATTATCAAAAACTAAGTAGTTCTTCTTGCGTAAAAAATTACAATGTCAGAGTGGCAGATGAAATAAGACAGAAATTCATCTTTCTTCTTCTACCCCTCATTCATAAACCTTTCTGTTACTTTCAAAATGGAACATATGAGGAATTTATGAGATTTTTGCTTGAGGCATATCCTTCTAAGCCAATACTATTTAAATTAGAAATTCACCAAAATGGTGTATGCTTTTTCAGTGATTCTTGTAAAACATTGCTATTGAATAGCTTCCAAATAACAGTCTCAACAGGTAATGAAATTATATAAATGTATTTAAGAAACAACTATCTGAATCTATATTTTTCCCTCTTGAATCTTTTTTTTAAGTTGAAGGCTTCAGATGAAATGTTTTATGCTAAGTCACTTCAGTCATGTCTGACTCTGTGCAACCCCATAGACGGCAGCCCACCAGGCTACCCCGTCCCTGGGATTCTCCAGGCAAGAACACTGGAGTGGGTTGCCATTTCCTTCTCCAATGCATGAAAGTGAAAAGTGAAAGTAAAGTCGCTCAGTCATGTCCGACTCTTCCCGACCCCATGGACTGCAGCCCACCAGGCTCCTCCGTCCATGGGATTTTCCAGGCAAGAGTATTGGAGTGGGGTGCCATAGCCTTCTCCTGAAATGTTTTATAAGTCTATTCAAATATGCGCACTTCTTTGTGTAGCTAGCATAAGATCATATTACTTTGTCATATCAGAAAAGCAGCAGTTATAGAACCACTACACTGAAATTCATTTGCCACAACATATATGTCCAAAGGATTTATTAATACAATGGTGTGGTCTTGAGATAGAAGATGATTTCTGTCCCAGGTATATATCTTCCATACTAGATTAGTTACTCCCTTAGGCAAGGGAGAGTTCTTGTGCCATATGCACCTTTGCATATTCAGTTCAGTTCAGTTCAGTCGCTCAATCGTGTCCAACTCTTTGCGACCCCATGAACTGCAGCATGCCAGGCCTCCCTGTCCATCACCAACTCCCGGGGTCCACCCAAACCCATGTCCATTGAGTCAGTTATGCCATCCAACCATCTTATCCTCTGTCTTCCCCTTCTCTTCCTGCCCTCAATCTTTCCCAGCATCAGGATCTTTTCCAGTGAGTCAGCTCTTCACATCAGGTGGCCAAAGTATTGGAGTTCCAACTTCAACATCAGTCCTTCCAATGAACACCCAGGACGGATGTCCTTTAGGATGGACTGGTTGGATCTCCTTGCAGTCCAAGGGACTCTCAAGAGTCTTCTCCAACACCACAGTTCAAAAGCATCAATTCTTCGATGCTCAGCTTTCTGTATAGTCCAACTCTCACATCCATACATGACCACTGGAAAACCCATAGCCTTGACTGGATGGACCTTTGTTGACAAAGTAATATCTCTACTTTTTTAATGTGCTAAGTTGGCCATAACTTTCCTTTCAAGGAGTAAGCGTCTTTTAATTTCATGGCTGCAATCACCATCTGCAGTGATTTTAGAGCCCAGAAAAATAAAGCCAGCCACTGTTTCCACTGTTTCCCCATCTATTTCCCATGAAGTGATGGGACCAGATGCCATGTATTCAGTTTTCTGAATGTTGAGCTTTAAGCCAACTTTTTCACTCTCCTCTTTCACTTTCATCAAGAGGCTTTTTAGTTCCTCTTCACTTTCTGCCATAAGGGTGGTATCATCTGCATATCTGAGGTTATTATTTCTCCTGGCAATCTTGATTCCAGCTTGTGCTTCTTCTAGCCCAGCATTTCTCATGATGTACTCTGCATAGAAGTTCAATAAGCAGGGTGACAATATACAGCCTTGACATACTCCTTTTCCTATTTAGAACCAGTCTGTTGTTCCATGTCCAGTTCTAACTGTTGCTTCCTGACCTGCATACAGGTTTCTCAAGAGGCAGGTCAGGTGGTCTGGTATTCCCATCTCTCTCAGAATTTTCCACAGTTTATCGTGATCCACACAGTCAAAGGCTTTGGTATAGTCAATAAAGCAGAAATAGATGATTTTCTGGAACTCTCTTGCTTTTTCAATGATCCAGCGGATATTGGCAATTTGATCTCTGGTTCCTCTGCCTTTTCTAAAGCCAGCTTGAACATCTGAAAGTTCACAGTTCACGTATTGCTGAAGCCTGGCTTCGAAAATTTTAAGTATCATTTCACTAGCGTGAGAGATGAGTGCAATTGTGCGGTAGTTTGGCATTGCCTTTCTTTGGGACTGGAGTGAAAACTGATCTTTTCCAGTCCTGTGGCCACTGCTGAGTTTTCCAAATTTGCTGGCATATTGAGTGCAGCACTTTAACAGCGTCATCTTTTAGGATTTGAAATAGCTCAACTGGAATTCCATCACCTCCACTAGCTTTGTTTGTAGTGATGCTTCCTAAGGTCCACTTGACTTCACATTCCTGGATGTCTGTCTCTAGGTGAGTGATCCCACCATCATGATTATCTGGGTCATGAAGATCTTTTTTGTACAGTTCTTCTGTGTATTCTTGCTACCTCTTCTTAATATCTTCTGCTTCTGTTAGGTCTCTTCCATTTCTGTCCTTTATTGAGCCCATCTTTGCATGAAATGATCCCTTGGTATCTCTAATTTTCTTGAAGAGATCTCTAGTCTTTCCCATTCTATTGTTTTCCTCTATCTCTTTGCATTGATCACTGAGGAAGGCTTTCTTATCTCTCCTTGCTATTCTTTGGAACTCTGCATTCAAATGGGTATATCTTTCCTTTCCTCCTTTGCTTTTTGCTTCCCTTTTCACACCTATTTGTAAGGCCTCCTCAGACAGCCGTTTTGTTTTTTTACATTTCTTTTTCTTGGTGATGGTCTTGATCCCTGTCTCCTGTACAATGGCACTAGCCTCCATCCATAGTTCATAAGGCACTCTCTCTATCAGATCTAGTCCCTTAAATCTATTTCTCACTTCCACTGTATAGTCATAAGGGATTTGATTTAGATCATACCTGAATGGTCTAGGGGTTTTCTCCACTTTCTTCAATTTCAGTCTGAATTTGGCAATAAGGAGTTCATAATCTGAGCCACAGTCAGCTCCTGGTCTTGTTTTTGCTGACTATATAGAACTTCTCCATCTTTGGCTGCCAAAAAGAAAAAAAAAACTTTGGCATACAAGTTCATCCGTTCTCAAAACCTGAGAGAGAACACCCTGTCAAGGAAGTTATGGCATCTCCACATGATTTACTGGAACCCAGTGCCTGATTCAGGCCTGGAGCAGCCCTGATGAAGGCCTGGCGCAGCAGCAATTAAGATGAATACCAGGGTCTGATTGGAACACTGCATGCTCACTATGGGGGCCCCTTTGTCAGTGAATTCTCAATAGTATGCTCCTCCCCTCCCTGAACTAACATCCTCAAGATCTGCCCTTTACCTGTGTTCCACCAGTTCCTCCTGGTACTTTCACAACTCCTTTCTGAGAACCATTTCTTCCTGAACAGGTCTTCCCCATTTAGACCTGAATCTTGTTCTCAACATGATTGCAATGAGGGATAATGAAAGTTGAGCTTAATGAGGACATGCAAGTTATTGACTTCACAGGAGGTTTTGCATGGTATCCAGGCAGTGGAGGGTGAGGAAGTAGACAGGGGAATGAATGTTTTACTTCAGAAAGGGTGACGATGCTATGTCGCTGGCTTTTGAAGATAAAGTTGCCACAAGCCACTGCTGCTGCTGCTGCTGCTAAGTCACTTCAGTCATGTCTGACTCTGTGTGACCCCATAGACGGCAGCACACCAGGCTCTGCCGTCCCTGGGATTCTCCAGGCAAGAACACTGGAGTGGGTTGCCATTTCCTTCTCCAATGCATGAAAGTGAAAAGTGAAAGTGAAGTCGCTCAGTCATGTCCGACCCTCTCAGTGACCCGATGGACTGCAGCCTTCAAGCTTAAAAAGGCAAGGAAACGGATTCTTCCCTGGAGCCTCTGGAAGAATCACAGCCCCATTGACACCTTCATTTTAGCCCAGTGAGACTGAAGTCAGACTTCTAACCTACTGAACTTGAAGATAATAAATTAATACATTTCTGCTGTTTTAGCCTCTAAGATTATGGTAATTAGTCACAACAGCTATAGAAAGCTAATTAGGGATGCCACTGCATGCCAGAGTTATTAACTGTCCATGTGCTGGCAGCAATGGAGTTCCTATGGCTTTCAGACAGCAGGCAATTCAAACTCAAACTCCAGTCCTGAGGGTCTGCTTTCTAGACCCACTCCTGCACCAATTTTCTTCCCTTGAGTTCCTTTAGGGGGGAAAAAAAAGGCTGTGGCAAGACTTACATGCTAAGGCTTTATGGGAAAGTGCAATTTCAGGACAGTAAGAGTAAGACAGAAAGGAGAAAGCATCTGCAGATATAAGGCAGCATACCTTTCATCAAATCTCAACTTCACAAGAAAACACAGCCAGCTGCCTGGCATGGTTTCCAGACAGGCCTTGTGAAACCGCTTCACCTCAAAAATTCTGTCAGGGGAAGAAAGGGAGACATATTTATCCTCTGGGGCCCGTCTCCCATCTTCTATAGGTCAGAAAATTTCCTTCACACTTCCCAGGTGTTTACCTACTAGGGCAACTACCAGGAAACCCAGGTCCCATGTCCTGTGGTGAGTGCCTCCCATGAGGCAAAAGTGGTGGGAGGGCAATGTCCAGGTCACAGAGCTCAGAGACCACAGAGAGTGGGCCCTGTGACGTTACGTTGCTGGCTCCAGGAAAGTCCATAGAGTAATGAGTGACAACAGAAGTGTGTTTTTATAGGAGCTATGTAGCTATGCTGTTAAAAGTACTCAAGGACCTAAAGGAGCTTCAGTACTTGACCTTTTAAATAAAATATAGTCAATGGATTTAAATGGATAATAGCCTGTCAGGATTTTTGAAGTAAATGTGGCCTGGTAGATAAATTATTTTATATGGAAATTACTTCAAAGTCTACTCTAATGCATAGTGTTTTTAAACAATAGAGCAATATTCAATAAAGTTGACTTTAATTGACTGATATCCCATGTTTTCTTAGTGATTCTTCAGGTTTAGTACACTTCAGGACTGCCTAAGCTACTTATTCAACATGCCCATTTTAGTTGCCAGCCTCAGATGGTAAAGCATCTGCCTACAATGCGGGAGACCCGGGTTCAATCCCTGGGTTGGGAAGATCTCCTGGAGAAGGAAATGGCAACCCACTACAGTATTCTTGCCTGGAAAATCCCATGGATGGAAAAGCCTGGTAGGCTACAATCCACGGGGCTGCAAACAGTCCAGACTATCACTCAGAGATTTTGAATCAGTAGGTCTCAGTGGGACCTAGATATCTATATTTTTAACAGGTGTCCTCTTCTTTTATATGTTTCTGACACAAGTCATTCACAAAGAGCTCTTTTAAAACAACAAAGTCTATGACTTGACCCCTACTCTGAAACCTCACCAGTCTTGATGACCAGGCAAGGAATACAATGGGCAATTTGGTAGGTTGTGTAATTTTAAGCACTGTGTAACAGACATCTCTTCCAACACCTCCTACAACCCTTCAGATCCTCTCAGGCCTCATCTGTCACCAATACCCTTGTCCTAGCAATTGGTGACCTGCTCTGCATGGACTCTGGCCAGCTTCATGGGTTTACGATTCATCAGGACTTCATCTCCATGCCTGTGTCTCCCATTCTTCCCTCCCCCAGGGCTTCATGGTTGACCCAGAGACATGAGGTATTGTGGGACCCACTGGCACCCACATAAATGTCACCCATAAGTACTTGGGAAATTGAAAAGCAAAACATTGATTCAGAAAAAATGGAAATGACTGACAAATTCTTTATCATCCTCCCCCGCCAAGTGGACAATCCCAAGAAGTAGTCAATTATACTACCTTCTAGAAGATGGTTCCATGGAGATCAAACAGTTACCACATGATACCTCAAACAGCTCTCTCATTCCTGCCTTCTTCCCTGGTCCCTCACTTGTACTTTGTAGTATAAAATATACTCCTTGATAACATAAGAGCATATAAGCCTTTGCTTCTGGATCCACTTTAGAGAACCCAGGCTAAGATGTATTATAGAATTAAGCTATTTCATTGTAGTTCAGCCAAGAATTATGAATCTGTGTGCTCCTCTGACTTGACACATTCATCCCTCACTGAAGATTGCTGAGGCCTCTGACCTTGGGTAGAACATGTCTATGTGAGACAAAGGAGGTCCTGAGAAGCCACATCCACTTACACCAGCACACATCCCTAGTCTTGTGTATCCTTTGCACTACTTGCTAGCTAAAGAAGCTCAGACAAGCCTCATCTAAACAATCATTCTCACCAGTTCCCAAATGTGGACTGACCAGTTTTTATAGTCTAGCATGACTCACCTCAGTCACACAAAATTCAATTAGATTAAAAGATTTACCTGTTCAGTGAAAATAAAATTTGGGTTAGAGATTCAGAACTTTATCCCAACAAAGCTGAATTCCATTTCTCAGATGTATCTTTTTTAATGACCTATCCTAGGCCATCACATCCATCACATTCTATTAATGAGAAATAAGTCACCAATTCAGCTCACAATCACATTCACAGGGGGGAGATTAGACTTCAGCTTTTTCACAGAATACTATCAAAGAATCTGCAGACATGAAGAAAACCACCACCCAGTTTTGCCCTGGAAAGGCTTACAGGCATATTCACATTTCACAATCCCTAACTGCTCCTTTCTGAGGACACAAGTTTGGCCACTTCCTAGTGCAAAGCTCGAAGTAGAGTAGACCACAATTGTTGGCTAAGTAAATAAACTCCAAAGAAATGGATATTACTCTCATGATTTCCTGAACTTTAGTTACTTCAATCATCATTAAATCCGGGTATTTACTCACATAAAAGCTCTCAACTGACATACCAGGTGGAAAATTAAGGCAGTTAGCTGAATAACTCAAGCAAAAAGGCTTTTCATTTCAATGACTTCAAAAGATGCAGGAATTTTTGCCTATGATGATATTTTTTTCTTTCCCCACTAGACTTTCTTTCTTTTCTTTCCCCAGCCAACGTTCTCCTAAAGAGTTTTCCACTCTGTCAATTTCGAATTTCTCCCATGGCTCTGAGCAATACACAGCTGCAATCTGTCACACATCCTTCTACTGAAGGTGTGAGGTGCTGCTGCTGCTGCTGCTGCTGCTAAGTCGCTTCAGTCGTGGCCAACTCTGTGCGACCCCATAGATGGCAGCCCACCAGGCTCCCCCATCCCTGGGATTCTCCAGGCAAGAACACTAGAGTGGGTTGCCATTTCTGCCGGGGTCCAGCCCCAGTGGATCCAGGGAATTCGAAGCGGGGGACGGCGTTGGCGAGGAAAGACTTATTTATTTATTAATAGAAGATTAGATCAGGAAGAAATAGTATAGTAGGAAATTTAGGCGGAGAAAAGGAGGCTGAATAACTTGGTTACGTGGAAAGCCAATAACGGAACTTGCACCATCTACCTTGGGCCACCGGTGCCTGTTTGAATATCGGAGAGTGCCCCGCCTTGGGCTGTCTTTCTTACGGATCTTAGAAGCTGGGACAAGTAAGTAGACATGGTGAGCCTCCACGTTCCAAGGGAATTCAGCTGAAAAAGGGGGAAAAGAATGACATGGGGAAGCCCAGCATCGGTGCAAGACTCCAAAAACTATTTTTCAAAATCAGCTTATATACCCCAAGTTGTACATAATGGAATATGCAGAGTTATGCAGGGGCAGCAGTCCTGACCCTCATTGAGACAAGGCTTTCTTTTTGCATACCCTCCAGTATACCGAAGGTCTCAGGTGGTTTACATTATCTTCTGGCCAAGAGGCCTGTTAACATTTTTATGGCTCTCTTCCTAGATAATTGTCTAACAACCAAAAAACTCCTTTTCCCTAGAAGTGTTTTTTCTTTACTCTGCATCACCCTCAAAGTACCAAATAAAGTTACATTCCTGTAGAGCAAAGGTGCAGTGGGTTATAACAAAGAAAGTACTGAACTCAAAGATCTAATGTTGCCAATACCAGGGCTACTACCTGTTTTTCTATATACCAACTATCTCTAAAAATAAAGGATATGAAAATTTGGCAGCAAGTATTGGCTCAACAAATGAAGCCTTTACTCAGTCCTATCCTAATGATTTTGACTCCTCAGAAGCCTCGACATTCCTCGGATGTTTTAAGCTTCCCGTGCCTCCTGCGGTCAGGAGGCCTCAAACAATCACACGCGCAGCTGTACGAGTCCTGCAGGCAGGCTAGAAAGCCGTCAGAGGGGTTTTTGGATCGAAACACTCGTATTATGCCCAGGAGATTTATTATCTAAAAGCTCTAATTTTTTCCAGAAAAAGGTGGGGTTGGGGGTGGGGGGCGGACAGTCCCCTGTTAACGACAGAAGAGTAGGTGGAAAGCATAACACAGTAAAGCAGGCAGATTCTGGTCTTGGGGAGTGGATGCTCAGGAATTTCCAGGGGGAATCCCTGAAGCTGATCACATCCTTGCGTTTTGTCAGGCTTCCTTCCGCATGACCTTGTCACGGGTGGGATTCCTCACGCTGGCTCCCAGCACATTTCCTTCTTCAGTGCACGAAAGTGAAAAGTGAAAGTGAAATTGCTCAGTCATATCCGACTCTTGGCGACCCCATGGACTGCCGCCCACCAGGCTCCTCTGTTCACAGGGTTTTCCAGGCGAGAGTGCTGGAATGGGGTGCCATTGCCTTCTCCATGTGAGGTGCTACCCCAGCCTAAACGAATCCCAGAGGAGCAGTAAGTTAACGAGCACTAATGCCTTCATTAACTTCATACAGACAGTTGTCCCCTGTGACAAGGGGTGAGAGGGGTGAGAGAACCACAAGGGGTGAGAGAACCACACGGTCTCAACAATAGAATCAGGAACCCGCTTAGGATTTACAACAAAACAAGTATCAAGGGACTTCCCTGGCAGTCCAGTGGTTAACATTCTGCGCTCCCAAAGCAGGGCGAACAGGTTTAATCCCTGGTTGGGGAGCTAAGACCCTGCATGCTCCAAGGCACAGCTAGAAAATTTTAAAAAGAGTAAGCATCAAGCCCAAGAAGCCAAAGTATATACGCTTTAAACCTATAGTATCTGAGATCAAAAACAAAGTTGAAAAAAATAGAGATTTTCCCCCCCATAGGAAGATATGTATATTCCTAACTACACTTTCTTGAAAAAAGAAACTTCTGCCATAATGCTTTCATTTACTCCACTTGCCCAAGATCAACCCCCCCAAAAAAGTCAATATGTTCTCCAAAAGAAAAGAATGTAGAGCATGATTTATCCAATTTGCACTATCTAGCTATATCCAGCATTCAAACTGACTTTCAAGCAATAGCAAACCTGTTAGTATTTATGGCAGTGGTCCAAGAATATAAATTCAGGCTTTTTGGAAATACTCTTATTCCCCTTACCATGAACTCATCCCTTACTAACTTAAGAAATAAGCCATTTTAATTACAGAGGCAGTGGCTGTGAAAGTCAATTTTTGTCTATTCTTGTAAACTGAAACCTCCTAGGACACAAATTGCCAGTGCAGCCCACAAGTGCTGTGCTAACAATAGACCTGGCCTAGCAGCAAAAGAGAGCATCACTGAGATGCAAATATAGAGTGAAGGTGTTAGTGGTTACTGAGAAACAAAGCCAAAGGCATCAGGCCTTTTTTTTTTTTTTTCTTTTTAAATCTTACAACTCCCACTACTGTGATAAAAACTACACACTCGTTTCTTTTATCAGCTTTTAAAATGGATAGGCGACGCATGATCGAATTTACTTGTTAGAATATAGGACGCATCATTATATAAGGTGCCAAGACTTCACTCTAAAGGCAAATGGGTAACCCTGGCTCTTCTGAGCCTTACCTTACATGCTAGGCATTGAGGCACTAATATAGAGGTGCTCGTGCTGGAGGCTGAGGTTAGATACAGATAGAATTCCAAGGCCTAGGAGATAGAGTTGAAGTGGAGCAAGAGGCGGTACAGGATGAAAGCTGGCTTAAGAGTAAAACTGGCTGAGTACAAAAAGGGCCAATGGCCTGGACGAGGCCAGACCCGTTGAATTGATGAGGTGGAAGGAACAGACAATGTGACCAGGAAGCTTATCTGTGAGACCAGATAAATTTGCACTGTTATCATTCTGAGGTGAATAGACTTCTTTCCAGACTTGAGAAGCTGTGTTCTGTGTAGGGGCAGCTGAGAAAATCCATTTTTATAAACTCTAAACTGTCACACATGCTTCAGAGCTCTGCCACTGTGAAGTTTTCTATCCAGGGCTATACACAATTGCTGTCCCTAGACGTCTTTGAGAATGATAAAAATGCCCATCAGTCAAAAAGAAGTAGAAGTGACAAGGCAAATTCGCAGGCCCCTCCAGGTGTCTGCTTTCCAATAGTCTTCAAATGGAATTATCCCCCAAAACATCATATCTGCTCTGTAATCTGAAAGCCTTCTCAACTGCAATAAAGCTGCAGTATCCATTTCTACCCAAGTGAAAAGTAAAGTACAATGAGTATCAGAGAGATAGACAGAAAGCACAGAGTATTAGAACTTGAAGCCTCCAAAATAAAGTGATGAGTATTCAAAGATTCTTAGAAGGTCAATGTGAGATCATGACAGAAATTCATTCATGCCTTGGGCACCATCCATGTGCCAAAAATCATGTCGAGTATGGAGGAGACAAAGATGAAATTCATCTCCAGGATGAATTCATTTCCAGAATTCATTATGATTCCCAAGAAGGGAAATAGGGTTTGTAAAATACAGCATATTACTTGGTATGCTGGATGCTTAGTCGTTGTGTCCAACTCTTTGCAACCCCTACCTAGGACTGTAGCCCACCAGGCTCCTCTGTCTTGCCTGGGATTTTCCATGCAAGAACACTGGAGTGGATAGCCATTTCCTTCTCCAACACTGAGCAAATGCTGAGGTGCATGGAGGAAAGGACAAATAGTGACTGAAGGGTCAGTGGCCTTCATGGAGGAGGTGGACACTGAATTACATCTTAACTGTGAAAGAGAAAAGGGGAAATGGACTACCCAGGAAGGACAGCTGGCATGTAAGAAATCCATCATGGTGGAAGATCTCCTCTCTCTTTGCAAAGGGTTGGGAGATGGGGGCCAAGCAAGATGAGTTCCCTTCTTGAACTGCTTTAAAATAAGAAAGAACCTCCAGCCAGGAAATGGTAAAAAAAAAAAAAGAAAAAAAAAAAGTTTCAGGAGCACCAGGGATCAAAGAGATGGTCTCTCTTCTCCCTCAGCATCTCCAGTCAGGAATGTTAGTGTAATTTGCTTTTCAATTCATTAAAGGCTAAAATTAGTATTTACACATTTGTAAGTGAAAGGCTAATATTTTGTGTTGCTGTAATCATCAGATATGGATAATTGTGTTAATTTAGAATCTTAAAATAAATATGATTAATAATCAACCCCAGTAATACTGCTTCACAAAACCACTTCTGAATGAGTGCTCCCTGCTGAGTTGGGTCTCACAGGAGTACACTTCCTTGCCAATCTCTAAGAAAGAAAAGCAGTTGCAAGCAACCATCACCTCGTCCCCCAGAAAGCTTTTCTCACCACCAAGGTGGGGGTTGAGGAGAACCCTTAGGTCTCAATGCTGGCAGGGCTTCTGATAGGGCCACAAATAAAAAGCAACAGGAAACCCAGAATCTCTTTTTTGCTATCAGAATTTGCCAGTACGAGAAACAACAGGCATCTGGAATTTGAGTAGAAACTGAACCCCCACCCCATGCCATTTTTTTCCCCATAAAATCTTATCTGCCATGCAAACCAAATTTAACATGTGATCCTAAGTTGGGTCCTAAACCAGAAAAAAAAATTTTTTTTGATATATTTAGGGACAATTGAAGAAATTTAACCAGGGTATAGACTAATTCTGAATTGATGACAAATTTCTTAATTTTCATTATTGTACTGTGGTTAGCTGAGAGAATATCCTCTTAGTAAATACCCACTGATATATTAAGGGGAAAGTGACGGGACTTCGGCAACTTATTCTCAAATTGTTCAAAAAAGTAATTATACATAGACACGAAGAATGAGAAAAAAAGTGTGGCAAAATATTAGCAATCAGTAAATCGGGGTGAAAGGTGTGCAGGAGTTCTTTATACTGTAGTTACATTTCTCTAAGTTTGGAAATTGAAGGTAAAATTTAAAAAGAGTTTTATCTATACTTCTGAGGACAAAGGAATGCAGAGCACAAAGGAATGTCACCTGCTTCCTACCATCACACAGTATTGCTCCCATCTGTCCTCCTGCCACGTGCTTCTGGTTATCACTTGGGGTGCATTTATGTCACAGAGACTGTGCTGAGTACTCTCGGGGAAATAAAGAGCAGTGAGATGCAAGCCCAGTCCAGTGGGGAAGGTTCAAGTGTGGGCGAACATAACTATCCTGGAGACAAAAGCTACTATGTGCAAAGGACAGAAAAGGAGATCAGAAATATTGGGGCCAGTTCAGACTGTAGAAGGCTTCATGTCAAGGACATTTGAGGTCAGCATGAGGACAGGTAGGAGCCTAAAAGCAGAAGGCAGGGGTGCAGGACGAGCGGGTAAAAGCAAAGGGGTAACTGGAACATCTTAATAAGACCCCTGGCTCAAGAAGGGAAATGCAGGTTCTATCTGACTGGGTAAATTTGGGAATGTGATGGGGTTTGAAATAAGGCTAGGAAGAAAAGACAGGGTGAGATGCTGAGTGGACTTAAATGACAAAAAAAAAAGAAGTATTTTGAATTTTATCTTAGACAATAGGGAATTAAGATTTTTGACAAAGTGGTTGTTTCCCTCTGAGACTGGGAACCATATCTTGAAGTATCTTTTGTAGAATTTTACTTCACACAGCTGATGTTCAATAAACAGTGTGATGTTTGTAAAAAATAAACATTTACCACCTAATACGATTTTGTACAAACTCAAATCTCAGAGATATACGTTGTTAAAATATTAAATTTTGAAGGGGGAAAAACTGTTGGGTGCCTTACATATACCTTTTCATACTGTTCATGGGGTTCTCAAGGCAAGAATAATGAAGTGGTTTGCCATTCCCTTCTCCAGTGGACCACATTCTATCAGACCTCTCCACCATGATCAGTCTGTCTTGGGTGGCCCCACACAGCATAGCTTAGTTTCACTGAGTTAGACAAGGCTGTGGTCCGTGTGATCAGATTGGCTAGTTGTGATGGTGGTTTCAGTCTGTTTGCCCTCCAATGCCTTTTCTCAGCGCCTACCATCTTACTTGGGTTTCTCTTACCTTGGACATGGGGTATCTTTTCACGGCTGTTCCAGCAAGGCACAGCTGCTGCTCCTTACCTTGGACATGGGGTGGCTCCTCTCAGCCACTGCCCCTGACCTTGGACATGGAGTACCTCCTCTCGGCCACTCCTCCCAACAGCTGCCAGGCAGCCACTGCTCCCAACCAGTCCATCCTAAAGGAGATCAGTCCTGGGTGTTCACTGGAAGGACTGATGTTGAAGCTGAAACTCCAATACTTTGGCCACCTGATGGCGAAGAACTGACTCATTTGAAAAGACCCTGATGCTGGGAAAGATTGGGGGCAGGAGGAGAAGGGGAGAACAGAGGATGAGATGGTTGGACGGCATCACCGACTCAATGGACATGGGTTTGAGTAAACTCCAGGCGTTGGTGATGGACAAGGAGGCCTGGCGTGCTGTGGTTCATGCGGTCACAAAGAGTCGGACATGACTGAGTGACTGAACTGAACTGAACTTACATATACCAAATGTTTCAAATATTCTCTTATTTAACTTTTGCAACACCCACATTTAATTAAGTAAAGCAAAAAGATTAGAAAAACACACAAAATCAATGTTCATGGGCAAGTTAGTCTTCTTTGGTTTATAAAGCAATAAAAATAATATTTTCAACTGAAACAGAAAATGGGAAGTAAATTAAGATTTGAAGGGAAAATTTGGGAACCAGATTCAGAAATTTCAGTGAAGACATGGCAGGGGGAAAGGCAGTAGCTGCTGAGATGAATTCACCTCTGTGGTTTTTAATCTCTTGGTCATTTTACCCAAGATAAAAATTCTAGGCAGACCTCATTCACAGTCATTCCTAGGTATGAAAGGTAGTCTCTCTTTCAATGTTTTTCCCATAATTCTGTACCCATGAGGCAGTAAAATGTAACAGCACAAGGCTGGTACCGAACCCAAGTTTGGCTGCTTGACACCCAAAAGGCCAACCCTGGAGAGACAAGGGTTGCTGAAAAAGGAAAAGTTGCTTTATTCAGGAAGACGGCAATCTGGGAAGATGGCAGACTAATGTCCTAGGACTACCTCCAAGTTGCCAGTTAGGAGACAAAGATTTTAAAGGCAGAGTGAGGCACAGGCTGCAGACTGCATGAGCAGTTTGTGCACACCTCTCGGATTGGTTGGCAACAAGGTGAAGTTGTGAGCATCACTAACCTTCTGGTTTCAACTAGCCTGGGGTCTATGTGCTTGCAGTCAGCAGTTTTCATCTGAGTGTTCAGTTCAGTTCAGTTCAGTCGCTCAGTCGTGTCCGACTCTTTGCGACCCCATGAATCGCAGCACGCCAGGCCTCCCTGTTCATCTCTCCCAGGGTTCACTCAGACTCATGTCCATCGAGTCCGTGATGCCATCCAGCCATCTCATCCTCTGTCGTCCCCTTCTCCTACTGCCCCCAATCCCTCCCAGCATCAGAGTCTTTTCCAATGAGTCAACTCTTCCCACGAGGTGGCCAAAGTACTGGAGTTTCAGCTTCAGCATCATTCCTTCCAAAGAAATCCCAGGGCTGATCTCCTTTAGAATGGACTGGTTGGATCTCCTTGCAGTCCAAGGGACTCTCAAGAGTCTTCTCCAACACCACAGTTCAAAAGCATCAATTCTTCGGTGCTCAGCTTTCTTCACAGTCCAACTCTCACATCCATACATGACCACAGGAAAAACCATAGCCTTGACTAGACGCATCTTAGTCAGCAAAGTAATGTCCCTGCTTTTGAATATGCTATCTAGGTTGGTCATAACTTTTCTTCCAAGGAGTAAGCGTCTTTGAATTTCATGGCTGCAGTCACCATCTGCAGTGATTTTGGAGCCCCAAAAAATAAAGTCTGACACTGTTTCCACTGTTTCCCCATCTATTTCTCATGAAGTGATGGGACCAGATGCCATGATCTTCGTTTTCTGAATGTTGAGCTTTAAGCCAACTTTTTCACTCTTCTCTTTCACTTTCATCAAGAGGCTTTTGAGTTCCTCTTCACTGTCTGCCATAAGGGTGGTGTCATCTGCATATCTGAGGTTATTGATCTTTCTCCCGGCAATCTTGATTCCAGCTTATGTTTCTTCCAGTCCAGCATTTCTCATGATGTACTCTGCATAGAAGTTAAATAAGCAGGGTGACAATATACAGCCTTGACATACTCCTTCTCCTATTTGGAACCAGTCTGTTGTTCCATGTCCATTCTAACTGTTGCTTCCTGACCTGCATACAGATTTCTCAAGAGGCAGATTAGGTGGTCTGATATTCCCATCTCTTTCAGAATTTTCCACAGTTTACTGTGATCCACACAGTCAAAGGCTTTGGCATAGTCAATAAAGCAGAAATGGATGTTTTTGTGGAATGTCCCTTAACAACAACTTAGGAATGTGTGTCGGACTTTCACCTGTATCTTTCAGGGAACTGAGAGTTTGGTGACTGGGCTGGGTGGCTAGTTTATAGTTTAAAATTGTTACCAGTTTCCCAGCCCAACAAGTATTCTTTGTTTCCACATCTTTACATTTCCCAAGGCTTAACTCTTGAGCCAGAATTTTGAGACTCAGTGACCGCCTGGGAAACTCAAGCTCTGCTACAAGCAAGAGGCAGGTAGGACACTGGGGTCTCTCCCAGGAAGGTCCTCTAGTGTCCTACTTGCTTACAGCACTCCCTTTTCTTTGATACTACTCAATCTTTTTTTTAAGTTTGTTTTGATTTGGACCCTTTTAAAAATTATTTATGTATTTATGGCTGCACTGGGTCTTCATTGCTACTCAGGTTTTCTCTGGTTGCAAGGGTTACTTTTCATTGCAGCATGTGGGCTCCTCACAGCAGTGACTTCTCTTGTGGTGGTGCACAGATTCTAGGCTCTCAGGCTCCAGTAGTTTCTGCATGCAGGTTCAGTAGTTGCAGCTCATGGGCACTAGAGCTCAGGCTCAACAGCTGTGGCCCATGGGCTTATTTTTATTTGCTCCTTGGCATAATGATGTGGACCATTTTTAAAGTCTTTATTGAATTTGTTACAATATTGTTTCTACTTTATGTTTTGGAGTTTTGGCTCTGAGGCATGTAGGATCTTAGCTCCCCAACCAGGGTTCAAACCTGCACCCCCTGCATTGGAAGGTGAAGTCTTATCCACTGGACCATCAGGGAAGAGCCAATACTCCTCAGTCTTGAGGGAAACAGACACTGGACAAGAAAGGGAAGAACATTTTGACAGACAGAGTTACTCACAAACTCAAGAGAGGAAATCAGTTTCAGGGAGGGGAACTCAGTTTGAAAACAGAATGTATTCTCAGAGTCTGTGGTTGCCATGGAAATAATGCTCTCAGATGCCCTGCTATAAGGACATCTAGCCACCCAGCTGATGCACTCTGGACCTACCATCATTTTCCCCCAAAGCTGTAACCAAAATCTAAGTCCATGTGCCTGACAAGCAGTAAGGCCAAAGGATACCAAAACATTGGAGTTTGGAGCAGAGAACGGTTTATTGACGGCCCCGCAAAGAGAGGGCTGGCTCCTGCCTGAAAAACTCTGAACTCCTCGAAAGCTTTCAGCAAAGCCGTTTTCTAGTAAAGGTGAAAGAGGGGCGTTGGTAGTTGTTGCAAACTTCTTGAGGTCATCCTATGTTCTTGGGATCAGCTCATGATCAGGTCACAATATTCCTATAAATCTTTACCAAACAGATGTTATTCTCTGTTCTGACAAGAGAGGGCAAGGTCCCAAGGCACAACTGTCACCCTCCAAGTTCCAGGCCTGGTTGAGAAGGAGGAACGGAGGGTGCCTGCAGGGGTGGGTTACCTGACCCCAAGCTTTCACCCAACACCCAGTCTGGGTCTTCCCAGCAGTGCACAGGCCTGGCTGAAGAGGCAGATCTCAGCTGCCGGCTCCTTCAGAGCCAAGGCCCCAGATCCAGCCCAGCTGTCACTGCTGAGGGAGGCAGGCATCCAAGACCCGATGGCACTGAGGCTCCTCAGGCCATGCTACAGCAGGGACCAGCGCAGACTGTGTCCCTGCAGAGGACCGCTATCATTAGGTCACAGAGGTGGGGATGAGGAGAGGGTCACAGCCGCTTCAAGGCCCAGGCTCGCCAGTGGAGGGACTTGGACAGGGCTGGAGCCCTGCAGGTCACAGCCTCCAGCCTGTTCCCAAGGTCCCCAACTCACCTCCTGGCCGAAGGCTGGCTCCAGGGAGAAGGCCAGGATCCGCCTCTTACCTCACTCTGCTCCTGACGACCACCACTCCCCAACAGTTCACTGAAAAGCCCACTAACGGTCCCTCCTTGACAGTTGGTGTCTTGGGGGAGGGGCTCACTGCGGCGCCGACCAGTGGCTGAGCACAACTACTAGCCGCGCTCTAAACAGCGTGCGCCCCTAGTCTCGCGATAACCCTTGCCTGGTAACGGGCTGCGAGCTGCAGGGTGCGAGCTACCCGATCTATGACAAGGCCATAGGTTTCACCACTTCTCCCAGCCAACAACTGAGCGCAGCGGGGCTGCTAGTTGAGGACTAACTCGGGCTCCTTCCTGCGAGACGTGGCACTCCTCCAACGGACGCCTGGGCTTGAGGTTCCCCAGAAACCTGACCAAACCTTTGTATTTACTCTGCAGACTTCCCACACCGCCCTCCTTCCTGTTCTCTGTCTCAGGTGTCCAGCTTGCATGCTATATGAGGTCTGCTCTACTCCATGGCCCCTGCTCCCTCCCCCGTTAAATCTCCGTACAGCTATCCAGTTCTGGCTTCAGCTTCTCAACAGAGCAGAACTAAAGCAGGGGAAATGCCAAAAGCTGAGCTCTGTATAGCCTCAAGTCTATGTTTTTTCCCACCCCTTTCACAGGAGCTGCTGTTCATAGGCAGAAACAAGTGGTTACCCTAAAATAATTACAGATAATGAGACCCCACTCTCTCCCTCAGGTGTCAAGATAGAGGACAAGCTTATCCATAACAGAAAAAAAAAAAAAAAAAAAAAGCTAGGTATGAAATTCATTTCTTTTATTTTGTTTATTTATTTTTGGCTGCTCCAGGTCTTCATTGCTGTGCACAGGCTTTTCTCTAGTTATGGTGAGGAGGGTACTCTCTAGTTTCGGTGCATGGGCTTCTCATTGTGGTGGCATCTCTTGTTGCAGAGCACAGGCCCTAGGGCTCGAGGGCTCAGTAGTTGGGGTGCAAGGGCTTAGTTGCCCTGCAATAAGTGGAATCTTCCTGGACCAGGGATCAAACCAATGTCCCCTGCAATCTTCCCTGCAGGCAGATTCTTAACCACTGGACCACCAGGGAATTCCTGCAATTCATTTTTTAGGGGACCAGTTAAGAGAGAATTTTTCTATTTCTCAAATTCTTTGACTCTTGGTGATATTGTTTTAAAGGATTGCTTTCTGCTGGTGTGTCTGAAATAAACAGTGACTTACTTCTACTCTGCTGGCTTCCTGGTCAATAGAAACTCTGCTCCTGCACTTGGTAACAGCAGGAGGGAAACAAGCATCCTGTGATCTCCTTCCCAAGCTCTCCTCCTAAACTAGAAACTGTTGCAATAATCAAGTCCCAATGTGGACAAAGAAAAAAAAAAAGGCAAATGTTAGGCACCCTCAGCCCCATTGCCAAAGTGAAAGTGAAAAAAGTGTTAGGTGCTGAGTTGTGTCTGACTCTTTGGGACCCTGTGGACTGTAGCCACCAGGCTCCTCCATCCATGAGATTCTCCAGGCAAGAATACTGGAGTGAGTTGCCATGCCCTTTTCCAGGGGACCTTCCCAACCTAGGGATAAAACCTGGGTCTCCCGCATTGCAGGTAGATTCTTTACCGTCTGAGCCACCAGGGAAGAGGCTCTGCCACTGTCAAGGTGGAGGTTAAAAAGTGTCTTTTAGACAAAGACCATTAGATTGTATCTCCAACAGTTCAATGTAAGCCTGGTGAGAGCTCAGCTCCAAGAGACTTCAGAGACATAAGCCAGAAAAGTCATGACCTTGTCGTTTAACTCAGCAGTGTGAAAGACCTTAAGATGGAAAAAAATCTTTCATCGGCCAACTGGCAACTACATTGAAGTGAGACATTTTCATTTGTCAGTCCTTTCCATAACACTCAACCTATAAAAGATATTTCTATATTACTAGGACTGTACTGGAGGAAAACTGAAGGTATTTATAACAAAACAAAATAAGAATCTAGAAGTCTTAGGAGAAAATCTTGATTGAAATCAAGAAACTTCCATCCATCCATTTTATGTAGCACATATTTATTGAGTACTTCCTAAGTACACAGTTGCATAAATCAAAAACTCTTCAAAGAATTCATAACTCAAATAAGAATGTGGGGAATGGTGAACGGAACTAACATTTATTAAATAAATAAGATACATGTGTCAGACAAGACATATACATGTGAACATTTCAACAGCAGTACAGCAAGAGAAGTCTCCAATTTTGAGATATTTACAAAATACAAAAGTACAAGGTACTGAGATTGAAGTTTCTCAAATTGTGGTACTAGGCACAGTAACAATAGCATAGCTTTTGGAATTTAGAATGCAAAATCACCAGCAGCACCCCAGATCTCCTCCGTACTCAGAGTGTTAGGGCTCAGAATTCTGATTTTGCAAGCTTCCTGGGTAATTCTGATTCCCAGTAAAGTTTGAAAAACACTGATATAAATAAAAAGAGCTCCGACCCTCCAAGAAGGTGAGGGCAGAAGTGGTCAGAGAATACAACTTAGGATCTAAGTTAGACTTGGGAAATGAATCAGAGAAAAGGGCCCCAAAGCAAGGGAGACTCAGAAAGTACACATGCTATTGAACCCCTGCCGTATGTTTTCTCCTGGATCTTGGAAAACTTGCTTTATTTTCATAACAAGGCAAATCGCTCATTTTTAGCTGTAAGGGTTGATTAGAGACACTTGAAATGGTTTTAAACCTTTTTTTTTTTTTTACTGCAACAGGTCCTCGTTGCTGCACACAGGATCTTTACCCTCGTGTGGGATCTTTAGTTGCAATACGCAAGTATAGTGGGATCTTTCCTTAGCTGAGGCACACGGGATCTAGTTCCCTGAACAGAGATCAAACCAAAGCCCCCTGCACGGGGAGGGCAGAGCATTAGCCACCGGACCACCAGGGCAGTCTCTAAACTGCGGTTTTAATCAGTGGATAACTCAGTCTAGTCCTGGTCCCTGATACCGGATCCAATATAATCTCTCAAAGTAGTTGGAGCAGTTCTTAGCATCTTAACAGGATGACATTAATTCCTAACGCTGCAGATGAAAAGCTCTCCCGGCCAGCCCCTTTCAGGCTGGGATTATCTTGATTATCTTCCAAACTCTCTTCAGTCTCTTTTACTCTCCCCAAAAGTGATTTTTTTTTTTAAGGAAAATACCCTGAAGTACAGAAAACAGACAGCATGAATTTCAATCTACCATCCCAGGCAGAATTACACATTTCAGAGGATTATTTAAAACTTGGATAGCAACTTGTTCTACAGTTGCAGCTGCAACTTAATAACCAATCACAGCAAGACACTGTGTGGGAATTTCCAGCACTTATGCAAATAGTTTTAAGGCTCATCAACCTGCTCCCCCAAATGCCTTTCTTTTCCCAGCAAAATTTGCGTATCATCTGTCAATATCCTACCCTCCTACACACCCATATTTCTTTCTAGTGCTTCTCAAGGTCCCGGGTAGAGTGAGAACAAGTTACAGTTAAAACTGTATAGTTAAACTTATACAGTATGACAGGAACATGTTTTCCACTCCAAGTTACCCAGTGAAATGGGACAGAGGCCTCCTACACTAGGCAGAGTGCATTATAATTCTCCTTGTTTATTCATTCTATGAACACTTACGAATAATTCCTGTGGGAAAGGCTATCCACCCCTAGTCCCAAGCATTCTGTGTTTTCTTGCTGAGTTTGCCAGACCACAAGTCTCTTCCCTCTCCTGACACTGAAGATGATGAAGGGGTAAACCAAGTGTAACTAACCTGTTCCCCCAGGGAAGGGAAGTAGCTTGTTTCTTGCTTCACTATTCACTGCTTGCTCAAGAAGATGATGGGTCTTTGGCCCCACGTGCAGTGTGTAGCACCCTTCCTCCTCATCACATGGCACAAGAGCCCTGGGTAACTGGTCCCATCTAGGTAATGCCCCTGCTGCTGCCCCACTATAAGTAATAAACCATATTGCACTGATCCCTGAAGTCTTGTCCACTTTCAGCACCCAGAGAGTGGCAGGAGGTTTGCTCCTTGCCATTTGCTAGGAGACTGGGGCTCCTCTGTGACATCTGCTCTGTGCCAGGACCTGTGATAGTCACTGTTTCTCCACATCCCGGCACAAAAGAACCATGGATCCTGTACTCTCGGCTGCACGTGGCACTGTAAGGGACGTTGGATGGGACTCAGACTGATGGGCAACATTTTCCAGATCTTCTGGCAAGGCCTTATGACAACATGAGTCCAAAAGAAAGAGAATGAGGAGATGCAGTGGGGTCCATCCTTGCGGGAGACATGGACATGGGTCACCCAGACTCTCCTTCGAGGAAAGGAGGGAAGTGCTGTCAGCACAGAGACCCCAGCTGTTTGTTCCTCCAGACCTGCTTTAGCTGCAGAGTCACCACCCACAACCCCATCCCCACCCCCGAGACCATGTCCTCCCCCAGGCAGACCATATCCAGTGACTGAGCAGCACTGGGGCATAGATGACAAGCAATTGTAACCCCGTGTGGGACAACAGTGATGGAGAATTTTTAACATTAGGTCCCTAAAACCTGCTGTGATCCACTCTCCACTTAAACCCTAACATGTCCTCTCGACCTGTTCAGTTACCCAACTTCTGCTCATCCTTCATTCATTCCCTTAATTTCTCTTCACCTTTCACCTCAGTTGATCTTAACAGTTCAGTATCCGCATCAAGAATCTACTAGAAAAGAGCCCTTCCAGCTTGACCCAACTCCCACAAGTCTCTTCAGCATAATCACTCGTTCATATATTCATTCAATAGTTAAGTAGTAATGATTAAATGCCAGGCAGTGCAATAGGCATACAGTAGATAATAACGTCAGATATGCAGATGACACCACCCTTATGGCAGACAGTGAAGAGGAACTAAAAAGCCTCTTGATGAAAGAAAGAGGAGAGTGAAAAAGTTGGCTTAAAGCTCAACATTCAGAAAATGAAGATCATGGCATCTGGTCCCATCACTTCACGAGAAATAGATGGGGAAACAGTGGAAACAGTGTCAGACTTTATTTTGGGGGGCTCCAAAATCACTGCAGATGGTGACTGCAGCCATGAAATTCAAAGACGCTTACTCCTTGGAAGAAAAGTTATGACCAACCTAGATAGCATATTCAAAAGCAGAGACATTACTTTGCTAAGGTCTGTCTAGTCAAGGCTATGGTTTTTCCTGTGGTCATGTATGGATGTGAGAGTTGGACTGTGAAGAAGGCTGAGCACTGAAGAATTGATGCTTTTGAACTGTGGTGTTGGAGAAGACTCTTGAGAGTCCCTTGGACTGCAAGGAGATCCAACCAGTCCATTCTGAAGGAGATCAGCCCTGGGATTTCTTTGGAGGAAATAATGCTAAAGCTGAAACTCCAGTACTTTGGCCACCTCATGTAAAGAGTTGACTCATTGGAAAAGACTCTGATGCTGGGAGGGAGTGGGGGCAGGAGGAGAAGGGGACGACTGAGGATGAGATGGCTGGATGGCATCACTGACTCGATGGATGTGAGTCTGAGTGAACTCTGGGAGTTGGTGATGGACAGGGAGGCCTGGCGTGCTGCAATTCATGGGGCCACAAAGAGTCGGACACGACTGAGCAACTGAACTGAACTGAGATATAAGACAAACAGGATTGCTTTCATGCGGTGGGAGGACAGATAATGAATAAATAAATAAGCAAAATAACTCTGAAGAATAATATGAAGAAACTAAATAAGATGAAGAAACTAAGTAAGATACTATGAGAGATTATGATAGAAAATAAAAATAACTGGGACAAGGGACATTCAATCCTTTCTAAATGAGTGCAGTTCCTGGAAGGTGGAAGCATCCCAGACCTGTTGAGTCAGAATCTACATTTCAACAAAAAGCTATCAGAGACGTCCCTTGACCAGCACTTGGACTTACACAACTTTAACTAATATAGAAACAAAGGAGGGCAAGAGGATTTTCAGGTGAAAGCTAGATCGTGATCTTCGTTGTGAAAAATATGGAACCCTGCCTCAGGAGGAGGGAGCCCAGAGTTGAAGCTGTAGATTTGGGAGCTAAAGTTTCTAGAAGAAATCAGGATATGAGTTTCTGATCTGCTCTTCAGCCATCTGACAGTCAGTCTGATGATCCGGTGGTTCTCAACTTTACCTGCACATTAGAACCATTTGAGAAGCTTTGAAAGATACTGACTCTTGGGTCTTGCCCCCAAAGATTCTGATTTAAGGAGTGGGAGGTAGGGCCTAGGGATATTTTTAAAATATATATAATTTATGTTTTATTTTTGGCTGTGCTGGGTCTTTGTGGCTTTGCACAGGCTTTCTCTAGTGGCTTCTCTTGTTGTGGAGCACAACTTCTAGAGCAAAGGCTCAGTAGTTGTGGCCCACAGGCTTATTTGCTTCATGGCATATAGGATTTTCCTAGACCAGGGATGGAACCCATGCCACCTTCTTTGGCAGATGGATTCTTTTCCACTGTACCACCAAGTAAGTCCTGAGCCTGGGGATTTTTTTAGAGCCTAGATCTGATAGATAGAGTGCCTGATGAACTATGGAATGAGGTTTGTGACATTGTACAGGAGACAGGGATCAAGACCATCCCCATGGAAAAGAAATGCAAAAAAGAAAAATGGCTGTCTGGGGAGGCCTTACAAATAGCTGTGAAAAGAAAAGAAGCGAAAAGTAAAGGAGAAAAGGAAAGATATAAGCATCTGAATGCAGAGTTCCAAAGAATACCAAGAAGAGATAAGAAAGCCTTCCTCAGTGATCAATGCAAAGAAATAGAGGAAAAGAACAGAATGGGAAAGACTAGAGATCTCTTCAAGAAAATTAGAGATACCAAGGGAACATTTCATGCAAAGATGGGCTCGATAAAGGACAGAAATGGTCTGGACCTAACAGAAGCAGAAGATATTAAGAAGAGGTGGCAAGAATACACAGAAGAACTGTACAAAAAAGATCTTCACAACCTGGATAATCACAATGGTGGGATCACTCACCTAGAGACAGACATCTTGGAATGTAAAGTCAAGGGGGCCTTAGAAAGCATCACTATGAACAAAGCTAGTGGAGGTGATGGAATTCCAGTTGAGCTATTTCAAATCCTGAAAGATGATGCTGGGAAAGTGCTGCACTCAATATGCCAGCAAATTTGGAAAACTCAGCAGTGGCCACAGGACTGGAAAAGGTCAGTTTTCATTCCAATCCCAAAGAAAGGCAATGCCAAAGAAGACTCAAACTACCGCACAATTGCACTCATCTCACATGCTAGAAAAGTAATGCTCAAAATTCTCCAAGCCAGGCTTCAGCAATACGTGGACTGTGAACTTCCTGATGTTCAAGCTGGTTTTAGAAAAGGCAGAAGAACCAGAGATCAAATTGCTGACATCTACTGGATCATGGAAAAAGCAAGAGAGTTCAAAAAAAACACCTATTTCTGCTTTATTGACTATGCCAAAGCCTTTGACTGTGTGGATCACAATAAACTGTGGAAAATTCTAAGAGAGATGGGAATACCAGACCACCTGACGTGCCCCTTGAGTAACCTATATGCAGGTCAGGAAGCAACAGTTAGAACTGGACATGGAACAACAGACTGGTTCCAAATAGGAAAAGGAGTACGTCAAGGCTGTATATTGTCACCCTGCTTTTTTAACTTCTATGCAGAGTACATCATGAGAAACGCTGGGCTGGAAGAAGCACAAGCTGGAATCAAGATTGCCAGGGGAAAGATCAATAACCTCAGATATGCAGATGACACCATCCTTATGGCAGAAAGTGAAGAGGAACTAAAAAGCCTCTTGATGAAAGTGAAAGAGGAGAGTGAAAAAGTTGGCTTAAAGCTCAACATTCAGAAAACGAAGATCACGGCATCTAGTCCCATCACTTCATGGGAAATAGATGGGGAAACAGTGGAAACAGTGTCAGATTTTATTTTAAGGGGCTCCAAAATCACTTCGGATGGTGACTGCAGCCATGAAATTCAAAGACGCTTACTCCTTGGAAGAAAAGTTATGACCAACCTAGATGGCACATTCAAAAGCAGAGACATTATTTTGCCGACTAAGGTCCGTCTAGTCAAGGCTATGGTTTTTCCTGTGGTCATGTATGGATGTGAGAGTTGGACTGTGAAGAAGGCTGAGCACCGAAGAATTGATGCTTTTGAACTGTGGTGTCGGAGAAGACTCTTGAGAGTCCCTTGGACTGCAAGGAGATCCAACCAGTCCATTCTGAAGGAGATCAGCCCTGGGATTTCTTTGGAAGGAATGATGCTAAAGCTGAAACTCCAGTACTTTGGCCACCTCATGTAAAGAGTTGACTCATTGGAAAAGACTCTGATGCTGGGAGGGATTGAGGGCAGGAGGAGAAGGGGACGACAGAGGAATGAGATGGCTGAATGGCATCACTGACTGGATGGACGTGAGTCTGAGTGAACTCCGGGAGTTGGTGATGGACAGGGAGGCCTGGCGTGCTGCGATTCATGGGGTCGCAAAGTGTCGGAAACGACTGAGTGACTGAACTGAACTGAAGTGACCTGCTTTGAAGAGAAGATTGACAGACACTGTAAATCAACAACAATAACAGTGAAAATGGGCCCATGCTCAGCATTTGAGACCTGGGGTAAGCCTCTCCTTGTATGAAATTGCTTTACACGATTTTTACTGTCATTTATGGAGCGCACTAATCTGACTAATGTTAATTTCAGTTGCGCAGTCCACAAATATCTCTTCCTTAAAGTCACATAAAAGAAGAATTATTCAGAAGGCTATTGAAAAACCCCTTTTCATGAAAGTAGCCACAGGTAATATTTTAACTAATGATATCCACAAACATGGTCATTAAATAAGAAAGGAAGTAAATTAATAAGTCCTTGTTATTTGGTGCAAAGTGATGAACAGTGAAGAGATCAAGTGATTTTTACAACTTGAAATTATGTTGCTTTTGGTCAAGAATTCTTGTAATTGGTTCTTTTCACTTCAAAGCAGCATGTCAGATTTTAGCCTGGCATGAAGAAATAACATCACCCAAAAGGCCTAAGGCAGTCTGGTCCCCCATAGCACTACTACTTAAGCAACCAAGCAGTCTGAAGCTAGAATTCTAAATTAACCTTCAATATTGAAAGTGAAAGTGAAAGTCACTCAGTCGTATCTGACTCTTTGAGACCCCATGGTCCATGGAATTCTCCAGGCCAGAATACTGGAGTGGGTAGCCTTTCCCTTCTCCAGGGGATCTTCCCAACCCAGGGATTGAACTCAGGTCTCCCGCATTGCAGGCAGATTCTTTACCAGCTGAGCCACAAAGGAAGCTCAAGAATACTGGAGTGGATAGCCTATCCTTTCTCCAGCAGATCTTCCCAACCCAGGAGCTTCTAAATCTTGGTTGAGAATAGCCCTCCAAATTTGAGATCTATCTTAAGTTATCCATGAGTAACTTTTAGTGATTTAAGTCCTTCAGTCATTCAAAACTCTTTATTATAGTTTGTTTTTTTTTTTTAACTCATCAACATAGTATACAAGGGATGATATTTGAAGGAGAAAATCCAAACAATTTATATGGACACTTGCACTTCTGGGCTTCTCAAGACCCTTTCTAATATGGGGATGGGGGACAATACACAAATGGAAGACAGATCTGCATCCTCCTCAAAGATAGAGGGACATTCACTCTTTCAGAAACCTGGCCCCAACCGCTCAGCTAATCGGATGCACCCACCTGAGCCTGCCAGTCTTACGGGAGTGACTCAAAGGCTCAGGGTTGATCAATGTGATGAAGCCAAGGGAACCCTGAGATGGTTTTGACTGGTTGAAGCCTGAGAATTGGAGAACTATAGTTATCCAATTCTTCATTTTTTTCTTCCCATACATCCCTTAGGCTGGTGGTGCCCCAAGTGTGATGGGGCTACATTTGGTTTTCTGGCTATGATAAAGCTCCAGAAGCAATGTATACATACATACATACATACATACATACATATATATAAAATATTGACAGTCTTCAGTATTTGAAGTCTAGGTTTTATTGACATTCAGTTACTCTCTCAGTTGATGTGCTGTTTTTCCTGATCATTAACAGAGTTCTATTGTTTAAAAAAGGAATTAGCAAACAAAAGCACTGACACAGTTAAAGTTTGAACCTGCAAAGTCTTTTTTTAGGGAATCTCTGTGTTACCAAATGAGGCCTGTGATTGCAAAATCACAAACGGAACTTCCAACACTACCTATATCTAAAATGGGAAGAACAAAGAGAGAAGGAATAATGGAAGGAAGGAAAGGAGAAAAGGGAGGGAGAGAAAGAGGGAGGGAGGGAAAGCGGGACAGTCAAAGTCAAAATAGTCATTTATAATGCATGAATAACAGCAGCCTTTTTTCAAAAAAAAAAATATATATCAGTCATAAGGTTCAGCTCCTTTTATTCCTGCCACCACTAAAGCAATCTCCTTTACTTGCACAAAGAGGTTCTTAAGAGAAAGAAAAGCTTGCCTTTAAGCCAGAAAAGCTCTCTCCTGGGTCCTGGTACCTCTCTGTCAAAAAGGCAGCATCTTCTGAATCTGGAAGCTATTCAATTTAAAGGTACCATGTGTTATAATCACAGAGTGACCCTCGGGTATCACCCAGGAGTGAGCAGTGGGATAAGGAGAAAGGGCAACGGTGACTCCAGAACCCAAACAGCGTCTAGCCAGGGGTGTGTGTGTGTGTGCACGTGTGTGTGTGTGTGTGTGTGTGTGTGTGTGTGTGTGTGGTGGGGAAGGGAGAGGTGTCAATTTAAAAGTCTAGGCTTGTGTTCCATTATAGAACCACACTTCTGGGAATATTTTTAAATGTTAACGTATTTATTAAATTTGTAATCCACACTCCTAATATCAAAATTTAGAAAGCTCTAGTGAAGCTTACTAGAAAGCTCTAGTAAAGGCTCCCCAGTGGCTAAGCAGTAAAGAATCCACCTGCAATGCAGGAGACTCGCAGGTGACGTGGGTTCAATCCCTGGGTTGGTAAGATCCCCTGGGGAAGAAAATGGCAACGTACTTCAATATTCTTGCCTGGAGAATCCCAGGGACAGAGGAGCCTGGAAGGCTGCAGTCCATGGGTTCACAGAGCTGGACGCAACTGAGCAATTAAACAACAACAAAGTGCAGTCATAAACAATAGGTCTCCTTCTCATTTCTGTCTCCTAGTAATCCCACTGCTTTCCCAAGAGAGTTTGTAAACTGCGGGGATATTTTATACATCCGCAGGCAAATGTGTGTGTGTTGAGGAATATACCCTTAGAGTGGAAACGTACTATACAGACTGTTCTTCACATTGGTATTTTTCTTCCTGTTTTACTGAGATATATCTGACATACAGCACTGTATAAGTTTGAGGTATGCAGCATAATGATTTGACTTACATGCATTGCGGAATGATTTTTATTTTTCCTTAACAAAATATTTTGGAATTAATTCCATACCAATATATAAAGATATACTTCATTTTTTCTTTTTAAAAACTCTTTATTGTATTGGAGTATAGCCAATTAACAGTTTCATGTGGACAGCAAAGGGACTCAGCCATACATATACATGTATCTATTCTCCCCCAAATTTCTCTCCCATCCAGGCTGCCACATAACATTGTGCAGAGTTTCCCGTGCTATACTGTAGGACCTTGTTGGTTATCCATTTTAAATACAGCCGTGTGTACCTGTCCATCCCAAACTCCTTGATTATCACTTCCCTATACCCTTCCCCCTTGGCAACCATAAGTTCATTCTCTGTGAGTCTGTTTCTGTTTTGTAAACAAGTTCACTTGCATAATTTCTTTTTAGATTCTGCATATAAGGATATGCTTCATTTTTAATGGCTGCATAATATACCATTGTGCACATTTGTAATATTTGTTTTAATCCATCCCTTCTTGATAGACATTTAAATGGTCTAAGTATTCTCTGAGGCCTCCCTGGTGGCCCAGAAGGTAAAGAATCTGCCTGCAATATGGGAGACCTGGGCTCAATCCCTGGGTTGGGAAGATCTTCTGGAGAAGGGAAAGGCTACCCACTCCAGTATTCTTTCCTGAAGATTACACATTGGTAATATTTGCTTTACTCTATCCCCTCTTGAAAGATATTTAAATGATTTAAATATTCTCTACCATGCTGCAATGAAGGATTGCCTACATCTGTCGCTTTATACTTGCATGAGAGTAACTGTAGGATGAAGTTCTAGAAGTGGCATATGCAGGCCGGAAGGCACATACATTTGTAATGTATATCCATGTTAGCAAATTGGTATCCAAGGAGTTTGTACTCCCACCATCAATCTGTAAAAATGTTTATTTCCCACACCCTCTTTAACAGACATTATCAAAACAGTTTTATATTTTCTAATTAATAGGGGAAAAATGATGTCCTAGAATTCACCTTGCATTTTCTTATTAGGAGTAAAAAAGCATTGGGCATTTGTGCATATGTTTGAACCATTTCTATTGCCTTAAACTGTCAATTTATATCCTTTGACCATTTTATTATGGGCTTGTTGCTCTCTCGTTAAATTATAGGGACTTTGAATATGTTAGGGAAATCAGTGCTCAGTCTATGATATGAGTTATTTTCATTTGATTGTCTTTGATTTTGATTATACAGGACTTTGCCTTGCAGAAATTTTATGCTTTTATATATTTAAATTTATCAACAATATCTTTTCTGCTTCTGGGTTTTTTGTTACATTTTAAAGTCTTTCCCACTAGTAAAATTTTTTCAATTCTTCTGTAGTTTTTCTGAGTACCTTTAATGGTCAGGTTTAAATATTTGCTCCACTGTGAACTGACTTATGGTGTAATGGTGTATCTCAACATACTATTCATTGCATCATCTATCTCTACTGATTAGAACCAAATTATAAAAAACTATAATGTTTTACTAAGTTTATAATAAGTATTATCTTAGGACTAGAACAACTATACTTACATGTGTTAAAGTATTTTATTATTAAATGTAAATGTGTGAATTCTACCACAACTTTTAAGATTCTATCTTGGCAAGTCTTTACTTTTAAAGATGCTCTAGCAGGATTTTGAACTTTCCTGGGGGCTCATTGGTAAAGAACCTGCCCATCAATGCAGGAGCTGTGTAAGTTTGATCCTGCAGTCGGGGAGATCCCCTGGAGAAGAAAATGGCAACCCACTCCAGTATTCTTGCCTGGGAAATTCCATGGATAGAGGACCCTGACAGGCTACAGTTCATGGGGTCCAAAGAGCCAGACACGACTTAGTGACTAACCAACAACAACAAGCAGGACTTCCCTTGTGGTCCAGTAGTTGAGAATCCACCTTGCAACATGGGGGACTTGGGTTTGATCCCTGGTCAGGGAACTAAGATCCCACATGCTGTGGAGAAACTAAACCCAAGAGCTGCAACAAAAGATCCCATGTGATGCAACTAAGACCCAACATAGTCAAGTAAATAAATAAAAATAAATAAACATGCCCTAGGAACCTCAAATGGAGCTGCACAAGACTTTGCTTCATTGCTGGAGGACCCTGGAAACATAATCAGTTCCCTTGAACTACCACCTATAGCAATATCCACTTAGTTTTTCTTCTTTCTTCTCCTTCCACCAGCTCAGAAACATAGAGGAAGAGTCCAACTGTCTTAGAGAAGAAAGTGTTGCTTCTAGGGACTGTTAAACAAAGATCTAGATATTCATGTCACCATGGTGACAGCTGTGGTGACTCAGAGCCCATGACGGCAAGAGATGATGACATGCAGAAGACGGGAGGGGCCAACAAAAGCATCTGAACTGCTAACTGTTACATCCACCGCTAGATAGTCTTCAGAATCACTGACAGCAGAACAGCGAGGAGATGATTCTGACAAGCAGGAGAGAATTTGACATGGGAGGTGTTCCAGTCCCTCCCTGGCTCTGGGCTACATCAGTCCCCCAACACAGCATATGCCCCAAATGAGAAAAGTGTGTATATTTGTGTGTGCGTGCGTGTGTGCGTGTGTGTGTGTGCGTGTGTGTGTGTTGGGGTTGGAAGGCACCTGTTTTTGTTTGTTTGGAGGTGGTTTGTCGTCTGGGGCAGATTTGAGGGTTGGATTTCAATTTTGCTGTTCGTTCCACACAGTGGGTTCTGCACCTGAATGTCTTTCTTTCCACCCTGACTTGTTTTGACTGCTTCACAAGATGCTTTCCCCAGGGGAAATTTTGGTAAGGAGCTTAGAATAGTTAAATTGGATCTAGTTCTCCTGATTATTAAATGGCAAAGACAGGATAATACAAACTCGCTTTTTACTTTTTGCTCTCTTGCATCTGAAACAAGTTTACTGCTGGAAATGGCTACAGATAAAAATACATTCAAGTGACTGGGACTTGGAGTAGGCCACAGAAAAGGTTCTCCTATTTAATGTCAGAATGCAAAACAATCAAGATGTTGGGGGTTTGGAATGAATGTTCAGCAATGATGTTCATTCCTCTTGGAGGCAGGTAGGTAAAGGAGACAGGTAAATACTCCAGTCTTCGCTCCAGGAGAAGTTAACATATAAAAGACTGGTGAACAAAAACAGATAGTGCTCTGACCTCCTCTAGCTTACAGTCCAGAGATTGTTAGGCCAGCAGCAGAGAGAAGAAAAGGCCTTCATTTCTCATAGTACAATAACTAGAGTTATCTATTTGGTTGCTTCATTTTTACAGGCAAGGAAGCTACAGCCATCTCCAAATAGTTCATCACCCCTCACCACGACCTCACCACCATGGAGTAGACTGCAGTTAGGCCCATTTTCAGAAAGATTCAGTCTCTAGGTTATCAATAATAACTAATGAATGAATGGATAAAGAATTCTAATGCATTCACTCTGCTGTCTTATTCTTTCTCCAGGAGCTCTCTTGACAGGTCATCATTCCCTCATGAAGCCTGATCCTCTTCCGGGTTCCCTGTCTCTGTGAATAGCCCACCAAGCTCCACGGGCACAAGCCAGAAACCTGGGCGTCTCCTTAACCCCTCCCCTCTGACACCCACCTTGAGAGTCCTTCACCAAGTCCTGCTAGCCTCCTCTCTCAGAATTCTCCTGAATGCATCCCCAGCTGTCTACCTCCACCACCTCACCCTTGTCCAAGCTGCCACCATCTCTGACCTGATGACAGCGGCCACCTCCTAACAGGATCCCCTCACCCCATGGACTCTGGGCTCCCTTCAGTTGTCCTTCCACATTATAGCACGGGTGCCCTTTGCAAAAGACAAATCTCTTCATTCTTTCCCTTTTTCTTTACCTTTCTCTCCTGCACAGTTCAGGAGCAAAGCGGCTAGGTGGGACATATCAAAGCAGGCATCCCAGCTTGAGATCTAAGAAGCTGCTGAAAATGAGACTCTGAGGAGGCAACCTATGGTAATACAGTTACACAGGACCCAAACAAGCTCCACTCAGCTCTTTAACCCCTGGGACTGGGGATTAAAATCAAGAATTCCCATAGTTATGGAATCTGCTGACACACTCTAGTGGGACAAGAGACTGAAGAACCCAGCCTAAGCAAAGTGTTCAACATCGGCTTCTCAGCCTCTAGGTTCTGATGTCATCCATAGGTCCCCATCTTGTGTTCTTCTGTGTTCCCCTCCTGGCCCTTCCCACTGAGCCCTTTGCCAACAGCCTTGCCATATATGGGCTTCCCAGGTGGCTCAGTGGTAAAGAATCTGCCTGCCAATGCAGGAGACACAGGGGATATGGGTTTGATCCCTGGGTTGGGAAGATCCTCTGAAGAAGGAAATAGCAACCCACTCTTGTATTCTTGCTTGAAAAATCCGATGGACAGAGGAGCCTGGCAGGCTACAGTCCATAGGGTCGCAAAGAGTCGGACATGACTTAGAATGTAGGCACTTGGTTTTAGAGGCTTCCCTGGTGGCTCAGAAGGTAAAGAATATGCAGTGTGGGAGACTGGGTTCAATCCCTGGGTTGGGAAGATCCCCTGGAGAAGGGAATAGCTATCCATTCCAATATTCTTGCCATGGAGAATCTCATGGACTGCGGAGCCTGGTGGGCTACAGCCCATGAGATCTCAAAGAGTCAGACACGACTGAGTGGCTAACACTTTGCCATATTCCCTGGTGGCTCAGATGGTAAAGAATCTGCCTGTAAGGCAGGAGACCTGGGTTTGATCTCTGGGTCAGGAAGATCTCCTAAGAAGGAAACGGAAACCCATTCCAGTATTCTTGCCTGGGAAATCCCACAGACAGAGGAGCCTGGCAGGCTATAGTCCGTGGGGTTGTAAAGAGTCAGATATGACTGCGTGACTAACACTTTCTTTCTCTGCCATACATGTTAATTCATCAGAAGGCTGTCCAAGCTCATAGCAGTATCAACACCAGACTGCCCCAAGCACAGATATTCGAAGATTGCTAAGTTAACACTTAATACGGTCTTCCTTGGTATTCCAGTGGTTAAGAATCTGCCTTCCCATGCGGGGGACACAGGTTCAATCCCGGGTCAGGGAACTAAGATCCCACATGATGCAGGGCAACAGCCTGCATGCCTCAAGTACGAACTGGCATGACACAGCCAAATAAACATTTTAAAAACAAACAAAAAACACTTAGCAGTACATAGTTTACACTCTCAAGGCCTTCGTGTTAGGTGTGGGCTAGTGAAAAAGGCAATAATATACTCTCTTTTACATTTAAAAATACTAAAGTATTATCTGGAGGGAGGCACAGGAAACTGGTGACAATGGGTGCCTAGAAGAATGGAACTACTGTGCTGGAAACAGGAACTTGGAAACTGTGTCTGTCATTGTTTGCACTTCAAGCAACAAAAACAACTCTGGCTGATTTAAGTCGGAACGGAGTCTTTCAGAAGGATATCAGAAGGCTTAGATACTTTCCGGATCAAGCATAGGGGACTAAAAAGTCAGGAATAGTTCCCTAAATCAATTCTACCTTTTGTGTGAGAAGCAGGCTTTGCCTCAAAAAGAAGACTCCTCCAGCAGAGCTGAGTGACTAAGAATCTAAGCAAACAAATCGCAACCCAGCAGTTACACTTACAGGTATATAGCTGAAGAATCAAAAGCAGGAGCTCAAACAGATATTTACACCAGTGTTCACGGCAGCAGCACCACACTAGCCAAAAGGTTGAGACAATGCAAATGTCCATCAACAGGAGAATGGGTAAACAAAATGTGGTATGTACATACCACGGAATGTTATTTAGCCTTAAGAAGCAATGAAATTTTGATACATGTTAGAACATGGATGAACCTTTAAGGCATGCACAGTGAAACAAGTCAGTCACAGAAAGACAAATAGTGTATGGCTCCACTTCTATGAGGAGTCAAATTCTTGAACACAGAAAGTAGAAGAGTGGTTACCGAGGACTGCAGGGAGGAAGGGGAAATTATTGTTTAATGGGTACAGAGATTTTATTGGGGATATAATGGAAAAGTTGTGGATATTGATTGTGGTGGGGCTTCCCAGGGGGTGCTAGTGGTAAAGAACCCACCTGCCAACGCAGGAGACATAAGAGACATCAGTTTGATCCCTGGGTTGGGAAGATCCTCTGGAGGAGGGCATGGCAACCCACTCCAGTAATCATGCCTGGAGAATCCCCATGGACAGGCTTACAGTCCATGGGGTCGCAAAGAGTTGGACACGACTGAAGCACCTTAGTATGCATCCATGCACACATTGACAGTGGTTTTGATTATACAACCTTATGAATGTACTTAACCACTGAACTATATACTTACAAATGGTTAAAATGATAAATATGTATTTTTACCAGAATAATAAAAAGAATTGCAAGTACCCACGACACAATTTTTATTGCATATTCTTCCGTACCTTCATATCATAGGCATGCATTACCTATTTAAAGCACATTTTTAAAATCAAGGAATTAACTTTTATACATTTACAGGAGATGCTTTCAACGATGAAAAAGTATAGTTCCACTGTATCTTAGAAATGGCAAATTATTGAGAAAAAAATCCTAAGAACCCAAAGCTACATCTGTGTGTAAATATATTCATCAATGTAAATAAATTCATCCATCGCTACTGTTCCCTGCAGGAGCAAAGTACAAACTCTCCCCTCTCTCCTCTCTTCACAGCCCAACCCCAGCTTCCTGTCACACACCTCGAGAATTTCACAACTCTAGCTACCTCTCATCCAAAGAAAGGTCCTTGGCACAAGATTCATCACTCCCCCAAATCACAATGCAAATTACATTTTGGATGCTTAGCATATTAATTTGAGAAGGTGAGCAATAATTGCAGAAGTGTCACAAAAAAGACTTTCAGTCTTTTTTTTCTCTTTTTTTTCTAAAATAGAGAACAATGGAGGATGTTGAAGCTGTGACTGGCCAGGAGAGTGCGGACAACCAAAATGGGTTTCCAGCAGCATTAAATGAACCATGAAGGAATGAGCTAGTCAGCCTCTGTTTCTTCCCTGACACTTTGCACCATGATACTATAGCTTTCATCCAACATATTGGAAATACACACACTGAAATAACTTATCAACACACCTTTAAGAACCTGGTAGATACCCAGCAAAGTAACTTCAAGTCTTTATCCTACCACATCTATGGTGTCAAATGGAAACAGGAAAAATTTCCAGCTATGCCATGTTCTATGTTGAACTTGACAACAGAACATATTTTGTTCACTGTTCAATCCCCGACAACAGGAGGCGCTTAAAATATGTCTGAAATGTTGAATGACTGAAGGAAGGAAGGTCTGGAGCCCTTGCCTCATAGGTCTGCGTGCCAACCATTGGTGGCCTCACCTTCAACACTCAGACCACAGCAAGCAGATCATTAGGTCAAGTCGAGCTGTGACCTTGCTGAATGGTGGGTAATTAGGGATTTCACTCAGAAGCACCTACTGAAAGCCTAGTCTGTTCCAGATACTGTGCTCAATCCTAACAGCACAAAGGAAATGGAATGCCCCTGAGCACTGGATGCTGATAATCTAGGAGCAGAGACCGGAATGGGAGCCTACAATTATGTAAATCCCTTACATAAGAATGAGTTCTGTTCTGAGAGCTCGTTTGTTAGTCTGACTTGTTTGTAAGTCCAACAAAGTTAGCCTAAGTATCTAACTAAGACAATTAGCTATATAGTACTGTACTATAATGGGTTGATAATACTTTCACACAATAATATTTACTTAAACACAAAAAACATGGAAAACATTTTTAATCTTTCAGTACAGTACCTTGAAAAGTACTGCAGTACAGCACAATAGCCGGCTTACAGGGGGCAGGCACACCTATTCACATCTTTGAAAATTTGTGACTTGAAAGTTCAAATGTAGGGGACTTCCTGTAAGCTGCAGGATGAGAAATGCTGCAGGGCAGGGGTGAGCACAGCGCCCTGGGAGCAGCGGGTGTGGCCACCCCTGAAGAGCCCCATATTTCAATTAGGTACAGCCCACCTGTGACGGGGCAGGGACTAGCAGGAGGAAAGGGCCCTCAAGCGGCCTGGAGGGGACGTCACAGGAAAGGGGAGCTGGGCAGGAGGGAGCTAGGATGCGATCTGTAGGTGCTGAAGGAGGGAAAATGAATGCCAAGGCTGTGGGTGGGTAGCTAAAGACAAACTCAACTTGCCCTGTGTGTTTCCCCTGGGAGAAGCCGAAAAAGAGGCTGGAAAAAGCCTTAGAGGAGGCTGGGAGGAGTGGCTCGTTGTTAGGGGGAGCACCCCAGCAGTGAGCGACGGCTGAGGGTTGGGGAGGCCTCGCCTGGAGTCGAGAGGAACTCTGTGTTATAAGAAAGGAGCCGGATGTCATTGCCCTCCTGTCCGTGGGACACGGTGTCACTCTGAGGAGGTTTCTGACTGACCGGCCTCCATCCTCGTGGAGGCATGTAGGGCCTGTAACTCCAGCCTGGACTGGAGCCAAATGTAGCTGGGATTGTGGGGAAAAGAAGTTGGGATTCCCATATTTTTTCAATCCAGATTTTTCCAGTTTCCCTTCTGGAATTCAGGCTCCGCATCTGTAAACTGGGTGTTTAAATGCCAGTCCATACAACATTTTTCTCCAAGTAAAAATAAATTTTAAAGAAATACTAAAAATATAAAGTCCATTCCAATCCTAATAGGCTCTGACTCTCAGATTTAGTATCCATCACAGGTATAGAAATATATGGTGCCATGGACTAAATCGCATCATCTCCCAATACATATGTTAAACTGATAACTCCTGGTACCTCAGATGTGACTGTGTTTAGAGATAGAGCTTTAAAAAGGTAATTAAGGTTAGATGAGCCACATGGATGGTCCCTAATCCAGTCTGATGGGTGTTCTTATAAAAGGAAATTTGAACACACAGAGAGACACCAGGGATGCACAGAGAAAAGGCCATGCAAGGACATGGGAGGAAGGCAGCCATCTGCAAGCCAGGGAGGGGCCTCAGGAGAAACCACACCCGCCAACACCTTGATCTTGGACTTCCGGCCTCCAGACATGAGACAGAAAATCCCTCTTGCGTAAGCCACCAGTTTGTGTATTTCGTTCTGGCAGCCCTAGCAAACGAATACATATGGTAACAGAACAGTCGCTAAAAACTTTAAATCATCCAAGAAGAGAACTGCCTCAAGCCAAACAGCTTCTGGTTCTTCTGACATTCAGCCAGTTCACCTGGGGCTCTGTGTCATGACTAATGAGATGCAGCTCAAGACAACAAGCGTGGACTGAATACCAGTCACAGTGAGAGGCGCTGCAGCACATCTAATCCTCCAAGGTCCATTGGAGGGGATCGGGCAGGGAGGGACGAAGGACAGGTCCATCAGAAATCTACCACCAGGCGGCAACATGGATGGACCTATGGGTCAAACAAAGACAAATATGATGTCACTTCTATGTGGAATCTAAAATATGACACAGATGAGTTTATTTACAAAACAGAAATAGACTTTCAGACATAGAAGACTAACCTGTTGACTAAAGAGGAAAGGGGGAGGGAATAATTAGGAGATTGGGATCAAAATATACACACCATTGTCTATTTAAATATACACACTAGTATATATAAATAGATAACCAAAAGGAGCTACTGTGTAGCACAGGGACCTATACTCAATATCTTGTAATAACCTATAATGGAAAAGGAATCCGAAAAAGAATACATATATAGGGCTTCCCCAGTAGCTCAGCAGTAAAGAATCTGCCTGCAATGCAGGAGATGCAGGAAGATCCCCTGGAGAAGGAAATGGCAATCCACTCCAGTATTCTTGCCCAGAGAATGCCATGGGCAGAGGAGCCTGGCAGGCTACAGACCAGGGGATTGCAAAGAGTCAGACATGACTGAGCAACTGAACACACACACACGTGTAGACATATATACACATACTTAACTGAATCACTTGGCTGTACACCTGAAACTAATACAACATTGTAGATCAATGATATTTCAATAAAATTTTTTAAATGATAATTTTTTAGAAATCTAACACTAGCCAAAACACTCAAATCCCTCCCTCCTTCATGTGTGACCAGAGTCGCAAACAACTGATGGATTCTCCACGCTCAGGACTACCCCAGTTTCTCCCAGACGTGCTGATAAGCCACAAGTACAAAAAGGAGGAACGTGTAGACATGCATAAACTCGGAATAGCCATCTGGACAAAGGGGAAGCTGGGGCTGCTCCCCATGAGCGATTCTCCATCTCAAAGTGAGAAGACAATTCAGGAAGAGTAGACACCTATGACAGCTTCCCAGTGTTTATCATCAGAATGGCTTACTTCACTAAGGCGGGAATTCACTGACTAGGAAAGAATCGTTCCGAAATCCCTTAGATCATTTTCTCAGATATGCCCAGAATGTGATGAAGAAAGAAATTTCACATCAGACCTCTTTCTTTAGATAAAAATATGATGAAACGGAGACAAAGGGGACTAGAAAATGGCAATAAGGAAAGAAAGACCTGGGATTTGTTTTATTCTTATAATTAATGTTCTGCCAGAGATGAGCATCTTCAGAAGCCATTCTATTATTACAAAATTTTCAGCCGTCAAGAATGTTAAGATGAAATCACAGAGGCTAAACATTCTATCTCAACATCCTAAACATCAGAGTCCCACACATGCCCCTGAAAGTCACACCCAGTAGGAACCTCGGCTCCAAGATCTCAAGAAGGTGACCTCTCATCTCTTGCTTTGCAGTGACAAACATCTAAGGTCAATTCTAGGAGCTTGGTCCTAGCAGAAGAGCATAGAATAAAGATTTTTTTCTAAATGTTCCTCTTGACACTCTCTGTCTTTATTTATATCCTTTCCTAGCAGAGAAAGACAGCTGCAGTCCTTCTGGGGAACTCTCTCATTTCTCAAGGGAAACTGACAGTCACTTCCAAGACCTGGTCTGTACTTCTAGAACGTAGCCTCGCCCCACAGTTCAGGCCAGGACCTTCAGCCAGATGAGCAGTCTCAGGCACTCAGCAACCCCAGGCCAAACCAAGGTAGCCACCCATCCATCACTGGGCTGTAGCCTCAGGCATGAAGTCTTCATTTGCCTGAACCTGGGCAGTAGCAAGCGGGCAGGAGAGGCCCTGTGGACAAACCTCTTAGAGAATCAGAAATAGGGTCTGGAATTTGTATAAATGCAAAGGTGGTGGTTGGATCTGAAAGAAATCAAATTGCTAACGAAATAACAGGTAGGAATCCTCTCTTGCAGGATTTACTGCTGAAACTAGGTACTTCCCCTGTCTGTTCACCCAGAATCATATCAAGCTCCATCATCCCCTCCCACACTGAGAATGGAATTAAGTCCACTGGAGCTCCTTCCTGGCCTGGCCTGGATGGGGTACATCCCTTCTCTGGACCTTGGTTTTCTCACAGAGTGAGGGGCCCCTGCTTTACCCTGCCTGGTAGCTTTTCTTATTCTTTCTTTCTTTAGGGAAGAGCCTCTGATGCTTATCCCTTTTATTTTATTTTTTTATTTGGCTGTACTGGTCTTAGTCACAGCAAATGGGATTTTTGTGGCAGCATTCAGGATCTGCAGCATGTGGGATCTAGCTTCCCCACAAGGGATTGAATCCAGGCCTCCTGCATTGGGAGCACAGAGCCTTAACTGCTGAGCTACCAGGGAAGTCCCCACCCTGCCTGACCTTTGAGGCTGAGTTGCTTCTGCAAGTTCTGAACCCCTTCTGAACCCCTGCACATTCCCACAGACCTTCCAGTTAATCCACCGTTTAACTCCTAGTTACTTCCCTTCCTCATCCCTCCCCAAGCTCTGGGCTGGGATGTATCATGAGGAAGTTGAGAGTTCTCAAGCTCAAGGAGGCCAAGACTCAGAGCCCAAGGTTTTATTTTTTTTTTTCTTTTTCTTTTTTTTTTTTAGTATAAAGTTTTTTATTTTTTTAATTTTAAAATCTTTAATTCTTACATGTGTTCCCAAACATGAGAGCCCAAGGTTTTAAAGAGCCTCAGGGAAACTGTATGAATCTACTGAAGCGAAACAGAAGTTAATCGCATAACCTAGTGATTCTAGTTTCCCACAACCGGTTCGCTCATCTGCAAAGTGTGGATAATAATACCTACCTCGTGTACTGGGGCTTCCCAGGTGGCATAGTGTTAAAGAATCTGCCTGCCAGTGCAGGAGACACAGGAGACCTGGGTTCAATCCCTGGGTCAGGAAGATCCCCTGGAGAGGGAAATGACAACCCATGCCAGTATTCTTGCCTGGGAAATCCCATGGACAGAGGAGCCTGGCAGTTTATAGTCCATGGGGCCACAAAGAGTGGGACATGAGAAGATGAAGCAAGAAGCAATATGTAAAGTACTTAGTACACCACCTAACACACTTAAGAGCAGAATAGGTCTAACCTTATTCTGAAATCAAGGCCATCAAAGAGGACTGAGTACCTTGCATACACTGAGTTGTTTTGCTGAAGTAGAGGTTTTCGTGTGCTATGCAGCCTGCTAAATTAATGGCATTTCACTGGGGCATCTCATGCTCTCAAAAGTTTGTTTTCAAAAAAATAACATGTAGGATACTTCAGTGCTTATTGCAAAGAAGTAAGAGGCTAAGAGTGTAACGTGCTGCAGGTACCCAAGCTAACCCCTCCCTACAAAGCAGATAGCAGCAAACTTCATCCTTAGGCTGTTTGGATTTGTTGAATGATAAGTGTGGACAGTTATCAGTGATAAGCTATAAGTAAGAAAGTTCTGAAGAGACCAAAAAGCTTATCAGACTATGTAGAGACTTTCTGGTTGTCAGGAGAGGCAGGTGGGAAATATTCCTTTCTTTTTCTCTCTTTTCATAGAGCAAAGGGAACCATTTCTTACTTTAGAAGTCCTGAACAATTTCCTTCTAGGGCTGATTTAACACCTTGAACGCATTGGCTTCATGTTATCAATATCAAGGTGGTATTTTTAGAAAACAAAGACAGCAAATAATTGATATTGAACACATGTCAGGGCTTTGAGAAAGTGTCTTGTTAAGAGAAAAGGCCAGTTTATTAAAGTTTATCAGTTTGACATATCATGGCTTAGAATTCCCAGCACAGTCAATAACCAACTTCTTGCTCACATCAGGATCTGCAATAATCCCCATTCTCTAAGGTCAGAGAAATCATTCCATCTACAGTTGTTCAGTTGCTCAGTTGTGTCTGACTCTTTGCAACCCCATGCACTGCAGCATGCCAGCTTCCCTGTCCTTCACCATCTCCCAGAGCTTGCTCAAACTCATGTTCACTGAGTTAGAAAAAGGCAGAGGAACCAGAGATCAACTTGCCAACATCTGTTGGATCATCAAAAAAGCAAAAGAGTTCCAGAAAAACATCTACTTCTGCTTTATTGACAATGCCAGAGCCACAACAAACTCTGAAAAGTTCTTAAAGAGATGGGGATACCAGACCACCTGACCTGACTTTTGAGAAATCTGTATGCAGGTCAGGAAGCAACAGTTAGAACTGGACATGGAACAACAGGCTGGGTCCAAATAGGAAAAGGAGTACGTCAAGGCTGTATATTGTCACCCTGCTTATTTAACTTCTATGCAGAGTACATCATGCAAAACACTAGACAGGATGAAGCACAAGCTGGAATCAAGATTGCTGGGAGAAATATCAATCACCTCAGAGATGCAGATGACACCACCCTTATGGCAGAAAGTGAGGAAGAACTAAAGAGCCTCTTGATGAAAGTGAAAGAGGGGAGGGGAAAAGTTGGCTTAAAGCTCAACATTCAGAAAAGTAAGATTATGGTATCTGGTCCCATCACTTGCTGGCAAGTAGATGGGAAAACAGTGGAAACAGTGACAGACTTTATTTTGGGGGGTTCCAAAATCACTGCAGATGGTGATTGCAGCCATGAAATTAAAGGATGCTTTCTCCTTGGAAGGAAAGTTATGACCAACCTAGACAGCATATTCAAAAGCAGAGACATTACTTTGTCGACTAAGTTGCGTCTAGTCAAGGCGATGGTTTTTCCAGTGGCCATGTATGGATGTAAGAGTTGGACTATAAAGAAAGCTGAGCACCGAAGAATTGATGCTTTTGAACTGTGGTGCTGGAGAAGACTCTTGTGAGTCCTTTGGGCTGCAAGCAGATCCAACCAATCCATCCTAAAGGAGATCAGTCCTGGGTGTTCATTGGAAGGACTGATGTTGAAGCTGAAACTCCAATACTTTGGCCATCTGATGTGAAGAGCTGACTCATTGGAAAAGACCCTGATGCTAGGAGAGATTGGGGGCAGGAGGAGAAGGGGATGTCAGAGGATGAGATGGTTGGATGGCATCACTGACTCAATGGGCATGAGTTTGAGTAAACTCCAGGAATTGGCAATGGACAGGGAAGCCTGGCATGCTGCAGTCCATGGGGGTCACAAAGAGTCAGACACGACTGAGTGACTGAACTGACTGAACTGAGTGTCATCTGAGGCCATCCGAGGCCACTCCATCTATAGAGTTTGCTGGAAACTGGTACACGTGCATCTGTGATGTTTCCATTTAGAGTAGCATTTCCTTTATAAAAGCTTATATACAACCCACACATATTAACATTTTTTATTGAATAGTTTTCCCTTGAGCAAATGAGGAATGTATCCACAACCTAAAACTCTAGCCCATATTTTATGATGTGAAAGGACTTAAGTCTTCTCTAAGTTAACCATTTTAAACTGAAAAGGCGAGAATTTCCTTTTTTGTTGTTGTTTGTTGCTAAGTCATGTCCAACTCTTTGTGACCCTAAGGACTGTAGCTCGCCAGGCTCCTATGTCCACGGGATTTTCCAGGCAAGAATACAAGAGCGGGTTGACATTTTCTTCTCCAGGGGTTCCTCCTGATCCAGGGATCAAACCTGCATCTCCTGCATGGGCTTTATCTCCTGCATTGGAAGACAGATTCTTTACTGCTGAGCCACAAGGGAAGCCCAATATTTATTCGTTATCATCATGAAAAACAGTGTGTTCACATGAGAATCACGGAGACCCACCCAGTACAGGAAAACCCTTTACAAAAATCCTGCAAATGGTTATCTAGCTTCTCACTTAATGCTTTGAAATGACAGGGAGCTACTCACTAATTTACAGGTATCCTTACGATTGTTTGCCATATTTATACTTATACCCCCTTGACACTTATTATGCTTCTGAAGTCAAAAGAACCATTTCTGATGCTAACCCTTGGATTTAAAAGAGAAATATAGTTCAGTTACCAGCTTACCCAGACGATTTGTTTCAAGGAAAGACACAGTTACAGAGACTGGTTTTGTAATCAACTTACAGATAATGTGGCTGATATAATCCTGCAAAAGATTTATAGAGAAAAGCATATTCCTGGGAACTGGTCTTCAATTTTTAAAAAAATGACTACCTCTCATAACAAAATACCCTTTCAAAGACATGACAGTTGTCATCATGTCCACCCTATCTTTTCTATACCCAGCTAAACTTTTGCAGTACTCAGAGATTTTTTTCCAGCCCCATGAATATCTGGAACATCTTCTATTTTGTCAGCATCTCTCTCTCTCTCTCTCTCTTTTTTTTTTTTGATGAGTTGGCATATGGGGTCTTGGTCCCCTGGTCAGGGATCAAACCCATGCCCCCTGCATTGGGAGTGTAGAGTCTTAAACACTGGATCACCAGGGAAGTCCTGTGAGCATCTCTCTTGACTCTTCACATTAGGAACCGAACTGAATAACCCAGAACAAGATACAGAAGAACTTTGTGGTCATGGGATGTGGCCAGTGGCTTCCAAGGTGGTGTGAGCTTTTTTTGGAGATCATACCACACCATCGGCAACTACTTTAAAAATGTCAGAAAATGAACTGCCTTACTTTGAGATGTGAGATTTCACTTACAGTCTCACACATGCTCTCCATTTTCTGTAAAGCTACATTTACTGAAATGTTATATTATGGGCTAGCACTGACCTTGTTGTTGTTTAGTTGCTAAGTCATGTGTAACTAAACTAACTCTTTGCAACCCTATGGGCTGCAGTACAACAGCTTCCATCCTTCACTGTCCCCCAGAGTTTGCTCAAACTCATGTCCATTGAGTCAGTAATGCCATCCAACCATCTCGTTCTCTGTCACTACCTTCTCTCCCTGCCCTCAATCTTTCCCAGCATCAGGGTATTTTCAAATGAGTCAGCTCTTCACATCAGGTGGGCCAAAGAATTAGAGTTTCATTTTCAATATCAGTCCTTCCAATGAACACCCAGGACTGATCTCCTTTAGGATGGACTGGTTGGACCTCCTTGCAGTCCAAGGGACTCTCAAGAGTCTTCTCCAACACCACAGTTCAAAAGCATCAATTCTTCGGCACTCAGCTTTCTTTATAGTCCATCTCTCACATCCATACATGGCCACTGGAAAAACCATAGCCTTGACTAGATGGATCATTGTTGGCAAAGTAATGTCTCTGCTTTTTAATATGCTGTCTAGGTTGGTCATATCTTTCCTTCCAAGAAGTAAGCGTCTTTTAATTTCATGGCTGCAATCACCATCTGCAGTGATTTTGGAGCCCCCCAAAATAAAGCCAGCCACTCTTTCCACTGTTTCTCCATCTATTTGCCATGAAGTGACGGGACCAGATGCCATGATCTTAGTTTTCCAAATGTTGAGCTTCAAGACAACTTTTTCATTCTCATGCTGTACAGAGTACATCATATACATACATGACTGCTGGAAAAACCATAGCTTGAACTATACAGACTTTTGTTGGCAAAGTGATGTCTCTGTTTTGACCTTAAACAGAATCAATTGTAAGAAGTTAATTGCTAATGCTGGACAGGAAATGGTTCTTTTGTTGGCAAGCAGAAAGGTCACTAGATGTCTTGCATAGAAGTAAACTAAAACTGTCTTTCAAATTGGTCGTTTTCTATGAGACAGAGAAAGAATGAGAAATGATGTGTACAGCAACTTCCTAGACTGGAGGAAAAATAACAAGCCATGAAAAGCAGGAAAGTCATATAAAATTACACTCACTTTAATTAAGTGACACTCTGTGCAAAGACTGGATAAAATAAAAGAGAAGGAAAAGCAACAAACCATTTTTGATGCCAACCCCCTGATTTCAGAGGGACAGCTCAATCACTGGCTACCCCAGAGGATTTGCTCCAGGGGAAGATGCAGTTAGATAGATGGGTTTTTTAAGTCAACTAGTGGACAATGTGCCTGACAATAATCCTGCAAAAGATTTATAGTGAGAAGCATGTTCCTGGGAAGAGGGCTCCAATTTTTTTTTTTTAATTTAAAACATCCTCATTTCTCTTTTCTCTTTCTTTGAATATATCTCAACTATAGTTGTTAAAACTGTACGTTGAAGCAGGACAATTACTCTTAAAAGAAGGGTAGCTTACAAAACATGAGCACGTGGCATTAAAATGAGAATGATTATTGTTAAGCAAGGGTCAGAAGCTATGTACTTTCTGACGATGATGTTGACTGGATGTTCTGTGTGTACTCAGTAGTGTCTGACTCTTTGGGACCCTATGGACTATATAGCCTGCTAGGCTCCTCTGTTCATGGAATTTTCCAGGCAAGAATACTGGAGTGGATTGCCATTTTCTCCTCCAGAGGATCTTCCCATCTCAGGGGTAGAACCCGAGTCTTCTGCCTCTCCTGTGTTGGCAGGCGGATTCTTTACCCCTGAGTCACCTGTGAAGCCCTGACTGGATGTCTGTGTCCTCTCAAAATTCGTATGTTGAAATCCTAACCCTCAAAATGATGGCATTTGGAGGTGGGGCCTTTGGGCAGTGCTTAGGTCATGAGGGTGGAGCCACCATGAATGGGATTAGACACCCTGGAGAGTTTGCTCTGTGTCCTTGGGAAGACACAAAGAACCAAGAACAAGATACACTTACCAAGGTCCTCACCAGACAATGAATCTGCCAGCATCTTGATCCTGGGCTTCCCAGCCTCCAACTGTGAGAAAGAAATGTTTGTTATTTAAGTTGCCAGTCTATGTTATTTTTGTCATAGCAGTCTGAGTTAAGGCATGATAACCAAGTATGCTATGAAAATGTTCCAGAAGAGAACCATGAGGTAAGTGCTCTAACCACAGCCACACCCTTCAGAAATAAAGATAAGTTTCTTACATTATCAGAGGTGCTTCTGTTCAGTATAACTTCATGTGAACTCCCTCTCCCCACAGGTACCCAAAACCACTTTTTTTAGCCTCCACGGATTATTTGAAGCTTAAGAAGAACATTTGTACCTGACTGATTTCAATAAGTGTAATTATAAAGCACACTATTTGACATAGGTATTAAGCACGAAGCGTATGGTCTATATCCACTCTGAGAGTTCTTGGACCACTCTTCTTTTTCCCATTATTTTCTCTCCCAAATATCACCATTTGATCACTTTCCACTAGTTCAAAATCACCTCCTGCCTGCTATGGGACTAGTCTTCTGGTTGTATGCCTGTATCACAGCTTATTACATACTATTTCTGTTCTCTTGTGTACCTTAAGTGTTAAACCAAGATATTCCCAGTTACATCTCTGAAGCGATGGATTTCAGGCCTACATGCACATTAGAATCACCGGGGAAGCTTTCTTATAATTCAAGTACCAAGGCTTCAACCTCAGAGATTCTAATTTAATGGAAGGCCCTGACACCAGTAATTCTTAAAAGCTTTTTGGGTGATTCTAATGTGAACCAAGGTTAAAAATTATTGTGCTACTGCTTTAACTTACCTGCAAGCTGTGATGTAAGCCATCAGTAAAAGATTCTCATGACTGCAGTTACTTTAGGGCAGAGAGAGGGATATTCCTAGGATAGATAGTTTCAAAAAGAGTCCCAGAACACCTCAGGAATAAACAAAATCAAGAATTAAATGTCTCATAAAAGATGATCCTAAAAGGCACATGGGAAAATAAAGGCTAAGAAAACACTAACAAGGAAGAGTTCTGGGGAGGATTAGCCTGATCAGATATTAAAACAAACTACAAAGCCTCTATAGTTAAATCAGTGTAGTATTGGCACACAAATAGAAAACAAATCCAAGAAATGGAATGAAAAGCTCCCAAACAGATTCAACTACATATAAAAATCAAGCATATGATAAAGACGGGATCTCAAATCACTAAAGCAAAGATAGTCACTTTTAATAAATGAGATTGGGACAATTGGATGGCCATTTGGAAAAAAATTAGATTCAATGCTTATACTAGAGAAAAGAATAAATTTCAAAAGGATCAGAGACCCAAAAAAGTGAAACTACACAAGTATGGGAAAAAAAACATGAGTGAATCCTCTCTAACTTCAGAGCAGAGAAAGATTTTCTAATCATGACTCAAAATTCAGAGGCAATAAAAGAAAAGATTGATAAATTTGACTACATAAAGAAAAGAATAAAAACTTTTGCGTGGTCAAAAATACTGTAAGCAGTCAAAAGGCAAATGACAGATTGGGAATAAATATCTATAATATACATCAAAGCTAATATCCCCAATTTATCTTTTTAAATTTTTAAGTTGAGGGGAAATGTCCAAAAATAAGTAAAAGGCATGAACAGACAATTCATAAAAGGATTTTAAAATAGACTTTGAATAAATGAAAAGATGTTCACTTACAATAAGTGAAAGGCAAAACTTTAAAACTTTACTGAGATAGCATTTATCACCTATCAGTTTGAAAAAAATAATAAAATAAAAATGTTGCAGTGCCCTCACTGGACAAGACTGTGGGGGAAACGGGCACTCCCACACATTGCTGAAGGAAAAGCAAAGTGAAATAGTCCCCAAGGAGGGAAATTTGGAAATATCTTTAAAAAATGACATCAAACCAGTAATCCCATTTGTGGGAATTTATCCTAAAGATACACCTACAATAATACCAACATATACATGCACATGATTATTCATGACAGCATTACTTGTACCTGCAAAATATTGGAAACTTCCTAAATGTCCGAAACAAGGGAATTGGTTGCATACGTTATGGTACGTACAACCAAGGGAGTACCATGTAAAGAAGAAAGAGGAATCTCCCTATGAACTGAAGCAATTTCCAAGAGACATTAAGTTACAAACATTTTTTAAGGAACTTACCTGGCTGGTCCAGTGGCTAAGACTCTGTGCTCCTAATGCAGAGGGCCTGAGTTCAATCCCTGGTCAGGGAAGTAGATTCTGCATGACACAATGAAAACCCAGAGTGGCCAGATAAATAAATAAAAGGCAGTATTAAAAAAAAAAATTTAAATAAGTTAGCCTTCATAGGTGAAAAGTAGAAGGGACTTTTCATTGTGCTGGCATTCAAGAACTGTTCATATCCACTAGTTCACTTTCTATATTTGTATTTATGAGTCCAAGTGGTTACCAGTGGGGAGAGGGAAGGGAAGAGGAGCAGACAGGGGTGTGGGATTAAGAGGTACAAACTACTAATGTATAAAATAGATAAGCAACAAAGAAATATTGTATAGCAACAGGGAATATAGCCAATATTTTGTAATAACTTAAATGGAGTATAAGAATATTGAATCACTATGCTGTACACTTGAAACTAATATAATATCTTAAATCAACTACACTTCAATTTAAAAAGAGAGGCATTAATAAACATCCTCTGAACCCTGGACTTTACAAGTTGCCAGGAAGCCCAGAGACCCATCAAGAAACACAGTCACCTTAGTCAAATTTGTATTCCCTCTGCCTGCTGAAGAGTCTAGCATTTGACAAACGTTTGTTCAACTCAACTGAATTGCATGTCTTTTGTTATAAGTCACCCAAGTCCTTTTGTGGAATGAAGAGGATGAATAAATAGGAAATGTGAAATTTTGTGGGTAGAAAGAAGTAGCTCTACTTCTCAGGAAAAGGAACAGGCCTCCTTAGAAATTCCCTTTTGTAAATCACAGGTGTCACAGTAGTGAAAAAAAGGCAGGGGCTTTATCTGATAATGAACTGGCTGGTTTGACTTGTGGAAAATAAACCTCTAGTGCCATCTTTCAGGGTGACTGGGATTTTCATGTGAGAAAAAGCAGCTAATTATTCACTGCTTAATTATAGCACTGTCTTGCCTAGAAATGGGAAAAGTAATATATTGAGCTGTGTTGACCTAAGGTGACAGCTTGTAGGAACATTAAATTCAATGTAAGGAACAAACCACATTCCCTGTAAGTTATATATTGCCCAAACTTGTGTTCTTTGTTTCATTACGGCAGTAATGAGCCACTTGAGTTGTGTTGTTGCTGTTGTTTAGTCACTAAGTCACGTCCAACTCTTTGCAACCCCATGGCCTGTAGTCTGCCAGGCTCTCTGTCCATGGGATTCTCCAGGCAAGAATACTGGAGTGGGTAGCATTTCCTTCTCTATGAGATCTTCCCAACCCAGGGATTGAATCCTCATCTCCTGTGTCTCCTGCATTGGAAGGCAGATTCTCTACCACTGAGCCACCTGGAAAGCCCAAGCTATTTGAGTTGTTTTTAGTCGGACAAAGAAGAGATTTCTTATCCTTGAAAATTAAGGAGTGAAATGTTCATTTGATTTTGTCACCTCTGAGGAGTTCATATCTCACTCCTTTTCACGAGGTCTGGTGTTCTATTCCTATACAGCATTGACAGCTTTTTTGGAACGTGATTATAAAGGCACCACCCCCTTATACATTTGCTATCTGTGTTCTTAACTAATGCCCACTCTACCTTTGCTATAGTTTACCAAGTAGCCTATTTTCCTTTGGGTGAGTGTTTCTCAGTGTCCTAACTTAGGGCATAAAATCTAGTCCAAAAAATGATACATTTCAGTTCGATGAATTATGCAGTATGTTTATCTTTGCACCCCAGAGTGTGCAGGTTCAGGGGTTCTTAGAGTCTGACCCCTGCTCCTGCCAATGATAGAATGCTATAGTTGTGAGGTCATCTACCTTTCAAGAATTTCTCTGGTGCGCGCCAATGCAGGAGACTTGAGTTTGAGCCCTGGGTCGGGAAGATGCCCTGGAGGAGCAAACAGCAATCCACTCCAGTATTCTTGCCTGGGAAACCCCACGGACAGAGGAATCTAGCCTGGCCGGCTATAGTCCATGGGGTCACAAAGAGCTGAATATGACTGAGCGACTCAAGAAGAGCAACAACCTCAACCACTCCAGTCTGAGAGATTGAAGCCTGGGCATCAGCAGAAGGGAAGAGCAAAAAGAAAAGAACAGAGAGGAAAGATGGGCAAGCAGAAGGGAGGAGGGGAAAATGAAGAACTGGAACAGCACAAGGCTGGTGAGGGGCAGAGGAATCCTACCAGGAACGGCCCCTGTAAGAATTCTCCTATTCAGAAAGGGAATCCGAATTGACTTCTTCTAGCAACTACTATCAAATGGCAGAATATTCTACAGCCTAACATCACCTTCACTTTAAAACCAGCAACATATAGAGGAAGTGTGTGGAAATATAGTTTGGAAAAACATGGAATTTGAAGACCGTGCAAAGATGCAATAGTAATATCAAGGGTTTGTTGGTGTTCAGTCGCTAAGTAGTGTCTGACTCTTTGTGACCCCATGGACTGCAGCACACCAGGCCTCCCTGCCCCTCACTATCTCCTGGAGTTTGCCCAAGTTCATGTCCATTGAGTCAGTGATCCCATCTGACCATCATATCCTCTGCCGCCCTCTTCTCCTCTTGACCCCATGGATTGTAGCCTGCCAGGTTCTCTGTTCATGAGATTTCCCAGGCAAGAATACTGGAGTGGGTTGCCATTTCCTTCTCCAGGGGATCTTCCCAACCCAGGGATTGAACCTGCCTCTCCTGCATTGGCAGGTGGATTCTTTACCACTGAGCCACCAAGGAAGAGGGAAAGGAACTATAACAGGCATCGAATGTCAGGAATGCTGGGTCAGAGGAAAGAGTCAGATATGGCTCCTTATGTGGTCTTCTTGGAAGAAAAGCACTATATTAAAAAGATTCAGATCTATGTTTTCCCACTTCACAAGAGTCTTGGCCCACCAAACACAAAGTAACTCATCACTCAAACCAGTATTTCCATTTCTTCTTGTCAGCCCACACAGTCTCATACATTTGGTGTTAAATATTACAGTTTTTTTCCTCTAGTAGAATCTGAATCATCAGAAAGAGGAAAGTTAAAATTTTTACAAATAAACAGTGATGACTTTGACAGTAAATGACTGAAGGGAAACTCCTTTGCCTGTGACATCCTGTGCCATGGTTTCCTACCCTAAATAAAAATTAAATAAAGAGCATGTCTTTAAATGCTAGTTTCATACATACATATATGTATGTATGCATATATATACATATGTGCATACATGTATATAATGTATACATACATATATACACATATATACATATACATATATACTGAGGCCATTATAGCTCAGTTGGTAAAGAATCAGCCTGCAGTGTAGGAGATCCCAGTTCGATTCTTGGGTTGGGAAGATTCACTGGAGAAGGGATAGGCTACCCACTCCAGTATTCTTGGGCTTCCCCTTTGTGGCTCAGCCAGTAAAGAATCCACCTGCAACGCGGGAGACCTGGGTTCAGTCCCTGGGTTGGGAAGATCCCCTGGAGAAGGGAAAGGCTAGCCACTCCAGTGTTCTGGACTGGAGAATTCCAATGACTATACAGTCCATGGGGTTGCAAAGAGTTGGACACGACTGAGCGACTTTCACTCACTTCATATACACACAAGAACACATAGGAAGTTGGTATGTAATAAAGGTAACATTCCAAACTTGGTGAAATGGATGAAATAATAAACAAACTGTGTTTGCAAAGTTGGCCAACAATTTAGGGGGAATAAATATCTGCATTCATAACTCAAGTTCAGACCTTATAGCAAATAAATGAAATTATATTATAAATTAAGTCTTTCAAAATATGTCATGAAAATCAGAAACCACAAAGAATGTACATTTGAGTATATTAAAAAGTACATATGAGAAAAATACTGTATGATTCCACTTATATGAGGTATCTAAAATAGACTCACAGGAACAGAGTAGAATTGTGGTTTTCCAGGGGTTGGGGTAGGGGAAATGAGCTGCTTTTCAACAGGTGTCAAGTTTCAGTTATACAAGATGAACAAGTTCTAGAGATGTGCTGAACAACAGGGTACCTATAGTTAAGAATCCTATCTATGTACTTAAAATCTTGATGAGAGGGTAGATTTCCTATTGTGCTCTCACCACAATTTTTAAAAACTACATGTGATGAAACATATGCAGTATATAACAAATGTGGCTAATCTCAAATATGTAAAAAGTTCTTAAATATCAGTAAGAATGAACAATCATTGGAAAAGTAGTCAAGGAGCATGAAGTGGAAGTCACATACACAAGCTTCTCCACAAAGGACTAGTAAACAGATGAAAGCCCAGTCCATACGAAACAGGAAGAATCTGGTTTTTGCCCGTTTGGAATTAGGGATGCATGTTGTCAAAACCTTGGAAAAACCATATGCACTGCAAATGGGTGAGTAACCAGTACAGATTTTCTGCAAAGCAGCTCAGTAACCGCCATGAAAATATTGCATATAGTTATGCTTTGGGGCTTCCTCGGTGGCTCAGTCAGTAAAGAACCTGTCTCCAATGCAGTAGACCCGGGTATGATCCCTGGGTTGGGAAGATCCCTAGAGAAGGGAATGGCAACCCACTCCAGTATTCTTGCCTGGAGAGTCCCATGGACAGAGGGGCCTGGTGGGCTACAGTCCAAAGTGTGGCAAGAGTTGGACATGACTGAGAGACTAAACCACCACCAGTTATGATTTTATACATCTATTCCACCTACAGGCTTTCATCTGAATTAATCATGTGATGAGCATATGCACCAGAGCATTCACCTCTGTTATTTATAATGTTAAAAATGCAAAAACTGGACTTCCCTGGTGGCTCAGTGGTAAAGAATCCACCTGCCAATGCAGGAAACATAGGTTCCATTCCTGCTATGGGAAGATCCCATGTGCTGTGGAGCAACTAAGCTCGTGTGTCACAACTCCTGAGCCAGAACTCTAGAGCCTGGGAACCACAACTACTGAAAGCCCGAGCACCCTAGGGTCCATACTCTGAAACAAGAGAAGATACTGCAAAGAGAAGCCCACGTACCACCTAGAGAAAAGCTTGTGCAGCAATGAAGACCCAGCAGGGCCATAAATAAATAAATAAATTTATTTTTTAAATGTAGAAAGTAAATGTCAATAATACAAGACTAGGTTATGTAAAATGATAGTATGTGTATTCTTTCGTGTGTGTAGCCATTGAAAGTGATGCAGACCTGTATCGGACACCAGGGAAAGCGGCCCAAGTGTTTTACTGAAGAAAAGCAAATTGTAGAACATTATATATAATTTGATCCCATTTATGTAAAAGTATCAGAGAAGGCAATGGCACCCCACTCCAGTACTCTTGCCTGGAAAATCCCAGGGACAGAGGAGCCTGGTACACTGCAGTCCATGAGGTCTCTAAGAGTCGTATACAACTGAGTGAATTCACTTTCACTTTTCACTTTCATGCATTGGAGAAGGAAATGGCAACCCACTCCAGTGTTCTTGCCTGGAGAATCCCAGGGACTGGGGAGCCTCGTGGGCTGCCGTCTCTGGGGTCGCACAGAGTCAGACACGACTGAAGCGACTTAGCAGCATGTAAAAGTATGTGTGTGTGTGTGTGTGTGTGCACAAATGTTCATATGTAGAGAAGACCAGAGGTATGTTTAGCAAACTGTTAACAAGTCATCTCTGGGATCTGGCTTTGGCATTAATCTTTTACTTGTCTTGTACTTTCTGTATTGTTGGGGGTTTTTGTTTTTACAATGAGTGTGTATCATTTTCACTTAACCAAAGGTCTCTTTTTGTAAGAACATGCTACTTTCATCAAGCATATAATATCAAAAACAGAATGAAAGGTTGCTTTCTGCTTTTGGAGTTCATCAGAGAAATAATCATGCAGTATTCAAGGTTTGTCTCCAGTTTCCTTCTTATGAAATGTCCACCCCATCAACCTGGAGCATGTTGCCTGAACACGCACGATCTCAACTGGTGGTCAGGTAACTCCTCCTAAAGATGTTGATAATGTCAGGCTCAGTTAGCATCATGAAACTCAGGATACTCCTGGCTCTTTCATTGCATTCCCCTCTAATTCGCTTAACAGATCAATTTCTACATAAAAGTCAACTAGATTCTAGGGCATAAAGAAGTCACGTGGCTTTTTTGATGAATTGCAATTGTTTCAGAGATTTACAAAGCTGTGAGTATCATAATGTTCACTAGAAACTATTCAGTGAAGCCTCTCAACCCTAGATGTTTGTTTACATCCCACTTCCAATTCGTGTGTTTACATTCTTACAAACTGGATGTGATGGAGCTTCTCTCAGTCCTACTGAAAATGTGATCTGTGTGGACTAATGCTGATCCATGGACAGTTCACAAACCTCAAAGGCAGAAGCAGATATTTTAGGGTAAGCATTTGGAAACCTTTATAGCAATTTGAAAGAGCAATTTTATGCTGTTGAATCAAAAATAAGTAAAAGAATCCGGGCTTATATTTTGCATGCTTTTTAAAATTTTATTTCTTCAGTAATAGTTTTTATTATCAATAGTGTGTTATAAAAGAATCAGTCCATGATAGATTAAAAAGGTATAAATTTCTAATTTTTAAAGAAAGCTCCTTCACCTCAGTTTAAGGGGTGAAACTCATTTCCAGCAGTCTGAATATATTAGCATATTAAGTTTTCCATTGCTGCCATAACAAATGACCACCAATGTTAGCAGCTTAAAACAACACAAATTTATTATCTCCCAGTTCTATGGGTCAAAAGTCCCAGTGGACTTTTCTAGTTTCTCAGCTCAGCCTCACAAAACTAAAATTACGGTGTCAGCCAGCTACATACACTTTCATTAGGAATGCATCCAACTGTTAGCAAAATCCAATTCCTTTCGCTGTGGACTGAGCCCTTTCCTCACTGACTGTCAGCTAAAGGCCATCTTCAGTTAAAGGCTCCTCTCCAGTCCTTGTGCTCTGAATTCTTCTCATGTCTGGAATTCTCAGCTTCCCCTTTGAATGCATCTCTCTTGCTTCCAGTTGGAGGCCGTTCTCTGCTTTTAAGGGCTTGGGCCTTGCTGTGGACCGAGTATCTGTGCCCCCCAAAATTCATATACTGAAATTTAATGCCCAATGTGATAGTCTTAGGAAGTAGGTCTTTAGGAAGTCTTTAGGTCATCAGTGGAGAGCCGCCAGGAACTAAAGGATTAGAGCTCTGATAAAAGGAACCCCATGGAGCTCCCTCACCCCATCCAACATGGGGAGAAGGTATCAACTATGAACAAGGAAACAGGCTTTCACCAGACACTGAATCTACTGGTGCCTTGATCTTAGACTTCCCAGCCTCTAGAGCTGTGAGAAACACTTTTCTGTTGTTTATAAGCCACCTAGCCCATGGCATTTTACTATAGAAGCCTAAATGGACTAAAAGAGGCCCACAGGGATAATCCTGGATAATCTTCCTCTTTTGAAAGCCACAGCCTTAATCTCATCTGCAAAGTCCTTTTGTAATGTAACATAGGCACAGGTTAGAGGGATTAGGATGTGGACGTCTGCGAGGGGCTATTATTCTGCTGACTGCAGACAGGGCAAGGTGAAGTCCAGGAGAACTCACATATTTGGTCTTCAAGCAGAGAACCAAAAGGCTAAAATGACAGGAATAGACTATAACGAAGGAACGACAAACAGTGCAGGTGACTGTGGAGGACACATCAAACTCCTCCAGGAAGCTGCCTGACCGGATCCTGACAAGGTGGACCCTAACTGTCTTGTGTCTCCAAGATGGCTGCTTACTGAGCACTTTGCTGCCGCTGCACCATCAGTGGAATCGTCAAGTGAAGGAAGGCAAATGGGGGTGGCTCCCCTTGACTACCTGAAGGGGAGGCAAGACGCAGGAATACAGCAATGTACACACACGATTGAAACAAGTGAAAAATGGAAAGAAGCTGGTTATGTGTGAAGAAACAAAGAGTTGTCCATGATCTTACCCCCTTATGAGGCAAAGTTGTGAGTAAGAAAGCCCTTCAAATTCTTCAGAGCAGAAAAAGATGCTGTCAGAGCTGGCTGTTTGAAAAGGAGAACAAAGAACGCCACAACCTCAATTCCGAGAACATTCAGACAGTAGGTCAAATCCTGGTGCTCAAGGACACTCGGCTTTATCCCGTCTCTCCTGCATCACTGCAGACAAGCCTTCATTGCCCAGTTCTCTCCTCTCCAGGCTGTCACTTAGACGCCAACGTTTACATCATTGTTATTTCATCCCTTCACGTTCACCACTTCGTTTTAAATCAAACGTGAAACAAAAATTGATTTCCCAACCTTTCATCTTCCCTCATTTTATATTGCAAACCTCTAAATCTCATTTCAGGTTATCACCACACGATAAACTACATACATCTGAAAATTGATTTTTCCAAAGGTCTTTTCTCACCCTTTACGTTTCAACATGACCAAAGAGCATGATTCTAATTACAGCCCTGCACACCTGATCCACAGCCTGCTAACATTTACGCCCATGATTTTTAACTTTTCTTTAAATAGAATTCTCAGCCAGGCAAAGGACTCACTAAACAGCTCACTAAAATGTGAATAACTTCAATGTCCTGCTGGAGTTGTGAGTGTCACTTCTTTTTGGTTTTTGCTTGCTTTCTCCCTTAACATGTGTGGGTTTTTAAAATCCCACCTGCTACAAAGCACCAGTATCTATCAAGCTTACTGCCCTAGGTTCTGTAGCTGTAAAGTTGATATAATAGTCAAAATTGGCTATATTCTATGGAGAAACTGGGGAAGTTTATATGGTAGATCCATATAATTGTAACTTAGAGAATTCAAATATTAAGGTAGGTTTTCTTTCCACATGAAGCAAGTAGGGCTGTAAGGAAGGAAGCCTCAAGACTGAGAACATTCATGAGTATCACAGGCACACTGCACTTAACTATACTTGACTTCATTGTGTTTCGCAGATTCCATGATTTTTACAAGTTTCAGGTTTGTGGCACCCATGCCTTTTCCAACAGCATTTGCTCCCTTAGCGTCTCTGCGTCACATTATGGAATTCTTGCAATATGTCAAACTCTTCCATTTTTATTATATCTGTCTTAATGATCTGTGATCAGTGATCTTTGAAGTCACTAATATGACTCAAGGAGGGCTCAGATAATGGTCTGTATTTTTTAGCAATAAAAATTTATTTTCATTAATTTTTTGATGTGGACCCTTTTTAAAGTCTTTATTGAATATGTTACAATATTGCTTTTGTTTTATGTTTTGGTTCTTTGGCCACGAGGCATCCCCAGTTCAGTCGCTTAGTCATGTCCAACTCTGCGACTCCATGAATCACAGCACGCCAGGCCTCCCTGTCCATCACCAACTCCCAGAGTCCACCCAAACCCATGTCCATTGAGTTAGCGATGCCATCCAACCATCTCATCCTCTGTCGTCGCCTCCTCCTGCCCTCAATCTTTCCCAGCATCAGGGTCTTTTCAAATGAGTCAGCTCTTCACATCAGGTGGCCAAAGTATTGGAGTTTCAGATCAAACCTACACCCCCTGAAATGGGAGGTGAAGTCTTAACCGCTGGACCTCCAGGGAAGTCCCTGCAATAAAAGTTTTTTAAATGAAGGTATGTACATTGGTTTTTAGACATAATGTTATTGCACATGTACCAGACCACAGTATAAAAATATCTTGGGAAAACAAAAAATTGGTATGACTCCCTTTATTGGATATTGGCTTTATTGCAGTATTCTAGAACCAAAGCCACACTATCTCCAAGGTGTGCCTGTATGTGTGCTTGGGGGATGAGGAAGGAGGGTGTGTAAGTAGACACCAGTTATCTCCACTCTTCTCTTGTCCACAGAACTGACTTCTTCCCCCACCATTACATTATAATCATCCTTATCAAGATTAGTTATAGCCTGCTGCTTCAATTCCACTAGTTTTTGTCCTGTTGGGCTTCCCTGGTGGCTCAGACGGTAAAGCGTCTGCCTGCAATGCGGGAGACCCGGGTTCGATTCCTGGGTCGGGAAGATCCCCTGGAGCAGGAAATGGCAATCCACTCCAGCACTCTTGCCTGGAAAATCCCATGGATGGAGGAGCCTGATAGGCTACAGTCCATGGGGTCGCAAAGAATTGGACACGACTGAGAGACTTCACTTTCTTTACCTGACTTCTCAGCTGTAACTGATACTATCAGGGTCCACCATTCAAGCAGGGTTTGAACATTAGCAGCCAAGACACTCTCCTCTCAGTGGTCCAAGCCTCAGAACTCTTCCAAGATCCTAGATGCTGGCCGCACTCACCTTCTGTGATGGCCCACACTGTGGAATGTTTCTCTCTGAATAAATCCACTTCTTACCTATCAAAAAAAAAAAGACCCTAGATGCTCATTACATCTGTCGGAACAGCTATGGATCTCTGAACTCAGCACACACAGTTTGCTTTCAGTCCCCAGCACACATTGTGATTTAAAATATGTCAACCAACTCCTTGATATTTCCCTCTTCAAGAATGGAGATGAATTCCCTTCTTGTAGACTGAACTTAGTGGTTCTTTTTTTCTTAAGGTCTTTTTAAAAATATGTATTTATTTATTTAGCTGTGCTGGGTCTTAGTTGCAGCACCCGGAATCTTTTAATCTTTGTTGCAACATGCGAGATCTTTAGTTGCATGCAGCATGAGAACTTGGTTGTGACACGGGGGATCTAGGTCCCTGACCACAGATGGAACCCGGAGACCCCTGCGTTGGAAGCTCGGAGTCGTAGCCACTGGACCACCAGGGAAATCTCTGGACTTACTGATTCGTTTCTAGTAGTGTGTCACAGAAGGGACAATGAGATGAGAACACAAATATCTGAGGTTAGAACACAAAAGGCAGGGTGACTTCCTTCTTGTTCCCTTGGATCACATGCTCTGGAGGCAGCCAGCTGCCCTGTCACAAGGACACTCAAGCAGCCCTGAGGACAGGCCGACACGGGGAGAAACAGAGGCCAACAGCCGTGAGTGGGGGCCATCGTGGAAGCAGTCCTCAAACCTGCAAGTCAGTGTATCACCAGGACCACCGCCCAGATAAACTACTTCCAAATTTCTGACACATACAAACTGTGAGGTTAAAATTTTGTTATTTGAAAATCACTAGTTTGGGGATAATCCATTATGCAAGAATAGAAAAAACTAGTATTACCAGGAGCCTGTATTACATCCTCTCTGAAATACCAAGCTGTCTTTAATTCCTGACTAGACCCAACCAAAACAAATGCCAGTATTTTCTGAGCTAGTCACTGGCTGGCATTTTTTGGAATGATTTAATTAAAAGCTAAAGGCTTTGGACTTTTAATTATAACTTTATCACAATTCTAAACGGTTCAATGGCTCTGATTTAGTCTTTCAATGTACAGGCTGGGAAGACAGATCATATGATATAGGTGGTTTGAATGCATGTATATTTCATGTGTTCTCCCTATATAATTGCCTTCCCCCTCTTTGCCTCTTATCTCCCTCTCCCCACTAAGTAATTCTACCGAGGATGAGAAGGGGGCTAAGGAAACTGAGGTACACTGAAATTTAGAAACTTATACTAACCAGCTTATACTGCTAGTAAGTAGTGGAACCAAGATTCAAACCAGATCATCTACTTTCAAATTCTGTGCTCATGATCATTGTGCTATGCTGCCTCTCGTGTGTGTGGGTGTGTGTGTGTGGGGGTGTGTGTGTGGGTGTGTGTGTGTGGGTGTGTGTGCGCGCGTGTGATCACATTTCAAGAAATAGGTAGAAGTTCTCAAATTCACCAGTATGTTTACATACATGGTCTACTCCTTAGCTGATATTTCCTCCCATGGTACTTAACCTGTTAATAGTTAAATTATCAACTGTTTTATGCAATGAAGATGGACATCTATATACACACATATACGAATTGGGACACAAAGGACAGTGTAGGCTTTTCTGGAGCAGAGTACCAGATGGCAAACATATAAACAGTGGAATTCAAGTGAAATATCTTTAGATTGCTTTATTATATGTAAATATCATTCCTAGTACACAATCTATGAATCAGTTCCTCAGAGGTATTTAGTGCAATGATAAACACATCACTTTTTACTGTGTTTACTTAAAAAGGAAAAAAAAAAATCCAAATCACATTGGGAGATCTTTATTAATTTAAATTGATATTGCTAATTTTGTCTGCCAAGTCCTTAGTAAATAGACCCTTATTTGATACAAACTTCCAGGTTCTCAATAACACAGGATCATCATGAGGACTAGCAGTTATCAAGAGTTTTGTAATGATTAAAATAATGTTCAAACAATTCATAAGTTACTTCACCGAAATACTTAAAAGAATATTCTGGGGAGTGTTTGAAAGATCTGCTTATAAATAGTGACTGATATACTTAGTTAAGTATTTGGTGCTGAAGATAAACACTTCTTATATAAAACATTGTTTTAATACATTGCTCTACTGATGAAACTAGTTTATTAGATATAATACATTTCTAACACTAAAGAATAAAGCTTTATCTTCATATTTACTTTATTCATAAGACTCTTATCAATGAAGAATGCTGTACCCAACAATAATAAACTGGCATACTGCAATAATAAACTGGCATATTCTGTAAAAGTGAAAAAGAAAGCTGCAACAGAACAAACTAGATAACTGCCTTACACATTGTTTACACAAACAGCCCCTTTCGAATAGAAATAAACACGGACCAAACGCTTTTAGTTTTTATGCCTAGGTGGTAATTACAAAGCTGCACACGCTTAAGAGAAAAGGAACAACAGTGATACAGAACACAGTATTTTTAACAATTATAACACATTTAACATCCTCAGTCGACCACTGGATTCTCAGATCAGATTGGCAACTGAAATTTCACATCCACCTGGGCTTGCTTGGCTAAGGTCACTATCTCAGAGAGCTTCACAACCTGAAAGGAAAAGAAAACAATCTTTGTCTCTATTTTCACAAGAACCCGGAATCAGAACAATTGGTCAAGGCGAAATTAACTGCATCTTCAATCCTTTTCATTTAAAACATCTGGGCTACTCTGATATTGTTATAAACTACTTCGTAGTCTCAGAAGCATCTGCCACTCTGGCATGCATCCATGCTAGGCTGCTTCAGTCGTGTCCAGCAGTTTGCGACCCTATGGACTGCAGTCTGCCAGGCTCCCCCATCTGCGGGATTCTCCATGCAAGAATACTGGAGTGGGTTGCTGTGCCCTCCTCCAGGGGATCTTCCCAACCCAGGGATCAATCCCGTGTCTCTTACCTCTCCTGAAAGAAAGGAGGGTTCTTTACCACTAGTGCCACACGGGAAGCCCTTGCCACTCCTAGGACAACAGTCAAATCTAACACTTCATAACCTGCATATTATAACCCACACTAGATTCTATTCACATAGATAAAATCAGAAGGTATTAAATAGACACATATCTTATATATGTATATACCACTTTTTCATTGCCCTATTTATATATTTTTTTCCTCTTTTTAAATTGAAGTTTAGTTGATTTACAATGTTGTGTTAGTTTCAGGTATACAGCAAAGTGATTCAGTTACTCACATATAGATTCTTTTCCAGATTCTTTTCCCTTATAGATACTGAATATAGTTCCCTGTGCTATACAGTAGGTCCTTGCTGATTATCTATTTTATATATAATAGTGGATATATGTTAATCCCAATTTATTCCTCTCCCCCTCCCTTTCACCTTTGGTAACCCTACGCTTGCTTTCTATATATGTGTCTGTTTCTCTTTTGTAAGTTCATTTGTGACATATTTTAAACACCACATGTACATGGTATCATACAGTATTTGCCTTTCTCTTTCTGACTTCCTTCACTTAGTATGATGACCTCTAGGGCCATCCATGTTGCTAGAAGTGGCATTATTTCATTCTTTTTTATGGCTGAGTAGTACTCAATTGAATATATGTGTATGTATATACACTGCATCGTCTTTATCCATTCATGTGTTGATGGACATTTAGGTTGCTTCTATCTCTTGGCTACTGTAAATTTGCTGCTATGAAAACTGAGGTGCATTTATCTTTTCCAATTACAGTTTTCCGCAGATATATCCAAGAATAGGATTGCTGAATCATATGGTAGTTCTATTTTTAGTTTTTTGAGGAACCTCCATACTGTTTTCCCATAGTGATTTCACCAATTTACATTCCCACCAAAAGACTGTAGGACATTTCCCTTCTCTCCACACCTTCTTCAGCATTTATTTATAGACTTTTTAGTGATGGTTTTGCATTTCTCTAATAATTAGCAGTGTTGAGCATTTTTTCATGTGCATGTTAGCCATCAATCTGAATGTCTTCTTTGGAGAAATGTCTATTTACATCTGCTGCTCTTAACTATCAGAGAAGGCGATGGCACCCCACTCCAGTACTCTTGCCTGGAAAATCCCAGGGATGGAGGAGCCTGGTAGGCTGCAGTCCATGGGGTCGCAAAGAGTCGGACACGACTGAGCGACTTCACTTTCAGTTTTCACTTTTATGCATTGGAGAAGGAAATGGCAACCCACTCCTGTGTTCTTGCCTGGAGAATCCCAGGGACGGGGGAACCTGATGGGCTGCCGTCTCTGGGGTCACACAGAATCGGACACAACTGAAGCAACTTAGGAGCAGTAGCAGCAGCAGCCCTTAACTATCTTTGACGATAGAAATAGTAATTGTCTTAGCTGGATACTACACAATGCAAAGCACATCTAAATAAAAGTTTGGGGAATTCCCTGGTGGTCCAGTGGTTAGGACTTAGAGCTTTCACTTCCAGGGCCCAAGTTCAATTCCTGGTCAGAGAACTAAGATCCTGCAAGCCACACAGCATGGACATAAATAAATAAATAAATAAATAAAAGCTGATTTTAAAAGTATGTATATAATCCTAGAATGTTGGGACAGGAGCTTGAATCTAGAAGTTACTATTTTACTTCCTGTCAGTAAGTTAACAATCATCAACCTGAATTCCAATGTTCTCTCTATAAATCTATCTGAGAATATTCAGCTGGTACCATACAAAATATACAAATTAAACATATCTAAAACCAAACAACAAGTTTAGCTTCTCTCCTCTCCAGCAGAATAGTTAAGAGAAGGTTTTAGACACCTTGAGTTCAGATCCCACTCTGATGTCTACAACATGTGATCCTGAATAAGATTAATGTATCGAGCTTTTGTTTCTTCATCTATAAAAGTGGATATTATATCAGCAAACTTACATTCAGTCAGGTAATAGTGGAAGGGGAAAAAAAGGCTTAGCACTGCATGCATAATAAATTATAAATGGCAGCAATTGCTAATATTATCATCATATTATTAACACTGTCATGACTTCCATAACCTCCTACTCACTAGAAAAACACTACAGACACAACTTAAATCAACTGTTCACTTTTATCTTCCATGGTCTATTTGATCAAGCTCCTACTGATTCTTACCCTTTCTCTCCATGTCCAAAAAGCTTTTCCTAATTCAGGCTCTCACTGCAAACAAGCAGATTTTCAGAGAAAAGTTCTAACCTATTCATTCCCTTCACCTCACCTCACATCTAATTACTGAACTAGTCAGACTCCTACTATCCCTCACTCTTTCCTTCAGCAACTGATCCCACATCTCAGTGTCAAAGCAGGCTTTCTGAAACACTTTCTCCCTACCATACTCTTACTCAAAATCTTAAACTCAGGATTGTGTGTAAGTTCACAATGAACTGTCTATGAACTTCAGATAAAAGTCAAAAGTTCGCATTTAGAAACACCTCTGTTTCCACTACAGAGTATTCACCAAGATATAGTATTAAATAAAAGAAATGAGGTAAAATACATGTTACCATGATGTAATGTGGGAAAGTGGAGAGATATATGTATACACATACATACATACCGTATTTGTGTTTTTAAAGAAAGTGAAAAGATAAACTAAGAAATTCTAATTAAAAAAAAACTGATTACCTATGGGGAAGGAAGAAACAGTAATAGGTATAAAGGCTAGCTTCTCTGAATATATCTTGTTTTATAGTTTGACTTTGGAACCATGCAAATATTTGCAACAAAAAAAATTAAGCAATTACTTTAAAATAAAGAAATGAAACTGCATCAAAGTGGGATAAAACAAGAACTATTTCACAGGAATTTTAGAATCCAGCAAATTTGGGGAAATACTTCAAAGGACAAAAAGAACTGTGGATACAAATCTACTACTCTACTTTCAGTAGACATATTGTTGGTATCATTATTCTAAAACTGCTCTGTTTGTATTGAGGGACAAAGCAATGAATATTTATGTTAGCATGGAATGGGAAAAAAAAGAGAAACACATCAGATAAGAAAAAAAACAAAACTGTACTCCTGGATTTGGAAATATCAGTACGTGCTCATGTATTTCTCTCTTTAAAAAATATGTATTTTCCTAGACTTGTAACTTAAAATCTAGAAACCATGAACAACCCAAAAGTTATAAGCACCCTTAAGGTTTAAATTGTGATATATAAACACCATTTGGCTGATTTCAGGTCAGCAGCAAGAAATGTAAAAACGAGCCTGAAACACCTCATTACACCAGAAAGCATATCATAGGACGTGTGAGGAGTCAACGTGAAGAGGTTCTCACTGACCACAGATGGGATAATCTAAGAATCAGTAAAAATAACTAAAATGGACTGAACCACATCAAATGTATTGAAATCCGTGAGTTCAAAATAGGATGTGCATACATGCATGCCATGTAACACACAACACACACCTAAAAACAAAAACTAAGAAACAAAAAAGCCTGTGTTACTGTCATAGGCCATACTGGAGGCACTGATACCATCAGCGCCTTAGCATCATCAACTCATGTACCTGAAATGATTTATGCAAATTTAAAGATGCTTTAAATATCTACACAAAATCATTTAAAATTTACTTATCAATAAAAGCAAAGAATCAAGTAAGTATCCTGCCTCTTCTAGGCAAAATGGGCACCATGACAATAAAATAATTGATACAAGAAAAGTTTCACTTTTTATATGTATTCCATATAATAAATAATTACAGAATTAGAAAAATCACCACTTTTGCATAAAATGTTGCATCTAAGTTATAAGTGTCAAGGACTGCTAGTATTATCTGAGAAGTTACTTGACATTTATATACCTCTTTATGTAATTACACAAAATCAACAATAAAATATTCTTGCTTCCCGCTCCCCAAAATCAAATACATATACGATCAAGCCTACAGATTGAACTACCAGTTTACAGGAAGTATAGGAGCAAAGGAACATGTTAAAGCATTACTGACCAGGGGATTTTTTGCAGAAACTAACACCTGTGTCAGACTTTATTTTTTGGGGCTTCAAAATCTCTGCAGATGGTGATTGCAGCCATGAAATTAAAAGACGCTTACTCCTTGGAAGGAAAGTTATGACCAACCTAGATAGCATATTCAAAAGCAGAGATATTACTTTGCCAACCAAGGTCCATCTAGTCAAGGCTATGGGTTCGCCAGTGGTCATGTATGGATGTGAGAGTTGGACTGTGAAGAAAGCTGAACGCCAAAGAATTGATGCTTTTGAACTGTGGTATTGGAGAAGACTCTTGAGAGTCCCTTGGACTGCAAGGAGATCCAACCAGTCCATTCTGAAGGAGATCAGCCCTGGGATTTCTTTGGAAGGAATGATGCTAAAGCTGAAACTCCAGTACTTTGGCCACATCGTGCAGAGTTGACTCACTGGAAAAGACTCTGATGCTGGGAGGGATTGGGGGCAGGAGAAGGGGATGACAGAGGATGAGATGGCTGGATGGTATCACCGACTTGATGGACATGAGTTTGAGTGAATTCCAGGAGTTGGTGATGGACAGGGAGGCCTAGAGTGATGTGATTCGTGGGGTCACAAAGAGTCGGACACGACTGAACAACTGAACTGAACGCCTGTGGCCAGCAATATATTATGTAAGTTAATACTGAAACATTCCAGTGAATAGTGTTCAGGTAACAATGTATTAATACAACTCTGGTCAATAAATTGTTAAATGACATCCCATAGATACAATCATTAAAATCCAGACTACAGGAGACACTACTAGCCCATCAGCCTGTTTTGTTTTCAACAAATAAACTTAAAAAGGGGGGTAGGGGTGGGCAAGGGGGAATCTATAAGGAGAAATTTAGTGATATATTAACCAACTGCAAGCATAGATTTATTTTGATCCTAAATCTAACAAAGATCGTAGGCAAAATATATTTAAGAAAATCAGAGACGTTTCAACACTGACTTGATTCTTTTTTATAAAATATAAACATAATACCACTATCCCACCTGAAATAACAATAATTCCTTTATATCATCAATACTTTTATCTTTTATAGGTACATGATGGTATGTATGAAATGATATAGTGTCTGGGATTTGCTTCAAAATAATCATGGGCAATGGAAGGAAGTAGGTAAAAATTAGATGAGACAAGGTTGGGCATGAGTTGGTAACTGTTTAGGATCTTGGGATATGAAAGGTTTATGGGATTCAATATTCCTAGTATTTAAGTGAAACACTAATTATTACCAGTATTAGCTGTTCACTTGAGAATCGAAGTGCCTGTAAACCTTTCAGACACTGCAAATTTTTCCTTAGATCAACATAACCCGTTTACCATTTTAGCAGCTTCGTCCAAATCATCACAAGCAAGAATTTTAAGTCCACTGTCTGCTATCAGTGCCTTAGCATCATCAACTCGTGTACCTGGAAATGATTTATGCAAATATAAAGATGCTTTAAATACATACACAAAATCATTTAAAATGTTTTTCACAATATACTACAAATATAAAATTTCAACCAACTTCTGTCATTTAATACAAATGCTTCTAAACCAAAGAAAATACTGTAAAAGCCTGGAGCCATCTTGTAAAATACTTTGCCTTATCACGTTAATGGTAATTCAGACAAGTCAGAACTCAAGACAAAGCATAGCAAATAATGTATCAACTTATACCAAACAAAACTATCAACAATTTTGTCCCAATGTTAGATTTTTTTTAACTCACATTTTAAAAAGTCTCTATTATACACTCTTATTTTAAAAATACAGCTATTTATTTATTTATTTATTTTTAATAGCCTCAACTGTAGGGCTGACTTTTTTTTTTTTTTTTTACTTTATTTTACTTTACAATACTGTATTGGTTTTGCCATACATTGACATGAATCCACCATGGGTGTACATGAGTTCCCAAACATGAACCCCCCTCCCACCTCCCACCCCATATCATCTCTCTGGATCATCCCCGTGCACCAGCCCCAAGCATCCTGTATCCTGCATCGAACATAGCCTGGCGATTTGTTTCTTACATGATAGTGTACCTGTTTCAGTGCCATTCTCCCAAATCATCCCACCCTCTCCCTCTCCCTCAGAGTCCAAAAGTCCACTCTACACATCTGTGTCTCTTTTGCTGTCTCGCATACAGGGTCATCATTACCATCTTTCTAAATTCCATATATATGTGTTAGTATACTGTAAAAATACAGCCATTTAAAACTAAATTTAAATGAACTAAACTCCCTGGAATTACGAACTTTTAATAATGAACTTTTAAAAGTTTAAATAAAAGTTTAATTATGAACTTTCAGAGTTAGTAAAACAACTACGAGATACCTTTTACACTCACCTTGTAACCGTACCACGATCGGTATTTTAATTTCCAAATCCTTTACTGCCATGACTATACCCTGTGCAATAACGTCACACCGCATGATTCCTCCAAAAATGTTGACCAAAATAGACAGTACCTGTCAATAAAACGTTTTGGGAGGTTAAAATTTTAAAGGAATGACGCTTTTTCCTTCCTTCTCAGGAACACACTCATATCTGGGCCTTGTGTGTGTGCTCAGTCACTTCGGTCATGTCTGACTCTCTGCGACTCTAGGCCTACAGCCCACCAGCTCCTCTGTCCATGGGATTCTCCAGACAAGAATACTGGAGTGGGCTGCCGTGCCCTCCTCCAGGGCATCTTCCCCACCCAGAGACTGAACCTGCATCTCCTGTGTCTTCTGCATCACAGGCAGATTCTTTACCGCTGAGCCACTGGGAAAGCCCTATCTGCGCCTTACAGAAGTTAACCCCACAGAAACATTTTCAGACCGAACAAGCCATACTGTCGGCGTGCAGCTCTCCTCACTGAAGTCTGGCAGTCCACCACCCACCAAAATTTCCTTCCCCTCCTTGGGTAATTTCAACACCTAGTTCACAGTTTCTTCTCTCCTGTTCCATATTATGGAGAAGGCAATGGCAACCCACTCCAGTACTCTTGCCTGGAAAATCCCATGGACAGAGGAGCCTGGTGGGCTGCAGTCCATGGGGTCGCTAAGAATGGGACACGACTGAGCGACTTCACTTTCACTTTTCACTTTCATGCATTGGAGAAGGAAATGGCAATGCACTCCAGTGTTCTTGCCTAAAGAATCCCAGGGACGGGGGAGCCTGGTCTATGGGGTCGCACAGAGTCAGACACGACTGAAGCAACTTAGCAGCAGCAGCAGCAGTTCCATATTAAGAAGACCTCCCGATTCCGTTTACTTGCTTCCTATTAAGCAAAGCCATTAGTCCAGGCCACGTGGTAAGACAACGTTATGTGCAAGATCTCCAGCTTAGTCCTCACGATTTCTCTTCATTCTTCCCCATCAACTCTACCAACTTTCCACAAACACCACATCCCCCAAAGCAGTCAACAATGTGGCCACTCTTGAATACAGGCCACATTCAAACCTCAGGGCTCATTTGGGTCAGCATTCTTTCATGATCACATAGTCAGGCCATGCTGATTCTCCCAGTTTATCAGCTCTGTCTTCTGTTCTTCTATAGCACTACATTCAATTCATCAGCCTCAACACACTATAGAAGGCCTTGAAGGAAAAAACCATGTGTTCCTAAATCCAAGCCCAGTGTCCAATACAAAGGGACATATGTATACAGCTACTTCCATGCTATCCACGTTGTCAACCTGGGCTCCGGGCCTGCTTCCAACTCCAATGCCCCAGCACAGGAACTCTTCATGTGCTTCTCTCCATTCTTGTACACAGGCCTAAAAACCCATGCTTAGAAATATAATAAGAACTCTAGTTCACATTATTGGGATTCCCTGGTGGCTCAGACAAGTAGTCAACAGTTAGGTAATTAAATAATGCTCTGCTTTTAGAGTTTTTGCCAAAGGAAGCTATAGGAATATAGTTCCAATAAAATTTATTTTAAAAAGAATAATTATAAAACAAAAGAAACAAAGCACATTTTGTATCTCATTTTAGTTTAATACTCTTTGTAAAGTTGAATATGGCAAATGAGTCCATAGACTCAAAGGGAAAGAGCAATAAAATGAAAAATTTTATTAAACAATTCTAGAATCTAACACCAAGAAAAAATACACAGCACCATCAATAACAAATATTTATTAATGACCTATGAATGCTCAACAAGTAAAACTATGTACTCTACTAATTAATCAAGTTACTTCTTACCATTCAAATCTAAAACACAGGTTCTGCCCTTACCTTTTTATCTGAAGTAATAAGTTTAAACGCTTCTGTTACTTGATGGACTGTGGCACCACCACCAACATCAAGAAAGTTAGCTGGAGTCCCTCCATGGAGTTTTATTATATCCATTGTAGCCATAGCCAAACCAGCACCGTTCACTATCAAGAGAGGAAAATGATTTGTGTAAGCGACAAACATAAAGAAAAGATTAACCAATCCACCTCTAACATAAGAACACGTGGTACCGAGACAGCCTATATTTCCGTCAAGGCCAATGTAGTTGAGATCTGCCTTAGCTGCATCTTTGTCCCTTTCATCTTCCTGGGTCCAGTCCTGCAGGTCAAAGATTTTCTTCTGTCGGTAAGCTGAATTAGCATCAAAATTGATCTTTGCATCCATACACAGCACTTTAAAGGAAAAAAAGAAAGTGATTTTAATTTCAAGATAGAAAAAAAAACTATACAATAATCAAATGTTTTTTCACTTTAGGGGAAAAACACATTTTGTTACTTACTGAAAGTTTTTCAACTCATGTTCACAACTGATTCAAACTATCTCTTGAATAAGAATATATGAGAATTTAAAACTGTCCCATCAAAGTTACTGCTTCTACATCTGTCCTAAGCAACAGATAAGGAAGAAAGAAAAACCTCAGAAGCATTTAATGTTCTTTTTAATCACCAAGAAATAACAGTCCATGCTCTCAGCTAATTCCATTGCTTGGGTTCTGGGTCCCAACTCAAGGGCACTGTCACAGCAATTCTGCTTTTCCAGTACCATAAATTTCACTCCACTTTTCCATGGGCTAAATTAAACTGGCTTGCAAAAAAGGCTATCCTTTCCCCCACCTAATAAAAAGAAAGAAGAAGCTCTTTTACCCACTACCTCCCTGCTTACTCTCCTCTTCCTATACAGCATTATTCACAGAAAAGGTTAGCTGCTTAAATCTGGGGTCAGCAAACTATGGCCCATGGGCCAGAATCAGCCTGTGCTGGTTTTTTAATGGCCTGTGAGCTAACAAAGGATTTTACACTTTTATGAATAAAGTTATCAAGAAGAAAAAACAAAGGGTAAAGGAAGGAGAAAAACAGCAGCAACTGAGACTATACACGGCCCACAAAGCCTGAAATACTTATTATCTGCCAATACCTGTGCTTAACTCACTGCACCAAGTTTTCCTCCTGCCATTCTCTCTTAAATTCACTCTAATCAAGCTTTTACCTGCAGCGCTCTACCAAAATGGTCCTTACGAGGGCTAATTCTCTGACTTCATCTTTCAGTATTTTATCCCTTCCTTGCACCAATCTAACTACAACATTGTCCTTACTCCTGAATGGACAGAGATGAAAAGAACCAAGCAGTTTCAGCTGCTGCCCAAAACAAGAGACAAAGTTTGGAGTCAGCCAAGTTAACTAACAACAACAAAAGCCAACCATTCTTTCAGAGGAAGAAGACAGAATTCAGCCTCCCAAAATGTCCAGTATAAAAATTACTACATCTCTTAAGAAACAGGAAAAGGTAACCAATGGCAAAAAGGAAAAGCAGTCAAAAGAAATAAAACCCAAGATGACTCAAATTTTAAATTATCAGAGAACTGTGAAACGGCTTTTTTAAACATGTTTAAAATGACTTAAAGGAAAATATGTTCATAATAAAGCACTAGATTAGAAATATCATCAGAAAATAAAACTATGAAACAAACCATATTGGAAATCTAAACTGAAAAGTACAAGATGTGAAATCACTGGTGAATGATAATATATATGTTTCTCATATGCTTCAGATCCCTTGTATTTTCATAATCACTTACAAATTTATAAATTGTGGCATATCTATATATGTTTCTTATATGCTTCAGATCCCTTGTATTTTCATAATCACAAATTTATACATTGTGGCATATCTATATACGACACGATTACAAACATTAAAGTAAATGTTTTAGAATATTTCAGTAAACACAAAAAGTGCTCGAGGTACGTCCCCCCAAAAATCTGCATATAACTTTATAGACAGCCCTCCATATCTGTAGCTTTGCATCCACAGATGCAGCCAACTACAGACTGTGCAGTACTGTTGTACATAGTTACTGGGGAAAAAAAAATCTGTATATAAGTGGACCCTCACAGTTCAAACGCATGTTTTTCAATGATCAACTGTGTATCTATTTTTTTTTAATGAGGATTACATGGATTACATTACTAAGGAACGAATCCTTAGTAGGCCTCCAAGGCATACAAACTCAAGAAGATCAAGACAGGTTCACTAAGTTGAGGGTGATTCTCCAATAAACACAACCTGGGGTGAAATACCTAGGAAGCACATTTCCTAGGCCTGAGCTCTGTAACAGTCAGTAGAACCAGCCACTGACAACTCTGCTAACTAAGCAAGGGTATGTGTAATAGCAGCAAACAGAGCCCACGCTCAATTCATAGTGTTCAAAAGAGGGAAAGCTTTTAAGAGATGTACATACGGTTTTTCACCCCTATAAATCACAAATACCAAATTAATTGCCAAAATCACTAGGCCAAAATTAATTTCCTGCTTAAAGATTTCTCTCAACTGATTTAAAGTCCACAAGTAAAATAATCACCCGGCATCCTGGTAAGACTAAAATCAATCCACTCTCCTTTATTCAGCTTTCGCTGAGTCCCTGCCACGTGCTGTGCTGTGCTTAGTCACTTAGTCATGTCCACTCTTTACAACCCCATGGACTAGCCCACCAGGTTCCTTGGTCCATGTGGATTTTCCAGGCATGAATACCAGAGTGGGTTGCCATGCCCTCCTTCAGGGAATCTTCCCAACCCAGGGATTGAACCCAGGTCTCTCCACATTAACAGGCAGATTCTTTACTGTCTGAGCCACCAGGGAAGCCTGAGTTTCTGCCATGACCCTTCATAAAGCGAAGTACATGGTTCTGAGAAATAACTGTGCCTGAGATCACTGTTCCTGGCAGTGGGAATGGCCTGGGTTTGGTGTTTTTTTTTTTCCAAATTTGGTAACAGAGGGTCAAAGCTGTGATAAATTTATATGTATTATTAACCTTTTGTACACCATTAGAATTGAGGTCCATAAGAGATCTGAAATTCAAATAATGCAACTTCTGAGACTACAGAGAAACTCGACCTATTCCTATGGGAAAAAAAAAAAAAAATCCAAACTGCCCTGGCTGAAAGAATTTAAACTGTATCTAGAATTCACAGCCTCTTGTTCAATGAAATAGTCAAGAAATTAGCAAGAACATTAATTTCTTTGAATTTCTAACTCAGATAAAAGGATCTGACTTGGGACTTCAGTTCTCTAGGTCCTCTGGACTTTATCACATTTGTGTCTTTATGTCTCAGGTGTGTCTTTATGCAGTTTACTATTAAAGTATTTCAGGGAATTTTAATGCTATATAATCTAATCTCACCCATGAACTTCTGATACTCCAATAGATGACTGGACATAATCTGGAATCAGAAACAGAAAAGAGTAAATTTCCAGAATTAAGCCTAACACCTTCTTAAACGGCTGACACTGGTATACTGTTTTTGACCCATTTTGGAAATTTCTGGGGGTAAAAATTCAAACTACCTATAGGGGAACCCATAACATCCAAAGGAACAACGTCTGGGACAGGAATGACAGCCTCAAAATCAGAACAAGACTGCAAACAGACAGCTAATCTCTCTCCCTCAAAATTTCCACATCCACGCTGATAGATCACAGTCTTGATGGCTGAGCTCAGTGGGTAAAGAAAATACTGTGGAATGTCTGGGAGCAGGTGAGCAAATCCCCCGCTCTGGATGTTTCCTTTCACACCCAAAGGGCTCACTTAGTGTGACATCTGTCTTGTCGCCTCTTTACTTACTTCTTCCCAGGGGAAGGGAAGTAAATTAACTGTCTAGTTAATCTAGATATTATAAAACCAGACATGCATAATTTAGCTCAATCTTTCTTCCTTTTGGGAGTAAGCTTCCCACAGGGAACAAGCATTTCCAACTGCTATTTCCAAGGCATAGCCTATCCCTGAAAGGACTGCCCTGTTAAAGCCTCATATGTAAATAGATTTATTAAGTCTGTCTAATTGTAATTTAGCTGTCAGATCCATTTTAATTAGAACTCAGGCAGGGAAGATGGGTAGTCACTGGAAGATCTCTCAGAAACCCCAATGACAGCAATGGTATGTCAAGCTATTTAAGCAATTCTATTCAAATACATATGTATATTTTTATATTACCCTATGTTTTCAGAGCATTACTAGGAAAGTAAGTCTACAGTCTACAAGCTTGCATCTTAAAATTATTCAAACAATTAAACCAGTACAAATTAACAGGTATACTTCAATTCCATGCAGCAGATATGTTCCAAAAGAACTGTGCACAAGGAAATAATTCCAAATTTAGTCATTCAAAATGTCCTTAAACAACTATTTTAGGGAATACTATGATAATTTCCCCAAATGTATATACTATCTTGTCATATGGTAGCTTAGTACAAAAGGAGATAAATATCTTTATTTCCTATTTTTTTAAATATTACTTTCAAAACTCAGTATGTACCTCATAAATAAAACATATCAATCTGTAGATGTTTAAAAACGACCCAGAGTACACTGATCTGAAGCCTCCATTCAAAATACATAAAAGAAAGTACTGTGAGAAATGTAGATGTGTTAACAGAGCCTGAGCTTGAACTCGTCCGTAAAATAAACCCTTCTCTCCACTCCCACTGCCTCTGTTACCTTCTGTTTGGACTACTACTAAGCTTCTCAGCCTAAAAGACTGCTGTTGTTTAGTCGATAGGTCGTGCAACCCCATGGATTTTAGCCTGTCAGGCCCCTCTGTCCATGTAATTTCCCAGGCAGGAATACTGGAGTGTATTGCCATTTCCTTCTGCAGGGGATCTTTCTCACCCAGGAATGGAACCTGGACTCCCGACTCAGTGGTAAAAAATCTGCCTGCCAATGCAGGAGACTCAGGAGATGCAGGTTCAATCCCTTGGTCAAGAAGATCCCCTGGAGAAGGAAATGGCAACCCACTCCAGTATTCTTGCCTGGGAAATCATGGACAGGAGAGCCTGGTGGGGGTCTACAGTCCATGGGGTCACAAAGAATTGGACTGAGCACACAGCACACATATTCTCCCGCATTGGTAGGCAGATTCTTTACCACTGAGCCACCAGGGAAGTCCCAGCCTAAAAGATTACCCCAACAGCTAATCCCTTACTACTCCAATACTGCTGATAGACTACTTTCTACCCAAAATATCCCTGTCATACAACTGTCATATCTAAGAGTACAAATTCTGCAGTGGACTATTTGGATTCACAGTCCAGTGCCAGGAGCCAACGTGAGGAATCCCACCTGTGACAAGGTCATGCGGCAGAGATCTGATGGGCAAGGTCAAGTCAGATCTCAGGTTTTCCCCCTGGTATTTCCTGAGCGTGTACCCCCAAAAATAAGAATATGCCTGCCTGGAAAAAGTCATCTCAAGGCTTTAGTCTTCTGCATTTGAAAGGGTGTTTCAATCCAAAAACCCCTCTGACGGCTTTCTAGCCTGCCTGCAGGACTCCTACAGCTGCGCGTGTGATTGTTTGAGGCCTCCTGACTGCAGGAGCCACGGAAAGCTTAAAACATCCTAGGAATGTAGGGGCTTCCGAGGAGTCAAAGTCATTAGAATAGGACTGATTAAAGGTTTCATTTGTTGAGCCAATACTTGCTGCCAAATTTTCATATCTTTTACTTGTTGATAATAGTTGGTATATAGAAAAAACAAGTAGCAACATTAGATCTTTGAGTTAAGTACCTTCTTTGTTATAACCCACTGCGCCTTTGTTCTACAGAGCCATAACTTTAGTGCTTTAAGGAGATGCAGATTAAAGAAAAACACTTCAGGGGAAACAAAATTAACATTCATTAAGGAAGAGAGCCAAAAAGTGTTAGCAAGCCTCTCGGCCAGAAGATAATGTAAATCACCTGAGACCTTTTGTATACAAAAAGATATACAGAAAGAGTCTGGGCTGCTAAGGCTACATAATTTTGTATTACCCATTGATCTCTATGTATAATCAAAAGTATAAAAGGCCTTGAAGGAAAATAGAGGGGGGGGCCAGTCATTGGAAGGACTGGTTTCCCCTGTGTCTCCTCTTTACTCTAATTTCAGGCTGAATTCCCATCTGGGGCGGGGAGGCTCACCATGTCGACTTACTTGTCCCCCATAAGAGAGCCCAAGGCAGGGCACTCTCCGATATTCAAACGGGCGCCGGCGGCCTAACATAGATGGTGCAAGTTCCTCATCTGGAACTTTATTGGTTTTCCACGTAAACCAAGTTAATCAGCCTCTTTTCTCCACTTAATTTTCCTACTATACTATTTCTTCCTAATCTAATCTTATATTAATAAATAAATAAGTCTTTCCTCACCAACGCCGTCCCCGCTTCGAATTCCCTGGATCCACCGGGGCTGGCCCCTGGCAGTCCAGCTCTACCATTAGCCATGTGTCCCTGGGTAAGTCACTTAAACCTCTTGATAACTCAGTTTCCTGCCCTATAAAGTAAGAATAGTAATAGTACCTACCTTGCCAGAACTGTTATAAACATCTAATGAACTACAGGGTCTATATTTGAAAAGCTCTTACAATAGTGCCTGGCACAAAGTATTTCTATGTTTTTGTTTATAGAGGGAAAATATTTTTAAAAAAAGAAAAAACTTTACTGTAGGAAACTAAATTATACTTAAAATGTCTCTTTTGTACAGTCAAAATTCAAAACTATATACTATGAAAGAAGAAATTGGAAACAAACCAAAACATGGGAGACAAGCTGAAACACAGTACAGATATTTTTCACAGACTAAGGAAAACAAATAAAATGACAGAATTAAAATCAACAAATGAAGAACAAAATCAAAAGCCTCTGTATAGCAGCAATAAACAGTAAGAAAATACAATGGCAGAAAAAAATCCTATTCAAAATAGCAACAAAAAATATATTTCTACAAATAAATCTAAAAAGAAATACCTTCCAAAAGATGCCTTATTTTAAAAAATATAAATGGAAAAAAACTGTATTTCTAGTTGGAAAACCTGACTTCTAGAAAGATGTCAATTTCCCCCAAGAATTTATAGGGATGATACAATTCCAATAAAATTCCAGCATGATTGGTTTTGAAACATGAAGAAAAGATTCTAAAGGTTGCCTAGCAATAGGAATTAGTAATCTGACATCCAAGTACCAAATGCAGGACTAAAGGCTTTAAGGAATCTGAGAAGCTCTAAACCACATGAAAGTTTAGACTTCTACAGTGCATATGCACACGCACCCATGGGAACACGGATTCGATTCCTTGGTGAGTGTTACTCGCTTTCATACAATTTCACTGCATTTCTTAAAATTGGTCCTTGACCCACAATGGGTTAAGTAATCCCAATCTAAAAGAATAGGTTATGAACTGTCTCCCTAAAAAAAAAGGGAAAAAAAAGTTTTATACAGATTCTCCTACACAAATTATTACAATTTCATTTTTAAAATGTGTATCAGCCCTCACTCTTTAAAAAGTTTAACTATTTTAGTTTTATAAACTACCTCTATAATCAAAAGAGAATTTACTCCTTTGTCTTTATATAACCTTATAAATGACCACCTAAAAATTGATTTCTACAATAATAAACAGAACTCATTAGAAGTACAAAAGTGAAAGAGTTATACAAATGCTTAAGGGGATTAGAAATATCCAAAGAAATGTGAAATAAAATCTAACAAATCACAGCAAGAGAAGCAATTAACATGAAATATCAAGAAAAACTTAGGCTACAATAAAGCAGCTTATATTTTTAGAATATCTATACAGGGAAGGGATGATAATTCAAAATCTGACTTGCCTTTTAAACACATATAAAAGGAAAGCTGTCAAAGTGGTAAGCTAATCTTTTTTCCCTAATATTAAAAGGATTCCAGTATCAATATATACTCTTTGTACAAAAAGAATCATGTCTCTAAAGTCTGAAACCTGGGGAGATTAAAATGGCTAATTACCCCAAACTGTAACTATCCACTTCATGGGAAATAGATGGGGAAACAGTGGAAACAGTATCAGACTTTATTTTTGGGGGGCTCCAAAATCACTGCAGATGGTGACTGCAGTCATGAAATTAAAAGACACTTACTCCTTGGAAGAAAAGTTATGACCAACCTAGATAGCATATTCAAAAGCAGAGACATTACTTTGCCGACTAAGGTCCATCTAGTCAAGGCTATGGTTTTTCCTGTGGTCATGTATGGATGTGAGAGTTGGACTGTGAAGAAGGCGGAGCGCCAAAGAATTGATGCTTTTGAACTGTGGTGTTGGAGAAGACTCTTGAGAGTCCCTTGGACTGCAAGGAGATCCAACCAGTCCATTCTGAAGGATTGGATCCTGGGATTTCTTTGGGAGGAATGATGCTAAAGCTGAAACTCCAGTACTTTGGCCACCTCATGCAAAGAGTTGACTCATTGGAAAAGACTCTGATGCTGGGAGGGATGGCGGGCAGGAGGAGAAGGGGACGACAGAGGATGAGATGGCTGGATGGCACTGCCACATGTGACTGTTAGCTGGCATACACTACAGCTTTAATCCCTCTGTGTGTAAATATATAAAGTGTTTGTTTAATGTGTCTCTTTGTTCACGTTCACTCTTTTCAAACGTTCACATTCACTCTTTTCATTATAAAACAAGTTTCTACATAGGAATGAGTTCACTTCCTTATGAGTTCAATTCCTCAGTGAAGCATATGATAGGGGCTAAACAGATAATCAATGTTTGATGAAAGAAGATACTTTACCAGCTCCATCTGAATCCTCTACCATTGGATTTATTTCTACCATGGTTGCATCGTATTTCAGAAAAAGGTCATAAAGCTTGATCATGTTTTCTGCTGCAGAATCCACAATACTGGCTGGAAATCCCATCTTCTCTGCAAGCTGAAAGCAATATGTCTCTTTATTATAGGAATGCTGCATAACATCCAATCAACATTAAACTGTTACAAATAAATAACCTTGTAGTTTATTATTTAAATAAGCATGAATCATTTATGATCAAATATTAATCACTATTATCAATAAATGGTTAAACAAAACTATGCAAAATCCTCACAAAGCAGGTAGTATGCCCATTTTACAAAGAAAGAGATTCTGAGAGGTCAAGTGACTTGCCATTCAACTCAATTCCTGTTCTCATGTTTATCCCATAGCCTCCATACTGCTACTGAGCCTTACAGCGAACCTAAACTGAAAAAAGAGGCTTATATTTTATTAAAACTACATATAAAAGGTAGACTACTAATCTCACTGGTCTAAAAACAATGGCCAAAATACTAACCCTATTTTACCTTTTAGGTAATTTATGAAGAGTGTCTGCTGCTGCTGCTGCTAAATGACTTCAGTCATTTCCAACTCTGTGCGACCCCATAGACAGCAGCCCACCAGGCTCCCCCGTCCCTGGGATTCTCCAGGCAAGAACACTGGAGTGGGCTGCCATTTCCTTCTCCAATGCATGAAAGTGAAAAGTGAAAGTGAAGTCGCTCAGTCGTGTTCGACTCTTTGCAACCCCATGGACTGCAGCCCACCAGGCTCCTCCATCCATGGGACTTTCCAGGCAAGAGTACTGAGTACCTAATAAATGCTAGATTCAAAAGATATCTTAAACCTAAACTTCCCTGGTGCCTCGGCTAGTAAAGAATCTGCCTGCAATAAGGGAGACCTGGGTTCGATCCCTGAATTGGGAAGATCCCCTGGAGAAGGGAAAGATTACCCACTCCAGTATTATGGCCTGGAGAATTTCATGGACTATATATAGTCCATGCGGTCACAAAGAGTCAGACATGACTGAGCGACTTTCACTTCAAGTTTCTAATCTAGTAGAAGAGTTCACAGTCTTGAGCAAAGGTTTCTTGCTAAATATACCTGAAGAGCTTTTTAAAAAATACATACACCAAGGTCTCAACCCAGAGGCTGTGGTTCACAAGTTCTACAGGCGATCAAGTATCTATAATTTTTTAAAGTTTTATAAGCAATTTTGACCCTACAGAAGAAGCTACATGTATGGAAGTTACATGCCTCTTTTTTTAACCCTAAATGCCACAGCTGCTCAGAAACCCTCTGGAGTTTTCTCCTGTTTTCCAATTGTTATCTAAAACTACAATACATTTAACTTTTAATAATAGAAAATATTAAATTCTTTGAAAGTGAATGTGATTCTGCAAGAAGTCAAATGCAAACAATTAAATACAAATAAAATAAAGTGGATGCTCTAATTGAGAAATGCCATTTGGGGTTAAGACATTTCAAAAAAAAACAGTAAGAACAATTAAAAGTACCATTTCATTTAGAAAGATTTCAGAGGTCACAATCTACTGTTTTAAATTTAAACATCTGAAAACTGCAAAAGAATTCTGATCAGCCTAGTATGACATCAGTTTGTCTCACATTATACTGAGTAAAATTTCCGTTCACCCATCACTCAAAAAGCTACAAACTTAGTACACTATTCCTTCAAATATTGTTGTAAATCAAATGTTTACTCTCTCATCTAAATTCAAGACTCTAGTTACCACTCTCATATAACTATCTAATGAGTCAAATCTCTGTCCCCTTTAAACATTTATACCACTCACTTGGCCTAAATGATTTGCTTCACGCTTTATCGGGGAGGTCTCTGTATCAGTCAAAATTCCTGCTCTACTGTACTTCAATACCATTAGCTTCGTTTGACAGTTTCCTGATAAGAGATGTTAATTTCATTCAAACTTTAATACTCAAACTTCTTTTTAAGATGGGTCACTTATTTCTTATATATAAACAATTTAATAGCAATATTACAAACATTACCAAGCAACTCTCACACACCATAATTAACTTCATACTAAGTTTTTGTCTTGGAGAGCTCTTTTTGAGGGGGGAATGTAATGAGAGGCAGAGGCACACAAGGATGGTATAGAAAACTAGTGTAAATTGCAGGCAAAATTTATTGTGCATGTGAATACACTGAGAGAAAGCCCACAGTTTTAATCAGATTCTTAAAAGCACCCATAAAACCCCCAAAATAAAATCACTGATCTATCACAGGGATATATGAGACAGTGTCCCTACCATTCCATATAGTGTATAGGAAATAAAGGAGGGACAGGAGCATATTAAATGCCACCATGCAGATGTAAAATCCGGAGTATCACTCCAGGTTCTTCAACAAATGAAAGAAAATGGATGAAGAAAGTGAAGAAAAGGAAACCTATAAGCTATTAACAGAAGAAGACCTATGACACCTATTAACCAACTGCAATGAAGGAACTTATGTGGATCCCAACTCAGATTCTAAAAGGAAAAAAAAAAAAAAAAAAACACGAGACAACTAGGGAACTGGAATGACTGGGTAAGTGACAATACTGAGTTTACTAGGTATGGCTATGGTACGTATAGTGGCTCTTTTAAAAGAATCCTTATCTTTAAAATGTTTCAGAAGTTTTATCAAGCACTTCACTTACGTAAAGTTAATTCTCTTTAAGTGTTGCAATTATCCAATTAAAAGCTAGAAATGTTTCAAAACACAACATACCCGGACAGCTTGTTCCTTTTTGATGCCTTCTACGATATCGATAGGCTCTTTAACTATGGCCTCAGGAGTCTCAGCAGCAACATCTTCAATGTTGACACCACCGTGAGAACTTCCTATTAATACAGGACCCTAGCAGGAAGAGAAACAGAAAAAACATCTAGATTTTATTTTGGGCCCATCAATAAAATCTTAAAATCTATTTATGCATACTATCAAACTTATACATCTGTCACTTCCCACTATTTTTAAACCCCCTTGAGAATTTATCCTTGCATCTCCTACAGTGTTCTTCTAAACATTCAATTGAAATAATGGAAAGGCGGAGGAAGACACTGTCTTACCTGTGAGGGGAAAAGGATTAAAAATGTATACAATGTATACCAAACAATATAAATATACACGTATATGTGAAATATAACCTCTACATATCTCACAAGAATTGCAAGGACATTAAAGTATTGTTTAAAGAACATTTAAAAAATAATAGAAACAGTTTACTGATACTTAAAAAGGAAAATCTAATGAACAAACGTTCCGATTTATAATCTCTAGGCTATTGGAGGTCAGTGAAAAAGAAAGCTGCTGCTACTGCTACTAAGTTGCTTCAGTCATGTCCGACTCTGTGCGAACCCAGAGACAGCAGCCCACCAGGCTCCCCCGTCCCTGGGATTCTCCAGGCCAAGAACACTGGAGTGGGTTGCCATTTCCTTCTCCAATGCATGAAAGTGAAAACTGAAAATGAAGTCGCTCAGTCATGTCCGATTCTTCGCGACCCCATGGACTGCAGCCCACCAGGTTCCTCCATCCGTGGGATTTTCCAGACAAGAGTACTGGAGTGGGTTCCCACTGCCTTTTCCGAAAAAGAAAGCTATCTACCTTCAAAGAAGAGCTCCAGCTATTATCATGAAGAATATAATAAGACATAAAGACTAACCGATTAACTTTTAAGTCTCCTAAGATCAGTTAAGGAAAAAACCTTGAAGCAAAATTATCTAATAGATTTACCAATCTATGGACAAAACTGGAAATAATCTTAATATGCAAAAATAGGAAATGGTAAAAACATACTGAAGATTACATAATGCTTCTGGAAAGGAAAATGATTCAGTAGTATAATCTGGGGGAAAAAAGGTACAAAACCCTAGATTCTATACTCAATTTTTTTTTTAACATAAAGTGTGTTTAAATGTGCACCCTCCCACCATTCACAGACACACAAAAAGATAAAAAATAAAACATTAAGTAAGACTTCTATTATTTTATTTTGTTATTTGTGTCACTATTTGGTGACTGAACAACAACATTTTCAAAAAAAGAAAATTTCTACAGTGAATACACGATTCTTCATTCAGGAAAGAAAAAAATAAACCTGAAGACTAATTTCACTTTTCTACCCCAGCATCTAAATGTCTCAGTAACAAATTCATTTCAAGATATAAAGTAAAGAAATAATATTAGTGGGTTGGCCAAAATCTTTGTCCGGTTTTTAAAGTAAAAATAAAAGGCACATTTGATCTCTATCAACTTCAACTGGTCTACTCGACCAAGCAGCACTGTCCAGTGAAAAATATCCAGCACAAAACTTCACAAACCATTTTTGACTAACTCACCCCATCACAGCACCTTATGCATACACTGCACAAATCTTTTTTGTGTATTTCAGTTGCATTTTTATTTTCTTGAAACAATAAACCATAATATGCCAAAAACATTGCTTTTTTTCTTCCATCTTCAATATTAAAATGGCTATACAAAAATTCACCAATTGTGATTTTATTAAAAGCTCACTGATCTGACAGCTGTCACAACACATCTAACAAAAGTGTTTCAAATGAAATTAAAAACAACTAAGCCACTGGAGAAGGGGATGGCAAGCCACTTCAGTATTCTTGCCGTGAGAACCCCATGAAGAGCATGAAAAGGCAAAAAGATAGGATACCAAAGGAGGAACTCCCCAGGTCATTATGTGCCCAGTATGCTACTGGAGATCAGTGGAGAAATAACTCCAGAAAGAATGAAGGGATGGAGCCAAAGCAAAAACAACACCCAGTTGTACATGTGACTGGTGATAGAAGCAAGGTCCGATGCTGTAAAGAGCAATATAGCATAGGAACCTGGAATGTCAGGTCCATGAATCAAGGCAAATTGGAAGTGGTCAAACAAGAGATGGCAAGAGTAAACGTCGACATTCTAGGAATCAGCGAACTAAAATGAACTAGAATGGGTGAATTTAACTCAGATGACCATTACATCTACTACTGCGGGCAGGAATCCCTCAGAAGAAATGGAGTAGCCATCATGGTCAACAAAAGAGTCCGAAATGCAGTACTTGGATGCAATCTCAAAAACGACAGAATGATCTCTGTTTGTCTCCAAGGCAAACCATTCAATATCACAGTTATCCAAGTCTATGCCCCAACCAGTAACGCTGAAGAAACTGAAGGTGAATGGTTTTATGAAGACCTACAAGATCTTTTAGAACACCCCAAAAGATGTCCTTTTCATTATAGGGAACTGGAATGCAAAAGTAGGAAGTCAAGAAACACCTGGAGTAACAGGCAAATTTGGCCTTGGAATGCGGAATGAAGCAGGGCAAAGACTAATAGAGTTTTGCCAAGAAAATGCACTGGTCATAGCAAACACCCTCTTCCAACAACACAAGAGAAAACTCTACACATGGACATCACCAGATGGTCAACACCAAAATCAGACTGATTATATTCTATGCAGCCAAAGATGGAGAAGCTCTATACAGTCAACAAAAACAAGACCAGGAGCTGACTGTGGCTCAGATCATGAACTCCTTATTACCAAATTCAGACTTAAATTGAAGAAAGTAGGGAAAACCGCTACACCATTCAGGTATGACCTAAATCAAATCCCTTATGATTATACAGTGGAAGTGAGAAATAGATTTAAGGGTCCAGATCTGACAGATAGAGTGCCTGATGAACTACAGAATGAGGTTCGTGACATTGTACAGGAGACAGGGATCAAGACCATCCCCATGCAAAAGAAATGCAAAAAAGCAAAATGGCTGTCTGGGGAGGCCTTACAAATTGCTGTGAAAAGAAAAGAAGCGAAAAGTAAAGGAGAAAAGGAAAGATATAAGCATCTGAATGCAGAGTTCCAAAGAATACCAAGAAGAGATAAGAAAGCCTTCTTCAGTGATCAATGCAAAAAAATAGAGGAAAAGAACAGAATGGGAAAGACTAGAGATCTCTTCAAGAAAATTAGAGATACCAAGGGAACATTTCATGCAAAGATGGGCTCGATAAAGGACAGAAATGGTATGGACCTAACAGAAGCAGAAGATATTAAGAACAGGTGGCAAGAATACACGGAAGAACTGTACAAAAAAGATCTTCACGACCCGGATAATCATGATGATGTGATCACTCATCTAGAGCCAGACATCTTGAAATGTGAAGTCAAGTGGGCCTTAGAAATCATCACTACAAACAAAGCTAGTGGAGGTGATGGAATTCCAGTTGAGCTGTTTCAAATCCTGAAAGATGATGCTGTTAAAGTGCTGCATTCAATATGCCAGCAAGTTTGGAAAACTCAGCAGTGGCCACAGGACTGGAAAAGGTCAGTGTTCATTCCAATCCCAAAGAAAGGCAATGCCAAAGAATGCTCAAACTACCACACAATTGCACTCATCTCACATGCTAGTAAAGTAATGCTCAAAATTCTCCAAGCCAGGCTTCAGCAATACATGAACCGTGAACTCCCTGATGTTCAAGCTGGTTTTAGAAAAGGCAGAGGAACCAGAGATCAAATTGCCAACATCCGCTAGATCATGGAAAAAGCAAGAGAGTTCAAAAAAAACATCTATTTCTGCTTTATTGATTATGCCAAAGCCTTTGACTGTGTGGATCACAATCAACTGTGGAAAATTCTGAAAGAGATGGGAATACCAGACCACCTAACCTGCCTCTTGAGAAATCTGTATGCAGGTCAGGAAGCAACAGTTAGAACTGGACATGAACAACAGACTGGTTCCAAATAGGAAAAGGAGTATGTCAAGGCTGTATATTGTCACCCTGTTTATTTAACTTATATGCAGAGTACATCATGAGAAACGCTGGACTGGAAGAAACACAAGCTGGAATCAAGATTGCCAGGAGAGAGATCAATAACCTCAGATATGCAGATGACACCACCCTTATGGCAGAAAGTGAAGAGGAACTGAAAAGCCTCTTGATGAAAGTGAAAGAGGAGAGTGAAAAGTTGGCTTAAAGCTCAACATTCAGAAAATGAACATCATGGCATCTGGTCCCATCACTTCATGGGAAATAGATGGGCAAACAGTGGAAACAGTATCAGACTTTATTTTGGGGGGCTCCAAAATCACTGCAGATGGTGACTGCAGCCATGAAATTAAAAGACACTTACTCCTTGGAAGAAAAGTTATGACCAACCTAGATAGCATATTCAAAAGCAGAGACATTACTTTGCCACCTAAGGTCCATCTAGTCAAGGTTATGGTTTTTCCTGTGGTCATGTATGGATGTGAGAGTTGGACTGTGAAGAAGGCTGAGCGCCGAAGAATTGATGCTTTTGAACTGTGGTGTTGGAGAAGACTCTTGAGAGTCCCTTGGACTGCAAGGATATCCAACCAGTCCATTCTGAAGGAGATCGGCCCTGGGATTTCTTTGGAAGGAATGATGCTGAAGCTGAAACTCCAGTACTTTGGGACACTTCATGCGAAAAGTTGACTCATTGGAAAAGACTCTGATGCTGGGAGGGATTGGAGGCAGAAGGAGAAGGGGACGACCAAGGATGAGATGGCTGGATGGCATCACAGACTCGATGGACGTAAGTCTGAGTGAACTCCGGGAGATGGTGATGGACAGGGAGGCCTGGAGTGCTGCAATTCATGGGGTCACAAAGAGTCGGACACGACTGAGCGACTGAACTGAACTGAACTGAACTGAAGCACTACTGCTGCTGCTGCTGCTAAATCGCTTCAGTCTTTTCCGACTCTGTGCGACGGAGTCCCATAGATGGCAGCCCACCAGGCTCCCCCGTCCCTGGGATTCTCGAGGCAAGAACACTGGAGTGGGTTGCCATTTCCTTCTCCAATGCATGAAAATAAAAAGTGAAAGTGAAGTTGCTCAGTTGTTTCTGACTCTTAGCGACCCCATAGACTGCAGCCTACCAGGCTCCTCCATCCATGGGATTTTCCAGGCAAGAGTACTGGAGTGGAGTGCCATTGCCTTCTCTGAAGCACTACTACAGCTGTCTTAATGGAAAAAACTGAATGAACCTCTTGGCCAAACCAAAATATTCATTACTGTTTGGAGAACAATACAGTGTTTTAAATCCTCAAAATACAGCAACAGCCAAAGAGATGAGGCTGGGAATATTTATTATTTTTTTTAAGAGAGTTATTATACCTAGGCAAAAAAAGATTTTTAAAAAGTATCAGTCTTAAAGGAAAAAAAACTGTGTGGTAGAGGAACAAGGGTGGGTGGAAGATTTATACTTCCCTGTACATCTTTGTACCTTTTAAATGTAATATTACATGACTAGATTTCAATATTGTTGTTACTGTTCAGTGGCTAAGTTGTGTCAGACTCTTTGCAACCCCATGGACTGCAGCATGCCAGGCTTCCCTGTTTTCACTATCTCCAGGAGGTTACTCAAGCTCATGTCTACTGAGTCAATGATGCCATCCAACCATCTCATTCCATGCCATCCCCTTCTCCTCATGCCCTCAATCTTATTCAGCATCAAGGTCTTTTCCAATAAGTCGGTTCATTGCATCAAGGTGTCCAAAGTACTGGAGCTTCGGCTTCAGCATCAGTCCTTCCAATGAATATCCAGGGTTGATTTCCTTCAGGATTGACTGGTTTGATCTCCTTTCTGTGCAAGGGACTCGCAAGAGTCTTCTCCAACACCACAATTCGAAAGCATCAATTCTTCTGTGCTCAGCCTTCTTTATAGTCCAACTCTCACATCCATATGAATACTGGAAAAACCACAGCTTTGACTATACAGACCTTTGTCAGAAAAGCGATGTCTCTGCTTTTTAATACGCTGCCTAGGTTTGTCATTGCTTTTCTTTCAAGGAACAAGAGTCTTAATTTCACGGCTGCAGTCACCATCCGTAGTGTTTTGCAGCCCAAGAAAATAAAGTCTGTCACTGTTTCCATTTTTCCCCCTTTTATTTGCCATGAAGTGATGGGACCAGATGCCATGATCTTAGTTATGATACACATAAAAGCAGTTGAAGACAGTAAATTTCATATTCTATGTTTCTGACCACAACTTAAAAAAATGACAGCTCTAGACCACAAGCTCAGTGAGCTTCTGAGGTTGCACAATACTCTGTGTGTTGTCATATATCAGTATGTGAGGAAGGTGACACAATCCTGAAGCAAATGAAAATTTTATGTGTGGGATTCTCCAAGACCATGCCCTGTGCATCTCCATTTGGCTGGTTCTGGCTTTTATCCTTTGGCTATAATAAAACTGTAATCACAAATACAGTATTTTCCTAAGGTCTGTGAGTCATTCTAGCAAATTATGAACCTGAGGGATATTGCTGCTGCCAAGTCACTTCAGTCGTGTCCGACTCTGTGCGACCCCATAGACGGCAGCCCACCAGGCTCCTCCGTCCCTGGGATTCTCCAGGCAAGAACACTGGAGTGGGTTGCCATTTCCTTCTCCAATGCATGAAAGTGAAAAGTGAAAGGGAAGTCACTCAGTCATGTCCGACCCTTAGCATGGACTGCAACCTACCAGGCTCCTCCATCCATGGGATTTTCCAGGCAAGATACTAGGAATCCCTAAATTTTGTTGCCAGTTAGTCAGAAGTGAGGGTGACCTGCGGACGCTAAACTTGCAACTGATGTCTGAAGTGAGGGCAGTCATGCAGAGGAATGTGCCCTTAACCTGTGAAGTCTGGCTCGCCTCTGGGTACCCTGGTGTCAGAACTCACCGTAACACACACACACACACACACACACACACCACACACCACACACACACACACTCTTTAACAAAATAATTCACGGTGCCTTTCTGAAACCAAAGAAAACAGAAGCAAGCTCAAGTAAAGGGAAATGTTTGAAATTAAAAGTATAATTTTTACTTTCTCTACTGTCAGGAAGCATTTAACAGGAGGCTTCCTGTGTGCTGAATATTCAGGAATTAAGAGGAGAGGCAAGCCTCTCCGGGGGGCTGAGGAATCCAGGCATTTCCTTCATTAGTTTTTCTATATGGTGATAAATACCCTCTTCCTTCTTGCGAACTATAGGGTAAAAGTGATTATTTACAACTCTCTCTCTCTTTAATATGGATCGCCTATGTTTTGTAAGTCTAGAATTTTAATCTTTATCTTTGCTGAGAATAACTACAGTATATATGCCCACACCATGTTGATTAAAACACCTCTGCTCCATCAGAGCTCTGGTACCCATGTCTTGCTTTCTCTCTCTCTCTCTCCCTCTTTCTCTCTCAAGCTATTTCTTCAGAGCACAGAGGCTCTCTGAGTTCACTTCCCTGCCCGGGCTTCTAAGACACACTCGAGAAGGCACTTTGCGCCTTCACCCCACCGAGAGGGTGCCTGAGGCCTCTGTGAACAGAGCAAGCCCCATGCCAGGGGTTTTATTGGCTTTCTGTGTAAACCAAGGAATATCAGCCTCTTTCTCTCTCCTTTACTTTCTTATCAGTCGACTCCAGACCACCAGGTTCTGGTGCATTAAAGGACCTCAACAAGTGGAGCCCAGAACAGGAGCTTGGTACACGTATGCAGATTCGGACGGAGTGACCCCAGGGCCTATTGAGGCCGAAGTATTAGGACATGAGTAAAACAGCTGGAAAGCCCCATCACTTTTCTACTTTACTTCATCACTTATTTAAAGTTCAGGGGCTTAATGAAACGTATGCTGATTTTTTAGCTAGACTACAAACTGCTATTTCCTGTACTGTAATTGGAGAAGCCAAAAGGCAACTAGAGAAATTACTTGCTTATGAAAATGCAAATCAGGAATGTCAAAAAGCTATAGCTCCAATTCGTGAGACAGGGACTATTATTGATTATTTGAAGGCTGGTCGCAATCTGGGATTAGAAGCTCAAAAGATGCAAATGCTAGCTGAAACAATATTGCTGCCTTAAGAAAGGAAAATGAAGGATGCTTTACATGTGGAAATAAGAACCATTTAAAAAGGGACTGCCCTAAGAGAGCTACAAAAAAAAAAAGAAAAAAATATATATAAAAATAAAAAACCTCCAAAAATCTGCCCTCGCTGCCGTAGAGAAATGCATTGGGCCAAAGACTGTAAGTCTAAATTTGACACTGAAGGAAAATCTATTCCAGGAAACTCCAAGCAGGGGGGCCCCCAGGTCCCCTTCAACAAAAACCTGGGGCAAATTCCATCTTTTCTCTCAAACCTTCAATATCCGGCAGTGCTGCCGTCATATACCAGCTTTGTTTTTAGATAATATGAAGTTAATGAGCTCTATTTAAATGCAAACTCAGTGAACTGAAAAATATTAAATATAATGTTTATTTAAATATAAATATAATTTAAATATAATTGTTTGCTAATCTAATTAAGACATGTCTTAAGTCATCAACATTATATAATACTTTTATTATGCCTAGGTTTAAGGTAAACTAAATTTGTCAACAAAAAGGTAACTCTTTATATATATATAAATATATAAATGAGATGAAAACTTTTAGATAAACAATATTTAAAATAATTATATTTTTAATAGAATAATCTATTATTATAATCTATTATTAGAATAATCTATTATTATAATCTATTATTAGAATAATCTCTTCAGTTCATTCACTCAGTCGTGTCCGACTCTTGGTGACCCCGTGAACTGTAGCACACCAGGCCTCCCTGTCCATCACCAACTCCCAGAGTTCACTCAAACTCACGTCCATCGAGTTGGTGATGCCATCCAGCCATCTCATCCTCTGTCGGCCCCTTCTCCTCCTGCCCCCAATCCCTTCCAGCATCAGAGTCTTTTCCAATGAATCAACTCTTCGCTTGAGGTGGCCAAAGTACTGGAATTTCAGCTTTAGCATCATTCCTTCCAAAGAAATCCCAGGGCTGATCTCCTCCAGAATGGACTGGTTGGATCTCCTTGCAGTCCAAGGGACTCTCAAGAGTCTTCTCCAACACCACAGTTCAAAAGCATCAATTCTTCGGCACTCAGCTTTCTTCACAGTCCAACTCTCACATCCACACATGACTACTGGAAAAACCACAGCCTTGACTAGATGGACCTTTGTTGGCAAAGTAATGTCTCTGCTTTTGAATATGCTATCTAGGTTGGTCATAACTTTCCTTCCAAGGAGTAAGCGTCTTTTAATTTCATGACTGCAATCACCATCTGCAGTGATTTTGGAGCCCCAAAAGTAATTTCTTAAGATTGGGATAACTTAAATTTCTGGAGTTGTACTAAACTAAATAATAAAAGTTTATTAAATAACTAGGTCATTTACAAATAAAATAAGATTTTAAAACATTATTACTGAACATTAACTTCCTCTTACAAAAAGTTTTTCTTATAGAAAAACTAAAGAGATTTTAAACTATTAATAATATATAATGTATAATATATATATTTATATATAATATATGTTATAATATGATATAATAAATATATTCACCAATCTATAAAATGCTAATATACAAGACACTTCATAGTTGCTAAGAAAAAGTCAGATATATGCATAACCTGAAGTATGACCAGCCTATTTGGACAGAGCAGTGGCTCCTCACGAAAGAGAAATTACAGGCAGCTAAGGAACTTATAGATATACAACTAGAATTAAAGCATATTGTGGAATCTTGTTCTCCTTGGAACTCTCCTATTTTTGTCATAAAAAAGAAATCTAACAAATGGCGTCTCCTAACAGACCTCAGGCTATCACACAAGGTATTAAGCCTCACGAATGCTTTTATTTGGGCCACACCTCTTCGTGGTGAAGCTACACAGCACGTTATAACTCACTTAATTAGCTTGTTTTGATGTCACGGGAACTCCTAGTTCTACAAAAACAGACAATGGCCCTGCCTATATTTCTAGACACTTTAAACAATTTTTACAATCTTTTTCTATTAAACATATTACAGGTATTGCTTATAATCCACAGGTACAAGGCATAGTCAAATGAGCACATCACACACTAAAGTTGCAAATAAAAAAATTTTTAAAGGGGGAATACACAGGAACCATATGGTAAAAGTGATTATTTACAACTCTCTCTCTCTTTAATATGGGTCGCCTATGTTTTGTAAGTCTAGAATTTTAATCTTTATCTTTGCTGAGAATAACTACAGTAATATGCCCACACCATGTTGATTAAAACACCTCTGCTCCATCAGAGCTCTGGTACCCATGTCTTGCTTTCTCTCTCCCTCTCTCTCTCTCCCTCTTTCTCTCTCAGGTGATTTCTTTGGAGCGCAGAGGCTCTCTGAGTTCACTTTCCTGCCTGGGCTTCTAAGACCCACTTGAGAACGCACTCTGTGCCTTCACCCCATCGAGAGGGCGCCTGAGGCCTCCATGAACAGAGCAAGCCCCACGCCAGGGGTTTTATTGGCTTTCTGCATAAACCAAGGAATATCAGCCTCTTTCTCTCTACTTTCTTTTCAGTCAACTCCAGACCACCAGGTTCTGGTCCATTAAAGGACCTCAACACTCTACAAACTTCAAATGAAAAGGCATTCTTCATTTCCTCCCTAGAAAGGCAATTCATAATTATAAGCTTTTACAGAGATCTAAAGAGAGAAGAAAAAATTCAGATTTAAGAGTCTATTTACTACTGTCCTGCTACTGAAGTATAATAAAGATGAATTAATGTTCAGATAACTCCCAAATATGATTTTATTCAAAAGAAGAGGTAGAATGAATAAACTTTTAGAGTTTATTTGAACATTTTATTTTAGTTGTACCATCCTTTTCTTCTCATAGCTACCAGTAAGAGAAGTGAAAAGCCAAATAAAATGCAGTGCTACTGGGGGAAAATAGTTAATATTAAATTCTCACTAAAGTAATGATTAGATCTCCAAGAGTTGGCTGTAAGTTAGAGACAAATCTAAAAAAATACATAAGAAATCAAATATATAAACAGAAAATGAACTGCTCTTTGTACTAATTCCCTAATTAGAAAGAAACCCTCAAATTTGTAGCCAACTATTCAGAAGAAAGCTTACATAGGAAAATAAGAAAGAGATCTGTTAAAACAATGGCTGTAGTTTTGCATATGGTCATGCCTGTTGAATTAACTGGTAGTTCAAATAATCAAATTGCAACTCTGAAATTTTACTGATAAACTTTCAGAACAGTAAGTTCTGGCAAAGAATTATAATTTCAAATAAATTAATAATGCTATTTTCACATTTTTAACCTAAATTTCTCTTTTTTTGTTGATCTTATGAAAGGTTTTACCTTAAAATGGAACGGGATTTAAAATTATATGACAGAGGGCGGTCCTAAGATGGCGGAGGAATAGGACAGGGAGACCACTTTCTCCCCCACCAATTCATCAAAAGAACATTTCAACGCTGAGTAAATTCCACAAAACAACTTCTGAATGCCGGCAGAGGACATCAGGCACCCAGAAAAGCAGCTCATTGTCTTCAAAAAGAGGTAGGAAAAAATATAAAAGACAAAAAAAGAGACAAAAGAGGTAGGGAGGGAGCTCCGTCCCGGGAAGAGAGTCTTAAAAAGAGAGAAGTTTCCAAATACCAGGAAACACTCTCACTGCAGAGTCTGTGGTGAGCCTTGGAAGCACAGAGGGCAACATAACAGGGAGTAAAAATAAATAAATAATTAAACCCCACAGATCACGAGCCCAATGGTAACATCCCCAGCGGAGAAGCAGCGCAGACGCCTGCATCTGCCACTAGCAAGCAGGGGCTGGGCAGGGAGGCGCAGGCTGCATTGCTTTTTAAGGATCAGCCTGAATGCCCCAAGGGTAACCAGAGTGAACTAACCTGGGCTAGCAAACCAGACTGCAGGATAGCTACCAAGCGAAAAGCTCTAACATAAGACACCACCAGGACCGCGCACAGAACAAAGGACAGAACAGAATTAGCCGGCTGCAGACCATTCCCCTCCGGTGACAGGCAGCCAGAGCCGGAAGGGCCGGAAGGGGGCAATCGCAGCCCCAAAGAAACATTAACTTCCAAACTGCAAGCAAGCTTCTTTGCTAACTAAGACTTCTTGGGGTTCTGGACAGTCACCCTCTGCCTAAGAAGGGGCGCCAGTTGTACACCCAGAAAACTGAGCAGCAGGGACAGGAGAGGTGATAAGTCACAGTGACTGCGCTCGCCAAACACCTGAGTTACTCGGACCTGGGAAGGGCACAAAACGCAGGCCCAACCGAGTCTGAGCCTCTGAGGACTACCCGAGTGCCTAAGCCTGAGCAGCTTAGATCTGTGGGTGCATGCAGCCCAGGGCCAGACTCGGACAGTTCCCGGCAGAGCAACGTAAAGCCTGAGCTGTGTGTGCCGTGAGCGCGGGCAGGCCCCATGTGGCTGAGACACTGCAAGCACACGCCAGTGTTACTTGTTTGCAGCGTCCCTCCCTCCCCACATCATGACTGAACAAGTGAGCCTAAAAAAAGTGTCCACCACTGCACCCCTTGTGTCAGAGCGGAAATCAGACACTGAAGAGACCAGCAAACAGAAGAAGCTAAAACAAAGGGAACCGCCTTGGAAGTGACAGGTGCAATAGATTAAAACCCTGTCGTTAGTACCAACTACATAGGAAGGGCCTATAGATCTTGAGAAATATAAGCCGGACCAAGGAACTATCTGAAAATGAACTGACCCCACACTGCCCACAACAACACCAGAGAAAGTCCTAGATATATCTTTACTATTTTTATGATCATTCTTTTTTCTTTTTTAATTTTCATTTTTATAACCTACTATTTCTTTTCAAAAAAAAAGACCCTATTTTTAAAGCAAACTTAATATATATTTATTTTTTATATTAATTCTTGTGACTTTGTTTTCTTCTTCTTCTTCTTTTCCTTAATATTGTATTTTTGAAAATCCAACCTCTACTCTAGATTTTTAATCTTTGCTTTTTGGTATTTGTTATCAATTTTGTACCTTCAAAAGCCAATCTTCAGTACCCATTTTTACTTGAGAGTGAGATTACTGGCGTGATTGCTCTCTTCTCCTTTGGACTCTCCTTTTTCTCCACCAGGTCGCCTCTGTCTCCTCCCTCCCCTTTCTCTCCTCTACCCAACTCTGTGAATCTCTGTGAGTTCCAGACGGTGGAGAACACTTAGGGAACTGATTACTGGCTGGATCTGGCTCCCTCCTTTTCATTCCCCCCTTTTATCCTCCTGGCCACCTCTGTCTCCTTCCTCCCTCTTCTCTTCTTGTGTATGTGTTCTCCGTGAACATCTCTGAGCAGTCCAGACTGTGGAGAGCACATAAGGAAGTGATTACTGGCTAGCTTGCTCTGTCCTCTTTTGATTCCACCTTATCTCAGTCAGGTCACCTCTAACTCCCTCGTCCCTCTTCTCTTCTCCATGTAACTCTGTGAACCTCTCTGGATGTCCCTCAATGTGGAGAAACTTCTCATCTTTAACCTAGATGTTTTATCAACAGTGCTGTATAGAAGGAGAAGTCTTGAGACTACTGTAAAAATAAGACTGAAAGCCAGAAGCAGGAGGCTTAAGTCCAAATCCTGAGAACATCAGAGAACTCCTGACTCCAAGGAACATTAATCGACAGGAGATCATCAAATGCCTCCATACCTACACTGAAACCAAGCACTACCCAAGGGCCAACAAGTTCCAGAGCAAGACATACCACGCAAATTCTCCAGCAACACAGGAACACACCCCTGAGCTTCAATATACAGGCAGCTCAAGTTACTCCAAAACCACTGACATCTCATAACTCATTACTGGACACTTCATTGCACTCCAGAGAGAAGAAATCCAGCTCCACCCACCAGAACACCAACACAAGCTTCCCTAACCAAGAAACCTTGACAAGCCACTGATACAACCCCACCCACAGTGAGGAAACTCCACAATAAAGAGAACTCCACAAACTGCCAGAATACAGAAAGGCCACTCCAAACCCAGCAATATAACCAAGATGAAGAGACAGAGGAATACCCAGCAGGTAAAGGAACAGGATAAACGCCCACCAAACCAAACAAAAGAGGAAGAGATAGGGAATCTATCTGATAAAGAATTCCAAATAATGATAGTGAAAATGATCCAAAATGTTGAAATAAAAATGGAATCACAGATAAATAGCCTGGAGACAAGGATTGAGAAGACGCAAGAAAGGTTTAACAAGGACCTAGAAGAAATAAAAAAGAGTCAATATATAATGAATAATGCAATAAATGAGATCAAAAACACGCTGGAGGCAACAAATAGTAGAATAATGGAGGCAGAAGATAGGATTAGTGAAGTAGAAGATAGAATGGTAGAAATAAATGAATCAGAGAGGAAAAAAGAAAAACGAAGTAAAATAAATGAGGACAATCTCAGAGACCTCCAGGACAATATGAAACGCTCCAACATTCGAAGTATAGGAGTCCCAGAAGAAGAAGACAGAAAGAAAGATCATGAGAAAATCCTTGAGGAGATAATAGTTGAAAACTTCCCTAAAATGGGGAAGGAAATAATCACCCAAGTCCAAGAAACCCAGAGAGTCCCAAATAGGATAAATCCAAGGCAAAACACCCCAAGACACATATTAATCAAATTAACAAAGATCAAACACAAAGAACAGCGAGGGAAAAACAACAAATAACACACAAGGGGATTCCCACAAGGATAACAGCTGATCTTTCAATAGAAACGCTTCAGGCCAGGAGGGAATGGCAGGACATACCTAAAGTGATGAAAGAAAATAACCTACAGCCCATATTACTGTACCCAGCAAGGATCTCATTCAACTATGAAGGAGAAATCAAAAGCTTTACAGACAAGCAAAAGCTGAGAGAATTCAGCACCACCAAACCAGCTCTCCAACAAATGCTAAAGGATATTCTCAGGATAGGAAATACAAAAAGGGTGTATAAACCAGAACCCAAAACAATAAAGTAAATGGCAACGGGATCATACTTATCAATAATTACCTTAAACGTAAATGGGTTGAATGCCCCAACCAAAAGACAAAGACTGGCTGAATGGACACAAAAACAAGACCCCTATATATGCTGTCTACAAGAGACCCACCTCAAACCAAGGGACACGTACAGACTGAAAGTGAAGGGCTGGAAAAAGATATTCCACGCAAATAGAGACCAAAAGAAAGCAGGAGTAGCAATACTCATATCAGATAAAATAGACTTTAAAACAAAGGCTGTGAAAAGAGACAAAGGCCACTACATAATGATCAAAGGATCAATTCAAGAAGAAGATATAACAATTACAAACATATATGCACCCAACATAGGAGCACCGCAACATATAACACAAATGCTAACAAGTATGAAAGGGGAAATTAACAATAACACAATAATATTGGGAGACAGTAATATCCCACTCACACCTATGGATAGATCAACTAAACAGAAAATTAAACAAGAAAACACAAACTTTAAATGATACAATAGACCAGTTAGACCTAATTGATATCTATAGGACATTTCACCCCAATACAATGAATTTCACCTTTTCCTCAAGTGCTCATGGAAACTTCTCCAGGATAGATCACATCCTGTGCCATAAATCTAGCCTTGGTAAATTCAAAAAAATTGAAATCATTCCAAGCATCTTTTCTGACCACAATGCAGTAAGATTAGATCTCAATTACAGGAGAAAAACTATTAAAAATTCCAACATATGGAGGTTGAACAACACACTTCTGAATAACCAACAAATCACAGAAGAAATCAAAAAAGAAATCAAGATATGCATAGAAATGAATGAAAATGAAAACACAAAAACCCAAAACCTGTGGGACACAATAAAAGCAGTGCTAAGGGGAAAGTTCATAGCAATACAGGCATGCCTCAAGAAACAAGAAAAAAGTCAAATAAATAACCTAACTCTACACCTAAAGCAACTAGGAAAGGAAGAAATGGAGAACCCCAGGGTTAGTAGAAGGAAAGAAATCTTAAAAATTAGGGCAGAAATAAATGGAAAAGAAACAAAAGAGACCATAGCAAAAGTCAACAAAGCCAAAAGCTGGTTCTTCGAAAGGATAAATAAAATTGACAAACCGTTAGCCAGACTCATCAAGAAACACGGAGAAAAATCAAATCAATAAAATTAGAAAATGGAGAGATCACAACAGACAACACAGAAATACAAAGCATCATAAGAGACTACTATCAGCAATTATATGCCAATAAAATGGACAACGTGGGAAAAAATGGACAAATTCTTAGAAAAGTATAACTTTCCAAAACTGAACCAGGAAGAAACAGAAAGTCTTAACAGACCCATCACAAGCATGGAAATTGAAACTGTAATCAGAAATCTTCCAGCAAACAAAAGCCCAGGTCCAGACGGCTTCACAGCTGAATTCTACCAAAAATTTAGAGAAGAGCTAACACCTATCCTACTCAAACTCTTCCAGAAAATTGCAGAGGAAGGTAAACTTCCAAACTCATTCTATGAGGCCAACATTACCCCAATACCAAAACCTGACAAAGATGCCACAAAAAAAGAAAACTACAGGCCAATATCACTGATGAAGATACATGCAAAAATCCTTAACAAAATTCTAGCAATCAGAATCCAACAACACATTAAAAAGATCATACACCATGACCAAGTGGCCTTTATCCCAGGGATGCAAGGATTCCTCAGTATCCACAAATCAATCAATGTAATTCACCACATTAATAAATTGAAAAATAAAAGCCATATGATTATTTCAATAGATGCAGAGAAAGCCTTTGACAAAATTCAACATCCGTTTATGATAAAAACTCTCCAGAAAGCAGGAATACAAGGAACATACCTTAACATAATAAAAGTATATATGACAAACCACAGCAAACATTATCCTGAATGGTGGAAAATTGAAAGCAATTCCCCTAAAGCCAGGAAAAAGACAAGGGTGCCCACTTTCACCACTGCTATTCAACATAGTTCTGGAAGTTTTGGCCACAGCAACCAGAGCAGAAAAAGAAAAGGAATCCAAATTGGAAAAGAAGAAGTAAAACTCTCACTGTTTGCAGATGACATGATCCTCTACATAGAAAACCCTAAAGACTCCACCAGAAAATTACTAGAGCTAATCAATGAATATAGTAAAGTTGCAGGATATAAAATCAACACACAGAAATCCCTTGCATGCCTATACACTAATAATGAGAAAGTAGAAAAAGAAATTAAGGAAACAATTCCATTCACCATTGCAACAAAAAGAATAAAATACTTAGGAATATATCTACCTAAAGAAACTAAAGACCTATATATAGAAAACTATAAAACACTGGTGAAAGAAATCAAAGAGGACACTAATAGATGGAGAAATATACCATGTTCATGGATCGGAAGAATCAGTATAGTGAAAATGAGTATACTACCCAAAGCAATCTACAGATTCAATGCAATCCCTATCAAGCTACCAGCGGTTTTTTCACAGAGCTAGAACAAATAATTTCACAATTTGTATGGAAATACAAAAAACCTCGAATAGCCAAAGCAATCTTGAGAAAGAAGAATGGAGGAATCAACCTGCCTGACTTCAGGCTCTACTACAAAGCCACAGTCATCAAGACAGTATGGTACTGGCACAAAGACAGAAATATAGATCAATGGAACAAAATAGAAAGCCCAGAGATAAATCCACACACCTGTGGACACCTTATCTTCGACAAAGGAGGCAAGAATATACAATGGATTAAAGACAATCTCTTTAACAAGTGGTGCTGGGAAAACTGGTCAACCACTTGTAAAAGAATGAAACTAGATCACTTTCTAACACCATTCACAAAAATAAACTCAAAATGGATTGAAGATCTAAACATAAGACCAGAAACTATAAAACTCCTAGAGGAGAACATAGGCAAAACACTCCAACATAAATCACAGCAGGATCCTCTGTGACCCACCTCCCAGAATACTGGAAATAAAAGTAAAAATAAACAAATGGGATCTAATTAAAATTAAAAGCTTCTGCACAACAAAGGAAACTATAAGCAAGGTGAAAAGACAGCCTTCAGAATGGGAGAAAATAGCAAATGAAGCAACTGACAAACAACTAATCTCAAAAATATACAAGCAACTCCTGCAGCTCAATTCCAGAAAAATAAATGACCCAATCAAAAAATGGGCCAAAGAACTAAACAGACATTTCTCCAAAGAAGACATACAGATGGCTAACAAACACGTGAAAAGATGCTTAACATCACTCATTATCAGAGAAATGCAAATCAAAACCACAATGAGGTACCATTTCACGCCAGTCAGAATGGCTGTGATCCAAAAGTCTACAAGCAATAAATGCTGCAGAGAGTGTGGAGAAAAGGGAACCCTCTTACACTGTTGGTGGGAATGCAAACTAGTACAGCCACTATGGAGAACAGTGTGGAAACTGGAAATAGAACTGCCTTATGACCCAGCAATCCCACTACTGGGCATACACACCAAGGAAACCAGAATTGAAAGAGACACATGTACCCAATGTTCATCACAGCACTGTTTATAATAGCCAGGACATGGAAGCAACCTAGATGTCCATCAGCAGATGAATGGATAAGAAAGCTGTGGTACATATACACAATGGAGTATTACTCAGCCATTAAAAAGAATACATTTGAATCAGTTCTAATGAGGTGGATGAAACTGGAGCCGATTATACAGAGTAAAGAAAGAAAAACACCAATACAGTATACTAACACATATATATGGAATTTAGAAAGATGGTAACGATAACCCTGTGTGCAAGGCAGCAAGAGACACAGATGTATAGAACAGTCTTTTGGACTCTGTGGGAGAGGGTGAGGGTGGGATGATTTGGGAGAATGGCATTGAAACATGTATAATATCATATAAGAAACGAATCACCAGTCTAGGTTTGATGCAGGATACAGGATGCTTGGGGCTGGTGCACTGGGATGACCCAGAGAGATGGTATGAGGGAGGTGGGAGGGGGGTTCAGGATTGGGAACTCATGTACGCCCGTGGCAGATTCATGTTGATGTATGGCAAAACCAATATAGTATTGTAAAGTAAAATAAAAATAAATAAAAGAAAAAATAAATAAAATAAAATTATATGACAAAGAAGCCACTTTATATATCTCGTTTTAAAGAAATAAAAGTATGGAAAATGAAATTTGGAATTCTTGCAGCACATTTTATATCTAAGCAAGTAAAAAAAAAAAAGAAAAAGAAAAAACTGACATAGTTAAATGTGCCATTCATTTATAGCAGCCTGCAATGTTTTACTAGAAAAATTAAGTAGCAAATATGATTTGTTAAATTAGATTTGTCTCAGCCCAAAAGTACCCAACTGGCACTAGGCAAATGTTAAGAAATCTGTTTTTAAAGTGCCAAAATACTGAAAAGGAACTTAAAATCAATTTTGGGGGGCACATCAACCCTATGGTACATATCTGCTCAGGCTTCCTTATGTGATACACACTAAAGAAGACCAGCAGAGCTTATGGTTCATCTCCTGAAAACAGATAAGCAACCAAATCAATTTTTAAAGATCTATTAACTTAGAATCATTTTACTTTAATTCAATCAAAATGTACTTCTCTTTTTAATTTAAGTGGCTGACTTATTTTTTGTTGCTTAATAAGGAACTGTCCACAGGGATCCCCAAAATAGTTCATTTTACCCGCAAAAGTAACATCAACCAACTCCACATTGGTCTAACATGATAGTATCAAAGTACATTATAATGTCTTTGGCTGAATAGTTCAACTAGTACTACTGAATTTTTGCATGAATTACTACAACTATATATTACTTGTACAAATGAAATAAAAACAGTTTTCCTTAATAAGACTCTGAGTTCTCTAAAAATTCAAGTTCTTAAAATGAATTCAAATTTGATCATTTTCTCTATTGCTTTAAAATATCTTTAATAAAACATATTCACAGTGTTATAGCTGTATCTTTAAAACATATTCAGTTTGCTACATTTATTCCCATCAAAATGAGCTACTCTGAATATGCAATATAACAGGACTCATTATCTCAAACTGTTTAGGCACATGTATCCTGTTCCTGGCTATAACAAAAAATAAAAACATTAATAACTAACAGAATGATAGATGTTGATATATAACATCACTGAAAAGGAAAAGTAGAAAAACATAAATGAATTTGTAAAAACATGATTTTTATAAATGTTTGTAATATACAAGATTACTGTCATGGGATTTCTAAAGCAACTTACAAAAGTAAATTCTATCACATGAAGAAACCTAGAGGTAAAGACATCATTTCCAAACAAAACAATGCTTTTTATCTTATATCCTGAGTGGGTTTTTACTACCATCTAGTGTTATACCTTAAGAAATACTTTCCTATAAAAATTAAAAGTTACAAAAGACATTTTATAATATCACTCAAAAATTATTAGAAGACTTAATTAAATGTTAAAAAAAAAACAGAATGGAAAACAGCTATTTTTTTTAAAGATGTTTTATGTAAGAAAAGAGTTTCATGACTCTTAAAATTTGTCATATTACCAATTATATAATTTAGTGATGTTCTACATCAAATCTTGACCAGGGCTATGAACACAGTCTGCTTCAAAAGACAAGCTAGTTAGCACACGGATTCAGCTCATAAAATTTAACCAATGCACTCAGAAAGCCAGATAATTATACCATAAAATGACTCTCAACACCCTCTCCAAGCAGGTCTACGAAAGAAATTTCTCACCCCGTGATGCCTTAAATTCATTGCTAGTATATTAAGTTCCATAAAGAAAGCAAGGCAGAATAAGGTTATGTTTCGTAGAAGCATATTGTTTGCTACTGAATGTCTTCCTTGAACTTACCCAGTAGCAGGTCATCATGAAACAAACCTCAAAGTATAAAAATACCAAAAAGCTGAAAAAGACAAAGATGAAGCCAGGGGTACACATTCTCTTAGTGGATACAGAGACTTTCTCTTTGGTTAGACCATTTTACTGTGCTAGAAGTTCCTTTCTCAGTTTACGGAATCTAAAGGTGAATTAGAGATGATTTAAGCTGCTCTTAGTAAATTAACAATTTAGAAATTCTGTGGGTTTTGTTTCAGCATGGTTTTACCTACAATTTTTATTACACAAGATTCTATTAAGTTTTATGGCATTAATCATGCTGGTTTTTTAAACAAAAACATTGTTCTCCTGACATATACAAATAGATTATGGACCATACCTTTTTAATCTTTCCCATACAAATATAAATAATGATCAACTTTTGATACTGAATGTAATAAGATCATCCTGAATGCATCATGTCTACAATTACTCACTTGAAATGACCTTTCCATTGTGATTGCAAAGTAGTATTCTCTCCTGGGATATCTTCGTTCACAAACCAATACTTGATTGCATATCCTGCCCTTTTCTCCTGTTTGCTTGGTAAACAACTTTTTCCCAATCATTTGTGAGGAAACAGCTTTTGCTTCTTCTGGACTAAAATAAGAAAAAGAACTCAAACTCTTTTCTCTTCCAAGTGAGGTAAATATAAGCACATGACAGCCAAAACCTTATCTCACCTACTACTTAAATCTCAGTATTTTTATCAATTCAATAGGGGATCTTTTATAATATTCATTATTTCTTTAATAGCGATGATTTTAAAAAAAACTTACGAGAAAACTATCTTCACTCCACCTTTGAGGCCACTTTCAAATGTTCCTTTTCCTCTGCCACCAGCCAAAACTTGCGCCTTTATCACAACATCTTTTGAACCTAGAAGAAAAACACTTCTGTTAGATACGAAGCATGGAGCAGCACACAACACGCAATACTTTGCTATTAAACATACACATTTAGCAACATTACTAAACATGGTAAATTTAAGATCCATTCACTCACAATGTAGAAAAACGAGGCACTCCGTATACATAGATTTTCTAGATTAGGACACTAAAATATTCACCACCTAAAGATTACTTTGCCAACTAAGGTCCGTCTAGTCAAGGCTATGGTTTTTCCTGTGGTCATGTATGGATGTGAGAGTTGGACCTGTGAAGAAGGCTGAGCGCCCAAGAATTGATGCGTTTGAACTGTGGTGTTGGAGAAGACTCTTGAGGGTCCCTTGGACTGCAAGGAGATCCAACCAATTCATTCTGAAGGAGATCAACCCTGGGATTTCTTTGGAAGGAATCATGCTAAAGCTGAAACTCTAGTACTTTGGACACCTCATGCGAAGAGTTGACTCATTGGAAAAGACTCTGATGCTGGGAGAGACTGGGGGCAGGAGGAGAAGGGGACGACCGAGGATGAGATGGCTGGATGGCATCACAGACTCGATGGACGTGAGTCTGGGTGAACTCCGGGAGATGGTGATGGACAGGGAGGCCTGGTGTGCTGCGATTCATGGGGTAGCAAAGAGTCGGACACGACTGAGCGACTGAACTGAACTGAAAGATTCACAAATTTAAAAAAATCAGCCACTCATATTAAACCATTTCTTAAGCATACTGAGAACAAGTTTACCTTTATCTGGTACTTTAAATATTAATTACTCTGCTGCTGCTGCTGCTGCTGCTGCTGCTAAGTCACTTCAGCCGTGCCCGACTCTGTGCGACCCCATAGATGGCTCTACAAAGTACTAAATTTACAAAATTGAGAGTCAAATACCTTCCTAACAGTTTGCTCCGTCTACTGATATGTAAACTTGCTATCCTATGAAAATTTGAGGTATAAATGCTGCTTTGAGTAGAAATGTACCATGACTTTGAGGGAAAGTTCCACTACTGATAACAGCTCACACCATCCCACTGACACTCTCCAGCTGTACTGTTGTGAGGGGGATGATAGGAATTAAGGCATGTTAATCCAAAGATTCCAGAATGTTATGCTTCCAAGTCTTTAAGACATTTTTTCAGAAAATAATCTGAATTTTTCTTCTTTAACAGGTAAACTGATCTCTTTTCCTTTCTTTTCTAACATGATGAAGAAAATTATCAAACTAGCTGTTTAGCTTAGGTACTACTCTTCATGATCCAGAGCAACACTTTTTAGAGGTGCATTCTGTCTCCCGAGACAGGCAGAATTTCAGAGCCTCCTCATTTTGCTTCTCATAGTATTTGCCCATACTCAGGTGGTGTCGTGTTACCGCCTGAATCCACAGAATCCACTTGCCAGTGCAGAAGACAAGGGTTTGATCCCTGGATGGGGAAGAGCCCCTGAAGGAGGAAATGGCAACCACTACAGTATTCTCGCCTGGAAAAATCCATGGACAGAGGAAGCCGGTGCGCTACAGTCCATAGGGTCTCAAAGTCAGTCATGACTGAGCACAGATGCGTGCTCAGTTACACTGTTACAGCAGTGTAACACCACTATTACATTACGAAAAACAATTAACCTTTGAGGTCAGGATTAAGGACATTGTCATCTTATTTGTTGTATCCTCAGCACAAAGACGTCCCCGGGATGTAAAGACCACTCCATAAATGTGTATCTAAACAGGCTAAAGATGGGAATTCTACCACCAGGAAAAGCCAGTCTCTAACATGCATATACCAAGCCAAATGAGAGGGAACCCTCACCTGATCAAGGAGGTAACAAATACAGATTGTGATCAAATAAGAAATGATCAAAAGTTTACACTGGAACAATTATTACAAAATGTTTAGACTTCCCTGGTAGCTCAGCTGGTAAAGAATCCACCTGCAATGCGGGAGACCCCAGTTCAATTCCTGGGTCAGCAAGTTCCCCTAGAGAAGGGAACGGCTACTCACTCCAGTATTCTCAGGGTTCCCTGGTGGCTCAGTTGGTAAAGAATCCGCCTGCAATGTGGGAGACCTAGGTTCGATCCCTAGGTTGGGAAGATCCCCTGGAGAAGGGAACAGCTACCCACGCCAGTATTCTGGCCTGGAGAATTCCATGGTCTGTATAGTCCGTGGGATCGCAAAGAGTCAGACACGACTGAGCAACTTTCACTAATGATATGAATCTGTTCACACTGGAAATGTACACAAGTCAGAAGACAACTCTGTGAGTCAGTCCAGGCAGTGTTTTTTAAAAAAGTCCTTTCTCACACTCCACTATCCATTCAGTCAGGAAACCATACTAGTTCCACCTTCAAAATATATCCAGTCTCTTGACAACTTGTCATCACCTCCAGTTTCGGCCCTGATCCCAGCCACCATGACATCTCACCTAGATTACCCTCATCCCCAAGAGGATATTCTTGGCAGCAGCCAACGTGAGCATGAAACTCCTCTACCTAAAACCTTGCAGTGATTGCCCACTTCCCCACGAGTTACAGGCAGAGTCCCTACAATGGCCTCAAGGCTCCGTATAATCCCCCAGAATCCCTGCCCCTTATCACCTCCTCCTCACTGTTCACACCCCAGCTACTCTAGTCTCTCTAGTCCTGGGCATGTTCCTGTCTTCCTTCAGGATCTGGCTCCCAGCAACCTCTCTCCCTGGAATACTCTGCATACAGGTATCCATTTAGGAAAGGTACCCATTCCTTTTCAGTTTTTCTTTAAGTCTAAATTGTCCGTGAGGTTCACCCTGATCACTCTACTTAACACTGCAACTGCCCACCGTGACCAGTCCGCCTTACCCTGCTCTTTTTTTTTATAGAATTCATTGCCTTCAAACATAATTTTCTCATGTCTATCATTTTTGTTTTGCTCCCCAACTAGAATGTAGACTCCAGAAGGGCAGAATCTTGTTCAGTGATATTTACAAGGTCCTGGGAGAGTTCCTAGTACACAATATATTCTGAATGATGAATAAAAGAACATTTACAAACCAAGAGAATTCTTATGAATCCAGATTTTCCACTGCTCTTGAAAAATCTGAATTGGAAATCTTGGGCCCTACAACCAGAAATGACTAAAAGTGTTTTGTTTACACAAGACATTATTTCAATTTGCCACAGTCCCCACCATTCCCAAACTAATTTTAGATAAAGATTAGAGAAAGTTTAGAAATTTCCTTAAAACTGACAATAATTTCCTTACTGAGGAAACAACAGGTAGCCTCAGGGACTACGGCAAATTAGAGTACATGCCCAAATTATTGATAAAAGCAGCAGCCACCAGTCATTTTACCTGTTTCTGGTTACCTGTCGAGTCAGTTTTCCAGTACTTAAATATTCATTTAAATCCAAAGAGGATATCTGTAATCCAAACAGTATAAATGTAATATAAAAATGGACAACAGTTAAACTGGTGCTTTGCTGGGCTAAATTCAAACATTCCTATTCATCAAGCTGGGAACTTAACATACTGATCTATTTAAGTAAGAGTAATGAAGTTCTATTTCTTCAAAAACATTTTACAAAACAGAAAGCTCTTCCCCCAAAGTATCAATTTTCTTTTTCTTAGGAAAATAAACTCCTTAAGGGCACAAAAGATTCTTCAAAAGTTCCTTCTAAAAAAGTCCTTCACAACAAAAGAAGAGCAAAAAAAAAAAAAAAACCACAAGTAATGACATACAATCTCATCAGCTAGCAAAACAGGGAGTATTAGAAGATAAATCTGAGGACAAATGATTGAAAGAAGATTTTATTCAATTCCATTAATTCAATCAACAGTATATGAGATACTGTGCTAGAGTTCTTGATACAACAATGAGCAGAGAGCTCAGTCTTACTGGATTTGGCCCTTTCTCTAGTCAGACAAGAGCAAAATTTGTGGGTCTCAAGATTATTTTTAAAGTATATTCACCATCCCTCCTAGCTTTTGACACTGACATTGACAAGTCGCTCAGTCGTGTCCAACTCTTTGCAGCGCTATGGACTGTAGCCTACCAGGCTCCTCTGTCCATGGGATTTTCCAGGCGAGTACTGGAGTGGGTTGCCATTTCCTTCTCCAGTGGATCTTCCTGACCCAGGGATCGAACCTGGGTCTCCCGCATTGTAGGCAGACACTTTACCTGAGCCACGAAGGAATCTAGTCATTCACAAACGTTGTTAAGCACTCCTCATACACAGTCATCTAATAGACATCAGTAAAAAGAAAAGGAGGCAAAGTCCTGTTGTATGCCAAAAGAAATCTGCCTCCAGGCTGACATTCACTAATCGGCACCCTCTGCATGTTTATTTAACCAGAGAGAAATTCTATCTCAACTATACTAGAATCCAAACTATATTTCTACAATCAACAGGGAAATCATAAGAATTCTACCAAATGTCTTAGTAAAATCATGTTTTCTTAAAGCAGTAACTGTAAGAAGGAGATGGGAACCTGCTCTTAGAACTGACCCCAAATTATAACTATTTCATTTCTCTGTGTTTAACAACCCTTTGATAATCCATTCCAGAAATGCCTGCATTATGTTCCAGCTTATCATCCTTCATTGTGTGGACTCCTATGAGTCTTAAAATTAGATTTCTTTCCAACCATTCTCCTATCCCTAACTTCAATTATTCACAATAGGTAAAACTTGCCCCTAGGGCAGTATTTTCAAACTTTTATCACATCATGACATGCCAGAAAATGACAGAATTTGTAGGGAATACTGGGGAAAGAGGTCAGAGCTCTTTTGAAAGCAGTTACCAGCTACAGGGCTCAGTGGCCCCAGGCCTCATGCTAACCAAACTTCTCTTGCCACCCACAGAACTGAAGGGAAGCAATACTCTGTCACATCTGTAACACATTTTTGCCCTAGTTTATCAGTTGGTAAGGTAAGACTTAAAAAAAAAATGGGAATTAACATTTTATGAATTTTGGAGTAACTGAGAAGCAAAAATTGGCCAAAATCGGCACTGAAAATTGCTAGCTAGATGGAAAGAATCAGGTGCATTTCTAGCACACCTCATAACACAACTTGTACAATTATATCCCGTAATTGGTATCTTCTGATATTAATGACTCACCACAAAAAACAAAATTGTTTCAACATTCTTAAAGTAGTTATGAACTGCATCTTTTAAAATGTAGTTTCTGATCCTTTAGATTTAAACATCCTATTTATCACTAATCCCGCTCCTTACGACAATCATCATTTGCAGCCTTCTTTGACAAAAGCACACTTTCTAGATAAACATGATGCCTTCTGTTCCAAGGGCCTCAAAATCAGAGCTGCTTATCTGCTCCGTACTACTTCCAAGTCCTGGATCCAGAGAACTTGCCAGAAATTTCACAGCTATAATATATCCTACATATTAACTATCCTTTCTTTCACAGCTAGAAATCATTCAAGATTTTTACAGTGAGTAAATAAATCAAGAGACTGGCATCTGAATAAATCCTGCTTGTTTTATGAAAAAGTTTGTACACAAATTTTTTTTTTGGACAACACAGTGAAATTTGACTAAATGAAAAAATACACGGAAAACTACGAAAACCAATTATAATAATTTGGAAGCAGAAAAAAGAAACACTAACTTTAACTGACTTCATTAAATCTGGCCCTTTTATCACATAAAGTGTATGGAAAACACTTTATGTCTTCAGCTTTATGAAGGAAAGAACTAGTAAACAAAAAATGAATCACTCAAAAAATTAACAAAATTAAAAGAACAAAGTCAAATGTCTGAAATTCATCCTTAAGTACAGAAGGGTAGAATAAGAAAAACTTTTGCTTCCTAGTTATCTGGGTCTTCTTTAGAAATTAACATTTAGGTCACATATCTAAGACTGAATCTCAAGAGGATAGATATTAAAAAGTGCCTTTGCAAGAAATACTACAGAATTATAATCATGAGTTTTCTTTAAGCCGTGACCCTTAAAAGCCCCTAATATACATGATGTTTTAAAGGTTAAAATGAGGTACATCTTTTACCATGGACAAGTTCAAACTGCACATTACCATTAATTAACAAAAATTTCACCAAAATTAGTATGAATTTACATCAGACTTTTACTGAACAGAAAGAAGTTTTCCTGTAATCTGAATAAAAAGAATTGTTTTTCTGATTAAGAATAAACAAAACTGTAAATTAAAAATCGTACTTCCAAGACAAGAAAATCCAGAGTGCCCCATTCAAAAACATATCATATGATATATGACAACCTTCTAATCTTCTACATGCTTTCACTTTTGAAACAAAAACCCATCCTAGAAACCAGTAAGTACAAATAGAGATGAAAACTTTTACAATTTTCAACAGTTTAAAATGTTTCACATCTTTCCTAAAAAAAATAATAAAAGCAAAGTCTTCACCAAAACACATTTAAAAGCATATTAATCAAATGTACATACAAGAGAGATTATGATAATTATTAATACATAAGTTGGTGTGATTTTAAATACTACTAAAAAGAAAATGCAGTGTATAGCTAGTACATTACTCATTAACATGTTCTCTTATTAGATCCTTAAAAATAAAAGTGAAGCACTTTCCAAACTCCAAATTTATTTTTTAATTGAGATTAACATAAATTCAAATTAATCAAAGCTATTAAGGTTTCTATTATCAATAAAAGAATCTAATAAACATGGGCAACTATTTAATTCGTTTAAAAATATTAACATTTCTGTTGATATTGATTACCTAAGTGTCAGGCCCTCTTATAAGAGATTGGGGTCTATCAGTGAATAAAAGTCAAAGAAACCCTGCTCTCATAGAGCTTACATTCTAATGCTAAACTTGTTTTTTTCTCCTTCTGATTCTCTATTTTTAATGTCAAAAAAAAAGATGGGGAAACACTGTACCTCTCTTTGTGTTCTGAGTCAGTCAGTCATATCTGACTCTGTGACCACATGGACTGCAGCCCGCCAGGCTCCTCTGTCTGGGGAATTTTCCAAGCAAGAATACTGGAGCCGGTTGCCATTTCCTACTCCAGGGGATCTTCTCAACCCAGAGTCTCTTGGGTCTCCTGCACTGGCAGGCAGATTCTTTACCACTGTGCCACCTGGGAAGCCCCAGACTTCTCTTTACAAATACATAAACAGCTAAGATCTCTCACCATTCCCTGAAGAATCAACAGAGCCAGAATTTCCTTCCCTAAAGGACTTCAGCTCAAAAACTAAAAACAGGACTTCAGCTTCTTGAAGCTTTGATTCTTAAGATACGAGCACTATGGGAACTCAGAAAATCTCAATAATTTTAGCATGTCACCAATCGTAAGTTCCACCTTCTCCTTTACATTAATAAAACTTATTTTAAAAAATAGAAAAGCCAAAAGTTGTTATTAAGCCAGAAGTAAAGTTCATATCTTATCTGAGAACCTATTTCTTAATTCAGTACCTAATTTTTTGGCAATTGCATAAGCTTCATCTGGTGACTTAGCCACATGTCCTTTGGGAATAGAGACGCCAGCTTCCTGCAACAATTCCATACTCAGGTATTCATGCAGCGAGAGATTCCTTTGCTGTTGATGCTGTATTTGGACTCCATGGTTGTTAAACAATCCAAAGCTTCCCAGGACCTAGAGAATTTGGGGACATATTTATATAAAGAGTGATTTAGCAGGAATTCTTGGTTAAAAACACTTCAAAATACTTTAGAATACTTGATTCTTCAAAACTATAACAAAATTGTCATAGTAAAACATCAAAATATCATATTCAGAGTAAATTACAACACAAAACTAACAGCTAATCTACTAGCTAAACGTCAAAAGTGACCCTTATAGTTTCAACTTTTTCCTCATTATCTCTAGTCTTTAACTTTCACTTGAGCTTTACTACCATATCCCTAATGATCTACAGAGCATTTCTACCTCAAAGCCAAATTCTGCAGATCTAAAACCAAATCAAAAATCCTTCCCATCTTTCTTCTCTCCATCATTCCTCCAGCACCTAACAAATTGCCTGACACGAGATATGAGGTAACCGTACGATGTGGTACGATCAATCTTTCATACTTTCAAAATTCAAACCCCGACTTCATCAGCACTGCACATCGTGGTGTGCCGCCCAGATGCCCCCTCAGGACCAAGGCATTCATAGCCCCAGCTGCTGGGAGGGCTGGCAGCGGACAGGCCTCAGCTGAGTCCCCTCATTGGAGCCTTTCTGCCCAGTCATACTCCTTTCCCACTGTCAGCCTGTAGCCAATGACTGGCCAATGAGAATTAAGGTAAGGATGTAAAAACCCGGTGTGCGTGTGCATGCCCAGTCTCTCAGTCAGTAGGGTCCGACTCCTTGTGACCCTATGAACTGAGGCTGCCAGGATCCTCTGTCCATGGGACTCTACTGGCAAGAATACTGGAAAAATTGGGTTGCCATGCCCTCTTCAGGGGATCTTCCTGACCTAGGGATTGAATCCATGTCTCTTATGTCTCCTGCATTAGCAGGTGGGTTCTTTACTGCTAAGGCACCAGGGAAGCCCAAATACCTGGCACCTCACCCCAATTTGGGACAATTCAGGACCTTCCTAGTTGCAGACCTCTCATAGGAAGAGCGAGGTCCCACTGCACTGCACTGGAGTTGCAGTCAATCCTCCTTCCTTCACTCTCCCACAGGTATTGATCCTGAGATCACTTTTCAATAAACTTCCTCCATGAAACTCTCCAACGAATACTCAGCAAATTACAATCTGCAATATTATCTTTAATGCATTCCTTCTAAACAATTCCCTTTAAAAATCCCTTTAGGTGTATGTGCTTCACAAACAAACTGTGAAAGCTTCCAAGAAAGAAATGCCCCACTAACTTCCCTTTTTCAATCTACGTAAAACATTCATTCACTCAAAAACTCACTGAGCACCTAGACACTGGAAATAGAGAGGTCAACCCAACAAAACCCTTGCACCTAAAGCTTACAGACTAGTATGTATTTGTATGTTGGGGGTTGGGGCAGGCAAAAACAATAAAGAAAGAAAATGTGCCAAACAGCAATAAGAGTAAAAAGATAGAAAATTAAAAAATAAGAAGTGCTATTTTGTACAGTTGCAGGAGTTTTCTCCACTAAAATATCCCTCGGGGTGGGGGTGGGGGGGGCTGAGTTAAGAATTATCTTTTCAAAAAGAAATAAATAGGAAAGAGAAACAAGATATTCCTCTACAAGCTCACTAAGTCGCTGCTGAAAGACAAAGGAGTGAGAGTTGTCAGCGTCTGGTTGCAGGGCCACAACAATGAAAAGCCCTGAAAGAAGGATGCAATCAGAAAGACCTCAAGCATCTATGGGCCCCAAAACTTCCCCCTAAGTTAGAGCCTAGTCTTAAACCATCCTTAACACCACACAGAAACACTTCTCAACCTTTTTCCAGACTCCTCAGTTCCATCAACTTTATATGGCAATATGCAGAACAAATTAAGTGCTACTGGAATCACACATTTAAATGTCATCCATCCATACATTTCCATTATCTCCACACACAATGCTGAAACATTGTTCATATGAAACACAGAGTATCGTAAGAAATGAATTTAAAGGAACTGCATAGAAAGTAGTCTGCTTCTTAAAGAGGGTTCATGAACCACCTGCATCAAGATTCCCTAGGAATGCCTCCAAAATGCAGATCCCAAGGCCCAACTCTTAATTATAAAAGCAGAATCTCTGGACTGTACCACAAAAAATCTGCATTTGTAAAGTTATTCAGTTGATTCTTAAGCACTCTACAGTTTGAGAACGAATAGTCTAACAAATCAATCACATAGAACAGTAAGCTATTTCTGATTCATTTGGTAAGCTAAAACCCTGGATAAAATTTCTCTTGGTAGCTCAATTCCCTGATTTAGTTTCACTTCAGTATTAAAAACTAAAAATCTCCCAAACTTCAGTGTACATCTACCTTGTGAAATCCCACTCTTGGGTAAAGCCTCAAGAGAAATGAGTGCTTAGTCTATCAAAAGGCATATATAGCAGGCTTATTCATAAGAGACAAAAAAATGGAAACGACCCAACTGCTCATCAGCACAAGAATGGGTAGGAACTTCCTTGGAGGTCCAGTGGTTAAGAATCCACCCTTCAATGCAAGGAACATGGGTTTAATCTCTGGTAGGAAAAATAAGATCCTACATGCTTTGGGGCAACGAAGCACCAAAATGAAGACCCAGCACAGCCAAAATAGAAAAACAAATAATTTAAATTGTTTTAAAAATAGAAGAATGGGTAAAATGTACTATATCAATAGAAGGGTACAGAGCAAAAAAGGAAAAATGTATTGCTCATACAACAATGGATTCATCTCACAAGTACAATTTTAAGGGAAAGAAGCCAGACACAATAATACAAACTTATACGATTTTTTAAAATATAGTTCAAACTCAGAATTAACATACAGTGATGGAAGTCAGAATAAGTGGTTGGTTACCTTCTGTTGGTGAGTACTGATAAACAGAGTGCCTTCTGAAGGCGATAAACGCTATATATATATATATAATATATATATAATATAATATATATATAATATATATATAATATATATATAATATATATATAATATATATATAATATATATATAATATATATATAATATATATATATACACACACACATACATACACACACACCACGATTTGAATGGCAGCTACACAGACGGATCCATACATACAAATTAATCTAGCTACTCACATGGGATCACAAAGAGTAGGATACAACTTAGCAACTGAACAGCAAAAACTGAAGTTATACATAAATTATGTACTTTGCTGTACAGAAATTATACCTCAAAATAATAAAAATAAGAGGGCCAAGGGGGAGTACCTAGCATAAGCTTGGTAAAAATAGCCATACACTGAAACATTTTTTGGATGCCTATATACCAGACACTGTACTCAGTTCAGTCAGTTCAGTCGCTCAGTCGTGTCCAACTCTTTGTGACCCCATGAACCGCAGCATGCCAGGCCTCCCTGTCCATCACCAACTGCCAGAGTTCACCCAAACCCATGTCCATTGAGTCAGTGATGCCATCCAGCCATCTCATCCTCTGTCATCCCCTTCTCCTCCTGCCCTCAATCTTTCCCAGCATCAGGGTCTTTTCAAATGAGTCAGCTCTTCGCATCAGGTGGCCAAAGTATTGGAGTTTCAGCTTCAACATCAGTCCTTCCAATGAACACCCAGGACTGATCTCCTTCAGGATGGACTGGTTGGATCTCCTTGCAGTCCAAAGGACTCTCAAGAGTCTTCTCCAGCACCACAATTCAAAAGCATCAATTCTTCGGTGCTCAGCTTTCTTTATAGTCTAACTGTACTAGGAACACTAAAAGAATGAGATCAGCTTGGTCCCAACTACAGAGTTCACAGACGTGTAAATAAACAGCTGCAACAAATGTAAAAGCAAGCATAATCACCAGGTGGTACGTAATTATCTAGACAGACCAGAAAAAAATACTACAGAGGCTTGATTCCAGTTTAAAAAAAAAACAACACTAACAGCTAAAAAGGACATTTTGGGGACAACAGGGGAAATACGAATCTGCCCTATACATTAGATATCAGTACTATGGCAATTTTATACTTCTAAAGTATGATAACTGTATTGTGGTTATTTGTATTTCTCATTCTTAAGAGACATACATTGCAATATCTAAGGATGAAGTGCCATGATAGCTGTAACTTATTCTCAAATACTTCAACAAAAATATATGAATGTAATTTATACATACACGCATATGTACATAAATTATATATATTATATATAAATTAATATATTTTAAATGATATAATTTATATAAATTATAGTATATAAATTGAATAACATAAATTTTTAAAGATAAAGAAAATGTGGCAGAATGTTAAATGAAGGTGAGGGTAATATGGGTATTCACTGTATAGTTGAAACATACCTATCAGTTTGAAATTTTTCCAAAAAAGCTTGATGATAAATCCATGACACAAAACTCTATTTTTATGGTTTCTTTCAAATGTCTAAAAGAATTAGTAGTACTCATAAGGTGTTGCTGATAGCTTTTCAGACCACATTAAGGTTTTTTTTAAATGTCAGAAATATTTTGATAATCCTTTCCTTGTGCCACTAGAAGCTATAACTTGAAATATCATCAGCTGGGAATCATGATGGTAATATAAATCCCTGCATAATCACAAAGATTCCCCACACTGATGCATTTTTCTTTCCTGATATATCACTTAGAAGATTCCTGCTGCCAAAAGGCCACCAACTCCTGACCAAACTCCTACACCACCACCTCTCCAATCCATACTGAGTTTAAGTAATACTTACTTACTCAAATGTGGGGAAACGTAGTTACTAGGGAGTATGATTCACAACGAACAAGAAGATATCTAAAATTGTTTAATATGCTCATAACTTGAACTATTTTTATCAAATATACACTAGGCAAAAGATACAGAGAAACAAGAAGAGGGTCAGAGCACTAAACAAAATGTTTAAGCGAATTTGCTAAACTCAGCGGGTGACCTTGAACAAGCTTCCTTAAGCTCTGCACCTCTATGTCCCCATCTACAAAAGCAAGGGGTTAGACCCAATGTTCTTGACCGTATTATTTACAATAGCCAAGATAATGGAAGCAAGTTAAATGTCCATTTTCAGAGGACTGGACAAAGAAGATGTGGTTCATCTATACAGCAGAATACTACTCAGTCATAAAAAGAATGAGATATGCCATCGCATGAACATGGATGGGTCTCAAGGTTACTATCCTAAGTCAGAGAAAGATAAATACAGGGTATCACTTACATGCAGAATAGAAAAAATACAAACAAACTTATTTACAAAACAGAAACAGACTCAGAGACTTCAAAAACAGTGTTATCAAAGGGGAAACTTGGGGAGGAAGGATAAATTAGGACAAGGGTCCCCAACCTCCGGTATCTAACGCCTGATAATCCAAGGTGGAGCTGATGTAATAATAATAGAAATAAAGCATACAATAAATATAATACACTTGAATAATCCCAAAACCATCCCCACCCCCAGCCCGTGGAAAAACTGTCTTCCACAAAACTGGTCCTTGGTGCCAGAAAGGCTGGGGAACACTTAATTAGGAGTTTGGGATTAACACATACACACTAGTATATATAAAACAAATAATCAATAAGGACCTACTCTATAGCACAAGAAACTCTACTCAATATTCTATAATAATCTAGATGGGAAAAGAGTCTGAAAAACAATGAATATATATATATATGTATACCATACACATATATATCCATATATAATTGATATATATAACTAAAATCGAGTGTTTTATATATATATATATAATTGAATCACTAAGCTATACCTGAAACACAACATTAAAGATCAACTGTACTCCAATACAAATTAAAAATTAAATTAAAAATAAAAGCAAGGGTAGACTAAGGTGAATTCAAATTCCAAAGCTGTATTTCTTAATGTGAGGGTGGAACAGATGTTTAAGACAATATATTAGGCATCTCTATAAGGAGAAATAAAGACTTTTAAAGGAATTTCCAAAAGTATAAAGACAATGATTAGAAGGGAAACAGATTTGTTCACCAAAGTCTCATTTTCTAAAAACCAGACAGCACCCTTTAAGACCCAAAAGAAGGAAGTTTAAGGCTTTAAAAAAAAAATCACTTCTCCTATTAGGACGCAAACTCACAGAATTGACTAGATTGAAAGAATGAACAGCTTTAAAAAGAAAAAAAAAATGTCTAAATTCATTTACAGCATGTCTGAGGCTACTTCAGAACACAACCAAAAGCTCTAGAAATGACTTATGAAGCCAATCATACCCTTCCACAAGTTTATTAGTGTCAACATATATTGGGAAGAATTGTCTAATTTTTATGCTCTAGAAAAAGACTGTAGAGCAGATTCAAACACAGACTTTGGAGCTACACGCTTCCGGAATGAAGGCTCAGTTCTAATCTCACCTGCTTGGTGATCTAGACCAAATTACTCCTTCTCTTAGCCAGAGTTTCTCCATCACCGATATGGAGATTAACGACTTCCTTACAGTGTTGCTCAAAAGCCTAATTCAAGACTACATGTACAATGCTTGGCACAGTTCCTGGCATACAGCAAATGCTCCAACACACAGGAAACCAAGGCCTCCTACCACCAAATTCCCTTACTGAATTTATGATTAACCTCTTTACCAAAACTTTATTCCCTTTCTTGTCCCCTCCTACCTGAATCCTGTGCTATCTGAACACTAATCAACCAGAGTCTGATGACTAAAACTGCTGTGTGGATAACATCATTAATGTCCTAAACCTGCTACTGCAGATACCATCATTAAAGAACAAACTCAGGCTGCTTCTCCAGGGCAAGATGAGCTAACAGGCCCCAAGCCTTGGACCATTTGATCAGAGAATCGTAAATCATAGACAACTCAACTCCCTGACACTAGAATCAGAAATGTCACAGAAATTACACAAGCCAATGATTAATCCCAGCTTTTTTGTTCTCCCCCTTTAAAAAAAACTCCTTAAAAACAAACAAAAAAAACCGAACTCCTAACTGAAACATCAAGTTGCAGTGGATCTGTGAATTGTCTCCCACTCTCTTGCCTGGAGCCCTGCAAATAAACCTTTATTTTACTGCAAACAACCCCTGTCAGAATTTGGCTTTCTATGCCATGGACACTCAAGCCCTTGCTCCGTTACTTTTACTTACACACACACACACAAACACACACACTTACACACACACTCTGAGGCTATGATGCTATGGTGTATGCAGGAAAAAAAAAAGTGATCCAAAAGATTATTTTCCCAATTGATAAGATGGTGAACATGATCTCATTCTATTAAACAACTACCTGGGGGAAACGGGAAGCTTCCCGGCCTCCTCTCAGGAAAGGCCAGTCAGCAAGCAGTGCTGATTCTGCGAAGCATCCAAGAGACACAAAAGTGTATCTGAAGGGCATGCCCTCCTCCTCAAAGAGCCGCGGAAGCCTCGGCCCACCGCGCGGGAGGCAGGAGCAAGCAGGAGAAGGTGCCCAGCCCCCGCCTCTCCTTTTGGAGCCCACCCTGGCTCCCCGCCGCCGCCGCCCTCTCAGTAGCAAGGTGAGCAGCCCTGGCCAGATGGCCAGAGCTCCTCGCTGACTTCAGGCTGCAGCAAAAAGGCGCAAACATGAGCCCGTTCGCAGGCCTGGCGGGCAGCACTCCCGGGCAAGCCGCCCGCCACTCCGGCGGGGCACCCCCCTGTCACCCAATGTCACCGACTGCGGAGTGACCCGGAGCCCGGGCCCCCTCACACCTCGCCCACCGGAGCCAGCCCTCCACCTCGCCCTTTCTCCTGCCAACCCTCAAAGCGAGCGCGGGCAGGGCCTCAATACCTGGGCGGCGGCCGGCAGCGCCGTCCGGGGCCGGTGGCTCCTCAGGGTGGCGGCAGCCAAGAGCCGGCTGTAGAACACGGAGGCCGCCATTTCTCAGTCCGATCAAGTCCCCTAGGCGCCGCGCGCAGGCGCAGAACCTCGAGACGGCCGGAGACGCGGCGGCTCCCTACGCGAGCCCCGCCCCTAGCCCCGCCCATGGGGCGGGGCCTCGGATTAACTCTGCGGTGGTGGCCGTGGGCAAGTGCAGCAGGCGTTACTGCTGACAAGCTCGCGTAGGCGGACAGAGAGCAAACTTTAACCTTTGTAACTGGACACCGGAGCCTGAACATCAGACCTGAGGTTGGCGCTCAGAAACCCGAAGCTTTCCTAGCGAAATGTAATGGAGATGATCAACGCCACCACCTGTGTGATCTTAACATCTCCGAGTCTCAGGTGCCTCATCTGTAAAACGGGGTTCGTTCAGAAAACAAGAACTTGCATTCCTGTTTTTGTGCCAAATACTGCCTTTGGGATACAGCAGTATCCCAAATCCAGTATCCAATACTTTCTCCCAAAATATCCCATACTTTGTCCAGTATGGCCACCTGATGCAGAGAACTGACTCTGGAAAAGACCCTGATGCTGGGAAAGATCGAAGGCGGGAGGAAAAGGGGACAACAAAGGATGAGATGGTTGGATGGCATCACCGACTGGATGAACATGAGTTTGAGTAAACTCCGGGAGTTGGTGATGGACAGGGAAGCCTGGCCGTGCTGCAGTCCATGGAGTTACAGAGTGGAACAGGACTGAGCGACTGAACTGACTGAATACGTACAACAGAATGATTCTGTCCTCAAAGGGAAGATGATCAAACACTAGTTACTGAGGACCCTAGCCAGGAGGTAACTTCTCAGATAGCTCTGAGGAACTGCTCCCGAAAGGTAAAGAGAAGCCAGGATGTACAGGACATTTTGCTGGGGGAAAAGAACATGTAGTTAAACATATAACTGCTGCTGCTGCTGCTGCCAAGTTGCTTCAGTCGTGTCCAACTCTGTGCAACCCCAGAGACGGCAGCCCACCAGGCTCCCCCGTCCCTGGGATTCTCCAGGCAAGAACACTGGAGTGGGGTGCCATTGCCTTCACTGCTAATTAAAGAACAGACATCTCAAATTAATGATTTTAGAGCTTTTCTAGGTATAGGAAGATATAAGGATCTCGGTTTATTGAAATTATTCCTCAGAAATGCATATTAACTATCTGTACATACAGTCCATGGAATTTTCCAGGCCAGAATACTGGAGTGGGTAGCCTTTCCCTTTTCCAGGGGAATCTTCTGGACCCAGGGATCAAACCCAGGTCTCCCGCATTGCAGGCAGATTCTTTACCAACTGAGCCACAAGGGAAGCCCAAGAATACTGGAGTGGGTAGCCTATCCCTTCTCCAGGGGATCTTCCCAACCCAGGAACTGAAGGGGATGGGGGCGGAGGTGGGGGTGGGGTGGTTCTCCTGCATTGCAGGTGGATTCTTTACCAACTGAGCTATCAGGGAAGCCCCTTAACTATCTAGAGCCAGTATCCAGAGCACAGAATGCTTTGGTTTTTGCCATCCTGATTTCCCCTCAGGGCACACCAAGGAGAGGAGGTATGTGTGCTTGTGTGAGGCTGCAGTGGTTTAGGATAGCTTGATCCTTTAGAAGTGGAATCAGGGGGTGACATTCCACATTATCAACCCAGAGGGCATACCAGAATTACCTGGAAAGCTTTTCTTTTTTTTTTAATGTGGATCATTTTAAAAGTCTGTATTGAATTTGTTACAATATTGCTTCTGTTTTATGTTTTGGTTGTTTGGCCCCAGGCATGTGAGATCTTAGCTTCTGACCAGGGCTTGAATCTGCACCTCATGCATTGGAAGGTGAAGTCCTAACACTGGACACCAGGAAGTCCCTGGGGACTTTTGTGAAAAACACCTTCACCAGAACCCATCTATGGAGCGGGGTCAGGACATCTGTATTTCTTAGAATCGGATGTACACACTGTGCATGGAAAACCTGAGATGGCATGTGCCCCACCAGAGAGTTGACCACTGGACAAATGACTGGATGTCTATTCTGCTCTGAGCAGCGAGCTTTGAAATATGTCAGAGCAATTTCTGTGGGCAAGATCTTAACCTAAGAGCAAGTGGGCACTGCTGACAGGCATCAACCAGGCTCTGATGCGTAGTGACCCAATCCACTGAATGGCACTATGTAAATGGCACTATGTAAAGAAAAAGTGAATCCAAGTCAAGGAGCCTATCGATTTAGAGAATGGAGAGGAGCTTTTTGCATCCCCCAAAGCTCTTAAGTTCTTAAAGGCAGGGACAGTCTTAAGGACTTTATTGTTTCATTGACACTCATGGGGGACTGACCTCAAGGCTCAGCACTAATTGATATTCTTTGCAATTAAAAACAGGGAAACGGGAAACAGTAGTGGTTCAGATGTCTCTTATTCCTCCTTTCTACTGCCCAATCTAACCAATCAAATAAAATCTGGATAATCAGTCCCCCAAATCGGCACTGAGACCTGCCAGTTTCTGTTAGGAACATGTATCTCATTAGATATGTATACAGCATACTTATTGGGGCTTCCCCAGTGGCTCAGCAGTAAAGAATCCGCCTGCAGTGCAGGAGTCACAGGAGACACAGGTTCTATCCCTGGGTCTGGAAGATCCCCTGGAGGAGGGCAGGGCAACCCGTTCAAGTATACCTGGCAGGCTACAGTTCATAGGGTCGCAAAGAGTTGGACACGACTGAAGCGACTTCACACATTGTCAAACCAGCTCTTTTTAACTGTTAGTAGACACAGAAGTTGAGCTACCAAGTACCACCCACCATCTGAGCCCAAGGCCAGTTATTTAAAGGGCACCAGGGGGAAACCAGAATAAGTCATACTAAAATAAGATGTAATGCTATAGCCCTGTTAGGATCCTGACTGGGTTAACTTTGCTTCACAAGCTTCAAGTCGGTCATAGTTGATTCATTAAAGGAAACATCTCCACTGTCATGCCCTCTGTAATACTGGCTCAAAAGCAAGAACAGCAACAGCAGAAGTAACCAATAGGAGCAGGAGTGAGAAAGAGAACATGTAGGTCCCCTGGGGTCCAGCTCTTTTGGAAGCCTACACAAGGCAGGGGGAGGGGGCAGATTCCTCCCATAGCACTTCTTGGCTCTGCTCAGAGCTCTCTACCTCTGGATACCTCCTTAAAGAACTAAGTAGGTAATGTGATGGTGGGCCTCCTACCTAAGTGCTTCACCACCACACAACCAGCCTTAAAAAATGAAATCACTTTATCAAGAAACTACTTTTTGCACAGCAAAAACTTTTGCAGTCCTTATCTGCAAGGATTTTAGAAACTAGTAGACACGGGTTTGATCCCTGGGTGGTGAAGATCCCCTAGAGGAGGGCATGGCAATCCACTCCAGTATTCTTGCCTGGAGAATCCTATGGACAGAGGAGCCTGTTGGGCTACAGTCCATAGCATTGGAAAGAGTTGGACACAATTGAAGCAACTTAGCACGCACACAGTGGGCAGTAAAGGATAGCAGAATATGATTAAGTAAAATAGATGCTAAGGGGTTTTGGTTTGCTTTTTTCTTAACTTGGGGGAGGTAGGAGGAAGAATATTTGAGGAACAGGGGAAAGAAACAATTGTTCTTCAGGTACAGTGGAATTACAATCCTCAACGTTTAGGCTCCCACTTTGTCTGTCTCTTTTTTCTACTAGGAAATTAATGGTAGGATGGTATGCAGGGGGAAAAAGGGAAAATAAATTTCCTGAGAGACAGAGTGGCTTTAATTTTTTAACAGTGCTTTAAAAACATTAAAGTTATATACCCTTCACATCTTGATGCCCACAGCAAAGCCTTGGCTAAACTGTTCTATGTTAAGTATAGAAGTAATAGAATTACAAAGTGCCATAGAAACAACTTGCAATATATCTGCTTACCTCAACCCTTCTGAGGGCTGAGATGAATAAAAGCCATCTTTCCAGAGAAACATCTATTTCTGCTTTATGGACTATGCCAAAGCCTTTAACTGTGTGGATCACAATAAACTGTGGAAAATTCTGAAAGAGAGGGGAATACCAGACCACCTAACCTGCCTCTTGAGAAATCTGTATGCAGATCAGGAAGCAACAGTTAGAACTGGACATGGAACAACAGACTGGTTCCAAATAGGAAAAGGAGTACGTCAAGGCTGTATATTGTCACCCTGCTTATTTAACTTCTATGCAAAGTATATCATGAGAAATGCTGGACTGGAAGAAACACAAGCTGGAATCAAGATTGCCAGGAGAGAGATCAATAACCTCAGATATGCAGATGGCACCACCCTTATGGCAGAAAGTAAAGAGGTGCTAAAGAGCCTCTTGATGAAAGTGAAAGAGGAGAGTGAAAAAGTTGGCTTAAAGCTCAACATTCAGAAAATGAAGATCATGGCATCTGGTCCCATCACTTCATGGGAAATAGATGGGGAAACAGTAGAAACAGTGTCAAACTTTATTTTTGGGGGTTCCAAAATCACTGCAGATGGTGACTGCAGCCATGAAATTAAAAGAAGCTTACTCCTTGGAAGAAAAGTTATGACCAACCTAGATAGTATATTCAAAAGCAGAGACATTACTTTGCCGACTAAGGTCCGTCTAGTCAAGGATATGGTTTTTCCTGTGGTCATGTATGGATATGAGAGTTGGACTGTGAAGAAGGCTGAGCGCCGAAGAATTGATGCTTTTGAACTGTGCTGTTGGAGAAGACTCTTGAGGGTCCCTTGGACTGCAAGGAGATCCAACCAGTCCATTCTGAAGGAGACCAACCCTGGGATTTCTTTGGAACGAATGATGCTAAAGCTGAAGCTCCAGTACTTTGGACACCTCATGCGAAGAGTTGACTCATTGGAAAAGACTCTGATGCTGGGAGAGACTAGGGGCAGGAGGAGAAGGGGACGACCCAGGATGAGATGGCTGGATGGCATCACGGACTCGATGGCTGTGAGTCTGAGTGAACTCCAGGAGATGGTGATGGACAGGGAGGCCTGGCGTGCTGCGATTCATGGGGTCGCAAAGAGTCGGACATGACTGAGCGACTGAACTGAACTGAACACTTGGCTCAGATGTTAGTGTCTGCCTGCAATGTGGAAGACCCAGGTTCGATCCCTAGGTCAGGAAGATCCCTTGGAGAAGGAAATGTTAACCCACTCCAGTACTCTTGCCTGGAAAATCCCATGGATGGAGAAGCCTGGTAGGCTACAGTCCAAAGAGGAGTTGGACACGACTGAGCAAGTTCACTTTCACTAAACACTTAATTTTTAAAGCCAGATCGTTTGTTGTTGTTCCCTGACCAGAGATGGAACCCATGGCCTCTGCAGTGTTAGCACAGAGTCTTAACCATGGGATCACCAGGTAAGTCCCTAATGCCAGATTCTTTTATATATTTCCTTTCTCTTTTCTTTTTTCTCCTATCCTTCATTTTGCCATGAGACATTTCCAGAATTCTCTGGTTTTCATCTTACTCCATTTTACCCATCCAGCCTCTGCAAGAGAAAAAAACTAACCAGATATATACAATCTCTTGAACTAAAGTCTGGGGATGAAGGAAGATCAGTAACACAACATGAGACAGTTGGATGTTTACACGAGGTTTCTCTTAGTTCTCTTGAAGTCTCAGAAATTAGAAGGAGGAACACTCAATCTAGACCACCCTGGAATGGCAATGCCAACAGAGCACGATACATACATTTGCACATTAATCCTCACAACAAATCCTGCATTTTGCAGAAGTGAAAATTGAGGCTCATAAACAATAAGTAACTTGCCCAGTGTCATAGCTTTTACTCAGCTGTTCCAGCACAATATTCAAACCCAATTCTTGGTGGCAGGACGAGTATTTGAGAGAACAGCTGGGATTTATACCCTCCTATTTTCTTTAATCCTTCACTACTTACACCATTTAGCTAAAAGTATTCATCATCTAAAGAAAAGGATGATAGTGCAGACCAGCAGAGAACAGGTTTTGAACTGCAAGTTCAAGAGCTTTGAACTGCAAGAGACTGAACTTTAACTCAAAGTCCAGTAGGACTCAGGGAAAGTTTATGCCTCAGAAATGGAATTGGAAGGATCCTGCCCCCCAAGAAAATGGAGACGAGCATAGAAGGAAAGAAAGACAGTCTCTGGTGGTTCCTTAAGGAAGGTCCCCTTGCTGTGTACTCGCCAAGGCCATCATCTCCAGGCCAAAATTTAATTCTACACCCATAGAGATTCAGGAATCTCAAACAAGGAGCACTAGAGGGAGACTGAAAATCCTTGACTCCAGGGATAGCACGAGGGTGGGAACCTCTGGCAGGCTACTGCCTCCCTGCAGATGGAGCTGAGTCATATTCTCAGTATTTGGGAGAGTCTGCCTGGGCTTTCTGAACCCTTTTCCAGCTTCCAGTGGATGCTAGCTCTCCGTAGCCTGTAGCCATGTGACTTCAACTTCTGCCTCCTTCTCTTCAATCTGTGTCAAATCTCCTTCTGCTCTTTTCTTACAAGGATACAGGTACATTGAGAACGAACCATAGTCTAAGATGATCTCATCTTAAAACCCTAGTTTAATCATACTGGCCAAGTACTTTTTGCCGTGTAAGGTAAAAAAAAAAAATATGTAAGGTAAAGGTAGTTAGGAGCAAACTAAAACAAATCTGTGAAAGTTCCTTTAAAATGTTAGACAAATATTGTACAACCTGTAATCGTATTGCCAGTTTCCATGACTTGGCTTTTAAAACCTCCAGGGATGTGTGCTGTGCCCCTGGCAACCTCCCAGCTCCTCTCCTGGGATATCTTCCCTGGAGATCAAACCAGCATCACCCCATGTCTATAGTCTCCTATGGAATTAGAAAGCAAAGTGACCCCATCCTCAGGACACTTCGCTTCTGCCTGTTGGAAAATTAACAAAATACATACAACCGTCTCTCAAAGACTTGTAAGAGGAATTAAGCAAATAGTTAATATATTAAAAATAGTGGGATCCAGGTTTTTCTGTATCAAAGAAGGAAGTTAAAATACAGAAGGAAAGAGTTTTCTCTCAATTGGAGTTAATTGTTAGCATAAACTCATGGGTTTCGATATACAGATATATAAATAAGTATAAATATTGTGTTAGGAGTATATACTGTTAGGAGTCTCCAGAGAAACAGATCCAATAGGATATGAATAGAGAGAGAGATTCATTTTGGTAAATTAAAAGTGTTAGTCACTCAGTCGTGTCTGACTCTCTGCGACCCCATGGACTGTAGCCCACCAGTCTCCTCTGTCCATGGAATTCTCTAGGCAAGAATATTGGAGTGGGTAGCCTTTCCCTTCTTCAGGGGATCTTCCCAACACAGGGATAGAACCCAGGTCTCCCGCATTGCAGGCAGGTTCTTTACCGTTTGAGCTAGCTCATTCAATAATGGAGGTAGATTCTGGATTTGACCAGAATCTACAGAGTGAGTCATCAGGCAGGAAACCCCAGCAAGAGCTGATGTGGTCGTTCGAGTTCAAAGGCCATCAGCAGACACATGAAAGAGAGAGTTTCGTTCAAGTCCAAAGTCCATCAAGTTGGAGAATTTCCTTTTTCTTGGAAGTGGTGAGTCTTTTGTTCTAGTCACGCCTTTAGATGGTGGGGTAAGGCCCACCCACACTATGGAGGACAGTCTGCTTTTCTCAAAACCCACTGAGTTACATGTAAATCTCATACAAAAACACCCTTATAGACACATCTAGAATAGTGTCTAGAATACCCAGTATCTGGGTACCATTGCCCAGCCAAATTGACACATAAGACTGACCATCACAGATATAAATATGTATGTGTGCTCTGTTCACGGAGAAGACCTGGGAGCAGTAATAACAACATCAATACAACAATAACCACCAATAACAGCAAGCACATCTAGTGCCCATGTATAACTACCCTTCTCCACTGGAGGGAAGTCGGATTTCTTAAAGAAATGGCTGCTTAAGGATTGAGCAGGGAAAGTATATGATGAGCCTGGAATATTTTGTTAGCCCAGAAAGTTAGGGTGTATTGAAAGAATGATGGAAATGCATCAGAAATATACAGAAGCCAGTTTGAAGGGTCCCCCAGTAGCCAGTTATGAGACAATTTGAACAACAAAATAAATAACAGTGGGGAATATGGAGTGCAAGTACTTTTCCTATTCTTCCCAATTAGTTCGACTAAAAACTGTAGGCCTTATATATAAAACAATCAAAACAAGACTCTGAGAGCAGGAGAGAAGAAGACAAGCCAGCCATGGATCCCTAGAACCAAGGAACAACATGGCGGTGAGTCCCCTGAATTTTCTTCTCTGTCCTGTATATCCCAAATGAGTGCTAAAGAAGCTAGCAAGCCAGAAATGCCATTGGGTACAGATCAAAAATAAAAAAAGAACCCCCACCAAAGTCTGTTCTCTCTAACTAAAAGGCAGTGTACAGCCTAACAAGATAGAAAATTTTCAGACAACAAGATTCTGCTCTGGCCAAACACCACAAGAAAAACCGTGGCCCCTTGTCCACCAATGCCAACAAAGTCTGAGTACAGCTTCAAGAGTTCCATCCTTGGGACTTTCCTGGCCATCCAGTGGCTAAGACTCTACCATGCTCCCAATGCAGGGGGCCTGGGTTCGATCCCACATGCTGCAACTAAGACCTGGCACAGCCAACTAAATAAAGAAATATGGGGGCGGGGGGAGGATTCCATCCTTGCAAACTATAACTAGGCGCTCCAGCACCCCACTAAGGGTGGTGTCAGAAAAGAACACTGAGAACCGTATTTTCACTGACACTGAGCCCCCTCACCCCTCAGTTTCAGTGGAGATCATATGGGGAACCTGGTCTTCTGCCCCAACCCAAAAGTAATGAGGTTCTTCCCTCCCTCCCGACCTGGGTGGTGTCAGAAGAGACCCGACAGAGAGTCAGTACTTTCACCCTTGTAGAGTGGTAAGAAAACCACCTCCTCTCTGGTGCTGGTGGAAATCAGGACTCCCATTCCCACCCAGCAATAATAAGGAGCTCCCCACCTTGGGGGTCAGTGAAGGCCAAGAGGAGAACTTGGTCTCCTCCCTTTACCTGGCAGTATCTAGGCAGCACCCCCTTTTCCTTGACAGAGCAGTGTCAAAAAAACAAACAGCTGAACAGAAGGTTTTAATAAAATCCAGAATCTCATAACATCATACAAAATGTCCAGATTTCCATATGAAAGAACCACACAATCTCAAACTGAATGAATGAAAGACAATTAATACATGCCAACACAGAGCTGATACCAACATTAGATTACCTGACAAAGATTTTAAAGCAGCCATGATAAAAAAAATGCTTCAGTGAGCAACTATAGACATGCTCGAAGCAGACGAAAAAATCAAAACCCTCAGCGAGCCATCGGCGATAAAAGGAGGAACCAAATGGAAACTTTAGGAGTGAAAAATACAGTAACTGAAATAAGGAAGTTCGGTGGTAGGCTCAACAGCAGAGCAAAGACTTTGTGAACTGGAAGAACCGGCCTCCCCACTGCATTTCTGTCTGCCCGCACTGTGATGACTCCGGGATAATTTCAGTTTGTCTTCTGAACATGCACCTTTTGTCAATGCATGAATTACACACGTGTGATATAATGAAAAGAACACAATCATACGGTTCATCTATCAGGGGGATAAGAGCATGGGATGTAGAGCTAGACTGCCTGGACCCAAATCCTGGCTCTACGGTTTGCCTGCTCTATGAGAAATTTCTTCAGCTGTTCATGCCTCAGTTTCTCTACTGTTTATTCATTTATTCTGCCCATGTGGCATGTAGAATCCTAGTTTCCTGACCAGGAATTAAACCTGTGAGTCCTGCACGGGAGCATGGAGTCGTAACCACTGGACTGCCAGGGAATTCCAATTTCTCTGCCTTTGAAATAGATGTACATCAAAACCAGCCCTAAAGTCATCATGCGTACAAAGTGAGTTAAATTGTATAAAAGTGCTTGAAACAGTGGCTGGAATAAGTGCTCGACAAATGTTAGCCCAAATTGTGAAGGAACATAAAGAAAATATGAAGTTAATAGTTCTGGAATCCAGATTTATTTCCGTTAAGATGGTTTCCATTGAAAAATGGATTATATTTTAGTTCCTCCCCCGAAACAGAAGACTGGTATGGTACCAGGATACTACAAGATTAAACAATGCTGCGTTTCTCTGTGTTTAGTTATTAAGTGGAGCTGCCTGTTACAAACAACTCTACTACCATTGTCTTGAGAGCTCTTTGCCCTTCCCCTAGGCAGTACTAAGAGCAATTTAATTTGGGGTTTCCTGTAATAGAGAAACCCAAGGAGCCAGGCGACTAGTAAAACCAGAAATGTGAGTTCATGGTGAAGAACATACAATACCAAAAATTACCAAGAAGAAAGTAAACAGGGAATCTAGTCTCCCTCCTTTCCAACCCCTGCCAAACACACACACACACTTACATATACATACAAGGTAAATGGTAGAAGTCACAGCAAGAAGTCCACAGGGTCGGACTCAGATACAGCTTAGCAACTGAACAACAATAGCAGCAAGAAGTTGGTGTCTTTCCTCCATTCCCCACCCTAATATAACGAGGGTGTTACTTTAGAAAGAGGCTGAAACTAGGAGAGTGCAGTGATGTGTTAGAAGAATTTCCTTGTCAGAAATACATAGTATTTAGAACAGTGCCTCGTACCTGGCTCTCAAAACATATTACTTATTACTGTTGTCATTATTCTCATCTATAGTTCTTCAGTTTCCAAACAAATACCCCACTTAGGAATTACATGATTATACTTAGAATATAGAATATAAGTGTAAGAATTTTGTCTTTTTCATTCCGCTGGGACCTTTAACGGGGCTTCTCAAGTGGTGCAGTGGTAAAGAAACTGCTTGCCAAGCAGGAGATGCAGGTTCGATCCTTGGGTTGGGAAGATTCCCTGGGGAAGCAAATGGTTACCCACTCCAGTATTCTTGTTTGTGAAATCCCATGGACAGAGGAACTTGGCAGGCTACAGTCCATGGGGTAGCAAAGAGTCGGACACAACTGAGCAACTGAGCATGCCTGCCTGCACAAAGGACCTTTAACAGTCAATTACATATTTTAGACACTCAATAAATGTTCACTGAATAAGTCAATGACTTAATTAATGAAATTAACCTACACAGCAGGTTAGCCAGGTTGCATGGGTAATTTTCAGATTGTTGATTTGAACATAAATATCAGTTTTGAGTTTATGAATTTTATCATGAAACTGGTAACGGAAATTTGTCATTTTCTTGTCTTTTTATTATCTGAGCAAGAATTTTATAAAGTTTATTCCGATAAGTAGTAGGACATTTCAGCATGGGGATGTTGACCTGATAGCTCAGTTGGTAAAAAATCTGCCTGCAATGCAGGAGATCCTGGTTCAATTCCTGGGTCAGGAAGATCCGCTGGGGAAGGGATAGGCTACCCACTCCAGTATTCTTGGGCTTCCCTTGTGGCTCAGCTGGTAAAGAATCTGCCTGCAATGAGGGAGACCTGGGTTCGATCTCTGGGTTGGAAAGATCCCCTGGAGAAGGGAAAGGCTATCCACACAGGCATTCTGGCCTGGAGAATTCCATGGACTATATAGTCCATGGGATTAAAGAGTCAGACATGACTGAGCAACTTTCACTTTCAGCATGGAATTGCAAAACCTTGGGCAAGTGCATTATAACCAAAGTATTTCAGAGTGGGATCCAAGCATTGTGAAAAACTGTTAAGAAATGGTTTGCAGCCATCCTATATATTGCTCAAGAACTGATCATAGAATTTACGCATCAAATGAAACAGAAGTATCATTTCTATGACAAATCTATACAAGACAGTATATGCCTGAATTAATTGTTGCATCTCCTGTGTTACTTTTCTGAGGTTGTATCTAACTTGATAAATGAATTAATTTGTCTCCTGTACAGCTGATATCAGCAAGCATTTGAAAATAAATCCATTCAGACCTTAAATTTAATTATTGTAGATTGACCTGTAGAAACATAACACATTTATATTACAAACTATAAAGGTACTTATGTGACAATTACCAATATTATAGGTAATTAATGCACTAAAAGAAAAAGATAACTCAGTTGAAAAATGGACAAAAGAGATTTACTTAATTCTCAATGGAGTATAGGATATCAAAATTGTACATATATCCTATTCTAAATGAGCCTTTAAATTAACTCTCTGTTTAGGAAACTTTATCTAAAATTACTTCATAAGACAATTCCAAATGGTTTTAAGATTTGAAATCCATCTCATAAACATGAAGAATGGCTTCCCTTTGGCTCCTGGTCATGATAAGCGCTGTTGTATTCTTCGGTCCATTGCACCCTAAGTGAAGGATACAGAAGCGAAGGCAAAGTCTCTAATGTCCACTCTGTCGCCTATGAATAGTAACAGCCAGCTGGTGTGAGCCCTAACTCTTTGGCTCTGGTCCTGATAAGGACTAAGAATTCCAAAGGAGATAAGTTTACAATCATTATAAGAATCTAGGCTAGCTATGCAAAGCAGACAAAACCAGCAGTTCTCAAACTTTCTGGTCTCAAAATGCTTTTACACCCTGAGACTTGTTGAGGATCCCAAAGAATTTTTGTTTGTGTGGTTTTATCTCTCAATGTGTGTACCATCTTAATCTGAATTGAGAAAATTTAGATTTACTTTTAAAATAACTAAAATAACCTATCACATGTTAACATAAATAGTATGCTTTTATGAAAAATAATTATTTCCAAAATAAAAAGCATTAATGAGAAGAGTGGCAATGTCTTACATTTTTGCAAATCTCTTTAATGTCTGGCTTAACAGTAGATGTTAAACAGTAAGATTCTCATATGTATTTCTGCATTCAATCTACTGCAGCATGTGTTTTGGTTCAAGGGTATGAAGAAAACATGTACAGATATGTAATTGGGAAAAGAGGGGAATATTTTGTTATTTTTATTATTTTCAGATAATTATGGATATTTGTCTTTGACACTACCCTGAAACTCAAAAGATGATAGTTCCTTAAAGATGTGCTGCAACGTAGAATCTGAAACTATGTCAGTGAATTTCTCAGACTGTAATTTTGAAGTCCATTGATCTGTTGCGACTGTTGAATGAATCTTTACCTATGCATGATTTTGTACAGGCATGAATTGATCATTTGAAAAAAAGTACTGGTTCACTGAGTTATGTAGCATTTGCCGCATCCACAACTTAGCTCCTGGGTTTCTTTCCCAAGCCTGCTCCTCCTGAAAGTTAATGCCACGTATACTTTTCTAGTTACTCACATCCCACATTTTCTTGCATATCCAATCCATCAGCAAATTCTATTGACTCCCTGTTCGAAATACCTCTAGAATCCCACCACTTCTCAGTCCTTCCATTAATACCACTGTTGGGCTTCTCTGGTGTCAAGTGATAAAGAATCTACATGTCAATGCAGGAGACACAGGTTCGAACCCGGGTCTGGGAAAATTCCACATGCCATGGGGCAACTAAGCCCGTGCACCGCAACTATTGAGCCAACACTCTAGAGCCCAGGGGGCAGCAACTACTGAGTCCATAGTGCCACAACTACTGAAGCCCAAATGCTTTAGAGCCTGTGCTTTGCCACAAAAGAAGCACCACAATGAGCAGTCTGCACACCGCAACTAGAGAGTATCCCCCGCTTGCTGCAACTAGAGAAAAGTCAATGTGGCAACAAAGACCCAGCACAGACAAATAACTAAAATTAAAAAAAGAAATACCACTGTTGTCCAAGTCACCATCATCTCTTACCTGCATTACTGCAACAGCCTCTTAACTAATAACCCAGCTCCACCCTTGCTCCCGGCAGCCCAAGTGGTCCTGTGAAAATACAAGTTAGATCGTGCCACTTGGCACATCTTGGGGTAAAAGCCAGACTTCTTCGAAATGGCCTGCAAAGCCATGGTCCAGACCTACTAACCACTAAGACTGAATCTCCTGTTACTCTCCCTTGCTTTTTCCACTCCAAGCATGCCAGCCTCCAGGCTCTTCCTGAAACACATCAGGCATGCTTCTGCCTTGACCTTTAGACAGTTGTCATTCATTCCAACGAGAATGCTCTTCACCCATAAGCTGCCTGACTCACTCTCTCACCTTAAAGTGAAATGTAAAAAGAGGAGGGGAAAGGTCAACATTTAGGCCAGGAATAGCACTGAAAGTATGTTGCCAATAATAATCCCTATTAAGAAAGGACCCAAACCAGATCCATAAGCCTTTCTGTAGGCAACTAGTGAGTTATGTAATTTGACTGTAGATACATAAATAGGTTATTGCTCAGGGTCTTTACATTTGATATTAAGATCAGGCAAGAGTTTCTTACCGGGATCACTGTAAGGTCACATGGGACATAATGGAAAACATGTTTTTCAGTTCTACTGAGAAATAGATATACATCACTATATAAGTTTAGGTGTAGAGCATGATGGTTTGATTTACATATATTGTGAAATGATATCACAAAAGGTCTAGCTAACATCCATCATCCCATATAGATACCATAAAAAGAAAAAACAGTCACTATAATGAGAACCCTTAAGATCTACCCTCTTAATGACTTTCCTATACACCATACAGCAGGGTTAACTATAGTCATCATATTTTATATTATAGCCCTAGTACTTATTTAACATTAACTGGAAGTTTGTAGCTTTCAACCACCTTCCTCTAATTCCCCCTACCCCAGCTCTATCCCACTGCTCACCTCTGAAAATCACAAAACTGATCTATTTTTCTATGAGTTTGGTGTGTATGTGTGTGTGAAGCTGTTGTTTCTGAAATGAATTTTTTACAATATCGTTCAGTCATGTCCGGCTCTTTGTGACCCTGTGGACTGTAGCCTACCAGGCTTCTCCTGGGATTCTCCAGGCAAGAATACTGAAGTGAGTTACCATTTCCTTCTCCAGGGGACCTTCCCAGGGATCGAACCCGGGTCTCCCACATTCGAGGCAGACGCTTTAACCTCTGAGCCACCAGGGAAGATGTACACTATCCTTAGAGTAAGTAAAAAAAGCAAACTGGCTATCTGAGGAGGCCTTACAAATAGCTGTGAAAAGAAGAGAAGTGAAAGGCAAAGGAGAAAAGGAAAGATATACCCATTTGAATGCAGAGTTCCAAAGAATAGCAAGGAAAGATAAGAAAGACTTCCTCAGTGATCAATGCAAAGAAATAAGAGGAAAACAATAGAATGGGAAAGACTAGAGATCTCTTCAAGAAAATTAGAGATACCAAGGGAACATTTCATGCAAAGATGGGCTCAATAAAGGACAGAAATGGTATGAACCTAACAGAACCAGATGATATTAAGAAGAGGCGGCAAGAATACCAGAACTATACAAAACAGATTTTCACAACCTAGATAATCATGATGGTGTGATCACTCACCTAGAGCCAGACATCCTGGAATGCAAAGTCAAGTGGGCCTTAGGAAGCATCATCATGAACAAAGCTAGTGGAGGTGATGGAATTCCAGTTGAGCTATTTCAAATCCTCAAAGATGACACTGTGAAAGTGCTGTATTCAATATGCCAGCAAATTTGGAAAACTCAGCAGTGTCCACAGGACTGGAAAAGGCCAGTTTTCATTCCAATCCCAAAGAAAGGCAATGCCCCCAAATGCTCAAACTACCACACATTGCACTCATCTCACACGCTAGTAAAGTAATGCTCAAAATTCTTCAAGCTAGGCTTCAACAGTACGTGAACCGCGAACTTCCAGATGTTCAAGCTGGATTTAGAAAAGGCAGAAGAACCAAAGATCAAATTGCCAACATCTTCTGGATCAGAGGAAAAGCAAGAGTTCCAGAAAAACATCTATTTCTGCTTTATTGACTGTGCCAAAGCCTTTGACTGTGTGAATCACAACAAACTGTGGGAAATTGTTCAAGAGATGGGAATACCAGACCACCTGACCTGCCTCCAGAGAAATCTGTATGCAGGTCAAGAAGCAACAGTTAGAACTGGACATGGAACAACAGACTGGTTCCAAATAGGGAAAGAAGTATATCAAGGCTGTATATTGTTGCCCTGCTTATTTAACTTACATGTAGAGTACATCATGAGAAATGCTGGGCTGGATGAAGCACAAGCTGGAATCAAGATTGCTGGGAGAAATATCAATAACCTCGGATATGCAGATGACACCACCCTTATGGCAGAAAGTGAACAGGAACTAAAAAGCCTCTTGATGAGAGTGAAAGAGGAGAGTGAAAAAGTTGGCCTAAAGCTCAACATTCAGAAAACTAAGATCAAGGCATCTGGCCCCATCACTTCATGGCAAATAGATGGGGAATCAATGGAAACAGTGACAGACTTTTATTTGGGGGGGCTCCCAAATCACTGCAGATGGTGCCTGCAGTCATGAAATTAAAAGGCACTTACTCCTTGGAAGAAAAGTTATGACCAACCTAGACAGCATATTAAAAAGCAGAGACATTACTTTGCCAACAAAGGTCCGTCTAGTCAAGGCTATGTTTTTTCCAGTAGTCATGTATGGATGTGACAATTGGACTATAAAGAAAGCTGAGTGCCAAAGAATTGATGCTTTTGAACTGTGGTGTTGGAGAAGACTCTTGAGAGTCCCTTGGACCACAAGGAGATCCAACCAGTCCATCGTAAATGAAATCAGTCCTGAATATTCATTGGAAGGACTGATGCTGAAGCTGAAACTCCAATACTTTGGCCACTTGATGTAAAGAACTGACTCATTTGAAAAGACCCTGATGTTGGGAAAGATTGAAGGCAGGAGGAGAAGGGGACGATAGAGGATGAGATGGTTGGATGGAATCACCAACTCAATGGACATGAGTCTGAGTAAACTCTGGGAGTTGGTGATGGACAGGGAGGCCTGGCGTGCTGCAGTCCATGGGGTCGCAGAGAGTCGGACATGACTGAGCGACTGAACTGAACTGAACTAGAGTAAGTGTAGTGTTAATACTCCCATGGAGCTGTGTCATGTAGCCCTCAATTCAAAGGTCAATTTAACTTAAGAAATAAAAACAAAACAGAGCAAAAAATAAATAGACATTGGAGAGGTGGGGCGAATAATACACTGATAACCCAAATACCCAGGATAGTACAGGGATTTACTTTGGAACCTGGATTAGGAGGTGAACTTAATGTAGGTCTTTTTATCTCTTGACCTGGAACATCATTTATCTCTCATTTAATAAATTTTAAAAGACAGCAAGCTGAAGGTTTAATTGTGACCTTGAAAGAAGCTAGTCTGATATTGCCAGTTAAAGATCCATGCTCCCAAAGCAGGGGACCCACATTCCATCCCTGGTCAAGGAATGATTAAGAGATCGAACAGGCCACAACTGAGTTCTCATGTCACAACCAGCTAAGACCGGCCATAGTCACATACATAAATACATTTAAAAAGAAGAATAGGAACCCAAAAGGTGTCTCCAGATTCTCCCAGTCACTCTTCAGTCCATCCTCCATACAGGAGTAATCAACACAGATGTTGTTGTTGTTGTTTAGTTGCTAAGTCATGTCTGACTCTTTTTTGACGCCATGGACTGTAGCCCAACCAGCTCCTCTGTCCATGAGATTTCCCAGGCGAGAATACTGAAGCGGGTTGCCATTTCACTCTCCAGGGGATCTTCCCAACCCAGGGATTGAACCTGCGCCTCCTGCTTGGCAGGCAGATTCCTTACCACTGAGCCACCTGGGAAGCCCAAATATAGCAAATACAGCATCACAATAGCTTTTAGAGGTGCAGTTGTGTTTCCTCGTATAAAGACCATCAGTGGTTCCTTGGCATTCCAAATCTCTTCATCTCCCAGCTCCTTCCACATTCTTACACAGTCTGGAGACTCACTGAACTCCTTACAGTTAGAGGTCTTTTGCAATTAAAGGTCATGTCCCTGAGGCCAGTGTACATGCTATTCCCTGTCTTCCTCATCACTCTCTGGGCAACTGCCACCTCATCGGCTCTTAGGACTTAACACAGTGCGTACCTCTTCTTGGAACCCTTTCTCAACTACCTCTACCTACCTTTTCTCACACTCCACTCCCAACCAGGCTGAAGTTGAAGCTGCTGTGCTGTGTATGACTTTTCATGGTACATATCACATTATACTGAAATCACTCAAGGGTTTGATCTTTTTTCCTCACTGAACTTGAGTTCTTTGAGGCAAGGCAAATTTTTATCTTTGGTGCTTAATTCAGTGCCTGGCAGCTGGTCAAAAATGAACTGTTGAATGGATGAAGGAATTCAACACAAAATATCTATTGATTGAATGTCAACTCTGTTCAAGCAGCTGTGGATCTGGGCACCTGGGAAAACAATGGAAAGCAAAAAATTAACACAGCATCACCTCTCATATGGCTTATACTCTGTTGGACGAGCAGGCATGAGCTAAATACCCACAGTAATGAATAAACAGCTGAAACTAAACTGTGTGTTTTGAAGATGAGGAACACAGTTTAACGAGAGCAGTTAAAAAGGACCCTGATCTAGACTATTATGTTCTGTTCATATTTGTATGGTTTTAGATGGAAAAGATGTGAATATATTTAGATTGGATGGGAACAATTCAACTGAGTGAAAGAGGTTAAATAATATACAGGAGAGAAGACAATTAAATAACATCACACTTCTGGAGAGGGTATCTTACAACCCTCGTGGAGGGACGGGCCTCTTCTGAAGCCACAAGAGGGAGCATTGAGAGTGGATACGGAAGTAGCAGGGTGGCAGGTTTTGTACCAGAAAACTGAATGAGGTTTGATCCAAAAGCTTGGATTTTCTGAGGGAGAGGAGTCGCAGCTGTCTACTGGGAAAAAAAGGCAGAAGGTGAGAAAGTCAGAGCTCTGAAGAGACTGGAGAGGCTTTGAAGCTTTCATCGTGGACTGTAGGAAAGCAAGTCAAGTGAGAAGCCTCAGGACAGCTGGGCTGTGTTAGGAAGAACCCATCTGAAGGAGGTGATGCTGACTATATACTGACAACAGCCTGCCTATTATGCCATTTTCTCCAGCAGACACGGAGGCTCAGGGGCAACCACAGAGACAGCGCACCGTTGGTTTCACTCCGGGCTGGGTTTTTGTCACATGGAGATGAGAAAGTGCGAGTGGGTGAAGGGAGTTTAGCATAATGTTAAGAATGTTATGGAACTAAGAAACCATGGAACCCAAGAAGAGAAGCCTGATGGATTAGAAAGTGGGAGGGGTGTCAGTGGACCAGAAGGCCCAAGGAGGAAGAACAACTGCAGCGAGAGTGGATAAACAGACGGCGGGAAGGAAGGACGGGGCGGAGCTGGAAGACGGCGGGTGGAGCAGCTACCCTGGATCACATCCTCCAAACACAGACCCTCTTCCACAAAACATAGATACGAAGAGATAATGAAACAATGCTAGAGGAAACCGCATGAAAACGAGGCAGAGAACCAAGCCATCAATCAAGTGCTTAAGAGTTGTACTTATTTAGCTTCCATTTTGCTTCTCTGTCAACCATGAGCATAATAAGCCCCAGACCTCAGCCCACACACTACCCTTTCCCAGGTTTCTTCTCCCCAGTGTTGAGCCTGACTGGGCTGTTGAAGAGGGAAGGACACAATTACAGGTCCTTACACATTCATCAGGGGGCTTCCCTGGTGGCTCAGTGGTAAAGAATCTGCCTGCAATGCAGGATTTGCAGGAAGCCCAAGTTCAATCCCTGGGTCAGGAAGATCCCCTGGAGAAGGGCATGGCAACCCACTCCAGTATTCTTGCCTGGAGAATCCCATGGACAGAGCAGCCTGGTGTCGGACATGACTGAAGTGACACAGAATGCACACATTTATCAGTAAATCTGTTACTTTGGAAATAGTTTCAAATGATGGTAAGAGTTGGGGTGTGGCTATAGGAGCTTGTAACAGAAGTGGAGAAAAGGCCACTGAAAATGAGGAAGCCAGAGTCTTGGAGGGTCATCCATGGAGGGAGATGGCACATGTGGTACAGAAGGCCGTGAGCTGAGCGTCGAAGTCTTCACTGAATGACAGAGTACAACCCCAAGGTGGGCATACGACAGGGACTTGAAGACAGATGGGAGAGCAGATCAAAAGGCATGAACCTTAGTAAAGGAGAATTTTTTTGCAGGAGAGTGAGGGAGTAATGGTCTGGAAGAGGCAGTGAACAGAAGGCAGACAGAAACTTAGTCCCTCAGTGGGTCCAACTCTTTGCAACCCCACGAACTGTAACCCACCAGGCTCCTCTGTCCATGGGATTCTCCAGGTAAGAGTACTGGAGTGGGGTGCCATTTCCTTCTCCAGGGATAACTCAGGGATTGAACTGGTGTCTCCTGCATTGGCAGGTGGATTCTTTAGCACTGGGAATGCTGATTCCTGAGGCCAGTGGAATCTAAGGGCATGAACAGCCAACATTTAATCTAGGCAAAGGCACACATGAGAAGAACATTCCCTAAACTGTGACCCAGTGGACTGTATCAGCCCAAAAGGCATGGCGTTCAGGTCTGCCAAATGCACCCTCCAGGTTCATTGTGACCTTGGCTGGGAAAGTGCTGACCCAAGGAAGAGTCAGATTTCAGTTAAGACAAGGAGATGGAAGGGATGGCAGAGAAACGCTGATTAGGGTTTAGCCCAGGGTACAGTCTAATAAATAGTCACTCACTCACTTAAGAGAATACTTAAGACTAGCTCTCTCTAAGGTTTTATCTCTCGATTGAAACCTGGATGGACAGGCTGCATCTTGTTAACCACAGGGCCCAGCACTATCTCTAGCAGACAGCAAGTTCCTGAAATATGCTTGTTAAAAGTAGGAATGAATTTCCTGTTACCACAGTTGTAGTATGGAAGGGAATGGGGGACTTCCCTGGTGGTCCAGTGGCTAAGACTCCAAGCTCCCAGTGCAGGAGGCCCGGGATTTGATCCCTGGTCAGGGAACTAGCTCCCACATGCCACAACTAAGAGTTCATGTGCCACAAGTCAAGATCCCTTGTGCCACAATGAAGACTCAACACAGCCAAATGAACAAATAAAAATTTTAAAAAGGAAGGGAAATGGGTGAGCAAAAATAGTGATACACACATTACACCTCCATCAGTAGAAATAAGGTGTGGATGTGACTGGTGATAGAAGCAAGGTCCAATGCTGTAAAGAGCAGTATTGCATAGGAACCTGGAATGTCAGGTCCATGAATCAAGGCAAAATGGAAGTGGTCAAACAGGAGATGGCAAGAGTGAACGTCAACATTCTAGGAATCAGCGAACTAAAATGGACTGGAATGGGTGAATTTAACTCAGATGGCCATTATATCTACTACTGTGGGCAGGAATCCCTCAGAAGAAATGGAGTAGCCATCATGGTCAACAAAAGAATCCGAAATGCAGTACTTGGATGCAGTCTCAAAAACGACAGGATGATCTCTGTTCATTTCCAAGGCAAACCATTCAATATTACAGTAATCCAAGTCTATGCCCCAGCCAGTAATGCTGAAGAAGCTGAAGTTGAACGGTTCTGTGAAGACCTATAAGACCTTTTAGAACTAACACCCAAAAAAGGTGTCCTTTTCATTACAGGGGACTGGAATGCAAAAGTAGGAAGTCAAGAAACACCTGGAGTAACAGGCAAATTTGGCCTTGGAATGCGGAATGAAGCAGGGCAAAGACTAATAGAGTTTTGCCAAGAAAAGGCACTGGTCATAGCAAAAACTCTCTTCCAACAACACAAGAGAAGACGCTACACATGGACATTGATTATATTCTTTGCAGCCAAAAATGGAGAAGCTCTATACAGTCAACAAAAACAAGACCAGGAGCTGACTGTGGCTCAGATCATGAACTCCTTATTACCAAATTCAGACTTAAATTGAAGAAAGTAGGGAAAACTGCTACACCACTCAGGTATGACCTAAATCAAATCCCTTATGATTATACAGTGGAAGTGAGAAATAGATTTAAGGGCCTAGATCTGATAAATAGAGTGCCTGACGAACTATGGAATGAGATTCGTGACATTGTACAGGAGACAGGGATCAAGATCATCCCCATGGAAAAGAAATGCAAAAAGCAAAATGGTTGTCTGCGGAGGCCTTACAAATAGCTGTGAAAAGAAGAGAGGCGAAAAGCAAAGGAGAAAAGGAAAGATATAAGCATCTGGATGCAGAGTTCCAAAGAATAGCAAGGAGAGATAAGAAAGCCTTCTTCAGCAATCAGTGCAAAGAAATAGAGGAAAACAACAGAATGGGAAAGACTAGAGATCTCTTCAAGAAAATTAGAGATACCAAGGGAACATTTCATGCAAAGATGGGCGCGATAAAGGACAGAAATGGTATGGACCTAACAGAAGCAGAAGATATTAAGAAGAGGTGGCAAGAATACATGGAAGAACTGTACAAAAAAGATCTTCATGACCCAGAAAATCACGATGGTGTGATCACTCATCTAGAGCCAGACATCCTGGAATGTGAAGTCAAGTGGGCTTTAGGAAGCATCACTACAAACAAAGCTAGTGGAGGTGATGGAATTCCTATTGAGCTATTTCAAATCCTGAAAGATGATGCTGGGAAAGTGCTACACTCAATATGCCAGCAAATTTGGAAAACTCAGCAGTGGCCACAGGACTGGAAAAGGTCAGTTTTCATTCCAATCCCAAAGAAAGAAAATGCCAAAGAATGCTCAAACTACCACACAATTGCACTCATCTCACATGCTAGTAAAGAAATGCTCAAAATTCTCCAAGCCAGGCTTCAGCAATACATGAACCGTGAACTCCCTGATGTTCAAGCTGGTTTTAGAAAAGGCAGAGGAACCAGAGATCAAATTGCCAACATCCGCTGGATCATCGAAAAAGCAAGAGAGTTCCAGAAAAACATCTATTTCTGCTTTATTGACTATGCCAAAGCCTTTGACTGTGTGGATCACAATCAACTGTGGAAAATTCTGAAAGAGATGGGAATACCAGGCCACCTGACCTGCCTCTTCAGAAACCTGTATGCAGATCAGGAAGCAACAGTTAGAACTGGACATGGAACAACAGACTGGTTCCAAATAGGAAAAGGAGTATGTCAAGGCTGTATATTGTTACCCTGCTTATTTAACATATATGCAGAGTACATCGTGAGAAATGCTGGACTGGAAGAAACACAAGCTGGAATCAAGACTGCCGGGAGAAATATCAATAACCTCAGATATGCAGATGACACCACCCTTATGGCAGAAAGTGAAGAGGAACTAAAAAGCCTCTTGATGAAAGTGAAAGTGGAAAGTGAAAAAGTTGGCTTAAAACTCAACATTCAGAAAACAAAGATCATGGCATCCGGTCCCATCACTCAATGGGAAATAGATGGGGAAACAGTGGAAACAATGTCAGACTTTATTTTTGGTGGCTCCAAAATCACTGCAGATGGTGACTGCAGCCATGAAATTAAAAGACACTTCCTCCTTGGAAGAAAAGTTATGACCAACCCAGATAGTATATTCAAAAGCAGAGACATTACTTTGCCAGCTAAGGTCTGTCCAGTCCAGGCTATGGTTTTCCTGTGGTTATGTATGGATGTGAGAGTTGGACTGTGAAGAAGGCTGAGCGCCGAAAAATTGATGCTTTTGAACTGTGGTGTTGGAGAAGACTCTTCAGAGTCCCTTGGACTGCAAGGAGATCCAACCAATCCATTCTGAAGGAGATCAGCCCTGGATTTCTTTGGAAGGAATGATGCTAAAGCTGAAACTCCAGTACTTTGGCCACCTCATACGAAGAGTTGACTCACTGGAAAAGACTGATGCTGGGAGGGATTCGGGGCAGGAGGAGCAGGAGACGACAGAGGATAATGGCTGGATGGCATCACTGACTGGATGGACGTGAGTCTGAGTGAACTCCGGGAGTTGGTGATGGACAGGGAGGCCTGGCGTGCTGCGATTCATGGGGTCACAAAGAGTCGGACACAACTGAGTGACTGAACTAAACTGATAGACCACAAAGGAAATGGAAAGTCTCTGCCCTCAAGAGAAGCTCTGCCAAGTGCCCTTGTTCTAGGCCAAACTCATTGTTCCAGAAGTGGGCTGTACCCCGGGATACCTCCACCCAAGATGAGTTTTCAAGTACTGCAGTTGAGGCTGAGCAGTAGTTAAAGTTGGGGAGAGGGAGGAAGGGTAGAGAGAAAAGGAGAGTTGGATCTATTAGAAGAGGGTATATTCAAGACCCAATTGATTTTACCCTGTTTTATATGAAGGAAGGAGAATAGATAGATAAGATGCTTATTAATTTTCCAGTGGTGTCTTAGGAGAGGAACTGGAGATATACAGCATAAATGCTAACCATAGTCATCTCTGGCTGGTGGATTTGGTTTTCCCCTTTGTACATTTCTTCATGGATACATTTTTTATATTGAATATACCTGACTGATTTTTTTTTTTAGAAAAACTGTAGAAAAATATTATGCCTCTTCTAAATTTCTCACAGGCTCAGACTATCTACTCTTAGGGCAAAACTGGCTGCAAACTAAAGGGATTATACGACTTCAAAAGAAATAATCTCTAGTCATTCAGCAGTGGTGCAATTGTGAAGAATCAATAGATACCCATTTAATAAAATGAAATGTGTTAGAAAAGTAAACAACTTGCAAAACACCAGCTGTGTGGCTTAATATTGATATTGACCTACAGTATAGAAGAAGGAAAATTCAAGGCTACAAGAAAGTTTGCTACTCATAATGGGAGAAAAACACATTTTTAGTTAATCTCAGGCAATGACACGTTACCCAAGGGAAAATAACTCAACTATTATTATAAATAGTCTGAGTGATACAAGTTTGAAACTAGATGAGAAATTCTGAAATTAAACAGAAGTTTTTCTTACTTGAAGTATCTACAAGGATACATCCTTTATTCCAACGAACAACAAGAAATATGTACTTGATTTCGCCAGATCATGCTGCAGTAACAAACAGCCCTGCAAATCTCAATGGCTTACAACAAGTGTATTTCTCATTCATATTACATGCGAAGGGCTGCAGGCTGGCTATGGCTCTCATCCATTTTGCTTCTCATTCTAGGACTGGTGCCAAAGGAATAGTCTTTATCCAGACCTGACATTCTCATGGCAGAGGAAAATATTAAGTGAGTTAGTAGAAAACAGCAATGGTTCTTAAAGGTTCTCCTAAGAACTAGCACATTGTAATCTCCTTTTGGTTTGGTTTTGGTTTTTGTGGAGTTTTGTTGTTATGCTGTTGTTGTTAAAGAAACTGATGTGGCTAAGCCTAGTGACAGGCACCTATACTCCGTCCAGGGGATGCAGTGCCGTAGACAGGAGTGTATAATCATTTTACAAGGAAGGGATCTGTGGCTATTTGGGAATAACAATACAACCTCTCGCAAAACGTATTCACTTACACATGCCATGAGGACGCAAACATTCTTGTATCCTTAGGAGCACAAGGCAGAGCTACCTAAGAGTGCCTGCTGTGGGGCATTTGTTGTTGATGTTTAGTTGCTAAGTCATGCCTGACTCTTTCCAACCCCGAAGGTTGCAGCCCGCCAAGCTCCTCTGTCCACGGGATTTCCCAGGCAAGAATACTGGCATGAGTTGCCATTTCCTTCTCCAGGGGATCTCGCCGACCCAGGGATTGAACTCGTGTTTCCTGCATTGGCAGGGGTAATTCTTTACCCCTGAGCTACCAGGGAAGCCCCACTGTGAGGCATATACTGTAGCAGACCCTCTACTCACTGTGTCCTATGTAAGTCTTTCAATAACCCTTTCAGCTGTCGTAGGTACTCATTATTCTCATTTTACCTAGGAGGAAACTGGAGTTGGCTAACTCTACCAAGGTCTCTCCGGCAGATTATGAAAATGGCCACAGTCTTCTCTTGGCATCCACACCTCACAGTGTCAGTTGGCAGACGTTCCCATTGAGGAGCCGAGGCTATTTTCTCCACTCTTAAATCAGGTTGGCCAGCCATGTGGCTGGCTTTGGCACAGGAAACGTTAATAAATGTAATGAGCTTGAAAAGTGCTTGTGCACGGGGACTTGCCTTTTTGCTGCTCTTGAATCACTCACCATGAGAACAAGTCCAGGCTGCCCTTCTGAATGATGAGCGACACGTGGCTCACTGCTCCTCTTGTCCCAACCCCAGCCGACTAATCACAAGTAAGGGAGGGCCCCCTACATCATCTAGTCACCAGACAAACCACCGCCTGACCACAGACACACGAAGTGGGTACGGAGATTGAGCTGGCAGTGCTGAAGCTTTATTGATGCTTCTTAAGAAACAGTGAGGGAAAAAGATTGAGCAGGGGAGCCATCAAACAATAAGCTGACAAGACTGCTAGCCCAGTAGGGGGCTCTGGAGCAAAAACGGCCTGTCAGATACATTCTGTGTGGGATAAAAGTGCCTTGTACCTCTGCCTCTAACCGTGATCTCAGTCACTGGCTGAGGACCACCACAAGAAGGTGACCTCAGTTGAAACACTGAGGGTGGGAGGATCTGAAGGAGCTTAACAGCTGGACAATGCTGGTTACCCACACAAGGGTTTATATCTTGGTTCTCTGTTCTATTCCTTTGGTCTATGCATGTGTGCTAAGTTGCTTCAGTAGTGTTTGACTCTTGGCAACCCTGTGGACCATAGCCTGCCAGGCTCCTCTGTCCGTGGAATTCTCCAGGCAAGCATACTGGAGTGGGTTGCCATGCCCTTCTCCAGGGGATCTTCTCGACCCATGGATTGAACCTGGGTCTCCTGCATTGCAGGCAGATTCTTTACCATCTGAGCCACTGAGGAAGATCAGATAAACTTCTGGTAAAAAACCTGACTCAATTATAATAAATAAATAGAAAATGTATAGAAAATAAACAGGATTTCATTAAAATAACGATGTATTGAAATTGGACAAAATAGTCAGTCTGGAGGATTTCCAGCACCCTCCATGGTGGGCATTCAATACTTTTGCCTGGATGGGTGGGAGGAGAAGTGTGCCCTCCCAGGAAAGTCCTGGAACTGGGCATGGGAGTCCCCTGTGCCTGAGAGCCGTACCCTTCAGCTGAGAATCTAGGTAAACTAAGAAGAGATGCAGTGATAAGAAGATCTGTCAGGTTCTAATGCTGCAGGAACTATTGGTATGCCCTGTTCAATGGGCTGGCGGTCCTGCAGAAAGGAATTGTGGTATGCGGATTGTCTAATTAGAGTAAGTAACATCCATGTGGGCTGATTTATATTTCTCTTGTAGGACCCCTAAACATCAGGTCGGTGCCTTTTTCCTTTCATAACCATTTGTATTTCATGTCAATCAGCATAAAGATTTTGAGAAAATTTTTTTTCTAGTTTCCTTAAATGATAATGTGGACAGTAGCTTTTGTTCAAGTATTCAAGTATAGGGCACTTATGTGTTAAGTATAGCTCTGAGTACATAGTGCAGTGAGATCAAAGACTTTGATCAAATGGCTTTGACATTTGATGCTCTCTCAAAGCTCTCTGGCCTGATGCCCTTCTTTTTTCTTTATTCCTTCATAGGAGGGTAAACTCAGGCCCATCCTAACTCTTCAAGGCAAGTTAAGACAAGGCTGTAATGTATAACCAGACTTTATTGAAGGCTTCAGGATAGTAAAACGAAATTACAGCGTAGTAAGGGAAAACTTTGGGCTTCCCAGGTAGCACAGTAGTAAAGAATCCGCCTGCCAATGCAGGAAACAAGAGCTGTTCAATCCCTGGGTCAGGAAGACCCCCTGGAGGAGGAAATGACAACCCACTCCAGCATTCTTGCCTGGGCAGTTCCATGGACAGAGAAGCCAGGCAGGCAGGCTATAGTCTATGGGGTTGCAAAGAGTTCGACAGAACTGGGCACAGAACAAAGCAATACTTCAAACTGGCTACTAAATGTGACTTCTTCTGAATCTCCGTATCTACCCACTCCTATTAGCCCCAGACTTCCTACTGTGTTTTAGGAGTAGGCTACCCTCCTTACCAAGAACCATGAACATCACCCACCAGAGCTCAGGCTCCCTGAATCTTCTAAGGCCCAGTGAGCAGGAAACTGCCTCCCCTTATCTCCAGTGTAACGCTAGCTTTCCAGGAGATGTCATCACTTCCACAACTCCATCCACAAGGATGACAACTTCAGGTATTGTTAATAGAGCAGTTTAGGTCTGAAATGTCTTTTTTTTTTTTTTTTTTTTTGCTAAGCCGCCAGCATCTGGGATCTTAGTTCCCCGACCAGGGATTGAACCCATGCCCCTTGCATTGAAAGTGCAGAGTTAACCACCAGGGAAGTCCCAAGCTCTGTAAGATCTTGACTCTTACCATTGCTAAATTGCATCTTGACTTTTCCTTTCTCTGACTTCCCTGGTGGCTCAGACAGTAAAGCATCTGTCTACAATGCAGGAGACTCGGGTTCAAGCCCTGGGTTGGGAAGATCCCCTGAAGAAGGAAATGGCAATCCACTCCAGTACTATTGCCTGGAAAATCCAATGGACAGGGGAGCCTGGTAGGCTACAGTCCACGGGGTCACAAAAAGTCGGACATAACTGAGCGACTTCACTTCACTTTCCTTTTTTCAAGTCCAAAGTGCACTATGCTTTTTTGTTTTAAGTCAGACTTAATGAGATTTAATGTACATAAAATAAAATTCATCTACTTTAGTGTATAGTTCTGAGCTTTGACAAACAGATAGCCATGTTACCACCACCACCACAATTAGGACAAAGGACAGTTGCTTGACTCCCCAACATCCCTCAGGTCCCGTTGTGCTCAACCTCTTTACACCCTCAGCCCCAGGCCAAGAGTGCCCTGTATTGTGTCTATAGCTTTGCCTCTTTCAGAGTGTCATATAAATGGATCCAAACAGCAGGCAGCTTTTTATATATGATTTTTTTCACCTGAGACCCATCCATGCTGTTTGCTCCTTGTATTGCTGAGTCATTTTCCATTGTATGAACATACTATAGTAGATTTATCCATTCACAGTTGAAGAACATTTGAGTTATTTCCAGGTTTTGATGATTATGAATAAAGCTTCTGTAACATTTGCATACAAGTTTTTGAATGAACTTAAGTTTTCATTTCTCTTGGGTACACATCCAAGAATGGAACTTCTGGGTTGTGTGATAAGCATATGCTCAACATTATATGAAATAATAAGTTGTCTGCCATACTGTTCGTACCATTTTGCATTCCTACCAACAATGTATGAGAGGTCTAATTAGTCTGTATGCTTACAAGTACTTGGTAATACCAGGGTTTTTTTGCATTTTATTAAAAATCTTATTCATTGTAACAGATATGTACAGGTACTTCAGTGTAGTTTAGTTTTTAATGACTTGAGCATCTTTTTATGTGCTTATGTGCTACCCATATTTCTTTCTGGTGAAATATTTTCAATTCTTTTCAAATATTTTCAATTCTTTTGACTATTTACTTATTGGCTTGTTTCCTTTATTGTTGGGTTTTGAGCATTCCTTACATATTCTTGTTCCACTCCTTTAGCAGAAATATGCTTTGCAAATATTTTCTCCGAAGCCTATATTTAGTCTTTTCGTTTTCTTAAACCAGCCTCTATAATCCAATATCATAGACTGGGTAGTTTAAATGGCAGACAGTTATTTCTCACAATTCTGGAGCCTGAGAAGTCCAAGATCCGGGATGCCAGCAGGTTCAGTATCTGGTGAGAGCTTTCTTTCTGGCTTGCAGACTGCCACCTTCTGGCTGTGTCTGCACATGGTGTGGAGAGAGAGCTCAAGCTTTCTGGTGGCCTTGCTGCTGCTAAGTCACTTCAGTCATGTCCAACTCTGTGCGACCCCACAGACGGCAGCCCATTTACATAAAGGTACTAATCCCATCATGAGGATCCCACCTTTATGACCTCACCTAAGCCTCCTAAGTGAGTGAATCATAGTCACTCAGTCATGTACCGACTTTTTTCAACCCCATGGACTGCAGCCTGCCAGGCTCCTCTGTCCGTGGAATTCTGGAATTCTGGCAAGAATACTGGAGTGGGTTGCCATTTCCTCACCCAGGGGATCTTCCGACCCAGGGGTTGAATGAACATAGGTTTCCAGCATTGCAGGCGGATTCTTTACCATCTGAGTTACCAGGGAATCCAAGCCTCCTAAAACCTCCACAATCAGATAATGGAGGGGGCGAGCCTCCAATATATGTCTATGGGGAAATACAATTCAGTCCATAGCAATGTCTCACAGAGTAAATTTTAGAGTTTGATGAATTCCAAATTAACAGTTTTTCTTTTATGGGTCATGTCTTTGGCGTCACTTCTAAGAAGTTTATGCCTAGTTCAAACTCACAAAAATTTTCTATTTTCTTCTAGAAAGTTTATACTTTCAGCTGTTCTTATGTAGGTCTAATCCATGCAGATGGTGATTGCAGCCATGAAATTAAAAGACGCTTACTCCTTGGAAGGAAAGTTATGACCAACCTAGATAGCATATTCAAAAGCAGAGACATTACTTTGCCAACTAAGGTCCGTCTGGTCAAGGCTGTGGTTTTTCCAGTGGTCATGTATGGATGTGAGAGTTGGATTGTGAAGAAAGCTGAGTGCTGAAGAATTAATGCTTTTGAACTGTGGTGTTGGAGAAGACTCTTGAGAGTCCTTTGGACTGCAAGGAGATCCAACCAGTCCATTCTAAAGGAGATCAGTCCTGGGTGTTCTTGGGAAGGACTGATGCTAAAGCTGAAACTCCAATACTTTGGCCACCTCATGCAAAGAGTTGACTCACTGGAAAAGACTCTGATGCTGGGAGAGATTGGGGGCAGGAGAAGGGGACGACAGAGGATGAGATGGCTGGATGGCATCACCGACTCAATGCACATGAGTTTGGGTGAACTCCAGAAGTTGGTGATGGACAGGGAGGCCTGGCATGCTGCGATTCATGGGGTCACAAAGAGTCGGACACGACTGAACTGAACTGAATCCATTTTGTTATGTGTGTTTAGTCACTCAGTCGTGTCTAACTCTTTACGACCCCATGAACTGCAGCACACCAGGCTCCTCTGTCAATAGGATTCTCCAGGCAAGAATACTGGAGTGGGTTGCCATGCCCTCCTCCAGAGGGACTTTCCTGACCCAGGGATCGAACCCAGGTCTCCTGCACTGCAGCGGATTCTTTACAGACTGAGCTACCGGGCAAACCCAAGTATACAGGAGTGGGTAGCCCTTCCTTTCTCCGGGGGGAACTTCCTGACCCAGGAATCCAACCAGGGTCTCCTGCATTGCAGGGGGATTCTTTACCAGATGAGCTACCAGGGAAGCCCTGGTGTGACTTGTTAGATATGGTGCCAGATATAGATCAAGGCTCCTTCTTTTAACATTCGTATGTCACACTGTTCTACCGGCATTTTTGCTATTATTATCAGTTTTTTAATGTCTTGTCTGGGACTTCCCTAGTGGTCCAATGGTTAAGGCTCTGGATCCCAATGCAAGGTATCCGGGCTTAATCCCTGATCAGGGAACTAGATCCCACCTGCCACAACTAAAAGACCCTGCATGCTGTCACAACCAAATAAATAAATTTTTTTAAAAACCCATATAACAGAAAATTTATCATCTCAACCATTTTTAAGCATATAGTTCAGTAAGCGGCACCCTTTAATGGTTCCCGTTTGCTTGTTTCTTAAATCTTGAATGAGTACTGAACTTTATCAGATTTTTTCCCACATCTATTAAGGTGATTATATTTGTTTCCTTTTTTCCCTTTTTTAGAATGGTGAATTACATTGAGTTTTCAAATATTAAGCCAGACTTGTATTTCTGGAAATAACCTCATTTAGTCATGATATATCAATAGTCTCCTTTTCATATGTTGCCAATTTTATTTGGGAAAGCATCACGGAGTATCTTTATGGACACAACACACTGAAGGCTGCTGAATTTCTGGGTGGAAGGAGAGATGCTTTAAAAATGTTTAATCAGTTCATTTACCATAACATGCAGTGTAAGCATATTACTTAAAAATAAGTAAGCAAGTGTCAGAAATAACAGCTCAGAATTAAAAGTGAATGGAAGCAGGAGTAGAAAATGAGGTTATTCTTCCACTTTTTGTACCACCTGTTAAAATTATGTGCACATTATTTTAGAAGTAAAACAATTTAAAGAAAAAGATCCTCCCCAACCAGAAACCAAACAACTCTGATTCAGCTGAGATTTTTTTTTATTGGTGCATACCATGCAAACTGGAAAGGTAAATAGAAAACTAATTTGTCCCAGCATAACTATTAATTAGTCCTTAATTTTCTTCCCATGATTTAATACTCTTGTATCACGGTATTTCTGTATTATTTGTCCTTGCTCGGATACTACACTGATTAGAAATACAGTAGCATGAGTCTGGGCTTCCGTGATGGCTCAGACAGTAAAAGAATCCGTCTGCAGTGTGAGAGACTGGGTTCGACCCCTGGGTTGGGAAGATCCCCTGGAGGAGGGCATGGCAACCCACTCCAGTATTCTTCCCTGGAGAAACCCACGGACAGGGCTACAGTCCAGGGGTCGCAGAGTCGGACACGACTGAGCGATTAAACATAGCATGAGTTAACTGTAGTGAAGCTCATTAAAAAAAAAAAAAAAAATGTGCAAAGGCACAGAGGTTTATAAAAAAGTAGGTGGCTGGTAAGCACGAGGAGGAATCTGAGAGTAGATAAATAATGCACGTTGAAACATCCACAGTAAACGGCACTCGTTTAAACGAAAAACTCCGGCCGCACAGTCCCCTGGGAAGAAACAAATATCACAATTTGAAAGCCGTAAACGAAGCAGAGACATAGAGACGCAAACCGCCGAGGCCAGGTTTGCAGGCCCTCACCTGCTCAGGCTGATTGGCCGCGGCCGCGGGGGCGGGGAGGGGGGCCGGACGTCACTTCCCGTCGCGGCCGGCCTGGTCCTCTCGCGCGATGACGGCCAGCGTGGAGCCGCGGGGGCGGCGCCCGGGGGTCGGAGTGGGCGTCGTGGTGACCAGCGGCAGGCATCCTCGCTGCGTCCTCTTGGGAAGGAGGAAAGGGTCGTTCGGAGCGGGCAGTTTCCAGCTTCCCGGGGGCCACCTGGAGTTCGGGTAAGCAGCCGCCTGACTGACCGGGAAAACGAAACGGGCGCGCAAAGGACGACGTCGCCTCCTGCGTGCATCTGTGCGTGCGTGCGCGCTGACGCTGCGTCCTTTCTCGCGCGCCTGTCTTTCTCGCCTGAGGCCGGCAGGGGGTGCTGCTCTGCGCGAGGCGGGCGCAGGAGTCGCCACGTCCGCGTGCGAGCTGCCCTCGAGGGCTCAGCTCCTCTCGAGCCCTGACGCGGCTGGTTGTTGTGAGCTGTCTGTTTCCTGCTTGCGCTTGAAAGGCCGGAAGTGCGTATTTACAGGCCTCGAATAGTGTAGTTGTCCCTTGAGGCGTTTGCACGGTTTGCTGGCGATGTAAACGCAGGCGGTATGTTATTTTCCTGCTTCCGTACGTCTCGTAGCGCACTAACCAAGCGAATGGTTGACGGAAACCCTGGGCCTCTCTGCCTCCCTCGTTAAAACGGGGGAATCGCCCGAAGTGCTCCCTATGGTCTCCTTCTCTGCTTTGACTTTCTGTGAATTGAGGTGTCAGAACGACAGAGAAAGTTTAGTTCTACACAAGGGTGAAGAAAGGCTGAGATTGACCTAGAAGGTGGGTTCACCCGGGCTCTTGGACTCTTTAATCGATAGAAATTGATAAGATGCCAGAGGAGGAATTTAGGCAGAGCTTTGTCCGGGCTCGTGCTGTAGCCGGAGGGAGGGAGCGAGAGCAAGAAACAGGTGCCCTTGCTCGCTCTCCTGGAGCGGGAGGTGGTGGTGAGCTGGTTTCTTAAATGGAGTGGGGCGTGGGCACGGATCTGCCGGTTGCGCGGAAGGGGCAGCTTAGGTGGTCTGCCTGCTCGCTTGGTTCTGTGCGCGGAAATCATGCCTGGTAACCCTGCTTCGCTCTGAAGTGAAGTCGCTCAGTCGTGTCCGACTCTTTGCGATCCCATGGGCTGTAGCCTACCAGGCTTCTCCATCCATGGGATTTTCCAGGCAATAGTACTGAGCAGCTCACAAATGGCTGTAGGTTTGTGGCCTTTTTTGTAGTTTGCCTTTAATTTCCCCAACTGTGCATGCGTTATTTTTAGTTTCTAACTTTGTCCAGGTGCGAGCACCCCAGGAAAGGGTTCCATCCTATCTCAAAGTGAGAATAAGGATGACGTCTGCTGCAGATAAACAGCATCAGAAACGTTCAAGGGGCTTCCCAGATGGCGCAGTGGTAAAGAATCCGCCTGTGATATCCAGTCCAGCATTTTTTGCAACTGGCTTGAAAATGTCTTTTTACTGTTTTGTACCAATTTAGATCAAAGGGAGGGTATATATTGCATGTGATTAGGACTTCCCAGGTGCCACTAGTGGTAAAGAACCCGCCTGCCAATGCAGGCGATATAACAGAAGCAGGTCGGGAAGATCTCATTAAGGAGGAAATGGCAACCCACTCCAGTATTCTTGCCTAGAGAATCCCATGGACAGAGGGAGCCTGGCGGGCTACAGTCCGTAGGGTCGCAGAGTCGGACACAACTGAAGCGACTTAGCAGCAGCAGCAAGCTATCACTTAATAAATAATAAAATTACTAGATTAAAAATGAAATCGCACAGGCAAGCACACCCCTTGACGGCGCTGGGTGCGGAGATCATGTGAGGTGCCCTGCTTTTGCTCCTGGCAGCCCACAAGTGGCAGTTGGGTTGTTGAATCTTGTTCATAATTTATGGCAGCTGTGCGCTGGTATAGTTATTTTTGGTCCCTCATTGTTTCTTTTTGTTCTGCCGGATACAGAGGAAAGGAGACGTAACCGGCCCCCAGGTCCCAGCCTGTCCCACCATCAACGGGATGGAGGGAGGGGGAATGTACAATTATGGCTGATGACATTGTTGTGCGGCAGAAACCAACACAACATCGTAAAAATTAAAAAAGAAAAAAGTAGTATTTGGGCGTTCCGGTCCTCTTCCTTCCAGGCGTTTGTTTCCTTTGTGGTGGGGAGAGGAGGTGCGGGCCCTTGCTTTGCGCTCTCGGCGGGTGCTTCTGATTTCTTTCTGGGTCGGAGGGGAGGGCGCAGAGCTTTCCCTGGGTCCTGCTGCTGCATGTGCCCTCTGGGTGCAGTATTCACGTGTGCGGTCTTTCTGCGGGTGTGTTTGGTGCTGGTTGGAAGTCCTCCAGTCCTACAAGGATTTCTGCACTGCTCAGTTCCCTGACACAGGTGACCAAAAACTCGTGGTGCTGGCCGCCAGCTCCTGGTGCTGGCGCCCCGCGCTGCGTTGTCTTCTGCCGGGCCCCCAGTCGTCCCACAGCGTCTGCTTGGCCCGAGAAAACATGCTGCTTTCTCCGCTGCTCGTTTTCTCTGCTCAGCCATCGTGGGCTGCTTTCGCCAGGCTCCTACCGTGCCAATGCCGAGAGTGGGGACGAGCTTCTGTGTTCACGTGCATCCCACGCAACGCACTTCAGACTTCCCCAGCTCGTTGCCTGCTGGTCCTCTGCTCTGAGGCACCGGGCAGCCCTGCATGCTTCCACAGCTCAGCCCTTTAAGTGGGGGTGGCGCACCGGTGCCTCCTTGAGAGTCCGTGGTCACCCCGTTTCCGTGAGCGTTTCTTTCTCTTGGAGCGCCTCTTGGTTGGTTTAGGGGCAGAGGTGGCCCCCCATCAGGAAGAAAGGGAACATTCCCACAGCCTGAAAATTCACAACTTTCCTCCCTCCACAAAGATCTGTCTTACGGGTAGAGTGAGGGTAGATTAGGTAATTAGAGAAATAGTCAAGGTACAAAAGATAGAGAAACAGTATTATTTTTTGCTGAATATCTCACATACTAAAGTGCTTCATAAATATAAGGAAATTTAATCTAAAAGTCAGTGAACCACACAGATTTCTTTTCATACTTGTTTTCACTTTTCATGTACTTTATCTGACTATAAAATTCCATTTGGAACCATTTCTAAAGGGAGATGCTATATATTTTTAATCTTGTTTCATGTATGAAAACTGAATAGTGAAATGTTTTAATTTATATGCAGGTTTTGGTAACTTTTAGAGTATCAGTTCTTGTCAGTATCTAGTTATTATGGATCATATGTTGAAGGTGAACTAATCACATCAGTGTATTTTAATATTTTGTGAATGCCTTTTGTTCTCAATTTTGAGGCATAAACTGAAATTCTGAACCTACTGGAAAAGACTTGACTTCTTGATACACTTGAAACAAGCCTGTGAGAAAGTAGCATTATGTTTTTACTTATCCAAGGTGGAACTTTGAACTCAGGCCTAGGTCTAGTTAACTACAAGGCCTGTGCTCTTAACTGATATATCAGACCACCTCCTGGTTGCATGCTGCTTCCAGGCAAGTGAACTAGTGCTGAATTGGCTAAATGTTCATTTTTTGTTGTTCAATATGAAGTCCTTTTGGTCTTCAGATAACTAGATACAGGATAAACAGTATCCAAGGAGGGTTGTTGGTTTATTGTTTTAAAGCATGAATCAATTACAGCTCTTTGGGGGTTACACTGGAAATTTCTAGCCATGAATTTCACGGCTAAAAAATGAATAGAATTGAATATGGTGGTGTGTTTCTGTTTTCCAGTGAAAGCTGGGAAGAATGTGCTCAAAGGGAAACTTGGGAAGAAGCAGCTCTTCACCTGAAAAATGTTCGCTTTGCCTCGGTTGTGAATTCTTTCATTGAGAAAGAGAATTACCATTATGTCACTATTTTAATGAAAGGAGAGGTGGACCTGACTCATGATTCAGAACCAAAGAATGTAGAGCCTGAAAAGAATGAAAGTAAGAGAATTACATACAATAGTGCATTTTCCACGAGAGCATACATCTGAAGGAAGATTACTTTATGTCACCATATGAAGAGAGTTAGAATGTGATTATACTTTAATTAGAGCTTAAATCTGCTGAAGTTCTGAAGACATAAGAACAGGAAAGAGAATGGGTCGAGAGCCAGACTGCTTGGTTTGCATCCTGGTTCTTCCACTTAGAGGTTTGTGACCTCCAGCCAAGTTCGTTCTTCTTACTCTGGGCCTCTTTTCTCATTTGTTATAATAGTAGCTACTTCAAATGGGTTGTTGTAAGGATGAAATGAGTTATTACCTACAGTGGGCCCGTCCTAATGAACAGTGTTAGTTGTATTGCTAGTGTTTAATTTTGTTTCAAACTGATTTTTTTAAGCAAAACATTGAATGTGCCTTCCTCAGTTTTCTTACCTGTGCAAGAGAGATAATAACTTTCTTTTATAGAAAATGATTAACTTGCAAAACACCTAATCTGTTACCTTCTGTGTTGAATTGAGTGCTCTGAAAGCTTTAATGACAGTAATTGATAAGCTTTTATTTACTGTGTACTATACTTTGTCTCTGGGGCTTCCCTGCTGGCTCAGAGGTAAAGAATCCACCTGCCAGTGCAGGAGATGGGGTCGATCTGTGGTTCAGGAAGATCCCGGGGAGGAGGAAATGGCAACCCACTCCAATATTCCTGCCTAGGTAATCCCATGGACAGAGAAGCCTGATGGGCTACAGCCCATGGGGTTGCAAAAGAGTTAGACAGGGTTTAAACAACAACACGGGATGGTGTGGGGACGGGGGCATGGATGCACCACCCTCCCAGCAGCTTGACGTGTTCAGCTCTGAAGCTTTCTGAACCCAGTTTTGTGGAGTTTTTATGAAGCATCATTATGTTATGGGATTATTATTATTGTGATTGACTAAACCATTGCCTGTTGATTAACTCAAACCTCCAGCCCCTCTCCCCGCCCCTAAGGTGGAGTGTGGGGGTCAGCGGTGGGCTGAAAGTTCCAACCCTGTGATCATGCCTCTGTCTTTCTGGTCAGCACCCACTTCCCGTCAGCATTGACTCAGCCCTGGTTGAAAGGGGCTTATTATGGAAAACAAAAAGATGCTCCTCTGATCCCTGTCACTCAGGAAATTATTAATACAAAGGTTTTAGGAATCCTGCCAGGAAACAGGGATGAAGACCAAATACATATTTCTTATTTCATGATATCACATGAAGAAAAACACAAGAAGGATCCAGAGGCCTTCAGCTGGCCTAGGGTACAAAAAATTATTCACGCCTTAAGAATGGGAAGGCAGGATTGTACCAGATTAACTAGGGAAGCTGATGACTGGCCAAGGTACAGTGGCTCGGGGGTTTTGTTTTATTTATAATACGGGCATGCAGACGCTGCCCTGTGTTCATCAGGCCCTGGATCTGAACAGCCTGCTTCAGCTTTCTAGTCACCGCATCTTTCCTCCAGCCGACAGATTATCCAGATTAGAGGGATTATCCAGATGCTTCCTTCTCTAGGAGACAGGGTAGAGGCTACTTCAGGTCTCTGGAGACTCAGTTAACTGAGCATCTTGCAACACATGGTAAGTGTGTGCCTCCCCTCTTCCTCCCCCACCTCTCCTCCCCCCACCCGCCCCCACACTGTGTGGTCACAGGTGCTGATCAGCCCTTCCAGAACTTGTTCCAGGTCCATGGATTCTTTGTCCTCTGCCTTCCCAGAGTGCAGCTACATATCTGTATTTTATAGGCAGAGAGATGCTTAATGGAAGAAACAGTAATTACACATATATACATGTAATCATAAACTAATTTAGAACATAGAATTCTTAATGATCATTGATTGTTGTTGTTAATATCATAATATTTAAACATTCACCTGTCGTGAGCATCTGTGCACACTCAGTCATGTCTCTTTGCGACCCCGTGGACTGTAGCCCACCAGGCTCCTCTGTCCATGAGATTATCCAGGCAAGAACACTGGAGTGGGTTGCCATGCCCTCCAAGGAATCTTCCTGACCCACAGCTCCTGCCACATACCCTACATCACAGGCAGATTCTTTACTGCTGAGCCACTGAAAATTATGTTTGTATAGCCAAGATAATGCATAACATCACTCTTGCGCTTCGTTTTATTAGTAGCAAATCACTTTTAAAATTAATTTTTCTTAGTACGGGTTACCTAGCCAAAATGAATATGCTTTGTTTCCTTTCAACTGAAGAAACTGCTTTAATGTCTGTCTTTTCTAGGTTGGGAGTGGGTTCCTTGGGAAGAATTTCCTCCCCTGGACCAGCTTTTCTGGGCACTACGTTGTTTAAAAGAACAAGGCTACGATCCTTTTAAAGAAGATTTGGATCATCTGGTAGGATATAAAGGAAGTCACCTGGAGGTGAACAAGGAGATTCACTGAGTTGTTTTTTTTTAATGGATTGGCCCAAAAGTTCACTTAGGCTTTTTTATTGTACAATGACTATTGTGCTTAGTTGTCTCTAACTTCATTTAAAACAATTTTGTGAGATTGTATTGTGACACCTGTCACAGCAATGTGCATTTTTTAAAAGAAAGTTATCAAAATTGGTGAATTTGGGGGTAGCCATTTTAATATTGAAGATGGAAGAAAAAAAGCAACAATTTCGGCATATTATGCTTGATTATTTCAAGAAAGGTAAAAATGCAACAGATACCAAAAAAAAGATTTGTGCAGAGTATGGAGAAGGTGCTGTGACTGAGCGGACATGTCAAAAGTGGTTTGCCAAGTTTCGTGCTGGAGATTTCTCTCTGTATGATGCTCCACGGTCAGGCAGACCAGTTGAAGTGGATAGCAATCAAATTGAGACATTAATTGAGAGCAATCAACATTATACCACACGAGAGATAGCCGACATACTCAAAATATCCAAATCGAGCGTTGAAAACCATTTGCACCAGCTTGGTTATGTTAATCGCTTTGATGTCTGGGTTCCACTTAAATTAAGCCAGAAAAACCTTCTTGATCGTATTTCCACATGTGATTCTCTACTGAAGCGTAATGAAAGTGTTCCGTTTTTAAAACAAATTGTGACAGGCAATGAGAAATGGATACTGTTCAATAATGTGGAACGGAAGAGATCATGGGACAAGCGAAATGAACCACTGCCAGCCACGCCAAAGGCCGGTCTTCATCCAAAGAGGGTGATGTTGTGTATATGGTGGGATTGGATGGGAGTCCTTTATTATGAGCTCCTTCCAGAAAACCAATCAATCAATTCCAAGAAGTACTGCTCCCAGTTAGACCAACTGAAAGCAGCACTCAATGAAAAGCGTCCAGAATCAGTCGACAGAAAATGCATAATCTTTCATCAGGATAACGCAAGACCACATGTTTCTTTGATGACCAGACAAAAATTGTTACAGCTTGGCTGGGAAGTTCTGATTCCTCCACCATATTCCCCAGACATTGCACCTTCAGATTACCATTTATTTCGGTCTTTACAAAATTCTCTCAATGGAAAAAATTTCAGTTCCCTGGAAGACTGCAAAAGGCACCTGGAACAGTTCTTTGCTCAGAAAGATAAAAAGTTTTGGGAAGATGGAATTATGAAGTTGCCTGAAAAATGGCAGAAGGTAGTGGAACAAAATGGTGAATATGTTGTTCAGTTCAGTTCTTGGTGAAAGTGAAAAATGTGTTTTTTATTTTTGCTTAAAAATCAAAAGAACTTTTGGGCCAACCCAATACATAAAAGGCAGAATAAGGTCCTGTTAAAGAACAAAAAATATCTACATTGCAGAACAACTCCATTTTACTTGAAAAGTCCCACATGATGGACAGTTTATTTGTAGTCTCTTAATATACCCAACACCTTTTCATTCACTACTTGTGAAAAATTTTCAGACTGTGTCATGAATTGTTTCAGAAAATGTGATAATTGGTGATGTTATAAATGGTAATTCCACTTTCTGTATTTCTCTGGTATTAATGTGTGTGGAGGAGAGTGCAGTAGAATTTGTCTTAGTGTTTCAGTTCTAGTAGAGATCCTAATTCAAGTGCTAACACAGAATTTATCTCATTTGTTGGTTTTCCTTTTCTGTTTGTTGTTGTTGATACATTTTGACAGTTCCTACAACTAGAGCAGACAGGACAGGTCATTAGGGTGTACTTCTGATTGGGAATGTAAACCCAGGGAAGCAAGTTAAACCATCCAAGATCTGTATCCCATTGTTAACAGGCCTTACCATTTTGGATCTCAGTTGATCTCTCTCAAGATTCGATCCCCTTGTATGTGAATTGTGACTAGACTAGGGCAGCGGTTCTCAGGATGGTCGGGAGAAGTCCTCAAGGCCCTTTCAAGGGTCCTCGGGGTCAGAGTCGCTTATGTCACACCCTCATTCTTTGCTGAGTGTACAGAGGAGTTTTCCAGAAACTGCGTGTTATAGGTTACTCTAGTAGAGTGAATGCAAAGCAGATAAGAAAATCTGGCTCTCTGCTAGTAAGCTAGATGTGGAAGAAATTGACAAAAATGTAAAACAATGCCATGCTTCTCACTTTTTTTTTTTTAAGAAAAACATCTATATTTTTTATAAAAATTATGTTAACATAAGTTTTGTGTTATGGGTTTTTGTTATTTGTAAATAAATAAAAGAATTCTTAAAATTTATCAGTTTTAATTCCTAGTATGATACTAGATAACATCCTACAAAAACTCTTTGGGGCCTCAGTTTGTTGTTGTTTTTTTTAATGAAGTATAGTTGTTTACAATGTAGTGTTAGTTTCAGGTATATACCAAAGTGATTTAGATATGTATCAATGCGCACACATTTTCAGATTCTTTTCCATTACAGATTGTTTTAAGATATAGTTCCATGTATTATACAGTATGTCCTTATTGTTTATCTGTTTTATACACATACAGTGTGTATTTGTTAATCCCAAACTCCTAATTTGTCCCTCCCCATCTCCTTTCCCTTCTGGTAATCATGCCTTTTCCCTGCATCTGTGAGTCTGTCTGCTTTGTAAATAAGTTCCTTTGTGCCATTTGTTGAGAGTCCACGCATTAGTGGTACCATGATGTTTGTCTTTCTCTGACTGTGGCCCCCATGTTGCTGCAGGCGGCATTAGTTCATTGTTTTTGTGGCTGAGTGACACCCCATTGTATGTGTGAGCCACCTCTTTATCCATTCATCTGTTCATGGATGCTTAGGTCGTTCTCATGTCTCAGCTATTGTAAATAGTGCTGCTGTGAACATTGGGGTGTGTGAATTTTTTCAAATTGCTTTTCATCTTTTCTGAGTATCTGCCCAGAAGGGGGATTTCTGGATCATATGGCATCTTTTTTAGTTTTTCCTAAGGAACCTCCTTACTGGCCTCTTCAGTGGTTGCACAGTGTACATTCCCACCAACAGTGTAGTAGGGTTCCGCTGCCTTCCCCACCCTCCTCAGCATTTATCATTTGTAGACTTTTTGATGATGACCGTTCGGACTGGTACGAAGTAGTACCTCATCGTAGTTTTGATTTGTGATATTGAGCATCTTTTCTTATGGCTCTTGGCCACCTGTATGTCTTTGGAGAAATGATATTTAGGTCTTCTCACTTTTATGATTTTTTTTTTTTAATGTTGAGCTGCATGTCAGTTGCATAATTTGCAGATATTCTCTCCCATTCTGTAGGTTGTCATTTTGTGTTTACGGTTTCCCTTACTGTGCAAAAGCTTACAAGTTTGACTAAGTCCCATTTGTTTATTTTTGCTTTTATTTCTTTGGCCTTGATTGGGAAACTGACCTAAGAAAACATTGGTACAATTTTATGTCAGAGTTTTGCCTGTGTTCTTTTCTAGAAGTTTTATAATGTCACGTCTTATTGAAGTCTTTAAGCCATTTAGAGTTTATTTTTGTGTTTAGTAAAAGGGAGTGTTCTAACTTCATTGATTTTCATGCAACTTTCAAACTTTTCCAGCACCACTTGCTGAAGGACTGTCTTCTCTGCGTTTTTAATCTCCTTTGTCAAAGATTAACTGGTGTGGGTTTATTTCTGGGCTCTCTCTTCCATTCCATTGATCCAGATGTGTGTTTTTGTTATTAGTATCAGCTTTTAGTATTAGTATTAGCTGTTTTGATACTCTAGTGTTGTCAGAAGTCTGGGAGGGTTATACCTCCAGCTTTGCTCTTTTTCCTTAGAATTGCTTTGGCAATTCTGGGTTTTCTGTGGCTCCATATACATTTCAGGATCATTTTTTTCTGATTCTGTGAAAAATATTTGGGCAATTTGATAGACATTGCATTAAATATGTAGATTTGCTTTGGGTAATATGGCCACATTAATAATATTCTTCCAGTCTGGGAGCGTGGGATAGCTTTACATTTTTTTTAAACTTCAGTTTCCTTTATCAATGTTTTATAGTTGTCAGCATATAAGTCTTTCTCCTCCTTGCTCAGGTTTATTCCTAAGTTCTTTTTTTTTTTTTAATGTGATTTTAAAAGGGATTATTTTTCACTTTCTCTTTCTGATACTGTTTTTAGTGTAAAGAAATACAACAGATTTATGTAATTAATCTTGTCATTAACCTTGCTAAATTCATTTATCAGTTCTAATATTTTTTGTTTAATGACAACCCACTGCAGTATTCTTGCCTGGGAAACCCCATGGACAGAGCCTGGCAGGCTGCAGCCATGGGGTCGCAAAGAGTTGGTCATGCCTGAGCACGCACATATGCACCTTACTAACTTTATCAGTTTGAGTGATTTTTTTTTTTGAATCTTTAGGTCCTCAGTAATTTTTAAGAGTGTAATAAGATTCAAAACCAAAGTTTGAGAACTGCTGAATTAGACCATAAACTCATCTTTTTTCATCATGAACCCATTTCTATAAAATCCCTTGCTTCTCCTAGAGCTGGTTATATTTGAATTTTGCCCTTTCAGAAGACTCAAGTACTGTTGTAATACATGCTACAAAAGAATCTTTCTCCAATGAATGAAGATCATTTTTAAAGTTGTTTTAATTGCTTCCTTTTTCTAAATTATATGTGCACATATCAAGTTTACCATTTACAAATCTCACTTTCTGTTTTGACAAACTTGTTTTAGAGTGAGCTCAAGAAAAATTAATGTTCCTTGAACTAATGAATCTCACAGTTTTTCCTACTCCTATTTGATTATTCACACCCTTCTTTTGCCTGCTCATTAGTTTTACTCCCTTCAACTGACTTAACCCCTTTCTGTCCCTGAAAGTGGAGTGAAAGTGTTAGTTGCTCAGTCGTGTCTGACTCTTTGCCACTCCATGGACTGCAGCCCACCAGACTCCTCTGTCCATGAATTCTCCAGGCAGGAATACTGGAGTGGGTTGCCATGCCCTTCTTCAGGGGACCTTCCCAATCCAGGGATCAAACTTGGGTCTCCCACATTGCAGGCAGATTCTTTACTGTCTGAGCCACCAAGGAAGCCTCCTCCTTGAATGGCAGATATGGGAGGCTTGATAAGAACCCAGGCAAGCCTTGTGGATGAAACTCCTCAATAACTTAATCCCAAGTATAGTTGATTGGGAATTCATTGAGATATATCTTTATGCTAGCTACTAGTACTTATATAAACAGGTGTTTTATAGTTTCAGAAACTTAAAACTACAAGTTTCTTCCGTTATCTTTTAAAAATTTTTAGTAGACTTAAAAAAATTTTTAATTTTTAAATTAATTAGGAGCTTGTGAGGTTTTCCATTTGTTTTAAATTCACCAAACTAGACATGAGGGTTTACTTCAATGGAAAGAGAAAAACCAATCTGGGCTATTTATAGCGAAAAGTAAAAAGGTAGAGGGGGATTGTACTTTCTCAGCATCTGACGTGTGCAGTGGCATCCAGCAGTCACTCTAAATAATTTCTCTAAAAGAGCGAATGGCCAGAATAGAGCTCTTGAGTAAGCAGTTAATTCTCAAATGGTTGAGAATTGCTTTTCATAGAAAAAACTAATAACTGACTACTAGCGCTAGTCTCCTAAAATGAAATGTCTATACCTCACTCTGCCAGGATGCTGGCAAGTCTGAAACAGCTCTTCATGTGTTTGTTAAATCAAGCCCCAAGGTGTCCTCTATCCCAGGCAAGTCCTCCTACACTGATCCTTGAAACGTCTGAGGGACATAAACAAGAGCTGTTTCTGTAAGTGTAGAGAGAGGAGCTAAAGTCTGAAATAGAGATGCCCTGAAGGTTAAAGACCTGTACAAAGCCAAAACCAGTGGAAATCCAATCATCAGTTTAACAGGAATAATGAGGACAAGTTCCTGTGTTGAGGAAATTGCTAAATAACGTGTGTATATGAAATGTGCCTAAAATGAAGGTTTAATATGCATAATTTATAAGATGCCTCTTCAGTTCTTGCTGGGGGTTTATTCTATAATAGTATTTAAGTCCTGCTAACTTTCTAGAATATTTTTTAAAAATCCAAGTTCTGAGGTAATTTTAGACCTAAGGGTTTTGGGTGAGAGGTTGTAGAGCTGCACAGATAAACACCAAATGAGCATGTGCACAGCAGTTTGATTTGAGGTACACATGGAACTCCCTTTTATTTTCCAATCCACTGGTCCACCAACACTCAGAATCTAGGTATTCCTTGAGTCCTATTTTTCCATTTTGGTTTATTTTTTTGTTGTGTTGTTTGTGTTGGTTTATAAGTGAAAGCCCCTCAAGGGAAAAGGTGCAAGATTCTTGGGTTGTGAATGGCAGTGACTGGCAAGGAGCTTAAGGGCTTTAGGGCCCCAGTACTTAGATTTGGATGTGAAGGCTTCACACAGATGCTGTTTCAGCAGGTTAAGAAGCAGATCCTCAATCTGCCTTCTAACAGCACCCAAGTGATTTTCATACGCTTGGCTTGTGGCCACACTGAGAAATACCACTTTGGAGATAAAGTGTAACTAGTTATGTTTGTTGTCCTCCGCACAAATCTAGCATTGGTAATATGGGCTGATTGGTTTTTTTTTTTTTTTTTTACAAAATGTATATAGTGTGCCTTTTTTTTTAAGAGAAGAGTCTACACCAGGAAAAAGAGTAAACGATGCAGTACTGTCTAAAACTGACAGATCAAAATGTAGCTGTGTAAGCGTGTTATTTAAACAAGAAGGTTAACCACCAGAAAAAAATTATTTGTTTCTTCTAAGAAGGGCAGTCTGTGCCTTTGAGAAACCTAAACCAAATTTGGGATTCCTAGTTCAGGTGTATATGCACTGCATCATATTTGCTCATCTTTCAGATTCTAAAGTATGGACAAAACGCAACTGGATTTACAGACCTATCTTACCTACACTGGAAGTACATTTAAAAATTTTTAAAAACATACAAGAATACAAACAAGTTTATTTACAAAAAATACAATAATTATACAGTATAAACTGAGATGATTTCTCCTCTTCCTGTGACAGAAAGTAACAGCCTTTACTTTCAAATGAAGGTTTCTGGTATACAGTGCACACTGAGTGACGTGCTGCTCTTGTTTATGCTTTTCTAAATAATCCCAGGAGGCCAATTAGTGATATGCACATGGGTCATTCCCCTCAAATCTTATTTCCAGTACTATGCACAAGTCCAACACAACTGGAACAGAACAAGGTAAGACAGCATTTAACTGAAAAAGCTGTACCCCAACAGTAAAGTGTGATTTTTCTTAAAGTATTAACCTAGTGGTTTAGAACTGAAACCATACTTTTGGGCTTTAAAAAGAAAGTCCACTATGATTTTTAATGGCAGAACAATTCCACTACAGCCAACATCACCTGGCTAGCTTTCCACGTTTGCCATTTAAGAAACAGATTTCTATAGTATTCAATTCTGTATGCTTTTTGTCTTACGGCCTCTAATCAGAGTCACTGCTGCTGCTCGAGGAGTCCGTTGACATAACCTCTACATCGTCCTCGTTTTCTTTGTTGTGCCCTGGAGGTTCCAGCAGGAAGTCGTGACTGTGGTTGGGTGGGAGCATGCTCATCGCCATGTCACTTGCCTGCCATGGGTACTGTGGAGCAAGGACATCTGGAGAGAGACGCACACGGGAGGACAGTGCAACTAGCAATTCATTCACTCCTTACTCTTTCCTTCACGCAGACACTTCTAAAAGTTTTTTAAAGGTTAAAAATCAAAATATACATTTGGCCAAATTAATGATCAAACTTATCGAGGAAAAATGTGATGTTTTAGTAACTAGAATCTATGATTTATTTTTTAAAATCATACTTTCCTACAGTCACTATTCAAGACGGTCACAATTTCAAATCAAATGCCTCGTCTATATATGTTATAGGTCATGTATAGTACTTTCTATACACACACTATGAATAGCTCATGTGTACTACACTAGGTATTCCAGTTTAAGCTGCTTCTAAGCCTGCACTCTTCTCCCTGGACCCTAAACACGGTTCTCTGCCAGCAGCGACAGTGCTCAGCTCTGCCCGTAGAGGGCGCCGCAGGGGCTCCACAGGTGGCGTAGTCACCAAGTTGTGTCTCCAACTCTTGCGACCCCATGACTGTAGGCCACCAGGCGCCTCTGTCCGTGGGATTCTCCAGGCAAGAATATTGGAGTGGGTTGCCAATTTTCTTCTCCAGGGGATCTTCCCAACCCAGGAATCGAACCCAGGTCTGCACTGCAGGCAGACGCTACTGACTAAGCTATGAGGGACACCCATGAGAGGAAAAGGCTTCTTCCCCTACTGGGGCCTGCATTCCCTCCTGTGGTGCCTGGCTGGTGTGCAGGATGTCAGTGGCATCCCAGTTGGATGGGATGGTGTACTTTCAGCCTTCTGCCGGGACTGTACTGACATGATATGGTACAATCACAGTGAGAAAAATGAGGTGATACTAAGGAAAACTAATGCACAGTGAACTCCCAGTTTGTCTTAGCTAACAATGTTCACAAAAGCATTTTTAGTAACACAGGGACAGCCTGACAACGAAACGTTAAACATTAAAAAAGCATTATCTAGAGTACATTTTTAGCAATGTAAAAAATACAGGGTGGGCTTCCCAGTGGCTAGGACTGCCTGCCAATGCCAGTAATGAGGGTTCAATCCCCAGTCCAGGAACTGGGACTACACATGTTGCAGGGCAGCTGGGCCCGTGTGGCACAACTACTGAGGCTGCTCTGCAACGAGAGAAGCCACCTCAATGGGAAGTCGGCCTGCCGTAACTAAAGACAGCCCATGAACCACAACGAAGACCCAGTGGAGCTGAATAAATGAATGAATAAATTTGAAATAGGTATTTTTAAAAATACACGGAAAATCATGAGATGTGTAAAATATTAAGTGACTGCCCAAAAAGAGTAATTTTTTTCCTATCTTATGCCTTTTAGAAAACTTTTTTAAAAAGTTCTACCAGATGAAAACAAGTAGACTTCTATGTGAAACCTGAGGTGGGCTGAAGAGTTCAGAATGAGCTCTCATAAAAAACATACTCTATTTAGATACTAAAAAGTCCATTAGAAGCTTTGTTATTCACTTAATTTGGGGGGTTTTAACAAGTATGTTCACGTGGTATCCTTTAAACTGAATACATCTTACTCTATTTATAAAGTATGGTTCATTAAAAAAAAAAAAACTAAGTCTGGAGCTTAAGTTAATGAGAGGCCTGAGGAAAATGGCACAATATCACTTCATTCCAATTTCATGGGGCATCCCTTCTGGCTCAGCTGGTAAAGAATCCACCTGCAATGCAGGAGACCCAGGTTCAATCCATGGGTCGGGAAGATCCCCTGGAGAAGGGCATGGCAACTCACTCTGGCCTGGAGAATTCATGGACTCTAGTCCGTGGGGTCGCAAAGAGTTGGACACGCCTGAGTGACTTTCACATCACATAGATTCTAATTTCATAGCCTCCATCTAGACGGGTCTTAAATGAGAAGAAGCAGAGCGCAGGACAAACTGGTAAAGTTAACTCTAGCAACTAAAATAAGATGGGTCCAGACCCTCAAACCTGTTCCAACAGCCAGACCTTTGTCTTCATCATCATCTCTGAAAAAAAGCCTTTATCTGGAAGTACTATTCTGATTAACACATACCGGGCAGTCTGCCGGCTGCAAGTGCGTCCCCCGGGAGATGACCATTTACTCCATTAGTGGAAGGATTGTTCATCTGACCCAGTAACCCACTTCTCATCTCCAAATCAGTTGGGTATGGTCTCCGTGGGTCCCCTAAAAAATACAGCCTGCTTTTAATTCAATCACATATGGAAATATGCTTAAATACCTTATTTGAAATATTGATTTTCCTTGGTTCACTTTGAAAAACTCAAGCCACATTTTAAATTTTAGAATATTAAAGCCATCAATTGCTATTAAGAACATGTTAAAATTTTAATTACATGTATTTTTATACCTTCTTTAGATCTTCACAATAACACTATATGGAAATTGTCATTTCAGCAACCATTTCAAATGACAAAATTATAATCCTGATTCCTCTAAATTAAAACCTTTTCCTAATCAACCTCTTTAATCATGTCATTTAAAGACTAATTCCTGGGGACTTCCCTGGTAGTGCACTGATTAAGACTCTGAGCTTTCACTGCAGGGCCCTCAGGTTCGATCCCTGGTCAGGGAAGTAAGAGGCCACATGCCACACAGGGCGGCAAAAAAGACTAATTCCTGTAACTTTCAGGTGGAGAATCAGAAGCCAATGATGTTTGTTTCCAAACATGAAAGCACACTCTTTAGTTCTGGGTTGATGAAAAGTTGGCCAGATTTGAACCAATACTGGGGTATTTTCTCACCAACTCTAAATTATTTACCCTCCAAAACTGCAGCTACCCTTAATGTTTCAAGGTATGGCAAAATACCGCTGTTAGGAGTGACCAAAAATAACTACTTCCCATCCTCCCAAAAGGCTGGAGCTCTACCTGAGGTCTCTGGCTTATAAGTGTTTTATCTGTCAATACATGTTTCAGTTTCTCTCTCTACTGTTCCTGAGTTACTCCAGCTTTCTGCAGCCCTGTGCACCTGCTGCCTGGTGTTCAGTGCTTCATCTTTATACCCTGTCTGTTTCTCAGGCTGGAGCCCTTGTGGAAATCCCTTGAAAAAGTTGGCTCCTGGCCAGCCAGGGTTTTCCAGGTATATAAATAATACAGCTTTAGAATCATCACATATTACCTTGTATTTTAAAATATATACATACTATATTTAAATCTTCTTTCCTATTTTTATGTATAGTTACCTAAGAATTTCAAAACCACATATATCTAGTAAAAAGGGAATCACTTTTACCTGGGACCCAGGTCAGTGGGGCACACACAGCATTACTTGCACTAATCCTATGTGCATACTTAATTATTTCTTCAGAGGAAATAGCACCTAAGAGAGTGGAGAGGAGAGTTTAACATTTCAGTCTACTAACATGCAAGTTTATCAGTGCGCATGTCACAGTTACACTCCATACTTCTATTCATTTGGTTACAAAAGTGCACATAAGTAGTCATCTGTATTCCATGACCTGGTTTTACGCATTATTATTATCACATATGTATTACACATAGAAGAATCTGGAAGCACACACATCAAACATTAACAGTAGTTAATCTAAAATAGGAAAAGAGGGAATTTAGATGTAAATCGTACCTATATATCATGAAAAGCAAACCACCAAGGTTTTCATTGCAATTCTGACTTTTAGTATCCAAACTAAAAGATCCAAAATGGAAGCCTCTTAAAGAGAAAAGCAGGACAGGACAAGAAGGCAGACTGAGCATCTCCCAGCACCACTAAACGGGCGCACACCCCAAGGGCTTACTCAGCTCTGACCTCATGGTGCTCTAGCCCTACTCGAGTTGCCCACTGCATGCCCTCTCACCCTCCATCCCGTCTTTCAAGGTCCACCTCAAATCACATTGCTTCCAGCCCATATTCTGGTCTCCCAACAATGTAAAAACCCCATGGTCTTTATTACACATTTAAGTAATAGCCATAACTTCTTCATCTCATTTTGTAACCTGCAAAAGGACGTGACACCTCCCTAACAATGCCCGGCACAGGGCTGTAACATGGCAGACATTTCACAATGAAAATTCACTGGAAACTTTTTAACAGCATGACGTGATTACCATTAATACTCTCATCAGTTTCTTGAAACCAAAACTTGAATCTTTCAGAAAGTCATTTAATGTTCCCACATTACTAACCTTTCCTTGCTTTTTCTATTGACTTGAGTTTTTCTTTTGCTTGGTAAACAGCTGTTGCCTAATTTAAACAACATTTTAAAAAGAAATACAGGTTATTCAGAACTATACCAAGTCCAGTTTTTGGCCTAATTCACAAAACCATTTATCCCATAGAAACAATATATAAAACCTGGAAATCCCCACAATTTATTTGTAATATTCTGAAATACCACTTGGGTATCATTTACATCAGCTATAATCAATGAGAAAAAAACCATTATTTATGCATTTATGAATTAGCCTCCATTCACAAATTAGTTGTTGGAAACAAAACATAAATTGGATTGTTCGCTACCATTTTTGCTTTATGTCTTCTATCATAAGAATGTAGAAAACAGACCAGGTACTACTCCCAAAACAATCCTTACATCTGGTTCAAGGATAAAATACCACGACTATTTTTTTTCTACTTTACAAAATAAGTTTGTGGATTGAGAATGTCATTCATTTATACATTATCAATGCATAATGACTATTACAATGAACTCCTCCACGTACCCACCCTGGGCAAAGACAAACAGGGTAGAATGAAACTGACCCTAGCATATGCATCCTCAGCGATAACACAGTGGGTAAAAGTAGGCAGGCAGAGAGATCTAGGTTTAAGTTCCATCTCTCTATTTTTACCCTCTTGGGCAAGATAGGTATTCATTTAAAGTCATGGTTTCATCTGTAAAAACAGAAAAATGGTACTGACCTCATAAAATTGTTAAGATTAAGCTAATACACTAGTGTACCAGGGTGCACTGGTAAGACTGTTAGTTGCCATTATCTAACTCATAAGATTTATTCTTTTTCTAGCCCTCATGTTCACTGTCTTTAGAGAAGAGCCTGCAAAGTCTGGTCCAAATGAGAATCAAATTCAGCTCTTCCTGCAATACCACCACGTAACAATTATGTTGGTCAGCATTGAGAGAAATAATTGAACAAACAAATTGTCTCTTTGAAATAGTAGAACAAGAAAAACTAAGAGTCCTTCACATATCCAAATCCCACCTCATTTAAGATGGAAGATGACATAAATTAATGTAAATTTTAATCAGTTTATAAAAGTGGTATATATTTTTACTGATTGCAAAATTTCTAAAACTGAAGATTTAGACTATTAATAAATGAAACATATTGAGGACAGGATAAAAATAAAATGTCATACTTCTGTGAATTCAATCTTGTGAAATCTTTAAATAATGAAAATATGGTTCTAGAAATGCAGAGTATCTGAAAACAATACTTAAAAAGTGAATGACATGGTGTTTCATCTAATGAAAGTGACAAGTCTGGTTAGATTTTAGACCTGGAAATTCAAGTTTTCTGCCACTTCAAAATTCTGAAAATAGGTTTATTTTTTGTAAATAGAGTAAATAATAGCCCTTTTTACATTAAGAACCAGCCTCTATCAGCTTACCAGTATCTGTTCTGCTTCCTTTAGCTGTTTTTGTAGTTGCTGAATATCACTGTCTCTCTTTTCTACTTCTTTTTCTAAAACTTGCATTTCATGATGGATTTTTCCCTGATTAAGTGCCAATTTCATTAGTTCCTGAAATTCCCCATCTCTGTGAATTAACAACTCCAGGACCTGTGAGGTAATAGTTGGTTAAAACAGACAACAGAATACTGAAGAACTACATTTCCAATGAAACAAAGAAGCCACACGTGAACTGGCTAGTCCTCAAAATTTTAACACCTTCTAAGTATTATTTTCTAATCATTATTAGAAATAAAAATAACCTATCTATGATTATTTTAGAAAAGAGATTAATCAAGATTTTCTACTTTTTCTAATTATATGCTATTCTTTCATACAAAAGAAATCTTTCAGAACTAGCAATATGCCAAAATGAGCAGGCTTATTCATTTCTCAGGGAAGGCAAAATTTATTTGAGATGATTTTAGCTGATAGCCCTGGCAATCCACTCCAGTATTCTTGCCTGGAAAATCCCATGGACAGAGGAGCCTGGCAGGTTGTCCATGGCGCTGCAAGAGTAAGACACGACTGAGCAACTAAGCATGTATGTATGTATGTTAGTTAACACCGGGAACTGAACAGACATTTCTCCAAAGATACACAAATGAACAAAACCACAAGAAAAGGCATCCAATATCACTAATCATCAAGGAAATGCAAATCAAAATCACAACTGGGTATTACCTTGCAGGTATTACCAGCTAGGTGCTATCATCAGAAAGACAAAAGATAATAAGTGTTGGCAAGAATGTGGAGAAAGAGGAACCCTTAGTACACTGTTGGCAGGGATCTAAATTAGTGCAGCTGCTGCGGAAAACATTCCACGAAGTGTGGAGGATACTTAAAAAGTAAAAAAAACACACACCACCATATGATCCAGCAGCTCTATCTCTGGGTATTTATCCAAAAGAAATGAAATCACTACTTGCAAAGAGATGTCCACACTCGCAGGTTCACTGCAGCATGATTCACAACAGCCAATGCATGGAGGTCATCCAAGTGTCCACGATGGATGGACGGAAAAAGAAAGTGTGAGGTCGACCTATACACATGTACACGCACACAAAGGAGCATCATTCATCCGCAAAAAGGAAACCTTGGCATCTGTGGTAACACGGATGGACCTCACAGACCATCACATTAAAGGAAGCAAAGTCAGACAGAAAGACATGGTATCGTCTCAGTTACCCGAGGAATGCTAAAAAAGCCAAACACACAGGAAAAGAGCTCAGGTTGGTGGCTGCCAGAGGCCAGAGGGAAGGGAGTAAAATGGGTGAAGGTGGTCAAAAGGTACAAACTTCCAGCTATCGGACAAGTAAATTCTGGACATGTGACATACAGCATGGTGACTGTAATTAAGAATACAGCACTGGAGATCTGAAAGTTGCAAAGAGTACACCTCAGCAACATAAAGTTCTTAAAAAATGTGCAGAATGCAACAGACATTTTTCCAAACACACACAAACTGCCAACAGGTACATGAAAAGGTGCCACCTCTGCCTTCCTTGCAATTTTCTTAAAGTCTTCTCATAAAAAAGACTTCCTTGGAAAGCCAGTGATTAAGACTCTGTACTTCCACTGCAGAAGGTGCAGGCTGGATCCCTGGTCAGGGAACTTAAGATCTCGCATGGTAACTAAACTTGTAGTCACTTTGCCCTTTGCACATATATCAAATCATCATGATATACATATTAAGCTAATCCAGTGTAATGTATTGAATATATTATTTATTTGTATCCAATATTTATTAACATATTAAATATAATGTATAATTAAATATAAATAAAATACTAAATATATTAAATAATGTATTAAATATAATTGTGTGTCAACTATATCTCAATTACCTCTCACCTAAATGGTGCAAAAAAATCCACTTAAAAACTGCAAATAATTTAATAGTCTGATCTTCCTGTTCTCACAAAGTAAACATAAACAGGAAACTGAAGAAACTGAGGTTGTTTTTAATTCAAAAAGAAACCACTTACCTGGTTTTCCTCTCCAGACTGTAGCAACTTTTGGTTTCTTGAAATTGCCAGCATTTCTATAAGTTCTCTATAAAACAAAAACAAAGTCTGCAAAGTAAACACAACAGAGGCTCTCTTATCTGACTTCCACCCAAGTGATGTGCTGGACTGATGGTCCTCACAGCAAGCTGACTCAGAGCTACTGCCCCACAGGCCCTCTGACTGGACTTCAGCTCTCACCAGCACAGTGCATTCTCACCAAGACTCAGCTGTGTTCATTACCAGTCCCATTTATTCAAGTTTACTATTACTATAATTATATAAATCAATATGGAATATATAAACACAAATGACTATGAATAGGAAGAACTGTTTCTATAAAAACCTAAGCTTGGAAATACTCAACAGAGGTGTTACAAAGGAAATCTATCGAACCAAGAGAAGTCAAGTCATAAAAACTCAGCAAGAGCCTACCCTAAGACTGCCTGATGAGTGGCCAAGGGCTCATTTCACTTTAAAGAAACTGAAGGAGAAAACGCAGATGATGAATTATGGGTGGTTTATGCAAGAGAAACTCCTACTCCATCAGTTCAGTTCAGTTCAGTCGCTCAGTCGTGTCCGACTCTTTGCGACCCCATAAATTGCAGCACACCAGGCCTCCCTGTCCATCACCAACTCCCGGAATTCACTCAAACTCCCGTCCATCGAGTTGGTGATGCCATCCAGCCATCTCATCCTCGGTCGTCCCCTTCTCCTCCTGCCCCCAATCCCTTCCAGCATCAGAGTCTTTTCCAATGAGTCAACTCTTCGCATGAGGTGGCCAAAGTACTGGAGTTTCAGCTTTAGCATCATTTCCTCCAAAGAAATCCCAGGGCTGATCTTCAGAATGGACTGGTTGGATCTCCTTGCAGTCCAAGGGACTCTCAAGAGTCTTCTCCAACACCACAGTTCAAAAGCATCAATTCTTCAGCGCTCAGCCTTCTTCACAGTCCAACTCTCACATCCATACATGACCATTGGGAAAACCATAGCCTTGACTAGACAGACCTTTGTTGGCAAAGTAATGTCTCTGCTTTTCAATATGCTATCTAGGTTGGTCATAACTTTTCTTCCAAAGAGTAAGTGTCTTTTAATTTCATGGCTGCAATCACCATCCACAGTGATTTTGGAGCCTCCCCAAAATAAAGTCTGACACTGTTTCCACTGTTTCTACATCTATTTCCCATGAAGTGATGGGACCAGATGTCATGTTCTTAGTTTTCTGAATGTTGAGCTTTAAGCCAACTTTTTCACTCTCCTCTTTCACTTTCATCAAGAGGCTTTTTAGTTCCTCTTCACCATCTGCCATAAGGGTGGTGTCATCTGCATATCTGAGGTTATTGATATTTCTCCCGGCAATCTTGAGTCCAGCTTGTGCTTCTTCTAGCCCAGCGTTTCTCCTGATGTACTCTGCATATAAGTTAAATAAGTAGGGTCTACAATTCCAGCCCATCTGTGGTTTAGGTAAGTAGCTATTTTAGGAAGATAGCCACGCCTCTTCATTTATATATTGCCAAAAGCTGCTTTCTCATGACAAAGGCAGAACAGAGTAGTTGTGACGGAGAACTTGTGGCCTGCACATTTTTTAATTAACCAAACAGGTATCAACTAAGAGGGAGTTTTACACATAATAAATCATACATTTCTAAAATGCTTCTCTGTTAAATATGTTAACTTTCCTATATGAAAAATAGTAGAATGATTGGGAGGAAATGTGCAGCAGGCATTTTCTATCTGTACATTAATTTCAAAACCGATGACAGATGGGACAATTCAGAACCTATCCAGGAAAGGACAGCTTCACAATTAGCCACCTGACACTACTGGTCAATCCAGGGTTGCACCTATTTATCTTCATCTTCCATTTTACCTTCATATTCCCACCATCCACCTTCCTCTCACTAGTCTCAGGCTATTTTAGTGGATGGTACCAACTGGACTCAGTATTCCCCACTACTACCTCCCTCCCATACACCATTACATATGAATTAATTAAAGCTAATTAATGAAAAAAGTGGTTAAGGGGGTGAAAAGTCTTCATACATTCAAATATTTCTTGAGTGCCTATTATGGGTCAGGCACTTTCTAGATGATTTGAGTTATAAAAGTGAATTAAATTCTAATACAGAAGTCAAGAAAATATATAAGTAAAACCAGAGTTGACAAGGATTAGGAAGAAAATTAAGTGGAGTGTTATACCAGAAAGTGTCAGGGAGGTAGTCTGGCTCCTTACACTGTGTGGTCAGGGGAGGTTTCTCTACAGGGTTATCTTTGGAGTAAAGCATGAACTAAGCAAGAGAAGCCAGCCAGCAGATGTGGGAGGAAAGAATGCTTGTCAAAGACACAGCCAGTTCATCAGCACAAAGCCAGGCTTGAGGAAGCGCACAGGAGGTGCCAGGGAGGGCACAGAGCAAGGATGCGAGGGCTGCACCGTGTGGGGCAGGAGTCCCCAGCCCGGGGAGAACTCCGAGGTCACTACAAAACAGAAAGTAAAATGCACAGTACGCGTAGTGCCCTCAAGTTACCCTGAAACCATACCCCCCTCCTTCCCCACCCTGTCCCTGGAAAAACTCTTCCACGAAACTGGCCCCTGGTGCCGCAAAGGCTGGCGCCTGCTAGTGCAGGGCCTTGTAGGTCAGGTTAAAGGTTCAGTCTTTCGCTCTAAGTGCAAAGAGAAGTTACTAAATTGTTTTAAACAGGAAAAGGACACGACCTGATTCATGTTTTTAGACAATTACTGAGCCATCTGGAGACAAGACTGTAAGCGAGCTAGAGTGCAAATCAGGTTAGGTGGTCTTTGTAGGAACTCAGGCAACAGAATGACACTGGCTTTGACTAGGTCCTAGGCATGAGGATTTAGTCACGGAAATGGGGAAACCTGGACAGATTTAGGGTATATTTTGGAGGCAGAGCTGACAGGACTTGCTAAGATGACCAACTGTTTTAGCCCATTTATGTACCCCATTAATGAGATGAAGAGAGTTGAGAACTCCTGGCCTAAATGCAAGCTGGCCTCTGGGGGCCAGGCTGGGGGTGGCTGCAGGGAGTATGGTGGGAGATGCAGAGAAAGGAAGTACACGGGGCTGACCAAGAACTCAGGCACGGACATCAGAGCGTGGATTCAAGTCCTCTACTCCTTTCTTCTTGTGCGACGTGGAAAAGATGCTGGGATTGTCTGTACTGTGGATCCCTCATCAGCCAAATGTAAGAAATCATAGCGCTACCATATAGAGTGATTTTTAAGGAGGCGATGTCCGTATGTATCCGAAGGACTTAAAACAGCACCCTGGCTGTTGGCTGGAATGTAAATTGATATAACCACTATGAAGAACAGTATCGAAGCTCCTAGGATCCTACATGTGTGTGTCAGTCGCTCAGTCGTGTCCAGCTCTTTGCGAACCCAGGGACTGTAGCCCACTAGGCTCCTCTGTCCATGGGATTCTCCAGGCAAGAATACTGGAGTGGGTTGCCATGCCCTTCTCCAGGGGATCTTCCCAACCCAGGGATTGAACCCAGGTGTCCCACACTGCAGGCAGCATGATGCCAATATAATTTTCATCAGGAGTCAAAGTAACCAAAGAGAAAGTAGGGTGGGAAACTGCGGCCAATGGCGTTGGACTGGAATTGTTATAATAAATCACAGCCATTTCAAGACCCTGGGGCCATAGGCAACTCCCTAAGGCTAAAAACAGGCCCTTGAAGGAAGAAAACAGGATTAAAAATTAGAACTATGCCTCAATATACACCTGAAATATGCAACAAGCATGCCAGTTCTTTTTGATACAAATTATTTGGATTTCCCTCCAATGGCTCAGATGGTAAAGAATCTGCCTGCATTGCAGGAGACCGGGTTTCGATCCCTGTGTCAGAAAGATCCAAATTAATAGGAATGAGAATTCGGACGCAAATTATTATAGCCCTTAGTTGAAATCTTAACCAAATTCCAATTTAATAATCCATGACAAATAGTATACTGGAAATAGTAGTGAACTGAGAGTACAGGACACCACAGTTCTCATCTCAATTCAGCCACTAACTAGTCACACATCCTGAACCAGGATCATAGTAAATACCCAGCAAATGCGATGTTAAATCCATAAACCTATCTTCTTTGAATCTCTACTTCATTTGTAATAGAGATCACTGGATTAAAACATCCTACATGTCACAGGGCAACCAACCCCGTGTGCCGCAACTACTGAGCCCATAAACATGGAACTCACCATGCTTTGCACAAGAAACCACAGCAATTTGAAGCCTGTGAACCACAACTAGAGAGTGATCCCCACTCACCATAACTATTAATACAAATAAGCCAATTTTTTAATAAAACAAACTACCCTGTGATGCTGCAATCCCAGTCCTGGGCCAATATCCAGAGAAAACCGTAATTCAAAACGATACAGGCACCCCAGTGTTCACTGCAGCACTGCTGATAACTGCCAAGGAAATGGAGGCCACCTAACTGTCCACTGACAGAGGAAAGGACAAAGAAGACATGACAACTGAATATTACTCAGCCGTAAAACAGAACGAAATAATGCCATCTATAGCAACAAGGACGGAACAAGACATTATCCTACTAAGTTGGACAGAAAAAGATGAGTATCATATGATATCGCTTATATGTGGAATCTAAAAAAATGAAACAAATGAACTCATTCACAAAACAAAAACAGACTCAAGAAACAAATTTAGGATTACCAAAGAGAGAAAGTGGGAAGGAGGAGGGATAAATCAGGAGGTTGGGATTAGCACATACATACTACTCCATATAAAACAAATCATCAACAAGGATCTACTGTACAGAATAAGGAGCTCTACTCTGTAATAACCTATATGGGAAAAGAATCTGAAGAAGACTAGATATGTAATAGGTAAAAAAAAATCTTGGTATTCTTCTAAAAGTTAAATCATTAAAAACACGTTGCCTGCAAGCTTAAATTATACAAAATGTCCCATCTCTGGGAAGCCTGCCTCCCAAGTAATGAGCATTAAGCTAAAATACCTTGTTTAACTCACAGGAAACATCCTGACCAGGCCCACCCCTGAAGGACTGCAGGGAAGAAGAAATTAACAATTCCCCTCGGGAAGCTGTGGGAAACATTTGATTTGCCTCCCCTTCTAGTATAAAAGAAGGCTGAATTCTAACTCAGACAGGTGGCTCTTTAGGGCACAACTCTACCATCTTCTAGGTTTGCTGGCTTTCTGAATAAGGTCGCTATTCCTCTGCCCCAACAATTCTCTCTATTGGCCTGTCATGTGGCAAACAGTAGGAGCTAGGACTGGATAACTGATATATATATACACACACACACACATAACTGAATCACTGCTGTACACGCGTGTGTGAGTGTGTGTGTGTTAGTTGCTTAGTCGTGTCCGACTCTTCGCAACCCCATAGACTGTAGCCCACCAGGCCCCTCTGTCCATGGGACTCTCTAGGCAAGAACACTGGAGTGGGTTGCCATTTCCTTCTCCAAAAGGAACTACAGAAAGAAAGTGAAGTCGCCCAGTTGTGCCCGACTCTTTGCGACCCCATGGACTGTAGCCTACCAGGCTCCTCCATCCATGGAATTTTCCAGGCGAGAGTAGTGGAGTGGGGTGCCAGTTCCTTCTCCACTGTACATCTTGAACTAACACAGTATCTGACTACACCGAGGACAGGCCTTGGGGAGGCTCCGCGCCACCATCACTGTTGACACAGACGTTCCTCTGGGTCAGTGGGCTCTCCCCCATGACACCAGGCTCCTCCTCGTAGTCGGCACCGAGTCTCACCCCTGGGGACCGTCTCCCAGCGCGCAGCACCCACGGGAGTTCCTTATACGTCTCTCGAGTGTCGGTGGACGAAGGGACCCACACCCGGGGACCTCTAACGTCCGCTAAGAATCCCATATTCTGCAGATCCAGGGTGACTGTCAGTATTAAGATGGACGTGAGTCTGAGCAAGCTCCAGGGGATGGTGAAGGACGGGGAAGCCCGGCCTGCTGCAGTCTATGGGGTCGCCAAGAGTCGGACACGACTGAGCGACTGAACGATAACAACAAAGAGGGCTCTTGACCCCGAGTCCCTGAAGGTTGCAGACGGACTTCCACGGCGCTCGGGCACTGTCCCTCGGGGCGCAGCCCTCCCCTTCTAGCCCCGGGGAACCAGCCCAAGGCAGGCCGGGGGTTCCGACTCAGTCCTCCCGGCCCAGCCACAGCGAGGGCCTCGGGCCGACGGCCTCACCTCGACAAGACCTCCAGATCTTCCAGCGCTGAGAGCAGCCGCTCTCGCGTGCTGTTACCACCGGCCGCTCCTAAGCCGCCGCCCGGACGCTCCTTCTTCTCCTCGCCGCTCGACGCCGCCGCCATGGTGCCGACGGGCAGGCGTGCGCGCAGCTGCGCACTGGCGACGAGAGGCGGGCTCGCCCGGCGGAAGGAAGGATCGCCGAGGCGGGGAGGAGCGACGGGCCAGAGCGCCCCCTGCGCGCCTGGCGATACGCTGAGGGCGCCAGCGCCCCCTGCTGGTTAGTGAGGTCTTCTCCTTCCAGCCCCTGATTCAGTTCAGTTCAGTCGCTCAGTCGCGTCCGACTCGTTGCGACCCCATGGACTGCAGCACGCCAGGCCTCCCTGTCCATCGCCAGCTCCCGGCGCTTGCTCAAACTCCTGTCCATTGAGTCGGTGACGCCATCCAACCATCTTATCCTCTGTCGTCCCCTTCTCCTCCTGCCTTCAGTCTTCCGCAGCATCAGGGTCTTTTCCAATGAGTCAGTTCTTCGCATCAGGTGGCCAAAGTATTGGGATTTCAGCTTCAGTTCCACCCGCTGGAGGCAGAGCCAAACCGAGAACTGCGGGCCAACGCGGTCAGAGTCTCCTAGCCTGTACTTGCTTAGTCGCTCAGCCCTGTCCAACTTAGAGTCTCCTAAGCCTTAAGTTATTCAAGCAGGAATGGGAAGCTTCCGCTCAACGGATTTTCAGCATTCGAAGGACTTGTAATGGCCCGCCTCTGTGTCAGTTTCTTCGTGAAATGGGCGGGCGGGGGGTGTGGGGTTGGGGGGCTCTTCTTACTAACTTCTCTCTAGTCTGCCCCCATAACGCTATTCCCATTCTCCTGTTTGGGCTCTCAGGAAGGCTGTAAGTTTAGGGCAGGAACCGAAATCTATCATATTTTCTTCCTTTTTTTCTTGGTGGTAAAATACGCTTAGCATAAAATGTACCATTTAACCGTGTTTAAGCGCACAGTTCAGTGACATCAAGTACCTTCATATTGCGCTACCGTCCTTTTCTCAGTTCAGTTCAGTTCTGTCCCTCAGTCCTGTCCGACTTCTTGCGACCCCATGGACCTTTCTTGGCAAAGTAATGTCTCTGCTTTTTAATATGCTGTCTATCTTTGTCATAGCTTTTCTTCCAAGGAGTAAGCGTCTTTTAATTTCATGGCTACAGTCACCATCTGCAGTGACTTAGGAGCCCAAGAAATAGTCTCTCAGTTTCCATTTTTTCCCCGTCTATTTGCCATGAAGTGATGGGACCAGATGCCGTGATCTTAGTTTTCTGAATGTTGAGTTTTAAGCCAGCTTTTTCACTCTCCTCTTTCACTTTCATCAAGAGGCTCTTTAGTTCCTCTTCACTTTCTCCCATAAGGGTGGTGTCATCTGCTTATCTGAGGTTATTGATATTTCTCCCAGAACTCTTGATTCCAGCTTGTGCTTCATCCAGCCCAGCGTTTCTCATGATGTACTCTGCATATAAGATAGATAAGGAGGGTGACAGTATACAGCCTGACGTACTCCTTTCCCAATTCGGAACCAACCTGTTTTTCCATGTCCAACTCTAACTGTTGCTTCCTGACCTGCCATATAGGTTTCTCAAGAGGCAGGTCAGGTGGTTTGGTATTCCCACCTCTTGAACAATTTTCCACAGTTTGTTGTGATGCACACAGTCAAAGGCTTTGGCACAGTCAATAAAGCAGAAATAGATGTTTTTCTGGAACCCTCTTGCTTTTTCGATGACCCAGCGGATGTTGGCAATTTGATCTCTGGTTCCTCTGCCTTTTCTAAATCCAGTTTGAACATCTGAAAGTTCACAGTTTGCATATTGCTGAAGCCTGGCTTGGAGAGTTTTGAGCATTACTTTGCTAGCTTGTGAGATGAGTGCAACTGTGTGGTAGTTTGAGCATTCTTTGGCATTGCCTTTCTTTGGGATTGGAATGAAAGCTGACCTTTTCCAGTCCTATGGCCACTGCTGAGTTTTCCAAATTTGCTGGCATATTGAGTGCAGCGCTTTCACAGCGTCATCTTTCAGGATTTGAAATAGCTCAACTGGAATTCCATCACCTCCACTAGCTTTGTTCACAGTGATGCTTCCTAAGGCCCACTTGACTTTGCATTCCAGGATGTCGGGCTCTAGGGGAGTGATCACACCATCGTGATTATCTGGGTCATGAAGATCTTTTTTGTACAGTTCTTCTGTGTATTCTTGCCACCTCTTCTTAATATCTTCTGCTTCTATTAGGTCCCTACCATTTCTGTCCTTTATCGAGCCCATCTTTGCATGAAATGTTCCCTTGGTATCTCTAATTTTCTTGAAGAGATCTCTAGTCTTTCCATTCTGTTGTTTTCCTCTATTTCTTTGCATTGATCACTGAGGAAGGCTTTCTTATATCTCTCCTTGCTATTCTTTGGAACTCTGCGTTCAAATGAGTACATCTTTCTGTTTCTGCTTTGCCTTTAGCTTCTCTTCTTTTCTCAGCTATTTGTAATCCCATTTGTAAGCTATTTGTAATCCTCCTCTAGAGCTTTTTGTATCTTGCAAAACTGAAACCCCATATCTATTAAATAATAGTTTCCCATTCCTCCCTTCCTTCTTGTTTATCCATTCATCTGTCAGAGACACTTAGGTTGCTTCCACAATTTTATAGTCCATCTTTATAATCATATATCTCCCACCAAAATGTTTAGTTCACTGTTCAAGATGACCAGTGAACTGAGTCAATGAACGTGGTATGTAAGTGCTGTTTGTGTGTGGTTAGTTGGTCAGTCGTGTCAGACTCTTTGCAACCCCATGGTTTGTAGACTGCCAGGCTCCTCTGTCATGGGGTTCTTCAGGCAATGATACTGGAGTGGGTAGCCATTCCCTTTTCCAGAGGATCTTTGTGACCCAGGGTTCAAACCTGCATCTCATGTATTGCAGGCAGATTCTTTACCGACTGAGCAACCGTGTAAGTGGTAGTTGTTGAAAATAGTTCGTTTGGGCTTTTCTTTTTGTTTTTTGGTCTGTTCTCCGAGGCATGTGCAATCTTAATTCCCTGAACAGGGCTTGAACACACACCCCCTGGGCTGGAAGTGTGAAGTCTTAACCACTGGACCATGAGGGACGCCCCTGAAAACTGTTTAAACAGTTGATGTAGTTTAAATAATTTTAAAGTTCAATAATTTACATAACAATTCCAAATCAACCAAAAATGTGACTTAACTCACTTCTCAGCAGGGAAAACAATGTAGCGGAAGACCTTCCTTACTAGGAAAACCCAAGGGTAGAGAGCCCTGAGTGTGGGAGCTCTGCATCTGACCCAAGCTGCTGTCACAGAGAGTGAGCTGCAAAGATGTCACTTCCAGACAGCAGCTGGAAGGGAACCAGGAGTGCCTGTGGTCCTGTCCTCTGGCCTGTCCTTTCTGGAAGTGCCAAACCTGATTCCTGCTGAAGGATTTCCTCAGGATTCATGCTGAATAAATTCATTCATTGCAACTGCTGAATAGTAATAATCCAGAATGGCATTTTATTATCTTAAGTTGAGCACAATTATATGCATAGACACACCCACACTGAAAGCCACAAATTATCACCAGAATGCTGACTGGTAAACCTGGATCAGAACAAATGAAGATAAACACAGATTTAATTGATGCAATCATCAGGACTTACAGCACCATGGTGTAGGGATATCTGTGTTAAAGAGATTGGCATGTTTGTGTTCATCGGTCAGAGTTGCCTTCTTCCCTACACAGGACGAGATTTATGGACAGCTTTTATTGTCCTACCACCCCCTACTTCTGCTGTGGGCTCACCTCTTCATTTCATACAGTCAATTCTCAGGCAATGGACTTAATTAGATTTAGGCTTTCTTAATTACAATTGCATTCTAAGCATGCCTCCCAGTAGCTCTAGTCGATAATTTCTTATATTAAGTTTCCAAGGGGCTAAACTCCTTCAATTTATGTGGATTTTGTTTGTCTTGGGCCAAGATTCTGGTGAGGGGATGAGGTAGGTCATATTAGTGTAGCGTCCACATAAAAATCCTGGGAGGATTCTAATTAGTTAAAAATGGCCAGTTACAAATCCTCCTTTACAGATAACCAGGGTCAACACGTGGACTGTCTGTGTGATGTGAGGGCTTCTCTGGTGGCTCAGTGGTAAAGAATCCGCCTGCAGTGTAGTAAATGCAGGAGACGTGGGTTCGATCCCTGCGTTGGGAAGATCCTCTGGGTGAGGGCATGGCAACCCAATCCAGTATTCTTGTCTGGAGAATCCCATGGAGCTGGTGGGCTACAGTCCATAGTGCCGTACAGAGTTGGACACGACTAAAGTGACTTAGCATGCACGCATGCCCTTGTGTGTTGTCAACTACATAACTTCTCAGATGTGCGCGAATTCACATGTACACTGAATAGTCTCTATAGACTAATAAGCAATGGTACTTCCTACTGATACACTCTTTTGCAAACTGTAAAGACCCAAGTGTGGTAAACAAAATATGAGCTATTTTATAATATAGAGTTGGCCATTGAGCAACGTGGTGGGTAGGGGTGCCAGTTGGAGTCCTGCTGCCTTTGCCTTGAAACGAAGAAACTGATAAGTGATTCACCCAGGGCAGAATTGAACAGAAGGTGAACGTGAGGTCACTCAGTCGTGTCCGACTCTTTGCGACCCCGTGGACTGTAGCCCGCCAGGCTCCTCTGTCCATGGGATTCTCCAGGCAAGAATACTGGAGTGGGGTGCCATTTCCTTCTCACCAAAGGCAGAATTGAACAGAATCGGGACTCAAATCCTAGTTTTTTTTATTCCATATGTTGTGACCTAAAGCTTTTCCCTACATTCATTTAACTTAAAGATCTGTAAAAGGAAAATGCAGTTTCTATATTTATTGAAAAAATTCCACATGTAAGGGGACCCCTGCAGTTCAAATCTGTGTTGTTTAAGGGTCAATTGTAACTAAATGTGAATATTTTATATATTTACACTGTTCTTATGATAACTGTTCATGGGGTAGATAGCATATTGAAAAGCAGAGACATTACTTTGCCAACAAAGGTCATCTAGTCAAGGCTATGGTTTTTCCAGTGGTCGTGTATGGATGTGAGAGTTGGACTGTGAAGAAAGCTGAGCGCCAAAGAACTGATGCTTTTGAACTTTGCTGTTGGAGAAGACTCTTGAGAGTCCCTTGGACTGCAAGGAGATCCAACCAGTCCATCCTAAAGGAGATCAGTCCTGGATGTTCATTCGAAGGACTGAAGTTGAAGCTGAAACTCCAATACTTTGGCCACCTCATGAGAAGTGTTGACTCATTGGAAAAGACTCTGATGTTGGGAGGGATTGGGGGCAGGAGGAGAAGGGGACGACAGAGGATGAGATGGCTGGATGGCATCACCAACTCGATGGACGTGAGTTTGAGTGAACTCCGGGAGTTGGTGATGGATAGGGAGGCCTGGCGTGCTGTGATTCACAGGGTCGCAGAGTCGGACACGACTGAGCGACTGAACAGAACTGAACTGAACTATGATAACTGAATTCATGGTAACTTTGAGTGTAAAGTATTTTCTCAATCTATTGCTTCCAAAAGGATAAATACTACACTGCTGTATTTAAAATGGATAGCCAACAAAGTCCTACTCTATAGCACAGGGAACTCTCCTCAATATTATGGGGCAGCCTGGATAGGAGGGGAGTTTGGGGGAGAATGGATACATGTATTTGTATGACTGAGTCCCTTTGCCTTTAAAGGTAGGGCCTTTAATGAGGTAGTTAAGTCAAAATGAAACTGTTAGGGTGAGCTCTAATCCCATATGACTGGTGTCCTTATAAGAAGAGGACGTGGGGACACACTGAGACCGGGGATGTGCAAGCGCAGAGCAAAGATGGTGTGAGGATACTGCTGTCTCACACCCGGAAGGCACCTGCAGTGGATAGCCATCTGCGAGCCAAGAAGAGGCTGCAGAAAAAACTACCCTGCTGCCACATTGGTCCTGGACTTCCAGTGTGTTTGTGTGCGCACACGCGCACGGGCGCACACACACGCAGCCGTGTCCAACTCTTTGCAGCTTCATGGACTGTAGCCCACCAGGCTCCTCTGTCCATGGGATTTCCCAGGCAAGAATACTGGAATGGGTTGCCATTTCCTCCTCCAAGGACTCTTCCTGACCCAGGTATCAAACCAACATCTCCTGTATCTCCTGCATTGCCAGGTGGATTCTTTACTAGCTGAGCCACTGGAGAAGTCCCTTGGACTTCCAGTTTCTGTAACAGTGAGAAATTTTTATATTGTTTAAGCAACTGAGTTTGTGGTAATTTCCATCCTTTACTCATCCTTATCATTCAATTCAGTTCAGCCGCTCAGTCGTGTCCAACTCTTTGCAACCCCATGAATCAGAGCACGCCAGGCCTCCCTGTCCATCACCAACTCCCGGAGTTCACTCAGACGTCCATCCAGTCAGTGATGCCATCCAGCCATCTCATCCTCTGTCGTCCCCTTCTCCTCCTGCCCACAATCCCTCCCAGCATCAGAGTCTTTTCCAATGAGTCAACTCTTCGCGTGAGGTGGCCAAAGTACTGGAGTTTCAGCTTTAGCATCATTCCTTCCAAAGAAATCCCAGGGCAGATCTCCTTCAGAATGGACTGGTTGGATCTCCTTGCAGGCCAAGGGGGCTATTTTTCCTGTCAAGAAAATCTTCTCTTGAGCCCACTTCCCTCACCAGCAACTGCTTGGCTTCTTTGCTCCCCTGAGCAGCAAAGAGATCAGATTGTTTTGTTGCCAAGGTTAGCCCTTCCTCCTGTCAATTTCAGTTCGTTTTTCAGCTCTAATCCCCCACCTAAACTCAGCTTGTAAAGGTCGTCAGAGACCTCTGTGCTGCTGAATGTAAAGGTCAGCGCTCCCTGTGCTTGATCTCTCAGCCGGCTGGACACAGTCCATCACCCGCTTCTACTTGATGACCCTTTCTTCACTTGATTTCTAAGATGCCAGACTCTCTTCATTTCTCTATTTCCTCACTGATCTCTCTTCTGCATCTCTCTGGCTGCTTCCTCCTGGTTCCTCCTGACCTCTATGGAAGTGAAAAAGCATGTCAGTCGCTCAGTCGTGTCCGACTCTTTGCGACCCCATGGACTGTAGCCCTCCAGGCTCCTCTGTCCATGGAATTCTCCAGGCAAGGATAATGGAGTAGGTTGCCATGCCCTTCTCCAGGGGATCTTCCCAGCCCAGGGATCGAACCTGGGTCTCTTGCATTGCAGGCAGGTTCTTTACCATCTGAGTCACTAGGGAAGCCCAAGTGGCCTATGTACAGAAGAGCATTTTAGGGCCACTTCTAGGTTCTCATCTCCATCTGGCTCACTTCAGATCACGTCATTCAGTCCAGTGGCTTTAAATGCTGCTTGTAAACTAACTCCCAAATTTTTATTTCCTGCCCAGATCTGTCCTCTGCCCTCAGACTTGCAAATGCAGCTCCTCCCGGCTACTTGAGAGTCCTCCACTTGGGTGTCTAAAAAGACATTAGCAAGCTGGGATTCCTCATCCGCACCCCCACCCACCCAGCCACACTGCCTGCAGCCTCCCTCAACCCACTTCAGTCAGTGCAGTTACTCACTCATGTCTGACTCTGCGACCCCAAGACTGCAGCACGCCAGGCCTCCCTCCATCACCAACTCCCGGAGTTTACTCAAACTCATGCCCATTGAGTCAGTGATGCCATCCAGCCATCTCATCCTCTGTCATCCCCTTCTCCTCCTGTCCTCAATTTTTCCCAGCATCAGGGTCTTTTCAAATGAGTCAGCTCTCCGCATCAGGTGGCCAAAGTATTGGAGCTTCAGCATCAGTCCTTCCAATGAATACTCCAATGAATAATCAGCCCTGAGTATTCCTTTAGAATGGACTGGTTGGACCTCCTTGCAGTCCAAGGGACTCTCAAAAGTCTTCTCCAACACCACAGTTAAAAAGCATCAATGTTATAGTCCAACTCTCACATCCATACATGACCACAGGAAAAACCATAGCCTTGACTAGATGGACCTTTGTTGGCAAAGTAATGTCTCTGCTTTTCAATATGCTATCTAGGTTGGTCATAACTTTCCTTCCAAGGAGTAAGCTTCTTTTAATTTCATGACTGCAATCACCGTCTGCAGTGATTTTGGAGCCCGAAAAAATTAAGTCTGACACTGTTTCCACTGTTTCCCCATCTATTTCCCATGAAGTGATGGGACCAGATGCCATGATCTTAGTTTTCTGAAAGTTGAGCTTTAAGCCAACTTTTCACTCTCCTCTTTCACTTTCATCACAAGGTTCTTTAGTTCCTCTTCACTTTCTGCCATAAGGGTGGTGTCATCTGCTTCTCTGAGATTATTGATATTTCTCCCAGCAATCCAGCTTGCAATTCATACGGCCCAGCATTTCTCATGATGTACTCTGCATATAAGTTAAATAAGCAGGTTGACAATATACAGCCTGACGTACTCCTTTTCCTATTTGGAACCAGTCTGTTGTTCCATGTCCAGTTCTAACTGTTGCTTCCTGACCTGCATACAGATTTCTCAAGAGGCAGGTCAGGTGGTCTGGTATTCCCACCTCTTGAACAATTTTCCACAGTTTGTTGTGATTCACACAGTCAAAGGCTTTGGCACAGTCAATAAAGCAGAAGTAGATGTTTTTCTGGAACTCTCTTGCTTTTTTGATGACCCAGCGGAAGTTGGCAATTTGATCTCTGCTTCCTCTGCCTTTTCTAAATCCAGCTTGAACATCTGAAAGTTCACAGTTTGCGTATTGCTGAAGCCTGGCTTGGAGAACTTTGAGCACTACTTTGCTAGCATGTGTGCAGGTAATGAGGATAATGGTGACCTCCTTCAAAAGGTCCTGCGCACAGACTGCTGCACTCAGTGCCCCAACCCTGCAGCAGTCTACCATCCACCTACACCCCCACCAGAGACACCTGGACACTCACAGACAAGTCTAGGTCAGTCTTTTGTGGAGCAATGCCAAAGAATCACAAAGAAAGGCAATGCCAAAGAATGTTCAAACTACTACACAATTGCACTCATCTCACACGCTAGCAAAGTAATGCTCAAAATTCTCCAAGCCAGGCTTCAACAGTACATGAACTGTCAACTTCCAGATGTTCAAGCTGGATTTAGAAAAGGCAGAGGAAGCAGAGATCAAATTGCCAACATCTGCTGGATCATCAAAAAAGCAAGAAAGTTCCAGAAAAACATCTACTTCTGCTTTATTGACTACACCAAAGCCTTTGGCTGTGTGAATCACAAAAAACTGTGGAAAATTGTTCAAGAGATAGGAATACCAGACCACCTGACCTGCCTCCAGATAAATGTGTATGCAGGTCAGGAAGCAACAGTTAGAACTGGACATGGAACAACAGACTGGTTTCAAATCAGGAAAGGAGTACGTCAAGGCTGTATACTGTCACCCTGCTTATTTAACTTACATGCAGAGTACGTCATGCAAAATGCTGGACTGGATGAAGCACAAACTGGAATTAAGATTGACAGGAGAAATATCAATAACCTCAGATAAGCAGATGACACCACCCTTATGGCAGAAAGCAAAGAGGAACTGAAGAGCCTTTTGATGAAAGTGAAAGAGGAGAGTGAAAAACCTGGCTTAAAACTCAACATTCAGAAGACTAAGATCATGGCATCTGGTCCCATCACTTCATGGCAAATGGATAGGGAAACAGTGGAAACAGTGTCAGACTTTATTTTTTGAGGCTCCAAAATCACTGTAGATGGTGACCGCAGCTATGAAATTAAAAGACGCCTTGCTCCTTAGAAGAAAATCTATGACCACCCTAGACAGCATATTAAAAATCAGAGATATCACTTTGCCCTAAAGGTCTGTCTAGTCAAAGCTATGGTTATTCCGGTAGTCATGTGTGGATGTGAGAGTTGGACTATAAACAAAGCTGAGCACCGAAGAACTGATGTTTTTGAACTGTGGTGTTGGAGAAAACTCTTGAGAGCTCCTTGGACTGCACGGAGATCCAACCAGTCCATCCTAAAGGAAATCAGTCCTGAATATTCATTGGAAGGACTGATGCTGAAGCTGAAACTCCAATACTTTGGCCACCTGATGCAAAGAACTGACTCATTAGAAAAGACCCTGGGAAAGATGCTGGGAAAGAAGGCGGGAGGAGAAGGGGACGAGACTGGATGGTATCATCCTCTCATCAGAGGATGAGACTGGATGGTATCACCAACTCGATGGACATGAGTTTGAGTAAGCTCCGGGAGTTGGTGATGGACAGGGAAGCCTGGCGTGCTGCAGTCCTTGGGGTTGCAAAGAGCTGGACACGACTGAGCGACTGAACTGAACTGATAGTTGAGTTACAATGTTGTGTTAGCAACTTCAATATTATTTATTAAAAAAAAAAAAAACGTTATGGATTGATTTATTTATTTTCGGCGGTGCTGGGTCCTCCTTGCCGCGCGGGGTTTTCTCTAGTTGTGGCAGGCAGGGGCTCCTCTCTAGCTGTGGCTCACTGCCTCCGCACTGCAGTGGCGTCTCTTTCTGCAGAGCGTGGGCCCTAGGGTGCGGGCTTCAGTGGTTGTTGCTCCTGGACTCTGGAGTGCAGGCTTAGTAATTGTGGTGCACAGGCTTAGTTGCTCCACACAGGTGGGATCTTCTGGAACCAGGGTTCGAACCCATGTCTTCTGCATTGGCAGGAGGATTCTTTACCACTAAGCCACCAGGGAAGCCCCTAGCAGGTGGATTCTTATCCACTGCGTCACCAGGAAAGTCCAGCAACTTCAATTTTTAAATCAATTACAAAGCCTCAGAATGAGCCATTTTAACCGCTTTTAATAAGCTGAGTTCTCTCTACTCAATCCAACTGGCGTTGCTTTACATCAGGAAAAGTTTTACAGGCTGAACAAGGCCCCGTATCTTCCTTGTCCTGGTTACAATGGGAAGCTTTCATCAGAAGAACCTTATCCTCCTCTTTCCAAAACACAACATGGCAAAAAAACTCCCACTGTCCAAAATTGCTCAGTGTTAATTAAAGTCATTAGCCCGGTGGAAAGTTAAGCAATTTGTCTTTTAACTCCCTACATTCTTGGGCCTTGAGAATAAAAAGGAGTTTAGGTTAAACATCTGCTTCTCTTTAAATATTCATGGTGTGGTTTCAATGAAAAGGTTTTCTAGAATTTATAGACCTTCTAATATTAGTCTCATCTCCTGCTAGAAATTCCCCAGGCATCACTGAAAACTTACCATTCTCGGTAACTCCAGAGAAGGTGGGCATCATCACTGGCCTGGTTTGATAGTTTCATTTATTCTCTCAACAGATATTTATTGAGCTCGTTATGTGCCAGGGATCACACTGAATGCTGGGCCTGCAGTGGTCAGGGAAGGCTTCCTGGAAGAGATGCCCTCAGAAACTCTTAAGAAGGTAGAAATTGGCTGGGCTGAGTGTTGGACATGGGGCAGGAAGGTAGGCAGGGATAGAAGGAAGAAGAACTAGAGTAAGGAATCAATGTCAGAAAGAGAATGGCTCAGATATCTCACCATTCTTGATTCAAACATGTAGTGAATTAAATGGAGAATTCAGTCCATTTACATGGAGGATTAAATAGTAAATTCACTACACATTTGAATCTCTTTGAACCTCCAAAGAGATATGTCCACGTCCCAGAATCTGTGAATGTGTATTTAGAGATGTGTGATATTCCAGTTAGCCCAATAGCCTTGATGTCTTCAAGAATTTTCTGGGACACAGCAGCCATCAATTAATAAATCAGTGCTGTTGGGGTGTGAACTATTAACCACAAAAATCCACCTACTCTACCATCACCCTGTCCATATTTCTTTGTTTGGTACTCAAGTAATTCATGATAGACTCTGCCAAATTCAAGAACTTCACTTACGATCATTTTTATTTTTTCTCCATTTAACATTCCTAAACAACAATAACAGCAACGAAACGAGGTTTGAGGAAAAGGAACATGCTTTTGTATAATACCCATTTTTGACAGAATACGTTTAAATTTGTTCTTACATTTAAGGACACATATTTTTAATTTCATAAAACCAGTACCTACCACAGAGCAAATGTTCAGTATTTTTACTGAAGCTTTTTGACTAATCTAGCATCTGAATGTGAAGGTCAGTGTTACATTCATTTTAACTTTTGTTTTCTCCCAGATCAAAATATTTGTTTTGGCTATATTGAGGGAGATTTCCCAGAAAAATTCTCCTTTTTGGCTGTTAGTAAGTTAGTTCACTTCCTGTCTCGAACTGTGGAGACAATTCAGAGAAGATTAACTATAATCTCCAGGCTGCCGGTTTGTTTTTCATTTCCTCGCGTTTCAAATCCTGTTCATTTTTGTGTATCAGCTTTTCACATGATAGGCAGATCCTCAATCAATGTTTACTAACTTAATTGAGGAAAACACCGTGTGAGCTAAACACTATAGTTCAATTGGCAAAATTGGCTTCAGATTGCTTTCATCCATCGTCTCTCTGAATGAAGCAAAGAGATAAACACTCAAGTGTGAGGAGATGAAGCGTTGATGAAGAATGCTCAGAACCACCACATTTCGAGGCCGTTTAACCGTCTTGATACAACAACATCATCATCGTTTCCCATTGTTCTGATAACTTTCAAATACATCTGCATTCATGTCACCTGCTTCTGATACTGGCCAGATTTTTACCCTTAAAGCCATACAGATGAGTTTGCTGCTAATTGTTTGAGTAAAAAGCTTGAGGTTGAAGGTGGTTTCTTGGCCCTGGTCAGGGAGAACAGTGGCCCCTTTGTGTTTCCAGACTCTCTGGGGCTTGGCCCTTGCCTCTTCTTGGATAACTCGTTGTTCTTGGACATGCTGAGCTTCGGCCAGCTCTGGTCGCAACCCTCCCCGCGAGTCGTTCCCCTGGGGCCGCCCGGCCAGCGGTGAACACACTGACTCGCTGTCCTCCAGGGCTGGGCTTCCAGAATGTGCCCTGCCCATTTTGTGAACCTAACACCTGATGTGAAACTTCTAATTACAGACCCCAAATTCTCTCTCCTAGGAGATCTGAAACTGCAAGCCGCTCTTCGTTAAGAACTTGTATTTTCACTGGAAAGCCCGTTCCAAACGTTGGCCACTGTTCACTCCGTCTGATCCATGCTTTTTATCTCTTCTCAACCAGACAAATGCATAATAAAGCTTCATTTGCTGCATGATCAGGCAATCCATTTTCAAGACTGGATGTACACAAGCCCCTGCCGGGCCAGTGGGCTGTACAAAGTGCCCCAAAGGTATTTCTCCGGTTTTGCCTCGGGTTCTGGCAGAACAGCCACGACGTTCCTCAACAAAGGCTTTACAGTTTCAAAGTGTCAGTGGTTCTTTTCTGAGTCTTCAGACATCCAGCCTGCTGTGTGTTTAGTGCTGGATTTTGATGTGAAGTGGTGGAATTATGAAACACAAATATCACTTGGCAAGGGACCATTCTAACAGATTTTTGCATATTTCAATCTCCTCGCAACCTATGCCTTTTGGATTACTCGCAGCCTGGCATATTGGTCAGAAAACTTTGCATCCCTAGCGTGAGTGAAGGGCCCATCCCCAGTCTTGCACCAAGGACAGTGAAGTGGGGAGAAGTCCAGGGATATAAAGCTCCAATCAGTCCTCTTTCTTATTCCAAGTCACACTTGATGTACATGCATTTTGTATTTGGCATGCACCCCAGGGGCCCAGGCAGGCTCAGGGTGGCCCAAAATATTAGGGGAAAGAAAGGCTGCTGAGGTCTGGCACTGCCCTGAATTACCAGAAGAGAAGGTCAAGTCAGAAATGGGGATGGGGGCAGGATGAGGGAGCCTGGGGGAGCCCCCAGGGGACAGCAGATGACGCAGGGGCCTCGGTAGGGATAGTCAGCATATATTTGGCTAGACTGTCCCCTTTTTGCATTTCTCTCAGAAAACTGTATTGCAGTAAAAAATCTGAAGAGGGTCCAAATAGAAGAAATCTTGTGCCAACTTTGGGCGCAAGTCTTCCTGTTCATTCATTCTTTCAGCAACTTATTGAGCAGCTATGATCCTGAATACTGCTCTAGATTCTGATGACGCAGTAGAGGATGAGTCAGATGAATTCTCTGCCCTCTTAGAGCTTGCCTTCTAATGGGGAAGGCAGAGAATTAATAAGCAAATATATCTGATGTTTGTTGTTGTTGTTTCTGTTTAGTCACTAAGTCGTGTCCGACTCTTTACAACCCCGTGGACTATAACCCGCCAGGCTCCTCTGTCCATGAGATTTCCCAGGCAAGAATACAGAAGTGGACTGCCATTTCCTCCCGCAGGGGTCTTCCCGACCCAGGTATTGAACCGCCCGAATCTCCTGCATTAGCAGGCAGATTCTTTACCACTCAGATTTTAATTTTAGTTTATGATAAATGTTATGAAGAGGTGGGTGACATGTTATACGGGGTGGGTGACATGTTATACAGGGTGGCCAAGGAGGGCATCACTGAGGAGGTTGATTTTTAGCTAAGAACCAAAAGATGAAAAGGAAGTTCTCACTGATTGATGATCTAGGGATCATTCTGTTCATTCCAAGCAGAATGAACAGGAAATGCAAAGGCCCTGAGACAGGGAATACCTGGGAGTGTTTGAGGAAGCCTGCAGGCTGGAGCACAATGAGTGAGGCAGAGTATGTGGGATGAGGTGAGTGTCAGACAGAGGCCCCATCATGTGAAACCTTGTAGGTCCCAGCAAGGAGTTGGTATTCTAATTTTGTTACAATGGGAGTGGAGAGGGTGATCAGTAGGTGGCTTTGGGTTGAACTTCATGGGGTCCCTACAACCTGGTAAAGTCATGTAATACTCAGGGTCATAAAAAGAGATCAGATTTTGTGTGTTTGCTATTGTTGTTGAGCCACTAAGTCATGTCCAACTTTTTTGGGGACCCCATGGACTGTAGCCCGCCTGGCTCCTCTGTCCATGGTATTTTCCAGGCAAGAATACTGGACTGGGTTGCCATTCCCTTCTCCAGGTGATCTTCCCAACCCAAGGATTGAGCCTGGGTCTCCTGCATTGCAGGCAGATTCTTTACTGCTGAGCCACCAGGGTGCTGAATATTTCAACCATGTTGCCTATCAGGACGATAGTCCCTACCAAGGACCGCTTTTCTTCTCACCAACCTACTTCAGATCTGTCAATTAAAATTAAGGTGCATCCGCTTGTCACGAACTGTTCACATCCCCCAGTGCCTAACAGCACCAGTGACTTATGGTGGGGCCCTCACTCATTTATTAAGTATTTATTAAGTGCCTGTTATGTCCTGGGGATACAGTGATGAGCAAAATACACATGTTCCTTGCTTATTATGGAACTTAATGATAGGGAAAGTCCAGTGCTAGGGGAGCATACAGCAGCGCAGTCAAGTAACCTGGTCAAGGAAGACTTCCTGGAGGAAGCGACGTTTAAGCTGAGAGCTGAAGATTAAGTAGGAGAAGACCAGTTGTAGAAGTTTTCCAGTTGGAAGGAATGGCATATAGCCAGAGGTAAGAGAGAATGTGGTGCATTTTAAGAAATATTTTCAGAAAGATGAGAGGCAGAGTACAACATTGAGAAGTGGGAAGAACTGAGGCCAAAATGTACTTAAGGATCCAGGTCATGAGGCTAAATCATGAAGAGTCACATCAGGGTGTTAAAGCATCTGTACTTTATCATGAAGGTGATGGGAATTCTCTGAAGGGTATGGAAGATGGATTGGGAATGAGGGAAGACAGTGGTAGGAAAAGTCATTGTACTAATTTGGGAGGATATTTGTGATTTGACCAAAATTGTAGCCATGAAAATGGAGCAAATTTGACTGATTACAGATACATTCATCCACAGCTTAAAAAGATAACTTGGAGCCCACTCTCTCTGAGGAAATGAAGCCAAAAAAAATATGGGGAGAATGAAATTGATGTGGAGAAAGAATGAAGAGAACATGATGGGTTATGTAAGCTGAATTTATAAAGGAGCAAAACCCAAGCATGTGTAGATGCTATGAAGAAGATGAACGATATGCAGAGAATAGGGAGAGAAAAGGATAGTGGGAAGAAAGAGATGATATGGCCCCTGAGAGAGGGAGGGGCGCGAGTGGTAGTCCCTGGGGCCAGCCCACTTCCTGGCAACTTTCTAGGTTCAGTTCCCATAAGCTTCAGCTTTATCACGTGTTCCAGTCATGAATTCTCATGACCCTGTCTCTCATATTGCTCCATATGGAGGAGCTTCTCCCCCTCCACAAGCAGGCTAGCTTGACTGAGTTTTGCTCCTTGCAACTTAAAAGAATCTGAATCAAACATTCTGTTATACAAACTAATTCTTCAAAAGAGTCATTAATTAAAGCAAGGCCAACTGATGCAGTTATAATGAGAACTATAACTTGTGAGTGTTTGTAGATGTCCCTGTCCACGGATCAACTGTTTTTCAATTCGATGAGTCCAACTGCGATCAAAAAGTGCCTCGGAGAACAAAAAGCATTGAACGGTCGTGATATCTGATCTCTCTCCAACTCCTTCTCCAGGGGTTGAATCACAAGAAACCACTTCTGAGGCCAGAGACCACAAATCCGGGGGTGGTGGCCCAAGGAAGGACGAGGAAAAAGAACAGGGGAGAGAAGCTGACTCTTGCCAAGAAGCACTCATGAATATTCTGGAGAAGTCAGGTCAAACAGCAAAAGGGAGTGAAGGCTTGACGGAAACCCAAGATGATCATATTGGACATGATGAGGATGGGATAGGATGAGATAAGGCTCAGATTGAACTGGCGGATGGAAATTGTTTGTGAGGTACAGCGTGAGAAAACTGAACAACCTACCAAGTTTCAGAACTTGTAAGGGGACAAAAAGAGAGGATGGCCTGCTCCATGTTCTTAAGGACTTAAAGTCTGGTGAGGAACCCAGACGTATACACAGATTACATAATGTGGTGAGAAGCAGGTTAGCACGGGTGCTATGAGTTTACCAAGTGCATTTAGATTAAGCTAGGGGTTCAGGGCATCACAGCTGGACACAGTTATGTTCGGTTATAACAGTTACATCAGATATAAACCTGAAACATAGTTATGCAGGGAATTTTAGGACCAGCAAAATTTTAGGTGTATCTGAAAAGTTCTGAAGCACTTGTAGCAGGCTGTACAATTAATGTCAGAATATAAAGTGGTCACAGCTGAAGAGAAGGCTGGGGATTTAAAGAGAAGCCATTCCATGAAGGGCATTTTTATTTCCAAGATAAAAATCTTAGACTTATTCTTTTTTATATATAAATATTGGTAAAAGTTTTAGTCACAAGAAGATGCAAAAATTATGCAACAGTGTATCTTCCAACTTTAAAAAAAAACTAGAAATGGAAATTTTTACAAAACACTGTTAAATTGTAGCTGTAAATACTTAGCTTTTAAAATTCCAAATATCAAACAAAAAGTGACCAACCAGACATTGAAGAATATAATCATGAAATCAATTTAGCATAAACAGGGTTAGGATATGAACACTGTAAATAGTGAATATATACTCTTCTTTCTGTAAATCAGAAACAGAAAATACACATCCTTTCCTATGTTGTTGGAGAATCTTCTAATATAGATCATGCATTTACGCACAAAGAGAATCTTAATAACAGAATATCCTAAAAGAGATTTTATAGATCATTATTTTCTGATTAGATTCTAAGCTAGAAATCAGCAATAAAATTGGACGTGGTTTTATCAGTCACTGAAAGATGTTTAGCAAGAGGGTGACACAACCATGTGAGGAATGGGTTTGGAACAAGAGTTGGGACACACAGGAGGAGGGAAACCAGTTAAAGAGATATTGCAACAGTCTAAGAAAGCAAGACAGTAAGTCCCCTGCCTATGAACCTTCAAGCTACAAACTTTCAAAAATGCGAACGTGTGTTCACATGTCCAATAATGTAAGTCAGTTCACACTGTCTCACGTGCATGCACGCTCTACAGGGGGTTGTGCTTCTGTGTGCTTTACTCTGCAGGACTGTGTAGGGTACAGTGGTGCAGGAGCTTTATTTCAAGCCCAGGAAGTCCAGAAGCAAGTGGAAAAGCAGCAGTGATGTAGTGGGTACTGCTAAGAAGTTCTTTACAGTTGTACTGTACTGCTGTACTTTTCCAGGTTCTGTACTATAAGGTTTAGAATATTTTCTTTATTGTTTTTGTGTTTGTTTTGTACATATTATTTGTGTGAAAAGTATTATAAACCTATTACATTACAGTACTATACAGCCCATTGGTTAGCTGGGTTCCTAGACTAACCTTATTGGACTGAATGAAAAAAAATTAGATTTATGAACATGCTCTTGCAACAGAACTTATACATATGTAAGGGACTTAGTGTAATGTGAGTCTGAACCAAGATAGGAGATGTAGGGAATAAAAAGGAATAGACAATTTAAGAAGTATTTAGTAGATAAAATAAAAAAGGACTGGCTGACTGAATTTAGGGGAGAGAGAGACAGAGAGGGAAAGAAGAGGAGGAGGAGGGAAAGAGAGAGAAAAGAGAGAGGTGAGGGGATGGAGAAAAGGTGAATGAGGAGGTTGGGTGGTGATCCAGTGGAGGCAGTGTCATTAACTCAGGCGAGCAACACAGGGGACGGGAGAGGTCTTGGGGAAACAGGCAGCGCTCGTCTTTGGGCTGGTTCGGTTTGTGGAACACAGGCTGTAGTGCAGTTTGTGAAAAGAAAGCTGTAAACATTGCCACCGGCAGCAAGATTCTTCTTTTGTGCAGGGGAAATTCAGAACTCAGGCCATGAAAGGGGAGAGCGTGTCAGGGTTCCTCTTTTATTTGGTGCTTGGTTGGGGATGGGTGTGCTTATCAGAAGTACTTAATAGGACTTTATACCACCTGCCTCTATGCCCACCACTTACCTGACATGTTTAGGAGAATGAGGGGGTGATAATTGTCCAAGCCAGCTGGAAGACAAGATGAGGGACCCTACAGCAAGCGCCACGAGGGCCAACTAATGCTATAGTGAATCCAGAAAAGGAGACAGGACTGTGGCTGAAATCAAGAGAATGGCCTTGCTTTTTTTCATAAGTCTGGAGGAGGCACACAAGTCTTTTCGGTGCTGGGATGGATCACAGGCAGTGACCCACAGATAGGAATAAGCTTTGGGTGGAAAGATCAGGACCCAGAGGGTACACTGGGAGGGAGGAGGAAGGGAGATGGGTCCTGAAGCCCAGACAAAGGTTAGGACTCAGCAAGGCAGACCAACAGCAATGCGGCAGAGATTTGGGGTCTGTAGACTACAGTTATTTCATGGGCTCTTATGTAAATGGACTTCCCTGGTGGCTCAGATGGTAAAACGTCTGTCTACAATGCTGGAGACCTGGGTTTGATCCCTGGGTAGGGAAGATTCCCTGGAGAAGGAAACGGCAACCCACTCCAGTACTCTTGCCTAGAAAATCCCATGGACGGAGAAGCTTCGTGCAGGCTACTGTCCATGGGGTCACGAAGAGTAGGGCACGACTGAGCGACTTCACTTCACTTCTATGTAAATTGAAGTCATTAAAATTAATTTTGCCCTGTGAATTTTCTGAAGAGTTTCTCTACATCTTTGGATGGTTGATATCCAAGACCAAGGAGATTCAGCAGAGACCTTTATCTAACAAAGAGAAAGCCTTGCTTTATGTGTTCACAGTTGAGGATTAAAGGACTTTTGACTACTTGAGGGGGCTTAGTAAGTGTTGACTACAATGACTTAGAAAATCCTTAGGGCATCAGATGGTGATGCAGCCTGAGTCTTCCAGAACACATTCCACTTTGAAGCACGCGGTCCAGGGGGCCTGGAGAACGAGGAGGCAGTGATCTCAAGCAAAGGGCATGACCTTTTTTATCTGCAGTTTTCTAGTCTGTAAAATGGGAACTGTAATTTCTTCCTTCACTCAGTGAATGCTTTATGGGCATCTTCTGTGTGCCAAGCAAGATTCTACCCACATTATAGAGTTATTTTGAGAATTAAATGAAGCAACGTAAGTGAAAGTGCTTAGTATAGGGTCTAGAATCTACCAGGTGTGAACTGTATTCACTTTTTTATCCAAAAGAATTTTTTTTTTTTCACTACAACATGAATGGGCATTTGAGCCAATACTGGGTCAGGCCAACAATGGGCCAAGCATAATCAGAGTGCTTGTTGTAAATATCAGGATGTCTTGCAGGGGGAAAGGATTGACTGCGTTGGGGATCCAGGAAGGAGATGACTTTTAATTTAAAGGTACATTTTAGAAGCAGTAGGATGAAGGGCAAAATGTTGCTCTTGGGAAAGCGAACCCTATGTCCAGGTCATTCTGAGAAGTCTACATAGGGTGTAATGAAGCAGCGCAGATGTTCTGAGTTAAGACCCGTTGGAAATATGACTGTCCTGCTGGGTCTAGAACATAGAGAAAGAACTATCAGGTAGCTTGCTTCATCAGCATGTTTAGAGTTAAGGTGCATGACAAAATAACTGTTCTTCTGAGACATCTTAACTGTAAACACTGCAATGCACTCACTGAAGCCTGGGAAGTGAGTTTGCAATTCAGAATAAATATTTGGAATTAACTGGTAAGGACCCTGATAATTCATATATTAGCATTCCCCAGTGCTCTGGGTAATTCATTCTAAAGAGTAAAGGAAGAAAACCTGACTCAGGCTGGAAAACATGTTTTCTCTCAGTATTACTTTCGCTTCCAAAATGAGTTGATTCATTATCAAAGGGTGTGGGGTTTTCCATTTTCCTTTTATAAACTGGACTTTAGCCCAGGCTGTGATAAGCCTAATGAGGTTGGTCAGAAGTCACAATGAGATGGAATATACCTGATACTCAAAGAGAGAAGGGGAAGACCAAGGCTGCTTGCCCATGCCCCCCCCCCCCACCCCCGGTACTCTGAAAGACAGCAACATCACTTACTACATTATGATAACTGTAACTGCCAGACTATTTTTCAACCTTTCCAATAGACTTTTAGCTCCTCAAGGACAAGGTCTGTGTATTATTTTTTTTTAATTTTTAAGTTTATTTCTTTTTCGCTGTGCTGGGTCTTCTTTGCTGCAAGCAGGCTTTCTCTAGTTGTGGGGAGCGGGGCTGCTCTCCAGTTGCCATGCACCAGCTTCTCACTGTGGTGGCTTCTCTTATTGTGGAGCACAGGCTCTAGCCACGTGGGCTTCAGTAGTTGTGTGCAGGGGCTTAGTTGCCCCGTGGCATGTGGGGTCTTCCTGGACCGGGGATCAAGCCCACGTCCCCTGCACTGGCAGGTGGATTCTTAACCACTGGACCACCAGGGAAGTCCAAGGACTGTGTATTATTAATCATTGTAACTCCAGTTGCTTGAATACCCCTCATAGGAGAGGCTCAATAAATGCCTTATAGTGAGCGAGGGGTTCAGTGAATTAGAAGGGTGGATGGACAGATAGAGGGGTAGACAGATGAATCTTGGGTTCCTGACATTAAAGAAATAAATGACATAACAATGCAGAAATGGTGTTCAGGTTAAAGGGAAAAAGAGACTGACTGGGGCCCAAAAGAGTCGCTGAGGAGGGATCCGATTTTAGAGTCATTTAAGCAAAAGCAAATATGGATTGGTTTCACCACAGTTTCTCCTAATCCGTCCTGCTGGGACTCCAGAAAGAAAGCTGCCGTGGCGATCAAGAACTAGGAAGGGCTTCAGGGCTTTCCAGAGGGACAGAAGGCGCTTCTCCTTGACTATGGATTTGTAATCCTGAGAGGCAAGTCTCCATCAGCCTGTGGTGAGAGGGTTACAGGGTTCTAGCGCCCACTGAACAGTCATGGAGATGACAGCCTCCAAATGGTCACTTATAATGGATGGACAATGGTGGAGTGAGGGGTGAGGAGCTTTGGGAGTGGAGGCCGTGGGGGTTGGCTTGAAGACTTCAGGGTGGCAGTTGAGTGCCAGGGGACCGTATTTCATACTAAGGGATTTGGTCAGGTCAGCAGCTGCAGGGCACCGGAAGCATAAACCTTTCACTTCCAGGGCATCTCAGACTGAGCCTGTCCACATAGAGTAATAAAAGAACCGCAATCTGCCAGACCTGGAAACAGCCAGGAGAGGGCGCCTCCAGGGACAACTCACTAGTCTGCAGAGCAGCGAAAGGTGAAAATGTTAATTGGGACCCCATGGACTGTAGCCCACCAGGCTCCTCTGTCCATGGAATTCTCCAGGCAAGAATACTGGAGTGAGTTGTCATTCCCTTCTCCAGGGGATCTTCCCAACCCAGGGATGGAACACAGGTCTCCTGCATCGTAGGCAGATTCTTTTCCATCTGAACTGCCAGGAGCTAAAAAGCTGTGGGGAGGGAGGGACTGCAGGGTCCCCTCCCTGGGCAGCACTGACCCAAGGCCCTTTGAGAGAAGGTTGTGCCACAAGAATGGTCATTAGAGAATGTAGTCTCTGCCTTTCTACTGGCCGGTGGAACATGAAAAAATAGATTGGCTCTCAACTAACCGCATGGAAAGCAGCAGATACAAACACAGCTGTACAAGGGAAAACTCTCCACTCCCCAGTGCTTTACATGGTTCACATGAAGATCTGAAATTTCAAGTTTATAATCTACACATTCAACAGGGTGGGGGATATCGGAGGGGCGGGGTCAAATGTACTGTACAAAGGGAAAGCTTGAATTTATAGATTATTCTACTGCTGTCAGCTCTAACCATTAAGGTTGCAGCAAATCACCATTTTTAAGAGCATGTGAGCCAAATGCTAGGGTTTCAATCCAGGCTTAGATGCCTTTTACTCTGAGACCGTGAGCAAGCCTCTTTACTTCCTAAGTCTCTGCTTCTTCTATAGAGGAACACCGATCACAGAATTGTTAAGATTAATGAAAGTAATCCAAGTAACTGCTGGCACATAATAAGAACTCAGGCTTCCCTGGTGGCTCAGCTGGTAAAGAATCCCCCTGCAGTGAGGGAGACCTGGGTTCGATCCCTGGGCTGGGAAGATTCCCTGGAGAAGGGAATGGCTACCCACTCCAGTATTCTGGCCTGGAGAATTCCATGGGGTCACAAAGAGTTGGACACAACTGAGTGACTTTCACTTTCACAATAAGAACTCAGGAAATTAGCATTCATATAAAATACGACTTGAATGATAAATTTTGAATTACACCACATTTGGCCAAACATTCCCAAGTTTCCTGGGCTTCCCTGGTGACTCAGTGGTAAAGAATCCACCTGCCAATGCAGGAGACCAAAGTTCAATCCCTGGGTCATGGAAAGGGCATGGAAATCCAGTCCAGTTATTCTTGCCTGGAGAATCCCCATGGACAGAGGAGCCTGACGGGCTACAGTCCACAGGGTCACAAAGAGTCACACACAACTTAGTGACTCACCACCGCCACCATCACCACTAGCTATTTTTCCTACGTAATCACCAGTAGCGTGAACTCATGAGACGAATCAAAAACATATATTCAGATACACTCTTTTCCTTCTAAGATACTTAAGAATCTCTTGTTGAGCCTCCAAAGTTTTTACAGAATGTAGTTTGGAAACAATTGCTTTATTCGGCCAAAACTAAAAGCCATACATCCTAACCTGATTATAGTGAGTTCAATACTTTACTTCTGGCCCATTCATGCTGTAATAACCACAGACAACATCTGAAGTTGGCTCCATTGAAGCTCCTTCTAATATCTGGTGTCTATCTGAGCCAGTATGATCCTGAACCTATGGGAAGGGTACGTAATTGACACTGCCAAGGAAAACAGTTTAGGAGGAGACCTTAGGTTAGAGGAAATAAAATCTGTTATTTGGAGTCACTGTGAATAGACACAAAAGCTTTTAAAACATATATAATAGGATGTGAGAGCTGGACCATGAAGAAGGCTGAGTGACAAAGAATTGATGCTTCCAAACTGTGGTGCTAGAGAAGACTCTTGAGAGTCCCTTGGACAGCACGGAGCTCCAACCAGTCCCTCCTAAAGGAGATCAACCCTGAATATTCATTGGAAGGACTGATGCTGAAGCTGAAGCTCCAATCCTTTGGCCACCCGATGTGAAGAGCTGACTCTTTGAAGAAGACCCTGATGCTGGGAAAGATTTAAGGCAAAAGGAGAAGAAGGTGGCAGAGGATGAGATGGTTAGGTAGCATCACCGACTCAATGGATGTGAATTTAGGCAAACTCAGGGAGACAGTGAAGGACAGGGGAGCCTGGTGTGCTGCAGTCCATGTGGTCGCAAAGAGTCAGACACAATTTAGCAACTGAACAACAACAATGGAATGTTGCTAGAATGCTCAGTAAAAAATCTGGGTGCCTGTGAACTTCACATAAAAAGTACACTGGCACAGCACTGTAAAGCAATTATACTCCAATAAAATTTAAAAAACTACAAATAATGGGGCTTTAACAAAGGACATAGAAAGAGTGATGAGCAGATATGAAAACAGACTAAGAGATTAACAACCTTGTCAAATTTGCTCAGAGGTCTAAAGAAAAATTAGTCACTGTTTCTGTTAAGTTATTTATGTCATTTAGAACGGTGACATGAAGTGTAATCTCTATTTGTGTTAAAAAAGAAAAAGGCTTTGGAATTAGATTGTCACTTAAAGATCACTGGAACTTAAGTCTGTGAATCACTGGCTTCTTTTAAACCTTATGTTTTAAAAATATTAACTCTGGGTGGTGAAGTTAAGGGGAAGGCCTGGGGAAATTTTTGTTTCATACCCTCCCCTCTGTTCTTTCCTCCTTTCCATTCCTTACCCTATGTCTCTTCCATGTAGCAAATAGCTGGGAGTTGAATTTCAGACTGGTTCCAAATAGGAAAAGGAGTACGTCAAGGCTGTATATTGTCACCCTGCTTATTTAACTTATATGCAGAGTACATCATGAGAAATGCTGGACTGGAAGAAACACAAGCTGGAATCAAGATTGCCAGGAGAAATAACAGTAACCTCAGATATGCAGATGACACCACCCTTATGGCAGATGGTGAAGAGGAACGAAAAAGCCTCTTGATGAAAGTGAAAGAGGAGAGTGAAAAAGTTGGCTTAAAGCTCAACATTCAGAAAACGAAGATCATGGCACCTGGTCCCATCACTTCATGGGAAATAGATGGGGAAACAGTGGAAACAGTGTCAGGCTTTATTTTGGGGGGCTCCAAAATCACTGCAGATGTTGATTGCAGCCATGCAATTAAAAGACGCTTACCCCTTGGAAGAAAAGTTATGACCAACCTAGATAGTATATTCAAAAGCAGAGACATTACTTTGCCGACTAAGGTCCATCTAGTCAAGGCTATGGTTTTTCCTGTGGTCATGTATGGATGTGAGAGTTGTACTGTGAAGAAGGCTGAGCACCGAAGAACTGATGCTTTTGAACTGTGGTCCTGGAGAAGACTCTTGAGAGTCCCTTGGACTGCAAGGAGATCCAACCAGTCCATTCTGGAGGAGATCAGCCCTGGGATTTCTTTGGAAGGAATGATGCTAAAGCTGAAGCTCCAGTACTTTGGCCACCTCATGCGAAGACTTGACTCATTGGAAAAGACTCTGATGCTGGGAGGGATTGGGGGCAGAAGGAGAAGGGGACAACCCAGGATGAGATGGCTGGATGGCATCACTGGACTCGATGGACATGAGTCTGAGTGAACTCCGGGAGTTGGTGATGGACAGGGAGGCCTGGCGTGCTGCGATTCATGGGGTCGCAAAGAGTCAGACATCACTGAGCAACTGAACTGAACTGAATTACATGAAATAATTACCTAAATTTTTTGTTTTGCCTGGAAGCAAAACCACAATGGACAAGGCTATAATCAAATGATAAGGTTATGACAGCAACTAATTAGGAAAGCCCAATACACGTGAAGAGAGTTTTGCCATTTCCAAATAAAGACTAATGAAGTTAATAGTATTAGGACTTAATAATACAGAGCTATATTATTATGCTGGTAGACAATTAGGCTTAATTGGTAAGTAATCATATATGCAGCCTGTGTTACTTTTATGTATGCAAAGTATACTTCTACAGGTTAAGTCTTCTCATTTTAGGTCCACACAACAGCATTATCTCAGCAGAGCGGGGCTGGGGTGAAGAGAAGTAGACCAGAAGTAACTGGCAAAGCAGAGGACCCATGGAGACAGACCCTGCATTCCTGGCAATTGGAGGTCTTGGATAAAATACCAGGGTGAGTGACGGGAAAGCGATTCATGATAAGGCAGGAAGGAACATGCTAAGGATGGAGAAGGGATTTAGGTGTTTTTTTTTTTTTTTTTAAAGAGAGGGTTTTGGCCAAGGGTAATTGAGATTTTTCCTGTTCTCATCACCCACCTTTCAGCACTCCCTCAAAACATTTATGGTATCCAGAAAGCCATAAACAGTAATTATCTCCACGATTAGAGACAAAGCTTGATAAGCAAGCCAGCTGGCAGAGGTAACATGAAACTCTTTCTCACTAAAATGTTAATGGCTGATACTGGATCCTCTGCTATTTCCATAGGAAGAAAAAGTAAGAGTATGAGAGGGCTCTGGCACCAGAGGTCTTCCCAAGGAAGGAAAGCATATTACATGGTGACAAGAGAGATAACTAACATTTACTGAGTACGTGTGGCCAGGTTCTGTTCTAAATGTGCTCATGGATTAACTCATTCCCTCCCAAAGTGCTTTGTCTGGGGAAGGTACTCTTACGAATCCCTGTTTTTCAGATGAGAAAGCTGAGTCACAGAGAGATTAGGTACTTGCTCAGGGCCATGGCACCCCACTCCAGTACTCTTGCCTGGAAAATCCCATGGACGGAGGAGCCTGGTAGGCTGCAGTCCATGGGGTCGCTAAAAGTCGGACGCGACTCAGCAACTTCACTTTCACTTTTCACTTTCCTGCATTGGAGAAGGAAATGGCAACCCACTCCAGTGTTCTTGCCTGGAGAATCCCAGGGATGAGGGAGCCTGGTGGGCTGCCTTCTATGGGACTCTGTCGCACAGAGTCGGACACGACTGAAGCGACTTAGCAGCAGCAGCAGGGTCATGGGGGTGAGACCAAGATTTGAATTCTGGCGTTTCGAGTCCTAGAGTCCATACTCCTGGCTATTGTTGTTGTTCAGTCACTAAGTTGGGTCCGACTCTCTGTGACCCCATGGACTGCAGCACTCCAAGCTTTCCCCGTCCTTCACCATCTCCCGGGGCTTGCTCAAACTCTTGGCCATAGTTGAAAGGAAACTGATTTGGAGAGAAGATGGCCCAGGAGACAAAACTCTCCTACATGGATGATGTTGCCTAAAGTCAGCCTGTTTACTTCTGAGTGTTGGAATGAGGAGGAATCCATCCAGAGGTGTTTTATCTTGTCACAGAGTTGTGTATTTGCTACTTACAGGAACTCCAGTGCTGGGGAGGACGTTACATTGGGTCCTATGGAACATTTTGATACCGCCTTGGTTCCCAAGTGTGTATGGCTTTGCTGCCTGAATTAATGATCCTGTTGCAGTTCTTTAAGCTTTCTCTGCCTCTGAGTGCACATTTGGAAACTGGGTTAGTTCCACTTGTCAGCTTCCTGACTCAGAGGAATGCCAAGGGCTAGTGGACTGATCCATGCAAAGTGCGTTGAGCCATAAACCAGGACTAACTGAACTTTGAGAGAACAGTGTGACTTGGCAGCTGTATTTGGATTAAGAGGAGTGGTAGGATAGTCTCACAGTAGCCTCTGGATGTTCTTGGTTCGGCCGCCTGTTCTGCTAGGGCTGCCTGAATTCTCCTCTAGGCTTTCGAGCGGCCCCGCTATAATGAAGGGCAACTGTCTAGTAGACTTGGGCCATGTCCATATAGTCTGGGATTGTTCAAATTATGTAGAGATAAGAATTCCTAATTCAAAACAAGAATCTTCAAGCCAGGACTTTGAAAGCCATTACTTATCAAAAAAGGTTAAAAAGAACTGGATCGACTCCAAGGAAACGTTTAACCTAATAGCAAACACCATACCTTAGGATTCAATTCAAATGATACTGATCTAATTGACATCACAAGGGCAGAACCATTGGAAAGTTGTTTAAAAAATAATAATAATAATAATGATTTATAAAGAGACATGGGTAAGAAGATGCCCAAGACAAAGAGGATGGGGAGAGATGTCTCAGTTGTAGCTACAATTAAGAAACAGCAAACCCAAAAAAAGTATAAAGCTACTTTTAAAAAAAAAGAAAAATGTGTCTGATTAATCCACACTATCTAGTGGAATTTCTCTTCCATTTTTTTAAGCATAGAAATATTAATTACCAACCTATGTCTTCAAATAAAACCGATGAAAGCAGGAGGGTGATCACAATATTTTTAATAGATGCAGTTATTAACTCAATGATTTAACCTCGGATTTTTGGTCTTCTAAGGACAGAGTTATATCTTGGGGCAGTCAGGTCTCTCTCGACCTAAGAAAGGATCATGTGAGCTAAAAAATAAACACAACCAGTGGGAACCAAGGTGGGAATTCAGGATCGGAAATAGGATAGATTAAAATAGTTTACGGAAAGAGTGTGAGAGCAAGGGAAGGAAATTGAATGACAGAAGGGAAGACCATATAGTATTAAGAAGCAACAAACCCAAAACAAGAAAACTAAGAGAGTTTTTCTGAGTGCTGCTGTAATTCAAACCATTTCAAATAAAAACTATGACAAATTGCAGAAAACTTGAGATACAGATTTGGTTTAAAGAGGCTAAGACTTCCTTGTGGGAGCTGCCTAGGCTCGTCAGTGTTTTCTTAGTGTTAGTGGCAGCTCATTAGTGTTAAACTTGGCAGTGTTTTTTCGTATCTATGGATTCTTCTCTTTAAATACTCAAGGCCCTGTCTATTCCTCACAAAAGGAGAATAGTGATACAGATTTTTAGTGTGAAAGTAAGGCAAGGTGTAATCTTCCCAGGAGGATTTGGGAGACTAAAGCATCATGAGAAGGAATTTTTCAGGTCAAAAGCTGATGGACGAGGTACAAGAACCTTCCTGGTATCCCTTCTCCCAAATCTCATGGAAGGCAGTTTCTGCTTTTGCTCTGTCTCCCACGACTCCATTTATGATGGCAGTTACCTGGTTCACAGACACATCTTCACAGGGTCTTTGCTGGATTGAAAGAGGTTCCCTTCACTAAAGAACAATGGGATTTGTGGAAGAAAAAGGTCATTTAGATAAATCCACGCCATTGAGATGGGAGGTAAGGGGGCAGGCCACACCTTAAAAGGATGGCGTAGCAATTGAGGATACAACAAAAACTGGTTACCACCTACTAGGCCCCAAAGGGTGGAAGATTCCACTTCTGGTACACCCTGAACCTCTTACACACTCACTGTGATACAGTAACATCTCAATGACAAACCCACAGGCACGATGTTACGTTCAATCTGTGATAAGGTCTTTGAAGGTCCACTACCGAGCGGTTCCTGTTTTATGTGTCAGGGAGACAGACAGTCATTAACCAGCCCATTTCACATAGAAAACGTTCATTGCGTTTGCTGAGGATGGGGTTGCCGGGGCTGATGCTCTGCGTCTCTGTGTCTAAGCCTGTTTACAGGGAGGTGAAGGATAGCTTCCTTGCCCACACTCTGCGGGCTGCCCCACCCTGCGCTGGCCTCAGGAAGGAAGGGTGGAGCAGGCACACAGAGTTTTGACAATGCTCCAGGACTTTGCACCCCAAATATTTACTGAGACAGTCAGGTAATTCTTTAGAGAGGCTGGGCCTAACCTATAAAAAAGCTGGCAGAGGGACAGGAGAAGAAAGAAGTGCTCCCTCTGTCTGGAAAAGGCGTGCTCCATGTGCCTGTAATAATTGCAAAAGCCTCGATACAGAAACACAGGGATGGTCCTCCACACCCTCTTGCAACTGATCACCCATCTGACAGCTCAGCTTCAGGGCAAGGAGCCTAGGCAGCTCCCACACACTGCTCTCGTGGGTCTACAGGCAGCTGTTTCCTCTGCCTGGAAGAGGCTCTTCTCACTTAAAGCTACCTTTTCTTCGCAGAGTCCTCTCCAGCCCTCTCCACATCCCACTTCCTGTATTAAGCTTCTCCCAGCTGTCTCAGCCCACAGTCATCACTTTGCTCTTTGGCCTCCCACACCACTCGCCCAGCACTTGGTAATTTCCGTGGTTGATCTGTTTATCCCTTCAACTCCCCCCGCCCCACCACTGGACTTTGTCCGAAACAGTCAGCCTTGACAACGTGCTTATAAATGATGATAAATCATTGCAGTAGAGTGGTTTAGGCATGCCTGACACAAGTTCATGCTTGTGTAACTTTTAACTCAAATGAAACGTTTTTCATGGCTAGCACTTTCGAAAGGCAGTAAATCCTTAGTGTGTGACTGTTTTCAAACATTGTGGATTTTTCAAGGAGGCATAAGGAACAGGCCTCATCAGATCTGGGGAAAGAGAGGAACAAAAGCAGGTTCACAGAGTCCTAAAAGCACACTGGTGTGACCCACTCGTCCTGCTCACCCGGAACTTTGCCGGTTTCAACACCGAAAGTCCTGTGTCTCAGTCCCAGGCAGACCTGGACAGCTGGTCACTTACCAGGTGGCCAGGGCACATTTTGACAAGAAGCAACTGCAAGTCTTAACTAATGGACCGCACCTGCTTTATCTTCTCTCATCTCAAATCCTGGTGCCACAGCCTCTCCAAGGACACTCCACTCTCCGGTGACAAGTGGAGAAGCAGGCAATGATGCCCGCTTCTCGAGAAGGAACCTTGAGTTTATTCAGCTCTGCTCACTACAGAAGCCATCTCAGGCCTGGGAGGACAGACGGTCAAGGGAAAAAGCTTTGTACAGAGTTCTCACAAAACAGAAACTAAAAGGAATATTTGGAACAGGAAACAGTGACCTTGATGGCACGATTCCCAAAGGGAGAGGCAAAAGGCAGAGATTCAGGAAGGCAAAAGTCCAGGGTCCACGGGAAGTCCGTCTCACGCTGAGCATTCCACACCACTTGCTCCGTGCCTCTGCAGAGCATCTGCTTTGATAACGCTCCTGGGCAATCCGGCCAACTGTGACAATTCAAGCGGCTTGGTGCTAGCAGTAAAGAATCTGCCTGCCACTGCAGGAGATGCAAGAGACATGGGTTCAATCCCTGGGTCGGGAAGATCCCCTGGATAAGGGAATGGCAACCCACTCCAGTATTCTTGCCTGGAGAATCCCATGGACAGAGAAGCCTGGTGGGCTACAGTCCGTAGGGTTGCAAAGAGTCGGACACGACTGAAGTGACTTAGCACACACAGAACAGATAAACAAGAAGACTAGAACCTATGACCACAAATACTTCTGAATGTCACAGCAATCAGCAGAACTAGTAATACTTTCCAAAATCTCTTATGAGAATAGATACATTTGGAAAACCCAGATGGTCCTGAAATGAGCATAATGATAGATAGATACATCATCAATAATGGTACACATAAAAAACCAGTCCAGGTCGATAGTTTGTATCATGATGAGAAATTTTTCCATAATAAAATAACAAAATGAAGCATTTTAATCTGTATAACATATAACCCAGTAACTCACAACAACAACAAAAAGTGTAATTGGGAAATGGAAATATTACTGCCTGTATCTCTTTATATCACTGAAGATTTAGGTGGAGCTGATTTCTCTAAGCGTGGTTTCCTTTGACTGACAATGCTCATGTGTCCCAGAACCAACTTGGCCGGGGGTGGGGATGGGAGGCTGAAATTTAGGGTGTCCAGGGTGTCTAGTGCAGGGATGTGCTCTAACCACCAGAGGGTATTCTTTCCTCCTTTGGACTGTAGGCAAGTTTCTGGAACCACAAACTAACCCTAAACCAACCCCCTACTAAAAATGGGCCAGGCCAGATCACAGGAAAGTGCACTGATTCATAATATTCACACACATTCCCCGTTGTCTTTCCATCTGAGAGACGGTTCAGTCTTCTTCAGCTGAGAGAATCATGCCGGCAGCAGGCCAACCTACACACAGAGCAGAAAACAAATGACATCTCTCCTGCTGGTCAAGGCAAGAGAGGAGTCACTTCAGAAATAAGTCCAGCGGTTATTTCAGATGATCCAGCCCACAAGCACCCCCCACCCCCGCCCCACCCCCGCAACAATTGCCCACCCCAGCCCCCACTCCGCATGGGTAGAGCAGGATTTTCAAGAAAGTGAGGATGCCCTGGTCAGAAAGAAAGCGGAGGGATTTCAGGGGCTGTGGGGCCTCCTGCCTGAATTTTGATCTAGGCTAATTTACAACTGAAAAAGGCCCAGGTCTCATTGGAGACCAGAAAGCCTAGGAAAGTTACCAGAGAGATATTTGACAACGTCCAGAGTCAGCCCGGGAGTCTGTCCCAGCGCATTAATATACCAAGTTCAGAAAGCAAGGTCCTGGAAAGATGCCCCAGGGAGATGCCCAAGGGAGTCAGTTTGAATCCGGCCAAATGCTTACTCTGAAAAAAGGAAGACTTTGTCCCTTCTAGCTTGTTCAGTGCCAGAAGCTCTTTCAGGGAGAAAGGCCGTGAAATTGAGAAATATGGGATATCGGGTCATCTGCCCAACAGAAGGCAGCTTCAGCAAACCCAAACTACGAGTTGATATTTTCCTCTTGTTTTTCAAATTACTTCAAATAATACTTATTTGCTGCTAAAAATTCAAACAGTACAGAAATAAAAGTAAGAAGTGAAGCACTTTCGTCTCACAGCCAGCCTACTCCCTACAGCCCCACTCACCAGAAATACTGTGGATAATGGCTCATGCTTTCCAGGGCTTCCCATTTCTATGAATTACAAAAAACTGATCTCTCTACTCATCGAGTTCTCCATCTCTTCACCTCATATCTCTCTCAATCATCCGCTTGGGGATTTTTGTTGTCGTTGTTTTGTTTTGTAAAAAATGGAGATCCTGAAACAGATAGATATTATTTGACTTGAGATGGTCGTTGCACAAATTATTGCATTTTTCCAAGTCCTCATTCCATTTAGTTGTGACACTGGGTCATTCCATTGCGCAGACGTGCCAAAAGCCAGTGCCCTATGGATGGACGTTTATGTTGTTTCCAATTTCTCCTCCTATTACAAAAATGCTATAATGCAATTCTTAACTAAAAGAAATAACTGTTAATGGGAATTAATAGATATTAATTAACCCATTAATAACTATTAATAGGTTGTATTATGGTTCAGCCCCTGCCTATGCTAAGCCCTCTAGAGGATGTTAAGGTGAATAAAATAGATTTTTTTTTTTGCCTTCCTGGAGTTTGCTCTCTAGTAGGGAAGATCTATAAGCATCCAACTGATGCAAGAAAAATGACTTAAATACTAAGAACTTGGACAAGTGGGATATTCAAACATACAACACATTCCCTGCCTAGAGAGCATACAGAAAAGAGTTATCCAATACTGACAGCTGGGGTGAGAGAAGGTTTGATAAGCAGGCTTCATCTATGGAAAGATTTGCTGTAGTGTGTTTGATGTAGGGAAACTGATAAGGGAGCTTGTAAAACTCCTTTAAAAAAAATTTTTTTTTTAAATTTATTTGGCTGCACTGGGTCTTAGTTGTGTCTTATGGGATCTAATTCCCTGAGCAGGGGTTGAATCTGGGCACCCTGCATTGGGAGTGTGGAGTCTCAGCCACTGGGCCACTGGGCAAATCCCCATAGAAGCCTTAAAATCATCCTGTTGACTGGGACAGAGGACTCTAGTATTTTTGCTTTTGAATTTCCTTTAACAAACACAGTCTCAGACAGGACTAGGAATGCTCTGTCCTTCTTGAAAGTGTGCTTGACTGAGTTTAGTCTACAACTTTGTCTCACAACCTGAAATATCCATTTACAAATACCCAACATACTTATTGCTTTTGCTCTATCTCCAGATTTTCTGGGCAAGAGTGTGATCTCTACATAAGCGCATCACAATTGAATTACTTATTCCATCTGGTGTGACTGTCCAGAGAAAGAGGTTTTACTGGTACTCCAAATCCAATGGTATGTTATAAAAAGAAAACATGAAATAACTTGCCTGTGATAACAAATCTCTGTAAGTCAGAATCTTCCCAGCCATCATGTGCATATGCTGAAAGGAGAAGTTTTCTTTTCAAGCAATCTTAATGAGCAGGTCTTTTGCTTATTAACATCTTCAAAGTGCTTTGAGCTCCTCCCCAGACGAAAGGTCCTGTGTGACTACAAATTATTATTATGCTCACAAAATGCGTACACACTAAATGCAGGAAAAGTGCAAACCATTTACCTGCATGGCCTGCAATGCCCTTGAGACCCTTTGATCTGACAATATAACCACCAATTATTCTATATCCTTTTCTCTCTAAATGCATGCATCAAAGCATTCTCATGCACACCCTTGTAAATCCAGCTGTTTATTCCACAATAGCTCCTCTTAATTAACCCTGTTTCCTTTCTCTTTAGTTGGCAGCTGCTGACTCAGCCTTTCTTCGGCTAAAGAGAAATTATATGCAACCCTGGGTATGGAATGGAAAATAACTCCTTTTTTTTTTTTCTACAAAGAGGGCCATGACATAGAAGATGTGTATTAGTAAAGATTCTTTGATGACCTAGAAAACTGCATATGATACAGTAAGTGAAAAAAACATGATACAAAAATGTAGAGAGTGAATGACATGTACACACTGCTATTTTTTTCTATGCATCTTGAGATTTATTGTTAGCATGCTGCTACATTTAAAACAGACCTACTGTAAAAAAATAAATAAATAATCCGTTAAAAAACAAAGTAGAGAGTGTTATCTCAACTGTAATATGAGTAATTGGTCACATGAATTGAATAAAACCATGCCAGTCGCTGAACTGAATGTTTGCCTAGTGATAGACTTTCATTTTCAGTATGAGCTGAGTACTATCATCCCTCTTTTAAAGATAAAGACGCTGAGACTTAGATAGGTTAAGTGATGGGGTTCTCTCTGGCATTGTCTGGCTCCAAAATTTGTCCCTTTAATGAAAGTCATGCTGCCTTTTAACAATGATTGTCCTAAGATAGGGAAACGTGGGTTTTCCCCCCCAACATTTTATAGTTACACAGTTTTAAAAAGAAACAAAACTAACATATTAATGACATGAGTTAATCAAATAAAAATGAAGAGGGGACTAAGTCACTCTTTGATTGATGGGTGTGATGACTTAGGATAAATACAGGTAATGTGTCATTAAGCTCAGAGTTCTCCAGATCTCTGCTTTCTTATCTTTAAAGTAATGGGTTGAACCAAGGTACCTTAAAGCACTTTTCAGTTCTAACATTGCTTTAGTCCCTTCATTTCTGTTTATGCTTCAGAGATGGCACTTTTCTTGAACAATAAGTAGATTCCAGTTCCTTAAGTCTGCCCAAAGAGCTCTGTTAAGTACCAAAGAAAGAACCATGAAGCTGAGTGTTAAGCTGAATTCAGTCTGTGAGTCATCTTTGAACACCAGGAAAGAATAAAGACTATTTATGTTAATGATAAATGTTGAAAAGTACTAATTAATGTAAAATTATTACACAATTATAAAATTATCATTGTGAATCAAGAATAACATACTTTTCTGATCTGATTCTAGAGTAAAAGACAAGTTACCCTGGAAATCAGAGCCAGGTCTCCTTCTGACCAGGGTTTAGTTTGGACATGTCTAGAATGCAGGAGTAAGAACCCTTGGAAAGAACATGAAGAGTGGGTGTCTCCAGCTGAGAGGAGCATTTGATCTTTTTTTGGAAAATAACTACCTACAACACAAAGGAAAGTTGCTTGTCCCCACGGAAGGATGAGCTCCTCAAGCAGGAAGCATGTGGCACCAACCATGAAGAACCATCTGTAATGCTATAAATATTAAGATGTCTGGGAAGTATGAAGAATTTTTATTTCTGCCCATGGAGCATTACATTTATTTATTTATTTTCTATTTCTGAGAGTAGTCTTTATTTAGAACTCTTTCATGCCCAGTATTGTATTTTTCAACACAGAGAAATCCAATGATTCAGCACATAATATTAGCTCAATGAAGGAAGCATATTAATATTTAAGCTTTAATTAGTACAGTGTTTTTTAGGTAAGCCTTAGGAACAGTAGCAATGGCACCCCACTCCAATACTCTTGCCTGGAAAATCCCACGGATGGAGGAGCCTGGTAGGCTACAGTCCATGGGATCGCTAAGAGTCTGGCACGACTGAGCGACTTCACTTTCACTTTTCACTTTCATGCTTTGGAGAAGGAAATGGCAACCCACTCCAGTATTCTTGCCCGGAGAATCCCAGGGATGGGGGAGCCTGGTGGGCTGTTGTCTATGGGGTCGCACAGAGTTGGACACGATGGAAGCGACTTAGTAGCAGCAGCAGCAGTAGGAACAGTACCCTTTCCACAATTAATACTTAGAATTCAATCTTCTATAGAACCTAGAATCTTTTTTTAAATCATCAATTAAAAAAAAATCCTTCCGGGGATCAAAGATTCGGGACAAAATAAAATCATTCTTATACTTGAAGAAAACATGGTAGAATTTCTTTATAATCTTAAGGTGGGGAAGATCTTTCTATCACAACTAAAACCCAGAAATCATCAAGGAGAAATAATAATGTTAGATAAGGTTAACAATATAGCAATTAAAAACAACAAAAACATACACACTTTTTTTTTAATGAAAGATTAACTACCAACAGATAAAAAAGTTTGAAATTCATATCAAGATAAAAAGTGAATGTACCAGTGTATGAGTTCTCAGCAATCAATAAGAAATGGATCAACAACCCAGTAGGAAAAAAGGCAAAGAAAATGAACTGAGAGTTCACAGATAAACACATATGGGAGATACTCACTTTAACTTGAGCATCTTCAAGAAGTGCAAGATATAACTATTCTAAGTAGTTTTGCCCTACCCATCAGGTGGGCAAAAATCTACACATTTGATAACTTGTTCCTTAGCTAAGACCTTGAGAAGGAAAGCACTAAGGGTAGAAGAATAAATTGGACAGCAATATAAAAATATCTATCAAAACTACAAAGCCACACAACCCAAGCCAAGTTTTAGGACCCCTTGCTTGCACAGATCCCTTTCCAGGCCCTGGAAAGAGTCTCAATAGTTCTTCAACATATTATGTTGTTTTTGAAAACTTTCCAAAAATTAGATATTTTCATCACGATTGTTTAAGACCACTGTTCCCTTTCCACCGAGACTCCCCCTCTAGTCCACTTTCCCTTGAGAAGCGTGGCACCGAAATGGCATCAGGAGCTTTTGGGGTCAGGCTAAAGGAAAGCTGATGTGTAGATACATTTAGTCTGGATTTAGTAGCATACCCTTCTGTGGTATGCGGTTACTTCCATTATAGCCAAGTTATTGCCTGATGTCCTGCTGTAAGAACGGTTTCCAGAAATATTCCTATCACCTACTTTGCCAACTACCTGTTATCCTGACTAGAAGTTACAGGGCAAAAAGTTCTACTGAAATACAAACCTGTCTTATGGTGCCTGATACCAGAATTATGTAGAGAGTGGAAAAGAAACAAGGTTTAAAATATATGAAGCCTAAAGCCAATCTATGGAAAATTATTTTAATTGTTAGACGTGTAAAATTATAAGTGGACTCTTCAGCTTTTAACCAGTATCTGGTCAAAATGGATGTCCTTCACAATGTAGCGATTATAAATGGCCCGTGTATTTATAATCATTTTTGAAATGAGAATCCTATGAAACAGACTTTATCAGAATGTCTGGACTGTTGGGCACAAATCTATAGCAGCACTACAAATGGCAAATGTTTGCAAGATTTGAATGCTTCATGCATGCCAACTCTCAAAAAATAATTTTTAAAATGTAAATTAACCATACTAAAGCAGAGCCTAAATTACCTTTCTGCTTTCTCTCTTTAAAATATCACAACATTGTAGCTACATGAAGAGGTAACCCAAGTGTATGCAGCCAATTAAAAAAAAAGAAAGATAAAGAAAGCATTATGGAGATGTCTCATGTAATTAGTAAAACTATTATGTTACTTTTCAGAATACTCATGGTATTTTTTTTTTAGCTTTTCAAAATTAGTAGTCTATTGTGATTTTCTTTCTATATAAATATTCATTTTCATACCAATTTTGAATTGGATAATTTTGTATTCTCTTTCTTAACGAAGATCCACAGAATTATAATCCTCAGGGTACATACAACATGAAGCATTCTTTGTAATCATCCAATGCACTAGAAAACCTCAGGTGTGGGAATTTATCTCAGAGTTGTTCTTGTACAGGTCTGTGCAAGTTTATTCAGTCCCAAATTGTTTTGAAAAAGGATTGAACTCAGTAGGCTGAACAGATTATGGGCATATCCATATAATGGAATATTATACAGCTCTAAAACTGGGGACACACAACATTCTGGTATGGAAATGGCCACAAGATCTATTTTTCAGTGAATATACCTTGGTGCAGAACACTGTGTACAGAATACTTTTTATTTTAAAAATAAGCAGGAAGAAAAGGAACATACATTACCGTTTGTTTTGTTTATTTTTGCATAAATAGGTTCTGAAAATGAATGAAAGTGATTGTAGGGAGGCGGCCCTGAGTGGACTCAGAGGTGGGAATGAGATTGTTGGTTTTTGGCTGCACCATGCAGTTTATAGGATCTTAATTCCCTGATGGGGAATTGAACCTGGGCCCTCTGCAGTGAAAGGGTTGAGTCCTAACACCTGGACTGTCAGGAAATTCCCTGACACCTCTTTAAAATGCCAGTGTAGTTACTTATTAGCTATGAGTCTTAAATTCATATGTATTCATTTCAGCACCATTTATAATAGTCTTCAATCAAAAGAATTTTGAAAACCTGAGTGAACTTTAAATAAGGATACAAGAAAACATAACACCATTGAAAATATTTAAATATATGAAAAATTTTTAATTTCTGCACTTGGAAAGAAGTAAAGGCAAACAAACAGGATTTATTGTCTTTAACATCCAATTGATACAAAAGGAAACTCTTAAAACTACTCAATACATAGTGAGCAATGAATATGAATAGTCTAGCAAAAAATTTAAAAAGCAGATAAAAATATTAAACTTGGAAAGCATTGTTAGCTTCCCCTCTGCTATATCCCCAAGTCCAATATACTGCGAAGCAGTGTCATTTTATCTCCATTGTTAATATAGTCACCACTGTCACTGTCATGATTCTAGCCCAAGCCACCACTTTCTCTCATTAAGATCAGCCCAGGACTTTCCAGGTGATCTAGTAGCTAAGACTCCATGCTCACTCCCAGTGCAGAGGCCTGGGGTCCCTCCCTGGCTGGGAAACTAGATTCCACACGCCACAACTCAGAGTTTTCGTGCTGCAACTAAAGCTCCTGAATGCTGCAACTGAGACTCAGTGCATTGGATATAGTCCCAGAAGTAGCATTGCTGAGTACTTTTTTTATAAATGAAATTCACATACCATCAAAGAGAACCATTTCCTTTAACCATTTCAAAGTAAGCAAGTCAGGGGCATTTAGTATGTTCACAACACTGTGCCACGACCTCCATCTAGTTCCAAAACATTTTCATCCCTTCAAAAAGAAAGGCCATACTCGTTAAGCAATTGCTCCCCATTCTCTTCCCCCCTCAGCCCCTCACAGCTAACAATCTGCCTTCTGTCTCTATGGATTTACCTATTCTAGGTATTTCATGTCAATGGAATCACACAACGTGTAGTTGGTGTCTGACTTCTTTCACTTTAGCATAATCATTTCAAGGTCAATCTGCAATGTAGCTTGTATCAAAACATCATTTGTTTTAATGAATAAATACTGTTTGGCTACCTGTGTATGCCACACCTTGACTAGACGGGTCATCTGTTGATGGGCACTTGGGTTGTTTTCCTCTTTTGGCTATTGTGAATAGTGCTGCTATGATCAGCCACCTTTTTGATGGGCATATGAACTGGTACTGAGCAGACCGACCAACAGGCCTGCTGGACTCCTATCCAGGATGGAGTCTGGCAGGGACACTCCACCATGGCACATCAGCTAGGGCCTCTGCCATTAGTGGTTAAGTACTTTGAATAATTACATGCAGATTACCATAACTTGAACATATTAACAACTCATCTATTTCATCATCTGCTCACATTACCAATTTATCTACTTCCTTTCATATTTTCTTGCCTCTTTTTTTTTTTTCTTGCTTCTCTTAAACCCACAGAAGATTGAGACAGAGATGGGCCTTTAACCCAGAGCAGCCAAGGATAATCTGTTCGAGTGTCCACGGATGTAGCCTGAAGTAAAAATTCAACCTAATAGGCATGATGACTATCAGTTGAGTCAGTCGTGGGGAAAATGAATTGAAAATATGAAAGGAAGTAGATAAATGGGTAATGTGAGCAGATGATGAAATGGACGAGTTGTTAATGGCATCTTGAGGGCAGAGCTTCCTGGGCGGCAACTGCTGACCGGTGACAAGGGGACAGGCTGGTCCCCAGAGCTCTCCTACATCCCGAATGACCTTCACCTGCAGCCTGTGTGGTTCAGCTAGTTCTTGTTCACTCTGTGATGTTACAGGAGCTCTGGCTTTATGGCTTGGATTCCTGCCCTGAATGTTCCTACAGCTTTCATTCCTACAAACTTCCCAATGACTGAGGGAACTAGAGTAATTCCTTGCATCCAGGAATGTGCTTCAGGAAAATACGTCTGAAAAGAAATTAGGTTGCAGATATCTAGAGCTGTACAATCATTTCCACTCTCTGGTTCCTCACCTTCTCTCCGGAACTGCAATCTAAGGCAATAATCCCTACGTCAGGAAAATTCACATGGCACAAAGAAGTTAATCTCAATTTTAGTTTAATGCAAGAAACTGGAAATCTGTGTCAAATTTAGGAGAATTTGAAAAAGAAAAAAACAAGTGTCCTAATTTTATTTAATAACTTATTTGTTTTATTTTAAATTAGATGAAGTACTTTAATCTAATACCCTATGCAGAATTATATAACTATATTAACATTGATATATTGTTATATTAGAATGTTAACTGAAAAAAAAGAATATCTATTCATGTGAAAAATATTCATAGAAAGAAATGGGAAAATAGGAACAGTGATTATCTTTGGGGGATATTTTTCCCCTACATTAAAATATTTCTAATGATGATGTATGGCAGAAACCAACACAATATTGTAAAGCAATTATCCTTCAATTAAAAATAAGTAAATTAAAAAAAATTCTAGTGAAATGTGCATGTGTTGTTATAATGGAAAAATGCTTAAAAAAAATAAAAGCAGAGGGACTTCCCTGATGGTCCAGTGGTTAAGACTCCATGCTTCCACTGCAGAGGGCACCAGTTTGACCCCTGTTTAGGGACCTAAGATCCCACATCAAGCATGACATGCAGCGTGGCACACACCCCTACTCCCCACCAAAAAAAAAGTGGTATTCCACTTTTTTTCCACAACATGGTTTTAAACAAAGCTTAATCATCCTAAAGTGACATTTATTTCTTAGGAAAGAAGGAGTGACAAAGCCTTCGGAGTGAGTACAAACTAAGAGAAAAAGATGATGGAGATTTAAAGGATTTCATCTCCACTGTACTCCTCAAGGAACCTGATGGGACCTGGCTTTTCCAGAAGGGACAGGATACTGTCTTTTGTGGCAAGCACAAAGAAAGGTTGGGGTAGCTAAGACACTACAAGACTTTCTGACAAGTTTAAGCCCTCCATGGCCAAGAAGGGCCAAGACACAGAGCTTATTAGAGAAAACTTGTGCCAGAGAGGCAGTTCCAAATGGCCAGACTTGTGACTTTTCCTTGCGGGTCAGAAACATATGCCCATGGTACAGCAGGGTAGTGAGACTACAAGAATGGCAGGCTATGGAAACTATTTGAACATTTGTTTCATGTGAATTTTTTATTGACTCTTCAGACATGCTAGTAAAGAGTGCCCCTCAGTTGCTGAAGAAGCGTTTGTAGCTTGTGCAACAGCAGAACGGGCCAAAAGCTGGGGGCTGTGACCTGTTTTCAAATAAAATGTCTTGAAATAATGTTTTTTAAATGATGTCAGGGAGAGATCTGGTGGTCAATTAATTCATTAAGCACATACTCGTTGAGTGTTTACTATGGGCCAGGCACTACTGTGAGCCTTAGGGAAAGAATTTCTTGTCGCCATGGTACACACATTCTCTGGTGGGGGACTGCAAGGTGCAGAGAGGGGGATACAATAAATAAAAAGAATAGGTAAGTAATACAGTATGTTGGACAGCTATGGAGAAAATAAGACAATGGAAGGAGTTAAGGAGAGTCAGTTGTCAGGTTTTAGCATTTAAATAAGGTGAATCAGGAAAGACAGCACAGGGATTTCCCTGGTGGTCCAGTGGCTAATACTTTGTGCTCCCAAGGCAGGGGCCCTGGGTTGGATCCCTGGTCAGGGAACTAGATCCCATGTGCTGAAATCTCAATGAAGATGGAAGATCCTGCACGCCACAACTAAGACCCAACACAGCCAAATAAATAATTGAAAATAATAAATATTTTTTAAAAAGGAAAGATAGGGCAGGGACATTGAAGCAAAGATGTGAAGAAGATGGGAAATACACCTCAAAAAAAGCGTTCTGGGCAAAACCCTGGGCAGGGCTGTATCTGGCCTGGTCAAGGAATAGCAAGCAAGGAGGTCAGGGAGGCTAAGAGCAGAGTGATCGAAGGGAGAGCAGGGAGGGAGGAGAGGTGATGAGGGAGGGTCAGGTCACATAGAGTCCTGAAGGCTGTTGTCAGGAGAATAAAGGGGACAAATTCACCAGCACAGGCCGACAGGCTGAGGAAGCTGATAAAGGGAGACAGGGCAAAGGTCACTCTTAAGAGTGATGAGGGCTCAATGGTGACATTAGTGAGATAGGAAACACAAGACGAGGGATATATTTGTGGCAAGGGGCAAAGGGGAGAAGTCATTTGTTTGGAAGGTAGTTCTTTTGAGGTGCAAAGAGGGCCCCAGAAGTTAGAGCTGGTACCTCAGGAAACAGGTCGGGATGGAGATGCAAGTGGTGAATTATCAGGAAAGACTGCATTTCCCAGCCTTTCTTGCAGTTAAGTTTGGCCATATGACTAATTTCTGGACAGTGGGATATAAGTAGAAGTTTTCTGAAGAAACTGGAAACATTCCTTCAAGAAAATGGACTCAGCTGGGTCAGTTTGTCATCTCTGTTTTCTCTTTTCTGCAGTCTGGAATGTGGATGATTTAGCTGGAGCTCCAGCAGCCATTCTGAAATAAAGAGGTGCCCTTGAGGATGGAAGCCAAGGGTTAGGATAATAAAACAAATAAAGAGAAGTTCCCTGGGTCTCTGATGACTATTAAGCCACTGTATCCCATACTAGTTTGCTCTCCTTAAAAATTTTCATATATTGAATAAAAACAAACATATTTTAAGCCACTATTATTTGGGTGTTTTTTTTTTCTCTGATACATTCAAACTAAACTAACCCTAAGGGTTATAACTGGAAATACAGATTTGAGAGTCAAGATCATATAGATAAGGGCTTCCCAGGTGAGTCAGTGGTAAAGATTTCACCTGCCAATGCAGGAGATGCAAGTGAGGCAGGCTTGCTCCCTGGGTCAGGAAGATCCCCTGGAGGAGGAGATGGAAACCCCGCTCCAGCATTCTTGCCTGGACAATTCCATGGGCAGAGGAGCCTGTTGGGCTACAGTCCACGGGATGGCAAAGAGTCGGACACAACTGTGTGACTGAGCATGCACGCACGCTATCATATAGGCGGTCTTTAAAACAACGGGACTGGTGAAATTACCAAATAAAGACTGTAGAGATGATCAGGCTTGAGATCAAGCCCTGGAATTAGGGCTCAGAAATTACACATGGAAGGCGGGACCAGCAAAGAAGGCTGAAAAGGAAAAATGAAGTAAGCGGGAAACCAGGAGCGTGTGTTGCCAACAGAGGCTAAGAGTATAGATTATTTCTGGAAGGACGGCGGAATGAACTATGTCAAATACCACAGGGAAGTGAAAATGAGGACGGAGAACTGACTGACTTCTTGGACTTCCCTGGTGGTCCAGTGGTGAAGACTCTGTGCTTCCAATGCAGAAGGTGTGGGTTCAGTCAATCCCTGGTTGGCAAACTAAGATCCCGCACGCCATGTGGCACAGCCAAAAAAAGAGAAAAAAAGATTTAGCAACATGGACGTCATTCATGAGCCACCGCTTCAGTGGAGTGATGAAGACGTGAAGACAAGTCCTACTGGAGCAAATTCAAAAGAACAGGAGGTGAGAATGCGGAGAAGGCAGATGGAGACAACTCTTTTGAGATGTTTTACCCTAAGGGGAAACAAAGAAGAGATAACGGGGTTAAGAAAGAGATTAAGATGAGCAATATAAAGTCAGCTTAACAGATTGATGGGGGTGATTCAATGAAGGGGAGAAACTGATAATGCAGAAAAAAGTAAACAGCTACAGAGGCAGAGTCTTTGAGACAGAAGACAAGATAGAACCCAGAGCACACCGGGAAGGTTGCCTCCGATAGACACCGACCCTTGGGAGAAGAGTTCTAGGGAAATGGAGGAGGCAAAATCCAACTGTGCTTGGTTCAGGAGTGAACACAGTTCAGTTCAGTTCAGTCGCTCAGTCGTGTCCGACTCTTCGCGACCCTGTGAATCGCAGCACACCAGGCCTCCCTGTCCATCACCAACTCCCGGGGTTCACTCAGACTCACGTCCATCGAGTCCGTGATGCCATCCAGCCATCTCATCCTGGGTCATCCCCTTCTCCTCCTGCCCCCAATCTCTCCCAGCATCAGAGTCTTTTCCAATGAGTCAAGTCTTCGCATGAGGTGGCCAAAGTACTGGAGCTTCAGCTTTAGCATCATTCCTTCCAAAGAAATCCCAGGGCTGATCTCCTCCAGAATGGACTGGTTGGATCTCCTTGCAGTCCAAGGGACCCTCAAGAGTCTTCTCCAACACCACAGTTCAAAAGCATCAATTCTTCGGTGCTCAGCCTTCTTCACAGTCCAACTCTCACTTCCACACATGACCACAGGAAAAACCATAGCCTTGACTAGACAGACCTTAGTCGGCAAAGTAATGTCTCTGCTTTTGAATATGCTGTCTAGGTTGGTCATAACTTTTCTTCCAAGGAGTAAGCGTCTTTTAATTTCATGGCTGCAGTCACCATCTGCAGTGATTTTGGAGCCCCAAAAATAAAGTCTGACACTGTTTCTACTGTTTCCCCATCTATTTCCCATGAAGTGATGGGACCAGATGCCATGATCTTCGTTTTCCGAATGTTGAGCTTTAAGCCAACTTTTTCACTCTCCTCTTTCACTTTCATCAAGAGGCTTTTTAGCTCCTCTTCACTTTCTGCCATAAGGGTGGTGTCATCTGCATATCTGAGGTGATTGATATTTCTCCTGGCAATCTTGATTCCAGCTTGTGTTTCTTCCAGTCCAGCGTTTCTCATGATGTACTCTGCATACAAGTTAAATAAGTAGGGTGACAATATACAGCCTTGACATACTCCTTTTCCTATTTGGAACCAGTCTGTTGTTCCATGTCCAGTTCTAACTGTTGCTTCCTGAGCTGCATACAGATTTCTCAAGAGGCAGGTCAGGGGGTCTGGTATGCCCATCTCTCTCAGAATTTTCTACAGTTAATTGTGATCCACACAGTCAAAGGCTTTGGCATAGTCAATAAAGCAGAAATAGATGTTTTTCTGGAACTCTCTTGCTTTTTCCATGATCCAGCAGATGTTGGCAATTTGATCTCTGGTTCCTCTGCCTTTTCTAAAACCAGCTTGAACATCAGGGAGTTCACGGTTCACGTATTGCTGAAGCCTGGCTTGGAGAATTTTGAGCATTACTTTACTAGCATGTGAGATGAGTGCAATTGTGCAGTAGTTTGAGCATTCTTTGGCATTGCCTTTCTTTGGGATTGGAATGAAAACTGACCTTTTCCAGTCCTGTGGCCACTGCTGAGTTTTCCAAACTTGCTGGCATATTGAGGGCATCACTTTCACAGCATCATCTTTCAGGATCTGAAACAGCTCAACTGGAATTCCATCACCTCCACTAGCTTTGTTCGTAGTGATGCTTTCTAAGGCTCACTTGACCTCACATTCCAAGATGTCTGGCTCTAGATTAGTGATCACATCATCATGATTATCTGGGTCATGAAGATCTTTTTTGTACAGTTCTTCTGTGTATTCTTGCCATCTCTTCTTAATATCTTCTGCTTCGGTTATGTCCATACCATCTCTGTCCTTTATCGAGCCCATCTTTGCATGAAATGTTCCCTTGGTATCTCTAATTTTCTTGAAGAGATCTTTAGTCTTTCCCATTCTGTTGTTTTCCTCTATTTCTTTGCACTGATCGCTGAAGAAGGCTTTCTCATCTCTTTTTGCTATTCTTTGGAACTCTGCATTCAGATGCTTATATCTTTCCTTTTCTCCTTTGCTTTTCGCCTCTCTTCTTCACAGAGTGAGCTAAAAATGACACAGGTGAAATGATATTAGTGGTTGCCTCTGGGTAATACAGGACTGGGATTATTTTTTTCCTGTGCCTTGCAAATTTTCTAGAGGCGTACCTACTACTATCATAATTAGAAAAGACTTGACGAAAGTGGAAGGAAAGGAAAGTCAGCCAGTGTGCTCGTTTCTGTCTATCTTGGAACTAGGCCCATCCCTGGGAATAGAGGAAGTACAAGCTAGACATAGAAGTGACTCTGCAGGAAGGCCTTATTTATGATGAAACCATTTCTTCTTTCTCAATCTCTCATCTGCTCTCTGTTGGGAGCTACTAACCCAACGTGCTCCAATAGAGGAGGAAGTCCAGTGTAGCAGACAAAACACAGTGGCTAGAGCCATGGTGGGCTTCCCTGGGGGCTCAGTGATAAAAAAAATCTGCCTGCAATGCAGGAGACCCGGGTTCGATCCCTGGCTCAGGAAGATCCCCCGGAGGCAGGCACGGCAATCCACTCCAGTGCTCTTGTCTAGAGAATCCCATGGACAGAGGAGCCTGGTGGGCTACAGTGCATAGGGCTGCATAGAGCCGGACACGACTGAAGTGACTAAAGCAGCAGCAGCAGCAGCACCATGGTAGTTGATCCGAATTGCCGGCCCAGGCAGATTCCTGGGGGTTCGACAGGTGGATAGGAATAAGTCATCGCAAGCAGGTGAGGCTTGGAAGTCTAGGTAGATAGGCAGTAGCGCTAGAAATGTCTACCTGCAGGCAGCCACTCAACTCAGGTTGAAGAGCAGAACTGGCAGAGTCAGAGATGGGCTGGGAAGAACAAAGCTGAGGTCAAACAGGGCCCACTGTGGTGCTCCACTTACCAAGCCGCACGTGCATGAAGGGCTCCGCATGAGTTGTTGGCAAGTCTCACACACATGACAGAGACGCACTGAGAGGACTGAAGTTTAAAACATGCCTCATACAGTTTGGAACGTGTCTCTTGTTACTAGATCATTTGTCAGTCATGAATTAAGATATTTATAATCCCACAATTACCTTACGAGCAGCACAATTATTTATTTTCATTTGTTTCAAAATCATTTCATTTTTAAATGGAGATATTTAAAATAAACCACATTTTTGTGGTATGAACCCCATTTTAGAATTTATTGTTATCTAATTGATAGCCTTTATTTTTTAGAACAGTGTCAGATTTACAGAAAAATTGAGCAGATGGTTCAGAGTTCCCATAGCCTCGCCTCCCTTCCTCTACTTTCACAAACAGCTCCTTATTTTATTAATATTTTGTGTTAGTGTGGTATATTTGTTACAGTTGGTGAACCAGTTTTGATACATAATTAACTAAAGTCCATAGTGCTGGTGGTAAAGAACCCATTGACCAGTGCAGGAGATGTAGGAGACTCAGGGTTCGATCCCTGGGTTGGGAAGATCCCCCTGGAGGAGGGCATGGCACTCCACTCCAGTATTCTTGCCTGGAGAATCCCATGGACAGAGGAGCCTGGCGGGCTACAGTCCATGGGGTCCCAAAGAGTTGGACTCTACTGAAGTGACTTAGCTATCAGCTATAGTTTACATTAAGGTTCATGTTGTACAAATCTAAGAGTTTACAAGTGCACAAAGTCAATGACAGTATCGCGCAGACAAGTTTTGTTGCACTAAAAATCCCGTGTTTGACACATGCATCCCTCACCTTTGGACTCACCCATCCCCCTGGACTCACCCATCCCCCTGGACTCTTGGAAGCTATTGATTTTTTAGTGTCTCCACAGTTCTGCCTTTTCCAGAATGTCATAGGGTTGGAATCTTACAGTGTATAGCCTTTCATATTGGATTCTTTCACTTAGCAATATGCACTTAAAATTCCTTCATGTCTTTTCATGACTTGATGGTTCATTTCTTTCTTTTTTTTAAAATCACTGGATAGTAGGCCATTGTTAGATATACCACAGGTTATTTATCCATCCATCTAATCAAGGATACCTTGGTTGCTTCTCAGTTTGGGCAATTATGAACAAAGCTGCTACACATGCAGGTTTATGTATGAACATAAGTTCCCATTTATTTGGTTAAATTTTTTTTAGTTTCCATACTGCCACTAAAGATCCTGTGTGCCGCAACTAAGACACAGTGCAGTCAAATAAATTAATTAATGTTTTTTAAAAAAAATAAAGAGTCTATAATGAGTATTGAGGGTACTATAATGGCCAGGCCATCACAGTCGCCATTCATATGCCCCTGGTGGGTGAGTCTGGGTCTGTCCTGTCAGGGAAAAGCTCTGCGTCTGCACATGGTTAAGGTTTCAAGTTAAACACTGTCAGAGTCTGCCATTGAGAGGAGCAGTAAGAAGGCTCCAAGGAAGGCAGAAAACCCAAGCAAAACTCAAACTGTAGGCCTGGGGAAGAAAACAGAGAGCCCAGTCATCAGAAGGGAGGACCACAGGGCGATTGGGTGCTTGTTTTCAGTGCTGAGCTGGGGATCCTGAGATGCCTGTGACCTCAGGATCACGCCAGGGCTGAGCCTTGAGGTAGGGTCAGGGGAGCTGGACCATAGAAGCAAGCCAACAGAGCGCACCTGTGTGAGACCGGCAGGTGGGCACTACGGGGAGAAGACTTGGGCAGCAGGCCCTACGGAGCAATGGCATCCTACACCCTGAAAGAGCCACTCCTTCAGGACTCAGCTCCTGAAAAGCAATAAGCAGTTTGTAAGCTGACTAACATGTAAAGACACCTAGAGAGATTTGTTCTTTAAAGGAAATAACATAGTGAATGCTTTTTGTAATGTAAATTATTACTCCCTAATTGTTACTACTTGTTGTTGGAAAGACGGATGCTGAAGCTGAAGCTCCTGTATTCTGGTCATCTGATTCGAAGAGCCGACTCATTGGAAAAGTCCCTGATGCTGGGACAGATTGAGGGCAGAAGGAGAAGAGGGTGTCAGAGGATGAGATGGCTGGATGGCATCACAGATGCAATGGACACGAACTTGGGCAAATATCGGGAGATGGTGAGGAACAGGGAGGCCTGGTATGCTGCAGGCCATGTGGTCACACGACCAGGCAACTGAACAATAACTATTGCTATCGTCACTATTTTTGAAAATTTGATTTTAATCCATTGATTTTCTTAAATAGAGCATCCTTTTAATCTGGTTTCCTTCTATTAGATATAGATATATAGATCTGACATTTCCAAAAACAGATGCTACTAATACATCCTAATTAGTAGGTTTAAATTTGAATCTTTACAAAATATTCATGAAGCTAAAAAAAATTTAGTCTAAAACAGAATTTCCCAAAACTAACTATACATAGGATTAAACTGGGAGTGTTAAAAACACAGATTCCTGGGTCCCACCTCTTGAGCTTCTGAGTCAAAAGGAAACATGGGAAGGCTTGGCGACTCCTGATGACGGCTTGTGGCTTAGAAACTTTTGTGCAGCCGTGGAAATTGAGCACATGGACATTAACACAGAAACGATCTTATTGTTCCTGTCCCTGGCTGCCCCTCACCCAGTACACGAGGGAGGTATTTCCAGCTTATGCTGAACACAGTGATCCTACGGGTGGCCGGGGGAGGCGAGGGATGGGGTGGGCTACTGGCCTAGTAAGGAGGTCTCAGAACCAAGGGAGGGGCCACTGCTGTGCAGGCCGGTGTAGAGGCAGACCTTGGTGGCAGTAGGTTCCTCAGCTCCTGGAGAAGACCTCTAAATACAAGGCCAGGGCTGTGACTGTGCTCAAGAGGCTGCGAACTTGATCTAGAATTCAAAGATTTGTACTCGCTCCTATGGTCCCTAAAAATCATTAGGGGAAACCTGAATTTGCCCCCGTGGCAAGCAGAAAAATGACTCCACCCCGATGATGTCCCTGTCCACATCCTACTCCCTGAAACTGGGGCCGTGTCAGGCCACGAGGCAGAAATCGATGGCTGTTAATCAGCTGACCTTGAGATGGGGAGATTATCCTGACTGGGTGGGCCTAATGTCATCACAAGGGCTCTTAAAAAAGTGCAAGAGGGAGGTGTGAGGAGGACTCCATGTTGCTGGAGAAATGGGGCCACAAGCTGTGATATGCGGGTAACCTCTGGAAGTCTAAAGAATCTGCTTGTAATACAGGAGAGCTGGGTTTGATCCCTGGGTCAGGAAGTTCCTTTGGAGAGGGAAATGGCAATCCACTCCAGTCTTCTTGCCTGGAGAATTCCATGGACAGAGAAGCCTGGCAGGCTACAGTCCATGGGGTCACAAAGAGTCAGACACCACTGAGCGAGTAACACCCTCACACATTTCTGGAAGCCTGAGGAGGTAAGAAAGTGAACCAGAAAGGACCACAGCTGACCCGTTGACGTCAGCTGAGAGAGACCTATGTCAGACTTTGACCTCCAGAAAAATAAATTTCAAGCCACTAAATCTAGGCTTTAAACAACACAGATTTTATTCTTACAGCACGAATAGGAAACTAATACAACACCTATGACAGGGTTCTTAATTTTTTTCCTTTAGAATTCAAGAAAAGACAAACTAGAACTTAACATCTGACAGTCTGTCGTGTCTTCTTATCACAAGTTCCTGCAAGCCATCTCGAACATTTTACTTTCCTTCTCTTTGAAGAGACAGAGAAGATTCTATATCTAAGATAACCAGGCTTGTTTATTGGGCCAAGTTTTTAACACAGTATGATACAATTGTTGGAAGATCCAGGATCCATATTTTAAAAATCTCCCTTGGTGTCTCTAAGTTGACAGCCAGGTTTGCAAACCACCGGGCTAAAATTTTAAATTCTAAATCACATGATTAGGAGTGACTGCATGCCTGGAGAATGAGCACACTGGATTATTATTAACCTGAGAGGGCATAACAATGTGGTATCCACAGAGACTGGGCCTGGTGATATAACATTTCATCAATGACCTGAATGATGAAACGGTGAGCATGCTCATTAAATGTGAATGTGGTACCAAAATGGAAAACAGGCGGACGGAGGCAGGCATTTTAATTAATTAAGGAGGGTTGTTTGGATGGAGAGCATATTGATTCAAAGGACAGGTGACAGCGGGGTGAGGAAGTGCTGGAGGAGTTGCTGGGAACGGAATGCAGGTCAGGGAAGGCAAGCACAGAACAATACACGTTCCGTGGAAGGGAAGGAAACGGCACAGTAACAGGCAGGGTGGGAGCAGACTGTGACATTAGAGAAGGATCCTGTAGTAAGGCTGACTAGAGTTGGTGGTGCCGGGGGCGGGTGCTGGAAGGCCACTTGGCTTGGGCCTCGCATTCACATAGCCCCTGAAAATAAGAATTCTGACATCATGCTGGTATCTGATAAAGGCGTTCATTTGTTAGTGTAAAGCCCAGTTTTATGACCCCATTTTTTTGCAACTTCTCCTTTCTTAATGTATTGGGAGCCTCAGAAAACGAAAGTAGCCTAGACGTCTCAGCTTCAAGAGTCTTGGCTAGAGATCACAGAGGATCACAAAACTCACTATTGCAGGCACAGGTGCACAGCCATGGAGTACTCTGAGGATTCACAAGGAGCAGTGAGGGGTCTCTAGCCAGCAAGGCTGGGGGGATTCGAATCCCAAGAGGATAAGAGATTTACTTTGATTTTTCCCGAAGAAAGTATCAATAGATTCTGATTTGATTTTTCTGTTCCCCCCACTCCCAGAGTTATATATTTGTATAATCTATTATTTATTGTTTATTTATTTTTTGTGATGCACCAGGTGGCAACTGAAATCTTAATTCTCCAACCAGGAACTGAACCTGTGCCCCTGCAGTGGAAGCATGGAGCCTTAACCGCTGGACCACCAGGGAAGGCCCCATATGTATAATCTAAAAATTATACACATGTAGAATACAGTTCTACAAGGTGTGTTGTGAAAACTACAAATCCTCTAGAAATCCCTCCTCACCATTTTCCACATTCTCACCTCTTCTAGGTGACTCTTTAGGTCTTCAGGTCTCTAAATTCACATGCTTGAAAGACTTTTCCTTGCTCTTTCAGTGGTGGCTATTGTCTGAGTCGTCCCCACCACAGAAATAAGGATTTGGTGTCTTTCCTCTTGTGCCCCACATGTATGAGTGTGCTTCCCCATCACCCACTCTTCCAACACAGCAACCCTATAATCTCTGTTAGGTGAATATTCAGTGTGTTACTATTAACAGACAAACTATAGTAAATTATGATACATCCTCCCTTCTTGCATACTTTTTTTTTGGTCCCTGGAACTAGTAACTGTCTTGTTTCTTCTTTTTTTATTTTCTACATTTTCATTTATTTTGAATTTTTTATTTTGGGGGCGGGCGGGGGCGAACCATGTGGCTTGCAGGGTCTTAATTCCCTGAGCAGCGATTGAACCCAGGCCCTCAGCAGAGAAAACATTGAGTTCTAACCACAGGACTGCCAGGGAATTCCCTTCCTACATATTTATATTTGCTGTTTGCCTGTATCTGCTCTCAAGGTCATCGAAAACATTCAGATAGTCTCATATATTTCAGCAGTGTCTCGCAAAGACTCCGAAAACGCTGCCGCCTGGACCTGAGACAGGGCTGTCATCTTAAGCCCTCTTTTCCCCTCATCCGAGGGACGCCTCCCTCCTGGCTAAACTCCGGGTCCTCTTTCTTTATTTGCTCCACCTTCTGACTTGTGCTCTGGAGACTTCCTGAGGCAGGAGCACAAGATATGAATTTTCGAGAACTTGTATGTCTGAAACGCGTTTAATCTATCTTGACAACGTGATAGATGGTTGGGGTTGGGTACATATAGAATTCTAAATTGGAAATCGTTTTCTTTGAGGACTTTGAAGGCTGCGGCCATCTGTCCTTCAGGGTTGCTGCTGAGGAGTCTGAATCTGTTCTGATTCACCACCCTTTATTTCCTCTTCTTTGAAACCTTGTAGCATCTTTCCTTCCTCCTCATTGTTTCAAGATCTCACCTTGATGTGCTTTGACATGAGCCTATTTTCAATTCTATGTGGGCATTTGGTGGCCTTTCATTCTAGAAACATGCTCCTCTGTTCTAGGAAATAGTTTTGAATTTGAATTACATTTTTAATGACTTCCTCTATTCTGATTTCTCTGTTCTCACTTTTTGGAAATCTGTTTTCATATATTAGATCTCCTGTTCTGGAGACTCGGTTTTCTTTGTCTATTTCTTTTTCTTTTGCTCTAATTTCAGGAAAATTTACTCTCCTTTATTTTCTAACTCCTTTATTGAATTTTTATGAGTATGTATTCACTCATGTCCGACTCTTTGCAACCCTATAGACTGTAGCCTGCCAGCCTTCTCTGTTCATGGGATTTCCCAGGCAAGAATACTGGAGTGGGTTGCCATTCCTCCTCCAGGGCATCTTCCCTACCCTGGGATCAAACCTAGGTCTCTCGTGTCTCCTGCATTGCAGGCGGATTCTTTATTGTTTGAGCTATTAGGGAAGCCCCCAATTTTTATTTATATTATCCTATTTCTAATTTCCAAGAGGTCTTATCTGCTCTCTGAATGCTCCTTTTCCTGATGTCATATTCTTTTTGATGGTTATACATCTTAGTTCTGAGGTTGTTAATCAGAGGATATTTGATGTTTTCTTCAACCTGCACTGTCTCTCTTCTCTCCAAGTTGCCTTTTTCTATTCATTTTGGTCTTTGTAACTCATGTGAGAGGCATCCACAGTGTCTGGGAAATGTGGATTGTCTGCTCTTATTTAAAATGGCAGGGGGGGAGGGGGTGTGGGCGGCGGGGGTGGTGGTGGTAGCTGAAGAGCTGAGTGCAAAGTCTGAACCTGTAAGGGCTTCGTGACCAGATGATCCACTGTGCATTCCAGTGGGGATGTTTGGTTGGAAGATGCCCACATCAGTTCAGTTCAGTCGCTCAGTCATGTCCGACTCTTTGCAACCCCATGTACTGTAGCATGCCAGGCTTCTCTGTCCATCACCAATTCCTGTTTTTCCTCAAAAAACCGAAAGATTTTGGGAGTCCAAATTCCCCAGACAGGACTCTTCCAAGCTCATGCCCAGAGGATATAATTCTGGCTGCAGGCATTGTGGGAGCACAACAGGGAAAGAGCCCTGGGTCTTCATTTATTCACTCAACCCCTCAGTTTTTGCTACAGCACCCAGTCCTCAACTTTGCCTGGTGTCCTCCAATCTACAGCTCTGTTTTGGTCTCTCTGCAGTGGGGAAGGGGCACTGACCGGGCTCTGAAGAAACAGGAGGAGATCTGGGAGTCTTGTTGTTCAGTTGCTCAGCTGTGTCTGACTCTTCGTGACTCCGTGGACTGTAGCACGCCAGGCGTCCCTGCCCTTCTCCATCTCCCAGAGCTTGCTTAAACTCATGTTCATTGAATCAGTGATGTCATCCAACCATCTCATCCTCTGTCATCCCCTTCTCCTTCTGCCCTCAGTCTTTCCCAGCATCAGGGTCTTTTCAAATGAGTCAATTCTTCGCATCATGTGATCAAAGTATTGGAGCTTCAGCTTCAGGATCAGTCCTTCCAGTGAGTATTTAGGGTTGATTTCTTTTAGGATTGACTGGTTTGATCTTCTTGCTGTCTAAAGGACTCTCAAGAGTCTTCTCCAGCACCACAGTGAAAGCATCAGTTCTTCGGTGCTCAGCCTTCTTCACGGTCCAACTGTCACATCCATACATGAAAAGAGGTAAAAGTGAAAGTGTTGGTCGCTCAGTCCTCTAACAACTGACTCTTTGTGACCCCATGGACTGTAGCCCGCCAGGCTGCTCTGTTCATGGAATTCTCCAGGCAAGAATACTGGAGTGGGTTGCCATTCCCTTCTCCAGAAGATTGTCCCAACCCAGGGATCAAACCCAGGTCTCCTGCATTGCAGGCAGATTCTTTACCATCTGAGTCACCAGGGAAGCCCAAATCCATACATGACTACTTGAAAAACCATAGCTTTAACTATACGGACCTTTGTTGGCAAAGTAACGTCTCTGGTTTTTAATGTGCTGTCTAATTGCTTCCTAAATGAACTTTGAACTGATACTTCGGTTTTGTCATGCCGCCACTTCTTTACCGAAGGTGCCTGGTACAGCCTGTTCATGAGCTTTTGGGGAATTCTGGATGGCTTCTTGAATTATTCCCCTGCTGGTTTAGGATTCAGTTTTCCCCTGTCTGCCCTGTCATTAGCCATGTTTCTTCCTTTCGAGCTTTTGAAATTTTGTTGCTATGGGAAGTTACACATTTTTTGTTGCTACTATTTCTTCCCTTAAAAAATTCATTTGCATCATTTGCATGAGATTTCTAAAAAGAGAAAATGAAAATGTGTGCTTGTACAGTTTTCCATCTTCACCAGAAAGATTTACTTCTTCCTCTTTCCATTTCTGATAGTTTTATTTTTTTAACCAATATTTGTTTACAAATTATCATTCATTGTTTTGCTTTTCAAGTTAAGACAACCTAGTTGCTTTTTTCAAAAAGTATAGCGCAGGACTTCCCTGGTGGTCCAGTGGTTAAGAATCTGCCTGCCAAGGCGGGGGACACAGGTCTGATCCCTGGTCCAGGAAGATTCCACACGCCGTGGAGCAACTTAGCCCACGCGCCACAACTACTGAGCCTGCGCTCTAGAACCGAGAGCTGCGATCACTGAGCCCGCGTGCCCTACAGCCTGTGCGCCCCAACGAGAGAAGCCGCCGCAGTGAGAAGCCCGTGCTCTTGCAACTGAAGAATCACTGGCTTACCACAATTAGAGAAAGCCCATGCCCAGCAATGAAGACTCGGTGCAGCCATAAATAAGTAAATAAACATGTAAAAAAATTAATAAACTAGACGTTAGTAAAGAAAGAGCATAGCGCATAGAGACTATGAAATAACGATTGGCTTTTTTAGGGCTCTGAGAGCTTCGCAAATGCTGACCTGTGTAGTAGGGGCTTGTATGTGCATGTATACCTACCGTTGTCGAGACAGCTGCAGCCTACCTGAGGAAGATCATACACCCACAGCTGATGACCCCAGACCAGTAAATAGCAATACACTCCTAAGAAGGAAACTACGTGAGTCAAAACGACTCATCAGCCGTCATGCGACAGACATTTCCTTGTCTCAGCCTGGAGTTGTTGGATGTTTGGGTTATTCCACTCATAATGAATTCTCTGAAGCAGTTGTCTCCAAATTTTTCCATTGACACTCTTCTAAGAAACATATTTTTAACATGCCCTCGAATATGCAAATTGATTTATTTACAAATTATATGTGTCTTCCTATAGATTATCATATACAATATTAATATATATAAGTAGAGTCTTTTCTAAGGAGGTGATAGAAAATAAAATTAGAAGTTCTAGTATTTTTCTTCAGTATCTCAGTGAATCATCTAGTACACCATGGAATTTTCAAACAGGATGAGTTGAGGATCAGAACCCCTGGGAAGGTTTTTTCAAAAGCCTCCTCTCCAGGGCCCACCTGGGCACTCTGAATCAGGACTTCGGAGGACGGGACCCTGGCAAGGATATTTTGAAAAAGTTTCCCTGACGCTTCCCATGCATACTTCTGGTTAAGACAAGACTTAAAAATCAGAGGCCTTAAGAAACTGTGACTAGTGGTCAAACATCTACCCTGAGTTGCAAATTGGGAAATGGATAGCTTGATTAAATATCTGAAATATCACAGACCTCAAAAAATTTTGTCTCCTTCCCTCAGCTCTTTTTCTTCCTCTGTATCTGTCCTCTTTCTTCACTTTTTAGTATAATCTTGATATTTCTATTAGAGACAATAAACATTCCTCTTTGAAAATATGGACAAGAGAAGAAAATTAAAACTCATCTAGAATCCTACCATTCCAAGATAACTCTTAAAATTTTTCATTTATAGCCTTACAGATATTTATGCCAACATATATTTAAAAGTATATTTAAAACATGTGCTATACATGCTATTTTTAACCTATTTTCTCACTTGATAATTCTATTTTTTCCTATGACAAATTTGCAAGTGATGAGACAGCTGGTGCGCATGCTCAGAGCAGATAGTGACATTGAAGCCCCCTAAAGCGGGCTGAACTGAAAGTTCCTCAGACTAATATTCTCTCCCCTTGCCCTTCAGCTCCTCCCTTGCTTGGTTTTTCTTGCTTTCTGCATGCTCTTTCTCTTTTCTTTTACCTTCTACCCTCCTCTCTATTCATTAAACCAACCGAAGCCTTCAGGACAAGGGTTAATATTCATATTTGACAGTATGAAACTTCCTGATAATTTGACAAGGGATGTATAAACCAGGGAACTGGAGAGACAGCTGTGCCTTCCTCTGCAAAAGGATTTTCTGAGCAAGCCCAGGCAAGAGCCTACTGTTCTTGATGATTATCTGTTATTTCCACTTGGGAGCCCAAATTAAAGCTGCTTATTTGCCTTCTAAGCAAGGTGTGGCCAGAGGCAGCCAGAGGCGCCCAGACTGTCAGAGAAGAGCCGTTTCAGGGAAACTGCAGTTTCTGGAATTGTAATCGAGAGACGAGACTGCAGCTGACACAAGGCAAGGTCTGAGAAGCAGCAGGCTCGACAGTCCAGAACCAACCAGCTGCCGTGCTTCCACTCGGAGGGTAATCAGTTTTCCCACTGCTGTTCTTCATAAAAAGTGGCTACAGAAAACCAGTTCCTCCTGTTTGAAGAGTGCTGGTTACCCTCGCCTGGTTCCTCAACCCACTGCCTTAGGAATTTCCATCTGTAGTTACCAATGCATGGAGAGTGAGGGAAGCTTCTGAAATTTGAAAACTTCATTGGGATGATATGAAAGCAAGTAAGCCCCTTCCACCACAATAGAGCCAAACTGTGTTTTCTAGAGGCTGTGGAAAAGGATCGTTTTCATTAAATGCAAATCATTGCCCCCAAATTAACAATGAAATGGGCAATGGCTTCATTGACTATAAGAGCCTACATTAACCAGCTCTCTAAGGGCATTCTGCTGTGGAAGGTCCCAGGAAATGAGTACAAAGTAACTTGCTCTCCAACTTCGCCCTCAATACCACCCCCTCCCAAGCTTCCTTAGTTTTCAGTTGGAGTGGGAGGAAGGCGACAGTGTATCACACTTGGGCCTATGCTGGGAGATGCTTCAGGAGGACAGCAATTAAGCGCTTTAATAGAGTGTTAGTCACAGTGGGTGGGACTCCTTCTCATTCTACAAAGGCAGAGCCAGAGAGGCTGATGATAGCTGAAGAAAGGGAGGGCCCCCCCATCCCCACGACACATGCAACCTCCCTCTTTCCCAGCAAGAGCTACTTAATAAACACCACTAAGCTTGTGTATACGACTAGAGATCTCGTCAAGAAAATTAGAAATACCAAGGGAACATTTCATGCAAAGATGGGCTCAATAAAGGACAGAAATGGTATGGACTTAACAGAAGCAGAAGATATTAAGAAGATGTGGCAAGAATACACAGAAGAACTGTACAAAAAAGATCTTCACGACCCAGATAATCACGATGGTGGGATCACTCACCTAGAGCCAGACATCCTGGAATGTGAAGTCAAGTGGGCCTTAGAAAGCATCACTACAAACAAAGCTAGCGGAGGTGATGGAATTCCAGTTGAGCTGTTTCAAATCCTGAAAGATGATGCTGTGAAAGTGCTGCACTCAATATGCCAGCAAATTTGGAAAAGTCAGCAGTGGCCACAGGACTGGAAAAGGTCAGTTTTCATCCCAATCCCAAAGAAAGGCAATGCCAAAGAATGCTCAAACTACCACACAATTGCACTCATCTCACACGCTAGTAAAGTAATACTCAAAATTCTCCAAGCCAGGCTTCAGCAATACGCGAACCATGAACTTCCAGATGTTCAAGCTGGTTTTAGAAAAGGTAGAGGAACCAGAGGTCAAATTGCCAACATCCACTGGATCATGGAAAAAGCAAGAGAGTTTTGCGACCCCGTGAATCGCAGCATGCCAGGCCTCCCTGTCCATCACCAACTCCCAGAGTTCACCCAAACTCATGTCCATCGAGAAAAACTCATGTCTCTCAGAAAGACATCTATTTCTGCTTTATTGACTATGCCAAAGCCTTTGACTATGTGGATCACAAACTGTGGAAAATTCTGAAAGAGATGGGAATACCAGACCACCTGACCTGCCTCTTGAGAAACCTGTATGCAGCTCAGGAAGCAACAGTTAGAACTGGACATGGAAAAACAGACTGGTTCCAAATAGGAAAAGGAGTACGTCAAGGCTGTATATTGTCACCCTGCTTCTTTAACTTCTATGCAGAGTACATCATGAGAAACACTGGGCTGGAAGAAGCACAAGCTGGAATCAAGATTGCCAGGAGAAATATCAATAACCTCAGATATGCAGATGACACCACCCTTATGGCAGAAAATGAAGAGGAACTAAAAAGCCTCTTGATGAAAGTGAAAGAGGAGAGTGAAAAAGTTGACTTAAAGCTCAACATTCAGAAAACGAAGATTGGCATCTGATCCCATCACTTCATGGGAAATAGATGGGGAAACAGTGTCAGACTTTAGTTTTGGGGGGCTCCAAAATCACTGCAGATGGTGACTGCAGCCATGAAATTAAAAGACGCTTGCTCCTTGGAAGAAAAGCTATGACCAACCTAGACAGCATATTGAAAAGCAGAGACGTTACTTTGCCAACAAAGGTAAGTCTAGTCAAGGTTATGGTTTTTCCAGTAGTCATGTATGGATGTGAGAGTTGGACTGTGAAGAAGGCTGAGCGCCGAAGAATTGATGCTTTTGAACTGTGGTGTTGGAGAAGACTCTTGAGAGTCCCGTGGACTGCAAGGAGATCCAACCAGTCCATTCTAAAGGAGATAAGTCCTGGGTGTTCTTTGGAAGGAATGATGCTAAAACTGAAACTCCAATATTTTGGCCACCTCATGCAAAGAGTTGACTCATTAGAGAAGGGATGCTGGGAGGGATTGGGGGCAGGAGGAGAAGGGGACAACAAAGGATGAGATGGCTGGATGGCATCACCGACTTGATGGACATGATTTTGGGTGAACTCCGGGAGTTGGTGATGGACAGGGAGGCCTGGTGTGCTGTGATTCATGGGGTCGCAAAGAGTCGGACACAACTGAGCGACTGAACTGAACTGAAGCTTGTGTATAAGCTTATGTGAAATAAGGGGGAAATATTTTGACATAAATATGTCCAGAAAAGATCTCTTACAGAAAGAATAACCTCTCACTTATGGAAAATTTGAAAATTAAAAAAAAATTTTTTTCTTTGAGAAAAACTGCAAATTTTTTTCTTCTCCCCAGGGAAACAAATCTTACTTGTAGCAGCACCTGAAATTCCACCATTAGTGACTAATTTCAATGTGTACTATAGGCACCTGGAATTTAAGGGGCCTGTATCAAAATGCATATTCTTTATATGACGTCAGCCAGTATTTCTTGCTGAAATCGGAATCTTTGAGATGACTTTTTAGTGCAGACAGCTGGCGCCGCACACATACATACTCCATCGCCCCAGCCCCTAATATGACCATGACCTTTAGCCGATAGGTGGGTCTCCAGTTTTCTGGTGTCTTAGTCATCTCAGGCTATAACAAAATACCAGAGACTGGGTGACTTAAACAACAGGCTTTTAATTCTCATAGTTCTGGAGGGTGGAAGTCCAAGATCCAAGGGCCAACAGTTTACGGTGAGAATGCTTCTTGCCTTGTAGATGACCACCTTCTTGCTGTTCCTTGTACAGCTCTGTTCGTTTGCTTGTGCACGTGGAGAGAGCAAGACCTCTCTATCTTCCTCTTCTTATAAAGACACTTATCGCACTGTGCCCTCATATGAACCTAATGACAACCCAAAAGCCACACCTCCAAATAACATCACATTGGGAATTTGATCTACAGTATATGAATTTGCTTCCCTCATAGCTCAGCCAGTAAAGAATCTGCCTACAATGCAGGAGACCCGGGTTCAATTCCTGGGTCAGGAAGATCTCCTGGAGAAGGAAATGGCAACCCTCTCCAGTATTCTTGCCTGGAAAATCCCATGGACAGAGGAGCCTGGCAGGCTACAGTCCATGGGGTCGCAAGAGTCGGACACGACTTAGCGGCTAAACCACCAACCATATGAATTTGCAGGGGCGGGAGGGAACATACAAACATTTAGCTCATAATAGCTGGCTTTTGATAGGACCTTGGGGTAATTAACTTTAGCTCAGAATAGGTAGTTGACCTACTTCTGCAGGTTAGAAAATGATTTCCACCATAGATGATGATTGGGTTGCTTCAATCAGGACTGACCCTCTATAATTAAGGAAGAAAGCAATGAAAACTGGAAATAGTTGTTTGCAAAATGTTGACACTTCAAAGGGAAGTATAGACAATAATCAACACTGTCACTCTTCCTGCACTGAATCCACGGTCCCTCCCAAATCCCGTCTCTTTCTTTTCTCCCTACTTTCTCTACCAGCACATATTAGGGCAAACATATTAGGAAGGCAGTGTGTGTTTGTGTTATGCACACACTTGTCTAGTACTTTCTTTACATCACATGGGTTTAATATTTCACTTGGAGATGTAGTTATTCCACTGTGTTGGCCTCTCTTACTTCATGGGCAGTGGCTGAGACAAAAAAAAAAAGTCCTTACCTTTGTCTCATGACCTTCAGAGTAAAGGAATCATGTATCAGGTGGCGACATCACAGGAGCCCCTAAAGAGTGTGAGACGGCAGTAAGGAGTAAGTTGAGGTTGAAAAAAGCAAGACAAGATGCCCCTACCTGCCAGTTTTGCAAAGAACAAGCTTCATTATGATAAAGTCAGTTCCCGTAAGCAATCTACATGGAGGAAGCAGTTAGTCCGAGGTCCCTCAGGTTGTTCACTACTTATACCCTACCTCAGATTTCCCTCGGGTGGAGATGTACTTGGAGCCCAGAGTCATCGTCCAGGGTTGGGAGAACACAACTGTGCCGCTCCTGCCTGTTGGCCTCCTTTTCCCCACCTCCATGCAAGGGGGTGAAATTAAATTGAAATTAACACCAAGGACCCCACAAAGGGTAAAGAAACTGCGACAGGGCCATGCAGGCAGAGGCCACGGCTAGAGGAAGCAGAAGGTCATTTCAGGTTCTTTAGGCATTTAGGAGAACTTCAGAGGATGAAGTTGCTTTTATTTTCCTAGTCCTCTTCTCCCCTGTGTGCTGTGTAGGCTGCCTGTCACACCTCCTGGCTCCAGGCAGCAGCTCCGCACTGCATCCCGAGTGCACGATGTGCACGGAACAGTGCGGTGAAGAAAGAGCAAGCTGCCTGGGCCCCTCGCCCTCCCAGACCAGCGACGAGGCTCGTGCTGGTTCTGCTGGTTTTACACCACTTCCAGGCAGCAGCATGTGACAGAGCCACAACCTCCGGGCACTCTGTCAGCTATCTGCAGTTCCTCCGTTCTTTTCCTGTCCCTGACCTGATAAACAATGACCGTTGAAGCATCCCACTATCTACAGATTCTGAGCCACACTTAGTTTTGGTTAAGAGAAAAATTCTACGTTCACCGAAAGTGGTCAGAATGCTTTACTGTGTGAGCAGGAACTTTACTTTCTCTGATACAGATTACAAAATCTATTAGTCACCATTCCTGTTTTCTGTATGTTTATAGTTGATAGCAAAATCGATGCTACCCAAGAAATAGACAAGGAACTTCTTGGTAAAGGGAGGAAATAACCAAGTAGCTGAAAGCGGAGACTCAGGAAGTAGCTTAGTTCTGTGTTCAGTTCCTCCTCTCATTTCTAAGACTTCCCTCCTCTCTGAAAGAGGAACAGGAATAGCAAAATCAACAAAGTGTGAACTCTGTTTCCCACCTGTCCTAAGAATGCTGGTGTGCCCTGCCCCACCCTTGCCACCCTTGCCACAGGCAGAATTCTTAATAGTAAATTAGAGCAAACGTAGAAATCTACTAGTACAAGCAGGTGAATGCATGCCTGTACTGTCACTTCCCAAAGACAGGAAGAGTTCTCTTTCGTCTAAATGGCAGATACCAATCCTTCCAGCTTTCTCTTCTGTAAGTTAATGTCTAAAGACGGCGTTTCAAAACAGTGGCGGGAAAGACGGATTATCCGATACATATTATTGAGGCAATCATACAGCCACATGGGAAAAAAATAGAATAAAACTCATATGAAGCAAAGATTTAAATATACATAGGAAAATATAAAAGTACTAGGAAAAATGGTTTAAGTTTTTTAATGATTTTTTAAAAATAGTTTTGGGAGTGAGGCTGTATTACATAAAACCAAGAAGCCATAAAAGGTTCAACTATATAAAACTGGTAGACTGAAGTATATAAAATAAAATTTTAAAAATTCATGAGAAAAATGACTGGAGACGAAGACAAAGAACAAATGCCAAACTGGGGGAAAGTGCCTGCAATTCTTGTCACAAGAGGGTAATTCCCCCAGGTAAAAAGAACTCTTAACTTTTTTTTAAATTGAGGTAGTATTGATTTACAATATTATATGTTTCAGGTGTCCAACAGAGTGATTCACAACTTTTAAAAGTAATACTCCATTTATACTTTTATAAAATATTGGCTATATTCCCTGTGCTGTGCAATACATCCTTGTAACATTCATTTTACACACAGTAATTTGTACCTCTTAACCTACACCCCTACCTTGCCTCCCCCCTTCCCTCATTCCACTGGTAACCCTTGTTTATTCTCTTAATCTGTGCGTGCGTGTGTGCTAAGTTGCTTCAGTAGTGTCCAGCTCTTTGCAGCCCTATGGACTGCAGCCTGCCAAGCTCCTCTGTCCATGGGATTCTCCAGGCAAGAATACTGCAGTGGGTTGCCATGCCCTCCTCCAGGGGAACTTCCCCACCCAGGGATCAAACCTGCATCTCCCGTGTCTCCTGCATTGGCAGGCAAGTTCTTTACCACTAGCACCACCCGGGAAGCCCCTTTATCTGTAAGTCAGTTTCAAAAAGAACACCTAAAATTAATAAACAGGGTAACAAAACCCAACAGAAAAAAACAGAAAAAAAGGATACAAGCAGAGAGCTCACAAAAAAAGGATACACAAATAACTCATAAATACATAAAAAGATGCTCAACCTCAATCATAATAAAAAGAAGGGAAATTTAAACCACCCTGATAGATTTTTTCCCCCTATCAGATTGACAAAAACAAAAGTTTGGTGACATATTTTGTAGGCTGAGCTGTGAATATACTTCATTCTGTGTGTATATCTTACCCATTGCTAGTGAGTGTAAATTAGTACTATCTCAACAGGTCTTCCCTGGCGGCTCAGATGCTGAAGAATCTGCCTGCAATGCAAGAGACTGGGATTCGATCCCTGGGTTGGGAAGATCCCCTCAAGGAGGAAATGGAAACCCATTCCAGTATTCTTGCCTGGAGAATTCTAGTGACAGTGAAGCCTGGCGGGCTGAGCAAGTAACACTTTCAGTTTAATGGCTTCCAGCTTCCAAATAGGCATAAACTTTGACCAACAATTCTACCTGCAGGAATTGGTCCTACAGATGTATACACAAAAGGAAGTATATTCAAAGTAATTCACAACAATGTTTTATGTGTATAAGGATTACATGGAACTGTAAAAGAGAATAAGGAAGCTCTCTATGCACTGGGATGAAACCAGCTTCAACATATTTTGTTACATGAAGAAAAACAAAGGGTGTATGTGTGTGTTTAAGTAGTCTAAGAACTTTTTACTACTTTAAGAATTTTCAGAAAGTATACCAAAAAACTCATAACATTGGTGTTCTCTAGGGAAGGAAATTGGATGGCTGGGGGACAGAAGGGGCAGGGAGACTTTTTACTGGATATATTTTTGTACCTTGTGAATTTTAAATCATGTAAATATATCACTGATCTCAAAATAAAATATTGTAATAAAGAATAAATATAGGAATTCCCTGGCATTCCAGTGGTTAGGACTCTGTGCTTCCACTGTAGGAGGCCCAGGTTCAATCCCTGGTGAGGGAACTAGGATCCCACAAGCTGCGTGGGATGGCTAAAAGAATAATAATAAAAAAAAAAAGACAACAACCTATGAGCTTGAGTGGACTTCAAAAATGATGAGGAGATGGTAACTTTATGCTTTGAGAATTTCATCTTAATTGAAAAAAAAAAAAAAATGAGCAGGATCCCGACAAAGAAATAAAGACAAAGCCTGGTCTTCTTTTGGCAGGCCTCTCTCTTGGGGCATGGTACTATCCCATGTGCTGTAAATGTTTAACAAATGCCTCCCTAGGAAAAAAAACAAAACACTGATTTGTAGCCTTTGTCGATTTCCGTGTTATAAATATTCCCAACACTGAATAAAGAATTGGGACAAGACACACAGTGTGCTCTAGTGAGCCAGCACAATCCAGCCTCGTTATACAACCAGCATCTCTCCAGTTATTGGAACCAGTACCTCGAGAAATATCTTTGAAATGCTCTCTGTCCCCACTCCTTACTGCCCATTGCGCCCTCAATAGCCACTCCATTTCTCCCTGATTGAGTAGAATGCTCTTAGTTTGGGAATGCATCTGATTCCCAGCGCGTGTGTCCTGATCGTTCAACCCAACACACCGTAGTTCCCTATTGCTGTGCAGAGAAAGATTTATCCCTTGGGATGGCCAGATGGGCCCTGAGCATTCTGGAGCTCCAGTTAAGGCCAATGAGATGTAAAGGAGTTTCACTGGAAGCATCTCAAAAGTTTCCCACTTTTCAAAGACAATGGCAGGAAGAGACTGTTTCTCTTCCTCATACAGATGAGGCTAGAGCAGCTGTGCCATCTGATCAAGCAGCCTGAGTTTGGAGAGGAGGGTCAAAGCCAGAGTCTAAGCACCCCACCCTACTTCTGGTTTTCCTGGGCTGAAAACCAATACATTCATTATTTACGCCCTTCTCAGCTTCTTCCATCGAATGAATCTTAAGCAACACATTTTTAACCCGCTTGGGTGGGTTTGTTTTCTGTATCAATGTGACTAGGCTACAGCACCCAGTTATTTAATCAAATACCAATCTGGTTGTCGCTGTGATGGTACTCTGTAGATAAGATTAATATCTATTTCATTGGCTGTAAATGAAGATTATCTTCACACTCTGCGGCATGGCTTTGTCCAGTCAGCTGAACGGTCTTAAGAGCAAAACTGAAGTTTCCCTGAGGAAGAAGAAATTCGCTTGTGAAGAGCAACATCGGCTCTTACCCAAGATTTTCCAGCCTGCCCTTCCTGACGGCCTGCACTACAGATCTCAGACCTGCCGAGCCAGCCCCACAATCGCATAAGCCAACTCCTTGTGATAAATACCTCCCTCTCCCACACATATGTGTGTGTGTGTGTGTGTATATCTGTTTTTTTTCTCCTACAGAACTTTGAAAGACTTTGAAAAACTTTGAAACCTGTTTTCCCTTTACAGTGCTTATCTCAATTCAGGGTTATGCATTTATTTGTGTATTTGTCACTTTTCCTGGTTAGTCTATAGCCTTTATGTATACGTGTGACTAATCGGTAGAATAGCTGGTCAAAAGTTATGCACATTTGGAAGATGAAAAATATTGTTAAATTAGCTTCCCTGGAAGGATCTACACTCTCACTAGACTGTAGGCTTTATGTTCTTGTCTTCCTATGTGTTCTCAGCACATAGTACCTGTTCAATAAATATGGACAGATGGAATTCTAGGAGGAGAAACATGAATTAAGGCAGAAAGTCCTGAAGGTATGCTAGGCTGTGGAGTTCCAATCATAACATATCCATTTGGCTGTCCAAATTCAATGCCGTTCATTAATGATTTTTTTAAACTCAGATTACACACCGAACAAAATTTCTCTAATAGTTTCAGCTCCTCTGTGGCCTGTCTATAAGGAATCTTCTCTGGTCAGGCTCACCTGGCCAGTCAGCTCTCCCCAAACTAACTTTCCACTCAAACCTCTATTAATCATTCTGGGGGTCAGTCGGATCAGAACAGTCTGATCCAGAAGAAAGAGGAAAGAGAATTCATATTTTTGACTAACCTACAACTCCAATTAAGCGGAGAAAAGAAAAATAGAGCATGAGGAGAAATTGTCCAGGAGCTGGGAAATCGCTAAAGCAACCACATCTGTAGGGGGGTGGGACCCTTGTGAACCTTGCCTTCTCAGCTACACTGATCTAATACCAACCTCTGTTTAGGAAGCCAGAGCAAGCACTTGTCCAGCTTGTTCCTAAAAAGACAACGCAAGTGGACCTTGATGGTGATTCTCCTTGATTAACGACAAACCTAAAGTGGTAAAAGGAGATTTGTCCAGGATCACACAACTTTTACATAGACATTCAGAGAACAAGCGTTAGCTTCCTCTGAGTGCAAAGCTTTTGCCAAAGAACCAAACTGAAATAAACTGCATCTGATCTGGGCAGGAAGAGTATCAGATCTGGGCAGAATGTTGAGTTCAGAAGGCTTGAGGACAGTCTTAGATTAGGACTAGAGTTCTATGATCTATAATTCAAATTTTATGCTTTTTTAATTTCCTTATTTCAGTCGCTTGAGTTCTTTTAGATTTTTTATTTATAATATAGAGTATGCAAAATGTAAAAAAGAAAAAAATTAGATGTTATCTTTCATTTGTTTTTAATTGATACATAATTGACATATAATGTTATGTTAGTTTCAAGTATACAACATTATAATTCAATATTTGTATCTAAAAAAGGAAAACTTTGAGGACTTTCCTAGCAGTCCAGTGGTTAAGACTGCACGGGGCACGGGTTCCATCCCTGGTCAGGGAACTAAGATTCTGCGTGCCTCAGACCATGGCCAAAAAAGGAGGGGGGACCTTTTGATTCTAGCCATAACATGGTAGTTTTCATTAACCAAACTGAAAATTGCTAAAAGCTGGACAAAATATTTAACACACCATTTGAAGGAATGTGGGGAGTGACCAACACAGGTGATCCCTAAGAGAACGTGGGCACATCAATATGACCTCCATATTCACCCTGGCTCAATTCACAGGGCAAGGAACAGAGTAGCAGGCTGCTACTTTATTAGTCTGTCGCACAAAGAAGCCAGATTGGAGTCTGAAGTTGCCAAAGTGGCTGAGACTTGGGTGGTAAAATCCCAGAGAGAAGGAAATTTCAGAGAAGTGAATCCAAAGGCAATCTCCCCTTGAGCTGTCTGACAGCTCCTAAGCTGAGCAAACACAGCAGAGACTGCAAGCAACCTAACAGAAAGCAGCAACTGGGAGGCCGATGCATTGTGCAAAGTTCTTGCAGCAGTGGGTGTTAGTGAGGTGGGAGTATAAGGTGCACCAAAGTGAAAGAGCAACACTCAAACTTCTGATTGAGGTCTCAGAAAGACCTCATCCTGGTACTGAAGCCAAAACCAAAAGAGACCAAAGCTAATAAATCAACCCTTGACATATTAAGGTGATTTGTCTGTACTAACTGCCTCCCTTTTAGAAGGAATGTAAAATAATACGGAGCCTCTAAAAGTGAATAACCAATATGCTAAAATAGGAGGAAAAATGGAATAATAAAAAGCATTTGATTTCTCCCCTCAAAAAAAGAGAAGGAGAAATAAAGTAATAAAAAACAGAAATTGAAACAAGAAAGTACATATAAACATTTCAATGATTACATTAAATGTTAATAGATTATTACTCCAATTAAAAGAAAAAATTGCTTTTGGATAAAAAATCAAAATCTCTGTGCTATTAATGAGACAATTGTAAGGACAGAACATTAAAAAAAAAAAGAATTGAAAAAAATATGTCATGTAAACACTAACCAAAAGAAAATTAGTGTAGCTATATTAATATCAGACAATACAGGTTTTAGGGGAAGAAATATTTCTAGAGATTAAAAGAGACATTTCATAATGATAAAAGTGTCAATTAATGATCAAATTAAATTGTCACAAGTTTGTAATACACTGAAGAATGTATAAGTAATTTATAAAAAATATAGCAAAATTTCATTACATATTAAGCAAAGTTGACAGAACTAAAAGAAGAAATGGATAAATCCACAATCATTATTGGAGATTTTAGCACTTCTTTCATTAGCTGATAGAACAAGTAATCAAAAAAGATACAAAAAAAAGGGAAAAGACTTGAATACCACAAGTAATCAAATTAACCTAATCGACATACATAGAATATAACAATGAAAAATGACCTTATACTGTTGTTTTCAAAAGTATATGAACATTTGTCAAAATGGGCCATGTGTTAGGCCATAAAGTGAAAGTGAAAATCACTCAGTCATGTCTGACTCTTTGTGACCCCATGGACCATACAGTCCATGGAATTCTCCAGGCCATAATACTGGAGTGGGTAGCCTTTCCCTTCTCCAGGGGAATCTTCCCCACCCAGGGATCCCGCATTGCAGGCGGATTCTTTACCAGCTGAGCCACAAGGGAAGCCCAAGAATACTGGAGTGGGTAGCCTATCCCTTCTCCAGCAGATCTTCCTGACCCAGGAATAGAACCGGGATCCCCTGCATTGCAGGCAGGTTCTTTACCAGCTGAGCTATGAGGGAAGCCCAGGCCATAAAGCAAGTCTCAAAAATTTTCAAAGGACTGAAATCATACAAACCATGTTCTCCAGCTACAAAGGAATCAAACTAGAAACCAATAACAGGAAGAAAACTAGAAAATCTCCAAATGCTTGGAAAGTAAGCAATACATTTTCAAACAGATTGTAAGTCTAAGAAAAAATTGCAATGAAATTAGAAAATATTTTAAGATAAATGATAATGAAAATATGACATATTAAAACATTTGTGATGCAAGGTGAAAGGTGAAGTCGCTCAGTCGTGTCCGACTCTTTGTGACCCTGTGGACTGTAGCCTACCAGGCTCCTCCATCCATCCACTGTAGCCTACCAGGCTCCTCCATCCATGGGATTCTCCAGGCAAGAATACTGGAGTGGGTTGCCATTTCCTTCTCCAGGGGATCTTCCCGACCCAGGGATCGAACCCAGGTCTCCCGCATTGGAGGCAGACACTTTAACCTCTGAGCCACCAGGGAAGCCCGATGCAAGGCTTACAGGGAAATTAAATATATATATTTGAGAAGACTGAAAATCCACATGATCTAAGCTTCCATCTTAAGGAGTTACAAAAAGAACAGCAAATTAAACCCAAAGGAAATGGAAGGCTACAATAAAGATAAATGTAGAAATCTTTGCAATAGAAAATACGTATGCAATAAAGAATGTCTACCAATTCTAAAATGGACTCAAGGTGCCTATCTTTGTTTCTTAGTTAAGGTTTGTTTTAGTTCTTTTCCAATCTGTTTACCTTTTATTTCCTTTTCTTATCTGATTGCACTAGCTAGGCCTTTCAGTATGTTGTTGAATAGCAGTGATGACAGAGGACTTCTTGCCTTTTTCCAACCTTTAAAGGTAAGTATATAGTTTCTCACAATTAAGTGGAATGTTATTTATTTATTTATTTATCCATGAAGCTAGCAGGATCTTAGTTCCCTGAACAGGGCTTGAATTCAGGTCCCAGAAGAAAAAGCACTGAATCCTAACCACTGGACCACCAGGGGATTCCCAAGCGGATGTTATTTGTAGGTTTTTTGTAGATTTTTTAAAAATCAAGTTGAGGAATTTCCTCTCTATTCCTAATTTGCTGAGAATTTTCATCTTGAATGAGTGTTGGATTTTGTTAAATGCTTTTTTCTGCATCAGTTGATATGATCATCTGATTTTTCTTCTTTAGCCTGTTGATGTGGTGGATTACATTGACTGATTTTTTAAATATCGAATCAGCCTTGCATATCTGGAATAAATACAATTCAGTTCTGGTACATACTTCTTTTTATACATTGTTAGATTTGATCTGCTAATATTTTGTTGAAGATTTCTACATCTGTATCCAGGAAAGATACTGGTCTGTAGTTTTCTTTTTTGTTATTTTTTGTCTTTTTTCAGTTTTTTGTTATTTTTTCTTTCTTTTTTTCTGTAGTTTTCTTTCTTGAAATATCTTTATCTGGTTTGGGTGTTACGGTAATGCTCGCTTCATAGAGCAAGTTAGAAAGCAAAGATTACTTTCTAAAAGTTTCCTCGTGATATGGTGATGATTGTGCAACACTATAAATATATTTAATATCACTGAACTTTACACTCAAGAATAATTAAGATAGCAAGTTTTATGTTATGTGTATTTGACCACAATAAAAGGAAAAATATTTTTTGAGTCTTCTTGAGCATTCATTGTACTAAGTAGTGGTCTATGTGAGATCTGGAGAGCCTTAGTTGAAGGATCCAGAAAACTCTAGTAGAAAAGGAGCAGGAATCCAGGAAAGATGCTGGAACCAAGGATTATAGGGAGCAACTTTGGTTGCTGAAGGTTAAACACACAGTTCAGTTCAGTTCAGTTGTTCAGTCATGTCTGACTCTTTGCAACTCCATGGACCACAGCACGCCAGGCCTCCCTGTCCATCACCAACTCCCAGAGTTTACTCAAACTCATTTCCATTGAGTTGGTGATGCCATGCAACCATCTCATCCTCTGTTGTCCCCTTCTCCTCCTGCCCTCAATCTTTCCCAGCATCAGGGTCTTTTCAAATGATTCAGTTCTTTGCATCAGGTGGCCAAATTATTGGAGTTTCAGCTTCAACATCAGTCCTTCCAATGAACACTCAGGCCTGATCTCCTTTAGGATGGACTGGTTGGATCTCCTTGCAGTAATGAATATTAAATTCACTATGGAAGATAATATATTGGCCAAAAAAACACCTCACAGATGGTAAATGATGTAGAATTTGAGAAAAGGGTGTCCATGAGTCCTTGTCTTCTTCTAAACTAAGTGTGCTCTCCCTTTCACTCATCTAACACATAGAGGGCCAAGGACTGGGGTGATGGGTATGTGAAACACTGCCACAACTACATGAAAAGACAGCATTTTACATTCAGGGGTAGGAAATACACCGCATTAAAATCTTATTAAGTTCCTATAATTTAAAGACACATTATTCTATCCAAGGTTGACAAAGCATACTTTAGTAATGTGGAGGCAGAGATTGCTAATCAAGTTAATGCTGTAGGAAAAATTGTGTTGGAGGTAGAAATGGAGGAAGGAATGATTTGGACTTATTTTAAAAGAACAAACGCTTCAAGCTTGTTAACAATTATGGTAAAGCCTCATTAAGTTGAACTTCACCAGTTTGGCATTTGTGCCAAAACTCAGTGCTAGTACTGAATTTTACTTTCACTAAATACAATCTTTCTTGTAAAAAGAATGTGTTAAAGGCTTTCCTCCTCTGATTCCTCAAAACACCATGAAATACAAAGTAGTTATGGTTTCACAGATTATTCTTATTTTACAAAATATCCTCTGCTTTGACACCATCAGTTATAATTCACCATGAAAACACTGTTTTTAATATACAAACTTTTAAAGGCTCATTCTAATTTCTGAAATGGTAACTGTGAAAAATGTCCATCTTAGAATTAAATTCTAAGCCCATTACTTCTTTCTCACCTTTAGATTCCTACAGTCCAACTGCCTGCTGGGCACAACTGCCTCCATTTGAGCACCCCTGAAATTTCATCCTTTAAGCCGTCAGTCTCCCCAGCCATATCTGTCCTATTCCTATTATCCATTTCTATTTCCATTATCAAAATCTTGTTCAAGCCAGAAACCTTGACTCCTCCTTCTCTCTCATCCTCCGCATCCATCCAGTCACCGAGATCTCTATTCATTGCACCTCCTGGACACATTTTGACCCCATCCACTTCCTAATATCCCTGTCACCTATCCCATTCAGCCCCTCTCTCCTGGAAGACTACAACAATCTCCCACTGATTTCCCCTTCTCCTCATTGCAGCTGAAACAGTCTTAAAAACCCTGCACTTCAAATCTTTTCAACAGTTGCCCAAGGCCCTTAGAACAAAATATCAAAGCCTTATTTTGGCACCCGAGGCCCTCTGTTATAGAAACTGGTTTGTTCTTCATCATCACCTCACTTCATTTGCCTCTCTGCTCTCAAAACTCCAGCTGTACTGACTTCCTTTAGTTCCTCAAGCATTCAGGGAAGGGTGTGCCCGGCTGCTGATGGCCCTCACTTCCCCTTTGTTTAGCCTCTGTGCATGTGGCCTCAGCTAAACTGTCCCTTCCTCGAGGAGGCTCTCCCTGACCCCAATTAGAACAGGTCCTCTGTCCTGTTCTCCCGTACCACAGTGTTCCTTTGCTTTCACAGCACATATCCTGCTCATAATTAGTCATTCAAGTCCATCTTCCCTCCTAGAAAGCAAGCTACACCCCTGCACTAAGCTTAATGCCTGGCACACAGTAATGTTAAAATGTTAGCTGCTCAGTCATGTCTGACTCTTTGCAACCCCATAGACTGTAGCCCACCCATCAGGATCTCTGTCCATGGAATTCTCCAGGGAAGAATACTGGAGTGGGACACTATTCCCTTCTCCAGGGGATCTTCCTGATCCAGGGATGGAACCTGGGTCTCCTGCATTATAGGCAGATTCTTTACCATCTAAGCCACTAGGGAAGCAGTAAGCTCTCCTTAAAATTTTGATAAATATATTAAATTCCATTCAATTATATTAAGTATTGTATTTTATATGTTATATTTTATTAATATTAATATTTTAAGTAAATTAAATATATTAGAGAATAATGTCGTTAAAGAAATGTATTAAAGAATAAACATTCACATATATGCTGCTTAACAATATGGACTCTGGGATCTGTCTGCTGGGTTCATACCCCAACTTCCCCACTTACTAGCAAGGAGACAAATTATATAAACTTTTGCATCTTTCTAAGTGGATACAGCAATGCTATCTGCTTCTCATAACTTGGGTCAGTTATGGGGACTAAATAAATTAGTATGTGTAAATCACTTAGGACACTGTCTGGCACATAGTAAGCACTCAACAAATATTAGTTGTCATTATTATGTCTTTTGTCTGTCCCAGCAATCCTAGGAAAAATTATAGTCAGTAAATTAAGGTATATACACAGTAAGAGTCTCCAGAGTTTGAGGATGTGCTGAGGAAAACATCATTGTCTTGAAGTGGAACTATCAAAAGTCAACATAAGAAAACATAAATTCAGCCCTCAACTTGAGTAGTCCTTCCTCCAGCTGCTACAGATAAAGCTTTGGGAACCATCCAAATGAATCAAGGGAGCATCTTCAGGTCCAAATTAAATGAGATATGAACATTAGGAGCACTTAGAAAATTGTAAAGTATGATATAAATGTTTGTGGCTGTAACGACTGTTATTAGTAGTAGAGTAATTCTATTACCCAATCAATAGTACATATAGCAATCTGACTGTCTGAAGCAACACAATTGCTTGTGATCACAAGGACCTATTAGTCGAGCAGAGGAATTGAAGTGGGAAGAAAGAAATAGGTGATATATATCCAGCGCAATCCAATTAAGAGAGATGCTTGTGTGAGGCAAGGGAAGTAAAACTCATGGAACAAATTTCTCCAGATACTTTGCAAATATTTTGGTTCTAATTGTCCATGCTCATCAAGCGAATATTTTGCCTTTGATCAGTTTTGCAGGAACCAGGAAAAAGAATAAACCGGATATTAATTACTCTAAGAAATAAATGTATTCATTTTTTCTCAGCCATCACATACTTACTGAGCTACTAGTGTAGGGCAGGCCCCATACAGTGGTGTTAGTGGTAGGTAGTTCCTGCCTTCTTGTTACAGTGCAGAGAGGAAGTTACAGGAAGGAAATCACATAAACAAAAACATAACTGCATCTTGTGCTAAGTGCTATCTTAGACTGGATAATTAAGGCTTAATTCCGACACTTTAAGTGGACCTAGGGATTAACCAGACAATGGAATGAGGGTAAGCTATCAGGCCGAAGGTAGTAAAGAGCTTGGTTGAGAGTAAGCTATCAGGCCAAAGGTAGTAAAGAGCTTGGTGTGTTCGGGACTCTGAAAGACCAATACAGATTGGAAGTATCAAGGAAAAGAAGGGGCATGAGTCTGGAGAGGTAGGCAGGAGCCAGATCACAAGGGACCTCAGAGGCCACTCAGGGGCAGCTTGGATTTGAGTACAAAATACGAAGATAATGTTAGACATGGTGACATTTGTGCTTTCAAATGACCCTTTCGGTTGCTATGTAAAGAATGGATTGGAGAGGGCATGAAAGTGGAAACGGAGAGACCAGGTAGGAGAAATGTGCAATCACTCAGTCAAGAGGCAATACTCACATGGATAAGAATATTGGCAGCAGACAGAAAGGGACAGAAGTACAATATATTTAGGAGACAGGGTTACGAGGGCTTGGAGATAGAGTGGATATAGGGGAGGAAGCTAAAGAATTCTGGCTTGAGTAATTGGATTGAAGAGTTATAGTGTGTTAGTCACTCAGTCATGTCCAACTCTTTGTGACCCCATGGACTGTAGGCTACCAGGCTTCCCTGTCCATGGAATTCTCTAGGCAAGGATACTGGAGTGGGTTGCCATTCCCTTCTCCAGGGGATCTTCCCAACCCAGGAATCGAACACAGGTCTCCCGCATTGCAGGCAGATTCTTTACCATCTGAACCACAAGGGAAGCTTGAAGAGTTGCCATCCATTCACTAAAATGAGCAAAGATTAGATGTGGCTCTGGGTCAGAACATAGATGTTAGGGACTGAAGAAGAGTTTGGTTTGAGTATGTTAAGTTTGAAAAGGACGTGAAATTTCCCAGGGGAAGTAAGTGTCGAGTGACCATTTTGATATATGGTAAAGGAGTCTTAGTAGAGAGACCCAGTTTTCTGGACATTTGAGGGTCAGTGGTGTATAAAAAGCATCTAAAACCTTGGGATTAGAGAGGTCACCTAGGGAAAAAACGTAGACAAGACAAGCCACAAGAATCTCCAAAGTCAGATTCTTACAATCTGTCAACTCTGGGTAGGTTAATAAGATCAGCTTTCTGAACCCAAAGAACTTGATAATCATCTCTGCATCCACAGTGACCCCAGGAAGGGAGCTAGCCAAAACAAGCAGCAGACCATTCCATCCTCTTCTAAAATACAGGTATTATTATCCCCTTTTTACAAAGGGCACAGTAAGGGTATATGAATTTAAGTGATCTGGTTAAAACTGCAGAATCAGTAAGTTACAGGTAGGATTAAAGTTGAATTCAGGTCATTATCACTGCAGTTCAGACTTTCCTGGTGGCTCAGACAGTAAGGCGTCTGTCTACAATGTGGGAGACCTGGGTTCAATCCCTGGGTTGGGAAGATTCCCTGGGAAAGGAAATGGCAACCCACTCCAGTACTCTTGCCTAGAAAATCCCATGGATGGAGGAGCCTGGTGCAGGCTACTGTCCATGTGGTCACAGTCAGACACGACTGAGTGACTTCACTTTCACTTTCAGAACTCTTTCCATCCTTCAAAAAGCTTTCCCTGCAATTAATTATCCGAAGCTTGTGAAGAAACACAAAAGTTTGTTATGCTGGTGGGAAGATCATAGAACAAAGAAGGCTGTTAGGCAAAGTTAAATTCTAAACCTGTGGGAAGAAGAGATCACCATGAACTCAGGGAGTTAATCAAGAGTCTAGTGTGGACTGTGAAGGTTAAGGAGGAATTGGGATGAGGGAAAGTAAAAGTCGCTCAGTCATGTCCGACTCTTTGTGACCCCCATAGACCATACAGTCCATGGAATTCTCCAGGCCAGAATACTAGAGTGGGTAGCCTTTACCTTCTCCAGGGGATCTTCCCAACCCAGGGATCAAACCCAGGTCTCCCGCATTGCAGGCAGATTCTTTACCAGCTGAGCCACAAGGGAAGCCCAGGATGAAGGAAAGAGAGGGGGAAACTCTCAGACTTAAGGGCATGATGAACCAAGATGCGGAGCACACCAGGGTATAGAAAAGAACTGGTGGCAAACGGGCTTCCGTTTCACGTGTCAGCTCGAATAGACTGGTGGTGGCTCAGTGCAGGGGGATTAGCAAGATCTGTCAAGGGCAGGAGGTAAGGAAGCGGGGGCAGGGCTCCCCCGTTACCCCTCTCAGACTCAAGGATCTGTGTGTGACTGAAAACAAACATACTTGGATAAGTGAAGTAAGGTCAGATTATTTCTACCTGGAAAGCCAGGCTGAAAATCTTGAACTTAGTTTAGTAGTTCAAATAGGAGCCTTTAGAAATTTTTGAATAGGCAAGAAATACCAGGAAATCTTTAGGAAACGCATGTGTTGTTGGTGGTGGTGTGTTACACAAGACTGAAAGGACTGAACTCCCAGAGGAAAACTAAGAAGCTGTTAGCCTAAGGTAAACCAGCGGCTTTTCAAACTTTCCTTTGCAGGAAATCCCTTCTAGATATGAAATCTTATGTGAAATTCCAACATATAAAGCAAAAAATAAAAATAAATAAAATAAAAATGAAAAAGTGGTTCTTTTATTAGGAGAATATTTTATGGCTTTGAACACATGTTTATAATAATCTCAAAGCAAAGATAAAAGAAGTTGATTAAATAAACCTGAAAATTTTAACTCTGGAGTGATTGAAGAGTTACATCTTGTATTAGGTTTAGCACTCAGCTGTCCAATTCATTTCTGAATTTTAGTTTGGTTTTATGTAGCAAGAAAATCCTCATACAGTGATTCATAGAGATAAATACTTACATATGGTAATTTTTGTTTGTTTTGTATTTTACAGTTGGCCAGCAATCACAAGTGTTAGTCACTCAGTCATATCTAACTCTTTGCCACTCCACTGACTGTAGCCCACCAGGCTACCTCTGTCCATGAAATTCTCCAGGCAAGAATACTGGAGTGGGTTGCCATTTCCTTCTCCAGGGGATATTCCCGACCCAGGGATCGAACCAGGGCCTCCTGCATTGCAGGCAGATTCTTTAGTTTCTGAGCCATCAGAGACACCCATCACAAACCATCACAAGGCACTCTTCAATTAAACTAATCCAGAAAGGAGTGGCGGATCCTTAACGAAAATATGAATGGCCAGAAGCCTCCATCGGGAATATAAGTGCACAGACACCTGTAGTGTGAGATTTCCACGCTGGGCCATGGTGTAGGCCGTCTGCTAAAGCGCAGTCACTACTGTGTGTGAAGAGCAAGCGCAGGAAAGATGAGCAAGCCTAGGCAAGATGCTCTGGAGTGCAGCCAGACACTTAATCTCGTACAGTGCGCCTGCGCCGGGCCCTGGCTACAGTTGCAGTTTTACGCAAAGGGATGTGCCCACTCCTTAGTGGAAAAAGAGCAGTGTACAGTTTCAGCTTTCCCAACATCAAAAACGTTAGGTTTTGCATCTGTGTTCGAATCTGCTGGCATCACAATTCTTTATTTTAGTTGAATTGTCCCCAAGAAGAGAAACTAAGGCAAGCAAAGGGAGAAGAGGAGAAGGTTCCGGGTCTGAGATTTCTTTCCAGCTGTAGAAGACCTTTTGTAATTTATTTAGTAACAGGCTTGGATTAAGCCCCAAGGATTAACATAGATCATTCACAAACCAAGTGAGCAAATTTGATTTTGTAACACATATTGCATATTATATGCCTAATGGTTGAAGGAATGTTGTATTTAACAGAAGTTTTTTAAAGTGCTAAGAATTCCCTTCCTTAGGTTAAACAAGGCTGGTGTGGATCATTTATATTCCAGAAATTTCAGGACCCTAAGGAGCAAAGAGACTGTGAGGAATAAGGTTTCATTTACTTTAAACATATTTAGGGCCTCTCTTTTAATATTGTCAGATGTTTATTTGGTGGTTGTTTTTTTTTTTTAATGTCTTGGACAGGAAAGAAACCTTAGGAGTAGAACAAAACTATTTAGACTGACTAGGATATCAAATTGATACTCCATTTTTAAGTTACAAAATTAAAAATTTAGCTTTCCTTGAGTTTAAATTAGTGATCTTGTTATGCAAATTTAGATTATTCTCTCACTTTTCTTTAATTAATATTTGGTTTGCTCATGCTAAGAAGCTAAATTAGGTTAAATAATCAGTACAAGCTTGGATAATTAAATCCCCTTAAACATTTTAAACTGCATTTATAAATTTAATAGAGCCAATTTTTATTATAAACATTTCAAAAAGCCTGCAGAGCAAATTTATAGCCTTATGAGTGCTTCCCCAAATACTTAAATAACCCTTATTAATTGAATGCATTAAATGCATAAATAAGGCAAATTAAATTCTCTTAGGCATCTTACCTACTTGGAAAAAAGAATGTTAATACTGAAAGGAATGAGGAAATTGGAAAGAGAAGGTGGTATGATAAAGGTATGCTGATGCAAGGCCTTAAAAGATGTGCCATAAGAAATTGTTACTAAGTGGGAATTTCCTGGCAGTCCAGTGGTTCGGAGTCTGTGCTTTCATTGACTAGGTCTCAGGTTCAATCTCTGGTCAGGGAATTAAGATCTCACAATCTGTGTGGCATGGCCAGAAAAAAAGAAAATGAAATTGGTATTAAGAGGTTTGGGACTGAGGTTCCCTGAAATTAGAATCACAGGAGTCCTCCAACATACACATGCCCAAGCTCCAGCACAGACCTATTCAATCTCAAATACTGTGAATATTTCGAAAAGGCTCCCTGATTCCTGAGGCTGCCCAAGTCTCCCCACGTTTCCCTCTCCCTCACTCCAGTCCCATAATCTCAGCCTGCTTGTGAATCACAGGTTGGAGCCCAGGAAAAAGCTCCTTCAAGAAATGTTGATTTGATATCAATATTATCACCTTGTAAGCAACTCCCATGGAGCAAATGCTTAGAGAGTACAGCACCGAGGTTTGGGAAGACACCCAGATCAAAGGGACAGAAGGAAGAGAAGCCTAACGAGGTCATGAAATTTATTGTTTGCCCTCTGCACATCAGGTCTGGGTTTCTATAGCCCTCCTCCTCTACGTAGGTATGTATATATTTATTATCAATGCCTTGGAATAGAAATTGGATGCTAAAATCTATATTTGAATTCTGACAAGGATATAGACCAATGACCCAATGTATGTATGGTTTCATGACAGGGTCCAGGTAAAGAGTTTTTCAAAAAAGCGTTCAAATTTTTTGCCTTGAATGACAAAAATATTCAATGAATCTTTTCTTTCCCTCCCTCCCTCCTTCCCTTCCTTTTCTCCTTCCTTCCTTCTTCTTTCTTCCCATAATTCCTTCCTCCATCCCTCCCTTTCTTTCTTTCACAGGAGTTACTGCATGCCCAGCACCGAATGAGGCACTGTGGAGGTTGTGCAAGAAATTCATGTACCTTGGCCTTTCCTCCAGACTGTACAATTTAGCTGAAGAGACGAACCTAGCCCAAATAAAACAATAAGAAAAACATAAGACCGCCTGCAATGGAATATTAGGTAGAATGTAACAATAAGTAATAATAAGAGATGGGAGGTCTCTGCACATGGTTGGAAAAGGCAATTTGGGCTCTTAGGAGATGCAAAGACATCAGCTGATTCTCACAGACTGAGTAGGATGGATGCACAGCCCATACCAGGCGCAGAGGCCTCTGGACACCAGGCAAGGAAAGGCCCATTAGAGAAACACTGAGAATTCTGAGGAAGCTGACCACATTTTCCATAAAAATATCAGGACACATGGTTTGACACATGGTCTGACAACAGGAAAGAATATTTCTAATTGGGGCTGTACCAGAAAATCTAGAACATATGGTTACTCTATTTATGGGCCAAGAAAAACCTCATACAAGAGAGGGCTGAACTCACCAACCCTAGGTAGACGAGACACAGCCACACCATCGAGAGGCTGCTAGACTGTTTCCCATCATTGGAGTTTGTATTTCTGTTAAGATTTCTGTTAATCTTTTCAAAGAAAAGGTCAATGCTTGAACAAGGAAAGACAAGAACCAGAAGAGAATTTACATTCAGATTTCTTAAATCACATTCTTTAGTTTTTTCTCAATTGCCTCAAATAATTTTTGTAGTAGGATGTAAATAATGAATGCAAAAATGTTTCTTCCTCCTGGGGTAATAAAATGCAACGTAAAATTTCCTTTCTTGTAAGAAAAAGAGAACATCCATACCTGGTGTAGTTCCAGGCTTGTGATCAGAGCCTCCATTCATATTTTTAAAATATATTTTCAATTACCAGAATAGTTATATGTAATTTTACCTTTTAAGTCCTTGATGTCTCTCTGTTTTTCTAACTGTTTTAGTAGCTTGCTGTCTGAAATAAAGTACAGGCCAGAAGCTTCCTTACCCAGTTTTGCGATTTAATATGGAGAAGGCAATGGCACCCCACTCCAGTCCTCTTGCCTGGAGAATCCCATGGACGGAGGAGCCTGGTGGGCTGCAGTCCATGGGGTTGCAGAGTCAGACACGTCTAAGCGACTTCTTTCACCTTTCACTTTCATGCATTGGAGAAGGAAATGGCAACCCACTCCAGTGTTCTTTGCCTGGAGAATCCCAGGGACGGGGGAGCCTGGTGGGCTGCCATCTCTGGAGTCGCACAGGGTTGGACACAACTGACGCGACCTAGCACCAGTAGCAGCAGCAGCAGCAATTATTGGAAAAGAAACAGTTTTAAAGGCTTTAACTCAAGTCTTGGCAGGTTAAAACATCTTCCCTTTCACCTTTCAACCTATCCTGGAGCTCAGAAATCACTTGCCAACTCAGTCTCAATGTTATCAAGGAATTTATTTCTTTCCTTCTGTTGGAGAAGACTCTTGAGAGTCCCTTGGACTGCAAAGAGATCCAACCAATCCATTCTGAAGGAGATCAGCCCTGGGATTTCTTTGGAAGGAATGATGCTAAAGCTGAAACTCCAGTACTTTGGCCACCTCATGCGAAGAGTTGACTCATTGGAAAAGACTCTGATGCTGGGAGGGATTGGGGGCAGGAGGAGAAGGGGACGACAGAGGATGAGATGGCTGGATGGCATCACTGACTGGATGGACGTGAGTCTGAGTGAACTCCGGGAGTTGGTGATGGACAAGGAGGCCTGGTGTGCTGTGATTCATGGCGTCGCAAAGAGTCGGATACAACTGAGCGACTGAACTGAACTGAACTGATGGTCAGCAAATACATTGACCAAGATGATTTGGTAATCACTGCTGAAGCACAGCAACAAAGCCACACATTTGAACACCTGGCTTCCTCTGCTTCTTAAAAAACTCTTTAATGCATCTTAAAATATGTGTATTTCTGCTGAAAGCATGAAGACATGTTTTTAATGAGATTTCCTGGATACTAGACTTGTCAATAGTTTTCTTCAGCTTCCCAGTTTTTTCAGGCCTCAAAAAACATAGGTACATTTAAAGGCAGAGCTTGATTTTCATTAACTAGAATTGCTAAGAAAGAGGAAACACCTGAAGGCACACAACAGAAAGGGAATGTTTTGCAACCATTAAAATAAAAAAACTGTGTTCCACCTTAAGAAGGAATGAACTTCTGACATAGGCTACAGCATGGATGAACCATGAAGAGATTATGCTAAGCAAAATAACTTAGACACAAAAAGACAAATACCACATGAGTCCTCGTAATACAATGGGCGACCGCAAACTCACAGAGATTGGAAGTAGGATGGTGGTTGCCAGGTGCTGGGGTGAGAAGGGAATGAGGCGTTATTGTTTAATAGGTGCAGAGTTTCAGCTCTGGAAGATGAGAAGAATTCTGGAGATGAATAGTGTTAATGGTCGCACAACATTGTGGATGTATTTAATGCCACTGATCTACACACTTTAAAATGGCTTAAATGGTAAACTGTATGTTATGTACATTTTCCCAATTAAAAAAAATGTAATTATGGATAAATCAAATCTACCTGAATTAAAACCTCTCTGTACCAATTCCCAAACCTAGGTCCAAAGCTAACAGGTGAATTATCTATCCATGGCTTTTGGAGAATTTAGCTGAATCCTAAATAGTCAATAAATGATAAAGAGAAATGGAAAAGATAAAAATTGTTTGTTACACAAAAACGTGTGATAAAGAATACTGTCAGGACCACAAAGAAGAAAGACTCACTTCTACTCAGAATGGGACATTTTGCTTATTTTTCCCTTTGTAGATTTTGAGAAACATTTAGACTTTTTAATCTCACTGGTATAACGTGTACATAAATTGGGCAACAGAGAAAGAGAAAACAAGTTCTCAGGGTCTTTCCTGGTGGCTCAGTGGTGAAGAATCAGCCTGCCAATGCAGGAGATAGGGGTTCAATCCCTGATCGGGGAGGATCCCACATGCCACAGAGAGACTAAGCCCAGGCACCGCAACTACTGAGCCTGTGCTCTAGACCCTCGGAGCCACAACTGCTGAAGCCTGCCCGCCCTAGGGCCCCTGCTCCACAAGAAGAGCTGCCACGGCAATGAGAAGCCGGAACTAGAGAGTCACCCCCACTGCCGCAACCAGAGAAAGCCTGCAGGCAGCAACGAAAACCAGCACAGCCAGAAACAAATACAATTATTATTATTTTTTAAAAGTTCTCAGAAGATACTTGAGGACTTCCCTGGTGGTCCAGTGGTTAAGAATCTGCCTGCCAATGCAGGAGACATGGGTTCGATCCCTGGTCGGGGAAGATCCCACATGCCACTGGGCAACTAAGCCTGTGCCCCACAGCTACTGAGCTCAAGCTCTAGAGCCCGAGTGCCCCAACTACTGAAGCCCATGCTCTGCAGAAGAGAAGCCACCTCAATGAGAAGCCCACACACCAAAATGAACAGTAGCCCCTGCTCGCCACAACTAAAGAAAACCCACGTGCAGCAAAGACCCAGGACAGCCAAAAATAAGTAAATAAATTTGTTTTAAAAAAAGAAGATACTTGACAATATAAAAATACAAGGGGATAGAAAACCCATTAGACATGTCTGACTTTTTGCTACCCCGTGGACTGTACCAAGCTCCTCTGTCTGTGGGATTTCCCAGGCAAGAATACTGGAGTGGGTTGCTATTTCCTCCTCCAGCGACCTTTCCAGCCCAGGGACCAAACCGTGGCTCCTGCTGCATTTCCTGCATTGCAGGCAGATTCTTCACTGCCAAGCCACCAGGAAGGGCCGTTTAAATGCTATATGTTCACTGTAAGAAGACCGGCTAAAAAGGCTAGCTTACAAAGTAGAGAAGAGAAAATTGTGATTAGGAGGAAAAAGTGATAAAATGGCCATAGTAGGCAGTAAGTGTTACTTACTGTGTTTGATAGGATAAACTACAAAAGAATTGAAGGACATGCACTTTGTTGTTAAGGATTCTACAATCTAACAGAGAGACAAAAGGCACAAATAAGAAAGAAACAACATTTTTTAATCAATGATTCAGAAGGGCAACATAACATAATGTCAAAGATACGTAAGTATTAATCGGGGATCAGGCAGAAGAATAAAAATAATTAGACTCCAGACATTTGGGGTCCAATTTGGAAATAAAGGAGGGATAACATAGATGAAAAGGAGCGTTGCAAACTGGAAAGAATAACAACAGAGCCCCAGAGACTGGAGCCAACTAAGCCCCCTAAACCTGCACAAGAATTTCCAGAGGAAGCAAGATAGTCCTACACGGTGACTATCCACAGATGACTTGGAGGAATTCAGGGGACTAAGAAGTGCTTGCAAATTCCTGGAAAGGCATCTAAAAGTACACTTCCACAGTTGTTAGAATTTTAATGTTGTAGTCCTAGAAAGCGGAATCACTGCAATTATGTGGATTCAGCTAGCCAAAGGCTGACCTGGAAATTGCTAATTGCTAAGTCACTTCAGTCGTGTCCGACTCTGTGTGACCCCATAGGCGGCAGCCCACCAGGCTCCCCTGTCCCTGGGAGTCTCCAGGCAAGAACACTGGAGTGGGTTGCCATTTCCTTCTCCAATGCATGAAAGTGAAAAGTGAAAGTGAAGTCACTCAGTCATGTCCGACTTAGCGACCCCATGGACTGCAGCCTTCCAGGTTCCTCCATCCATGGGATTTTCCAGCCAAGAGTACTGGAGTGGGTTGCCATTAGGTCAAGTATTTACCTTATTAAAATGTAACCATCAGCAGGGTTCAAAGTTGTCACAGACCACTCACTCTTGAGTCCAAGTCGGATCTTGAGTAAGACTTGGGCTAAGTCTGAACTCAGCGTAGGAAAGAGACCCCATCCAATGGGAAGTCTGCTCTGCAAAGTCCAATAACAGCAGCTCTCACAGACTGCGTGTGTTGCTGGGCACGGGACGTTACTCCAAGGGCTCTCCAAGGGCTCACTCATTTCACCTTCATGATCCTCCTGGGGGTAGGAAGTGGTGCCGCTGCCCCTAGAGCCCAGGCCCTTAAGCCCTTGGCTGCACCAACCTTCTCCTGCTTTTCAAATGATTACGTGAAATTGCGTCTGCTCTTGGACTGGAGGAGCCATGAGGTGTATATATGAGTGCAATCTAAAAAAGGTATTGCAGCTGTGAGCTACACAACCTCAAGAGTCTGTTCTATATGTGGGACTTCCCTGGTGGTCCTGTGGCTAAGACTCTGAGCTCCCGATGCAAGGGGCCTGGGTTCCAGCCCTAGCCAGGGATCCAGATCCCACATGCCACAGGAAAGAATTCGCATGCCAGAACCTAAAGACCCCAGACTGAAGATCCCTGTGCTACAACTAAGACCTGGCACAGCCAAATAAATAAATATTAGAAGAAGAAGAATTTGCTCTATTTTTAATGAACTAAAAATGAATGTAATAAATTTAATTTTAGCCTGGCCATATGCCATGATGGCTAAGAGACCACAAGAAATATAGGTTTATGAGAAGTAGACTGTGAATTAGGCAGGCTCTATATATGCTGCTGCTGCTGCTGCTAAGTCGCTTCAGTCGTGTCCGACTCTGTGCAACCCCAGAGACGGCAGCCCACCAGGCTCCCTCGTCCCTGGGATTCTCCAGGCAAGAGCACTGGAGTGAGTTGCCATTTCCTTCTCCAGTACATGAAAGTAAAAAGTGAAAGTGAAGTTGCTCAGTCGTATCCAACTCCTAGCGACCCCATGGACTGCAGCCTACCAGGCTCCTCCGTCCATGGGATTTTCCAGGCAAGAGTACTAGAGTGGGTTGCCATTGCCTTTTCCGGACTCTATATATGATACCATAAAAAATGTTCTTCTGAATTTTGAAAATTACTGAAAATGAGTCACAGAGAAGTTATTAGACTGGAAAGAGTTTATTCCCCAGGCCTCCATTTGCTTACAGCTTTAGAGACTTAAAACTAGTCAAGCCCTTCTTGGGAGTTATGACATATGCTCATCTGGGAAGTCAGCAGGTATCAATTCATAACCCAATCTGGTCCCTGAAAGATAATGAATGACTTTGTAATATAAGGCATCAAAGAATAAATGTTCATTTTCTGACACTCTGAAGAGAAGATAAATTTAAAATGTCAGTTGCATTTCATCCTCACTAGACGAAAATTTGTTTCCTTCCTATCAATCTGCTAAATAAAGAAGCTCCAAAACATACAAACACACTGAAAAAGAAGACTGAAAGCCGCAAGTGTTGTAATAGAGTAAACACAGCACTTTCCCCAGAAATGACCAGTGCTTGGAGTGCGATGATAGTGTCTAGCCTATGGTCTCAACTCTTCCAGTTCTTCCTGATGCTATTGCTTGTTTTATTGACATTTGTTATGAATTGACTTCCGTCTCCCCTAAATTCATACGCCAATGTCCTAAACCCAGTACAGGTGACCCCTCAGAGGGTGATGATATTTGGAGAAAGGGTCATTTTTTTTTTTTTTCTTAGTCAAAAGGCTGAGAAGCAATGGAGATAGCATCTTGAAGGAGGTAATTAAATTGAAATGAGGTCATGAGGGTGGACCTTAATCCAATATGACTTGTAAGAAGAGGAATTTTGGACACAGTCACACTCAGTTTGAAGATATAAACACAGAGGGAGAAGACAATCGTCTATCAGCTAAGGAGGGAGACCTGGGAAGAAACCAACCCTCCAACATCTCGATCTTGGCCTCCAGAATTGTATAATAAAAACCTGTGTTCTTTTAAGCCACCCAGTCTGTGGTCCTTGTTCTGGCAACCCTGGCAAACTACTGTACTATGCCTTCTACCAGACTGTAAGCTTACTGAGGGCCAGCCAAGTGTCTGGATGTCTTCTCTAAACTTGTATCCCTGGCACATATCATGAGCCTGATGAAGAGCAGCTGCTTAATAAATATTGTTGAATGAATAGCTGACTGCCACTGGATGTCTTGGTCCATTTTACTGGAGTACAGCTATGTAACCATTACCAAAAATGATCAAGGGTAACTTTCTCTCTTTATTAAAAAAGTAACTTTGGGACTTCCCTCCCTGGTGGCACAGTGGTTAAGAATCTGCCTTCCAATGCAGGGGACAGGGGTTCAATCCATGGTGGGGGAAGTAAGATCACACAGGCTGTGGGGCAACCAAGCCCACATAGTACAAAGAACAGTCCATCCACCACATGGATGATCCAGCACAGCACCCCCCCCCCCAAAAAAAAACTATATGGCTTGCAAAATGAGTACATTAATTAAAATAAGCTTAAAAATAACTTCATATTCTGATTAAAAATGCTGATCATTGTGAAAAACAGAGAGCAGTGTAAAAAAAAGTAGGAAATCATTTCAAACCCTGCTACTTAGAGATAAACACTTTAAGTTTTGACACTTTCCAGTCCTTTTTGTATTATATATATATATACATATTTCAATATAGTAAAATAATACTGTATCACTTACCATATGTTACATTTTCGCTACAGAGTTAAAAATTCTTCATAAACATTTTAAATGACTATAAAATGTGTAATATCAGGTAAATTTTTTATAATTGAAATCCTCATTGTCAGACATTCAGGTGTTTCTAATTTCTTCTATCATAATTAGCACTGCAATGAATTTCTTTGTGTGAAAATGCTTTTATCTACTTTTCTGAGGTTTTTAAAGGATAATATCCTAGCACTGCAATGATTGATTCAAAAGATATGGCTGTTTGAATCACTTGTTAAGGCTTTTCATCCATATTCTTCTATTTTTTTAAAAAAGATAAACCAGTTTATACTCTCACAAGCAGTCAATGAGATTTCCCATCTCTTTACCCTTGAGTATGATTTTACAAATCCTATTAATGTGATAAGATAAAATGGCATCTGGGTGGCATTTAAATTTTCATCCTTTGAATATTAATGGAGCTTTCCATTTTCCTCTGTCATTTATAATTTTACCTTTAGAATTGTCTTCATGCCTTTTCAAAGGGATTTTTCTGAGTGATTTTTAGGAAGTAGTCTTCTAGCCAAACTCCTACTGCAATATTGCCTGCCCTTCATCAGAGGCCTCTATTCTGAGTTAATTAGACCATACATTTTAGAGTGGTCCCAGAATCTTATCACTGGCTGCTACACTGTAATGAAGTCTTTACAGTTCTGAATAGACAGACAAACTTGGCCAGTTATTCATCTCCTACTAACAAATTTTGGTACAGCAAATACAAGTGGATATATTTAACTTAGTTATCTAAGTCTAAAATCAATCTCACTGTAGAAAAGAAAGTTCTCACTTTAGAATAATAATAGCAATACAACCAAACTTTTGTAAGGAAGGGAGATGGCACTCTCCCTCTAATATAATTTTGGCATAAATGTGCCTATTTCTTGGGCTTCCCTTGTGGCTCAGATGGTAAAAGCGTCTGCCTACAATGAGGGAGACCCGGGTTCAATCCCTGGGTCGGGAAGATCCCCTGAAGAAGAAAATGGCAACCCACTCCAGTACTCTTGCCTATATTTCTTAGCTGCATTTATTAAATTTGGGACACAGAGGAAATTAAAAATACATACATTCTTCAACTGCTTCATTCTAAAATTCACATCCATGGTAAAACATAATCTTGCACCTTGAAGAAATCTTGGAGATCTTCTCATCAAATACCTTTCATCAAGGAAAACTTCAACAGAGAAGGTTTTAAGGTGGTGGTTAGTGACAGAGTTTGGCTTTAGAGAGAGTAATAGACGAGAATAGTTGGAATTTGGAAGGATATTGGTAACACCAAACAGACCAGGGGAAGCCCCATTGAGCGGAGTGAAATAAATACCATGCAGGGACTTTCCTGGTGGTCCGGTGGCTAAGACTCCACGCTCCCAATGCAGGGGGCCTGGGTCTGATCCCTGGTCCGGGAACTAGATCCTGCATGATGCAACTAAACAGCTCGAATACTGCAATGAAGATAGAAGATCCCAGGTGCTGCCACTGAAGACCTGGTGCGGCCCAAAAAATAGATCAATGTTTGTAAAAACTGGGTTATTTAAAAAACAAAACCAAGACCGTACAACTTGGTCTCCTTCACTCTGCTTCTCTTCCAAGTCCTCACTTGCTAATCCTCGCCCATCCTTGCCCTCCGTCCCACAGTCACAGCGGGAGAAGTGTCCTATGCTTTCCCCCGCTGTTCCCCTCCTCATCCTCTCCCTTCACACCTCCGGATGTCACCTGTCTCTTCCCCTCTGTGTTGTCATCCTTCCCTGTCCATCTGTTTCTTAACACTAAAAATACATTCAACTTTCTTTTTCCTAAAAAAAAAGAAGTTTCATTCTAAGCTTTGCTAGCTAACATTACCTGGTGTGTCCCCTGTCCAAAGCCCCTGGAAATGTTCCCTGTGTGTCTCTTTTCCTTCAGCTTTCTTCCCACACACACATATATTAAGGTAGTTGCTGCTCAGATACCACCCCCCACTTTCAATTCGGTTTGTCTGTTCCTGAACTTCATATAAATGGACTCATACAGTGTGTACTCTTTTGTGTCTGGCTTCTTTTATGCCTTTATTCTTTTCTGTGTGGTAAGATATACATAACATTAAATGTACTATTCTAACTGTTTTGAGTATACGGTTCAGTGGCTCTAGCTACATTCACATTGTCAGGCAGTCATCACTACCATCCATCCACAGACCTTTTGCATCTTTCCCAACTGAAAATGTATACCCATTAAACAATAACGCCTCAGTTTCCCCTCCCCTCTAGCCCCAGGTAACCTCTATTCTACTTCCTGTCTCTATGAATTTGCCTATTGTAAGTACCTTATATAAGTGGAATCGAGCACTATTTACCCTTTTGTGTCTGGTTTATTTCACTTAGTGTAATGTATTAAAGACTTTCCTGGTGGCCCAGGTGGTAAAGAGTTTGCCCACAATGCAGGAGACCTGGGTTTGATTCCTGGGTCAGGAAGTGCCCCTGGAGAAGGAAATAGTAACCCACTCCAGTTTTCTTGCTGGAGAAATCCATGGACAGAGGAGCCTGGTAAGCTACAGTCCATGGGGTCACAAAGAGTCGGACACTAAGTTTCACTTTCACTTTCAATGTATTCAAGATTCATCCACACTGTAACAGAACTTCATTCCCTTTTATAATGATAATATTCCATTGTATGCATATACCAAATTTTGATTACTGACTTTGTCCAAAAGTGGACATTAAGGTTGCTTCCATTTTTTGGCTATTGTGAACAGTGCTATGTGAACACTGGTGTACAAATAGCCATTTGAGTCCCTGCTTTCAATCCTTTTGAGTAGTGGCATTCATGGGTCATGTTCTTATGGAGTACAAGCTCATACTGCTTGCCCCACAACAGGCCAGTAAATTGAGAGATGAGTTGTTGGGGCAAGGAATAACGATCTTATTTGGAAAACTGCTAGGCCAAGAAGATTGTAGACTTGTGTCCCAAAGAACCATCTTCCCTGAGCTAGGATTCAGATTTCTTTTATACCAAAAGAGAACAAAAAAAGTCCTGGTTCCAGCCAGACTCTGGAGGAGATGTGTTAATTTCTTCCTCCTGCACTCATTCATATATGGGCCTGGTCAGGGTGTTTCCTGGGAGCTAAACAAAGTATTTTAGCTTAATGCTTATTACCTGGGATACAGGGTTCCCAGAGATGGGCCATTATGTATAATTTAAGCTTACAGGGCAACATCCCTTTAGTGATCAACTTGTAATAGAATGCAAAGGGCTTTGCTTTGACAATATGATAATTCTATGTTTAACTTCCTGAAGAATTTCCAAACTGTTTTCCACACAGCTGCAACATTTTGCATCCCTACCAGCAGTGAATTTTCTCCACATTCTCACCAAGACTTATTTTTCTTTCTGTCTTTCCAAAAATAATAGCCATCCTATTGAGTGTGAAGTGGTATCTCACTGTGGCTTTAATGTACGCATTTGTTCTTAAAATGCTCTCTGTCTTTGGATCCTGCTTTCCTATTGGTTCTTTGTTTACTCTTCATGCTTCCGGGCCGACTTCTCCGACTTTCTCTGCCTCTTTAATTTGGTTTCCCTGGGTTCCTCCTTAGCCTCTCCTACCTGCTTCGCACACAGTCCCTGGAGATCTCCTTCAGTCCATGATAGAAGGATCACACCCATGCCGGTAACTAACAAATCTATACTTCTGTAGTCAGGACCTCTCTCTGAGCATAAGATTGCTTTTAAATCATTATCTTAGAAAACAAAACAGTGTGCAGTTTAAAACTTGTTTAAAAATATGGACACTTTGATGGGCTTTGTTGCTGCTGAGGGGAGGGAGTGAGGAGGAAAAGACTCTTGCTTTCTGAAAAAGTGTGATTAAAAAACAGAACATAAATGTACTATTATAACCAATTTTTAAAAATAGACTTTATTGGACTTCTCTGGTAGACCAGTAGTTAAGAATCTGCCCACCAATGCAGGGGACACAGATTCGATTCCTGGGCCTCGATGATTCCACATGCTGCGGAGCAACTAAGCCCACGAGCCACAGCTTCTGAAGCCCACGCGCCTGGAGCCCGTGCTCCACAACAAGAGAAGCCTCCGCAGTGAGAAGCCCGCGCACCACTGTGAAGAGGAGCCCCCGCTTACTGCAGCTAGAGAAACCCCGCAGATATCAGTGAAGACCCATCGCCGTCAAAAATAAATAAATAAAAATATAGAGAACAGACTCTATTTTTTAGAGCAGTAATAGGTTCACAGCAAAACTGAGGTGAAGGTATAGAGATTTCCCAAATACCTCTTTCCCCCATGTACACATAGCCTCTCCCATATCAAAATCGCCCACCAGACTGCTGCATTTGTTACAACTGATGAATCTACACGGACGCAACATCATCACGCAGAATCCATAGTTTACATTAGAAATCACTGTTGGTGTTGCTCATCCCATGAGTTTGGGCAAATGTATAATGACCTGCCCATGACAGTATCATGTCAACTAGTTTTACTGCACTAAAAATCCTCTGTGTTCCACCTACTCATCCCCCTCTTCTGCCTAACCTCCGACAACCAACTGATCTTTTGACTGTCTTCATTGTTTTGCTTTTCCCAGAATATCATATAGCTGGAATCATATAATAGGCAGTCTTTTCAGGATAGTTTCTTTCACTTAGTAACATGCATTTAAATTCCTCCATGTCTTTTCATAGCTTGATAGCTCATTTCTTTTTAGCACTAATATTATGAATACATTGTCTGGATATACCACAGTTTATTTATCCATTCATATGCTGAAGAACATCTTGGTTGCTTCCAAGTTTTGGCAATTATGAATAAAGTTGCTATAATCATCTGTGTGCAGATTTTTGTGTGAATGTGAGTCTTCAACTCATTTGGGTAAAACGAAGGATCATGACTGCTAAATTATATGGTAAGAGAATGTTTCGTTTTGCAAGAAACTGTCAGACTGTCTTCCAAAGTGGCTATATCATTTCGTATCCGGCTAGCAACGAATAAGAATTGCTGTTGGTCTACATCCTCACTACTATTTGGTATTGTTAGTGAAAGACGAATGAATATGCTGGACCTTGTTAAAATGCAAAACTTCTGCTCTGCAAAAGACACTTGCAAGAGAATGAGAAGACAAGCCGCAGACTGAGAACATGTTCATGAAAGATATATCTGATAAGACTGTTATCCAAAGTACACAAACAACCCTTAAAACTCAACAATAACAAAACAAACATCCAACTGAAAAATAGGCAAGGAATTTGAACAGACACTTTACTAAAGAAGATGTGAAGATGGCAGATGTGCAGATGAAAAAATGTTCAGCTTGTGTTACAGAGTTGAAAATTAAAACGATGAGATCCCTTGCAAGCTTATTAAAATGGCCACCATCCATCATAACCATTTTAAGTGCACACCTTCAGCAGTATTTATTCACACTGCAGTGCGACCAATCTGCAGAAGTCTTCTGATCTTGCAGAACTGAAACTATGTACCCACTGGGCAATGACGCTGCATCCCCCTTCCCCCAGCCTCTGGCGAGCACCAGTCTACTTTCTGTTTCTATGTACTTGACTACTTTCATTAACTCACATAGGAGAATCAGAATCGTGTGTGTCCTTCGAGGACTGATCTATTCCACACTGTAGGGTCATCCATGTACATCCTTGCACAGGCAGGATTTCCCATGGTTTATTTAATCCTAAAAAGTGACTGATGTTTTTAATTAGGTAATGTATATTGTGCTAGCTGTTTGTTCCACCTGCCCCCAATCAGACATCCTCTAGCCCCCTCTCCCTGCTGAGTCCCAGGAGGCTGACTTCTACAGACTGCCTTCCCCTTCGCCCTCTGGTTTCTGGTTGCAGTTGGGTTGGCACATGGAAGCACCATCAGGAGCCTGAAGGGCATGAGGGCATTCGTTTATCCCCCCACCCAAACACTCCCTTCCTGCTCAGCACAGTTCAGGGAGTGGCTGCTCTTCACCCCACTTCCTCAGCACCAGCTCACTCTAGGCTCCCTTAACACCATTCCCCACTCTGACTGCACCCCTGCCCCATAGGCCTGGGGTTAAGAACAACTTCCTGCTGTTGCTAGTCCCTGCATGCTTTCCCATCCCTTTTATTCTTCCTATAACCTCACCCATGTGTGTGTAAATCATCTCTTTATTAAAGTCTCTTCATCAAACCCTCTGTTCATAGGATTCCTGCTCTGATCCTGAGTCAGACACATGTAGCTATGTTTCAAAAAAAAAAAAAAAAAAAAAAAATTAATGGTGTAGAAGGCTAAGAAGTGAAAAAAGAAATCTGTTTCTACCCCATAGCCTTTAATTCCATTCCATTCTATGCCCAGTTGCCTTTTATTTGCTTGGGGATTTGGGGGGGAAGGGTGGGAGATGGAGGTAAGATGACCTTGACCTCACCTCTTGGGTGAACTCTAATTGATCTCAGATAAGCATGTTAAACCCTCCCTTGTGTGCTGTGTTTGCTTAGTTGCTCAGTCGTGTCTGACTCTTTGCGACCCCATGGACTAAAGCCTGCCCGGCACCTCTGTCCACAGGGATTCTCCAGGCAAGAATAATGAAGTGGGTTGCCAACCCTTCCTCCAGGGGATCTTCTAAACCCAGGGATCAAACCTAGGTCTCCCACATTGCAGGCAGATCCTTTACTGTCTGAGCCACCAGGGAAGTCCAAGAATTCTGGAGTGGGTAGCCTATCCCTTTTCCAGGGGCTCTTTCTGACTCAGGAATCAAACTGGGGTCTCCTGCATTGCAGGTGGATTCTTTACCAGCTGAGCTATGAGGGAAGCCCAAATCATCCCTTACTGGCACCTGGTTCAGAATGCTAGGCCTAAGCTATCCTTGTAGGGTACTTTCCTGTCTCAGGGATTCAGCTGAGAATGAGCTCATGAGTCACTGCTATGATTCAGTTCAGGCCAATAAGATGCAAGGAGAAATTTGCTGTGGGCGGGGGTGGGGGGGTGTTCCTCTCATGAGAACCACAGTAGTCCCAGAACTGCTAGAACTAGTCTGAAAAGTCAACAGAGGAGGTTGGGCCAGGAGAATCAGAGAAACAGAGTTGGGCCAGCAGATTAAGCCACTGAAGCTAAACCCTATATCCAGCAAGCCTCTACACTGTAAACCATGGGATCTGATCAGTTTCATGATTATCTGTTTACTTACGACAAAAGCATAGTAACCAATACATATTTATACTGTGAAACACACATACCCAAATGGGATCATATCATAGATTTTGTACGGCAAATTGCTTTTTTCACTAAGTCATACATTCTAAACATCTTTCCACGTGAAAACATTTAGCCCTGCTTCACTATTTTAAATGCCGGATGGTGTTTTCTCAAAAGGAAAAGCCATAGTTTTTCCTTTCTTCTGTGGAAGAACATTTAGGTTGTTTGCAGATTTTCCTTATTACAGATGGTGGCACAAAGACACATATTTTGGAGTGTCTATATTAATATGTACATAAGATAAATTCTTCATAGAATTGCTTGGTCAATAAGTCTGAGAATTTTAAATGTTCATAAATACTGCTAAGTTGTCTTCATTAGTTTACTTCATTAATAAAAAGGTTTCATTAGTTTACACTCTTACTATGGATATGTGAGTGTACTTATTTCTTCACACCCCTGCAGATACTAGGTATTATAAAAAGTTTAAACCTTTACATTAGTAAGTTAATATTTTATTCATGGGTTAGGTCAAAGGACAAAAGGAAAGATATACCCATCTGAATGCAGAGTTCCAAAGAATAGCAAGGAGAGATAAGAAAGCCTTCATCAGTGATCAATGCAAAGATATAGAGGAAAACAGTAGAATGGGAAAGACTAGAGATCTCTTCAAGAAAATTAGAGATACCAAGGGAACATTTCATGCAAAGATGGGCACAATAAAGGACAGAAATGGTACGAACCTAACAGAAGCAGAAGATATTAAGAAGAAATGGCAAGAATACACAGAAGAACAATACAAAAAAGATCTTAATGACCCAGATAACCACGATGGTGTGATCATTCAACTAGAGCCAGACAGCCTGGAGTCTGAAGTCAAGTGGGCCTTAGGAAGCATCACTGTGAAAAAAGCTAGTGGAGGTGATGGAATTCCAGCTGAGCTATTTCAAATCCTGAAAGATGATGCTGTGAAAGTGCTGCACTCAACATGCCAGCAAATTTGGAAAACTCAGCAGTGGCCACAGGACTGGAAAAGGTCAGTTTTCATTCCAATCCCAAAGAAAGGCAATGCCAAAGAATGCTCAAACTACTGCACAATTGCACTCATCTCACATGCTAGTAAAGTGATGCTCAAAATTCTCCAAATCAGGCTTCAATAGTATGTGAACTGTGAACTTCCAGATGTTCAAGCTGGTTTTAGAAAAGGCAGAAGAACCAGAGATCAAATTGCCAACATCTGCTGGATCATCGAAAACGCAAGAGAGTTCCAGGAAAACATCTACTTCTGCTTTATTGACTATGCCAAAGCCTTTGACTGTGTGGATCACAACAAACTGTGGAAAATTCTTCAAGAAATAGGAATACCAGACCACCTTACCTGCCTCTTGAGAAATCTGTATGCAGATCAGGAAGCAACAGTTAGAAGTGGACATAAACAACAGAGTGGTTCCAAATCGGGAAAGGAGCACGTCAAGGCTGTATATTGTCACCCTGCTTATTTAACTTCTATGCAGAGTACATCATGAAAACTGCTGGGCTGGATGAGGCATAAGCTGGAATCAAGATTGCTGGGAAAAATATCAATAACCTCAGATATGCAGATGACACCATCCTTATGGCAGAAAGCGAAGAGGAACTGAAGAGCCTCTTGATGAAAGTGAAAGAGGAGAGTTTAAAAGCTGGCTTAAAGCTCAACATTCAGAAAACTAAGATCATGGCATCCGGTCCCATCACTTCATGGGAAATAGATGGGGAAACAGTGGAAACAGTGGCAGGCTTTATTTTTGGGCTCCCAAATCATTGCAGATGGTGACTGCAGCCATGAAGTTAAGACATTTGCTCCTTGGAAGAAAAGCTATGAGCAACCTAGACAGCATATTAAAAAGCAGAGACATTACTTTGCCAACAAAGGTCCGTTTTGTCAAAGCTATGGTTATTCCAGTAGTCACATATGGATCTGAGAGTTGGACCATAAAGAAAGCTGAGCGCCGAAGAATTGATGCTTCTGAACTGTGGTGTTGGAAAAGACTCTTGAGAGTCCCTTGGACTGCAAGGAGATCCAAACAATCCATCCTAAAGGAAATCAGTCCTGAATATTCATTGAAAGGACTGATGCTGAAACTCCAATACTTTGGCCACCTGATTCGAAGACCTGACTCATTTGAAAAGACCCTGATGCTGGGAAAGATTGAGGGCAGGAGGAAAAGGGGATGACAGAGGATGAGATGGTTGGATGACATCACCGACTCGATGAACATGAGTCTAAGCAAGTTCTGGGAGCTGGTGATGGACAGGGAAGCCTGGCATGCTGCTGTCCATGGGGTCACAAAGAGTCAGACACGACTGAGCGACTAAACTGAACTAGGTCAAAACATTTTTATGGTTGTTGTGTTTTGTAAACTGTTTGTATATATTTTGCCTACTTTTCTATTTAATTTCATTTTTCTTATTGATTTGAGATAGCTCTTCGTATATATTTTTCAAATAGTTATTTTTGATAGGTGTTAAATTTTGTCCCCCTGCTTTTGTTAATCATTTTTATTTGTTTGTGATACATTTTTTCCCAAGAAAGTTTCATTCAATCTAATGTGTTGATATTTTCCTCCATCATTTCAGTGTATTGTTTACACTTAGAGTTCTTCCTTCACTCCAATATTATTATTTAAATTCACCAATGTTTTTCTCCACATATTTTATGGCCTATTTTTACATTTGAGTCTCTGATCCAAGTTAAAAGTTTTTGTTCTACACAAATCTGAACTCTTTGATTTTTTTTTACAATGAGTATATATATAAGTATCACAGTTTTTAAAAATATAGTCACCAGTTAGTATAGTACAGCTATATCTTCCTATGAAAATCTTGACAAAAACAAAACAAATAACAGATGTAATTTTAAAAACAATATGCCAAATGAATGAAACTAGGCTTCCCATATTTTGCTTTGAAAGATCACCATATGTGAACCTCCCTCTGCTTTCCCGTGTGTACACACTGTTCTGCACATGAGGACGGCTGGCTTCGTATTGGTGGCCACCCCTCCTGAAGCTTGATATGAATCCACAAGAGAAAAGGAAGAAAAGATGTCAAGGGAAAGAGTAATCGAGTAAGAGAAAAGCCTGTTGGAAGCAGAATCAGCATTTACTGCCAGGCAGCAATAGCTCTGCTCAATAGTACGCTTCATTTCTCAACTCCCACCCCATTAAAACTCTTCAAAGCTCTCCACCCTTTCAGTCCACAGCCCCAAAGCGTCTCCCCAAAGCATAAAGTCAAGAAGCGTGGGCTCTGGAGCCAAACTGCCCGATTCACACTGGACTCTGCTACCTGCCTAGCTGTGAGTCCTTAGCAAGTTGCTCAAACATTTCTGGATGTCAGTTTTCTCTTAAAAAGTGAGAGTAATCGTAGTAAGACTTACCTCGTATAGATGTCCCGTGGATGGATTTGGTGAGGTAATACACATCAAGCACTTATCATAGTATCTGGAACATAATAGGTCTCAGTAAGTATTAGCTCTTCTCATTACCTAAGTCTAATTAAGTCTATCTGAGCCTCAAGTCCCTTGTAGAAGTCTAAGGGAATATCAGAAAGTTAGGAATTATGAGAAATTCCAGTTGTAGTGTTGTTTCACAGGTTTGGGAAATCATGCAAATTCTGCCTTTCTACTTTGCTAAGCTGTAATATGTGGACAATTAGTTTCTTATTACAATTAACTGCTCATTGTGAATTACTATAAATATGCAGTTTGAAGGCTACTATTATTAAAGTGGCTCTTATTCACCTGACTTAAAATGTGCTGTTTTTTTTCCAACTGACTCAGAGCTCTACTCACTACCATTGTGCAGTAAAATTAGAGAAAGTTGTTGAATCATTTCAAACCTGCTTATTGATGCTAAGATCCCATTGTGAAATGGGGGAAAAAAATCTTAGTCATGGTTAGGCAATAGCACCACATCAGAAGGGAAAGGAAAGGAAACGTGTGGTAATTGATAAACTGTGCAGTTGAGGTCTATTTTGTGATAATAATTCTCCCACCAATCTTATGAAGTTAGCACTTTATAATGTACACACCCCCAGCTGATGCTGTGTGCTCTGAAGAACATCCCTGCCTTTCTGCACCAAGTGTCCTGGAGCTAAATGCTCTTACTGCCTTCTGCTTAGAAAGTGAAAGTGAAACTTAGTTGCCCAGTTGTGTCCGACTCTTTGCAACCCCATGAACTGTAACCCACCAGGCTCCTCTGTCCATGGAATTCTCTAGGCAAGAATACTGGAGTGGGTTGCCATGCCCTTCTCCAGCAGATCTTCCCAACCCAGGGATCCAACCCACGTCTCTCAAATTGCAGGCAGATACTTTATCATCTGAGCCACCAGGGAAGCCTCTCTGCTTAGAAAACTGTTGCCCAAAAAACTCTCCTGCTTCTCCATATTCAGTGCCTCTGAGCTTAGAACATCCCAACATTCCCTGAGTCATTCCTACCTCTGGAGTCTCTGATGCACTAGGATGTCTAGTTGCTGTTGTTCTTTTAATAAACTTTATTCTTTAGAGCAGTTTTAGGCTCACAGCAAAATCAAGCAGGAAGTACAGGCCGTTCTCATACACCCCCTCCCCACCCCACACACAGCCTCCCCCACATCAACATCCGCCTCAGTGTGGTGCATTGGTTACAACTGGTATTTTGTTTTCAGCTGATGTTTACTCTGTTAATCCAATGATACAAGCTTTCCATATTTCTGGAATTCTTCAAACACAAGGACCTAATCAGAGCATATTTTGTTATTTTCAAGCAATAGTATGAATTCTGCTTTGTCTTTATAATTTTTGTAATTTTGAGGGACTAGAACAGGTGGGTAGGGAGACCTTTCCTTATAGTCCTCCATCTGAAATCAATCTTCTAGACGTAATTTTTAAAAAATGAGGTTGACGTGGTAATTAACTTCCATAGACTGTTATTTTAACTTGTATCAGCAATCCTCCAATTTACCAAGAATCTTCTAAATTCTAAAAGACGAGTAAGTTATTCTTCACTAAATATTCTACATTCGTAACAAATCATGTGTGTTAGCCTATGTATGATGAAGTAGCAGGGCTCTATTTTCATGGGTTCTTTCTTTAGTGTGCTATAATTATGACTGTTGGAGCTTATGATATATTTAATTTATATAGTATATTAAAATGGTATATCAATACTATATGTTTAAGTAAATTTACAGACCACAAAAGCCATTAAACTCTATTTCTATTGTTCCATGTTCACTTTTAATCTGTCAGTATATATGTACACATATTGCATAGTCCTGTCACCCTGCTTATTTAATGTATATGCAGAGTACATCATGAGAAACGCTGGGTTGGAAGAACACAGGCTGGAATCAAGATTGCCGGGAGGAATAGCAATAACCTCAGATATGCAGATGACACCACTCTTATGGCAGAAAGTGAAGAGGAACTAAAAAGCCTCTTGATGAAAGTGAAAGTGGAGAGTGAAAACGTTGGCTTAAAGCTGAACATTCAGAAAACAAACATCATGACACCTGGTCCCATCGCTTCATGGGAAATAGATGGGAAGACAGTGGAAACAGTGTCAGACTTTATTTTGGGGGCTCCAAAATCACTGCAGATGGTGACGGCAGCCATGAAATTAAAAGATGCTTACTCCTTGGAAGGAAAGTTATAACCAACCTAGATAGCATATTCAAAAGCAGAGACATTACTTTGCCAACAAAGTTCCATCTAGTCAAGGCTATGGTTTTTCCAGTAGTCATGTATGGATGTGCTAATTGGACTATAAAGAAGGCTGAGCGCCAAAGAATTGATGCTTCTGAACTGTGGTGTTGGAGAAGACTCTTGAGAGTCCCTTGGGTTGCAAGGAGATCCAACCAGTCAATTCTAAAGGAGAGAAGTCCTGGGTGTTCTTTGGAAGGACTGATGCTAAAGCTGAAACTCCAGTACTTTGGCCACCTCATGCAAAGCGTTGACTCATTGGAAAAAACTCTGATGCTGGGAGGGATTGGGGGCAGGAGGAGAAGGGGACGACAGAGGATGAGATGGCTGGATGGCATCACCGACTCAATGGACGTGAGTTTGAGTGAACTCCAGGAGTTGGTGATGGACAGGGAGGCCTGGCGTGCTGTGATTCATGGGGTTGCAAAGAGTCGGACACGACTGAGTGACTGAACTGAATACTTTATACATACTATTTTTGTGCTGTTATGTTAGTGTATGTGTTTACTTAGAGTTCTACAAAGTTGCCATTTTTACTACCCACCTAATTACTTTTCAAATAATTGTATCTGTTTATGGCTGTGCTGGACCTTCACTGAGGTGCTCAGGCTTTCTCTAGTTGCAGTGCAAGGGCTTCTCATTGCAGCGGCTTCTCTCTTTGTGGAGCACAGGCTCTGGGGTGCGTGGACTTCAGTAGCTGTGGCGTGTGGGCTCAGTAGTTGCAGCTAGTGGGCTCAGTGGTTGTGGCGCATGGGCTTAGCTGTCTCTCGGCATGTAGGATCTTCCCCGACTATGGACTGAGCTCATGTCCCCTACATTGAGAGTAAATTCTTAACCTCTGCACCACTCGAGAAGCCTTAGTTGTATAATTATCATACAGAATGTAAATCACCGATATTTATGGACATCTTCTCAGTATTAAGAAATAAGAATATTTTTATATTGTGTCAAAGAGTATGAATACTATCAAGCGGCTTTCCAAAAAGCATGTCCCCATTTACAATTCACCTTCAGCCTTGCCAAACACAAAATCTTTTATTCTTTTGGAAGTTTTTAAATTGGCTTTTTTTTTTTTTCACATTTGTGACTGTGTTTTCCCACTTAATGACTTCCTATCTGTATTGTCCCAGGCATTTCTTAATCTGTCTATATCAACCTAATCATCCAATACATTTTTCTTTGACACTTCCCACTGAGAGACAAGCTCTATGCTCTTCCCCTTGATTTTGGGTGGGCTTATGACTCTGGCAGAAGTGATACTATGTGACCTCCAAGGTTAAGTTTAAAAAAAAAATGCAATACAGTGTCTGCTTCAGTTCAAAAAAAGTGCATCGAATTATACACTTGCTCTTAGGACTCAGCCACTTTGCTGTGAGAAAACCCAAGTCACTGTGAGGAGGTCCAGGTGAAGCAGCTGTACAGAGGGCTGCAACTCGTAGTCCTGGCTGAGCTCAGAACAAAGCCAGCACCCACTTGCTAACCGCATGCATGAGTCAGCTTGACTCACTAGTGCTCAAACTAGTCGCCCCTGCTGATGCTGTGGGGTGAGAGCAGAGGTAAGCAATCCTGCTGAGTACTGCCCGAATTAAAGATTTATGAGCAAAACACAAAATTGTTTTTGTTTTAAAGCACAGAATTTGGGGCTGATTTGTGACCCAACAGTCGATAACTGATACAGTGTGCATATCTCCTTTAACCACTTATCAAGTGCAGTTAGGAATATTGTTTAACTCTTTATTTGGAAGAGCCACTTTAAAAAAACAGAGAAATATAGAGACATGAGAGGTAGTACAGCATAACATATGAGTATTCTAGAATTTGACTGCCTGGGGTCAAATTCTGGCTCTGCCAAGCACTTACAAATTGTCAACAGATAGCTTGTTATCTGTTAAGTGGGATGTTAATGGTAATCACCTCATTAGAAGTATTATGAGGATAAAATGAGTTAACATATATAAAGTACTTAGTCCAGTGCCCAGCCATCTTCAAACCTTATTTAAATGCTGGCCATCCCCAGCAGTTACATATTTTCCCATATTCTCTATTGTGTTTTCTTTCTTTCTTTTTCAAAAAAGTTGCACTGATACACATTTACTTTATTTTTATACTTGGTATCAGTCAGGATTCTTTCCAGTACAGCTACGGAAAACACAGCGAAAACAAAGCACAATAAAAACTGACTTAAGGAGGAAGTAGCTTAACTAACTTAATCAGAGGTAAGGTGAGATCTGCAATGGGTCAGTATGTTATCTCAGTCTTAACATCAGAGGACTTCCCTGGAAGTCCAGTGGTTGAGAATCAGCCTTCCATTGCAGGGGACATGGGTTTGATCCCTGGTTGGGGAGCTAAGATCTCACATGCCTCCAGGCAACTAAGTCTGAGCACAGCAACTAGAGAAAACCCAAATCCTGCAATAAAGACCCATTGCAGCCAAAAAAAAAGAATAAATTAGTTTGCTACCATATTTTTTTGTAATGCCACAAAGACCCAGGTTCTATTTAGCTCTTAGATTTTCTCTTAGTAACACAGTGGGGGGAATTCTGTGGTGGTTCAGTGGCTAGGACTCTGTGCTTTTACTGCAAGGTTCTGGGTTCAGTCCCTGGTCAGGAAATGAAGATCCTACAAGCTGTGTGGCAAGGCCAAAAGGGGGGAAAAAAGTAACAGTGTGTAAATAATTCTAAGTCATATCCAGATATGGCAAAATGTAGAGGAAGAAGAAAAGTCATCTCTCTCTTGGTTCTTTCATAAAAGGAAAAAAGCTTTTCTTTGAAGACTTACATCCACTGGTAAAAATTGGGTATGTCCTCAATCTATAGCCAAATCTCTTAAATGTGATTGGAATGGAATAGGTGTTGGACTGTCAACTATAATGTTCAGTTGAACACTTTGAAGAGTATACAGCTTGATTCTGATAATATGCGCCGTTTCATCAATGTGTGTGTGCTAAGCTGCTTTAGTCACGGCCACCCTCCGCAACCCCATGGACTGTAGCTCACCAGGCTCCTCTGTCCATGGGATTCTCCAGGCAAGAATATTGGGTGGTTGCCGTGCCCTCCTTCAGGGGATCTTTCTGACCCAGGGATCGAACCCACATCTCTTACATCTGCCTTGGCAAGTGGGTTCTTTCCCACTAGCACCCCCGTGGAAAGCCCCTGTTTAATCAACCAGTTCAGTTCAGTTCATTTGCTCAGTTGTGGCCAGTCTCTTTGCAGCCCATGGACTGCAGCACGCCAGGCCTCCCTGTCCATCACCCACTTCCGGTGTTAACTCAAACTCATGTCCATTGAGTCAGTGATGCCATCCAACCATCTCATCCTCTGTTGTCCCCTTCTCTTCCCACCTTCAATATTTCCCAGCACCAGGGTCTTTTCAAATGAGTCAGGTCTTCACATCAGGTGGCCAAGGTATTGGAGTTTCAGCTTCAGCATCAGTCCTTCCAAGGAACACCCAAGACTGATCTCCTTTAGGATGGACTGGTTGGATCTCCTTGTAGTCCAAGGGACCCTCAAGAGTCTTCTCCAACACCACAGGTCAAAAGTATCAATTCTCCGGTGCTCAGCTTTCTTTATGGCCTAACTCTCACATCCATATGTGACCATAGCTTTGACAAGACAGACCTTTGTTGGCAAAGTAATGTCTCTGCTTTTGAATATGCTATCGATGTTGGTCATAACTTTTCTTCCAAGGAGCAAGAGTCTTTTAATTTCATGGCTGCAGTCACCATCTGCAGTGATTTTGGAGCCCAAGAAAATAAAGTCTGACACTGTTTCCATTGTTTCCCCATCTATTTCCCATGAAGTGATGGGACCAGATGCCATGATCTTAGTTTTCTGAATGTTGAGTTTCAAGCCAACTTTTTCACTCTCCTCTTTCACTTTCATCAAGAGGCTCTTTGGTTCCTCTTTGCTTTCTGCCATAAGAATGGTGTCATGTGCATATCTGAGGTTATTGAGATTTCTCCTGGCAATCTTGATTCCAGCTTGTGCTTCATCCAGCCCAGCGTTTCTCGCGATGTACTCTGTATAGAAGTTAAATAAGCAGGGTGACAACACACAGCCTTGAAATACTCCTTTTCCTATTTGGAACCAGTCTATTGTTCCATGTCCAGTTCTAACTGTTGCTTCCTGACCTGCATACAGGTTTCTGAAGAGGCAGGTCAGGTGGTCTGGTATTCCCATCTCTTTCAGAATTCTCCACAGTTCATTGTGATCCACACAGTCAAAGGCTTTGGCATAGTCAATAAAGCAGAAGTAGATGTTTTTCTGGAACTCTCTTGCTTTTTTGATGATCCAGCGGATGTTGGCAATTTGATCTCTGGTTCCTCTGCCTTTTCTAAATCCAGCTTGAACATCTGAAAGTTCACGGTTCATGTACTGTTGAAGCTGGGCTTGGAGAATTTTGAGCATTACTTTGCTAGTGTGTGAGATGAGTGCAATTGTCCAGGTGGTTCATTACTTTTAAATTCTAGCTTTGTAGAGGATGGGCTTCCCAGGATGACTCAGTGGTTAAGAATCTGACTGCCAGTGCAGGAGATGAAGGAGTCCCCGGTTCAATCCCTGGGTTGGGAAGATCCCTTGGAGAAGGAAATGGTTATCCACTCCAGTATTCTTGCCTGGGAAATCCCGGAGGTGGAGGAGCCTGGTGGACTACCGTCCATGGGGTCACAAAAGAGCCCAGACACAACTTAGTGACTAAGCAAAGAGGACAAAGCAGAGACAGATTTAAAGATGCTGTACTTGAAGATTTGACTGATGAAGCCACAGGCCAAGGAATGTCAAGAGCCAGCAAAAGCAAGAAGAGTCAATGGATGGATTCTCCCTTTGGAAGATGTGTGGTTCCATCAACACCTTGATTTCAGTCTGGTGATACGAGCCCAGGACTTCTGACCTCCAGATCTGTGAGGGAATAAATTTCTATTGTTTGAAGCCATCACTTCTAAGATAATTTGTTAGAGCCATCATAAGAAGTGAATATGATTCCTATCCAATAATACTTTTTCAGTTATAGGGAGATTTAAGAATCATACATCTGCGGGTTCCTGAAACCCTTTTTATCTTCCAGTTCTGACCTAATGGCACCACGCAAGTCAATCACACTGTAGACTGTGTGAAAGAAGCCGCTTTACAGGACCCTTCCACCCATGTTATCAGCCAGCTGGAGTCGTTTTTTGAGGCAGCTCAATAGTATGTAAATCAGCACTGCCTCCACCCACTGCCCCCACCAGTTCTGTGCAGGTTGATCTCCAAGAATCTGTTACCTGTCAAATTCTCCCATCTCTCAGGAGACTCTAGCCTTTAGGACAGTGTTTGTAATGACAGCAGGATTCCCAGATATAGAAGTAAGAACTACCTTTGGTATCTAATATGGAAACAAATGATTGTATGGAACGGACACACTGGTAAAGTAGGTTCCTTCACATGTAGAAAAAAATTCTGCTAGTTTCCTAAATACAGTTGGCTATAATTATCTGGCTGAGAAGAATATGGAAACGTTCTAGCTTCCATTGGACCAGAGTTGAGCAAAATGTCCCGCCTTATAAAATGCCAGTTGAATGAAACCTAAAAATGGAATGCAGCCATACAGGTACAGCATGTCATTTCTCTGTTCACAGAAGTTCCCACTTGACAGAGTGTCTTTGTGTTAGGTCCCTTTAGAACCAGCCTGGGGCCCCGTGGGCACTGGAGATAGATACAAGGTCTTCACGCTTTTTCAGGCACTTTATGTTTTGGATTTTTTTTTTTTAAAGGTTTTTTTGTTTTATTTTATTTTGTAAACCAGGAAAGCAGCTTGCATTTCCAAGGTCATCAGCTCCCTCTCAAATCTCTTCTTTTCATGACCATATTGTTTTGTTTTTCTTGACCCTAGGGAAAAATTCAACCACAAATGTAATGTTTATCCTTCAAAATAGCAGCTGAAAAAAGCACAGGATGTGTGAGACTGAAAACACTCTTTTCGCTTCCTTTTGTGTGTGTGTGTGTGTGTGTGTGTGTGTGCATGTGTGTGTTATATCTTCCTCAGGTTTCTTCCAAAGGGAGCCTGCTCCAAGTAAGAATTTTCAGTTTGGCTGGGAAGGAGATGCTCCCCAAATGAGACCAGCATCACCTTGGGAACAAGCTTCGTGTGCTCTGCGCCTTTGGGTTCAGGGTTAACTTCAGTTTAGCAATGATTCTTCTCCTCCCTTGTCTTTTTTGTTAAGTCATGACTTCAAGCATGTTAGTCCTGCCTCCCTCCTTAGTTGTTTGAAAATACGGTTTAGATCATGGGTACTAGAGATTCCAAAAGACTGGCTTTTCTTGGGAACTCTATAAGAAAGTCCTCTTGGAAACCTGACGGAAGCAGCCACTCAGCCATTTACTTTCCTTTTGGATGAATTCCATTTGACAACAAGATATTTTAGTTTAAATTCTTGCCTCGCAGAACCCGCTTGTTCTTAATGCTATGTGTCCTTTCTTCCACTTCTCATACACCACACCCTCTTTACTCAAGTTTTCCTTTATCTTTGTGTCCTTGTATACTGTTCTGCAACCAACTTGTTATGAACAAGGGAATCTACTTGTTTTTTAACAAGGGACCTTTCTCACCCTCATTATTTCAGTTATGCCTTTTTATAGAGTGTCTATAGGTACTGTGGCCAATGATTTCTTAAAAAACTGAATTGAATTGCTTTGGTTAAATGCCATTAAGATTCCTCATCTGCAGCATACACGTGTTTGTGTCTGTTATAAGCACTCTCGTTTGCATTCAATTAACTCTGGTGTCTTAGAATGATGGCCATGTTATTTCTTGGGATTGTCTATAATGCAATATACTTTATTATGCCTCCAAAGTATCATCTTTCTTTTTGCAAAAATGTAACTAGTTCACTTTCAGAAAGAAATGAATTTTTTGAAAACCGAATAACCCAAAGGAAAGAAAAACTCGGTATGGTGTATCTAGAGCAGCAAGCTCCATAGGTGGTGTTTTGACCCACAGCGCTGAGAGGCATTGAAAGTTCCCTGGAGATCCAGTGGTTAAGACTGCCTTCCAGTGCAGAGGGTGAGGTTCAGGGAGCCAAGATCCCTGATGCCTCATGGCCAGAAAAACCAAAACATAAAACAGAATCAATACTGTAACAAATTCAACGAAGACTTTAAAAATGGTCCACATTAAAAAAAAAAAAATCTTAAAAAAGAGAACAAATGGTCCTCTTCTGAGTAGTGCAAGCCACAGTGAAGTATTGCCCCCGTGTCTCCCTTTTCCTTTTAGTAACTTAAAGGATGATCATTGAGACTAGGTTACTTTAAATATGTGCCTAAGTGTATGGACGTTTCTGAAACTACAAGGAATTTTTTTTTTGTATGACTGGAAGTTTATTTGCAGTTCTGCACGATTTTGTTCTTTCAGGGAATGTCTTACTGTGTTTATTCCCTCAATTCTTCTACATCTAAAAAAAAATGGCCCAGAGCGAGCACTTTGAAAGAGGAAGAAGATACTATCCTTTATTCCTTTGCTGTTGTCTCTGATGAAGCCAAAGGTGGGTCACTTCCTCAGTCTATCTTTTAGCATCTTATCTGATTTTCTTTTATAATATTTTTTTTCCTTCCGTGTAGTCTCTTAAAGCAAATGGCAGCTAAATGAGCAGTTTCTGGCTTAGGTCAGGTAATTTCTCAAGATGGATTTTTAAGGCCTATTATGTAGTGTAATCAACCAGCTCCAAGAACATCCTAGGGAGAAACGTGTGTGTTTAGTATACTTAACATGCCTGAATTTCCCTTGGCCTTCAAAGCATATATTCCAGCTCTGCTCCTATTTTATCTGCCTGAAACATCTTTTAAAGGAAATTATAAACATAAAAAAAGAAGTTTCTAAATAAATACTTGGGTCTTGATTCTCTAGAGTTTTCATAAATCAAACTCCCCCCCCCCCTTTCTTAAATTTAGCCAAAGGAAAGCTAAATGATAGATTATACAGAAATGATCCCTTTAGATGCTTTTTGACTCAAAGCACAATTTTTCTCTTGGGTATATGCCTTCCCTCTTATGCAATGATTCAAAGCAGAAGGAAGCTGATGATACCACATTCAAAGTAAAAATCCAAGTAGATTTCTCCTGTTCTGGTGGACTTATTTGCATTTCTCATGTTCTTCTGCAGTTGGTTAAAGTGATTTGGGACCCATATTCCCTAAGTGGAGAATAAAATAATTCCTTTTGTAGCCAAGTGTTTTTTAAAGTGCGATCTGTGATGGGGAGGCTCTTAAAAATACTTCCTAAGACCTTGTTTTGTCCCTGGCATGGGTCACACAGCACAATTCATTGTTATATATCTTATCTTGAGCTCCTTTAGTTGTAGTCTGCTAATTTGTTTTACAGATATCAGCCCCTAAAGATATATATTTTTAATATATATATTCCTCTTGGGCATGGAACAACCTTAAAGTATTTTTAGAGAGTACTGGGGCAGAACCGAAGAGAAGAAAACAACTCATTCACTATCCCAAAGATCTTGCAATTATTACCAAGTTTAAGAAACACAGCTCTGAATATATGCCCCACCTCTGTTTGCCCTAGGAGTGTAGTAGCAAGGAGTCAGAACTGGGCAACACAGATTAACTGTGCCAGTAGGTGCTAAGTAACTCATTGTAAGGTCTTTCCTAGGTCTTTTTGTCTACTAAGGGTTAGAAATACAGGGAAAGTTTCAGTTAGGCATAGACTGTCATGGTTATCTAAGGAATGATCTCCGAATAAGTAGGAAATAGCCTCCTCATTGGGCTTCCCGGGGGGCTCAACGGTAGTGGATTCTTTTTACTGTTGGAAAAAAGGAGATGCAGGAAACGTGGGTTCAATCCATGGGTCGGGAAGATCCCCTGGAGAATGGCATGGGAACCCACTCTAGTATTCTTGCCTAGAGAATCCCATGGACAGAGGAGCCTGGTGGGCTACAGTCCATAGGGTTGCACAGAGTCGGACACGACTGAAGCGACTCAGGAACACACACATAGCCTCCTTCTCAGTATCTATGGCTGGGTTTGGGTTGTACTACCACCTAGAAGTCATGAAGATTCAGTGTGGAATAAAGCCCTTAATCTTACTACCCCATTAATTATGCTGCTTTATGAATGTTTTACTTGCTTAATAACCATTGCTGGATGCAATGTATCTTGAGGTCCCAAGTTGGAAATATCATTTTAGCAATCATAGCTCAGTTGACCACAGTTGCGCAGGAGACCAAACGAATTCAAGTTTTTTGTTGATTTTTGAATTTGTTTTTTTTTTTTTTAACGATCGGAAGGAAAGTTATTTTGCGTTGTGTCTGAAGAAGCATGACCTTCCTATTAGATTGTATTGCAGTCTGTTCTTGGACAAGGCAGTAAAAGAACTATCAGAAGACTTCTTGAAGGCTTTTCCAGGATGGTGATTGTAGTAGGTAGAACACTGAACACAAGGCAAAATCTTCTGGCTATTTAGTTTGAGAACATGAGATTTTACATTTATGGTTTTCAGAAATTTGACTACTCCTAAACAGCCAGGTTAACACTTAAATTCCCTGCCCAATCTTTATTTTTCTATTTTGACCTAGATTTAAAATTGTACATATACCTTAGATGTAATTAATGAGTATATATTAAATACAAGATATAATATACAAAAATATTTATAGAGATGTGGTATCTCAAACCATGATTAGACTATCCTAGCCATTCTCATAAAGCTTCTAGGCAAATTAATTTTATAAGTTATTTGGCAATTAAATTTACGAAAATATTTCCAGGAGAGAGCATATGTTGCCACATGTTCCAATAATGAATGCACCTACAGTTCAAATAATATTTTTGGAGTTAGGTTTAAGTGATATTTTTTCCTTTATGTCACTAAAGTGTCGGAATGGTAAATAACTCAGCAGAATTCATGTAGTAAGCACTGTTTTTGTTTCAGCTGTAAAGAAAAAGTCAAAAAGTAAGGAAGAAAAGTATATTTAGGAATCACGTGGGGACTGTTAACCCTAGGGTAATGAATACATAAAAAAAATAATCAGTGTTAGATGAAGTCTGCCTTCAGGAGTTCATATATGTCCATTGACCAAGCCTGTTAATAACTCCTGGGAAACCAAAATAGAAAATAAAATCCAACCTTTTTTTTTCTTCTTCTGTGCTTAGTCTAGTTTCACGTGCTCATAGAGGGCCACGTGCAGAGGGCTTGGACTTGGCGCTTCAGACCAGAGTTCCTGGTTCAAAATGGCTCCCTCCACACCTCAGCTGGGAGGGTCATCTGCAGGTCTCTCTCTCACACACACACACACACACACACACACACACAGAGGATACCTCAATTCAAAATGGCAGCGGCGGTCTGGGTGCAGGCAGGCTGTGTGTAGACGGGCTGTGCGGCTCAGGTGTGCCTTCCTGGGAGAACCCTGCCCCCTCCCTGCTGAACAGATCCCAATAAAGCAGCTTCGCCCACAGCCTGTGGAGTTCAGTGCTCTGGAGCCCAAGCTCACACCTGGCTCTCCATTCATTGATAAAAGAAATGTTTCCAGGACTTCCCTGGTGGTCCAGTGGTTAAGACTTCACCCTCCCAAGTTTCAAGCCCTGGTTAAGGATCCCATATGCTATAACTAGAGATCCTGCATGCTGCAGCTAAAACCTGGTGAAGCCAAATAATACTATAAATAAACATTTTTTAAAAATTTCCTTTGCTTCTAAACTGAACTTGGTCTTGTTCTATTGGTTCAAGCAACATTGGGCATGAGAACCTTTGTTGGGGCTCAAAAGTGTCAGTAATACTACATACAGTGTCTAATTTTTTAAAAAGTGAACAAAAAAAATGGAACTATCTGGAAACTTAATCAAAAGTCTAAGAAACTCATGAAAATAAATGTCTTAGTACTGATTTCATATTCATTCCTCTTTTGTTGTAACAAAATGGCAAACTACCTGCTTCCTCTGTGCTGCTGCTGCTGCTGCTGCTAAGTCACTTCAGTCGTGTCCAACTCTGTGCGACCCCATAGACAGCAGCCCACCAGGCTCTGCTGTCCCTGGGATTCTCCAGGCAAGAACACCGGAGTGGGTTGCCATTTCCTTCTCCAGCTTTCTCTGTATTAATGAGAAAAAAGATTCTGATAAAGACACAAGTTGGACAAACTCCTGCACTGAAGACTGCCCAGAATAGACTGAAGAGAGTTCACTGGGGACATTAGATTGATTTGATGATAGAGGACCTTGCAAAGTTTAGGCTACACACGTGCACATACACGCTCACAAACACACACTGCCTGTGTGTGGGGGGCTATGTACATATGCACTCACAATAGAGAAATATTAGCGCCTTCCTCAACAATCCGTGTTGCCAAAATAATAGTTATGACAACAGCAGCACCTCTGCACCATTTGCCTGAAAGTTCTTAGGCTTCCTGGATGAAGGAAGGCCTATGACGCTTGGTAAAATTTAACTAGAGTAGGGCAGAGTTTCTATAGTCTTCGGCTAGTCTTTGCGTACCTGACTTTTATGATAACTTATTTGACCTAGAAACACACATACTCTCTCTCTATCATATGTTATTATTAGCTATGCTGGTTTATATGGTATCCTTTATTCTAACATAAATAAAAGCATTAAGGAACACATTTATCCTCTTTTTTTTTTTTTTAAAAGAGGGAAGTAGATTCAATGGCCTGGAAAGCTGTTTTAATGGTTTTGGTATTTCCTTCTTTCTCATTTGCTCAGAATGCCAGATTAATCTTTACAGAGAAAACTTTTTTTTTTTTTTCCCAAACAGGTTATTTGCAGAAATGTTCAACAACCCCCTCAGGAAAAATTCCACACTAGTCATTCTAAGAGGACAAGCAGATTTACAGCTCCATCCACCCTCTGCAGCTGTTGATCCCCACCTTGCTTAGCATACACCCTCTCCCAGAGGCTGCTCTTTGCCTGGCTCAGTTCTTTCTAGTGGTCTTGGTGTTTTTCTCGCTGTTTCCTCCATTTAGGTGCTCTTCCCTTTCGTTTCCCTGCATCCAAATCCTTCCCATTCCTCCAACTAAAATCTTGTCTCTGTGAAAACTTACCAGGCCCCTCCAGGTCATTGAAGCCTCCAACCTCTTACTCTGAACAGATGGTTTATTTGTTGAGTATTGCTGATAAAATCTGAGGCAAGATGAGGTTTAAGCCAGAGTAGGGTTCAGGTCTGAGCGGATTCTGTCCGTTGGACTATCTTTGTGCCTTCTTGCCATATCTCTCAGTTCCTCTCTGTCATTTATTTTTTTAACTTGCATTTCTTATGGTTTCTTCCCGCCACCCCCGCCCCCAGCCCTCTCTTTTAAATGTGAAGACTCACAGCATATCCTTAGCATGAATGGACTTGATAGCCAGGCTTTGGAGGAGGGCAACAGACAGATGGCAACTAGAAAACCAGAGCACTCAGAGTGGAACACACCTACTCTTCTCACAATCAAACTGAAATACTGTAAAAATGTCAATGCCACAGTCAATCGAGTCAAAACAGAACTGCATTTATAAACAAGACAATTCCCAAAGGGTTGGCATATTACAGGGTGACTTCCCTAGTGGCTCAGATGGTAAAGAATCTGCCTGCAGTGCAGAAGACCAAGGTTCGATCCCTGGGTTGGGAAGATCCCCTGGAGAAGGAAATGGCAACCCACTCCAGTATTCTTTCCTGGAGAATTCCTTGGGCAGAGGAGCCTGATAGGCTACAGTTCATGGGGTTGCAAAGAGTCAGATATGACTGAGCGACTAACACTGGCATATTACAACACCCTTAAAAACTAATTTAGTTCATCAGGGAAAGCAGTTACATGGTATAAAATAAAATAACTGGAAAATATATATAGGATTGAGGACAGGAGGAGAAGGAGGCAACAGAGAATGAGATGGTTGGATAGCACTGGACATGAGTTTGAGCCAACTCTGGGAGATAGTGAAAGACAGGGAAGCCTGGCATGCTGCAGACCATCGGGTCACCGAGTCGGACACAACTTAGTGTGTCTGAACAACAAACAACAACAATTGAGGCGGGGAGGCAATAAAATATATAAACTTGGGAGGTAAGAAACTTAGAAACAATAAAGGCTATCTGAAGTACTGCCAGGGGAAATAGCAATAAACTCAGATATGCAGATGACACCACCTTTATGGCAGAAAGCAAAGAGGAACTAAACAGCCTCTTGAGGAAGGTGAAAGAGGAGAGTGAAAAAGCTGGCTTAAAACTCAACATTCAAAAAAAGTAAGATCGTGACGTCCGGTCCCATTGCTTCATGGCAAATACATGGGAAAACAATGGAAACAGTGACAGACTTTATTTTCTTGGGGACCAAAATCACTGCAGATGGTGACTGCAGCCATGAAATTAAAAGATGATTGCTCCTTGGAAGAAAAGCTATGACCAACCTAGACAGTATATTAAAAAGCAGAGCCATTACTTTACCGACAAAGGTCCATGTAGGCAAAGCTATGGGTTTTCCAGTAGCTGTACAGATGTGAGAGTTGGACCATAAAGATTGCTGAGCAACAAAGAACTGATGCTGTTGAACTATGGTGTTGGAAAAGACTCTTGAGAATCCTTGGACTGCAAGGAGATCAAACCAGTTAATCCTAAAGGAAATCAACCCTGAATATTCATTGGAAGGACTGATGCTGAAGCTGAAACTCCAATACTTTGGCCGCCTGATGCAAAGAGCCAACCCATTAGAAAAGACCCTGATGCTGGGACAGATTGAAGGCAGGAGGAGAAGACGGCCACAGAGAATGAGATGTTTGGATGGCATCACTGACTTAATGGACATGAGTTTGAGCAAGCTCCAGGAGATGGTGAAGGACAAGAAAGCCTGGTGTGCTGCAGTCCATGCAGTCATAAAGAGTTGGACATGACTGAGCGACTGAACAACAACCACAATTTTGAAATTAGGAAGGAGTGAGGAAAACAATGCTTGCTTAAGTCTCAGTTCAGTTCAGTTCAGTTCAGTCGCTCAGTCGTGTCCGACTCTTTGCAACCCCATGAACCATAGCACACCAGGCCTCGCTGTCCATCACCAACTCCCGGAGTCCACCCGAACCCATGTCCATCGAGTCGGTGATGCTGTCGAGCCATATCATCCTCTGATGTCCCCTTCTCCGCCTGCCTTCAATCTTTCCCAGCATCAGGGTCTTTTCCAATGAGTCAGCTCTTCGCATCAGGTGGCCAAAGTAGGAGTTTCAGCTTCAACATCAGTCCTTCCAATGAACACCCAGGACTGATCTCCTTTAGGATGGACTGGTTGGATCTCCTTGCAGTCCCAGGGACTCTCAAGAGTCTTCTCCAACACCACAGTTTAAAAGCATCAATTCTTCGGTGCTCAGCCTTTTTTATAGTCCAACTCTCACATCCATACATGACCACAGGAAAAATCATAGCCTTGACTAGACGTACCTTTGTTGGCAAAGTAATGTCTCTGCTTTTTAATATGCTGTCTAGGTTGGTCATAACTTTCCTTCCAAAGAGTAAGAGTCTTTTAATTTCATTGCTGCAATCACCATCTGCAGTGATTTTGGAGCCCAGAAAAATAAAGTCAGCCATTGTTTCCAATGTTTCCCCATCTATCTGCCATGAAGTGATGGGACCAGATGTCATGATCTTAGGTTTCTGAATGTTGAGCTTTAAGCCAACTTTCCTCTTTAAGCCACTCTCCTCTTTCACTTTCATCAAGAGGCTCTTCAGTTCCTCTTCACTTTCTGCCATAAGGGTGGTGTCATCTGCTTATCTGAGATTGTTGATTTTTTCCCCAGCAATCTTGATTCCAGCTTATGCCTCATCCATCCTGGCAGTTTTCATGATGTACTCTGCCTAGAAGTTAAATAAGCAGGGTGACAATATACAGCCTTGACGTACTCCTTTTCCTATTTGGAACCACTCTGTTGTTCCATGTCCAGTTCTAACTGCTGCTTCCTGACCTGCATACAGATTTCTCAAGAGGCAGGTCAGGTGGTCTGGTATTCCCATCTCTTTCAGAATTTTCCACAGTTTATTGTGATCTACACAGTCAAAGGCTTTGGCATAGTCAGTAAAGCAGAAGTAGATGTTTTTCTGGAACTGTCTTGCTTTTTCCATGATCCAGCAGATGTTGGCAATTTGATCTCTGGTTCCTCTGCCTTTTCTAAAACCAGCTTGAACATCAGGGAGTTCATGGTTCACGTATTGCTGAAGCCTCGCTTGGAGAATTTGAAGCATTACTTTACTAACGTGTGAGATGAGTGCAGTTGTGCAGTAGTTTGAGCATTCTTTGGCATTGCCTTTCTTTGGGATTGGAATGAAAACTGACCTTTTCCAGTCCTGTGGCCACTGCTGAGTTTTCCATATTTGCTGGCATATTGAATGCAGCACTTTCACAGTGTCATCTTTCAGGAGTTGAAATAGCTCAGCTGGAATTCCATCACTTCCACTAGCTTTGTTCGGAGTGATGCTTCCTAAGTCTAGAGAGAAGCAAGTAGATGCCTTCACCTTTTGCCTAGAAGAAACACCTTTAAATAAATAAAATCTAAGACAAAGCCACAAGGTGTTCAGCTATAGTCACACACTGGGTTAAGAGGGACTTTGTCAAGAACACATTTTAAAGGACATATTCAGGGATGTTGTTTCACTAAGGGACCTATATTTGCAAAAATGTTTTCCTAATCAACCTGCTAAATCTGAAGGAGAGTGCACAGAAAATATGAAGATGTAAAAGAACCCTGGGGCAGGCAGGGACTAGGGGTGGGGCGGGGAGGGTGTTGGCCCCTCGGAATCCCTTTCCAACACATCACACAAATCTAAATGATCTAAGATCCTTGAATTTATTTTGCTGACTCTAGTGTGTCCTCCCATCACTCTCTCAAGATCACCGTGAAAAGAGAAAACAGAGCTCTTCCAAGACTCTCTTCACATTCAGTAGTTAGTGGTAACTTACGACAATGTTCTCAACTTTCTTCTGTTGAGTCATTGACTCCTCCTCCCCTCTCAGTTTCCAGGGTCATTGGGCAACCCTTTGTAAATCACAGGACTAGATTTGCTTTGTTTGGTCTTGTTCCAGCTTCTTCATCATCTCTTCTGTTGTGTACTACACAGTTTTGTAGACACACCAGATAAAGTGGAGAAACAAAACCAGATTATTCCCAGACTGCTTGCCATCTGATTTTAAACTATTGCTTGCTGCTGGTACACAAAACAAGGAATAGTGTTTTATTCCTGAGTTTTTAGACTAGAAATTAACTAAGGGCTAGTTAATTTTTGGTTCAGGCAAACATCTTTGTTCCGTTTGTTAATTTGTTTAATAGTGCTGTTTATAATTTTGTTTTCTTCCCTCATTCTCTATAGTGCAAAATGCCTTGGGTGTTCTTCCACCATTCTAGTATCATTAAAAGTGGAGCAGGAAGGATATGCTGCTGCTGCTGCTGCTGAGTCGCTTCAGTCGTGTCCGACTCTGTGTGACCCCATAGACAGCAGCCCACCAGGCTCCCCTGTCCCTGGGATTCTCCAGGCAAGAACACTGGAGTGGGTTGCCATTTCCTTCTCCAACGCATGAAAGTGAAAAGTTAAAGTGAAGTCGCTCAGTCATGTCCGACTCTTTGCGACCCCATGGACTGCAGCCCTCCAGGCTCCTCCGCCCATGGGACTCTCCAGGCTAGAGTACTGGAGTGGGGTGCCATTGCCTTCTCCTAGGAAGGATATGTATAACCATTTATAATCATCTAGATCTTGCTTCCAAAATTTCTTGGTCTTCAATTGTAGAGTTTCAAGAAATCTCTGAAACTATGTCAGTTCACAGAGTCAACCCCACAGAGTTGATCCCTGGACCAGGGAAACCCAGGGAGTTTAAATAAGTCATTGCAAGTCATATGGCTAGCTAGGGTCAGGATGTGCCAGGACTTCAACCTATCTCTTAGTATTTTCAACGGAACACATAACTCATTTGTAGTCGAATTTCAGAATGCTTAAGCAGACTCAATGTTTGGGCTGGATTTCTACCTCAGTCCAGGATGACTCTTGCAAATATATGATCTGGAAGATTCTGAGATCTTGGTACAATTGCAGGGAGTTATGGTCTGATTATGGGCTTCCCAGGGGGCCCTAGTGGTAAAGAACCCACCTGCCAATGCCGGAGTTGTAAGAGACCACAACTTCCATCCCTGGATTGGGAAGATCCCCTGGAGGAGAACATGGCAACCCACTCTAGTATTCTTGCCTGAAGAGTCTCAAGGACAGAGGAGCCTGGTGGGCTACAGTCCATAGCCGTGCAAAGAGATACGTCTGAAGGGACTTAGCACTCAGGCATGGTCGGATTCTGTGGAGAGTCTAAGAGACTTAAACCCCTTCCTTGAACAGAACCAAATTCCCCAGAACCTCACACTCAACCCACTTTCTTCACGGTTGGCTCAGAGCAGAGCTGACACAGCTGAAACATTCTAGAGTACGCCCACATCTCTGGCTTAATGTGGACAGAATGGAGTGGAACAAGGATTCAAGATCAATCATTCATCCAAAGGGTCATCTGTTGACCGTCATTAACTCAGTATCACTGCAGGCCCGTATCCTCTCTCGAATTAGTGGTAAGTGAAATCTCTGCAAAACAAAATTTTGCTTTATCCATAATTTTTTTTAATTTCGTAGAAAGCCGCTAAAGACTCATCAGAGAATATGAATCACAAATCAGCCCCGTGTTCATGTGGGTTCTGTCCAAGTCTACACAAGAGGGGAACATTTTGTTTTAGAAATGTGAGATGTATGAAATACAAATCTGCCAAGAACCTTCCTCTGAATTGCTTTGGGACTAGGCAGGGCAGCCTGGGACCTTGCGAGGGCGGCGCGGGGGGAGAAAACAAGGCAAGTGTGAGTCAGGTAACGCCCTTGGGTGGGGTCCAGGAAAGATAAAGAAGTGAGATCACAAGGATAGAGAGCACTGAATATTTGTGTTCCACTGAGTCGGATCCACAGTAAAGTTAGACAGTGGAGGTATGGAGGCCCCCAGAGTCCACAGCCTTTAGGTTCTCGGTGGGGGCAGCAGGCAGGGAAGGGTCGACCTGGTTCTGCCAGAGGTTAACGCACGGTCCAGGCGGACCCAGGAAAGTTAATTTTGCTAAAAAGCTGCAATCCTGTGCGCGGCGGTAAACAGGGTTGGAAGCGAAATCGGAACTGCAAAATCCAGGCCCTCGCACAAGAGCACCCCCCTTTCCTTCCCTGCCCGATACCCTCCTCCGATCCGGGATGAGGGCAGGGCTCGCCGCCCCCCCCCCCGCAATCGGTTGGTCACTTGGGGTTCAGACTGCGGGACCCCGCCCATATGGCCTCCGGCCCCGCCCCTGACCCCGCCCACCCCGGATCGGCCCGCCCCCGGCGGGGAGAGAGCGGTCTCCGCCCTCGCCCCCGAGCTGCGAGGCTGCAGGACTGGTGCCGCAGTCGCCGCCTCGGCCACCGCGCAGCTGCCGGTCCACCTCCGCCACCGCTTAGCCGCGCTCGGAGCCCGGCCGAGGAGGCTGCCACCGCCGCCAGGAGCCCGCAGCCCGCGCCCCAAGCCCGCCGCCGCCGCCCTCCGAGGGCGCCCCAGGCCGCGCCATGGTGAAGGTGACGTTCAACTCGGCTCTGGCCCAGAAGGAGGCCAAGAAGGACGAGTCCAAGAGCGGCGAGGAGGCGCTCATCATCCCTCCGGACGCCGTTGCCGTGGACTGCAAGGTCCGAGGGCCGGGGCTCGGGGAAGCGGGCCCGCTGGGGCCCCGGGAGAGCTGCGCGGGGCTAGGGCGGCTGTGCGCCCCGGGACAGCGCGGGGCGCGCGCGGGACGGGGGTCCCTGAGAGGGCCGAGTACTCCCTTTTCTCGGGCTGCTCCCCGTTCTTGTCCGGCGCAGCTTCTTTGTAAGAAAGTGCGTGTGCAGAAAGCGGTGCCCGGCGCGGAATCGGGGGCTTGGGGGCCTCCGGGGGAGGAGGATTGGAGAACCGGGCCGAGTGCACGGTGCTTGGTGCAGTCGAGGAATGTGCGTGGAGCCGTGCCGGGGTTCGTTCCACCTGGAGATCGGCGGCGACATGCAAAACGACAAAACAACAACAAGAGTTTGGCACGTCCTCCCAGTATAAATAATGTCCCTAAGATGGCTGACATCATTACAAGCCTAAACCGCAGTTGCTTCCTTACTTTCGTTTCCAGGCTGAACTGCACTGGGACTAAGTCCGGCTCCTGTAAGCCTCTTAATTTTAAAAGCGTTTTTTTTTTTCTTTAACCTTCTCTTTTTCCACGGCCCTTTGGTAGCGGCAGGTGAACTTCGCCGTGGGGTCTGGAGAGGGAGGGAGCCGGGCGAGGGGAGAAGGCAAGGTGATGGTCTGCTCAGAATAGGTTCTGGCTGTTCATTTTATAACTGAAATATTCCCGGTAAAGGTTACTGATTACTATCTGGATGTTAGTGTAAAACCGACAGTTCACTTTTAAATTATATCAGCAACTTTACGAGAACCCCTTAAGCTAAGTGAAACTAAACAAACTTGTCCTACGTCTCTTTCAAAATTGTCCTTCATCCCTTTTAAAATTGTCCTGGGTCCCTTCAACAACTTTTCTTTATTTTACAAAATCCCCCCTTTAACCCTAAGCAAAAATCCAGAGAGGAACTATTATCGGGCTACAGTAATAGTCGTTTAGAATGTGATTGTCTCAGAAGTTGAATAAACAGGAAAGGTTCACAACCTTTCTACCAGATCTTCAGGCTGCAAAAATTTAATTCTATAGAAATTAGTTGTAGAATTATTTATGTTCGTAACTTTTAATTTTTTTGTTAGCATTTTTCAAGACCTGCTGTAAGTAGGGTAAACTTAGTTTTAACTTAAAAAAAACCCAGTAACTTGTGCAGGTATAAGGACTGTTATTTAATATATTACTACTACTGGGAAACGCAGTGTGAAAAATGGTTGAAAATACAGTGTTAATCTGCACGTGCCTGTACTGGATTTTTGGAAATGTTCTAGTTAAAAACACAAATGTTAGGAGTTGATTTTTTAAATGACTGTCTTGCCTTGAAATAGGAAGTGGACAGATTGCCTAAAAGGATTAAGTGTTTTGGCATTGGTATTGTTTGCCTGAATCCATTGCAGACAGTCTAGGTTTTAGAGAAAATGTTTGGAATCCACAGAGGATAATTGCAGCAGCAAATTATTATCTGAGCTCTGTATTTGTCTAACATTCATTGTACCTAAATTAGATTGATAGTCAAGTACCCCATCATAACAGACTGAAATACATATATAGAGATTAGGTAGATTTTAATCCTGTTACATATCTTTTTAAAAATCCTATGAACAAATATAATTCCTCTCACTAAAAAAGAGAGGAAGAAAGGATCCGATGATGTCACTTCAGATAGCTTTTCCCTGTTCCTGTTGTGAAAGAGATTTGAAACGCTGGACAAAAATCAGAAATAATTTGCTGGGTAGCTGTAAATCTGATTTTGGACATTTATTGTCATTTCTGAAACGGTGACTGTATTTTCAGGTTCTCAGAATTTCTCAATTTCACCATATTCAAATATTGTGGTCATAGCAGCAGTTAAAAAAGTCACCATTCCTAGCTCTGTTTTCTCAGATCCCCATATCCAAAGAAAAATACTGGAACTAAGCTGTGAGGGCCTGTCTTCCTTTATAACCACACAGCAGTCATGGATGAACTGGCAGATACAAAATGACTAATGCTTTTTCGAGCTGTGAACTCAAAGACCTCTTAAGTGAGTAACAGAATATTGCTGTACATTAGAAGGAGAATCATTATAACCCGTCAGTCACTTAACAGTAAATGCAAACCTCACTTAGTAACAGGCATTTGCAGACGGTCTCTTACAGCTGGGACAGTGATTACATAATGTTCTCTGACTCCTTCGGGTGACTGTACCGTGACCACTGAGTTTGACTCTCCGAATTCTGCACAGAATCAGCCTTCCTGTGTTTGCCTGGGGCATTTCCTTGCCTGGTTGGTCAAGAGGATCCAGTTTAGCTAGTTATGAGCAAGAACTCCTGAACAAGAATTTTGAGTATCTTTAGCTCTCCCAGACCACAGTGTCCTGAAGACCATTGTTTCTCCAGATGTCCCCTTAAGGGTCACCTAGTATCACCTGGGATTCTGATTTTAAAATGCAGATTCTTCAGACCTTCTGCAGTAAAGAATTCTGATCGCTCCAGTCAGCTGGCTTATGTAACTCACATTCCAGTACTTTTACACTGCTCCTGTCTTTTGCCATTTCTTTAGCTCTTTTCTCTGGAAGCTGTTGCATTGTCCTGTCTTTTAGATTTGTCTTTTCAGTAGCTATTAATCCCAGCAGCCACGTCTGTGGATTATATTGTCTCAGCTAGCTTGCTGTTTATTATTCTTTCTCTACATTTCCCCCTAGGTTTTATGTAATAGAGGTGAATTTGAAATTATGAATGTTTCATGTGAGAGGCAGCTATTCATTCATGAACTTTTGTGTTTTTACTTTGAACTTTGAAACATTGTTTGTTATATACATGTAAATATCAAAGAAAATACTTAGTGTCCTGAGTCAGAAGTCCCAGTTTTGTCAGTACACAACTGCTTGATCTTGGGTTTAAGCTTTTTATTTTTTTGAAGAGTTCTTTATGTGTAAGATGACAGGGTAGGACCAGATGGTCTGTGGAGGACTCTTCCAGTTTTAAAATTCTATGAAAATGGCAAGAATTACATAATTATATTTGGCAGGAGTCAGATTGTTTTAACTGTTCCCCTCTCACCCTAGCTAGACTGTTCCTTTTTTTCCTCCCCTTGTTCAGCTTGTTACATGTCTTCCTCTTATTAAGTAGCTGTGGGTCACGGAGAAAAGAGATGGCTAGAGGTGTTATGTAATAAGCTAAATTTTGGTTTTGGGTTACCTCGCTGTAGAAGAGTAGCTGTCAATAACTCCTGTTGTCATGCCTGATTATGAAATGCCTTTTCCCGTTTCAGGCCTCGAAGAAGCTCAAGTTTTCTTCCTAGGTATCCCTGTAAATTGTTTTGCTGATAAATAATGTTGCCTCTTCTCTGCAGTACATTGTAGTTGTAGACATCCTTAAAAGGAAAAGTGAAATGCTTTTGGAGGGGAAAGAAGGGGCAGGATGGAAGCCTAAGTGAAGGGCTACTAACCCAGTAAGTTCTGAGTCAGCCATCACAAAACAGCTATCTCCCTCCTAATTCTTTTCACTTTGTGGCATTTCTCTCCGCATAAAACAGGACTGGTCATTTAGCTTTTTGGTGATGTTGGTGTTCATTTTATTTTTTGTTTGGGGTAGGGGGCTAGAGGGGAGGAGGACCATAAAGTCTGACGCCATATACTGAAATGTTTTGGTCTTTAGAGAAGGGATGGGGAGCTTGGTTCCCTTTAACAAAAGAGCATATCATTACCCTGTTGTATTCAGTGTCAGTAAAACATTGACCAGCAAAAAGTTTACAGTCGCTGCATTTTAGTTCTTCGTGAGGGTATTGATATCTGAAGTGAGGATTTAGTGCTGGGAGATGAATTAATGGCCCCGGTGCATACCAAGTGACCTTGGCAGGATCTTTTTGTGTCCACATGCCTCATGGGTGGCTGCCGCTCCAGAGGGTGGAAAAGTTGTACATTGTGCAGCTGAAAACTGCCCCCAAGACCCTGCTTGGGGTCTTCCCAGTGTCACCTTAAACATAATCTTCTTTGGACTAGATAGAACCGAATATATTATCCTTGGCAAAATCATAAACCTGTAAGACATTTTGGAATTCAGCTCAGCCATATTAGAGATTTAGGTGCATAGAAGTATTACTTTAACCAGAAATATCTCTCGGAACACATGGTACAGGCCTATTTAAATTGACTTAGAATTTAACTTTAAAAATTTTCCATATGTATTGCTAGAGCTTGGTGTAAAGTGGGACATTTTATTTCTTATTTGTTCTTTCATACCCTAACTTAAATACCGGGAATGTCTGTTTAAAAGGCATTTTTTCCTCCCTCGAAAGGAAAGTGCTTTCTGAATTCATGGCATAACTAAAACTTCAGGAACTCTTTTATCACAGTGTCAGCAGAGGAAGAACCAGAAAAAAATTTGTCTTTTCAAACTGACATCAGTGAATCCATCCTCTTAAACTTTTTGGTAAACTTGTCACTTTTTATTAGAGCTTCAGCTAAAGGAGTTAAGGACTTTGCCATCAAAGGACTTTTTCAGGCCATAGCTGCTGCCTGTTAAAAATAAAGGATTTGACAGTGCTGAATTTCTGAATGTGGTGGTTTTTGTCAAAATGCTGTAGAAAGCAATAACACTGGAGTTATGTTTTCAAGAAGCTTATGTGTAAAGAGTTATTTCCTGTGTTTCTATTTACTTTGCATGGCTTAACAATGAAAATTTTACAGGCTGGACAACTGAAAGTTGAAATTAGAAATTTTGTAACAGATGTGACCCTAAGAATATCAATAAAAATCATTCAGTTGTGATTTTCCCTTTTAATCAATGTTTATGATATATACACTTAATAGCTTTAAATAATCCTATTTTATGTTACCAACAATTGAGCAAAATTGTTTGTAAACAGTTGAAGTTTTTTTGAACTCTTGATCAAAGGGAAAAAAAGAACTTAATAACTTAATGAAGTATTTCTATAATTCTGTCATTTGGGGGAAAATCAAGTAAAATGAACATAGACTTATGCAGAAAAATCCTTTAAAAATGACAAAATTACTCTTGTTTTGATGATAGAGGGATATTCTAATTTTTCATTTAATATTTATCAATATTTATTGATAACTGATAATATTAACATTGATTAGTTTCTAGCAGTAATTATATGAGCTAGAGCTAAGATATATTTGTCAGAAGATAAATTAATGTTGAAATTAAATTTGCACAGTTTATGAATCCTAAACATTTTCAAATTAAAAATGTAGGGAGTTTATTTGGGAAATGGATACTAAGTGCGTGTGAGGTATTTAGTACCTTAAGATTCTGAAATACTTGCATAAACCTTTTTTGGCATAGTTGAATTTCATATTTTAAAAAAGGTTTAACGAGGTTTTGTACGTTTGAACGTTTTTAACTTTTAATGCCAAATTAATCTTGGATTGTTTTCTCTGCTTTAAATATGATTATGATGTTTAAAATTTTGTAATATAAAAACCTAAAAGGTAAGTTGCATTATTAAGTCACTTACTGCAACATCCAGAAGAAGAATCATCTTTATGCTGGGAAAAATGACTTTTAAAGGTCAGTCCATCTAGGTCTACAGTTTTTTGGGGGGTGGGGGTGGGAGCACACTGTGGTTTTTGTGGGATCTCACTTTCCCAACCAGGATTTGAACCCTAGCCACGAGAGAAAGCCTGCAATCCTCACCACTAGGCCACTCAGGAACCTAGGTCTGCATTTCTTAAAATTGTTTTTTTTTTTCAGCCAGCCTCTCTAGTATTTCATTTCTGCTGTATATATCATGGCAGTTTTTTCATTTTTCATTTTCTAGCTTTCTCTTCAATTTATTTTACTTTGCTTTCATTGAAGTTTCCCAATTCCATCAGTTTTAGCTCGAGCAAAAACTAGGCATGTTAAGCAGAGATGGCAAATTCAATACTCTTGGGCCCAAGTAGATGTTTTAGTGAAGCCAAGCTTTTTTCTTTTTTCATTTTTTTTTTTTTTGCATATTAAGCAACTTAGAATATTCTTCATTTTCATTTAAAAAGTGAAAGATCCAATGTTGCTTGATCTTACAGGTTTTAAAGGTAAGCTGGAATGGGTTTCATTTAAAACTTGAATTTTAAATATTAACCACTAATTCATACAAGAATTTCATGCAGAAACACAGACGACTGACACAGGCCACCATTTCACAGTCTCCTTTACAGTGGAGAGCAGGACTGGCAGATTATGGCCTACCGCCGGTTTTTATCTAACCCACGAGCTAAGAATGATTTTTTTAAAAAATATATTTTTGGATGTTTGGGGAGAAATAATCAGTTTCTCCCATTTGCCCCAGTTCCCTCACAATCGAAAAAGGAGTATCATTTGGGAAGCCACACTGTCTACTTACTGAGAACTCAGACTATGCAGTTTATACTTTTAAGGGTTTAGATTCTGTCTCTACCATCTACTGCGATACTTTGGGGGAAGTTACTACAACTCTCTGTGTCTTTCTCCATCAGCTAACTGGGGAATAAGATAATTTGTAAAAAGTGTATCACAATACCTGGAACAGCGTATGACTCAGTAGATGCTATTATTACTACTACGGATTTTTTTTTTTTTAATGATTCAAACTTTTATTTGGCACCACTGCAAGATTTCTGGAAGTGGACTTCAGGGTGGGTGTGCCTGAGTGCTCAGTCATGCCCAACTCTGCGACCGCAGGTCCTGCAGCCCGCCAGGCTCCTCTGTCTGTGGGGTTTTCCAGGCAAGGGTCCTGGAGTGGGTTGCCCTTTCCTCCTTCCTCCAGGGGGTAGAACCTGAGGCTCCTATGTCTCCTGCATTGCAGGCGGACTCTTCACCCTCTCAGCCATAGGGGACGCCAGGTAGAAGTAGAAACTTAATGAAGCAGGGCAGTTACTCATTTTATACTGATTTTTATAGACTAATACCTCAAACTCAACACCGTCTTCATATAGTGTTAGAGCCTGCTGGCAAAGGTTAATATTATTACCTAGATCTGATAATTTGGGCAAGTCCCACAACCTCCCAAGCCCCAGTTCCCTCACTTGTAAAATAATGTAATGGTAGCGACCTTAAATAGTGTTCTTGTGGTAGAATTAACAGTCCCTGGTACATAGAAACTCATTAAATGTTAGCACTTTTCCCCAAATCCTCATCTGTTAAAAGTCCCATTTTTAGCCCCCTCATCATTTTGTTGGACTGTTACTTCTTATGCTACTATTATTGCTCATCCCTACTTCACGTGTCAGTTAAATTGCAGTATTGTTGATAAGTAACACCCTGCTCCCCTGAGATACTCTGCCAAAGAGTCATTCCTGCAACATAAAAATCCTTAGCATTCAGTAGCTATGTCCATTTTTTATAGAAGTATTTCTTATTACAGAATAGAATGTTGATATAATTTTACAAATTTAATTTGGGGTTTAACCAAAGTAATACTTAGGGCAGGACAGTTATTTGCATTTTAAAACTATCTCTGAAGAACACACATTTTTGGGGGAACCCACTTTGTGCATTAATGGTTCTCAAACGTATTGGTCTCAGGAACCCTTTGTACTCTTAAAAATTGTTGAGGGTCCCAAAGAGTTTTTGATTTATGTTGGTTATATTTATTGATATTTACTGGATTCAAAATTAAAACAATATTGATTTAAAATAATACAAAACGTATAACATGTTAGCAAAAATAACATTTATAAATAAAAATTTCCATATAACCGACAGACTTTCAGAACAGTAAGAGCAACGTCGTTTTTAATTTTTACCCTTTACTGAGTGGCTTAATAGAAGACAGCTGAATTCTCCAGTTAGCTTCTATGCTGTGTCACACATTCAGCTTCTGGGAAACACCACTGTACACTGTCCAGAGAATGAGAATGGGGGTGGGGGAGGCTTATTTTTATTACAAAATTAGTTTTGACATTGTGGACCCCCGTGACATTGTGGACCCCCCCCCCCCGACATTGTGGTGTCTCTCCCTAGAGCACATTTGGAGAACTTCTAAATACTTGCTATTTCATGGTTTTTGTTTTCATTTGTATTTTTTGCAATTTTAGATAGTACTTACTGGCTTCCTAAAATGGGAAGTGACTATTTAGCCTTTTCTATTTGTTTACATAGTATATACATAGTCTCTTCTGGTATAGTTACAGTAATGTCTGGTTAAATTGCTGGTCCATGCTTTTATTGTAATTGACATGAAACTTACATCGGAGTAATGTAGTATAACTTTTTCTACTTCCTTTCTTGTACAAAGCCATTATTTTCCCTGAATTTGATAATTGGCTTCTTGAGTCAAGAGAGAGGGTTACTTAATTTTCTGTGTATTGCTAGTTCATCCTCAGTGTCTCTGACAAACTTTCAGATAACAAACTTTCATATCTACAAACTTAGCAGATAATTTACCGAGTTTTCTATTTTTCTTGGTGATATTTCACTTGTCATTCTTCAGTCTTTCCACTCAGATGGTGGTACTCTAGGTATGTGGCTGCACAGATATCCTGAGAGTAATTATTATCCTCGAATTATTCTGCCTTTGCCTCCATCCTCCGTTGGATCTTCAGTTTTATAAATCCAAGAAACAGCATTTGAGATGGAATTTTTTTTTTAAACCTGTCTGAGAATCTTTACTCTGTCTTCACATTTCATTGATAATTTATCTGGGCATAAAATTCTAGGTTAGCTGTAATTTTCTTTCAGCATTTTAATGGTGTTGCTCCATCTTCTATGATGCCGTTCTGATTCCTGGTTCTTTGAATAGGACCACTTTTGTTTTGCTTTTCCTCCAGAAGCTTGAGGTTTTTTCCCTTATGCTCTCAGCTTTTAAAATTTCTATTGACATACTTTATCTTCTGTCATTTCCATTTCTAGCTTATGGTTTATTTGTTTATCCCTTTACTAGCACTCTTTTGAGCTTTCGGGAGGAAGTAAAGATGACTGTTTAACTGGAAATCAGTAACAGGACTTTCAACTCAGCTGTCTTCGTAGCTTTAAGACTTACTAGATCGTTTTATTTAAAATTGAAAATGGAATTTTAATGATAATAGATAATAATAGGAATAGTAGATAATAATAGGAAACCATGTTCATTTTTATTATCAGTTTAACGTCTGACAGGATAACCTATAGAGAGGCATCTGCTTGTCTCGTTTTTTAATATTCCAGAATTGTCTTTTCATGAGTAATTTTAGACACAGCTCCCTCACTGCCAGCTTCATGATTTTTGCTTTGTGGCTTTATTTCTCTAACTTTACTAGCTTCATTTTTGTAATAACGTCTTGCCTTGTTCATCTTTGAAATGTTTATATTCTAGTGAGCCTGAGATATTTTCCTTCATTGTTTTTCCTTCATGTGCATATGATTTAAATACTTTTTGTTACTATCCTTTGTTAATTTGATGAATAATAGAAAAAAATTCTATTAACTTTGTCAACACATTAATAACAATACTACTGTTGTAACAGTTAACACATAGTGCTTCCTATGAGTGTGACTCAATTTGAGTAAACCTATTATGATAGGGAAAAGCTGTAGAAACTCAGGTCATTTCTGGTTGGAGATTTATCTGTAAAATGACGTATTGGACTAAATGACCTCTCACGGCTCTTGCTTAGAGGATCTTTGCTTTCTAAGAAGTATACTGATCACATATTCAGGGGCCGCTGCTGCATGATCAGACCTTATGCTAAGAAGTTAAAATTTAACTGAACGCCTAACCTTCAAAACACCCCTAGTGTAACTCAGAGAGACTGACCAACTATGTAAACCAAATTAACCACAACCTGCTTAAATACCTGTATCTGTTTTTACAAGAAAACAACCCTCCTGAATCCAAGAGTGAGGCGAATAGTAGGATAAGGGAGCGGAATCAAATGACCGCTGAATGTTTACTGCTCATGTATTTGGTGCTAGGCATAGGTTCAAAGCACGTTTTACCATGTATTCACTATATAGGTACAAATATCTGTGATCTCAGGACTGGAATTATTTTCTTCTAATAGTCATTTTGTATAACTTCCAAATTTCTGAACTTGGATGGAAGATACAGCTTTCCGCCTTCGAATTATTTTATGCTTTTAAAAGACTATACATGGAATTTTCTTGTCAAAAATGCTGCATTTTAAATGGAATGACTCATATTTGAATACAAATGTATGATTATCTTATTGAATGACATTAAAATCGAAGATTTATACAAAAATGAGTCCAGAACAGCAGAACAGGTTTGTTCCCTCCTACCTCTAATCTTGACATGTAATTCTATGATGAATTATAGAGTAGAGCATTCCTATCCTACTTGAAAATTTTTGGAAGATGGTTGATACTCTCATTAAGAACAGTATGAACTCGTGGTTCAGCCAGTAGCAGAAGATATCTGTCTTGACCAAGTTGTCAATCCCTACTAAAGACTGTTACTAACAACAAATGTCATTTGTATATAATAGTGTTGTTTACAAACATCGGTCAGTCAGTGCCAGTCTAAGTTTTTCTTCTGACTACCCACTACCTTTCTATCTCACTAATACGAATTTGAAAACCTGCTGAAATATTACACTTTTCTTCAGTGTAAATGGAATAAACACTATACAGAAGTGGTCGTCTTTTACAATAAGCAGAAAAAAGAATAGAAGATTTTAAGGTATTCCTATATTAATACTCTGCCAGGTACCAGATACTCCGCTTGCTCCTAATCGTGTAAAAAGTGATTAAGTGACAGTTCAGCACTAAAAGCATTTACAGACTGATCTTCTGCTTTTTTATAGCTCTGGCCTGTTTTTTTGTTTAACCTCGGCCTGTGCTAATTGTACATAATGGCAATAATTTTGGTTCAGATTTTTGTATTTCTCACAGTAGTTAAATTGTTATGCAGTGGATTTAAATTGTTAATTTTTTCATTCCTGTTTTGCTGGTTGTGTCATAGGATTTGTTAACAAATAAAGGACGTTAAAGAGAAATTGGTTTTGTAGACATTGTAATTTTAGATTAGTTTGTTTTGAAAAATCTCTCCTTACGCAAGTGTAAAATAATGCAATAACCTTATTATGCATATAATGCCAATCACTTGGAAAACTGCTCCCTTTTTTGCATCTTATACACAAGATTTCTCATGGACTTTCTCACATGGTTGAGATAGTAGCAGTCTTACTTGAAAAATCAAATGAGAAGATAAAATTCAGTTTTACGTGTTTAAATGAGCAAGAGAAACTGCAAACAGATGTTTGGTGGCTTTATAGATTTTTTTAGCTTCTTAGCCATAGATTTTTGTGTTTTACATATAGCAGAATATAGTTGGTAACCAGTTAATGCTGTTAATGGTGAACAGGTTGCTGGATCATGTCTTTTTGATGCTTCCATGATGGGAAAGAAAGCTAATGTAGAAGCCAGGTGACTTTAGAACAAGTACGGTGGTAAATGAATGACCCCGCTATTCTACGTGATAGTAATCAGATGGAGCAATTGCCTATGTTACTTCAGTGGTTTGAAGAGTCTAGTTAGGAAATTATTTTGGAAATATTTAAAAATAGATCTTCAGTGATGACCAAGGTTTTTATTTTTAATTCTTATTGGAATAGGAAGTCATTTTCTTTTCCTCTCTAGTAATGTCTTTTTCAGTTGGCTTTTTCAGTACTTTGCTGTTCAGTTCAGTTGCTCAGTCGTGTCCGACTCTGCGACCCCATGGACTGCAGCACGCCAGGCTTCTCTGTCCATCACCAACTCCTGGAGCTTGCTCAAACTCATGTCCATCGAGTCAGTGATGCCATCCAACCATCTCATCCTCTGCCATCCCCTTCTCCTGCTGCCTTCAATCTTTCATTTATGAGGTCTTAGGAAAAAATCCTCTCCTTGCTCCTCATAAGCTGGGAAAGAGAGGAATTCAGATTTGTTGGAGTATTAGTTACATCCTGAAAATTTCAGCCCCGGAACTTTATACAGTTCTGTTGATTTTGACCAATATATGCAGCTGTGTGATCACATCACTTTGTAGTTTGTTCCGTTTTTCTGTCTCTGTTATTTACCTTTTCCAGAACCTCATACCAGTGGTATTATACCGGGAGTGGCTGTCCTTCATTCTCATCGTTCCTGCCCTGAGAACTGGGCGTCCTCTCGAGCATCTTTGATTCAACAGTTCTTGGACCACAGCTTTCTCTGAGCTCATCCAATACCCGGCTCCTCCCTGTCACCATTTTTGCTTATGCCATTCCTGCTTGGATGTACTTTTTGCAAAAGAATACCTGTTCTGCCATTTAACGGATTAAGATGCTTTATTCACCATATTAATCTAGTCTCTAAAACCCAGAACTCTAAATCCTTTTATGTGGAGAAGTGGTTTAAAATTAGATACTCGGAAGGAATCATACATAACCTAGTCATAGGTATGGAAGTGAAGATTGAAGTCCAAAACTAAGTGACTTTGTAGAAAACAACTTAGTATATTTGGTCTTCACTAGGAAGAAAAGTGATGAGGGAGGAATTGAGAAAACTAGAACATAGATGAGAAGTTTATTTATGAAAATTTGAATTATTCGATTTTTTAAAATGTTGGCAGCTAATTCTGTATTTTGTAAAACAGTCGCAGGCTAAACAGCACACCCATGGGCAGCCAGCCTGTGCAGCCCCATGTTTATCAGTATTACTGAATGTGTTTTAAAAAGCACATATTTTGAAATAAACTAAATCTACTTCTGATGCTACTCTGAGTTGAATAAATTGTATTTTTTCCCCCTGAATTTCAGTATTTATATTAAAGTGTTTTTACACCATCGCGTTCTTTTTCTTTTTTGTAATACGATTTTTAACTCTCAGAGATAGTTTCTTCTTTGGTAATTCTGGTTCTTACAGCATTGTTGTTGCACTTGCTCTAATAATGCAAAGTAATATTTCTGGGAGCTTTGAAGAAATGTCTCCTCATTCATTCTGCAAAGAAGGCTCATGAAGTAAGTTGTTAGTGTGGAACAGAATAAAAATTATATGGAAACCCTTGCATCTTGTCTGAGTTCAGTTTATAGTTGAAGCACATTTACTAAAGCCTCTTACGGAACTCATTGAGGTGACCTAATTCTTAACTAATTGAAGTACCAGAACTGAATTTATCCTTCATTTTGCTTAAGATATAACTGGTTAAATAATTTTACTTTATAATACGGTGATAAGATTCATTTGAACCAGAGATTAGTAGTGTCAGAGTGATAATGCATTTGAAGCAGTTTCTTTCTTTTCCTACTGTGGAGGGTGACAAGGGTGATTATGGGCCAGAGTGTGCTTTGGCATCTTCATTTATAAACTGGGATGAAAACTTGAGGTTTTAGGAAGATTAATGAGAAGATAATTGTATAGCACCTGTGGGAGTTCTTTTACCTTATCAGCATAATTTAAGGTGCACCAGTTTTATTGCAGTGCCAGGGGAGGAAATGTCTGTTACTTGTTCAAATTAGGCCAAGTGAAGTTATAGATGTCAGTGAAGATGTTCTTGTTCATGAGTGGTTTTCCTTTTTCTTACTGTGGTGGTTAATTATGAAATAATCCAAACATTCCCCCCCCCCAAAAAAAGTTTAGAGTACCATTTTTTTAATGTTTTTTTAAGTGTTAAATGTGTGATGTAAATTTTTAATTCAACTTGACTTTTTTTGGTTGAGAATTCTAAGATTAATCACAAAGTCAGCAGTGCTAGTTGGTTTCATTTAGACTTTAATTGTATGAACCTATACTTTATTATTTACTTGATGGACATTTAAGTTATTTCCAATTGTTTTCTTAATGACCATTCTGCAGTTATCATTATTGAGCCTCTTTCTGTGTACAGAAGTGTTTATCTAGGGTTATAGTGCTAGGACTGGAAACACTGGCTTGTAGGATATATACATACCTTTAATTGTATTAGATCCTGCCAGATTGTCATTCAAAACATTGGTACCAGCTCCTGTCTTCAACTGTGCAAAAGTTCTCACTTCCCTTTGTTCCACACTCCAGCACTGGTGTTGTTAGGCTTCCTTTTATTGCCGACTGTATAGGAACTCGGTTGATATTTTTTTCTCTCACTCCCCATTTTGAAATAAACTTTACAGGCAGTAGGTCTTGGTGGTCTAGTGGTTGGGGGTTTGCCTGCCAGTGCGGTGGACACGGATTCAATCCCTGGCCTGGGAAGATTCCTCATGCCAGCGGGCAACTAAGGCCGTGCACCACAACTGCTAAGCCTGTGCACCCTAGAGCCCACGCTCTGCAACAGGAGACGCCACTGCAGCGAGAAGCCCGTGCCCCCAAACTAGAGAAAACCCACGCACTGCAGCGAAGACCCAGCGCAGCCAAAAAGAAAAAGAAAAAACTTGACAGTAAAATACACCTGTTTTATGTATATAATTTGATAGAAATTATGGTCCTTGTATAAAGTGATATATCCACCAGCACTCATGATATGAAACATTTCCATCACCCTAAAAGATTTCCCCATGGCTCTTCTATCTTCCTTTCACCCCGACAGCCACTAAGCTGCTTTCTGTCATTGTAGTTTTTCCTTTTTCTGTCATTGGCTAGTCTTTTGTGTTGGAATTTTCTCACTCTAATGTGTTTGAGATTCAGTGTGATTAAACCACACTTTATTTATCCATGCATCAGTTAGTGGATAGTTACGTTGTTTCTGCTTTGGGGCTATTATGAACAGTGATGCTATGACTATTTATGTATAAATCTTTGACCTGTTGATTTTTAATTACTGATCTTCAGCAATTTTGCTGAACTCTAATTAGTTTGAATAATGTGGCTTTCTCAGATTTTCTGCATAGACAGTTATATCACTTAACATAATGACAGCTTTGTTTTCTTTTTCCTAATCTTCTTTTCTGTTCACGTTCTGTCATTTTTGAACTACGTTGGATCTCTAGTACAGTGTTCGAACAAAAACAGAATCCGTTCTAGCGAGCATCCTCATACTCCTGACTTGAAAGGTTATGGTTTAACTCTGAAGCTTAACTGTTACATATGAGGTTTGGGACTGATTTTTGATCATTAACCTTTTTCATGTTAATGAATTTCAACTGTTCTAGTTTGAAAAGAGATTTTATTATGAATGGGAGTGAGAGTTTATCAAATGTATTTTCTACGTATTTTGAGATGGTCATGGGGCTTTTCTTTAATCTTACATGCGGCTTTTTTTCCCTCTGAGCTTACTCTTTCAAGTTTTAAAATTTAGTTATTTAAAATACATTTTTAAATCACTTAGGTTAAAAACTTTTCTATCTTAAATATACTTTCATCCCTTCTCCATGACTAAGACTGTAATAAAGGAACATCATTTAATTGTCATGCATACTGTTAATTTTAACTGTAAATTGCTTAAGGTCTCAGCCATATCTTAATCACATTTGAATTTCCCACAGGATGTAGCACAGTACGTTGCAAATAACAGGCCCTTAATGTTGAGCTGGGCTAAGTACTTAGGGCTACTATTCTTCTCTAAAGAGCCACAGTCTCTTGTGGGTTAATAAATTCTTACGTTGCCCCCACCTTTCATTACCATCCTGGCTGTTAATGTAATTTTGGGGGTCATTAAAAAATAACCAAGTTTTAAAGCTTTTAAATTTTATCCACTCGTCAATTATTTATTGAGTGCCAACTAAATGCCAAGGTTGGCTTGGTGCTACCATACTAACCTTATAGGAATTTAGAGAAAACAAGAGATTAGTTAGACTTTGAAGACCTGGTACCTCTTTTATGAAATAAATGATTGTATAAGTTAGATTCTTTTGGGAAATTTAAATTTTTATTGCTGTAGTCCTGAAATGTGATTTTTGAATGAACAAGAGATAGCATGTTACATAAAGTACCTTTGTGACCTGCCCCAGTAACTTGTCCATTCTCATCTCTGCATCAGTTGCCACCACGTTGGGCACTCTAGCCATACCCCAGGTGACTGTGGAGAAGTAACGCGTTCTGGTTATTCATTCTTTGCCCTACATATGACGCCCTTTAACTCCACCTTCTGCGCAGTTAATGAGTATTTGTCCTTCATTCCACTCCAGTATTTTCTCCCCTGGGAAGGCTTTCCCAAATCAGTCCTCCTGTGTTCTCTACCTTTTCCTATTAGAGCTTGTAACATATTTATGTTCTTTTTTATAGATTGATTTTCCAGGCTGACCTGAATGCTCCCTTTCTTGGCCGTGGCTATATACCCATAGCACTTGGCCCATAGTAGGCATTTATAATTTAGTCTTGAAAATATTGCTTGTTGACCTGTTAAAAATGACAGAGCAAAAGGCCTGGAAACTTGTCATCAAATTAACAGTTGGGACTGTGTATTCCTTTACGAGAGTCTGCCCATGCTCTCGGGCTGCTCCTTGAAGTGCTGCTACTGAAGAGGGCCTGCCAAAACAGGGGGCTGTTTCACACACATCTGACGGTCTCAGCAGCTGATACCAAATGTGTAGAATTCACTGTTTCCATCTGCCATTTTCATCTCCCCACCCTGCCTCCACCCTAAAATTAATTATCCTTGGAACTGTTTCCTGTCTTCTTAGATATTTGTGTCAGACAAGGACTCAAGCAAAACACTGTATGTCCTTTGGTATTGGGGTTTCATAATACCTGATGACTCCATGGAATTCTGTTCACAGACGGGATGTCTTACCTGACCCGATAAATTCCTTAGGTTTATTCTCTGGTACACACTACTTCCTTGCAATGCACTTGTCGTCCTCTAAGTATACATACAGTCTGTTGACAGGTACACCTACCACAGCCAAGTGTGATGATCTCACAGCATCTGAGTCAATCCCTAGACTGAGAGACATTTTCTCTACAGTGTTTAAACTTCAACCAACCCAGGTACTTTAAAATTATCCTTGGTTGGCTGGGACATCTGGGCTTGGGCTTTCCCTGAGTGATATCAAGTTAAGATTCCTCATCTAAGAATTGAAAACGTAACTTTAGCTTTCATTCTTTCCTATCTGAACTCTTGCTTCAACTATATCCAGTGTGTTTTTTTTTTTTTTTTATTGTGGTGTTTTGTTTTGTTTTGGCTGTGCCATGAGACTTGCAGGATCCTTGTTCCCCGACCAGGGATTGATCCCGGGCCAAGGCATTGAAAGTTTGGAGTCCCAGTCACTGGACCACCAGAGAATTCCCTCCAGCATCGTTCATACAGTTTCCATTCCTAACTTATAAGTTATATCCTGTTTATCTATGTAATTGTGGGGTCAAGTCTCCTTTGTCCTCTAACTCATCCCATAGTGAGTTTTCCAAGTAAAGGTCAGAGTTGCGTACAGTACTTGAGAGGCTGCACACACATACTACTTACTGCTGCTGCTGCTGCTAAGTCGCTTCAGTCGTGTCCGACTCTGTGCGACCCCAGAGACGGCAGCCCACCAGGCTCCACTGTCCCTGGGATTCTCCAGGCAAGAACACTGGAGTGGGTTGCCATTTCCTTCTCCAATGCATGAAAGAGAAAAGTGAAAGTGAAGTCGCTTAGTTGTGTCTGACTCTTAGTGACTCCATGGACTGCAGCCTACCAGGCTCCTCTGTCCATGGGATTTTCCAGGCAAGAGTACTGGAGTGGGGTGCCATTGCCTTCTCTGATACTACTTACTAGATCATCTTTTATTATGTTGGTTTCAAGTCCATTGGAGTCTCTCTTTTGCTGTCTGTACTGTTTTTTTGAGCCACGGGTTATATAACACCAGCAGCTAATCTCATTTGTTTGTTAGCTCTTTGCACATAAACCTGGGTACAGATAAGTTAGCTGTAACTTTGAAGTGGCAGGGTGGAAGGACTGATTTAGAAGGGCAAGTGTATCTAAGGACTGTACATATCCTGATCCTTGGTGATGTTTCAGGGCTAAATTACCTCCTTGAATAGGTCGGAATCCAAATTCTAACAATTGCATACTAGTTGTATGTCTCGTAATCATTAAGTTTTTCTTACTGAATCTTTCCTCAATTTTCTACTGCTTCTATCTTTAAAGTGAAAAACTGTTAAACTGGGATCCTTTAGGGTAGAGCAATGCATTAATGGAATTATTTCTGAATATGTTTGTCCTACTTCTTTGAGATTCTCATTATTTAAAGAATCTGTTTAATATTATTTGGTCTGTCCCAGTTTTCCTGTTAATTTTTCTTGTGTTTGGTTAGGAATGGCTTTGTACCTAGTGTGAAATATTAACTACCTGCAGCAGGCTGACATATAATTTTATGAATAACCTCACATACCCTGAAGTTGTAATACACAAGACATGTGTGCGTGCTCAGTTACGTCTGACTCTTTGTGACCCCATGGACTATAGCCTGCCAGGCTCCTCTGTCCATGAAATTTTCCAGGCAAGAATACTGGAGTGGGTTGCTATTTCCTTCTCCAGGGGATCTTCTCGACCCAAGGATTAACCTGAATCTCCTGCATTGGCAGGCAGATTCTTTACCACTGAGCCATAGGGGAAGCCCGATACACAAGGCTCAGCAGCATAATTTTGCATGACAAAGGTGTAGCCTTTTCTAAATTTTTAAATATTAGAAGATATTTTAACCGCAAAAGTTATGCACAGAAAGTAGAAATTGTTGAATATGTTATTGATTGCTCTGGAGGTATGGGTGGCAGGTGGGATGCTGAAAGTCAGAAGAAGTCAAGAACTCTCCCAAGGGCCTGGTGTCTTCAGCTCAGGAGGCATCATGCTGGGGCCCGGTGCCACCACTGAATCATACCTAGGGAATTGTTGAGTAGAGACCTGACTTCTTTGGTTTTCTGTATTTTTGTTTACAAAGTGATCATTCTTAAGGTTTCTTTCAGCTTGACATGTCCGTGGTTCTGACTGGAGATAAGATACTGACCATCAGTCTTCCACATTTCAGGACCCAGATGAAGTGGTTCCAGTTGGCCAAAGAAGAGCTTGGTGTTGGTGCATGTGCTTTGGACTGGCGTTTATGCTCGCAGGTGTCATTCTAGGGGGAGCGTACCTGTACAAATATTTTGCATTTCAAGTAAGTGGGGAAATGCTAAGGACACTTCTGCCCTTCCGTCACCTGTACTAGAAAGTTGGCCCAAACTTATTCTAAGCCTGTGCTTTTTGTCTGTGGCCTTTTTAGCCAGAGTGGTGGTTCTGTGTTCTGGTTCTGTTCGAAAATTCCCTGAGCGTACGTTCACTGAGCCTATTACACAGTCATTGGAAGCAGAATAACATTGTTTTGAAATGCTGCTGACTGAAGGGTACAGATGGCTAGGTGATATTTCAAAACTGACAAACCCTCCATTTTCCTACCATGATTAATAGCGAAGTTATAGGATTTTTCAGTTGCCCGTTGAATAAATAGACCAGCCTCAGATGTCATGTTGATAAACTGTAATTTATTGGGCCGACATTTTGGGCTTCCCCACAGGAGCTTTTTGCTTCTGGGCCCAGAGTACTCTTGTTGCGTTTCTCTCTGCCTCTTTCTCAGCCATTGGTTTATCTTAAGACTTGGGACTTTGGCAATAATGCTGATGTAATTTAGGATGAAAGTTGTTTGTATTTATTATGGAATAGGAATCCCAGTGGATTGAGCCATAGTTTTTTTCTTCTGATTACAGTTATGGAGATTTATGATCTCTCTTTTGTGACTTATTTCTCTGCCAATAATCCAGTAGTTTTATTTCATTTACTATACCAGAATTTGGAGAAACTGTTGACAAATAGATTTTATTAAAATAATGAGACATTCTATAGAGGATGTGTAAGTTTTGTGCTCATTTTCTGTGTTTGAGATAATAGCATGGTGATAGCCATTAGTGAAATACAAGTCATCTTTCTTAATGCAGTTTTTTATAAGAAATGTATTTTCAGTATAAAAAGTCATTGCAGCTCCACTGTCTAGAGATATTTGTGGATCTATCTTTTTGTTATATGCTCATAATCTTTATTATATATGCCTACTTAAAATCTTTATAATGATTTGCTGTAATCTGATATTTTCCATTTAATTGTGATATATTTTAAGGAAAAATGAGAGCTACCTGTATGCCTGTAGAAATGACAGAAAAACCATCCCTTTTTTGGCTAATAAGAGAAAAATCATGTAATCAGTGAATCACAGCAAAAGTAAAAGTATATTCTTTAAGAAAAATATTCCTGGTTTATGAATATATTCCTTTTATAAAATTACGGTCTACAGGTAGAAAGAGGCGTGTGTTTCTTCAGATTTACTTGTCACCAGATGGATAATTGCTTTTATAGTCTATTTTTAATCAAATACAAAAAGCAAAGGAGAAATCAACTGCTTTTTTCCTTCTGAAACTGTTTTTTTTTTACAATACTTCAACACCTGATCTTAAAGAATGTGTTAACTCTGTAATTAAACTGTCTGACTTGTCATCTAAAAGTAGGAGTTTGCAAGCAAAATGCTATTTAGATGAAGGTGGCAGCTTAAGTAATACTTACATTTAAAAACCTGTCTCCCACTGCATTGCTGAAATAGTGTTTAAACTCTCTGTAGCCAGATGACGTCTACTACTGTGGAATCAAGTACATCAAAGATGATGTCATCTTAAATGAGCCTTCTGCAGACGCCCCAGCCTCTCGCTACCAGACCATTGAAGAAAATATCAAGATCTTTGAGGAAGATGAGGTTGAATTCATCAGCGTGCCTGTCCCAGAGTTTGCAGATAGTGACCCTGCCAATATTGTTCATGACTTTAACAAGGTGAGCCAGGTGCCCTGAACTGTAAAAAGAATGCAGGTCCCTTGATGGATGCTTTTGTAGTTTTAATTTTAATATTGGCTAATTTATTCTATTTACGGTTTACTGTTTGAAAAGAAAATTTTAAAAAAGGCCCTGGTTTTTTTCTGCCCTACAAGAAAAGCTCCAACATTTGATGGGCTTTGTCTGAGGCCAACCCTCAGGGAATGTACTTTTTCTCCCCCTTTCCTTGTCTGTCTTAATGCATACCAGATGCTGTTCCTTCTCTGCTGTTAAATTGCTTTTAGAAATCTAAATATTTACATGTTTTGGTTTGACTCATATTAATCCTCAGAACCATCCTGGTGAGTTAGTCTTTCTCATTCATGGTTTCTCATTTGAACCACAAGAACAGAGTCATTTAATTGATTTATTTCAGTCAATTTCATCCAGTTCTCTGGTGGATGGTAGTAACTAGCCAATACTTTCTAGATGCATCAGAGAGAAGTTAATTTTTATATACAGTAGATGGATGCCTTGGAGGGCATGATGGTTTATAAGTGCCGGGACTAAGTCTCTTAAATCAGATGATAGGGTATTGGAGTTAGTTTTAATAGTTTGTTATTATCTGATCAGTATGTAAATTCTGACTAGTAGCAGAATTTCCTCTCCGTTTACTACTTCCATTCCTATCCTACCAAATTCTTGATTTGTTGAAATGCCAGTGATTGACACATTCTAAAGCCAACCCATTTTAATGGTACAAATTGTTCTTAAAAATCCAGTTGCTGCCTGTTTGTATATTTGTAATATTCATACATGAATCTAACAAAAATATCATCTTTTTCTTCCCAGAAACTTACCGCCTATTTGGATCTTAACCTGGATAAGTGCTATGTGATTCCTCTGAACACTTCCATTGTCATGCCACCCAAAAACCTATTGGAGCTGCTTATTAACATAAAGGTATAAAACTTTCAGATTCTTCTTCTTATTGCTGCTGTTATAGGATCTTGGAATTCCTTATTGATAAATGAGCCCATCTTACTGACAGTATAGCTAATAAGCATCTTATATGACAAGTAACTGAGACCGGTGGTTTGGGATTTTTTTCCCTTGTCTCTTCTAATATTTTATTTATTGAAATTAAAATGTGATTTCTTAAATTACATCATAGGGCCTATAAATAGTAGGCTTTAAAGAAATAAGGTCAGTGTTGCAGCTATTCAATTTTGATGCCATAGACAATATGTAAACAGATGGGCACAACTATACTCCAATAAAACTTCTAAAAAGTTATTGATTTATTTATTTTTGGCTGCGCTTGGGTCTTTGTTGCAGTGTGTGGGCTTTCTCTAGTTGTGGTGCCTGGGCTTCTCATTGTGGTGGCTTCTCTTGTTGTGGAGCATGGGCTCTAGGTGCATGGAGTTCAGTAGGTATGGCTCTTACGCCTCGTTTTCCTGTGGTGTATGGAACCTTCCCAGAGCAGGGATCGAACTGTGTCCCCTGCATTGGCAGGCAGATTCCTAACCACTGGCCCATCAGAGAAGTCCCCAGTTAAACTTTATAGAAACAGATGGTGGGTGATAGTTTGCCAATCTCTGTTTTGCGTTATAATCCCTAAAAATTTTGTTTGTTTTCCTTGTCTGTTCAATGTATGTTTTGAGATATCCATGTAATATAATTCTTTTCCAAATGTAGGCTGGGACCTACTTGCCTCAGTCATATCTGATTCATGAACACATGGTCATCACTGATCGCATTGAAAACATTGATCACCTGGGTTTCTACATTTATCGACTGTGCCATGACAAGGAAACTTACAAACTGCAACGCAGAGAAACCATCAAAGGTAATACTTACGAATGTTAGAGTGTTGGCAGAAAAGTTTGTTTCACTTCATTGTGTTAAGTTAGATTTAGTTGTAAGCTTGTTATTGTTACCAGTACATGGGCCATGAGTAAGAAATAAACCTGTATTGTACACTGTATACTATTTCTAGATTACTGAAGAATCGTCTTAGTTCTAAATCTCCTCTTTTCAGATGTAGAGAATAGGTGAATGTGAAATTCCTTTCCTAGATGTGCAGTCAGTTCACTTCCATATGGTCCCCCCGTCTGCCTTTCCATCCTCCCACTCAGGTTCAACCATACTATGCAAGGGTTCTGCTTACCCAGAGAGTCTCTAAAGTAGCTCTCAGGTGTGCACTCGGGTTCTAAGCAGAGTGTGCCTTTTGGATCACGTTGACGATAACCACAGTCAGGTTAGTTAGAAAGGAACTGGACTGAAGAATAATAAGCACTGACACAACTAAGGTCACTTTGCCAAATCGCTTAACCTTTGTTTTCTCACGCGATGATCTCCTCATTTCTTTTCAAGATCATTCAAAAAATAAAACCAAAGTACAGGCGACAGAGCTTTAGAAAGTAAGGCATGCCATGCAGATACACTGTGATGTGATTTCTTTGAAATTGTGGCACCTGGTTAAATGGATTCCTGGCTTTTTGTTAGCACTTTTGATGATTCTGATCTACTATTTGATGATACTTTTTTGATGATGAGTCACCTGAAACCTGAGGCTTGATGTCTTACATCGTGAAATGAACTTCATGGTTCATAATTTTTTTAAAGCCGTAATTTTACGTATAATGAAATTCACCCTTTTTTAGTGTGTAGTTCTGAATTTCAACAGATCCTCACCACATCAAGATATAGAATGTTTCTGTTACCTGCAAGGTCACAAATTTATATGTATGGCATTGTTACTGTTATCAACCTCTGTAAAGATACTTAGTTTAGAAAAGAGCGGAAATTATTTTCTGCCATGTTAAAACAAATCAAACTACAGAAGTTAATGGACTATAGCTAGAGTAAAATATTTGTATATGTCTGAATAATAGTTGTGAAGATTGATATGAATATTTGTTACCAAAGAACCAGAAATTTTAAAAACTTTTTCTTTCAAACAGGTATTCAGAAACGTGCAGCCAGCGCCTGTGTTACGATTCGGCATTTTGAGAACAAATTTGCCGTGGAAACTTTAATTTGCTCTTGAACAGTCAAGAAAAACATAATGGAGAGAAATTTAATACCACAGCATAACCCCACCCTTTGTATTTTGTGCAGTGATTATTTTTTAAAAAATCTTCTTTCATGTAAGTAGCACATAGGGCTTCACGATTTTTTCATCTCATTAACTCAATTAAAACCATTATCTTTAAAAATCTTTTTTTCTTTCCAAGTGTGGTGTCTTTTATCTTGAATTAGTTATATAAAGTCATAGGTAATAGTACACTTCATCATAGAGCTTAGGTATTAGGAAGTGTTTAAATTTCATTAATCCATGTATCCAGATTTTTGTGTTTTAATTGTGCATTCTCAAGACGAGAGGTTCTCTAATAACCACATATATGCATACGTAAAAATGGACCACGGGGACTTACTTGTAGCTGTTGCCCTGCTACTTAGTTTGTTAGAGCATTTTAGCACACATTTTAATTTTCTCCTCTAATTAAAATGTGTAGTATTTTCAGTGTCATATTTAACTATTTAGAGTATGATTTCCACCTCGATGTTTTAATATTCTAGGCATCTGGTGTAATGCTATTTTAGAAACTGTTTGGAATTTAAGGAATAACTTGTATTACTAATTTGTATAATCTCTACCTGTGCAATGGAATATAAATATCACAAAGTTTGTTTGACTAAAGGACTGTGTGTTGTTTTTCCCATATAATAAAACCAAAGAGTAATTTGGTTCTTCATATCTTGAGGTAATCCATATTAAAGAAGAAACTATTTCTTAAAAATCCAGTTCTCTATATACAGTGGGTAAAGACATAGGTTTTATAACTATATTCTTCATGGATACTGTTCAAGTAACATCTAAGACTCAAGATGCTGTTTAAACATTTTGAAGGAATGTTTTTGTATTTAATGGAAGGACTGTCATTAAACCTAAACTTTCCAAGGAGCATAACCTAAAGTGCTTTCCTGGGAATATCTCCTCACAAACGGAGCATTTTGATTATAGTGGTGATTCTTATATGTCTAAGTTTGTTTCCTATCTGAAATAATTTAGAATCCACCTCTATTTAAAATATCTAAGAGTAATTTCCTTGTAAATTCTTGAGACAAATTCCAATTCTGAATTTAAGAAGTCAGACTTTTTAAAGCTTTACAAACCCATAAAGGATTTAGTCTAGGAACCAGTACTAGGCTAACAAGGATATTATTTTGAGTCCTGGCTCTTGGTTTCCTTTCAGTAATACTGTAAAAGCTTTAGGCTGATACTTGGGGATAGAAATTTTTTTCAGAAGAGAATATATTCTGATGAAATGAGAATTGCTTTTCCCTGCCTCCAAGGCACTAACATTTCATGGTTTTTAGGGGCTATGAACACTTAGGAGCACATTATTAATTCATTGAGCAGATACTTCGCATCCTTTATATATGCCCAGCACATGCCATTAAGTGTTGAAGTTACACCTGTGAAAAAGAAAGACAACTGCGTCTTAGTAGAGACTGTCAGTCTCATGAAAGGAACCGATTAATAACCAACTAATTGTAACACAGTTGTGATTGGTGCTGGAAGAGGGGAAGATTGGGTCCAGATGTTTTAGGAGCCTTTAGAAGGGTCAGCGAGATTTTTGGGGATGTGGAGTGCGTGGGACCAGGTTATGATGGACCTTCTCTGCCATCCTGAGGACTTCTTTCTAATAGATCATGGACTGGTATTGAAGGTTTGTGTTCTGGATGGAACATCTTAGTTTTTAGGATGATAGGATAGACTAACTGCTGTGACAGTTCCAACATCTCAGTGGTTTCGGACAGCAGGTCTTCTGTCTGTTTTCATCATTACTTCAATGTGCCAGGAAGGTTCCCAGGGACCCAGACTTGCCCATCTTGTGACAGTGCCAGCTTGGAATCCTCAGACTTGCCCTGGAAGAAGGGGAGTTGGGGTGGTAGATCCTGCAGGGGTTTATGGGCAGGCCTGCTAGGGTGCGCATCACTATTCCCCATTTCCATTGGCCAGCGCCCAGCCCTATGACCTCAGGCCAGTGGTAAGGGAGGTGGGGAATGTAGTCATCAGGTGTGTCCAGGAAGAGGACCAAAATGATGTGCTGAACACAAAGCGTTGTCTTTTTTTTTTACCACGAGTGGACGGTTCAAATGAATGAAAGAAAAAACAAACTCATAAGAAAATAAAGATCCTCTATAATTCTATTACCCAGCAATAATCATAATAAGGAATTGAGTGTATATTTAAAACTGTATCATCTTACTGTAACAGCAGCATGCTCTTTGTAGATTTGGAAAATACATAGAAACACAAGGAAAAGGGGAAATTATTCCCTACCAAGAACTGACTGTGTTCTTTGTTGTTATTTTGGTGCATGCACTTCTGTGTCTTCACTGTTTTATAGCCTTTTCCTCCACTTAATGGAAGCACTTTCCCAGGTCGTTGAGCATTCTACATCTTAAAGGCTGAATTATATTTATTGTGGGTGTAGTGTAACTTTCTAGTAAGTTCTCTCTTGTTGGACATTTCGGTAATGGGTAACATTTTTGCCATTAAAAATGCTGAGGTGTGTATCCCTTATTTAGAGTCAGTTGAACAGAGGTGTCCCTCTCACCCAAGCTTGGTCAGTCAGACGTGGCCCAGGAGTTTTGGAGCTCCAGCTGAGATTCAGGGTTGTACCCTTTGAACTCATATGCCATGCCTGAGACTACAGTCGTGGTGTGGTCATGAGCTTGGGGAAAGCAGAAGGCAAAGGAAGTGAGTGAGAAGAGGACCGAATCAGCGTGGCAGAGAGGACTGCCCAGTTTCCTGGGGGGTGGAGGAGACTCATACATGCTTCCCTACCCTTGACTTCCTGGGGCTCTCCGTCTTGCATATGTGCATGTTTATCTACGATTGCTCTAATGCAGCTAGCTCCCTTCCAGAAACATCCTACTGCATGGCTGAGTAAAGAGCACACGTCAGAAGATTAACATCTTTGCACGGCGTTAGGACTCCGGTCTGATCACTGCGGCAGAAGATGGAACAAAATAAATGTGACAGAGCTTTGTATAGTGCCGTCTAGTTGTTTGCAGCCGCTATCTAGAGTTTTGGGAACCCCCACCACTGGTACGTGTTAGCAAGTAAACACTGATCCTGTTCTTCAGTGCACGTTTTAAAATTTTCTGCTTTTGCTGTGTCCATTTTAGATTCTCCACATCCATGTTAAAATAAGTAGGATGCAAAAACAAAACAGTGTTCTCAAGGGTGTTAATCTCAAACAGCGGAAGTGGGGTGTAGACTATAAAGAAACTCAAAGGCAGTTGAGTAATAAAACAAGAAGCAAATGGATTATTGGAAGGAAAAAGTCCAGATTCCACATTTGAATGCGGTTATGAGTTAATGCTGGCTGAATGGCTAACATCCTGCTAAGTGCACACTTAATAGTTTATTGGACACCTCCTTTCCACCTAGAGAGGAGTTTGCTGGCTGGAATTCTATGAATCCTGCTCTGAACGATGGGCACCAATCCTTGCATGTTTAACTCTTGGAGATTCAGTTTCCCAGGTGAGGGCTTCATGTGTATGTGTTTATAAAAAGGACGTCGTTTCAGCTCCACGAAACTACAGAGCTGTCAGTTTGTTAAATGTCTTGTCCAAAGTCAGGGGTAGCTTTCTTCATTCTGGGTCTTTCTCATTCAAATATTACATGAGGGAAAAGCATAGTCTAGTCCGCTCTCTCACTATTGATCATTGTTAGGCTTTTATCTTACTGACAAAATATTAATCACAATTTAAGATTAAAAAAAATAACACGTGTACTCAGGCGTGTCTGACTGTGCGACCCCATGGACTATAGCCCACCAGGCTCCTCTGTCCATGGGATTCTCCAGGCACAAATATTGGAGTGGGTTGCCATTTCCTTCTCCAGGGGATGTTCCTGACCCAGGGATTGAACTCGCGTACCTTACATCTCCTGCATATACTGTAGCCTTTATTTGGCGTGGACTCTTAATCCCTCCAGTCTTCTATTGCAGATGAGTCCCAAGAAGCAGATGGGTGGGAGTGGGCTCTTGAGAGCTCAAAATCCATTTCTAAGTGGCATAAAACAAGGTAATCCTAGCTTTCTTGCTTATATTTGTAAATAATTTGATGGGGTTTCTATATTCAATTTTCGGCTTACATTTGTATTCACGTTTTTATTGTAAAAGTCATGTCATATAGGAATGTTGATGGTAAAAAGCGAATGCCCCCCTCTTTCTAGCATCCTTTTTAGCCCCATTCCCACCATTCTTGACAGTTGAACGTGTAATGTAGCATGTAATTTTTAGATGACCAAGGCAAGGTGTAATTCTTGCCCTGGTGAGTAAGAAGGTGAGAACAGGGACTTCCCAGGTGGTCCCGTGGCTGAGACTCCACACTCCCAGTGCAGGGGGCCCGGGTTCCATCCCTGGTCAGGGAACTAGATCCCACATGCCGCAACTTGGAGTTTGCATGCTGCAACTAATGATTCTGCAAAGACTGAAGATCCTGCATGCCACAGCTAAGACATAGCCAGCCAAATAAATATTTAAAAAAAAAAAAGGAAAGAAAAACTTCTAGTCAGATGATGTGCTTTTACCTGTCATGAACTGGGAGCATGTTTTAAGAAGCCCAACCCAGAAACCCCATCCTTTCCCCAGTCACCAAGTCCTTCACATCCCAGCATCTTCGTGGTTTTGCAGAGATGGCTTAATATCCACTTCACCCCCGCAATCTATTCGTCACCACAGCAATCTCTTCAAGACACACATTTGATGTGTTTTTGTTTTTTTTTTTAAATAATACACACGGCTTTAAAACCTGCTCAAGGCTTTCGCTAGCTCTTAGAGTAAAGGACAGATTCCTCGCTGCTGCCTCATACAGTGCTATCCCACCTCGGCAACCTCGTCTTCATCAAACTCCCCTTTGCTCTCTGCAGTCTCTCACACTGGCTTCCTTACAGTGTAAATGCTGTTTTTCCTCCCTTGAAAATTATTCCTGTTCATTCTTCACCATGCCCTGTGGTTGACTTCTCAGTCAATCTGTAGAATCTAGTTCCCTTTCCCAAAGGAGACCTTTTCTGAAGCATTAGGAAAAGGTTCACGACTTCATAGTATCACATACTTCTCCTTTATGGCACTGTGATTGAAAGTTTGTTTTGTTATTCCTGCTTATTTTCCCCACTTGACTCGTCAGTATCTTAACAGGGCACTGGCATATAGTTGGAGCTCTTAATTATTTACTCAATGAATCAATCATTCCTCCCTGTTCCACCTTCATTCCCTTGTCTTGCCCGCCATCACCTTTACTACGTAATATAACGTTGCCCACCCAGTTGTCTAGATGTCACTTCCAAAATCTAAGTTGGCTTTCTCCAGTCTATCCATTGTGGATCTGAATGAGTTGGGTTAAACGTAAGTCTGATCATGTCTATTTTTTGTTAAATTTTGTGATGGTGTTTTGCTACACTTAGGAGAAAGGTTGAAATCTTACCAAGCCCTGACATTCTGCCCTCATGAGATTTGTCTTCTCCACTTTTCTATGTTCATGCTAACCTGTTCTGGCTTTTGTATAATCTGGTGCCCCTGCCTAACTCTCTCCCTAAACCCCTCCCTCCCCACAAACAAAACATTTAATTTCTTTTCATCCTTTATATCTCAATTTTAAAATTTCCTCAGAAAAAGTCACTATAACTCTAATTCTAATATTAATAACTTCCATATTTATTATCTATTTCCCTGAAACATCCCAGTAGACTATCAGCAAAGCTTACCACTGTGTCCTCTCTACTTGGCGTGTAATAGGTCTTAACACCAAATGAAGGAATAAACTAACTTCTTGATCAGTTGTATCTAGAAAACAAAAAGTTTTAACATCAACTTTATTATAACCAAAGTATTTGGGGCAGATAATCTTCATCATTCGAATGGACAGTTCAATTAATATTTATTGAATGAATGAGCAACATTTTGTGGGTTCTTTTCAGCTGCTGAGGATTTTACTTGGAGGCTGTTTCATCCTGGTAGGCTCATTGTGCAAAGACATAGCCTTGTTCTAAGTAAAACGTTCTGAGAACCATATTCAAGTTTTTGTATGACAGAAGTGGATAACTGATACTATATGTCCCCCAAATGTTTCAAACCAAGCTTATATCTTTTTCTGTGTCATGTGATTCCACTGAATTTGGGATCAGATGCTTTTCCATATTCAAAAGTATACCAACTTTGTTTTAAGCCCCAGTGTTTACTGAAAGGGGTGATGCTAAGTTTAAAAACAGAGCAGGACTATTTGGTTGTCCTAAGGCTAAGGATGCTACTTGCACTTCTTGAGTGGAGCCAAGGATGCTAAACGTGTTAAAAGCTGGGAGTCCTGAACAACAAAGTACTCTGTGTGTGTGTGTGTGTGTGTGTGTGTGTGTGTGCGCGCGCGCGCGCGCGCTCAGTCACGTCCAACCACGAGGGAAGTCCCAGAAAGGTTCTTGAACATATAATTAACCAAATACAAGTTCAGTAGCTGAACTCCACATATATAGTTTTAACCAACTCCAGAGAACATTCTACTTTAGTTAACCCCTAATTATCTGATATCCAACTCCTGTCACAAAGCCAGCTGACGCATGCAGAAAAGTGAGCTTATGAACTCTGAGAATGCTTTATTTCTCAAGAGTGAGTCCCTAGATTCTATCCTTGCAGCTAGGTGGCAGTCTAGAAAGCTACCTTGAATGCCTCCTTCAGGTTCCCCATAGAAATTCCTTCATAGTGAAAGTCGCTCAGTGTCCGACTTTTTGCAACCCCATGCACTGTAGTCTGCCAGGCTCTCTTTGTCCTTGGAGTAGGTAGCCGTTCCCTTCTCCGGTGGCCCACATTCTGTCAGACCTCTCCACCATGACCCGCCCATCTTGAGTGGCCCCACAGCGCATATCTTAGTTTCACTGAAGTGGGTAGCCGTTTCCTTCTCCGGGGGATCATCCTAACCCAAAAATCGAACCCGTGTCACCCGCATTGCAGGCAGACTCTTTACCACTGAGCCACCAGGGAGGCCCTCCTTCATGGACCCATAACTTAATATTCTCTTACTTCTGTTGAGGACAGACAGAAAATAAAAATGAGCCCAAAATGTTTCTTTAACTTCTATGAAGGTTTTATTGAAAAAATTTGTAATATGTTTTTATCTAAATAGTCTTTTTTGATTGCACTTTGGCATACTGGATCTTAGTTCCCTGAGCAGGAATGGAGCTCACACCCCCTGCATTGAAAGTGCTGAGTCTTAACCACTGGACTGCCAGGGAATTCCCCTGGATATTCTTTAAAATGTAGTGATAGGAAATTTTTTTTTATTTTATACATGCTGATATTAGATAATAGAGCTAAATAATGCTTCCCTTTTGCTGTGATTGCTGGAAAACTCAGAGCTCCCAGTTTGTGCTCAATTAGATTAATTGCTTTTCTCCTAGGTTTTTCAGTAATATATAACCCTTTCAGTAGTTGGCTCATGTCCTGTTGTGTATTTTAGATAGAATTTACATTTAATAAAATGTACATGTATTCAATACAGTGAATTATGACAATTTTCTATGTCTGGGTTAACAGTCATCAGAACAACTTCATTATCCCGGAGAGTTTCCTTGTACTCCTTTCCAATCAATTTTTCTCCATCTGATGAAACTACTTGCTGAATTCTATGACCCTAGATTAGTTTTTGGTTGTTCTTGAAATTTACTTGAATCGTAGAACTTGTAGTCTTTTAGTCTGGCTTTTTTCACTCAAAATTTTTGACATCCACGTTGTTGCATGAATCAGTATTTCTTTTTAATTGCTGAGTAGTAGTTTACCTAGGGGCTTCCCGGGTTGTGCAGTGGTAAAGAATTCTCCTGCCAAAGCAGGAGACGGGTTCAATCCCTGGTTTGGGAAGATCCCCTGCAGGAGGAAGTGGCAACCCACTTCTGTATTCTTACCTGGAGAATTCTATGGACAGAGGAGCCTGGCAGGCTACAATCCATGAGGTTGCCAGAGTTGGATATGACTTAGCAACTGAACAACAATTTTACTTTTTAATAAATACTATAATTTATCATTTCTCCTGCATATGGAGTTATTTCCAATGCTTGGCTGTTATGGATAAAGTTGGTATGAGCATTCATGCACAATTCTTTGTGGATAGCTCATGTTTCAAAATCTTTGTTCAATGTTTTCATTGTGAAAGTATCTTTATTGTAAACCTCACATCTGGATGGGGAGGGGGAGTGAAAATATAGCAGTCCCAGTATTAGATTTATATCATAACTTAAACACTAAAAACAACTTATAAATTTTAGTTTCCCATTGTTTTGAAACTGAAGGCCAAGGCAAGTACATAACTTATCCCTTCAAATAAACATCTGTCATTTGGAAAACTTCTCATTTAAATTCCTCCTAAGCTAAAGGTTGGATAGCGTCGCCTATTCAATGGACATGAACTTGGGCGATAGTGAGGGATGGGGAGGCCAGGTGTGCTGCAGTCCATGGGGTTACAAAGAGTCAGACATGACGTAGCAACTAAACAACAACAAAGCTACAGTCGCTATCTTTTCACATCCTCATTTAACTTGTCCAGTAGGCATACCAGATTCAGCATATTCAAAGGAAAATTTTATCCACCCCACCCACCTCCACACACACAAAAATAAGCTAGCCAGCCCTTCCATATTCTCATGTCAACTCTTTTCTCAGTTGCTCAAACTAAAAATGTGTCTTCATCCTTGATACCTCTCTTTTTCAGAAACCTCACACCTAATCAAGGAGCAAATCTGGTGTGCTCTATCCTCAAAATACAGACTGTCAGGAAGCCAGCCCCTTCTCACTCTCCCTACTGCTAACATGTAGTCAAAGCCACTGTCAGCTCTTGCTTGGATCAGTGAAACAGCCTCCTAACCAGTCTTGCTGCTTTTGTCTGTGGTCCCTAGAGCCTAGTCCAAATAGGGCAGCTAGAGTGGTCCTTCCCCAGTCTCAGTTACGTCAGTCACCGCAATCCATTTTCATTCAGAGTAAAAGTCAAAGTTTTCACATGTTCTGCAAGGCCGTAAGTAATCCCCTGACCTCCCCTTCACTGGCTTTCTCTCCCCTTTCTCGCTCCTCTCCAGTCACGTGGCTGCCTCCCCTTTCTTTAAACTACCTAGAGCAATCCTGCCTCAGAACTTCAACACTTGCTCTTTCTGGGCCAGGAATTCCACTCTTCCTACCTCCAGCCCCTACATACCGCCCAAGGCTCACTGCCTTACTTTACCCATGTCTCTACTCCGCGCCACTTCATTGGATAGGTCTGGTCTGAGCACCTTTTCTAAAGTGACTCCCACCTCCACCCTCAACACCAGCAATGTCAATTTGTACTGTGTTCTTAGCCCAACCCAGGCCAGCCCACGAAGACTGCTTCAAGTTGAAAGAAGGGCAAACGTGATGACAAGAACTTGACTCAACGCTCTTAAAACAGCTAATAAATAATGTAAAGAAGAAATAAGAAAGTGACTGGGGGGACTTGGTGGTCCAGTGACTAAGACTCTGAGCTCCCAGTGCAGGGAGACTGGGTCAGGGACTAAATCCCACATGCCACAGCTAAGAGCTGGAGCAGCCAAATAAAAATAAATATTAAAAAGGAAAATTTATGTTTTAAAGTGGCTGGGAACACTGTCTACAGCCTCCCCTGTTTTCTCGTGGAAGCTCCTCTGGGATTCGGTGATCCCCTCAGTCCACCTGGAGTGAAATGTCCACTAGAGTCGAGAAGCACAGAACTGTGGGCTTTGCCTTCCTGCCTCCCCTCACCCCCTGGCCTCCAGCAGCTGGAAACCACCTGTCTTATCATTCTGCTGCACAGTGAGACCAATCATCGGGGCCTTGTGCGTGGGTGACTGTGGCTTTGATAATCTCCTTTTATCTCTGCCTGCACTCCACAGGGTCTGAGAGTTTTCTGGTCTGTCTTCTTAGAAGCCATGAATTACCATAATGCCTTACTTTCTTCATGATTCTTATTATCACCCGACCTATTATATCTTTATTTTTTTGCATATTTGTTGCTTGTTTCCCCAAGTAAAATGTTAAGTTCCCTGACAACAGAGACTCGACTCGTTTCGTTCATGCTATATCTCCTCCCCAGTACTTAGAATGGCAGCTGGCACATAGTAAATAATAAAGATTTACTGAATTAATTCTGTTCAATGCATTTAACATCATTCTGTGTAGTCTCTCCCCAAAATTGGTATCATTGTAAGGACTTTAGCCGCTGTTAATGTCAAACCAAACCAAACCTCTCTTTTGGCTTTTTTCTTTCCTTTGAGTTTCAGAATGTCATTTAGGGGTTGGAATGGGCTTCCTTGGCGGTTCAGACGGTAAAGAATCTGCCTGCAATGCAGGATATCCAGGTTTGATTCCTGGGTCCTGGAGAAGGGCATGGCAACCCACTCCAGTATTCTTGCCTGGGGAATCCCATGGACGGAGGAGCCTGGCAGGCTACAGTCCGTGGGGTCGAAAAGAGTCGGACGTGACTGACCGACTAACACTTTCTTTTCATGACCATGGGAATGCAAGCTACATACACCTCAGACTTGGCACTGGTTTTGTTGCCATGTTAGGACAGTGAGCTGGATACTGTGTCTTCAGTAGGCAGAGTATAAGAAAATTTATTTTCTTATTTAATGTCTAAAGTTCAAATTGCCTCTAATCTAGGGATCGCTTGAATGTAATAAGGCTGAATCACATTGGAGAATAAAAGGCTGAAGTTCAGTCCAATTGACCAGTAAAAGGCCTCTTGGAAACAACATTCTGAGAAAGGTCCTGCTTATTCAACACCAAATATTCTGGGGTCTGAATGAGTGTGAGTGGTATGGAGACTCAAAACAAACCGTAACTGCTCATCGATTCATTCCAACAGATAATTTTATCAAGGGTCTAGTATAACAGAGACTTCCTTCAAATATGTAATCCTACTTGTGATCTATTTTTTTACGTCAACATTGCCTCTATAGTAAACTATTTTCTGCTAGATGACCCAGAAAATCCAAATCCCTGGTGGAAAATAAGTACATTCATGAGCACTTTCGTGTGCAGATTACAGCACTAAGCTCTGACCTAAAGGAGTCTGCAATTTCTGTCTGCCTGGAGGTAGTGGTTGAAAGAAGCACGATAAGCTTCCCTCTCCCTAAAAGTCTCATTGTTTCCAGCAGAAGAAAAGATGTTGACTAATAAAGCTGTTTTATAGATCACCTCTTTTTGTATTTCGGAAACAGCTAAACTTTGTTTTGCAGATTTTGATAGGATCTATGAGAGTGACCAGAGAAGGCAATGGCACCCCACTCCAGTATTCTTGCTTGGAAAATCCCATGGATGGAAGAGCCTGGTGGGCTGCAGTCCGTGGGATCGAGAAGTCAGACACGACTGAGCACCTTCACTTTCACTTTTCACTCTCATGCACTGGAGAAGGAAATGGCAACCCACTCCGGTATTCTTGCCTGGAGAATCCCAGGGACAGAAGAGCCTGGTGGGCTGCCATCTCTGGGGTTGCACAGAGTTGGACACGACTGAAGCGACTTAGTGGCAGCGGCAGCAGCATGAGAGTGATACAGCCTTGACGTCCTCCTTTTCCTATTCGGAACCAGTCTGTTGTTCCATGTCCAGTTCTAACTGTTGCTTCCTGACCTGCATACAGATTTCTCAAGAGGCAGGTCAGGTGGTCTGGTATTCCCATCTCTTTCAGAATTTTCCACAGTTGATTGTGATCCACATAGTCAAAGGCTTTGGCACAGTCAATAAAGCAGAAATAGATGGTTTCAGATATGAAAAGGAGTACGTCAAGGCTGTATATTGTCACCCTGCTTATTTAACTTCTATGCAGAGTACATCATGAGAAACACTGGGCTGGAAGAAGCACAAGCTGGAATCCAGATTGCCAGGAGAAATATCAATAACCTCAGATATGCAGATGACACCACCCTTATGGCAGAAAGTGAAGAGGAACTGAAAAGCCTCTTGATGAAAGTGAAAGAGGAGAGTGAAAAAGTTGGCTTAAAGCGCAACATTCAGAAAACGAAGATATTGGCATCCGGTCCCATCACTTCATGGGAAATAGATGGGGAAACAGTGGAAACAGTGTCAGACTTTATTTTTTTGGGTTCCAAAATCCCTGCCAATGGTGACTGCAGCCATGAAATTAAAAGACGCTTACTCCTTGGAAGGAAAGTTATGACCAACCTAGATAGCATATTCAAAAGCAGAGACATTACTTTGCCGACTAAGGTCCGTCTAGTCAAGGCTATGGTTTTTCCTGTGGTCATGTATGGATGTGAGAGTTGGACTGTGAAGAAGGCTGAACGCCGAAGAATTGAGGCTTTTGAACTGTGGTGTTGGAGAAGACTCTTGAGAGTCCCTTGGACTGCAAGGAGATCCAACCAGTCCATTCTGAAGGAGATCAGCCCTGGGATTTTTTTCGAAGGACTGATGCTCAAGCTGAAACTCCAGTACTCTGGCCACGTCATGCAAAGAGTTAACTCATTGGAAAAGACTCTGATGCTGGGAGGGATTGGGGGCAGGAGGAAAAGGGGACAACCGAGGATGAAATGGCTGTATGGCATCACCGACTCAATGGACGTGAGTCTGAGTGAACTCCGGGAGTTGGTGATGGACAGGGAGGCCTGGCGTGCTGCGATTCATGGGGTTGCAAAGAGTTGGACATGACTGAGCGACTAAACTGAACTGAACTGATGAGAGTGATATAATATCACTTTGATAGTGTATCAGCTCAGTTTGGAGCCAAGGGTGGATCTTGTGGCTGGGAGGGTAGTGAATCTTCTATACCTGCCTCATCTTCCCCAGATACTCAGAGACCGTGGCTTTTGTAAGAAAAGGGCATGCCACACCAAATTCTGATCAGAAATAATAAATATGGAAAACAGAGTAATCGGCTTTTTAAGAAGCCATGTACATATAAAAACTGAAAGTGCAAAGTCAAATATTTATGTGGTTTCTGTGAAGGACTTTGCTAAATTAAACAAGTCTGGAATAGATTAACTCTAGGCAGAGGGGTCTGGCCAAGAATTAAGAGTGCTGGCTCTATTTGGTCACAGAGACACACAAACAAGGCATTGCAGGTAGAGAGAATTTAAACCAGGGCAGAAAAATCACAGGGTGAAAGAGTTCAGACCAGAAAAACCCTAAACAACAAAACATATAATTAAACAAACAAAAACCCACGGGGAAAACACAAGCTAATTGGTATAAACTTCCTTGTTTCAAAGTTGATGACTGTCAATGCAATTCACTTAGAAAGATGAGCCTGAGACCAGGTATGACTTGTTGACAAAGAATCAATCTTTAGAAAATGGAAGGTCCTTTTCTCTGTAACTCATACCTTTACCCAGAAGTCACAGGCTTCCTGGAATGACTTAAAAATCTAAGATCTCTTGGAAATGACTTTGAAACTCAGTTTTCAATATTATTGACCCAGCCAGCCCTTCTTAGACATACAGATTGTATGGCCACATCTATGTGACTGGAACAGAAGACCAAGCAGAGAGAACAGCAAGGAATGAGCAGGAACAGAAGAGACATTTTGCTGTTGACCATTACTTTTTTGTCTTTTAAATATCACATCTTTGACTGTTTTTTGGCTGTGCTGGGTCTTAGTTGCAGCACGCAGGATCTTTAATTTTCATTGAGGCATGCCGGATCTTCAGTTGTAGCATGTGGGATCTAGTGCCGTGACCAGGGATTGAACCCGGACCCCCTACGTTGGGAATTTGGAGTCTTGGCCACTGGACCACCAGGGAAGTCTTCATCTTTGACTTTTAGTTATGGAAAATTTCTAATACAGATACAAAGATAGAAACAAAAGTATAATAAATTCTCATGAGCTTATCACTGAGCTTTTAGTTCAGTTCAGTTGCTCAGTCGTGTCAGACTCTTTGCGACCCCATGAATCACAGCACGCCAGGCCTCTCTGTCTCCATCACCAACTCCTGGAGTTCACCCAAACTCATGTGCATCGAGTCAGGGATGCCATCCGGCCATGTCATCCTATGTCGTCCCCTTCTCCTCCTGCCCCCAATCCCTCCCAGCATCAGGGTCTTTTCCATTGAGTCAACTCTTCGCATGAGGTAGCCAAAGTATTGGAGTTTCAGCCTCAGCATCAGTCCTTCCAATGAACACCCAGGACTGGTCTCCTTTAGGATAGACTTGTTGGATCTCCTTGCAGTCCAAGGGACTTGAAAGAGTCTTCTCCAACACCACCTGTTAGCAATATTTTCTTTATTATTTCGTATATCCCTCCCTTGTTTTACTTTTATTTCTGTTGGCATATTTTAGTAACTCTCAAACAAGTATCATTTCACCCATCAAATACTATCTTTTTCTCTTTTTAGCAAAAATCACAAGACTGTTATCCTCATCCTCAACAAAATTAATATTATTTTTTAATCAACTAATGTATATCTAAATCTATGTTCAGATTTATTCAACTGGCTTTTGATAGTTGGTTTGTTTGAACTGGGATTTAAGCAAGGTCCATACTTTGCATTTAATTGGTATATCCTTTTTAACATTTTTTGATTGGAGGATAATTGCTTTACAATGTTGTGCTGGTTTCTGCTGTGTGATAACTGTTATGTCTTTTACATCTCTTTTAATATATGATTTCATCTTCCCTTCTCCACCCTCCTAACATTCATTGACTGAAAAGTTGGGTCAAGTGTCCTCTGGTATTTCTTAAATTTTGGACTTTTCTGATTGCATTTCCATGAAATCATTTATAATTCTCCTGTGTCTCTTGTATTTTTTGTAAACTGAGTTAGATTTGGATGAGGAATTAAATTCAGGTTACTTATTTTGGCAAGAGCATTTCATTGGCTGTGCTGTAATCTTCCTATAACATCATGTCAATAGGAAGTGATGATCAGCTTGATTGATGGGTTCAGGTAGATTTTTACTTAAAATCTTGTTTTATTTAAAATTCTTTATTTAAAATAAAATTCTATTTTAAAATTCTTAATTATGATATGATACATTCCCTGTGGAACAATTAGAAAATACAGATGGCAATAAATACAAAAATAAAAAGTAAGTGCATTCCCACAGTCTAAAGAAGACTACCATTTACATTTGGCATATGTCTTTCTAGGTTTTTACTGTTTTGATTGATCAATCTTGAAGGTTTTTCCCTTCTTTCCCTATTAGTCTTATGCTGCCTTTTAAAATATCATCCAATAAATTCTTCAGTTAACAAATATTTTGGGGTACCTATTATTATTATTGTGAATGATACTAGAAAGAAGAAAGGAAGGCAGGAAGAGTGTAGTCTGAGCACCTGCTATGTAGCAGTGCTTTTACATTAATTTTTTATTGAAGGATAATTGCTTTACAGAATTTTGTTGTTTTGTGTCAAACCTCAACATGAATCAGCCATAGGTATACATATATCCCCTCCCTTTTGAACCTCCCTCCCATCTTCGCCCCATCCCATCCCTCTAGATTGATACAGAGCCCCTATTTGAGTTTCCTGAGCCATACAGCAAATTCCTGTTGGCTATCTAATTTACATATGGTAATATAAGTTTCCATGTTACTCTTTCCATACATCTCACCATCTCCTCCCCTCTCCCCATGTCCATAGGTCTGTTCTCTATGTCTGTTTCTCCATTGCTGCCCTGTAAATAAATTCTTCAGTAGCATTTTTCTAGATTCCATATATAGGCATTAGAATTTGATATTTATCCTCCTCTTTCTGATTCACTTCACTCTGTATAATAGGTATTAGGTTCATCCACCTCATCAGAACTGACTCTAATATGTTCCTTTTTATGGCTGAGTAATATTCCATTGTGTATAGGTACCACAGCTTCTTTCGGAGAAGGAAATGGCAACCCACTCCAGTACTCTTGCCTGGAAAATTCCACGGACGGAGGAGGCTGGTAGGCTACAGTCCATGGGGTCACAAAGAGTCGGACACGACTGAGCGACTTCAATTCACTAACTTCACTCACTTCATACTTTCTCACTGGAGAAGGAAATGGCAACCCACTCCAGTATTCTTGCCTGGAGAATCCTATGGACAGAGGAGCCTGGAGGGCCATGGTCCATGGGGTCGCAGAGAGTCGGACACAACTGGAGTGACTAAGTAAGCACCACAGCTTCTTTTTCCATTCATCTGTTGATGGGCATATAAGTTGCTTCCATGTTCTAGGTATTGTTAATAGTGCTGCAGTGAACAATGGGATACATGTGTCTTTTTCAGTTTTGGTTTCCTCAGGGTATATGCCTAGGAGTAGGATTGCTGGGTCATATGGTGGTTTTATTCCTAGTTTTTTTTAAGGAATCTCCATACCATCTTCCATGGTGGCTGTATCAATTTACATTCCCACCAACAGTGCAAGAGTGTTCCCTTTTCTCCACACCCTCTCCAGCATTTATTGTTTGTAGACTTTTTATGATGGCCATTCTGGCTGGTGTGAGGTGATATCTCATTGTAGTTTTGATGTGCATTTCTCTAATAATGAGCAATGTTGAGAATCTTTTCATGTTTTTGTTAGTCATCTGTAAGTCTTCTTTGGAGAAATGTCTGTTTAGGTCTTTTCCCCACTTTTTGATTGGGTTGTCTGTTTTTCTGACATTGAGTTGTATGAGCTGCTTGTATATTTTGGAAATTAATCCTTTGTCAGTTGTTTCATTTGCCATTATTTTCTCCCATTCTGAGGGTGGTCTTTTCACCTTACTTATAGTTTCCTTTGCTGTGCAAAAGCTTTTAAGTTGAATCAGGTCCCTCTTGTTTACTTTTGTTTTCATTTCCATTATTTTAGGAGGTGGGTCATAGAGGATCTTGCTTTGATTTATGTCATCGAGTGTTCTGCCTCTGTTTTCCTCCAAGATTTTTATAATTTCTGGTCTTAGATTTAGGTCTTTAATCCATTTTGAGTTTATCTTTGTGCATGGTGTTAGGAAGTGTTCTAATTTCATTCTTTTACATGTAGCTGTCCAGTTTTCCCAGCCTCTTTTATTGAAGAGGCTGTCTTTGCCTCATTGTGTATTCTTGCCTCCTTTGTCAAATATAAGGTACCCATAGGTGCATGGGTTTATGGACTTTCTATCTTGTTCCACTGGTCTATATTTCTGTTTTTGTGCCAGTACCATACTGTCCTGATGACTGTAGCTTTGTAGTATAATCTGAAGTCAGAAAGGTTGACTCCTCCAGCTCCATTCTTCTTTCTCAAGATTGCTTTGGCTATCTGGGGTCTTTTGTATTTCCTTATGAATTGTGAAATTTTTTGTTCTAGTTCTGTGAAAAATGCCATTGGTAATTTGATAGGAATCGCATTGAATCTGTAGATTACATTTGGTAGTATAGTCATTTTCACAATATTGATTCTTCCTACCCAGGAACATGGAATATCCCTCCATCTGTTTATGTCATCTTTGATTTCTTTCATTAGTGTCTTATAATTTTCTGTGTACAGTTCTTTTGTCTCCTTAGGTAAGTTTATTCTGAGATATTTGATTCTTTTTGTTGCAATGGTGAATAGGATTGATTCCTTAATTTTTCTGATTTTTTATCGTTAGTATATAGAAATGCAAGTGATTTCTGTGTATTGATTTTGTATCCTGAAACTTGGCTGAATTCACTGATTAGCTCTAGTAATTTTCTGATACTATCTTTAGGGTTTTCTATGTACGGTATCATGTCATCTGTAAACAGTGAGAGATTTACTTCTTCTTTTCCGATCTGGATTTCTTTTATTTCCTTTTCTTTTCTGATTGTTGTAGCTAGGACTTCCAGAACTATGTTGAATAATACTGGTGAAGGTGGGCACCCTTGTCTTGTTCCTGATGTTAGAAGGAATGCTTTCAGTTTTTCACCATTGAGAATAATGTTTGCTGTAGGCTTATTATATATGGTCTTTACTATGTTCAGGTAGGTTCCTTCTATGCCCATTTTTTGAAGAGTTTTAATCATAAATGGGTGCTGAATTTTGTCAAAGGCTTTTTCTGCATCTATTGAGATGATCATATGGTTTTTATCTTTCAATTTATTAATATGGTGTATCACATTGATTTATTTGCATATACTAAACAGTCCTTGCATTCCTGGAATAAACCCAACTTGATCATGGTGTATGAGCTTTTTGATGCATTGCTGAATTCTGTTCAAGAAAATTTCATTGAGGATTTGTGCATCTATGTTCATCAGTGATACTGGCCTGTGGTTTTCTTTTTCTGTGTTGTCTTTGTTGGTTTTGGTATCAGGATGATGGTGGCCTCCTAGAATGAGTTTGGAGGTATTCCGTCCTCTGCAATTTTTTGAAAGAGTTTTAGAAGGATAGGCATTAACTCTTCTCTAAATGTTTGCTAGAATTCTCCTGTGAAGTCATCTGGTCCTGGGCTTTTGTTTTTGGGAGTTTTTTTTATCATAGCTTCAATTTCAGTGCTTGTAATTGGGTTATTCATAATTTCTATTTCTTCCTCGTTCAGTCTTGAAAGATTGAACTTTTCTAAGAATCTGTCCAATTCTTCCAGGGTATCCATCCTATTGCCATATGGTTGTTCGTAATAGTCTCTAATAATCCTTTATATTTCTGCATTGTCTGTTCTAACCTCTCCTTTTTTATTTCTAGTTTTGCTGATTTCATTCTTCTCTCTTTCTTTCCTGATGAGTCTGGACAAAGGTTTGTCAATTTTGTTTATCTTGTCAAAGAACCAACTTTTAGTCTTATTAATCTTTACTATTGTTTCTTTCATTTCTTTTTCATTTAATTCTTCTCAGATCTTTATGATTTCTTTCCTTCTATGAGTTTTGGGGTTCAATTTGGGGGTTTTTCTTTTTCCAGTTGTTTTAGGTGTAAAGCTGTGTTGACTATTCGATGTTTTTCTTCTTTCTTGAGGTAGGATTGTATTGCTATAAGCTTCCCTCTTAGGACTGCTTTTTCTGCATACCATAGGTTTTTTTTTGTTGTTGTTATTGTTGTTGTTTTGAGTTGTGTTCTCAATGTCATTTGTTTCTGAAATTTTTTGATTTCCCTTTTGATTTCTTCAGTAACCTGTTGGTTATTTAGAAACATGTTGTTTAATCTCCATGTGTTTGTGATTCTTACAGCTTTTTTCTTGTAATTGACATCTAGTCTCATAGTGTTGTGGTTGGAGAAGATGCTTGATATGATTTCAATTTTCTTAAATTTACTGAGGTTTGATCTGTGACCCAAGATATGGTCTATCCTGGAGAATGTTTCCTGTGCGTTTGAGAAGATGTATTCTTCTGCATTTGGATGGAATGCCCTGAAGAAAACAATGAGATCCATCTCATCTAATGTATCATTTAAGACTTGTGTTTTCTTATTAATTTTCTGTTTTGATGATCTGTCCATTGGTGTGAGTGGGGTGTTAAAGTCTCCTACTATTATTGTGTTACTCTCAATTTCTCCTTTTATGTGTAAGTGTTTGTCTTATGTATTGAGGTGCTCCTGTGTTGGGTGCATAGATATTTACAATTGTTATGTCTTTCTCTTGGATTGATCCCTTGATCATTATGTAGGGTCCTTCGTTATCTCTTGTAATCTTCTTTATTTTAAGGTCTATTTTGTCTGATCTGAGGGTTGCTACTCCAGCTTTCTTTTGTTTCCCATTTGCATGGAATATGTTTTTCTTGTAGACAGCATATATATGGGTCTTGTTTTTGTACCCATTCAGCCAGTCTGTGTCTTTTGGTTGGAGCATTTAATCCACTTACATTTAAAGTAATTATTGATATATCTGTTCCTATTGCCATTTTTTTAATGGTTTGGGGTTGATTATGTAGATCTTTTTTCTTTTGTATTTCTTGACTATATAAGTCCTTTTAATATTTGTTGTAAAGCTGGTTTGTGGTACTGAATTCTCTTAACTTTTGCTTGTCTGAAAAGCTTTTTATTTCTCCATCAATTTTGAATGAGATCCCTGCTGGGTACTGTAACTTTGGTTGTAGATTTTTCCCATGCAGTACTTTAAATATATCCTGTCATTCCCTTCTGGCCTGCTGAGTTTCTGCTGAAAGATCAGCTGTTAAGCATATGGGGTTTCCCTCATATGCTACTTGTTGCTTCTCCCTTGCTGCTTTTAATTTTCTTTCTTTGTGTTTAGTCTTTGTTAGTTTGATTAGTATGTGTCTTGGCATGTTTCTCCTTGGGTTTATCCTGTATGGGACTCTTTGCACCTCTTGGACTTGATTGACTATTTCCTTTTTCATGTTGGCCAAATTTTCAACTATAATCTCTTCAAAAATTTTCTCATATGCTTTCTTTCTCTCTTCTTCTTCTGAGACCCCAATAATTTGAATGTTGGTGCACCTGATTTTGTCCCAGTGGTCTCTGAGACTATCTTCAGTTCTTTTCATTCTTTTTACTTTATTCTGCTCTTCAGAAGTTATTTACACCATTTTATCTTCCAGCTCACTGATTCATTCTTCTGCTTCAGATATTCTGTTATTGATTCCTTCTAGAGTATTTTTAATTTCAGTAATTGTGTTGTCTCTGTATGTTTATTCTTTAATTCTTATAGGTCTTTGTTAATTGATTCTTGCATTTTCTCCATTCTGTTTTCAAGGCTTTTGATCATCTTTAGTATCATTATTCTGAATTCTTTTTCAGACATTTTCCCTATTTCCTCTTCATTTATTTGGACTTCTCTGTTTCTAGTTTGTTCCTTCCTTTGTGTAGTATTTCTCTGCCTTTATTTATTTATTTTTTAACTTATGTTTGAGGTCTCCTTTTCCCAGGCTTCAAGGTTGAATTCTTTCTTCCTTTTGGCTCTTGCCCTCCTAAGATTGGTCCAGTGGTTTGTGTAAACTTCCTATAGGGTGAGATTTGTGCTGAGTTTTTGTTTGTTTGTTTTTCCTCTGATGGACATGATTGAGTGCTAATCCTGTCTGCTGGTGATTTGGTTTGTACTTTTGTTTTGTTTGTTGTTTAGATGACACGTCCTGCATGGGGTACTACTGGTGGTTGGGTGATGCCAGGTGTTGTATTACAGTGGTTTCCTTTGTGTGAGTTCTCACTATGTGATACTCCCTAGGATTAGTTCTATGGTAGTCTAGGGTCTTGGAATCAGTGCTCCCACTCCAAAGGCTCGGGGCTTGATCTCTGGTCACGAACGAGGATTCCACAAGTGGTTTATCATGACATTCAGGTCAGTTCAGTTCAGTTGCTCAGTCGTGTCAGACTCTGCGACACCATGAACCACAGCACGCAAGGCCTCCCTGTCCATCACCAACTCCCAGAGTCCACCCAAGTCGGTGATGCCATCCAACCTTCTCATTCTCTGTCATCCCCTTCTCCTTCCCTCAATCTTTCCCAGCATCAGGGTCTTTTCCAATGAGTCAGCTCTTTGCATCAGGTGGCCAAAGTATTGGAGTTTTATCTTCAATATCAGTCCTTCCAATGAACACCCAGGACTGATCTCCTTTAGGATGGACTGGTTGGATCTCCTTGCAGTCCAAGGGACTCTCAAGAGTCTTCTCCAACACCACAGTTCAAAAGCATCAATTCTTCAGCACTCAGCCTTCTTTTTAGTCCAGCTCTCACATCCATACATGACTACTGGAAAAAGCATAGCCTTCATTAGATGGACCTTTGTTGGCAAAGTATGTCTCTGCTTTTGAATATGCTGTCTAGGTTGGTCATCGGAAAAGGTAATGGCACCCCACTCCAGTACTCTAGCCTGGAAAATCCAATGGATGGAGGAGCCTGGTGGGCTGTGGTCCATGGGGTCGCTAAGAGTTGGACACGACTGTGCAACTTCACTTTCACTTTTCACTTTCATGCATTGGAGAAGGAAATGGCAACCCACTCCAGTGTTCTTGCCTGGAGAATCCCAGGGACAGGGGAGCCTGGTGGGCTGCTGTCTATGGGGTCACACAGAGTTGGACAGGACTTAAGCGACTTAGCAGCAGCAGCAGCTCCAGCAGGTTGGTCATAACTTTCCTTCCAAGGAGCAAGCGTCTTTTAATTTCATGGCTGCAATCACCATCTGCAGTGATTTTGGACCCCTCAAAAATAAAGTCAGCCACTGTGTCCACTGTTTCCCCATCTATTTCCCATGGAGTGATGGGACCAGATGCCATGATCTTTGTTTTCTGAATGTTGAGCTTTAAGCCAACTTTTTCACTTTCCTCTTTCACTTTCATTAAGAGGCTCTTTAGTTCTTCTTCACTTTCTGCCATTAGGGTGGTGTCATCTGCATATCTGAGGTTATTGATATTTCTCCTGGCAATCTTGATTCCAGCTTGTGCTTCCTCCAGCCCAGCGTTTCTCATGATGTACTCTGCATATACGTTAAATAAGCAGGGTGACAATATACAGCCTTGACGTACTCCTTTTCCTATTTGGAACCAGTCTGTTGTTCCATGTCCAGTTCTAACTGTTGCTTCCTGACCTGCAAACAGATTTCTCAAGAGGCAGATCAGGTGGTCTGGTATTCCCATCTCTTTCAGAATTTCCCACAGTTTATTGCGATCCACATAGTCAAAGGCTTTGGCATAGTCAGTAAAGCAGAAATAGATGTTTTTCTGGAACTCTCTTGCTTTTTTAATGATCCAGCAGATGTTGGCAATTTGATCTCTGGTTCCTCTGCCTTTTCCCAAACTAGCTTGAACATCTGGAAGTTCACGGTTCATGTATTGCTGAAGCCTGGCTTGGCATTACGTGAGATTAAAACAATAAAAATGAGAAGCCAAAGATGAGCCTCAGACAAATGGCAGTTACAAAATCAGGCAAATAATAATTAAAATAATGGAACATACACTACATATACATATGTAATGTATATGCTTATACACTCATGAGCAAAGTAAAAACAGTGCAACAAAATAAAGTACAGTAGATTGACTCGGCCAACAAAGTAAATCAAAAATTATATTTACCAGTTATGAGCAAAACTAAAGCACAAAGTGGAAAACAAAACTAAAGCAAGGTGCCAAGTGGAGAATAAAGCAATGAAAACAAAACTAATAAATATGTTGAGAGGAAAGGAAAGAAAGAATAGATACGCAAAGTTTAACAGAGGTAGATGAAGAAGATTGACATACATTAAAGATTAACTGCAAGGGGAAAATAACAATAGGAAAGGCAAGCAAGGGAATAAACGTAGAAAAAATATACTAGGTTTAAAAAATTTAAAAATTAAAATTATCAAAAAGAGAAAAAAAAAAAAGATGGAAGAAGAAAGAAAAAGGGAGAAAAAAGGAAAACGCCACAGAACTGCAAAAGCCCAACGTAGAGGCAGAGGTCTATAGCAACAATAAAAAGTGTGACTGAATATACACATAGACATATACACTCATAAGCAAAATCAAAACAGTCCAACAAAAATAAAGTAGTATAGATTGATCAGGCAAACAAAGGAAACCAAAAATTATATCTACCAGGACAAAACTAACTAAGCACAAACTGGAAAACAAAACTAAAGCAAAGTGCCAAGTGGGGAATAAAGCAATGAAAATAAAACTGACAAATATGTTGAGAGGAAAGGAAAGAAAGAATATATATGCAAAGTTACATAGAGGTAGAAAAAGAAGATTTATATATATATATTAGATTAACTGCAAGGGGAAAAGAACAGTAGGAAAAGCAAACAAAGGGATAAATGTAGAAAAAATAATAATAGGTTTAAAAAATTAAAAATTAAAACTAAAGAAAAGAAAGAAAAAAACAACTCCACAGAACTGCAAAAGCTCAACGTAGAGCCAGAGGTTTATAACGACAATAAAAAATGTGACTGAAATAAAAAAGCTCAAAAGCTTAATTAGATTTCATAGACCCAATAACATCAACAACTACAACAGAGGGAGTAAAAAAGGAAAAAAATCCAAAAGAATCTACAGAACAAGTCAAAACAAGAATAATAAACGTTTTTCTTGAGTCACTGCTGTGAGATTCTCTCTCACTGGGAGTCACAGTCCACCTCCCTTCCCTAGGTTGCCCTCCAACACTGCGCTCAAATCTGGACCTTCTGTGGGGGGCAGCTCAGAATCTCATCTGTTCCTACTCCTATGTGTTCTTGCCTCCAATGTCCACAGCTATCAGAAGTAGCGCATTTTCTTTTGTGGGAGCTCTCAATGAAATTTTATATATTCTATAGATACAGAGTTGCCTAGTTGATTGTGTGGATTTAATCTGCAGCTTATACAGCTGGTGGGAAGGTTTTGGGTCTTCTTCCTTAGCCACACTGCCCCTGGGTTTCAATTGTGGTTTTATTTCCACCTCTGTGCATGGGTCGTCCCCTGGGGTCTGCTACTGAGGCTGCCCTGGAGGACTTGGGTTTGCCCCTGTGAGTACCAGGTGTGGAGGTGGTGCAGCTGCTGTCGCAGGGGTTCTGGCAGCACCAGATACTCAGGGGAGTTGGTGGCCAGAGCAGCAGAAGAAGGTGCTCTAGAAGGGTATGGCAACCCGTATTGGCCAATACGCTTCAGTATTCTTGCCTGGAGAACCCCTCCCTGACAGAGAAGCCTGGCAGGCCACAGTCTACAGGGTTGCAAAGAGTCAGACACTACTGAAGCAACCCTGTGTGCATAGATCCAAGACTGTTTTTGCCTGTGGCAGCTGTGCCCCAGTGAGAATTGAGCATGAAGGTGGCGCAGCTGCTTGACTTGCAGGGACCTTAGTGGGCCAAGTGTGCAAGGACACGGACTGCCTCCGCCGCAGGAGTTATGGCCCTATCAGAGTCTTTTTTTCAAGCCTCTTGTAGCTGGCAATCAGAAGGCTTCTTTCCTCGGTCTTTTTCTGTAGCTCCACCTGTTCAGGCACTTAGAGGGCTCCGTTGCCTGGGGTCCTTCTCTGTTGTTCCGCAAGTTCAGGGGTCCTACTCCGTAGTTCAGCGCATCAGGCATTTGATGGGCCAGCCTCTGTTGATCAGCTGCTGATGCTGGCCTGTGTGGAGAGAGGCTATGGTGATGGCTCCACCCCTTACGCGTGACTCAGCAGTATCGCCTTGCTTCCATGGCTGCACAGCTTTCCTCCACAGGCATTTCCCACCACAGTCTCCTCCCTCACTTCCTTTCGATCCGTTTCTCCACAGTCAACAGCAGCCCTCACCCTGGGATGGCTCCACAATCCCCAAACTCTGCGTCCCTGTCCGGGGTAGGTATGGCTGCGGCAAGGACTGCCTGATTCTCATTCTATTTAGGCTGCCACAGATCAGCTGTTTCACTCAGCCTTAAATGTTTCTCCTCTGACCCAAGTGATTGCCGCAATGTGGGGATCAGACCTCTGCTTCAGTTCCCTGACCCACTAAGAGCAGGTACAGTCCTATTAACACTCCTATTTTCCCCCCTAGTTCCTTCGTGCTACCGAGTTTTGCGTGGTTCAATATATTCTTTTCCTCTGGTCAGGCACTCCTGTCCGCTCTCAGCTGGTGTTCTCTACATTATTTTTTACTTATTGTCACAATGACCTTGTGAACAGAGGTATTAATGTTATACTCCCACTTAACAAAAGAGGAGATTGACACTCAGGCTTCCTGGAGTCTTTTAACTCTGAGCCCAGACTCTTGAAGTCTTCTGATTCAAATTCAAAGTCCAAACATTCATTTCCTTCCTGAATTTTGTGATACTGATATCAAACAGGGCCATTCTATCTAGTCAGTTAAATATGTACTTAATGGGCACAATAAAATGTAATCATTGCTTAACATGTTTGAGAGATTTTATCTGATCTTTAGTAAGGCAAAGCCATTTAGGCATACAGAAACAAAGTGCAGAAAGTTTTCCATTTCTCAGAGGTTAAAAAAAAGTTTTACATGTTTTCTGTGTTCTTCATCTTTATTATTTCTCTCTTTTCTTGAGCCTCCCTGGTGGCTCAGATGGTAGAGTCTGCCTGCAATGCTGGAGATCTGGGTTTGATCCCTGGGTTGGGAAGCTCTTTTGGAGGAGGAAATGGCAACCCACTCCAGTATTCTTGCCTGAAGAATCCCATGGACAGAAGAGCCTGGCGAGCCCCAGTCCATGGGGTCGCAAAGAGTTGGACACGACTGAGTAATACTCATCTTTTCTCGTGGTAGTGATAGTTAAGAGTCTTTAACTTAAAGTAGATGAAAAGAATGGAAAAGTGGATAAAAATCTATGATGGGGGAGACTGGGTTTGGGGTCATCTATAAATCTTGTTATATATATATAACCTGTTGCATGGTTTAATTCAAAGCACAGAATTTTAGAACTGGATGGTATTTTAAAGCTCATCTTCTGGAACATTCTTAATATATAACAAAGAGGCCAAAGCCCCAGTGGGTTCAGTGACTTTCCTCGGGTCACTCTGTTACAGGGAAGAAGTGACTCCTTGTTGAATCTGTTTCTTTTACTTTAACCTTTGCTTCTCCTTGCTTTTGTTTACTAAAAGGATATTGTCCATACATAAAGGCCTGCCTCAGGGAACCCTGCTTCTCTACCTGAATGTGAAACCAAAATGCCTTTGTTCAGGACCCTGTCCACTTCTAGACGGCTACAGGAAGAACAAAATTAACACATCCCCTCCCCAAGACTAGCCATTCCAGGAGATATTTGTAAGATTAATGCCCCTTTCTACTTTACCTCCTCACCTCTCCCCCTCTCTGTTCTAGGAAGGATCCTGGCATTCAGACCCTGATAAGATGGTTATTTTGAGACCATTAGTCCTCTATCTTCTCAATCAGCTAGCTTTCTGAATAAATTCATATTCTGTGCCTCAGCACCTTGTCTCTTGGATGTTGTTGGCCTGTGTGGGGCAAATAGAGCAAGCTTGTACTTGGCAAACAATCTCAACTGCTTTGATATCAAGTCATGATTTGAACTCAGATCTTTGACAGTGATCAAGACCATACCCAAGAAAAAGAAATGCAAAAAGGCAAAATGGTTGATCACCATTATGTGAGTTTAACCCATTTTGAAAAATTTTCCCTCTGTGAACTGAAGGAAATGCTTGAACAATCTTTTCATTACACTTAGGGTGGGCACTGGTTTTACCGGATTCTGAAGTGTCCTACAGTTGCAAAAACATGTGCCAAGAATGGCTTCCTACTATTGTGTAAGCTGAGGACCAGGATACAAAGAAGGACTTCAGACAGGGAGAGAAAACGTGTTTAAATAAGGCTATGATTATATATTTTTTCTAGTTTCTTTAATCTTCTGCAAGAAAAGTTTAAATAAATGTGCCTTTTATAGCGATTTTAATTCCCAAATAAAAGTAGAAGAATATGTTTGTAATATTATGTATCATATTCTAGAAATACTGAAATATAGAAAAATATAAAAATATAAAACTCACTAGGGAAAATTGAAGTGAAAATATTTTATTATGCTATACTTTAACATGCAAACATGGAAGTTAAATATAAATGGCAGGAAATAACTAATTGTTCACTCAATAACAAGCTCTTGGGACAATGGTTTGAAGCAGCTAGATGATGTGTTTCATATCCAGTTTCCTACCGTTTTGTATAAACATTGCCTCCCTGTTTCCTTCAGGGATAAATTTAACCTAAAAATCAGTCTCGGCGTCTCCAGTGCTGTCCTGTTTGCAGGGCAATCATCAGTCCACAGGTTTTTGACACTGTGGCTCACATGATACCGTCAGCTGACAGACGTGCATCACTTACCCATTTTCTAATAATATTTCTGGACTGTGAACAGGGACTGATGGTGCCATGCGGTATATAGCTATTTATTCTGGCTTCTAAGCAGTTGGAATGTGGGGAACTATTTAGTTCCACAGCATTAGACAGAAGGGAACAGATTTGCTAGATGAGGTGGAAAACAAGCCTGTCATTGTAGGCAGAGAATAAATTGGCATAAATGTAGTATCCTTCTGATATGTATATCCAGTAGTAAAGAATAATATCAACTACCACCAACATTCAACTCAAAGAAGTATTTTTAAAAAATACATAATGGGGGAGAAGGAACACTGACATACCTATCAACTAACTTCAACAATTATCGACTCTTAGCTGATCTGTTTTGTCCCCAGCTATTCCCTTGCCTTCACTATATTAAAGCATATTCCAGACATCAAATTATTTTATCCATAAATATGTTAGCATCTATCTCTACAAGACAGGAACTCTTTTTTTAAAAAAGCAACCATAATACTATATCTCATCTAAAAATTGGATAATAAAAATTCATTAAAGATACAGTTACTATTGAAATTTTTTTCTTTTTTGGCTGCACAGCTTGTGAGATCTTTTTCATTTTTTTTTTTTTTCATTATGCTTGTGAGATCTTAGTTCCTCCACCAGGGATGGAACCTGGGACCGCAGCAGTGAAAGAGCTGAGTGCTAACCATTGGACAACCAGGGAATCCCTCCTTCTTTGTTTTAAGTTCATACGTATGGAACAGAATCCAAGTAAGGTCCATACATTTCAGTTGGCTGTTTCTTAAACATTTTTAAAATTAAAATTAAAAACATTTTAATTGTGGTAAAACACACGAAACATAAAATTTCCCATCTTAACCATTTTTAAATGTGCAGTTCTGTAGTATTAAGTGTATTCACCTTGTTATACAACCATCATCACCATCCATCTCCAAACGCTTTTCATCTTGCATAACTGAAGCTCTGCATTCATTACACCGGCACTCCCCACTGCCCTATTCCCTCGGCAACCACCATTCTACTTCCGGTCTCTGTGAATTCGACTACTCTAGGTATCTCAAATAAGTGCAATCATACAACATTTGTCTTTTTGATTGCACTTAACATAATGGTCTCAAGGTTCATCCGTGTTGTGGTATGTAGCAGACTTTCATTCCTTTTCAAGGCTCAGTACCATTCTATTGTATGTATATACCGCATTTCATCCATCTGTTCATCTGTTGATGAACTGTAGGGTTGCTTCCACCTCTTTGCTATTGTGAATAATGCTTCCATGAACACGGGTGGGCAGATATCCAGACCTTGCTTTAAATTCTTTTGGCTATATACCCAGAAGAAGAATTATTGGATCTTATGGTAATTCTACTTCTTTTTCTTTTCAGGGACCACCATACCATTTTCCTTAGGGGCCGCACCATTTTACATTCCAGCAATAATGCACAAGGGTTCCAAGTTCTCTACATCTTTGCCAACTCTTGTTATTTTCTGATTTTCATTTTTTTTTAACCGTAGTCATCCTAATGGGCATGAAATTGTAACCCATTGTGGTTTTGATCGATACTTCCATAATGACTAATTGTAAACATCCTTTCATTTGCTTGTTGGCCTTTTGTACATCTTCTTTGAAGAAATATCTATTCAAGTCCTCTGTCCAGTTTTAAAATGTTTGTTTTTTGTGGTTAAGTTGTAGGAGTTCTTTATATATTCTGAATATTAATCCCTTGTCAGATACATGATTTGCAAATATTTCCTCCATTGCATAGGTTAAATTTTCAATTTAATTGTGTCTTTTGATGGCTTCCCTGGTGGCTCAGCTAAAGAATCCACCTACAATGCAGGAGACCTGAGTTCAATCCCTGGGTTGGGAAGATCCCTTGGAGAAGGGAAAGGCTACCCACTTCAGGATTCTGGCCTGGAGAATTCCATGGACTTTGCAAGTCGACACGACTGAGTGACTTTCACTTTTCACTTTGATGTTGTAGAAGTTTAAAATGTTGATGTATTCCAATTTACTTTCACTTTTGTTGCCTGTGCTTTTGGTATCATATCCAAAAAACCATTGCCAAATTCAAGGTCATGAAGCTTTCCCCCTATGTTTTCCTTTATGAGTTTTTTATAGTTTAAGCTCTTACATTTAGGTCTTTGACCCATTTTTAGTTAATTTTTGTATTTGGTGTAAAGTAAGAGTCTTAAAACTCTTTTAATCCATAGATCCTTCACTTTCATCTTTTTCTATCCTTTGCCTATCGCTTTCATTTCCCCTCCTGCAATTTATTTGTTGAAGAAACTGAGTTGTTTGTCCCACAGGCTGGGTTTTGTTGCTAGCACCCTTGTAGTTTCATTTAACAAGTTTCCCTGTTTCTCTTCACTGCATTTCCCTTAAGTTGGTAGCGACTCTAAAGATGTGATTTGATTCTGGTTTCTTTTTTTTTTTTTTTAGCAAGAATACTTCACAGATGATATAAACACATCAGGAGACACATATTATCTGGTGTCTTTTCTGATGTGATGGTAGTCACCACTGAACAATAATTAACAGGATCTATTCATTCAAAAAGGGCTTCCCTGATAGCTCAGTTGGTAAAGAATCCCCCTGAGTCAGGAAGATCCCCTGGAGAAGGGGAAAGGCTAACCACTCCAGTATTCTGGCCTGGAGAAGACTGTACAGTTCACGGGGGTGCAAAGAGTCAGACACGACTGAGCAACTTTCACTTTCACTCATTCATAAAGGTTACCCCAAAAGTGATATTTTAACTCTCTCACTCCCTTTTCTTATCTATCGGAAAAATTCTGTTTAGAGAAACTTATCATCATCAACTAATTAACTACCTTAGAGTTCATATAAGAAGTGGGATAAATATTTGATTCTTTGCCTTAATTTAACAATTTTCAAAATGACTTACTTCCTTAGTAACCTCAATGGTGAAAAATGTGTTTTCTTTTTTGTTTTACTGTAAGCACGTCATGAAAATGAAAGTGAAAATGTTAGTCGCTCAGTTATGTCCAACTCTTTGCGACCCCATGGACTGTAGCCCGCCAGACTCCTCTGTCCATGGAATTCTCCAGGCAAGAATACTGGAGTGGGTTGCCATTTCTTCCTTCAGGGAATCTTCCCAACCCAGGGACTGAATCTGGGTTTCCTGCATTGCAGATGGATTCCTTACCTTCTGAGGCACCAGGGAAGTCCAAGGACATCATGAATTCAATGGGAAAATGTGGTTGATGTATCTCAATTCATTTTAGTTATTAATTTTATTTGCGCTCAAGTTGTCACATATTTTCAGTGGGAGACTTCTCAATTTGACTCTTGATTCCTTTTGAAATCGTCTTTGATAGCTTTCTTGCATTCTGGAATGATAAGCTATTCCAGGCTTTTATTAATATTTTCTTCTCCAGATCAAGAATTGGCCAGTTTCTAAGGATCTCTAATTCCTTTTACTGAGAAATTTGGAGATGAAAATTTGGGGTACAAAACATGCTTATTGCTACTGAATTGGGCATTATTTCTAGCTTGTGGGGTCTGAGTCCCTCAAACCCATGGAGTCTTAAACACTGGACCACCAGGGAGATCCTTCAAAGTATTTTCTAGTTTTTCTTGTGATTTCCTCTTTTACTGGTAATATAGGAGTACACTGTTAATTTTCACATAATTTTTAGTATCCCAAATTTCTTTCCATATTGATATCTATTTTCATTCCACTGTGGTTAGAAAACATACTTTGTGTGATTTCAATCATTTTAATTTTACTGAGTTTGTATTATGGCCTAGCAGATGTCTGTTCTGAAGAACGTTCCATGTGTACTTAAGAAGAATGTATTTTCTGTTTTTGTTGGGTAGAGTTGATCTATAGGTGCGTTAGGACTAGTTGGTTTACAAAGTCCGTCAAGTCTTCTATTTTCATGCTGACCTTCAATCTAGTTGTTTTATCCATATTGAAAGGGGATATTAAATTCTCCAACTACTTATTGTTGAATTGACTATTTCTCCCTTCCATTCTGTCAGGTTTTGCTTCATGCATTTTGGGGCTCTGTTGTTAAGAAGCATACATGTTTAAAATGATTACATCTTCCTAATATATTAACACTTTAATTATCATAAAACTCTTTATCAATAGCAAATAATTTTAAAGTTTCTTTTGCCTGATATTAATATAGCTGCTCCAGCTTTCTTATGCTTATTTACATGATATATCTTTTTCAATACTTTTACTTTCAACTTCTTTGTATCTTGAATCAGAAGTGCCTTGTAAATAGTATATAGTTGAATCTTGATTTGTGGTCACATCTGCTCAGAGTGAAGTTCTTTATACTGAACTGGAGAGGGGCAAAGAGGGGAGTGGGTTGTGACACAAGTACCATAGATTCTGACTGTTCTTACTGAGGTTTAGTAGATTTTCTTGAGTAAACATTTCATTTGCTGTATGATTTTAGGACAATTTACAGAGATTTTAAATGTTTTTCTTTAATATATATATAATTTTTTTTACCATTTAGGGTTGTTTCACTAGAGAGTAGGTCTGTAGAACTCCTCACCCTGACATTCAGATCATCTCCTTATTTAAGTTCTGATTGTAAAAGATTTCAAACATATGAAAAGGAAAGAAAACACTATAATAAACCTTCATAAATTAAATATTCATTTTAAACAATTATGAAACATGTAATCATGTCTTATCTTTTTCTCCTTCTTCCTATAGATTATTTTGAAGCAAATCTTTAGTATCATATAATTTCTTCTATAAACACTGCTTTTTGAAGTTAGTTAGTCTCTTCCCCCGACTCTCTCCCTCTCTCCTCTCTCTCTCTCTCACACACACATACCCTTCTCTCCCTCCCTGCTCTGCAGTCCCATCTCTGTCACATATCAAATATCCTTACGTTTGGATTATTTCTGGGCTCTCTATTCTGTTTCATTTGTCCTTTTATTCATTCCTGTGCCAACACCACACTGTTATAGTTATTTTAACTTTGTAATCTTTAACACCTAGCAGATGGTGATTGCAGCCATGAAATTAAAAGACACTTACTCCTTGGAAGGAAAGTTATGACCAACCTAGATAGCATATTCAAAAGCAGAGACATTACTTTGCCAACAAAGGTCCGTCTAGTCAAGGCTATGGTTTTTCCAGTGGTCATGTATGGATGTGAGAGTTGGACTGTGAAGAAAGCTGAGCACTGAAGAATTGATGCTTTTGAACTGTGGTGTTGGAGAAGACTCTTGAGAGTCCCTTGGACTGCAAGGAAATCCAACCAGTCCATCCTAAAGGAGATCAGTCCTGGGTGTTCATTGGAAGGACTGATGGTGAAGCTGAAACTCCAATACTTTGGCCACCTCATGAGAAGAGTTGATTCATTGGAAAAACCCCTGATGCTGGGAGGGATTGAGGGCAGGAGGAGAAGGGGATGACAGAGGATGAGTTGGCTGGATGGCATCACCGACTTGATGGACATGAATTTGGGTGAACTCTGGGAGTTGGTGATGGACAGGGAGGACTGACGTGCTGTGATTCATGGGGTCACAAAGAGTCGGACACGACTGCATGACTGAGCTGAACTGAACTGAACCAAGCACCTAGTAAATCAAGTCTTTCCACCATTGCCTTCTTCAAAAATATCTGAACAAGTCTTGGCCCTTTTCATTTCCATATAAAACTTTTTTAAATTTAAATTTATTTATTTTAATTGGAGGCTAATTACTTTACAATATTGTATTGGTTTTGCCATACATCAACATGAATCCACCACGGTTGTACACATGTTCCCCATCCTGAACCGCCCTCCCACCTCCCTCCCCGTACCATCCCTCTGGGTCATTCCATTGCACCAGCCCCAAGCATCCTGTATCCAGCATCGAACCTGGACTGGTGATTCATTCTTATATATTATACATGTTTCAATACCATTCTCCCAAGTCATCCCACCCTCTCCCTCGCCCTCTCCCACAGAGTCCAAAAGACTGTTCTATACATCTGTGTCTCTTTTGCTGTCTCGCATACAGGGTCATCATTACCATCTTTCTAAATTCCATATATATGTGTTAGTATACTGTATTGGTGTTTTTCTTTCTGGCTTACTTCACTCTGTATAATAGGCTCCGGTTTCATCCACTTCATTAGAACTGATTCAAATGTATTCTTTTTAATGGCTGAGTAATACTCCATTGTGTATATGTACCACAGCTTTCTTATCCATCCATCTGCTGATGGACATGTTGCTTCCATGTCCTGGCTATTATAAACAGTGCTGTGATGAACACTGGGGTACACGTGTCTCTTTCAATTCTGGTTTCCTCGGTGTGTATGCCCAGCAGTGGGATTGCTGGGTCATAAGGCAGTTCTATTTCCAGTTTTTTAAGGAATCTCCACACTGTTCTCCATAGTGGCTGAACTAGTTTGCATTCCCACCAAAGTGTAAGAGGGTTCCCTTTTCTCCACACCCTCTCCAGCATTTATTGCTTGTAGACTTTTGGATCGCTGCCATTCTGACTGGCGTGAAATGGTACCTCATTGTGGTTTTGATTTGCATTTCTCTGATAATGAGTAATGTTGAGCATCTTTTCATGTGTTTGTTAGCCATCTGTATGTCTTCTTTGGAGAAATGTCTGTTTAGTTCTTTGGCCTATTTTTTTGATTGGGTTGTTTATTTTTCTGGAATTGAGCTGTAGGAGTTGCTTGTATATTTAATTTTATAAACAGCTTGTCATATTGCTTTGAAGATTTAGGAAAAATTTGGCTAACTTTTATCAAATTCAAAAACAATAGCATGTATGCTATTATTTTAATACTGCTAAGATTATTCTAAATAACAGATGTGTAATATAAAAATTAAACACATAAATATAGACTTAATAAATGTCCATTACTATATATAGTACATATATATGCTATTTGTTAGACAGTCACTGAAATCAGAATGCACATAGCTGCAAGTCAATCTATGCTCTTTGTGGAAGGGAAAATTGAAAGGTGCTTTATCTCCCTCTAGCCTCTAATTAAAAATCTGCAGGCTAGACATTTGCCACAAAAAGCAATTAGAATCTTAAAATTTAGCATTGACTTATGGGATAGCTGAGGGCTTCCCAGGTGGTGCTAGTGGTAAAGAACCTGCGTGCCAATGCAGAAGATGTAAGATCCACGGGTTCAATCAGGGAATGGCAACCCACTCCAGTATCCTTGCCTGCAGAATCCCGTGGACAGAGGAGCCTAGCAGCTATAGTCCGTAGGGTGGCAAAGTCCCACATGACTGAAGCGACTTAGCATGTATGCATGCAGGGGATAGCTGAATGAAGGGCCATATAAATACATAAATATAGAAGCTGATTCAAATGTGGTATGCATGAAGGGGTACTAAAGAACCTTGAAGGAGCCCAGAGAAGGATAGTGGAAATAAGAGTTCATTGCCTTATCTATTCCATCCCCTTTTCTTTGTTTTAAATCTGATTGAGTCCCCAGTAACAAGTGAGATGTTCAGTTCAGTTCAGTTCAGTGGCTCAGTCGTGTCCGACTCTTTGTGACCCCATGGACTGCAGCACACCAGGCTTCCCTGCCCATCACCAACTTCCGGAATTTACCCAAACTCATTCCATTGAGTTGGTGATGCCATCCAGCCATTTCATCCTCTGTTGTTCCCTCTCCTCCTGCCTTCAATCTTTCCCAGCATCAGGGTCTTTTCAAATGAGTCAACTCTTCACATCAGGTGGCCAAAGTATTGGAGTTCAGCTTCAACATCAGTCCTTCCAATGAATATTCAGGACTGATTTCCTTAAAATGGACTCCTTGGATCTCCTTGCAGTCCAAGGGACTCTCAAGAGTCTTCTCCAACAACACAGTTCAAAAGCATCAATTCCTCAGCACTTAGCTTTCTTTATAGTCCAACTCTCAAATCCATACATGACTACTGGAAAAGGCATAGCTTTGACTAGACAGACCTTTATCAGCAAAATGTCTCTTGTTTTTAATATGTGGCCTAGGTTGGTCATAGCTTTTCTTCCAAGGAGCAAGCGTCTTTTAATTTCATGGCTGTAGTCACCATCTGCAGTGATTTTGGAGCCCCCAAAAATAAAGTCTCTCACTGTTTCCACTATTTCCCCATCTCTTTGCTATCAAGTGATGGGACTAGATGTCATGATCTTAGTTTTCTGAATGTTGAGCTTTAAGCCAACTTCTTCACTCTCCTCTTTCACTTTCATCAAGAGGCTCTTTAGTTCTTCGCTTTCTGCCATAGGGTGGTGTCATCTGCATATCTGAGGTTATTGATATTTATCCTGGCAATCTTGATTCCAGCTTGTGCTTCTTCCAGCCCAGCATTTCACATGATGTACTCTGCATATAAGTTAAATAAGAAGGGTGACAATATACAGCCTTGATGTATTCCTTTCCTGGTTTTGGAACCTGTCTGTTGTTCCATGTCCAATTCTAACTGTCGCTTCCTGACCTGCGTACACATTTCTCTGGAGGCAGGTCAGGTGGTCTGGTATTCCCATTTCTTGAAGAATTTTCCACAGTCTGTTGTGATCCACACAGTCAAAGGCTTTGGCGTAGTCAATAAAGCAGAAGTAGATGTTTTTCTGGAACTCTGTTTCTGCTTCAGTGATCCAACAGATGTTGGCAATTTGATCTCTGGTTCCTCTGCCTTTTCTAAATCCATCTTGAACATCAGGAAGTTCATGGTTCACGTATTGCTGAAGCCTGGCTTGGAGAATTTTGAGCATTACTCTGCTAGTGTGTGAGATGAGTGCAATTGTGCAGTAATTTGAACATTCTTTGGCATTGTCTTTCTTTGGGATTGGAATGAAAACTGACCTTTTCCAGTCCTGTGGCCACTGCTGACTTTTCCAAATTTGCTGGCATATTGAGTGCAGCACTTTCATAGCATCATCTTTTAGGATTTGAAATAACTCAACTGGAATTCCATCACCTCCACTAACTTTGTTCCTAGTGATGCTTCCTAAGGCCCACTTGACTTTGCATTCCAGCTTTCATTCCAATCCCAAAGAAAGGCAATGCCAAAAAATGTTCAAACTACCACACAATTGCACTCCTCTCACATGCTAGCAAAGTAATACTAGTGTGTAGGATATTAGAAAGGTTTTGATCTCTTGTCTAGATTTTGAGTTTTATCTAAATACCCACTAAAAGGATCTGTTCTATTTTTAAAATTTTTACTTACTTATTATTTATTTGGCTGGGTCAGGTCTTAGTTGCACCATGCGGGATTTTTTGCTGAGGATCTTCTGGACTCCTTAGGTGTGGAGTGCAGGCTCCAGAGCTGCAGGTTCTACTGTTAGGCTTAGTTGCTCCACAGCATGTAGGATCTTATTTCTCCAATCAGGGATGAAACTGTGTCCTCACATTGCCAGCAGGAGTCTAAACCACTGGACCACCAGGGAGGCCCTGATATGTTTTATTTTTCAAAATGCCTACTGTTAAAGTGCTTAATTCGGTTGAACTTGGAATGACTGGAAAATTGGAATAGCTCTGTGTTGATTATTGACCTTTGCCCAGAGCGTTCCGCAGTACTTATCTCCTCTGCTTCTTGGACAATAGAGTGAACTTGCTACTTGCCTCTGTCTGTGATACTTGCCTTCCGTGCTGCCAGCTCCTGCTTCTTCCTAGGACTTACGTTGTCTGCCAACTCCTAGGTCTCTCCCCGCTAAAATAACAGAGAAGCTAATCACGTATCTAGCCACTGTACAGGCTGGAAAAATTCCACGTTGGCACAAATAAAATACTTGTCCGCAGGCCCCACAGTTCTGATGCAAGACTTCTTGGCTGTTCTGCCATCAGCCAAACCTTATGTAGAGTCTTGAGCAGTTTGCCACTCCCAGATTCCTTTATTTAGCTGACAGGTGGCCCTGCATCCTACAGCTGTGGCCAAAGTCTCACAATCAGCCTTTTGTTGGAGTGAAATGAAGACGGTTGGTTTCCTATGAAATAACTAGAGTTCCCGACAGAGCCCTTTACATAGGGTTTTCGGGAGTTTAGTGATCCACCAGAGCTGCTAAACATTCCATGGTTCCATTCACCACAGTTCTATAACTTTCATCTCCCAGATGCAAAAAGAGATTACCACAAACTTTACTATGTGAGTGCTTTCAAGATTAATTCATGATAGCTGATCCACGTTGTTGAACAGCAGAAACTAAAACAACACTGTAAAACAATACTTCTCCAATTAAAATAATACTAAAAAAGAAAGGCAAAGGAGTGATTCATGGATCTCACCCACAGCAGTGGCAGCAAGTTCCCTAATTGAACCAGGCAATAAAGCCAACTGCAGTGAAAGCCTGACATCAGTTCAAGTTTCCTTTATCCAGATCTCAAGTACTCAAGCCTGACATCCCTACCTCTCCGTCTCTGAGGATTCTTTCCCCTAAACCTGACACCCAGGAGTGAGTGAATGCAGCCCAGTGCCATTCATCCAGAGGAGGCTCAGTCTGTCTCTATCAAATGGCCTCAGCCCCAAAGGCAGAGCTCCCTGTCTCTCTTACCTCGAACCATTCTGTTTTTGGCACTGCGTTTCCTGCAATCCATTTGCAGAACTCTTGCCCCACACAGATCATCAAAGGTTTGGGTGCACTAGGGGACTTCACTGTCTTGAAAGACTTGTGGACAAGGACTGACCTGGGGATGGAAGGATCTTCTGAAAGGCTTCTCCTCTTTCATTCAGACCTTGAGCTTGGAGGCCCAGACAGAAGAACAGTAGGATGCTCTTATCACATAAGGCACTAATGCAATGACTTCCTAAATGACCTCCTCCTGTCCGTTATTTTCCTCTTTCAAGTCTCCACCCAGCAGTCAGGAAATTTGACTGTGTCCTTCCTTTATTTAAAATCCCTTCCTGTCTCCCACACTGTGGCCTGCAAAGGCCCTGTACACCCGTGCCAACCTCTCCAATTCTATCCCATGCCACCTTCTTTCTGTGCTGTGCTCCAATTTTCTTTTAGTTCTTCATATGCCACGCTCCCTTCTGCCTTGAGGGCTTTCCACATGCCATTCTCTTTGACTCTTTAATTTATTGATTCCCACTCATTTTTCAGAGCTCAGTTCCAATGTGACTTTCTCAGGGAAGCTGCCCTTGAGTCCCCCAATGAATTCCCTCATTTTACCTTTTACCCTACATCCCATTCCTTCCTAGTCTGTAATTATAAATCTGATTAATTTTTAATGTCTTCCTCCCAATCAGCTTGTAAGATTCATGAAGGCAGAATCTCGGCCTATAAAGGCTCCCCCCCGCTGAGTATCCACATGGTAGGGGCTGGGTAAATATTTACTGACTGGATGAATAAATTAACAAAAAAAATATGGGCAAGTTACTATTGAAGGCCTCACCAGCTGGTGAATACACAGTTCTATCACATTTGTGACGAATTTTTTCTTCCATATGACATGCAGATACTAGACAGCTGCAGGAGTGGGTGCCTGGCTTCTCCTCCAGTTCTTTCTCTTAAGTCTCTCTCTTTTCCCCTCTGGCCCACTGAAAATACCAAGGCAAGTGTGGACACACACACACACACACACATACACATGTATTCATACGCAGAGCATACAGAGGTCAAAGGTAGGTTTAGAACTTTGGCTTCTTGAAATATACAAAAATACTTTTCCCTCCTTATTTCTTTATTTAGTGAGACATGTTAACTAGGCCCTTCTGTTAAAAAATAGCATCAATCAAAAAATAATGTAGCCCTTCTTTAAGAGTTGTAAATTTCTCAAAAGTCTAATTCCTAGAGATTCTAATAAAAACTCAGACAACTTGGAACAATCTTCTAAAGTCACGTTTTTCACTCATACCCTTCTCTTGCTATTTAACTTTCACTTGTGTCTGGATTTCGCTTTATTAAAAGATCATAAGCTGCTTGAGGAGAGTGTTTATAGGTTTTCTGCTTTATATTCTTCCCATACCTGTGCATAAAGAGGGACTTAACAAATTTTTTCTCAATTGCTTTCAGAAACAGAAGTTAAATTGAAAAGGGAAAGAAAATGAACTAACCCTTAGGAGAAGTTATTACAAAACTGTACATTCTAAAATTATATTTCTTGACATGACAAAGGAAAACGAAGGCTGTAACAAGAAGGTAAACCGGTACACTAGCTAGTAGAAATAAAAGCAATGCTAACTGTGACTAAATAGAATAATAAAGTAAATAAAAGTTTCTTTTCAGAACGGAAAGATGACAGATTCAGGAAGCACCTTTTTAATGGAAAATTATTTTCAAAAGCTTCTCTGGATTAGAAAGTCCGTGAGGGAGTACTTCCCAGTAGTTAGGACTCTGCGCATCCACTGCCAAGGAGCACAAGTCAGCTCCTGGGCCATGAAGTAAGATCCCAGGTGCTGCTCAGGGCAGCCAAAATAAAGTGATACAAATTTTAAAAAATTAACATTAGTTTTAAAAAGTCCATGTGACTTAACCTTCTATTATGGCCAATTTTAACTCATTAAAAAAAAAAAAAAACTTGTTTGGCTGCACTGGGTCTTAGCTGTGGTACTTGGGCTCTGCTCTGCCACACGCGGGATCTTCCCTGTGGCATGTGGAATCTTTCAGGGGTGAATGTGGGATCTAGTTCCCTGCCCAGGCTTTGAACCCAGGCCTCCTACACTGGGAGTGCAGCGTCTTAGCCGCTGAACCGCCAGGGAAGTCCCAACTCATTTTCCCAATTAACACTTTTTTACTTATCTCATGGAATCTTCATAAACCCTGAGAGGAGGACTCAGGGCATAAGCAATTAAGTAGAAGAAGATAATGAATCAGAGAAAATTAAAGATCGTTTAGGTTGAGGGGAAAGGGGAAAGTCTAGACGGCAAATAGAACAAGAGGAGGACCTGCTCTATGGGTCACTGAAGACAGACTGATCCTGCTCCCAGTGGGGAGGAGCAAAATGACAGAAACATCAGATAAGTCTGTGGGATCCAAAAGGAGAGGCAATCTACATATGTTCTTAGAAAGAGGCCCAAGGAGACCCAAGATTTCAGAGGCTGAAGGGCTGTGTGACAAGTCTAAAGTGTGGGACAGCTTAGAGAGTCCCATGTGATGCAGTGTGGTAGGTGGATGGTACCATGGCCTGAGAATGCCACAGGAGTGGATGGGGTTTCAGGGAGCACCCCACAGTTTCCATGACTCAGCCTGGCAGTGGAATGAGTTTTTTTGCACCCCAGAGTCTGTTCAGTTCAGTTCAGTTCAGTTCAGTCACTCAGTCGTGTCCGACTTTTTGCGACCCCATGAGTCACAGCACGCCAGGCCTCCCTATCCATCACCATCTTCTGGAGTTCACTCAGACTCACATCCATCGAGTCCGTGATGCCATCCAGCCATCTCATCCTGGGTCGTCCCCTTCTCCTCCTGCCCCCAATCTCTCCCAGCATCAGAGTCTTTTCCAATGAGTCAACTCTTCACATCAGGTGGCCAAAGTACTGGAGCTTCAGCTTTAGCATCATTCCTTCCAAAGAAATCCCAGGGCTGATCTCCTTCAGAATGGGCTGGTTGGATCTCCTTGCAGTCCAAGGGACTCTCAAGAGTCTTCTCCAACACCACAGTTCAAAAGCATCAATTCTTTGGCGCTCAGCCTTCTTCATAGTCCAACTCTCACATCCATACATGACCACTGGAAAAACCATAGCCTTGACTAGATGGACCTTAGTCGTGTATAGAAGTTGAAAGAATAATTGTCAAACCTGCAGGGGCCTTTTTAATGGGCACGTGGGGATGATGCAGTGATCGCCTTGTATGTCCAGTAAACAAAGATGAAACCAGATGACAGATGGCTAAATGGAAGCCAAGCCACAGATGTCACAACACCCAATGCTTTGACACTCCACATGCACTCCAGAAATTAGATATATGTCTTGGATGTATGTTGACTAAATTTAAATTTTTGCCACTTAGAGGGTGGGGACTCTAAGTAGAAAATAGTTCAGAGGAAAATAAAGTTACTGTTTCTAACACAGTTGGGTTTGGGAGCTAAAAGTGAAACCATTACTTTTATTAATAGTATCGCCTAACCTAGTTTTGCAGTTGAGAAGCAGATCTGAGTGAGATGTGGGTCTCTACTGAACTAGCAGGAGAATGAAAGGTGTTTGGAGGAAGAAAAAAGAAAATAGGAAAGAAGGGTTGAGAAATCCTCTTTCTAACTGGAAGAGAGAGTCAAGAGGAAAAAGAAAGAAAATAGATGAATATCCAACATCTCTTTTGTTTTTATTATGATATTCATACTGACTCCATGGGATTTCCTGTTTTTCTAGCATATGCAGGAGGGACACTTTAACCTAAACCACTGAAACTGGAATTTTATCTGAGGTGAGAAAACAAGAATGTTAGACATGAAATCACAATCCAGGTTGAATTTCTGGCTTTGCCATAAATAGATATGTGACCCTGGACAACCTCTTAACCTCTTCAAATTCAGTTTCAAATCAACTGTAAGTGTTAGTCACTCAGTCGTGTCTGACTCTTTGCAACCCATGGACTGTAGCCCACCAGGCTCCTCTGTCCATGGCATTCTCTAGGCAAGAGTACTATAGTGAAAGTGAAGCCGCTCAGTCGTGTCCAACTCTTTGCGACCCCATGGACTATAGCCTACCAAGCTCCTCTGTCCATGGGATTTTCCAGGCAAGAGTACTGGAGTGGATTGCCATTTCCTTCTCCAGAGGATCTTCCCAACCCAGGGATCGAACCTGGGTCACCTGTATTGCAGGCAGTTTTTTGAGCCACCAGGGGAGCCCTCAAATCAACTGTAAAAAGGGTTTAATAAAACACATAGCGTTGAATTATTGAGAGAAGGGAGTCACTATACATGAAAGAGCTTTGTGGGGCTTCCCTGGTGGTCCAGTGGCTAGGACTCTGCACTACCAATGCAGGGGGCCCAGGGTCGATCCCTCCAAGGGGAACTAGATCCCACATGCTGCAACTAAGAGTTCAGATGATGCAACTGAAGATCCTGCCTGAAGCAGCTAAAACCTGGGCAAGCAAGCAAACAAACAAACAAAAATAAAACATTTTAAAAAGAGCTTTGTAAGTGGTAAAAACTGGACCCCATGGGGTATGATTTTGCAGGGGAGGTGACAATGGGGAAAGAAGTGTACAGGTGTAGACGGCACATGGAGGTGAACAGTACTATTTTGGAGTCTCTGAACAGATAGTTCAACACAAAGAAATCAGGTTTACTGGAAAAACATGGTCCAGAAGAGGAGAAAAAAGGAGAGGAGTTATATGGGCATCAGAGGCAAACCCAGGTATTCTGACTTAAAGTTCAGTAATTACATCAAACTCTTTACTTAGGAGTACCTGTCAAGAGTCTCTTGCCCATTCATTTTTCAGATCTACTGACATTTAATATATGGTACATTGCCCTATCTTATAGTTTTGGAATAGGACAATCACTTCTCAAGCTTTCAGTGTAAGAAATTTAACAGGAATTGGGGCTTTAGAAACCAAGAGTTAATCTTTTCAACCACTGGAAATCCTTCTTAGTTATAGTCTTTAGCATGAAAGCCCCTGCTATTAGCTCAACTAGTTGTTCTTCCTTTGAGACATCTCTGGAAGCTCAGCACTTACATGTGAAAACTTTTGTTCTTAATCTGAAAGCTGAACATGAGGTTGGATGACATGCCGTAAGTTTAGAAACAGATGCAGTCTTCCTAATTTGGTGCAATGTTGGAATCCTCCAGTTGCGACATGAGATGAAAATTCCATTCCCCAGATATCTTTCAAAGTAGCACTTGGTGGGACTATTTCATTGTGCTACCTGGGGTAGGGAAGACAGCTCAAAAACACATGCCCAGTTGCACACGATGGTTGCTAGACTGTCTTTTTGGGAAGGTAAGCCTTATCAACTAGAGACCCCTAGGTTTCACTGGAAATTGCGATGGGTTTAGGATTGTGAATTTGAGAATAGAAGCCAAGCAGAGGTAAGTAAGAGGAGACATATTTGAAGTGGGAGGGAGAAAGAAATCTTGGATAAAACACGAGAGCCATCAAAAGGATAGGGCAGGACGGGGGAAAGAGTATGCAAGAGAGATCCATTGTAGTGGGGAGCCAAGTGTGGATTTTGGAGAACAGATATATTAAAGGAGATTCCCACCAATGTTTTATTTTGAAAAAGACCAAATTTTAGAAAAGTTGCAAAAATAGTACAATGTAGTATATCCACTGCATCTATGCGTATAGAGACAAAGAGTACATTTTATAAATGTATGTATTCACAAATTTTGTATATAGTTAGATAAAAAGTAGATACAGAGAGAAATATATATATATGTATATACTTTTCTGAAACATTTGAAAGTTATAGGTAGACATCATGAAACTTCACCAGGAAATACTTCTGTATGTGTCTCCTAAGAACGAAACCATTCTCCTATATGACCGCAGTATAATTATTCCACTCGGGAATTTAAACTTGATACAATAAAATATCTACTATTCAGTACACACTAACACTTCCCCCATTTTCCCAAAAACATCCTTCTAAATCTCCAATTTAAAGGGGATTAAAAATTGTTTGCTGTGTTCAGCATAAATGCCTTCTCCATTTTCCCTATGAAATCACCAAAAACAACCACATTTCTTGTTAATATTTTTATGCCAGTAATTTATTTGGGGGAACTTGCAGATGTTGCATATTCAGATTGGCAGGGGATAAAAACAGAAATCACAGCAGGTGCCAGAGAAGAGGCTGGTTGACGCTGACTACAACTGAAGAAACAATTTGGAGGAAAGGAAATATAAGACTCAAAACCACTGTTCTATTCCTGGGGTGCTATCCCATTGCTCTGACCCCATGTCTTCTAATCTTCTGTATGTGATCAGTCTCTTACAGTGCTTGTTTCCCAGATCCTATCATGATACAAAACTTCATTCTCATGGTTTTTTCTTGTTAATAGATTTTATTTTTTAGTGCAGTTTTATATTTACAGAAAAATTGAGAAACTAGCACAGAGAGATCCCATATAGCCTTTCACCCCTACACACAGTTTCTCTAATTTAACATCTTGTACTAGTACATTTTTTACAATCAATGAACCAATATTGACAGATTACTATTAATGAAGTCCATACTTTATTTAGACTTCTTTGGTTTTTAACCTGACGTCCTTTTTTCTGTTCTAAGATCCCATCTGGGATATGAATTTATATTTAGTTGTTATTTCTCCTTAGGCTCCTTAGATGATGCCAGATTCTCAGACTTCTCTTGTTTTTCACATCCTTGACAGGTTTTTGCTTCTAGGTCTTTTGATAACTTAATCTCTGTATATAGCTTGGCAGAGGACCACAATAAATATTATTTTGAATTGAGTATTACCTTTGATACTGGGTGAAAGTCAGATCCTGTCTGAAGTAACCACATGATAAGGATGGATAAAGTTATTTCAGGAGACTTGTTTGTGTATAGATCATCTTACGAGTACTCATTGATTATATCAGAGAAGGCAATGGCAAACCACTCCACTACTCTTGCCTAGAAAATCCCATGGACAGAGGAGCCTGGTAGACTGCAGTCCGTGGGGTCACTATGAGTCGGACACGACTGAGCGAGTTCACTTTCACTTTCCACTTTCCACTTTCACGAATTGTGGAAGGAAATGGCAACCCACTCCAGTGTTCTTGCCTGGAGAATTCCATGGACAGAGGAGCCTGGTGGGCTACAGTCCACCGGGTCACAAAAAGTCGGACACTACTGAGTGGCTAACACTTGAAAAAGAAAAAAAAAGTTTACTCTGTTTTTTTCCTTTATTGCACTTACCAAGGAGAAGGCAATGGCAGCTCACTCCAGTACTCTTGTCTGGAGAATCCCATGGATGGAGCAGCGTGGTAGGCAGCAGTCCATGGGGTCACGAAGAGTCAGACCTGATGGAGCGACTTCACTTTCACTTTTCACTTTCCTGCATTGGAGAAGGAAATGGCAACCCACTTCAGTGTTCTTGCCTGGGGACTCCCAGGGACGGGTGAGCCTGGTGGGCTGCCGTCTAGGGGGTTGCACAGAGTCGGACACAACTGAAGCGACGCAGCAGCAGCGGCAGCGTTGATTATATATGGGCTGTAGAGTTCATGGCATTCATTGGGTGGGATGGTATTCTTTGGGTGGTTTGAGTCAATGAAGCTCCAGACAAAAATATCAACTGAGAAGACAGAACCAATCAGCAGGTGCCTTTTCCTCTGAAAGCCTATGTTCTTACAGACTATACATGGCAGATGGTCTATATTTTTCTCTTTATCTTTGGGGTAATTTGTTGCCATGTGCACTATCTTTACTAAACAAGTATTTCCATTTTCCTTTTTTTTTTTTTTACTTTTTTCAAATTAAAGTATAATTTACATATAGTGATAAGCACAGATCTTATGTATACAGTTCAAAATGTTTTGACAAATGCATGCTGTGCTATGCTTAGTTGCTCAGTCATGTCCAACTATTTGTGACCCCATGAACTGTAGCCCACCAGGCTCCTCTGTCCATGTGTATTCTCCAGGCAAGAATACTGGAGTGGGTTGCTGTGCCCTCCTCCAGGGGATTTCCCAGTCCAGGGATCGAACCCAGGTCCCCTGCATTGCAGGCAGCTTCTTTACCATCTGAGCAACCAGGGATGCCCATGAATACTGGAGTGGGTAGTCTATCTCTTGGGGATCTTCCCAACCCAGGAATCGAACCAGGCTTGCCTGCATTGCAGGCGGATGCTTCATCAGCTGAGCTACCACGGAAGCCTAATCCATCAAGACAGCCAGTATGGCCATCAGAAGATGATCTCATGCCCTTTCCAAGTCAATGCCTGCCCTTGAACCCCCAGAGACAATCATTGGTTCAGTTGCTTTTACCATGATTAGATTTTCCTGTCTAGCACTTCATATAAACAGAATCTGACAGTTTATACTCATTTGTGTCTTGTTTCTTTAGCTTAGCACAATATTTTTGAGATTCATTCATGTTTTATGTCCATCAAAAGTTTATTTCATTTTATTGCTGAGTAGTATTCATTGTATTGTATCAATACACACAATTTCTTTATCTACTTTTGTATGGGTGGAAATTTGTTTTTCCTGAATTTTAGCTATTATGAATAAAGTTATGAATATTTTATATGGGTCTTTTTTGAGGGCTTATGATCTTTCTCTTGATTGTAGAATATGTGCATTTTATGGTGGGTTTCTGTTTAATGTTATAAGAAAATACCAATCCATTTCCCAAAGTGGCTGTGCCATTTTGTAGTCTGTATTAGTTATCTATTATTGCTTAATAATATTACCATGAACATAACAGCTTAAAGCAAAACACAGTTATTATCTCCCAGTTTCCATGAGTCAGGAATTACAGCTTAGCTGATCATTTGCAAGGAAGGCTGCAATCAAGGTGTTGAACAAGACTAGTTTCTCATATGGTGGCTCAACTGGAAAAGGACCTGCTTCCAGATTCATGTGGCTGTCAGTAGAATTCATGTCCTTTTGGTTGCAGGATTGAGGGCTTCATTTTCTTCCTGGCTCTTAGCTGCAGGTTGCCCTCAGCTTCTAGAGGCTGCATGCAGTTCCTTATGTGGGGTTCCTTAAATGGTCAGCTGCTTCCTCAAGGCCAACTAAGGAGGAAGAGACCTCAGCAAGATGAGTGCTACAATCTTATACTATGTAATCAAGTAATCAAATACATTTAACCACATCTATCCCATCTCCTTTGCCACATTCTATATTCTATCCATATTCCATTACAAGTTCCACTCACCTTCAAGAGGAGGGGGGCACACAGGGCAGGGATACTAAGGGGTAGGGATCACAGAGGGCCACCTTAAGAGTGTGTGGACTTCATTCTCCCACCATAAATGAATGAGAGTTTCGGTGGCTTCCTATCTTTGTCAGCATTTGGTGTTGCCTTCTTTTAAATTCGAAGCATTTTAATTGTTGGAGAGTATGGTTTTGAGTTTCCCTAATGTCTAATATACTGAGCATTTCTCTATGTGCTCATTGGCCACTCATATATCTTCCTTTGGCAAATGTCTTTTCAAGTATTTTGCCCATTTAAAAAGTTGGGTTGTTTGTCTTTTGGAGTATTGAGTTGGAAGAGTTCTTTATACATTCTGTTCACAAAGATTCTCACAAATAGTATTGAAATGACTGAGCCTTTATATGGAAAAAATGAGCCATCACTCCTACATCACACTATATAAAAATTAAGCTAATTGATATTTAGACTATTGTACCCATCAATGGCAACCCACTCCAGTATTCTTGCTTGGAGAATCTCATGGATGGAGGAGCCTGGTTGGCTACAGTCCATGGGGTTGCAAACAGTAGGACACGACTGAGCGACTTCACTTTCACTTTCACTTTTCACCCATCAACTACAGAATACACATCTTTTAAAAGACACATAGAAGATTTTCCAAGACAGACCACAGGTTTGGCCATAATACAAGTCTGAATAAATCTCAAATGACTGAAATCAAACAGTATGTTTTTTGAGCTTCAGTTCAGTTCAGTTCAGTCACCAGTAATGTCCGACTCTTTGTGACCCCATGAATCGCAGCACGCCAGGCCTCCCTGTCCATCACCAACTCCTGGAGTTCACTCAGACTCACGTCCATTGAGTTGGTGATGCCATCCAGCCATCTCATCCTCTGTCCTCCCCTTCTCCTCCTGCCTCCAATCCCTCCTAGTATCAGAGTCTTTTCCAATGAGTCAACTCTTCGCACAAGGTGGCCAAAGTACTGGAGTTTCAGCTTTAGCAGATTCAAATTAGAGATCAATACAAAAAAATCTAGAAAATGCTCCATTATTTTTGTGTACTTGTTTTTATCAATTCCTGTGAAGTAAGTGCTATGATCACTAACTACAATTAGAGATTTGTCTATTTCTCCTTAAGTTCTGTCCATTCTTACATCATGAATTTGAAGTTATATTTGACATATGCATATTTAAAAGTATTATATCTTCTTGAGTGATTCTTTTATCAATATGAAATATCCTTTTCATCTCTGATAAAACTCCTTGTTCTGAAGCCTACCTCCTTTTTTTTATTTCGCTACACCAAGTCTTAGTTGTGGCACGCAGGATCTTTACTTACAGTGTGCGGACTCTTAGTTGCATGTGGGACCTAGTTCCCTGACCAGGGATTGAACCCAGGCCCCCTGCATTAGTAGCGCAGAGTCGTAGCCCCTGGACCGTCAGGAAGTCCCAGTCTACTTTCTTTTATATTAAAATAGAAGCTCTAACTTATGATTAATATTTTCATGGCATATTTATGTCCATCACTTAACCTAGTCACATCTTTGTATTTAAAGTAAATCTCTTATATTACTTCCCTTGTGGCTCAGCTGGTAAAGAATCCACCTGCAATGCGGGACACCTGAGTTCGATCCCTGGGTTGGGAAGACCCCCTGAAGAAGGGAAAGGCTACCCACTTCAGTATTCTGGCCTGGAGAATCCCATGGACTGTACAGTCCACAGGATTGCAAAGAGTCAGACACGACTGAGTAACTTTCACTTTCTTATATTAATAAAAAGCATATTGTCATGTCGTGCTTTTGTATCCTGCTTTTTAATTGGAGTGTATTTCTTTTTCAGTTATGTCTTTTTTTTCATTTTTTTGGATATTGATTGCTCTGCGATTAAAATATGTACTCTGATGAACTAATATTATACAACTTTACATATAATGCAAGAATCTCACAATAATGATTGTATAGATTCGTAAATTAAAACTATAGTTTTTTCTTATCATAGAACATCATACATAGGATTGCACAAGTCTAAACTTATTGTATAAAAATAAAGTGAATGAAGAGAGATAACCTGTGTCTACACATTATTGTTCATCCTACAGGTATTAATATATGCACCTTATTGTCTCTTCTATGAACTGGACATTGTGTGAGTGTTTGTGCTCAGTTGCTAAGTCACGTCTGACTGTTCAATCCCATAGACTGTAGTCTGCCAGGCTCCTCTGTCTGTGGGATTTCCCAGGCAAGAATACTGGAGTGGGTTGCCATTTCCTTTTACAGGGATCAAACCTTTGTTTCCTGCACTGGCAGGTGGATTCTTCATCACTGAGCCACCAGGGAAGCCTGAACTTGACATCACTGAGTATTAAGCACAACTGTTAATAACTGCTCAGTCTTATGAAAGCATCTTTCAAAAGACAATATCAATGACCCTAATCTCAGAACAAACTTCTGGGAAAAAGAAGACAAAGAATTTATGTTAGGGATTTCCCTGGCAATCCAGTGGTTGACACTCCATACTTCCAATGCAGGGTGCACAGGTTTGCTCACTGGTCAGGGAACTAAGAACCCACATGTTTCTTGGTGTGGTCAAAAGATAAAAAAGAAAAAAAAAATCTGTTAACCCCCCTTGTTTTTTCCCTGGTTTGATACATAAGATAGAAAAAGAAGAGAGAAGATTTTTCTTCTCAGACATTGAATCTCCCACATTTCTGGGTTATGCACGTATAGGTGTTGTCTGGCCCCTCAGCATCTCATTCCTCATTGCCAACTGAAAAACTCTGGGACCAGAACTTGCTGGGCAGTCCAAAGGTTAAGACCCTGCTCTTCCAATGCAGGGTCATGGGTTCCATCCCTGCTTGGGGAACGAAGATCAGGGACTACAGATGTCATAGGCGAGGCAACTCCCATTTGCTTGAGGACAATCCCCAGTCAACACTCACATTAGCTGGGGGATGAGTGCCAATAGAGAAAGGAGATTTAAGCGAAGCACCAACAGCATCCATCCACCTCACCCCATGGACTGTAGCCCACCAGGCTCCTCTGTCCTTAGAATTCTCTAGGCAAGGATACTGGAGTGGGTAGCCATTCTCTTCTCCAGGGGATCATCCCAACCCAGGGATCAAACCTTGGTCTCTTGCATTGCAGGCAGATTCTTTACCATCTGAGCCACCAGGGAAGCCCCATTCATCCACCACAAGGGGCTAATTCTATCTCCATTCTTTATTTCTTGTACCCTTATATTAGTTGTTGGGGGCCACAGCATCATAAATGAGCAGTCGGTTTGGTGCTTATACTGTATTTTGCCGGGAGGTTCCTGCAGTCTGGAATGTGCTAAGTCTGGAGTGTTCTGTTAATGCAGTAAGATCTATCTAATACAGACGTGTCCCACAGTAAAACCAGAGGGGCCCCTGGTCATGTGTTCATTGTTTCTCCTCTTTTGTCATAAAATGGCTTCTTTGATCTGAGCCATTATTATGAAAGAAATCATGTCAATATATTGTTGTTCTTCAGTTGCTAAGTTGTGTCTGACTCTGTGACCCCATGAAGTACAGCATGCCAGGCTCCTCTGTCCTCCAGTGTTCCCTGGACTTTGCTTAAATTCCTGTCCACTGGGACGGTGATACCCAACCATCTCATCCTCTGCCTCCCCCCTTCTCTCCATGCCTTCAATCTTTCCCAGCATCAGGGTCTTTTCCAGTGAGTCAGTTCTTCACATCAGGTGGCCAAAGAATTGGAGTTTTAGCTTCACCATCAGTCCTTCCAATGAATATTTGGGGTTGATTTCCTTTAGGATCGACTGGTCAGCATATTAGGCTTCCATAAATTGAGCTGTGGTGCTGGCAGAGGCACTGAGGGCCAGGAAGCAAGCTCATAACCACATTAGTTACCAGTTCTGATAAAGATGAATCACTGCCTCCTTTAGGGATGAATCACTATCTCCTCCTTCTTAGTGTAATCAATCTGCCATCAAGTGGCAGACAGTCTTCTCAAAGAGTAATGCCTCATCAAAGGCTCAGTTTTGGTCTCCGCAAATAGCAAGTTGGGAGTTCAGCAATGGCACCAGCTAGTAATCTAGCTAGAACAGAATTGGTAAGGAGTCCATATTTTTGGACCCATGCAAGACTTTCATCCCTGCCACCATGACCTTTCTATCACAGGATCTAGCTGATACCACAAATTATCTTGTTCACCTGGTGCCTGAGGACCTCTGCTGTGGTAGATGCTCTTTGGTGAAAATGAACATGAGATACAAAGATAGAAATGCTTTCCTCTCATTCCCTTAGATCCATCCACATTCTGTTTCCAGTGACTTAACCACAGAATGTGGTGTTGAGTCAAAACCCCATTGGCCCCCATTCTAACTGGAGTTTAGCTTGATGCCAAGTCTTTTAGCTTGGATTCTCTAAAAAACAGAGCCTGTCTTTTAGCTTGAATTCTCTAGAAAACAGAGCCTGAGGGCCATTTGAAAGAAAAAGGAGTGAAGACAAGGGAGTGGGCAGGGGAGGAGGGGAAACTAATACTGGGTTGCCAAAAAGTTTGTTTGGAAGATCTTATGGAAAACCTGAACAAACTTTTTGGTCAACTCAGTATAACAGTGTAGTACTAAACTGGCTATCCAACTGACTGTTCAGTGTTGTGGGCACATGCTAGGCATGGGGATATGCTAGTTAGCAGAACAGACATCGATCTACCCTTATGGACAGACCTGGCTTTTTGGGCATGTAGACCATGCAGTTCTGTAACACTCCACATTAGAAGGGCCTGATTTAAAGCTCTGTTGTCACCATCTTGGAAGTCTCAATAATTTTCGAACAATAGGCTGTACATTTTCATTTGACACTGCGCTCCATGAATTATCTTATCTGATCCCGTTAATATAAATTATGGTTTAGTAGGGGAATTGATCACGTTTTCTCTCCTGAAGAGTGTGAATTGGTGGCATGGAGAGAAGGTTCTTGTGGCAGGAGAACAGAACAAAGAGATGAAGAATAGCAGCGTTCACAGTGCCTGCTGCTGGATGGGTGGCAAAATACACGGATGCAGCAGCAGGGAATCTTTTTTTGGTCTTCTGCACTTTCCCCCTAAACTAATCATCAGTTCAGTTCAGTCGCTCAGTCGTGTCCAGCTCTTTGCGACCCCATGAATCGTAGCACACCAGGCCTCCCTGTCCGTCACCAACTCCTGGAGTTTACCCAAACTCATGTGCATCGAGTCGGTGATGCCATCCAGCCATCTCATCCTCTGTCGTCCCCTTTTCCTCCTGCCCCCAATCCCTCCCAGCATGAGGGTCTTTTCCAATGAGTCAACTCTTCACATGAGGTGGCCAAAGTATTGGAGTTTCAGCTTCAGCATCAGTCCTTTCAATGAACACCCAGGACTGATCTTCAGAATGGACTGGTTGGATCTCCTTGCAGTCCAAGGGACTCTCAACAGTTTTCTCCAGCACCACAGGTCAAAAAATTCTTTGGCGCTCAGCTTTCCTTATAGTCCAACTCTCACATCCATACATGACTACTGGAAAAACCATAGCCTTGACTAGATGGATCTTTGTTGGCTAAGTAATGTCTCTGCTTTTTCTTTCCTTCCAAGGAGTAAGCGTCTTTTAATTTCATGGCTGCAATCACCATCTGCAGTGATATTGGAGCCCAGAAAAATAAAGTCAGCCACTGTGTCCATTGTTTCCCCATCTCTTTGCCATGAAGTGATGGGACCAGATGCTATGATGTTCATTTTCTGAATGTTGAGCTTTAAGCCAACTTTTTCACTCTCCTCTTTCACTTTCATCAAGAGGCTCTTTAGTTCCTCTTCACTTTCTGCCATAAGGGTGGTGTCATCTGTATATCTGAGGTTATTGAGATTTCTCTCAGCAATCTTGATTCCAGCTTGTGCCTCATCCAGCCCAGTGTTTCTCATGATGTACTCTGCATATAAGTTAAATAAGCAGGGTGACAATATACAGCCTTGACGTACTCCTTTTCCTACTTGGAACCAGTCTGTTGTTCCATGTCCAGTTCTCACTGTTGCTTCCTGAGCTGCATACAGATTTCTCAAGAGGCAGGTCAGGTGGTCTGGTATTCCCATCTCTTTCAGAATTTCCCACAGTTTATTGTGATCAAAGGCTTTGGCATAGTCAATAAAGCAGAAATAGATGTTTTTCTGGAACTCTCTTGCCTTTTTGATGATCCAACGGATGTTGGCAATTTGATCTCTGGTTCCTCTGCCTTTTCTAAAACCAGCTTGAACATCTGGAAGTTCACGGTTCATGTATTCCTGAAGCCTGGCTTGGACAATTTTGAGCATTACTTTACTAGCATGTGAGAAGAGTACAATTGTGCGGTAGTTTGAGCATTCTTTGGCATTGCCTTTCTAAACCCTGAATAATTCAGGTAAACTGAGTAGGTTTCTATTTCTTGAAATCAGAAAGAATCTAAGCACACACATGTGGGAGGTGACTTAAATCATGGGAAAGAAATAGAGCAAGAAAAGAAGAGAGATGAATATCTTCTAGGCCAGGGCTATCTCACAGTACCCATAAAGGAATGAACTTTGTAATTTTAATTTTTTGTGAAAAATAAAGTTTTGGAAAGTAAAATATGGAAAAGCACTAGAAAAATGAAATGAAAACAAAAATGGCACACCAAACACAAGCTCACTCACACTTTCAAGTATTTCAAACAGACATAAAACTGCATTTCAAAAAACAGAATTAAAACAAAAAACATAAAAGGAAAAAACTATAACAACTGCACTTTGTTCACTGAAAGTGTACAGATAGGTGATCAATATAGAGAATAGCTAATACACCCTTCATTTTCCATCATTCCACGGTCTAAACAAAAGGTTGGCAGTAAAGTGACAATTTCCTATATTAAATACTATAACAATATTTAATATTTTAAGTCTATTAACATTTAAAGTTTTTAAGATGATAAATGGATGTTTTTCTTCCTTGTTAAGTCCTCTAATGTAGCTTGGTTGCTGACAATGCCACTAGCATAATGTATATTTTAATTGTTTCTATTTTGTTGTTGTTGTTGTTGTTGCTATTTTCCGTTGTTTTTTATTTTTTGGCCACACTGTGGAGCAGTTGGGATCTTAGTTCCCTGATCAGGGATCAAACTCACACCCACTGCAGTGGAAGCGAGGAGTCTTAACTGCTGGATCACCACAGAAGTCCCTAAACAGTTCCTGCGCTGTATTTAAGAACAGTAATAGCAGAGCAATCAGTCTCTTAAAGGTATGTTTAAGGAAACAGAAGAAAAGACTTTACTTTTTTTTTTTTGCCACAAGGCTTGTGGGATATTAGTTCCCCAAGGAGGGATAGAAACTGTGCCCTGGAAACAAAAGTGCTGGGTCCTAACCACTGAGATTTTAAAGCAAATTCAGTAAGCTCAGATATTCATTCTTAACTTTTATTCCAAATGAAGCAAATGCTGCTTTATTTTAAAAATTCATTTTCAATTTTTCATTAGTAGCCTGTTCCAAAGATTTATCCTATTATATTAATAGTCATATTTAAATTATCTTTCAATGAAAGAAATAGATTCTGGATTCATGAATTCCCTATGTATGTTTATTTTCATAGAAAATAAAAATTCAAAATGTTTTCTCAAATTCATAGTTTTTTTATATTTTATGTATAAATGCCATGTATGATGGCCTTCTTGCTTCATCAGTCAGTTCATACTTTTAGTACTTTGCTATGAGATATGGCTGTGAACTCAGTAGATGGGGAATTACACTTCTGAGCAAAGTTAATACAAACACTCAGATATTTAATTCTTTGGAATTACTTCTCTGGTTATTATTCAGTTTACTACTATCATTACTAACCCACTACTGATGTGTCTTTTCTTGACAAGACAGAAAAGGCTTATTTCACCATCTGTAATTTAGGGTTAAAAATAAATGACACAAATTTTACTTCCCAACTTTAGCTGTGAATTTCAAAAACAGGCTTGATTAAAAAGGAAAATGGCTGCAAAATAAAATGACTGTAAAAATAACTAGTTATAAATGGAAAAATTTACATTTCCACATATTTTTATTCACTTTTGGCTTACAGCTGACAAACCTTAAAAATTTCACTCTTTCACTAATGTGGTCCTATAGCACATGACAAGGACACAGAGCTACAGTTTGTGCCACTGACCTACTACTTGTTACGCAAGTTGGAGAAATTTGAACCACTCTATACTCTGTTTAACCACAGGTGTCCAACAATCACATGCTTGGATACTGCTGAAATGTTAAACTCCTATAAATGCTGTGAAACATTTACTCTTTTTTTTTTCATGTTTATAGAATGCTAATTATATTTTTCTGTAGTCCACCAGGCTCCTCTGTCCATGGAATTTTCCAGGCAAGAATACCGGAGTGGGTAGCCTTTCCCTTCTCCAGGGGATTGTCCCAACCCAGGGATCGAACCCAGGTCTCCTGCTTTGCAGGCGGATTCTTTACTGTCTTAGCCAGCAGGGAAGCCTGAAACGTTTACTCTTAACTTCTGTCCTTATCTCCTTGTGTACTAAACACAAGTAGTTTGCAAACTGGCACTGGTCCAAGAACCAGCACTGCTAGGAGAAGAACCAGTAGAGGAGTTTGTGAAGTAATAGAAGAGAGGAGGGGAACAAGGAGACCACGAATTTGTGGAAGACTATGGAAGCTTTAAGAGGAAGTAGTTCACTGTGTTAACTGCAATAAAGGTCAAGTAGGTTGAGACCAAAAGGAAGCCATGAATTGACAATTAGGACACTGGTGACCTTTGAAAGAGTGGTTTCAGTGGAGTCCTGGAGGCAACACTAGCAGGCTGAGGAGTTGCTAAAGAAGCGCAAATGGGGACTACCCTTTCAAGAAGCTAGATGGGAAAGAAATGGAGACAGTGTGGTAGTTTACAAAGAGGTTGAGGGGCTTCCCTGATGGGCCAGCGTGGTTAAGAATCTTAACCTTCCAATGCAGGGAACAGGGTTTGATCCCTGGTCCTGGAACTAAGATCCCACATGCCACCAGGCAGCTGCCCTGTGTCCTGCAACTACTAAGCCCTCCAACTCTAGAGCTGGTGCTCTGCAACCAGAGAAGGCTCACGCACCACAATGAAGAGGCTGTGCACCAGGACAAAGAACCAGCACAGCCAAAGAAAAAAAAAATCAAAGAAAAAAGTCAAAGGCAGACCTCTTAGACTAGGGAAGACTTAAAAAAAAGTCTGATATCACTGAAGGGGCCTCAAACTGAAGAGAGTTCTGTTTCCAGGTAGAAAATCTAAGATATAATTTTTTTTTTTTTTTTGGTTTTACAGTAATCTTAAAACTACTATGAAGGTGCAGAGAGATCAGGGGAAACTTCCTTGGAGAATCTGCAGACTTTCTAACACTTTTTGGCAATGCAACAGAAAGCTGTGGGAGGAATACAAGGATTTTAATTGACTCAATTTCTCCTGAGTTTTGTATAAAGACTTGATTTTGCCTGCACCAAACAGTGTGCATGACCTTAGTTCCCCAACCAAGGCTTGAACCCGTGCCCCCTGCTTTGGAAACGCAGCCTTATCCACTGGATTTAATGCTCAGAGACTTAACCACTGGGAATTCCCAGGACTTTAAATGTATCCATGGTAAGATACACATCCTTTTGTAAACTGAGAAATCTCTGAGCTATCATAGTTACGGTAAACTCGGGTATTGACAAAATGGGTTTAATAAAGCAAGTCATATCTATATATGAAGAGAGTTTACTTCAGTTTCTAGACTTTCCTCTGCTTTCACTCCATCCTGAGTTTTAGCAAAGAAGCATTTACCGTGTGCCCAACACTGTGCTAGGTACTAAGGCTACATTAATGACTGGTCTCTATATGGAAGGAGTTCACTGGAGCAAAATTATTGGTTTTGATGCTTTTTGGTGGAAACAACTGAAAACCCCAGCTCCATCAAGGTCAGCTCCAGGGCCAGTCAAATCAGAGGCTCAGTCATGTCACCAAAGACCCAGATTTTCTGATATTACTACTGAGCCATCTTTAGTATTTCTGCCTCATCCTCAGGTCAGCTTGTCTTAAGTCACTATGGCTGCAGCAATTGCAAGTGACACATTCTCAAAATAGTTAAGGGGTAGAACTATGTCATCTGTATCTCATTTTAGAGGCACCCAGCAGACTATCTTTGATCTTGCAAAAACCAAAACTGCATCTTACAAAAGCCAAAACTGTGTCCTGTGTTCCTGACTACTCTACTCGAATCCTGGGAAAGATGAGTGGAATTACCGCTGTAATGGTATTTGCCCTCTGAAATTGGGTCTGGGCATGGACCCTCACTCCTGATAAACTTTGAGTCCCCAAGAGAGAGTTTCTGAACTTAGGCAGAACTTGTTGTTGAGTAGGCCAATAACGGCTAACCCCTTTTCACATTCTGGCATACACCATAATATACACAGAAAATGATAATCCATTGTATGGCCCACAGGGATAAACCCAAGAGCTACCACTTGCCTGAAGGCGTTGGCTGCCTCAGCCCTGCTCAGCTGTTCCAAGGATGAGGGAATTCACATCAGAACACAGCTGTATTTTGTTCATAGCACCTCAGTTGGGAAGGTCCTAGCGGGCAACCCACAGCATCTGCCAGTGAGACAAAAGCAGATACTCAAACTAGGCAATCTATTAGCATAAGTAAATATCAAGAGACAGGAGACACAGTTTCTAAGTCAATGTTTGACCATAGTAATTCCTGCAAACTCTTTTCTGGTGTCTTTGTGCCTTGCACATGCTATTTCTCTCTTCTTGGTGTTTTCTTTAACACAACGTATTGGCTCAGACGGTAAAGCGTCTGTCTACAATGCGGGAGACCTGGGTTCGATCTCTGGGTTGGGAAGATCCTCTGGAAAAGGAAATGGCAATCCACTCCAGTACTATTGCCTGGAAAATCCCATGGACAGAGGAGCCTGGTAGGCTACAGTCCATGGGGTTGCAAAGAGTCGGACACGACTGAGCGACTTCACTAATGGATAAGTAGAGTCACATATATCTCGGTTCAAAACCTCTACCACCCATCGGCTGTGTGTGTGTGTGTGTGTGTGTGTGTGTGTGTGTGTGTAAGTAACTCAGTCGTATCTGATTCTTTGCGACCCCATGGACTGTAGCCTGTCAGTCCATGGAATTCTCCAGGCCAGAAAATACTGCAGTACTGGGCAAATGAATTAACTCCTCTGAGCGTGTCATCCCTATCCAAAGTGTAATAGGACTACAACTCATTTTAAAGGGCTGTTTCTGAGGATTCGGTAAGATAATGAGATAAAATGGCCAGAACAATCCCCTGTGCACATAGTAAGTACTCCTTAGATGTGAAGTCCGTCTGGCAAACTTCTACTCAAATGCCCCTGCTCCTCTGAAGATGTCCTTTAGGCGTTTCGATGGTGCTTCCTGGTTTTACGCTACTATTAAAACCGCGCAGCACCTTGTCATCAGTTCTTTGCCCGCAGCCCCCACCCCTCTTCCCTCAAAGAACTCTCAAAAGGCCAGTTTCGTCGTCCCGTACTTGGTCTCCGCTAGTAGTGGGCAAAATCCAGCTCCTCATAGGTGTCCCAGAGGGAGTTTGTTTTTGTTTTGGCTGACTTCGCTTAACGGATTGGGCGGGAGGAGCGCGGGCGAGCGGGAGGGCGCCGCCCACGGAGGAGAGGGGCGTGCCCGCCCCGGGTGCGCTCGCCCGATACTCCCCGGCGGGGGCCTCGGCCGCAGCCCCGGATCCACCCGGCTATAGCGAGGGAGCCCGCGCGCACCCACCGGGCCGGGTAGCGCCCTTACCCGGCCACCCACGCCCGCAGGGGCGAGTTTCGAGGCGAGGCAGGCTGAGGCGGCGGCGGCGGCCGCTGCCTCCGGGCGGGCGCCTGGGTTGCAGGCCCGGGGCTGCCCGCCCGCCCGGCGCGCGCCTCGCCTCGCCTCGCCTCGCCCAGCACCCGGGTGCCCTCCCGACGCCGGCGGGCCCGCGAGCCTCGCGGACGTGACGCCGCGGGCGGAAGTGACGTTTTCCCGCGGTTGGACGCGGCGCTCGGTTGCCGGGCGGGGGAGGGCCGGCCCGGTTTTTTTCTCAGGGGAACGTTCAAATTATTTTTGTAACGGGAGTCGGCCGAGGACGGGGCGTGCCCGAGGTGCGCGCGTCCTCTCCCTTCTCCGGCCCCACTCCAGCACCCGCCGGCGCCTGCCCTGCGAGCGCGTCATGCCGCCCAAAACCCCCCGGAGAGCAGCCGCCGCCGCCGCCGCCGCCGCGGAGCCCCCGCCGCCGCCGCCGCCCCCTGAGGAGGACCCCGAGCAGGACAGCGGCTCCGAGGACCTGCCTCTGGCCAGGTGAGCGGGCCGAGCCACCGGCGGCGGGCGGCGAGCGGGGAGGGCGCCCCGAGGCTGCGTCGGCGGGAGCCGCGGCGTCTAGGCGGGGGCGCGTCCCCGCGGGGCGCCGGTCCCGGCGGGAGGACGGTCCCCCCTCTACCACCCCTCGCGGCGGAGCGCCGGGAGGGAGCTGACAGGGGTCTGGGTGCGGGCGCCGCCTGCGAAGGGCGGCCGGGAGGGGGTCTCGGCTCCAGCTTGACAGGTGTCGGGCGGGTGGGGCTCGGGTCGCTGAGCGAAGTGACAGGTGCCGCCTTTGCTCCGCGAGACGGCCCTGCGCATCCGGCGGGTGTTTCGAGACCCCATCACACGCAAAAGAGAAAAAAAAGAAAATAACTAACTGGTGTTTGCTGGATAGGTTTTTCTCCCGGTTGAGATTTGTAGTCCTCCAGTGGTCTTTTGACTTTCTCTTTTGGTCTCTAGCGATGCAACAGTTGGAAGTGCCCCCCCTCCCCCCACCGCCCCCGGGCGCGCAGCTGTATCTGAAGCCGAGTCCTGGGAGAGACAGTCAGAAAAGCCTTGGATGCAGCGGCAGAGATGCCCGCGGACGGGAAGGGCAGGGTCTTGGGTGTCAGTTACCCCCCAGGAAGCTCGGCTGAGGCGCCTTGTGGCGTTCTCTTAGAAGGGGCTTTTCGGTCTTGGGGATTCATGGCCGTAGGTAGTGACTGGTGGAACGTAACTCTTTAGAAAGAACTCGTACCTGGGCAAAAATATTGTGAGACGTTTAGCCCAAGAGCTTAAAAGTTCCTAAACTTTTCTCTTGTTTTCTAGAACTCTTCTTGCGTATTTTCGTTGGCTTCAGCGTGCCTCGTTATTTCTTCCATTTTGCCTTTCGGCTTTGAGCCAGCAAGGATCATGGTGTCCTTGTTTTTTTTTTTTTGTTTGTTTCGTTTGTTGGAGTACAAAACGAGTGTTTTTGTGCTCACGTGGAATTATTTTTCTTCTCGTAAGTGGATTCTAAATTTTAAGCAAGTCTACGATAATGCAGTGGAACTTGACAGGGAGATAATGTATTGCAACATCTTATTTTTCTTGATTGTGATGCTTTATGGTTAGAACCAAAAATTGAACGAGTATAATTATCCATTATTATTGTCAGAGTTGGCCCTGCTTTGAGACTGCACATAAATTAGAGGAAAATGGGACTCCTTTCTGTCTCCCTCCCACAGTCCTAGCCCATCAGCAGGCCCTATTTCTCTCACCTCCCCCTGCGCTAAGAGAATTCGGGACAAATTGTTAAAGATTGGGAAAAGCTTTTGGAAATGGCTTGTGAAAGGCTATTAGAAATTCATATATGACTATCTTATCAATTAAAAATCATTCTCACTAGTGGGGGAAAAAAAAAAGAAAGCCCAGGGATGTTCTAGGAGAAGGCATTAGTTTCTGATTAAACTCTGATATGTCCAGTATTTTCCAGTTTCCTTTTGGTAAGAGCAGTGAAGTCTACTTCAAAGAACCCTATGTTATCCACAGAGCTTGGAAGCATTCTTGAATATTGTAGAGTAACCAGAAATACTGAAGTTCTGGCCAGCACCTGGGAAAAGAAAGTCTTTTTTCCTTCTATTTTCCAACACTTCATTTTATATACTTTTAAATGATGAAACTATCACAAATTCTTTAAGTCAGAACCATGCAAGATAAAGTCTGTTCTTGATCTATCCTTACCCATAAAATGTGTCCTTATGGGCTATCAAACTACTGGTTAACTACTTAACAAAGATAGAACCACTGCCTGGCAGTCTGAAGCTGAGAACTTTACCTGGGGTGGGTTCAGGGCCCAGTCCAATTGCATTTCCAGTGATGGAGCCCATGTCTACTTTGAGAGTTGAGAGTTTACTTAAGGGAAACAGCACACCATCTTCATTCTTGAGATAACCAAAAGTTAATTATGTTTCAGAGAAGGGTTGGCAGTCTGGAATAGTGCTCAAGGGCAAGGATTATAGAGTTAGATTATTGGGTTTCTATCAGGGTTTCTGACATACTGTTTGTGATTTAGTGAGTGCTTTAACTTCTCTGATTTGGTATTTGTCTGTAAAACAGGGTAAGAGGACTTACCTAATAGGCTGATGTGGGGGTTCAATCTACCTTCATCTAAGGTACTTTGTGTGGGATCATAATAAATACTAAAAGATTATTAGCGATTCCTTGTACTATTATTATTAGAGGTCAAGTAGACATTAACTGATTGAAAAAGAATTAGCCAAGAAGAGTTTTTTGACTGCCTGTCTTGGTTAAGGAAAATCAGAAAGAAAGGCTGAATTTAATCATCATCTAAAAACTACTAGTAAGTAGATTAAATAAAACACTGTGAAGGGTAGACTGCATTTTAGCAAAAGTTAATGATATTGAATTGGTTTTGTAATATTATTTATTGCTTTCCTCTTGCTGTTAACCAACCCAACTTTCCCAGTTTTAGCTCTTGTACTTACTTTAAGCTACTTTGCTGCTCTGAAGTATGTGATTCACCAGACCAGCAAACATTTTTCACTGTGTGGTATTACCATTCTGGAAAGACTAAAAAAGATAAATATATGTTTAAATTCTAAGTGTAATTTTTTTCAAAGATAAATAAGATTCTAAAGTATTTAGTGATGCTGTCTTTCAGGATAGTGCTGTTCTATGCAAACTATTGAAACAAATATTTATCTAATTAATTTGATTGTAAATATGTGCCTATTATATATTTTTTCATTTGGTAGGCTTGAGTTTGAAGAAACTGAAGAACCTGATTTTACTGCATTATGTCAGAAATTAAAGATACCAGATCATGTCAAAGAAAGAGCTTGGTTAACTTGGGAAAAAGTTTCATCTGTGGATGGAGTATTGGTAAGGAATGTCAAAAAATTTTGAAAACATTTTCTTAATTTCAGAAGTAATTTTTAATCACCATAGAAAATTTGGAAAGTGGAAAATTATAAAGCAAAGCTACTAATAATCCTATTACCCAGAGGTAATTTATTTCTGATAACATTAAAAATTAAAACCCAACTCTCCATGTAAGCCCCTCACCAAAGTATTTTAAAGCAAATCTTAGGTTTCATATTTTATTCATAAATAGTTCATTATGCTATAAAGACTTCTTAAAAAACAAAAAATGACTCATAAAATAATTTTTAATATCATAATATATAATCAGTATTGAAATTTCCCGATTGCCTTATACTTATTTAGAATTCGGAATCTTGATAATATTTTGATATTCTATTTTTTTCTTGAATACATATGCATATATATTAACATCTATGTATATAATAATATCACTAGCAAATAATTATTGACACTTTATATGTACTGGAGAATATTATAAGCATTTTGCAAGTAACTCATCTGACAAGCCTTTAAGATGTGAAGTATAAAATCCTTATTTTACATGTAAAATGTAAAATCTTCATTTTATAAATGAAGATACTGGAGCTGAGTGAGATTGAGTAACTTAACTAAGGATCCTGACTAATAAGATCTAAAACACAGATTTGGGATCATACATATAATTATATATGTAATTACATGTAGTTTTGTATCTTAAAAAATGTTTTTTTCTAAACATGAGCATTTTATGTTGTTAAATATTTTTTGATATATTTGATAATGTCATTTCCAGTGGTGTTATAATATTTTATCCATTAGATGTATTCTGATTTGTTAGCTTTCTGTTACTTGACATTTCCCCCCCAACTTTTTGGAGCTGTAAAATAATGTGATAAACATCCTTATTCATAAGAGTGATACCTGGTGCAAATTAAGTCTTCAATTATTTGTTAAATGGATTAATGAATGAATCTCTGATTATTAGGATAAATTCTTACAATTTGAATTACTGAGTCAAAAGCTATGAGCATTTATAAAACTATTGGTAATTTTTGCTAAACTGCACTCATCACTTTTAATGAGTTTACATTTTCATTCAGCACTGGATTAGAATACACTGCTGACTTGTTTTTTTACTGATCTGATCAACGCAGCAATATATGTTTATATACATCCCATGAAAATACTGTTTATAACTGTTAAAAAAAGCTCTAGTGTTTTAGTGTGTTTGGACTATTAAAATAAATACCTTAGACTGGATGGCTTATAAATAATAGAAATTTATTTCTCACTGTTCTGGAGCTGGGAAGTCCAACATCATGGTGCAGGCAGATTCTGGGTCTCGTAAAGGCATACTTCTTTATTCACAGGGAATTCACAGATAGTGCCTTGTCACTGGCCTTGGTTGGCAGAGCTGGTGGGAGCTTTTGCTGGCCTCTTTCAGAAGGGCACCGATTCCATTCATGAGGGCCCTTCCCTCCTGACCTAATCACTCCTGAAGGCTCTACTTCCTGATACCATCTTGTTGGGCATCAGGTTTTCAGCATCTGAATTTGAGGGGGACACAAGCATTCGGTCTATCAGTTCAGTCGCTCAGTCGTGTCCGACTCTTTGCAACCCCATGAATCGCAGCACACCAGGCCTCCCTGTCCATCACCAACTTCCAGAGTTCACTCAAACTCATGCCCATCGAGTCAGTGATGCCATCCAGCCGTCTCATCCTCTGTTGTCCCCTTTTCCTCCTGCCCCCAATCCCTCCTAGCATCAGGGTCTTTTCCAATGAGTCAACTCTTCGCATGAGGGGGCCAAAGTATTGGAGTTTCAGCTTCAGCATCTGGTAATAAAGAAAAGAGAAACCTCACAATTTCCAAAGATCTGAACATACTCTAGAACTACATACTAAAAAGGCATTCTTCCAGTATCTTGGATGAATGACTTTGGTATTATCATCCCAAAGCACCTAATATATATTCCACTGATTTGGGTACATCATGTACAAAGCTGTTTCTTTGCATGTGCTGTTAAAGAGAGTCATCACTCCTTCACTTCTCTCTCTCCCATAAATACTAGGCTTTTAGTTTTCAGAAAGTTGAGAAGGGGTAGTTGATTATAGACAGTAATGGTAAGTGCAGATAGTTGCCAGTTTTTAAGTGAGTTGTGTTCCAGATCTCTTGAAAGTGGAAGTCACTCAGTTTTATGGAACTCTGATCCGTGGAATTCTCCAGGCCAGAATACTGGAGTGGGTGGCCTTTCCCTTCTCCAGGGGATCTTCCGAAACCAGGTCTCCCACATTACAGGTGGATTTTTAACCAGCTGAGCCACAAGGGAAGCCCAAGAATACTGGAGTGGGTAGCCTATCCCTTCTCCAGCGGATCTTCCTGACCCAGGAATCCAGATCTCTTAGTAAGTATAATAAGGTAGTTAGATTTGCAGGCTAGTTCACAGGAAACTTTTTTAAAAAGACTGAATTCTAGCAGTAATAGTTTTGGGCTTCAGCTTTCATATATACATATATAAATAAATAAATGTTACTGGTTTTTATCCTACCCTTTTCTTTCTCCTGGCTTTGTCCCTATCTTCCATGGGAACTGGCATAGTTTAAAACTCATCTCCTGATGATGTTCTTGATGGGGACTAGGAGATGAGAAGTCATTCCTGGTTGCGTGCTGAGGAAAATAAGAAAGGAATTTCATGTTACATTTGGAACTTGGGGCATCTTTTCGTTGGGTGCAACAGGATGATGTTGTATTTTTCTGTTACAGTTCACCAGACTCTTCCATAGAAATGTTATTTTCAGTGATAGTTAAGTTTTTGAGAGTTGGTTTGATAATTTAATCTTCCTTTATACAGTAATTTCTAAGGGAGAATGTGACACAGTGAGTGCTGAGAAGCCAGAGAGTGACAAAATGAACCTGTTTCTGATGCAGCCATTCTAGTTGCACTTGGCTATCTTCTTTGAAACAAGAAGAATGTGGTAACTCAGGGTAATTTTTGGCAACTGAAAATAGATAATGTTTATTGAAACAAAGGATGGGTTAAGAGCAAGAATTTGTCATGAGACTGGACTGACTCAAGTTTCAAATCTACCATCTACTGCCTCTGTGATCTTGAAAAGGTACCTGAAATCTCCCAAGTCTCAATTATCTTATTTGTAAATGGAACTAACAATAATTTCTGGGTCTTGGAGTTATTTGGTAGATTAAATTCATGCATATAAAGCATTTATTAGTGTAAATGAGTGCTTATATTTGGTCATGCAAGTAGAATATTTTTACTAATGAGCTACTGCAGAAAATCTTATATTAGTATTTTTTTTTAAAGAATTTAAGGATCAGTTAAAATGGTTGAAGTTTTAAATGGATGTATAGTGATTCTGACGTGGCACTTTCATTAAAATGCATATTTTTAGGTTCTTGAGAGTAAAAAAAGGTCGTTTATACATGCAGGAAAGCATATATTAATCCTTTTAAAGGAAAGGTTTGTGGTATTTTGTCTAGAAATTTCTCCTTTTTGTATAAATGTGTAGTAAGTGTGTAATATGTGGTTGCTGTCATATGATTAAATTGTGTTCATGCTGCTTACAGCATATGAATAAAATAAGAAATTGGTCAGATGTACTTCTCATACTGTGACTTATGGTAAATCAGTTGTTGGAATATTGGTTTTCTTTCTGCATCTTGAATCACAGTGTGGCAGAGAAGAAATAAACCTTGGGCCTCAGGGCAAAAAACTCTTATTGTAGTTGTAATATAGCTATATGATTTTAAGCAAATTGGTTAATCCCAATTAACCAGTTCTCAGTGTGCTCATAAGCAGAAATGATGTCTGAATATCAGCCTTTTAGGCTTTTGCATAGGGGGTTGTGTGTGTATTTGTATGTTTGTATGTTTATTTGTGTGTGTATATATTCAAGGGCTTTGAAATATATTACCCTTGATAGAAGCATTTTAGAGGTAATTACATTTAGAAAGATAATTGAAGAGAATAGTTTGGAATTAGAGTAAAACTAGGCATTCTATTTAAGCTGTGCTACAAAAATATGAAGAGGTTTCTTAATAACCTTAGTAGAATATATATTTTAAAATAATGTGTAATGAAAAATTTCTTTACCTGTAATTTTTTAGTCCTTAGTTATATATACACCCTATCTATTTGAAGATGGTGCTTATATTCTGATTGCTTGTGGGTTTTGCTGAGCAAAATACATTTAAGAACATGTTTGTGTGTGTGTCGTCAGTCGTATCTGACTCTCTGCGACCCCACGGACTGTAAACTGCTAAAGAACATGGATGTGAATGTTACATTTGTATTACAGATGTAGGATGTCTGCAGGTTCTTTTATTTCTGATTCTACTTCTAAGATTAATTTCTAAAGACATTTTATTTTGGAGAGTTTCAGATATTTATATAAGTAGGTTAAAGAAAATAGTATGAACTCTCACATACCTCTTAACCAGCTTCAGTAGTTATCAAGTCATGGCCAAACTCTCTTTCTCCCTGACTCCAGATTATTTTAAAGTAAATCCAAGATATGATGTTTCATCTATACATATTTCAGTATGTATGGGGGAAAAAAAAAGAACTCTTTAAAACAATGACCACAAGATATTTCCTGGTGTTCCTCTGATCAGGATTCCACACTTCCACTGTAGGGGTCATGGACTGAATCCCTGATTTGGAGACTAAGATCCTACAAGCTGCACCAGAAGACAATCCCCTCCAAACAACAGAAGCACCACAGTTCATCACACCTGATAAAATTAATGAAAATTCCTTAATATCAAATATCCATTGTTTGAATTATCTTGTTTCATAAATTCTTTTTTTCAGTAAGTTCAGGATTTAAATAAGGCCTACACAGTGTGATTGGTTGATCTGTGTCTTAAAATCTCTTTCAGTCTGTAGATTTTACCTTTTCCTTTCCTCCCCCTTTTCCTTTCTTTTCTTATTTTTTTTTCACTGTATTTGTGAAGAAACTGGAGTTTTTATCCTGTGAGATTTTTTACTGTGTGCATTTTACAGATTATACCTCCTTCGTTGTTTAACATATTTCCTAATTCTGTGTTTTTTAGAAATGATTCTAGAGGCCTGATCAGATCCTGGGTTGATATTTTTCAGAAGAAATGCTTCAGAGATGTTGTTGTGTATGCCTATTGGTAGACACATAATGTCTTGTTCTCTCTCTTTTAATGTAAGCTATTATTGATGACCGTTGACTAGAGCCATTAGAGGAACTAATCTTTCCCTTTTCAATTAATAGTTGTAATTCTTCTGTAAATAGAAACTTTGCTCCATCAACTGTGTTTATTCTGAAGTATAGATCATTCAGGAAAGGTAGGATAAGTGCTTTATTCTTTTTGTTTATTGACTAGTTTTCAAGCTGATGAGTTTGTCACGTAACATTCCCCAAAAGTGACCAATGATTATAATCATCTTTTCAAGTATTAATATTATCTTATAATACCAATAGACCAGTTTGACTATACATAGACATTTAATAAGATCTTTACTCAAAGATAACATTCAGGTGATCCTTGAATAGTGTTGGGGTTAGGGGCAGCAAACCTCCACACAGTCGACAATCTGTATTACTTATGGTTGACCCTCTGTATACACAGTTTCTTCATATACATGGTTCCTCCATTTCTGTAGTTTCACATCTGAGAGTTTAGCCAATCTCAGCTCATGTAGTACTATAATATTTACTATTGGAAAAAAAAAATGCCTATAGTGTAGTACTATAGTCTTGCAAGAGCTGACTCACTGGAAAAATCCTTGATGCTGAAAAAGATCAAAGGCAAGGTGGGGTGGGCGGCAGCAGAGGATAAGATGGTTAGATAGCATCACCAACTCAATGGACATGAATTTGAGCAAATTCTAGGGGATAGTGAAGGACAGGGAAGCCTGGCGTGCTGCAGTCCATGGGGTCACAAAGAGTTGGACACAACTTAGTGACTGGAAAACAACAGTAGTCTTTACTAATTGAAAATATATATATAACACACAGTTTGCAGCCATGTTCTTCAAGAGTCAGCTGTATTTTGTAATTTCAAGAATGAAATGGAAATAAGATCATGCAGTATTTAACCTTAGGGATTGTCTTTTTTTTCACTAAGCATAATTCCCTGGAGACACACTGATGTTAAATGTCATTATATTTGTTTGCTAAGGGTGCCATAAAAAAATACCACAGACTGAGTGGCTCAGACAACAGAAATGTGTTTTCTCCCAGTTCTGGAGGCTGGAAGTCCGAGATAAACTATGGGCAAGTTTGGTTTCTTCTGCGGCCGCCCTCCTTGGTTTGCAGAAGGCTGCCTTCTTGTCTTCTGGAATGGTTTTCCTGTGCACAAATCCCTGGTGCCCTTTTGGGTGTCCAGACTGCCTGTTCACGTAAGGATGCTAGTCAGATTCAATTAGCTTTACACTTCTGTCCTCATTTTAACTTATGTACCACTTGAGACCCTATCTCCAAACACAGTTATGTTCTCAGATACTTAGGGCTCCAGCTTCAACATAGGAGTTTTGTGGAGGGAACTCAATCCAGCTCGTTGAAAATAGTTCGTTTCTTCGTTATTTTTTGGTAGTATTCCATGGTATGGCTGGACCACAGTTTGTTTAACCATTCACTTATTGAAAGGTGGCTGTGTTGTTTGTAGGTTTTAGCTGCTATGAATGAAGCTTCTATATCTGTATCATTTGTTACAGATTTTTATTGTGGACATGAGTTTTCCACTCTTTAAACACCAAGGAGTGTTGTTGTTGGATCCTATTGCAGAGATCCTATGGTAAAAGTATGTTCATTTTTGTAGGAAACTTCCAAATTGTGTCCAGAGTGGTGGTACCATTCAAGAAAGCGCTGCTGCTTTCATATTTTTGCGAGCATTTGGTATTGTCACTGTCTTGCATTTTGGCCATTCTAATAGGTGTGATATCTCACTGTTTTAATTTATAGTTCTCTTAACGGTGTATGATGCTGAACATCTTTTCATATGCTTATTTGCCATCTGTACATCTTCTTTGGAGAGGTGTTGACACCTTGTGCCAATTTTTTAATCTGTTGTTTATTTACTCATTGTTGAGTTTTAGGAGGAGTTTGTGTGTTTTAGAAAACAGTCCTCTTTAGATATTCCTTTTGCCAGTATTTTCTCCCATGCTGTGGCTTAACTTCTCATTCTCTTGACAGGGTCTTTCGTTGAGCAGAAATAATTTTAATAAAGTCCAGGTTATAAATTCTTTTATGAATCATGCCTTTGGTATTGTATCATTATCACTGCCATCACACTTCCCTGATTTCAAACTATTACACAGCTGTAGTCATCAGAATAGAATGGGATTTAGTATTCAGACAGACACATAGATCAAGAGAAAAGAGAGCCCAGAAATAAACCCCTACACATATATGGTCAGTTAATTTTTGACAGAAGAAGCCAAGAATATTCAATAGTGATAAGACCATCTTTTCAGTAAAGGGTTCTGGGAAAACTAGACCACTGTCTCAGACTATAGATAAAAATTAACTCATATTGGATTAAGAGACTTGATAAACATAAGAAGCCAGAAATTCCTAGAAGAAAACATAGGTGCAGGCTCCTTGACCACCGTCTTGGCGATGATTTTTTGACACCCAAAGCAGAGCAAACAAAAGCAAAAATAAACAAGTAGAACTACATCAAAATAAAAAGCTTCTGATAGGAAACATTGACAAAATAAAAAGGCAGCCTACCAGTTGGGAGAAAATATTTGCAAATCTTGTATCTAATAAGGAGTTACTATCCAAAATACTTAAAGAACAAACAATCCAGTTTAAAACAAATGGGCTGAGGGACTGAATAGGTATTTTTCCGTGGAAGACACACAGATGGCTAACAAGTACATGGTGCTTAACCTCTAATCACCAGGGAAATGCACATCAAAACCACAGTAAAATACCACTCCCATCTGTTAGAATGGTTATTATCAAAAAGACAAGAAGTAACAAGCGTTGGTGGCAATATAGAGAAAAGGGAACGGTACATTGTTGGTAAGAATGTACATTGGTGTGTGCATTGTGAAAAACCGCACCTGGGGAGGAGAGATCACGATGGAGTAGACCTTCACTCACCAGCACGGCACAACCACAGCTACAAATAGAGCGGTGCTTGGTAAAACTGATTTGGGAACTAGCCAGATGGCTCTCTCACAGCCAAGGCTGTAAGGGAAGAACTACACAAAGGCTGGCAGGAAGGGAGGAGAAGCAGTCTGGTCTGGTCAGGACTTGCACCCGCTAGTGGAGGGCACAGAAGGGGAGGGAGATGGCACAGGCTTGGGGATTTTCCCTGGGGGAGTGAGGGATTTGAGCCACGTATTAGGCAACCTAGCCCACGGGTCCAACACTGGGAAGACGACCCCTTGAGCTGGTTTGGAAACTACTGGGGCTTACCAGAGGGCTCTAAGAAACCAAGTCTCGGCCCTTGAAGGACATGCACAGACTTGCCTCCTCCCGGTCACAGCACAGAGTCAGCAGATGGAAAACTTCCTTGGGCCCTGGCCGGCTTACCAGGACCATCCCAGTGTATCCCGCAGCCTGCTCAGGGCTCCTGCTCCAGCGCAGCGCCTCTTGCCCTGGCGCTGCACCCACTGAGGCACGGGGTGCTCCTGAGAGTGTGCACACTAGGAGGGCTGCGAGCCTGCTTGCACCCTGCCCCGACTCTGACCAGTGTGGAGGCAGACCTTGCCAGCCTGGGTGTCAGTGTATCCCAGGCAGAGAATGTTGTCACTTGGTAGGCCGACCTTGCACACACTTGAGGGGGAGTAAAACTAGCTCTAGGGTGGGGCCTGCCATCGCAGGCTTGTGTGTCCCTGCGCGCATCTGGAGGGGAGTGAAACCGGGCCAGTGAGCGCAGGCGCCTGCTCAAGTCCTGACCCGGCCTCTAAGCAAGGAATGCATGCCAGGGGTTGGGGAGGGAGAGAAACCAGCACAGAAGTTCAGCCCCGTGTCCTCAGCCCTGGACGCGCCCCATACCTAGACAGGGTCTCCTGTCAGAAACCCACTTGCCTCAGTACACTTCGTTCCAGCCGCTGGAGCCCCGCCCCCACCCCTTATAGGGTGGAGACTGCCCTTGAGCAGAGAAGCCCCAGTTCGGACTGTAGCTGCTCCAACTTCAGGCCACCAGAATGATGGCTGCCCGCCCAGCCCAGGGGAAGACAGCCTGCGTTCGCTCGCTTGTGATCCAGCAGCTCGCAGACCAGAGCCACTGGGCACAGGCAAACCGCATTGGGACACCCCCACACGAGGCCATACCTCCAAGACTGGGATAGGTAACTGTCTCACCTAATTTCATGGTGACAGAAGGCTGAACAAAATGAGAAGACTGAGGACTGTATTTCAAATGAAAGGGCAGGAACCCCTGAAAAAAATCTCTGATGAAACGAGGTAAATACCTTACAAAGAATCCAATAGAATGCTAACTGAACTGGGGAAAAGAATAGATGAACACAGAATTTTAACAAGGGATTAGAAAACACATAAAAAAAGAACCAGTCAGAGCTAGAAAACAGGATTACTGAAATGAAAAACACTAGAGAAAATTAACAGCAGGTTAGGTGATACAGAAGAGTGCATAAGGTATCTGATAGAATAATTGAAATCACCTGGTCCCAACAGCAAAAAGAAAAAAAAATTTTAATGAGAATTGTTTAAGAGACTTTGGGTGCAACATTAGGTGTACTAAAAATCACATTAATAGGGGTCCCAGAAAGAGAAGAGAGGGAGAAAGAGGTAGAAAATTTATCTCATGAAATTATGGCCGAAAACTTCCCAAACAGAGACAGGGAACAGACATCCAGGTGCAGGAAACACAAAGTCACAGACAGTATGAACCCAAGGCACATCATAATTAAAATGGCAACAGTTAAAGAGAGAATTCAAAAGACAGCAAGGAAAAAAGTCACATACATTTCTATTATTATAATGTGTCTTCTTTTTCACTCTCTTTTTAAAAGTTAATCTGGCTGTAGGCTTTTTTATTTTATTGATCTTTTTAAAGTATCAGCTTTTGATTTCCTTGGATTTTCTGTTGATTTTCTATTTTCAGTGATTCTTTTGTATTTAGCTGACCTTTTGTATTGAAATGTTTAAATTCCTTTCTTATTTCCTTCTGTGTATATTCTTTGTTTTCTTTGTCATTACCATGGGGATTGCATTTAGCATCTTAAAGTTTTATACTCTAATTTGAATTTTTTCAAGCTTAACTTCAATAATATAGAAAATTATACTTCATTAGCCCTGTCCACACTCCTTTCAGTTATTGATGTCACAAAAGTATGCCTTTTTATATCGAGAGTCCCAAAACATAAACTAATGATTTTTAATGCATCACTCTCTTAAATTATATAGAAACAAAATTACTACTACTGTTATTGTAGTAGTAATATCTTTTCTATCTTTTCTTCATCAATTTTTCAGCACTCAACTTTCTTTATAGTCCAACTCTCACATCCATACATGACCACTGGAAAAACCATAGCCTTGACTAGACGGACCTTTGTTGACAAAGTAATGTCTTTACTTTTTAATATGCTATCTAGGTTGGTCATAGCTTTTCTTCCAAGGAGTAAGGGTCTTAATTTCATGGCTGCAGTCACCATCTGCATTGGTATTGGAGCCCCCAAAAATAAAGTCAGCCACTGTTTCCCCATCTATTTGCCATGAAGTGATGGGACCAGATGTCATGATCCTAGTTTCCTGAATGTTGAACTGTAAGCCAACTTTTTCATTCTCCTCTTTCACTTTCATCAAGAGGCTCTTTAGTTCTTCTTCACTTTCTGCCATAAGGGTGGTGTCATCTGCATATCTGAGGTTATTGATATTTCTCCCGGCAATCTTGATTCCAGCTTGTGCTTCTTCCAGCCCAGCGTTTCTCATGATGTACTCTGCATAGAAATTAAATAAGCAGGGTGACAATATACAGCCTTGACGTACTCCTTTTCCTAGTTGGAACCAGTCTGTTGTTCCATGTCCAGTTCTAACTGTTGCTTCCTGACCTGCATAGAGGTTTCTCAAGAGGCAGGTCAGGTGGTCTGGTATTCCCATCTCTTTCAGTATTTCCCACAGTTTCTTGTGATCCACACAGTGAAAGGCTTTGGCATAGTCAATAAAGCAGAAATAGATGTTTTTCTGGAACTCTCTTGCTTTTTCAATGATCCAGGAGATGTTGGCAATTTGATCTCTGGTTCTTCTGCCTTTTCTAAAACCAGCTTGAACATCTGGATGTTCACGGTTCACGTATTGCTGAAGCCTGGCTTGGAGAATTTTGAGCATTACTTTACTAGCATGTGAGATGAGTGCAATTGTGTGGTAGTTTGAGCACTCTTTGGCATTGCCTTTCTTTGGGATTGAGATGGATGCCCTTTATTTCTTTTTCTTAGCAGATTGCCCTGGCTAGAACCTCCAATACATTGTTACCTTTTTCCTGAACTTAGTGGGAGAACATTCAGTCTTACTGTTACCTATGATGTGGGCTTTCTGGAGATGCCTTTGTCAGGTTGAGGAACTTCTTTTTTGTTCCAATTGTGTTGAGTATTTTGTCAAATGGTTTGGGATTTTGTCAAATGATTTTTTTCTGCATCTATTGAGACAACTGTATGTTTTTTCTCCTTGTTAAAATGTATTGTATTCTTCTGAGATTTTAAACCAACATTGTGTTTCTAGGAAAAGTTTCACTTGTTTATGGTACGTAATTATTCTTATATATATACACATATATTTACATTTTGTTTCCTTGTATTTTGTTCAGCATTTTTATGCATTTGTTCATAAGAGATTTTGATCTCTATTTTCTTTCCTTACAGTGTCTTGTCTGATTTTAGTGTCAGGGTAGTACTGACTGCTGAAGGAGATGGGAAATGTTTCCTTCTCTTCAGCTTTTATGGAGCATTTTGGTTAATTGATGGGCTTCCCTGGTGGCTCAGATGGTAAAGCATCTGTCTGCAGTGCAGGAGACCAGGGTTTGATCCCTGGGTTGGGAAGATCCCCTGGAGAAGGAAATGGCAACCCACTCCAGTACTCTTGCCTAGAAAATCCCATGGACGGAGGAGCCTGGCAGGCTACAGTCTATGGGGTCTTGAAGAGTTGGACACAACTGAGTGACTTCACTTTCACTTGGTGGTGGTGCTCCTGCTAAGTCACTTCAGTCGTGTCTGACTCTTTGCAACCCCCTAGACGGTAGGCCACCAGGCTCCCCTGTCCCTGGGATTCTCCAGACAAGAACACTGGAGTGGGTTGCCATTTCCTTCTCCAATGCATGAAAGTGAAAAGTGAAAGTGAAGTCGCTCAGTCGTGTCCAACTCTTCTTGACCCCATGACTGCAGCCTACCAGGCTCCTCCGTCCATAGGATTTTCCAGGCAAGAGTACTGGAGTTGGGTGTTCACTTGGTGAATTGATACTAATTCTGCTTTAGATGTTTGAATTCATCAATGAAACCAGCTGAGCCTGGACTTTTCTCTGTGGAGAGGTTTTACAATTACTAGCCTAGTCTCGTAACTTTGTTACAGGTCTTTTCAAATTGTCAGTTTCTTTTTGTGTTGGTTTGGTCATCTCTGTCTTTTTAGAAGTTTGTCCATTTAATCTAAATTATCTGATTTGTCAGCAGGCAGTGGCTTATAGCATTCCTGTTATGATTCTTTTTAAAATTTCTATAAGGTTGGTCTTAATATCCTTATGTCATTTCTAATTTTAACTAATTTGAATCTTTTTTCTTGACCAATCTTTTTTTCAAAAAACCAATTTTTGGTTTTGTTGATTTTTCTGTACTTTTTATACTCTCTAAATTTGATCAAACCATTTCTTCCCTCTTCACCATTTAGTGTCTTAATATATATGTCGGATAGCATTATTAAAGTTCATCATGAGCTTTCATCATGAACTACTCAGATATATCTAACATGTAATTATAGATAATTGTTATAATAATATATAATTTGACTGCTATTTTTATTGCAGCATATATTGTTTTTTCTGAGGACCCATGGAAGGAATTTTACTCTCATCTCTGAATGAAGACTAGCTAGGCTTCTTCTGAGAAGAAATTTTATTTTATTTTGTGGTCATTATGACTCTTGTAACTGTTAACAGATTTGAATGCCAACTTTCAAGGCATAGCATGTAGTTTTTCTCACTAACATCTTTCTTGTCATTTTTTTTCCACTTTTCTATATTTCCCTTTCAGTATTTCAAAGAAATATATATTTCTATATGAACATGCATATATAAATGTATATTTATATATAAACACACATATATATTCGAAACTCATAGTATTAAAGTGAGAAGTGAATATCCATTGCTCTCTTTGTATTCCCACCTTTATAGAAATAACCACTGATAAATTTTTATTCATTCTGCCCCTCTAACCCTTCCTCATTTCCCCCTTCACACACACACACACACACACACACACACACACAGAGGATTTTTTTTTTTTCCACTGAGGTTTTATTATTTATTTATACTTTTTAACCAATTTAAGTAATTATTGATGCTTTTGGAATAGGCAATAGATTCAGATGGTTTAAGATTCAAAAGAAATAAAAATGTAAGCAATGAAAACCTCTCTCATTCTTTCCCCTAAGTTACCCACTTCTCCTCCATAGGCAGCTAATAAAAGTTTCTAGTTTTTGTGTTTTTCTGTACCTTGCTTTTTTCATGTAGTGAAGAGTACCTCTCCTTCTGTGTTTAGCTTAATCTTTTTAGCGGATGTATTTTCCATTGTATGGACGTGTAATTTATTTATATATTCCCCTATTAACAAACATTTAGTTTATTTTTGAACATTTGATACTACAAACTGCTGCAGTGAATAGCTTTATATATACATTTAGTGCACAAATAAGAGTACTTTTGTAATGTTGGTTCCTAGAAGTGAAACCACTGGGTCAGAAGACATTTCACATTTACAAAATTTAATAGATTATGTCTTTGCTCATAGGATAGTATCTTGCTGATATCTCACTTTTCCAATAAGGCCTAGCACTGTTTAATACTATGCTCTGCCCTAGTTCTCCCTTAGATTTTCTCTTCACTTTACCCTGCTTTTTGTTTTTAATTGAAGTTTACAGTGTTGTATTGGTTTCTGGTGTACAGGAAAGTGATTCAGTTCTGTGTGCGTGTATTCTTTTTCAAATTCTTTTCCATTATGGGTTATAACAAGATATTGAATATCTTGTTTCTCCCAAGCTCTTTCCCTTTTGGTAACCCATAAGTTTGTATGCTATGTCTGTGAGTCTTGTTCTGTTTTGTCTGTGAATTCATTTGTATCGGTTTTTAGATTCCACACATAAGTGATATCATATGAGATTTGTCTTTGACTTGACTTAACTTTGTATGATTAGGTCCGTCCATGTTGCTGCAAATGGCATTAATGATTTCCTTCTCTTACATGGCTGAGTGACATTTAGTTGGTTATATATACACCACATCTTCTTTATTCATTCACCTCTCTTTATTCTGCATGTTAGAAGTAGATACCAGAAGAATGGTAGCTACCAGAAGAATATATCACTTCTATATAGCACCTTTTCCCCTTAGGATTGAAATGACTTTGGAGAGTTACAGGCTTCCAGGTTTGCTAGGGTATCTTCAACCTCAATTTAATAGGACCATTTGTTTTTCTGTACTTTAAACATCTTTATGCCCTATATAATTTAGATACAACAGGTGTTGTTTTGAAAGAAGTGATTATAAATACTCTCTCAGTGAATCAGTTTTTTTCCTTATGTACATTATAATTTTAAAGGCCTGATATTCATAATTATTGATGTTCAGATTGGTAATTATTTCTATCACATGTTCAGCTATAAACAAGTAGTCAAGTTTATATGAGACCTAGATATTTAGGAGAGTTTTGAAGTGAGTTATTTTGTCAAAAATGCCTGTCCCTTTTCTGTTTTACCTCTTTTCAGTATGTGCCTTGATTTTTCTCATTCTGCAAACCATTTTTAAGATAAGTTGAATCAGATTTATATTGCAGTCAGAAACCACCAAACTTTCCCCCACCTTAGATCTCTTTTAGAAAGTGTACCAAACTTTATTAAGTAATAATTTTTCCTAATTTTATTCAAGCCTGACAGCCCTTGCTTTTTATCAGTATAAAGGTAAATTGTGTTACCTTGCTGCATTGAATTCTAGCAAAAGTGAAACACTTGCTACTTTAGTTACTGAGGCATTAGTGAAAGTAAACATATGGGTTCGCTTAAGTTTTTAAAAATTTAAGCAAATTTGCCAAAGATTATCATTTTATGATTTGAACCCTAGAGACTCCCAGACCACAGGACTTCAGTGATCAATGATCTCTTTCATTTTCCCTTCCAACTAAGATTCTTTTATTCTAATGCCAACTCATTTATTCAGTAGTTATGTTTTCATTTTTTCAAATGATATTGGTGGAATGAATGGACATGCTAACTTTGAAAAATACCATTTATACACATAATTAAATCTGAGGTGTAGTAATTGACTTCCTCACTGTTTTTCATCTTTGTTTCTAAGAGGGCTGGACATCAGTTAATGAGTAGTTGTCTTACTATGGTGGCTGTTTTCACTGCTCTATGGCTCCATCTTCTTGGGTGGATCATTTTTTGGGCCTTTGACTCAGTAAAGCAGAGAGCTTGACTAGAAACTAAATTCCAGGTCAGTTGTGTATTACAAGTTTAGGAAGTGAAGACTGTAATTCATTTCTTTGTGTGAATTAATCCTGCTGATCCTCAGTAGCTGATCAATGTGTGATCAGGAGATAAAGAAATTGTGGTAGGACCAATATTCTCACCTTAAAACTTTTTACTAGGGGGAAAAATGAGAAAGTCAAAAAGTCAAAAGTCATTCTATCCTATGCTGGGTTATGACTATTGATGCTGCTTTTTAAAAATATATACATTTAATGTTAAATTAGTGCTGGCCATTGTACTAGGTTCTTGGGGGTTCAGCAGTGTACTTAGTGTGATTATGCCTTCAAAATCTTACAAACTAGTTGAGATAGGGACAATTGAACAATCTAGTAAACTGAACTTGAGTTTAGTTAGGTGCTTAAATAGTCCTAACCACTGAATTCTGTAGAAGTTCTTAGCTCCAAGTACTCATCTCTTGGGCAGAAGACTAGAGGAATCTGAATTTGCCAAGAACATATTTTTCTGGGAGTAGAGTCAACTCTTTCCCCACAAAGGCACTGTGTAACTGGATGGCTAATTCAGTTGGTGTTTACCTCTGCATGTTGAATCACAAATATGATCGAGCACAAGTGAAGTTCGCTTTTGTATTCTTCTTGGCTCTGCTACTCTTGCCTTCTGATTCTTGTGAGCACATCAAGAATTTCGTTAGCACTCACTGCTGTCAGCTGATAGTATGCAAGCGAGAGGGAGGATTTTCTGGCATATTAGCATGTTATTTCTTTTGTTCTTACATATAACGCTGGTAAGGAAATCCAGGAGGGGAAGATATAAAGGCAGGCCTTAGCCTCTCTACTTCTGTAATACATTTAACTTGTAACTTTATTGCTAATCACTCATTACAGTCTCATGAATCTGGTGTAAGGATGTATCCTTTTGACCCTGAGATAAAGAGCGTGTTTACTATGGCTTATTTCCATCATTTTCATGGTTGATATATTAAAAAGTAAAGATAAGAGAGAGTAGTGTTTTTAACTTTTAAAATTTCAGGTTAAATTCCTGCTAGTTATGTTAACCTACTTTTCAGTAAGATAACCTACTTTTCAGATGTTTCTAAGATGATTTATGTTACCACTTGGGGGAGCTCTTTTATAAGTTAGTGCATCGTAAAAGAGCAAGTGTTGGATTGGCCAGAAACTTTGTTCGGTATTTTCCATAAACTATCATGGGGAAAAAGACTCAACAAACTTTTTGGTTAACCCAGTAGAAGTCATATCACTAACTCAGGGTTACCAGTTGGGTGGTTTAAGTAAACTAAACTAAATGATAGCTTAAATGAGTAGTCTCTTAAGTGTTGATTATAGATTTTCATTTAAACCGTAGTATATGTAATTAAAGTTTTACTATTTTAAAAAAGATTTTTCTCAAGAATATTCATAATTTTCCCTCTCACCTGTTTTATATAACTTTAGTACTTTTTAATTGACTTGCTTTCCCCTCTATTTTATAATTGTAGGTAATTTAGAAAATATACCTAGGATTAATGAAAACCATTTGTAATCCTACCACCTAGAGATAATAGTTAACATTTTGATATATTTTTGCCTATCCTTTCTTTTAAAATTTTTCAACAAATTGGAGTCAAAATAAACACAGAATTTTGTATTCTGATGTTTTTTTTCTTTTAATGTGTCTGTTTTTTTTTCCATGTCCTTATAATCTTTGAAATGTTTTCTAAGAGTCTTATGTAGCTCCTGATACAGCTCTATCATAATTTATTTAACTGTTCTATTTAAAGATATTTAAATGTTTCCCACTATTTTTGCTGTTGTAAGTAATTCTTTGAACATTTATTATACTAAATCTTAGTAATTATTTTCATTGGATAAATTCATAGAGATAAAACTGAACTCTTAAGGCTCTTGATGCAAATTAGCAAAATGTCCTTCAATTAACACTCTTCTGAGGTTCTTATATTCAAAATATGTTTATTGAAAATTACTGTCTTTTTCTTTTGCAAAATGCTTTTTCTTATCCTTTCCTCATTTTTTTCCTTCTTTCATTTATTTTTTTGTGATTCTTTTGGCTGAGTAAAACTTGCTTTTCCTCTGTTTTAATGGTTTCAAAGGTGCTATTCCTAGGCCATTACATAATTCTCAACTAAATTTTTGAGGAAACAATTCAGTTACAAATTTTGGGTTGTAATTGCCTTTGGAAAATAGGGCCTATATCTTGAGACAGCAGTGAGGGCCGGAAAGCAGGATGAGTCACGTGAAACATCTGTATCGAGGAGTTGGGGCTGCTGTAGAAGTGGATGAAGCTACAGACGGCAGAAGGAAAAAGGTGATGGGGAAAAGTCTTTGGAATTAGGAAACTCGGAAGAAGTTGATAGAGATAAAAAAGAGAATGAGGATGTTAATTGTGTTTGAAAAGCTAAGGAGGAAAGTTCCATTACAGTGGTATCAGATGTCGTATAGAGGTCTTTGTAGATGAAACCAAAGAAAAGTCTATATTCAGTTTAGAGAGAGATCTCTTGAGACTTAGACAATAGCCTCAGTAGAATAGCGCTTATATAGTAGAAGTATGTGTTCAGTGGATGCAGTAGGTGTGTACTGGGAGAGTGTATCTGGTGAGTGTGTGTGTGAATAGTGAGAGGTGTGTATGTGTGGTTCATGTGGTTCTAACAGTAGCTTGATAAAGTCCAGGGATAGAAGGATAGCTTTTTAAAAATTTTTTAAGTGATGTAAGCTTGTTTGTGGGGCTTCCCTGGTAGCTTGACTGGTAAAGAATCTGACTGCAATGCAGGAGACCTCGGTTCAATTCCTGGGTCGGAAAGATCCCTGGGGAAGGGATAGGCTAGCCACTCCAGTATTCTTGGGTTTCCCTGGTGGCTCAGATGGTAAAGAATCTGTCTGCAATGCAGGAGCTACCTGGGTTGGGAAGATCCCCTGGAGGAGGGCATGGCAACCCACTCTAGTATTCTTGCTTGCAGAATTCCCATGGACAGAGGAGGCTGGCGGGCTACAGTCCATGGGATCCCAAAGAGTCGGACACAACTGAGTGACCTAGCACAGCACAGCACAAGCTTGTTTGTAGCTAAACAGAAGCACGTGTTTCGAAAGAACTGTAAGATAAATTATGTAAGACAAACTAGGTCTTGAAGGAGGTGATCCAAAGTGGGAAGAAGTGAGGGAGTACATTTACTGATTTAAGAGTGGAGGAGGATGTTCATTTGTCAAAGTCAGAAGAGAAGAGAGACCTGAAGCTAGATGCAGGGACATTGGGAGTACATGGTAATTAGAAATTATTTGATGTGGAGAAACATATTGAGGCCTTTGGAATTGTGATTTTCTAACCTTCTCAACAAAATAGAAATGAAGAGTACAAAACTTTTAGTGGGGTGGTGATATTAAGAATTTCAATAGTGAAAATGTTAGGAAATCAATGTAGAAATGTAGTAAGGAAATATTCTTAAATAAAGGGAAGAAGACTAATTTGAGTGTTAGGAAACTTGGGTTTTATAGGCCTGTGGCATTGATAGGCTGCGTTGGGCAAGTCTTCACGGTCTAATCTTCAATTTCTTAATCTGCACAATGAGAACTGAATCAAATGTCATTTTACGGATTTAAAAGTCTTGAATCAAACTGAACTAAAAAAAGAAGAAAACATAGCTGTAGTAATCAAGTCATTGTAGTATTGGTGGAAAGAAAGACAACTGGGTCAGTGGAACAGGACAGAGAATCAGAAAATAGAATTCACACATATGTGTCAGTGTTTGCACACAGAGGTGCTAAGGTAGTTCAATGGAGAAAAGAATTCCTCTCAACAAATGATACTGGAGCAGTTCGACATCCATATGCAAAAAATGAACTTTAGTCCCTATGTTGCACCAATCATAAAAATTAATTCAAATGAAGCATAGATATAAACTTCCAGAAGATGACCAAGGAGAAAATCTTTGTGACCTTGGATTAAACAAAGATTTCATGGATAGTACCAGCAAGGGCATGATCTATAAAACAAAATAATAAATTGAGCTCCATCAAAATTAAAAACTTATGCCCTTTGAAATATGCTATTTAAGAAAATGGAAAGCTGCAGATCAGTTGAAGATTTTTGCAAAACACATACCTGTTAAGGAATTTGAATCCAGAATGTTTAAGTAACTCTTAACAACTTTGTAAGACAAACAACTGAATAGAAAATTGACAGAAGAAGAGATCCAGATGCTAAGTGAGATTTGAAAAAGTACTCAGTGTTATTAGTCCTTGGGAAAATGTGCCGCTACACACCTACTAGGATGACTGGAAAACAAACAGAAACTAAGTGCTGGTGAGGATGTGAAGAAACGTGAACTCTCATTTGTAGCTGGCGGGGGCGCAAAGCATTACAGCCACCTGGGAAAACAGTTTACCAGTTTCTTACAAACTTAAGCTTACATTTAATATAGAACTTAGCTTTCCCCAGTGAGGCATTCACCCGAGGTAGATGAAAATACGCATCCACTTAAAGATCTGTAGGTGAATATTTAAGGCTCAAGGTTAACAGCCTTATTCATAGCAGTGTATCCAGCTATTGGAATAGATAAACAAAGTGTGATATATTCATACAATGGAGTGCTACTCAACAAATAAAAGGGATAAATACTAATAGGTACAACAATATGGATGACTTCTCAGAAGCATTATGCCAAGTGAAAGAAGCCAGACAAAAAAGGCTACAGCCTGTATAATTCCATTTGTATGACATTCTAGAGAAGGAATTGAAATCAGATCAGTGATTGCCAGGGACTAGAAGTCAATACAAATGATTTCTTACACACAAAACTCCAGTAGTCCTCAGCATTCCCAGGGATGAATATTTTTGGTGTGGAGAAGATTGGGTTGTGGGCAGTTTCTGAGACAGATATGATGTAGAGGAATGAGTGCTAGATTCGCTGATAATAGTGCTGCTGCTGTTTATTACTGAGTGAGTATAATGCCTGGCCCTGTGCCGATTACTTAAGAGCATCCTCACTGTTAGATTTCATAGTGACCCAGATAGGATACTATTATCATTTCTAGTTTAGTAAAAACTGAGGTTTAATTAGGTTTAATCAGTTGCTTGCTGCTGCTGCTGAGTCGCTTCAGTCGTTTCTGACTCTCTGCGACCCCAGAGATGGCAGCCCACCAGGCTCCCCCGTCCCTGGGATTCTCCAGGCAAGAACACTGGAGTGGGTTGCCATTTCCTTCTCCGATGCATGAAAGTGAAAAGTGAAAGTGAAGTCGCTCAGTCGTGTCTGACTCCTAGCAACCCCATGGACTGTAGCCTACCAGGCTTCTCTGTCCATGGGATTCTCCAGGCAAGAGTACTGGAGTGGGTTGCCATTGCCTTCTCCGAATCAGTTGCTTACTGTTATACAACTAGAGTATGTGTTCAAAGTCTTGAATGTTTGACACAAAAATTCATGTTTTTAACTTAAATAGAAGTGTAACTCCCGGGGAGACAGGGAATTTTTTTGTTTGTTCTGTTTTCATCACTGTATCCCCAAAGTGACAAAACTGTGTTAGTTGCATAACAATCATTTCTTTAAAAATTATTCAGTTCAGTTCAGTCACTCAGTTGTGTCTGACCCCATGGACCACAGCATGCCAGGCCTCTCTGTCCATCACCAACTCCCGGAGTTTACCCAAACTCATGTCCATTGAGTCGGTGATCTAAAATATTAGATACGTCAAATTTTAGAAGATACTAAAAAAACAAATTGGAAGAGATAAAACTGTATGAAGATAAAGATATGATTTTTAAAATTAAGGAAAAGTTTAGAGTTGGATAGTGATAAGCTTTGTATTATCCCTAAAATTTGATAATCTAGAATAATTCTTTTTCCTAAAACTTTTATATAATTGAGATTTCAAAATGATATAAAATTGCATCATATACTTTTCAGCCCCATTGTACTCTACAATTAAGAGAAAGCAAGTAGTTGCAACTGTTTGATAGAACATTAGATAATTTGTTATTTCTTTTGTTTTTAATTTAATATAATCCAGTTTTACCTATAAAACACATAATTTAAATAAAGATACATTTTTAGGGGAAAAAGTATTCTAATGATAACGAAAAAATATTCTAATGATAATGATAGCTGTCATTCACTGAGTACAAATTAAATGCTAGGCATTGTGTTAAGGGCTTTCTATAAAGTCTCATTTAGTTCTGACGAAGTGAGGTAAGTATTATTATTTCCATTTTACAAGGAAGGCAGTTAGAGCACTGAGAGATATAAATTTCATAAGGTTAAAAAATACTTGAATCAACAGATTGGTAAAAGAACAAGTGAATTAGAGCAAAAGGAGGATAATCAAGTGAGAAACTGGGCTTTTTTTAAAAAACAATTTATGTTATGAAGTAAAATCTTTCACCTTGGCTTGGATGATGTTATGTTATTGAGAACTGAAAATGTTTACCTCAGAGAACTGACTGGCTTCTAGATTGCTTATAGAAAGTTGTAGTTTAACTTTTTGACCTATCTGGTAATTTTTTTTGCTTTACAATATAAAATTTAGTTACTAATTTTGTAACTAGTTTGTACTAGCCTAGAATTACTCTCATAAAGACTTAGGAACAAATTTATTTTGTTATGCTCAATAAGAAAAAACTTGCTTAGTATTTTGTGTGTAAATGATTTAACAAATTACTTGAAACCTTTTGTTTTGTTTTGTTTGCAGGAAGGTTATGTTCAAAAGAAAAAGGAACTGTGGGGAATCTGTATCTTTATTGCAGCAGTTGACTTAGATGAGATGCCATTCACTTTCACTGAGCTACAGAAAAATATTGAAACCAGGTAAAATTTCTTGCATTAATATAGGCCTCTGCCATTAAAAAAAAAAAAAAAAACTATTCCTGAACTATCATTTTAATAGACTTCAGGGAATTGGTGGGAAATGCCAAAATTAACTAAAACATGGAGAACTTGGGTCAACTAGTGAACTCTCCTACTCTGCTGGGGCCCTTAATGTCTTTATGCTGCACTTTCTTTAAAATGTAGCAGTCTGTGTCTGGGAAAATCTTCATTGTATCTCTCACTGTGTTAACTTTCTTAATTGTAGCTGTTGATAAAGTGGACAAAATAGGCAGATTTATTAAAACCTTTGTAAAAGTAGTGTGAGCCCATCTTCAAGGAATTTGATTTATTGAAGTTTAAGACTTTTAATATAATAGATATTGTAATTGTATATGTTTTGAGACTGTGTATTCAGTTAAGTATCTATTATAATACTTGCCCCTGTAATTACTTAATGTCTGTATTGAGTTTATAAGCCTAATGAGAGTTTACTAATTGTTTCCAACAACTCAAGAGAAGCCTTCTGGTCATTTCTTCTAGTCATTTCTTTTGCAGTATGTTTACAATATCTAACAGTAAATAATTTGCCAAAAAGATAGTAGTATGTTTCTTCTTGGATAAAGCCATCTAGAGTTAAACATAATTGGTGTTTTGTGTAAATGAGATAAATATTTCACATTTTAGTAATTTTCTTACTACCTCTAAATAAAATGTGGAAACAAAGACCTTCTATGTACATAATTTAACTGATTAAATTAGAAGTTGTTTACCTCTCAGAGATTTCAAAGTTTAACTTTATTAAATAAAATCACTAAACCAAAATAGGTTTTATATAGCCAAAAACAATCTGAATATAGAGGTAAATTTTTACATCAGCAAATGTTTTAGTGACCTCAGAGGATTGGAAAGAGAATCAATATTTGGATTAAGATAGACTGGGTATATTTTACAAGATATATGACTTGAAATAGATTGCTTATCCTTATTAAGTCTCGGGTTCCTTTCCTTTCCTGTGAAATAAAAATTATTAGTGTTAGTTGCTCAGTCATGTTCTACTCTTTGCGACCCCATGGACTGTAGGCCTGCCAAGCTCCTCTGTCCATGGGATTTCCCAGGTAAGAACACTGGAGTGGATTGCCATTCCTTTCTCCAGGGAATCTTCCCAATCCAGGAATCAAACCCAGGTCTCCCGGATTGTAGGCAAATTCTTTACCATCTGAGCTCCCAGCTATTTCCTTTTTCCTTCCCCTAAAACCATTGGTGGGGTACAGAGAGAAGGTGTGTGCATCTGTGGTGAGGGAGAGCCATGGCTCCCTGAGAAGGGTGTTAGAGCCAAAGTGGGATGAGGAGGTCATCCCCCAAGGGTGTAGGGGGCTTCCTGACACGGGCTGCTTGGTGTGCAAGGGCAGACCAAGCAGGTGTGTGGAGAGCTGGTGTAGGGAGTCACAGCACGTGTGAGGTAAGAGCTGTCTGGGATGAGCGGTCAGATGCCTATATGGAGGGGTGAGGGCAGTTCAGGGTGGTGGAGTCAGTCCGAGCAGGAGAGGAGGGTGCCAACTTGGAGGAGTTGGTAGCTTGGTCGTTACAGGGGGATTGATTAAATGAGTGAGTTAGAGATAGGTGGATCCCAGGTTTCTCACTGTCAAAGGAGAGTTATAATATGTAAAGGAAAACATTGGAACAAAACAGGTAGTTTTTGTGTTGGATGAATGGATGTGAACTTAGGATCTTTAAAACATATAGCTAGATATAGAACTAAATATTTGTATGTCTGTAATAACCCTTATTTTTTCTGTGTTCTTGGCTTAGGTGTATAGATACAAGGATATGGGTTGAAGACTAGTTGATTTCTTTTTTTCCCTTTAAATTCTAGTAAAATGCAAAAACTAATTCCTTCCAAAGGGTATAATAGTGATTTGTTATAGAGCTAACAGGCCTTTTGAATTGAAATGTCTATGCTTTGAAAATGAAAAAATGAATTTCTAAAACTGTGGATTCACTTTTTTTTATTCTTTACCTTGCAGTGTCTATAAATTCTTTGATTTACTAAAAGAAATCGATACTAGCACCAAAGTTGATAATGCTATGTCAAGACTGTTGAAGAAGTATAATGTGTTATGTGCACTCTACAGCAAATTAGAAAGGTAACGTAAAAATTTTATTAGGATTGCACCCTGCTTTTTCATGTCACTGTTCATATTAGATTCCATCTGGGAACTGTTACATACTTAGTAAAGTTGTTATGGATTGCAGCTTAGATTTGTTCCCTTAATAGTCTTGACTTTCTTATTTGTCCAGTCATATACATTCTGAATGTTTCTTCCAAAATTATTTGTTTTATTCATGTTTTACTTGTTTTAATGAACTTCGTTTCCACTTTAGCCTTCTCTGCCAGAAGACTTGTAGTTCTGAATGGAAGAGTCATCTAAATTTAAGATTCTTCCTAGTGGTGACCTTACTCCAGAGAGAATGAAGAGACGGAACCAAAGCAAAAACAACACCCAGTTGTGGATGTGACTGGTGATGGAAGCAAGGTCTGATGCTATAAAGAGCAATATTGCATAGGAACCTGGAATGTTAGCTCCATGAATCAGTGCAAATTGGAAGTGATCAAACACGAGATGGCAAGAGTGAACGTCGACATTTTAGGAATCAGGGAACTAAAATTGACTGGAATGGGTGAATTTAGCTCAGATGACCATTATATCTACTCCTGTGGGCCAAGAATCCCTTAGAAGAAATGAGTAGTCAACCAAAGAGTCAACCATCATAGTCAACCAAAGAGTCTGAAATGCAGTACTTGCATGCAATTTCAAAACTGACACAATGATCTCTGTTCGTTTCCAAGGCAAACCATTCAATATTATGGTAATCCACATCTATGTCCTGACCAGTAATGCTGAAGAATCTGAAGCTGAACGGTTCTATGGAGACCTATAAGACCTTCTAGAACTAACACCCAATAAAGATGTCCTTTTCATTATAGGGGACTGGAATGCAAAAGTAGGAAGTTAAGAAACACCTGGAGTAACAGGCAAATTTGGCCTTGGAGTACAGAATGAAGCAGGGCAAAGGCTAATAGAGTCCTGCCAAGAGAATGCACTGGTCATAGCAAACACCCTCTTCCAACAACACAAGAGAAGACTCTACACGTGGACATCACCAGATGGTCAACACTGAAATCAAATTGATTATATTCTCTGCAGCCAAAGATGGAGAAGCTCTATACAGTCAGCAAAAACAAGACCAGGAGCTGACTGTGGCTCAGATCATGAACTCCTTATTGCCAAATGCAAACTTAAATTGAAGAAAGTAGGGAAAACCACTGGACCATTCAGGTATGGCCTAAATCAAATCCCTTATGATTATACACTGGACATGAGAAATAGATTTAAGGGACTAGATCTGATAGAGTGTCTGATGCACTATGGACGGAGGTTCATGATGCTGTATAGGAGACAGGGAGCAAGACCATCCCCAAGAAAAAGAAATACAAAAAAAGCAAAATGGCTGTCTGAGGAGGCCTTACAAATAGCTGTGAAAAGAAGAGAAGTGAAAAGCAAAGGAGAAAAGGAAAGATATAACCATTTGAATGCAGAGTTCCAAAGAATAGCAAGGAGAGATAAGAAAGCCTTCCTCAGTGATTAGTGCAAAGAAATAGTGGAAAACAATAGAATGGGAAAGACTAGACATCTCTTCAAGAAAATTAAAGATACCAAGGGAACATTTCATGCAAAGATGGGCTCAATAAAGGACAGAAATGGTATGGACCTAACAGAAGCAGAAGATATTAAGAAGAGGTGGCAAGAATACACAGAAGAACTGTACAAAAAAGATATTGACAACCCAGATAATCATGATGGTGTGATCACTCACCTAGAGCCAGACATTCTGGAATGTGAAGTCAAGTGGGCCTTAGGAAGCATCACTATGAACAAAGCTAGTGGAGGTGATGGAATTCTAGTTGAGCTGTTTCAAATCCTAAGATGATGATGCTGTGAAAGAGCTTCACTCAATATGCCAGCAAATTTGGAAAGCTCAGCAGTGGCCACAGGACTGGAAACGGTCAGTTTTTGTTCTAATCCCAAAGAAAGGCAATGCCAAAGAATGCTCCAACTACTGCACAATTACACTCATCTCACATGCTAGTAAAGTAATGCTCAAAATTCTCCAAGCCAGGCTTCAGCAATACGTGAACCGTGAACTTCCTGATGTTCAAGCTAGTTTTGGAAAAGGCAGAGGAACCAGAGGTCAAATTGTCAACATCCGCTGGATCATAGAAAAAGCAAGAGAGTTCCAGAAAAACATCTATTTCTGCTTTATTGACTATGCCAAAGCCTTTGACTATGTGGATCACAACAAACTGTGGAAAATTGTTCAAGAGGTGGGAATACCAGACCACCTGACCTGCCTCTTCAGAAATCTGTATGCAGGTCAGGAAGCAACAGTGAGAACTGGACGTGGAACAACAGACTGGTTCCAAATTGGGAAAGGAGTACATCAGGCTGTATATTGTCACCCAGCTTATTTAACTTACATGCAGAGTACATCATGAGAAACGCTGGGCTGGATGAAGCACAAACTGGAATCAAGATTGCTGAGAGAAATGTCAATAACCTCAGATATGCAGATGACACCACCCCTATGGCAGAAAGCGAAGAAGAACTAAAGAGCCTCTTGATGAAAGTGAAAGAGGAGAGTGAAAAAGTTGGCTTAAAGCTCAACATTCAGAAAACTAAGATCATGGCATCCGGTCCCATCACTTCATGGGAAATAGATGGGGAAACAGGGGAAATAGATGGGGAAACAGTGGAAATAGTAGCAGACTTTATTTTTTTGGGCTCTAAAATCACTGCAGATGGTGACTATAGCCATGAAATTAAAAGACGCTTACTCCTTCGAAGGAAAGTTATGACCAACATAGACAACATATTCAAAAGCAGAGACATTACTTTGCCAACAAAGGTCCATCTAGTCAAGGCCCTGGTTTTTCCAGTGGTCGTGTATGGGTGTGAGAGTTGGAGTGTAATGAAAGCTGAGCACCGGAGAATTGATGCTTTTGACCTGTGGTGTTGGAGAAGACTCTTGAGAGTCCCTTGGACTGCAAGGAGATCCAACCAGTCCATCCTAAAGGAGATCCGTCCTGGGTGTTCATTGGAAGGACTGATGTTGAAGCTGAAACTCCAGTACGTTGGCCACCTGATATGAAGAGCTGACTCGTTTGAAAGACCCTGATGCTGGGAGAGATTGAAGGCGAGAGCAGAAAGGGATGACAGAGGATGAGATGATTGGGTGGCATCACCGACTCAATGGACATGAATTTGAGTAAACTCCATGAGTTGGTGATGGACAGGGAGGCCTGGCATGCTGCAGTCCATGGGGTCACGAAGAGTTGGACACAACTGAGCAACTGAATTGAACTGAACTGAGTGGTGACCTTACTGCCAAGTTATGACTTGTATATTAATGGTGGTTTAGAGGAAGTAGTTTTTTTGGTGGAATATCCTTTAAGAAACTTTAGGCTATCAGCTGTTTTAGCACATATAAATTAAGAAACTACACAGGCATTAATGAAATGACTATTGGTAACCGCTATGTGTTAGATGCTCGTAATATGAAATCATATGATAACTGTGATCATCAAGAAGTTTACAGTAAATAAGTAAATTATATATTTTAATAAAATTACATGCAGTAATTGTTTGATGTCCTATTGTAGAGGGTTGTTTGTAAGAAGCAGAAATTATGTAGTGGGTAACAATACTGTGTATTTTTAAGGTAATAAGAAGAATTATGGGGTGAAAAAACTGTAGAAGAAGGCAGTGTCTGAGTAGAGTTAAAGGATAATTAGAAACTCACCAAGCAAAATATGTGGAGACTGGGACTGAGCATCCTAGGCAGAGTGATCAGCATGTGTACAAAGCCAAAGCAGTACCATAAAGTACTTTGGATATCGCTAATGGCTAAAAGGTAGGAGGGGATGAGATTGATAGTGAGCTTGAACTTTGCCCAGAAGGCTATGGAGTCATTGATTTTAAGCCGGCAAGTGACAGAGTCTGATTTGGTCTGTAAAAGATCACTCAGGCCTTTGTTAAAGGGATTTGGAATTCTTATTGACTAGTTTATGAGATAATTTAATGTTTATTCGTCTTGAAGTGAATCAGGATTTTTTTTTTCCCTATCTTATGTGTACCTTCTTCTGAAGAACTGTTGGGAAAATTAGCTGTGATACCAAAAGTGAAAGTCACTCAGTTTTGTCTGACTCATGGACACATGGAGAAATAAACAGGCCTGCCAAAGCCTGTTTATTTCTGGGTTCACTATATGTATGTATATGGCAGTGTGCTGTAGTGATTAGGATAAGTTTTAAAAAGCTAAACAGATCTAGATATGAATATTAATTTTATCATTTACTGACTTTGTAAGCTAGAGAAAGATACTTAACATCTTTAAACCTCAATTTCAATCTGTAAGGTAGAGCTAATAATGCTCTCCTTGCAGAGTAATTGTAACAATTAAGTAAGACAGTATTATTCGTTACTTCACCTCCTAGCACATACTAAATGCTTAATAAACAGTTGCTTTTAAAGCTATTACTAACTATATTAGTGCTGTTACATAGAAATGTAAAAATGCAAGCCGTATATTTTAAATAGTAGCTGCATGACAAGTATAAACAAGTGAAATTAATTTTAGTGTTTTATTTAACTCATATATCCCAAAACATCAAATTTTGACATGCATCATCCATCCATAACTTGTGTACAGGTATTTATGGCTGTGTTATTTGTGTTAGCCGAAAAATGGAAACACCCCAAATATCCATCAGCGGACAGAAGGGTAAACAAAATGTGAACTATCCATACGGTTAGAGGGCTTCCCTGGCGGCTCAGATGGTAAAGAATCTGCCTGCAACGTAGGAGACCTGGGTTCGATCCTTGGGCTGGGAAGATCTCCTGGAGAAGGAAATGGCAATTCACTCCAGTACTCTTGCCTGGAGGAGCCTGTTAGGCTACAGTCCTTGGCATTGCAAAGAGTCAGACACAACTGAGCAACTGACACACACATCCATATGGTAGAATACTCTTCAGCCATAAAAGGGAATAAAGTACTGATATATACTACAGTGTGGATGAACCTTGAAAACATTAAGCTAAGTGAAAGATACCAGATACAAAAGGCCACATACTTTTATTATATGATATGTCCAGGACAGGCATATCTATGACATGGAAGGCACTATTTCAGTGAAGTCTTCTCTCCCAGTATGTTACCTCTGATTTGCTCCTCAGTGTAGCCTTGGACAGGTGCACAGTCACTGAGCTGACAGCAGTTTTTTTCTCTTTAACCATCTTTCCCCCTGTTGTTAAGCTAACTGCCCCTGTTAATATCACACTTAATTGTTACCTCTCATTTATTGCTGATTACTTTCTTGTTTTTGACAACGTTCTGAGTCACAAAGTGCTTCACAGTTTAATCCAATTAAATTTGGCTGCCTTTGCAGGAGTAGTCTTTGATGTCAGGAGAGTTATTCCTAGCTGTTTCTTTCCCTGGTTCTCCTTTTAGTGATCTAGGATTTAGCTTTTTGCTCTCATAAGATCTGTTGGTTTTCTCTTTTATTGGCTTTTACCAAAATCTGCATTGCCTTCAACCGTGCTGTTATTCTTGAACTCCCCCACACCATTCTGGGGGAAGTTAATTCCCCTAGGGAGAGCTCAGGGCTCTGTGTTCTTGAGACCTGCTTCTCCCCAGGCTGCCACTTCTGTGCCGTTGGTTGGGAGAACAAGCTGACAGTGGTCTCGTCTCTTGCAGCGACGCCTCTGCTTTAAGAGCAGGGCACTGAGGAGAGACAGTAGCCCTAGTCTTCCCAGGTCACCTCTCTTGGCTGGAACCTCTGTCCCGTGAGCCAGCCGAGATAAGACAAATCAGTATTTTGATGTGTTGTGTGCCTGGCATAAAACTTTACCCTATGAGTGGGTGCGAAGTGAAGGACAGGAGCCCCGTGCTGCTCAGCTCCTCTTGCCTGGGCTAGACCTTCTGCAACATAGACCTGTGGGAGATGAGAAGCACTGATAGCCTGCTCTCCCCAGAGAGAGCTCCAGGTTGAGAGCTGGAGAGAGAGGAGCCCCGTGTCTTGGTTTCACCTGTCAGGCATAGAGCTTCCTTATGCTGAACTGGAGAGGAGGAAGAAATGAGTTTTGCATTGAATTCCTCAGACTCATTGTTCTCATCAAGATTTGTTAGATTTTCTTGAAGATATGTTCCCTTTTTTGTTGTATGCCCTTAGAAAAATTTCCAGAGACTTTACATGGTTTTTCAGAAATAGTTTTTTACCAATTATAGTTATTATTTTAGGGAACAGGTCTGTAAAGATCCTTACTCTACCCACCATTCCGGAAGTCACTGCCCTAAATAAGTAGGTTTCCATTAAGTAGTACTTTTCAGTTGTGTTATTTCAGCAAGACTTTATTAAATAAGCTTTTATGAGCTGGTGTGAGATTGTAACCAGATCAAGATTCAGTTACAGAATGTATTCCAAGTTACAGATGCACACATGGAGTCGAGTTGTTTTGTAACTAGATATTATAGGGATGTATGGAATGTCATAAATTGGAAACATCTACTTTAACTTTGTTCTGTAATGCTGTACTTAAAACACGTATCCTTCTTAAAATAGGATGAATAAAGCAGTATAAAATTGACTTCTAAATTATGAAAAAATGTTAAAAGTAACTTTTAAAAAAGCCATGATGTTAACATAATTATTTCTTCCTTTCAGGACATGTGAGCTTATATATTTGACACAACCCAGCAGTTCGTAAGTACCTCAGAGCATGTTATTTTTCACTTTTTGGGTTTTTTAATATATGAAACAATCCCAAACACATTGATAATTTCAGGGTTGATTTGATTGCTTATTTCACACTACTTCATAAATTAAGGTCATAGATTTAAGCCCTGTGCAGATTATTTATCTTTTCACAAAGAAAGTGGTATGAGATACTTGCCTTTTACTGTAAGGGAGAACTAGTTGGAAACTAAAGGGAGAAGTTGATTCAGAGCAGTTTTTTTTACCAACTCTGAGAAAAATGCTAATTCATTGACAGAATCTTTATTGAGGGTGTATTACAGACATTTTATTAACTAAGACTTAAAGCATAATTTTTGTGTAAGAATAAACATGAATGTCTATATTTAAATTTCCAAATAGTCTTTTTAAATATATGATACATATTCCAGCAGTATACCATTGTAAGAGCTCTACAGTTTTGTTTTGTTTTTTTTTGTTTTTTCAGAAAAAACTGAGAAAAACATAATGAGTAATACATGAGATTTTCTGCCCCGCAGAAATAATGATACTGAAGACAATTGATACAAACAGAAATTGTATATTTGTTAATTAACTCTATTAATCTAATTCCACTTGTTAACTCCAACAAGTGAAGGATTTAAAGTTTATGAGGAAAGAAAGAAACTGAAGTCGCTCAGTCGTGTCCGACTCTTTGCGACCCCACGGACTGTAGCCTACCAGGCTCCTCTGTCCATGGGATTTTCCAGGCAAGAGTACTGGAGTGGATTGCCATTTCCTTCTCCAGGGGATCTTCCCGACCCAGTGATTGAACCTGAGTCTCCCACATTGTAGACAGACGCTTAACCGTCTGAGCCACCAGGGAAGTCCTAAAGTTTATGAGGGCATGGTGTTAAACTGGTAAACTAGAGTCACCCAAACCTGTGTATTTTCTGCTCACATAAAATTGATTTTAATTAGAAAACAGCAGAAAAGAATTAATTGGAAACCAAGTATGTCATATTATTACCACTTCCTCAGCGTATTTTTAGATTGCAATAGAAGTTATTCAGTATTTTCTTTAGAAAAGGTATACTACTCCATGGGAAAATATAAATAACTTGGTAAAAACACAAACTAAATTGAGACAAAATTGAATTCATGTGTAAATTGTGCATTTAAAATGGACTGTATTCTATTATGCAGTCAACTGTAGTCTGTAATTGTAAAACATGGGGAAAAAGGTATATTTGGAAAACTAATTTTTTTTTCCTGTTTACTAGGATATCCACTGAAATAAATTCTATGTTGGTGCTAAAAGTTTCTTGGATCACATTTTTATTAGCTAAAGGTAAAGTCATTGTTACATGCTAATGTTTCAAATGTAATAATTGATCCTTCTTTTGAGTAAGCTCAAAATTTTAATTCAGTTCAGTGTTGCTCCTCCTTACCTCCAGTTCTTGTCATTTTTTAACTGTTAGCAAATTCATAATTCTGGTACTGGAAGCAACCTTGAAAATGTCTCATTTCACTTCTTTTTCTAATATTTTTTCATTCTTTCCTACTTTTCTATTTTTAAGAGTAATGTTACTGTTTTTATAAAAATGATGTATACTCGTGATAAAGAATTCAATAATACAGTGAAATGCAAAGAAAATTAGAAAAATTACCCAGAACCCACCTAAAATAATAATCAAAATTATGTGTATGCACAAAATACATCTGAAATGACATGCTGATTAAAATAGATGGGTGGATGAGTGCATTCACAAGGAGATATAATTTTCTAAAAATAAGATCATAGTATTGTGCTATTTAAAATGTAAAAATTAATTGTACTCAAATTTTATAGAAGAAAATAAACAGAAAAGGAAGGAATTGCTTAAATTTATCTGAATGTCTTATCACTTAAGCAATATTTTCTAAAATATTTCTCAAGCATTATGAAAATATTTAAGAGGTTGGAATCTCTTTTATATAACTTTGTGTTATAAGTTAAAGCGATATATATTAGTCTGCTCTGAAGAAAAAGAATCCTCTCCATGTCACCTTCCTGTTTCCTCCTTTCTGCTTTGCTTATTTTTTATTATCATTGCATTATCCAAGGTTATATTCTGTTCTGTAATTATAGTTATCAGATTAATTTTATCTCATTTATGTGTTTAAATGAATTACTAGCTTTTTGTCACTCCTATATCATAGCTTCTCCATTTCTGAGTTCTTTATTTTGATCTATCCTTAGCTGTCTAGATTTTACCATTTTTGAGTTTTTCAAAAAAGCTTTTTGGTGCCCTGTTTTCTATGTTTGGCCTGTTTATGAATCATGTCCTGAAGATTCTGCTCTTCATGTCATAGAAATCTTAGCATGCTACATTTTAAGATATTATTCTGTTAAATTTTGAGAACACCCACTGTCTTACCTTAGATTGGTTTTGTCCTCCCTATTTATTGTCTTCTGTAATGTTATTTTAACCTTTGGTCTTTTTCTTATGTACTATTTTCATTTCAAACTTTACTTCTATGTTTGTAATTGTTGCTTGGTCTTGAGTTTTTCCTTACCTTATCTAGCTCCTTGTTTTATGTAATTCGTGTTCTTTTGAGTTCTCTGTGCAAGGACTCGGGACATTTTCTTCTTTCTTTCTATCTTCAAGATGGGGTTCTCTACCCAGTTTTCCCCCCTTCTTATATCGTGATTCTATTTTTTAATTTTCTTTTTTCTTTTCTCTAGTATGTTTGCATAACTACTGTGCCTCCCACTCTCTTTCCATCCACCTTGTTGCTAGGACTTTATTTGGGCCTCTCTGACCTGATGTTCTGTTTTCTTTGATGTAGTGTGAATGCATTTCCCTTCACTCACTTTGCACTTTATCTGTGACTTGTTGTGTTCTCCAAAGAGCTATTGTATGAAAGCAGTCTTTTTTTAAAAAAAATTATACTTACTTTTAAAGGATGAGGGAGAAAGTCAGGACCTCATCTGGAATGATATGAGTCATTGTTCTGAGGTTTTTGTTAGAATGACCTGTAAAACAGGCACTTGTCCTGTTTGCATAAAAGGAGTGTGTTAGGATTCAGATTGTCCCCTAATTCAGCATATTATACTGGAGTCTTTGTGTTTGTCAGAGTTGGTGTAGCTGTTTACTTCCTCCATTTTCCCCTCTCTCATCAGTGATACCTATTCCCTCTAAGTAAAAAGAGGGGAAAGATAAGGATGCTCTGAGTATTGTTATTGGAACTTAACCAGTACCTATTTTTCTTTTCATTTTGTTAGGTATTGGAAGAGAGATTTTTTGATCTGACCTCACGCTACTATTTTTAACTAGAGGTTCTTGATATTCTTTACCTCTATGGCATTTCTTAACAACTTCTAAGTGTATTATAAACAAATTTTTGCACCATACCTAGGGATATAGAAAATGATTTTTAACATGCTCCTAGTGATTGTTGAATCATGAGTATATGGATACACCCATGTCCACAATTTTTCCTGACTTAATATCTCAATCTCTACCTTAAAATGTGGACCATTTTTGTTTTCAGGACAAGTATTACAAATGGAAGATGATCTGGTGATCTCATTTCAATTAATGCTGTGTGTCCTTGACTATTTTATCAAACTCTCACCTCCTGCATTGCTCAAAGAACCATATAGTGAGTATTTTAATTTATACCCCTCCTACTTCATCATTCAAAGTTGTTTATTGACTTCTCCTAGATCCAAAACATAGTTCTAGAGCCAAAGGAATAATAAAAAAGTCAGACATAGCCTCTCCTCTTAAGTAGCATAAGATATGGAAGAAGAGATCAGACAAGTAAGCAAGTTTTTAGAGTATATGGTTGAAACTGGTCTGGGCCAAAATACAGCAAATACTATGGGAGTTTAGGAGATGAGAGAGTCTTCCCAGCTGAGAAAGACCAAGGAAGGCCATTTGAAGTGGTAGCATTTGAGTTGAGTGTTGAAGTGGTAGTTGGGGTTTGAGGGTTGTGGTAAGTTCGGGGAGGGCATACCCAGTAAAGAGAAAATCAATAGGCAAGGAACAGATATGAACTAAACTGTATAGGAAAGGGTGGCCCATCCTACAGGAACAGATTAACTACATTTTTTTATTGGATGCCATAATGATTATGTGACTGATTTTTGTTTTCTGGCATGTGAACTGTAATTGATCCACTTCAGAGGGTAATGAGATGGAAAGTGTAGTTAAATAATAACTATTACTGAAATAATTAGATAGCATTAAGCAAAGATAAGTATACTCCTCTTAGAATGAAATTGCTTCTTTTGGTGGCATATAGAGTAGGATTTAAAAAAACACTTGTTATACTACAGAAAAATGTGAACTTAAAGCTTAACTGAGTCCTTGCTCCTAAAATGATAAAATATTAATAATACTAAAAATAATAGAGGACAGATCAAAACATGTAAGTCTCAAAGTATCGAAGTGATTGAAAAGCTGAAGCCTAATTAATCTACATGAGCGATAACTTCATAGAAAAATGAAGTCTGGAGCAGAATTTTGAAAATGTGTTGAACATGATTTGACAGAAAAGGCAGGTCATTTAGCAGAAACCACTTGCAAAATGAAAAAAATACAAAACAATATATTCAAAAACTTCCCGAATCTTTAAAAATTTCCTTTGTATGCCTTTTCCTCACTTTTAAAATATGTTATAACTGTAATAAGTTGATGAAGAATGTAATTTTAGGTTGACAGCTTTTGTGCTTTTGGATAATTTGGATATTCAGTTAATTCTCCAAGTGCCATGTTAAAGGAGAAACCAGGATAAGGTATCAAACTGAAGTCTATGGTAAACTTTTAATTAGCTTTTTATTAAGAAGAATTTCTGTGAACATAATTAAATCATATAGTAAGCCCCCCTGTGATTATCACCTGCCCTCAGTGTATAACTTTGATCAACTCATAGTCCTATCTACTGCCTAGTTCTACCGGCAATATTATTTTGAAGCACATTTTTGCATACCATTTCATCCTTATAAATTTCAATATATATCCCTGAAAGATAAAGTCTTTTTGAAAAGCATAATGACAATACCATTCTCATACCTAAAAACCAGTTAATATAGTGATTCCTTAATTCCACCAAATATCTAGTAGGTGCCCATGTTTTCAGTTGTTTTATAAAAGTAATTAAAAATGTTTATAGGTTGACTAAATCAGAATCTAAATAACATCTATACTTTGTGATTGATTGATACGACTTTAAGACTTAAAATATTCCTCCTCCATCTATCTTTCTCTTTTTTTTCTTGTAATTTATTTATTAAATAATCAGGTGGCCTTTTCTCTTGACTTTTCCATGGTTTAATTTTTACTGATTGCATCCTATGGTATAGTCTAACATGTTCCTCTGTCCTCTCAGTTTCTTTTTGGGCCTAGAGGCAGTTAATATTTTTTATACTTAGTCATCTATAATCTCTTTAATAGCTCAATCCATATTCAGTTTGAATTGAAAATGCTCAAATTAATCCAGGGGATTTTTTTTCTGAAATCACAATTTAGTGTCACATTATTATATTTGTATGCTTATGTTTTTTAATCATCATAATTTATATGGCATTTGCTAAAATTTTTAAAACTTATTTTTATACTTTACCTTGAAAGTGAATCCATAAATAATGCTTAACATTCTTAAGATTCTTTTAAGATAGGAAACATTTTTCCCCCCTTACCAACTGAGTAGAATACACTTAAAATTAGTTTATAAGTTGGCTATTTCCCTTGCCTTTTTCATATTTGTCTATGGAGTTTTAGGTTTCGTTTTGGACCAGCTGGGGGCAGAAGAGAATAGGGATGGCAAAAACTATTACCAGTATATAATTTATAATAGATATTCAGTAAATAGATGAAGCTGTTAGCTTTTTCATGAAGCCTAATAAGTAAAAGTAGCAGAATGTTACCAAGATTATTTCCAACCTTCCAAGTTATAATTAGAATACTTCATTATTTTATACAGTGGAATGTGCAATTGTTCTTATCTAATTTACCATTTTTACAGAAACAGCTGTAATACCTATTAATGGTTCACCTCGAACACCAAGGCGAGGTCAGAACAGGAGTGCACGGATAGCAAAACAACTAGAAAATGATACAAGAATTATTGAAGTTCTCTGTAAAGAACATGAATGTAATATAGATGAGGTAATTTAACTTCATGATTTCTTTAAAATAGTTACAGTAGATTTAGATGTAAGTTCTTCCTAACAGTATATGATTCTTTCATGATGAGCTTGCTTTTTTGTAATTAGTGCCAACTCTTTTGCAGTAGCAAAATATTTAGAAAAAGCTTAATTTTCATTTTCAGTTACTTTGATTTTAAAGAGAATAGCTCCCTTATTCTGGAATCACTGAAATGTACATGATTAAGGCAGTAGTTTTCAAATATATTTGTTCTTTAATTCTTCTGTGGTTATTGATACTCCTAATGTTTTAGAGTAAGCTACTAAGAAAACCCTATTGTTTTGATTTTAGTGATAAGTGATACCAAGGTTAAATTTCTGTTTGTTGTTAAGTCGCTAAGTTGTATCCAACTCTTTGCAACCCTGTGGACTGTAGTGCACTAGGCTCCTCTGTCCATGGGATTCTCCAGGCAAGAATACTGGAGTGGGTTGCCATTCCCTTCTTCAGGGATCTTCCCAACTTAGGGATCAAACCTGCGTCTCCTGCACTGGCAGGCAGATTCTTTATTGTTAGCCACCAGGGAAGCCCAGACTTCTGTTCAGTCTTGATTAATTACTCTGTTTCTAAGTATCACACCATATGTTAATGACTGGTAGAGGATACATTGAACACCCAGGAATTGCTTATCTTGTTAATAAAATCTGGAATGTTAGAACTGGAAGGAATCTTGGAATTAATGTACTTGGCCTCCTTTTACTAATGAGCAGACAAGCTTCTAGAGACTGATAGCTGATTACTAACAAAGTGTGTGCTTCGGAACATCTGCCACCAGTGCTGCTTTCACTGTGCCACGCTCTTTCTCTCATAGATTATTATATTGTCCACAATTCACTGTATGAAATGTCGCATCTTTGAAATTTCTCTGTCAACTCTGGGAAAGAATGGGGGTATGATATCAAAATCTAGTTTAATAAGTATTGGAGTGATTTATCAAGTCTGAATTTTGGCACTATGAGTTTTGTTAATTTCATCAAATATATAGGTATAGACATGTAGATGTATCAACTTTACACATAATAATATACTCTTACTTTTCTAGAATAACATATTATCTTCACTAATAAGGTGACAAATGTAGTTGAAATTTTTTCTTTTTAACTCCAGTCTGCTGCTTAGTCCTTCAAGATAAAGAATATAAATAAAGGCAGCTTTCTAATTCCTGGTGGTTAAACCTGTGGATTTCAGAACTCCTTATATAATTGCTTGCCAAAAATCAGGAATAAATCATGTTTTCCTTTTAAATAATTCTTTCATAATTTATGATGTAACAGTGACTTATAAAGTGTAGGTGATCAATAGCTTTGGTAATTTATATCAATTAATTTGATACTTTATACATTAAAATAGGTAATATTATTTGTGTATAGCATTTATGATTATATAACTGTTGGTTAGTTATATTTATGGTCATATCATTATTGGTTAGTCATACTAATTGGTTAAATAGAACTACCCATATTATAATTATTCCAGTTAAGTGGGAATTAATTGGAAAACAATACTAAGTATTATAGAAGCTTAATTCTTATAGCTTATTTGTGAAGTAGAAAATAGGAACTGATTAATAGGCACATATTAAATTATTTCTACCTTAACAAATGCAGACTCCAAAGTTGGTAAAGGAAGTTATATGAAGAAAAGTAAGTTGCTTACAATTCTATGACAGTTTGTCAGTATAGAATAGTCAGAGATATAATTCCAGGTTTTCCAAATATGGTCTTTATTATCCATGTTAAATGTAGGGGGGGAGGTTTGTATGAAACTGCGTAAGTCCCAAACAAAGCATTTTCATTCAGTTTTGAAGAGGTATGCTGCTACTGCTAAGTCGCTTCAGTCGTGTCCGACTCTGTGCGACCCCATAGACGGTAGCCCACCAGGCTCCCCCGTCCCTGGGAGTCTCCAGGCAAGAACACTGGAGTGGGTTGCCATTTCCTTCTCCAGTGCATGAAAGTGAAGAGTGAAAGTGAAGTCGCTCAGTCGTGTCCGACTCTTCGCGACCCCATGGACTGCAGCCTACCAGGCTCCTCCGTCCATGGGATTTTCCAGGCAAGAGTTACTGGAGTGGGGTGCCATTGCCTTCTCCAATATTTACTTAGCACACTGTAATTTAAAATGTAGAGAAATGCAGTGTTTTGTTTCTTTGTGAGAAACTTCTTTAGAGAAGTGTGAGCAGTGACTGGTTTCTTCCCATGGCATAGCTGACAACAGGGTCTGAGCATCTGTTTTATGCTTTGTAAATTGTCATCCTAAGTTTGGATCAGGTATATGTATGTGAAATTATTTTCTTATAAAAGCAGGTCCTTTTCCTAAATTTGTGCTAAAATAATTGACTCAGTATACATTAAGTTTTATGATATGTGTATGAAATGGCCCAAAAATACTCTCTGAGGAGAAATCAGAGGCAGTGTAGCGAAGTTAAAGAGCCTGGCTTTGATGCTAGGCAGATTGGGTTTCAATTCCAGCTCTGTCGCTTCCTAGCTTTGTAACTTTGCTCAGGTTGCTTAATTTTTTTGAGCCTCTGATCTTTTCACCACTTGTTAAATATGGGATTTTGAAGTTGGTTTCAATGGATTTTCTTCTTCATTTCATTAACAACTGGCCCCTGCACCTCCATTTTAGGACCTGAAATCTGCCTCACATAAATTAAAAGTGAATAATTGTATTAATCATAAATAAACATCACACCGAGTTGAATGTAACTTATTGATCAAAATGTCAGTTCACTCATTCCAGTATTAATAGCGACAGTCAAAAAACCAGTCAAAAGCAGTTAAAAAATCAGTTTTTAAAAATTTCAATGGTCATGTTGTAACTTTATCTTTTTCAGGTGAAAAATGTTTATTTCAAAAATTTTATACCTTTTATGAATTCTCTTGGAATTGTAGCTTCTAATGGACTTCCAGAGGTAATCTGAACGAAAATGTAATAAAAAGTTAATATGTTTCGGGATTTTGGGGAGGGAAGAAGAGTTGTCTAAATTTCATATTACTTTACTATGTATTAAATATTTTTCACTCAAGGAAAGAATCTAAGTAGAATTGTGGCGAATCAATTTTATATAGTAACAGAAAAGCCCTTTGTAATATATGCTCAAATGTATATATAAACAACATTTTAACATTTGCACTAGACATTGATTTGTACTGAAATTTTTCAAAAATCAAAATGTAGGCTTTTGAACTTCTAAATGCCTTAAATATTTAAATTTCTGCAATGTAATTTATTCTGATTTTCTTTATTATGCTTCTTTAAGCATAGAAGCCTTGATTAATGCCATCAACATTATTGGCATTACTGAATTTTGGAACATCCTTTTGAGTATTTTTTTTTTCTTGGCTGTACCATGCAGCTTGTGGGATCTTAGTTCCCCAGCTAGGGGTCAGATCTGGGCCCCAGTGGTGAAAGTACCAAGTCTTAACTACTGGACTGCCAGGGAATTTCCTCTTTTGGCTACTTAATTGGAAATAGCTTTGGTTGAAATGACTGTGATTATATTGTAGACATGTTTTAACATAGTGATATGCCATCCATCTATTTCTTTTCACATTTTGCCTCAAATGTCTTGCTCTTCAGTGAGAACAGAACAGCTGAGAACTTTATGTGGTAACTTGTGGGGAAAAGGATGCCTAAATGATGAAGAGCAAGTTCTCAATGGTGAAGCAGTGTTTTAGACACACCTAGCATCAGTCACCTGCAGACAGGTTTCTCAAGAGGCAGATCAGGTGGTCTGGTATTCCCATCTCTTTCAGAATTTTCCACAGTTGATTGTGATCCACACAGTCAAAGGCTTTGGCATAGTCAATAAAGCAGAAATAGATGTTTTTCTGGAACTCTCTTGCTTTTTCCATGATCCAGCAGATGTTGGCAATTTGATCTCTGGTTCCTCTGCTTTTTCGAAAACCAGCTTGAACATCAGGAAGTTCACGGTTCACGTATTGCTGAAGCCTGGCATGAAGAATTTTGAGCATTACTTTACTAGCATGTGAGATGAGTGCAATTGTGTGGTAGTTTGAGCCTTCTTTGGCATTGCCTTTCTTTGGGATTGGAATGAAAACTGACCTTTTCCAGTCCTGTGACCACTGCTGAGTTTTCCAAATTTGCTGAGTGCATCATGAGAAATGCTGGGCTGGAAGAAGCACAAGCTGGAGTCAAGATTGAAGTGAAGTGAAGTGAAGTGAAGTCACTCAGTCATGTCCGACTCTTTGCGACCCCATGGACTGTAGCCTAACAGGCTCCTCTGTCCATGGGATTTTCCAGGCAATAGTACTGGAGTGGATTGCCATTTCCTTCTCCAGGGGATCATCCTGACCCAGGGATTGAACCCGGTCTCCCGCATTGTAGACAGACGCTTTACCGTCTGAGCCAGCAGGGAAGTCCAGATTACCGGGAGAAATATCAGTAACCTCAGATATGCAGATGACACCACCCTTATGGCAGAGAGTGAAGAGGAACTAAAAAGCCTCTTGATAAAAGTGAAAGAGGAGAGTGAAAAAGTTGGCTTAAAGCTCAACATTCAGAAAACTAAGATCATGGCATCTGGTCCCATCACTTCATGGGAAATAGATGGGGAAACAGTGGAAACAGTGTCAGACTTTATTTTTGGGGGCTCCAAAATCACTGCAGATGGTGACTACAGCCATGAAATTAAAAGAAGCTTACTCCTTGGAAGAAAAGTTATGATTAACCTAGATAGCATATTAAAAAGCAGAGACATTACTTTGCCAACAAAGGTCCATCTAGTCAAGGCTATGGTTTTTCCAGTAGTCATGTATGGATGTGAGAGTTGGACTGTGAAGAAGGCTGAGCGCTGAAGAATTGATGCTTTTGAACTGTGGTGTTGGAGAAGACTCTTGAGAGTCCCTTGGACTGCAAGGAGATCCAACCAGTCCATTCTGAAGGAGATCAGCCCTGGGATTTCTTTGGAAGGAATGATGCTGAAGCTGAAACTCCAATACTTTGGCCACCTCATGTGAAGAGTTGACTCATTGGAAAAGACTCTGATGCTGGGAGGGATTGGGGGCAGGAGGAGAAGGGGACGACAGAGGATGAGATGGCTGGATGGCGTCACCGACTCAATGGACGTGAGTTTGAGTGAACTCCAGGAGTTGGTGATAGACTGGGAGGCCTGGCGTGCTGCGATTCATGGGGTCCAAAGAGTTGGACACGACTGAGTGACTGAACTGAACTGACTGAGCATCAGTCACCAAGACCAAAAGACATGAAATCAGAGAGCTAGATTGCTGATTCTGTGACCTGAGTTGGTAGCTAGTCCTTGAATTAACTAATTTATTCATCAGTTACTCAGTGAGTGCTTAACATGTGCCAGGCGTCGTGCTACATGTTGTCATTGTAGAGATTTAACTCACAGTCATTGTCCTTATGATGCTAGTGGAAGAGAGAGACATACGTAGAACATTACTAATAGAAGTCTACAAGAGTTTAATAGATGTGTACACAGGGTGTGGTGACGTCTCAGAGGAGGGGTACCTAATTCAAATCGGGCCAGGTAGATTTTGCACGAAATTCTTTGGAGATGATGTGATTTCTGAGTGGAGTAAGATTTATGAGAAGTAGCATTTCCAGGAGTTGGAAATTATAGATTCAAGGGCACGGTGATATGTGATAGTATCATCTGTTCAGTGAACTCCAGCTAACTCCTTAAAGTTGGGATACAGAGCAGGGACTGGTAAGACATGGCACTAAAGAAGCCAGAACGGGCCGGATGGTGTATTACTGAGTCCTGGTACCAACTTACATATCAAAAAATACGGTATTTACAACTCTAAAGGATCTTAGGCATTTGTAATTTTTTTCCCTTTGAAAGGATTACAAGGTTAGAAAATTCAAGATAAACTTTACATTATGTAGCACTAACGGCTACTAGTCAATAACCTGTTGATATTGAGTGCCTCACTGAGACAGGGCAGAAACATTGATTAAACAAATAGGAATGCCTGCTTTCCCTAAAAAACTTATGCAGGCAAGCACAAAGTTTACATTTAAATGAATTTCTTCCTACTACTCCTTTTAGAATGCAGTTTTAGCATTCTCAGATTAGAAAGTCACAGAAGAAGGCATGTTAAATAATTTTCTACGAGGCATTAGTTTTTACATTATGATTGGAAAATTATGAACCCAGGACTGATAAAAGAATTATTGATTCTAGCATTTGGAAAAGTATCTGAGATTGGAAATAAATTGTGCAAGTATGTTAATTAGGCTAATTAATTGAGATTATATGCCCAAGATATGTTACTAAAGAAAGCATGAGTAAACCAAAGGATTTAGAAAAGATAGGTAAGATTTGTTAGTGTTTGAAAAATTATTTTATATTGGTAAGTAGAGTAGAAGATTAAAAGTGAAAGATGTATAGAATGGAGAATCTTGGCAATTAAGTGATTATATATCTTTTTTTGTCTACATTTCCATCTCAGTATTGTTTTGTAGTGTTGGTGATTCTTGTCTAGATAAAGTATGGGATATATCCGTAAAACAAGATTTAAAATTAGAATTGAAAAAAGCGTGCTATTTTTGCACTAAAATACTCCACTTTTAGATATATGCCTTTGTTTATATTGCATGTGAAGTCTATGTAATGTAGAACTAGGTGATATTCTAGGTACAAAAATTGTTTAAATATGTATACTGAGATATAATGGCATGAAAAGGATAATCATCAATATTTTTTGGTTTTTGAGGTGGAAAATCTCTCTAAACAATATGAAGAAATTTACCTTAAAAACAAAGATCTAGATGCAAGATTATTTCTGGATCATGATAAAACTCTTCAGGCTGATCCTACAGACAGGTATTACACATGATATATTATTATTTGTTGATATGCTGGTTCATCTTTTAAAAACTTAATAATACCAAAGTATATTCTCTTGAATTGTTGTATAGAATCCTAAAATAGGAATGGTTAAGATAACTGCAGACAAACCTGTGAGATATTATGGGTTCCATTCTACATCATTGCAATAAAGCAAATACCATAATAAAGCAAGTCACACAAATATTTTTAGTTTCCCAGTGCATGTAAGAGTTACACTTACATTGTACTATAGTCTGTTAAATGTGCAATAGATTTATATCCAAAAAAATGAGGTACATACCTTAATTTAAGAACACCGTATTGCTAAAAATGGTAACTGTCATCTGACAATGCAGGATTACAAGCCTTCAATGTTTTAAAAAATAAATTCTGCGAATCACAGTAAAGCAAAGTGCAGTAAAATGAGATATGCTTGTACAAAAATTTTGAATGATTGTATGATTACTTTTATGTCGTTAAGCATGAAATCGTTTAATATTAGCTAAAATACATATATGTATATATAATTTGGAAAATTAAACACAGGTAAAGTGTTTCTAATTTTATTTAAGCCAAAGTAAATTTTGGAAGGCATAATGATTGAAAAACTTGAGCACTGATGTTTTTTAATACTGAACAACTTGGCTAGTAATATCATTAACATCTAACATTCTAGAGAAAACAAGCATCTAACTTTCACTTTCAGAAAAATTCTTAATGATTGCACACCTGTTTGTCTGTAAACCTAGTGGAAAGAAACCTAACTTTAAAAAGATGATGAAAAAAAGAAATTTTATTTGTGTAAGCAGCTTTTGGATCATCTATTTCCTTTAACTTCTGTTATTTACTTAACCATTTTGTATGATGTCATGAGGCAACAGAAGGTATTATACTGCTTTTTTGACTCATAAAGCCCAAGTTGTGAATTTTCAGTCTGAATTACTTTGCTTATCACTATTTAGTTTTGAAATGCAAAGAACACCACGGAAAAGTAACCCTGATGAAGAGGTGAATATGATTCTTCCACAGACTCCAGTTAGGTATGACTTTTCTTACTTTTGATTTTCATTATAATTATTTAATCAGTGCTTTATAGTGCTTCAGGTTTAATCATTTGTGAGGAAAAGACATTAAAAATGGTTCTAGTCCTTCTGGGATATATACAGAGCAAATGATAACACTTTTCTCTTTTTTATTTACTAAAATGGAACACATTCTCATTCTAGGTTATACTCCTTAAGGGCAGACAGACCTATGTTTAATAATAATATCATTGGCAATTAGTAGTACATCTGGCACACAAAGAGCACTCAATATATACCTGTTACATGTATATACAAATATATAATGCAGATGTCTTTCTCTCTGAAATTATTATTTTTCACAGCATCCCGTTCTTCCCTTCATAGTGTGTATCACAATTTATAGTTATGAATTCATCTGTGTATTTACTTGTTTCTGTCAATACCCATAATAACCTTTAAGTTTATACTGCAGTGTACCATGACTTTTTTGTTCCCCGTTAAATTAAATAATTAGGACCTAAGATAATACTTCATACAGAGTTACCAATCATTAATTTTTTCAAATGACTGCATACACGTATAAAAATGCATTCTTGTTTGAATGCAGTAATAGACTTAGACTTGGCACAGAAGGGACTTTATGAAGTGATGTTTGAACTGAATTTTGAAACGTGTAAGTTTGTGTCACGGAAGACCAACAGCATGTGCAGAGGAATGGACATATGAAACAGCCCAATGTGTCAGGGGAACTGTAAGCAACTTTGTACTGACGGAGTAAATGGGAAGATGAAATGGCAGAGGAGGAGGGTGGGTACTAGGTCATGAAGGGCCTTATTATTATTCCATACTCAGAAGTTTGGACTTCAGCTTGTGCAGGATATAGTCTGTTGCTATACATGGGTTAAGCAGGGGTAGGATAAAATCAGACTTGGTTTTTGAAAATTTACATGATAGTCACCTGTGAAGAGAGGGACTGAGGAGGGTGTGGTGAGAAATAGAGAGACCTATCAGTCTGGTTCTTAACCATGGGTGCAAATTAGATAACCTGAGGAGTTTTTTTTTTTCCCCCAAAGTACATATGCCTTGATCCTGCTGCCATAGACATGGTGAGTCAAAATCCCTGTCAAAATCGTGCATTGCAGTAATTCGCTTGAGAGATGCTGAAGATCTAGACCAAAAGATAGGTAGTAGGAATGAAAGAACAAGAAGAGATTGGATAAACAGCCGATGAATTCAGATTTAGAATATTATTCTTAAGGAGTTTATGGGACATGAAGAAGATAATGTAATAAGCAATAGGATATAAGGATCTTACATAACAGATTTGAGAATCAGCAGGGAGAGTTAAAACCGGAAAAACAGATGAGGTTTTCTGAAGTGAGGGTTATAATAGCAAGGATGGATGACTAAGGACTGAACACTGAGAGTGCTGGAATTTAAGGACTAGATAGAAGTTAGATTAAAAAGAATGAGAGGTGTGACTGGGGAGGCCAGAGAGTGGAGCCAAAGAAGCCAGGGAGGGAGGGAGTTTCAGAAAAGAGCAAGTGTTTTAGCGTGGGAGATGTCTCAAGAAAACCAAGTATCAGACCGAATAAGAAAGATCTTTTGGTTTTAGCAGTTGGTCACTTAGGACTTTAGTCATTGTGGCTTAAGGAATTAGTACAACATGTCATAGAAACGTTATTTTCAAAAGTCGAGGAATTGTAGCTGTCAGTTTCGAGAGGCTTGACTGAGAACCAAACATGGATTATTAAATAATGTTTAAGGAGCCTTTCGGCCATAAACATTCACCAGCTTTTTGCATCTTTAAACAGTGCATAGGGAGCAGCAAAGTACTTCTACTCCAAAATTGGATTATTAATACTTACCATGCACCCCCAATACACACCAAATTATAAGAGGTTGACTACATTCACATTTTAGTAATGATGACTTCTAGAATCAGGTATGCCTTCATCTTGACGATCTCTGTAAAAGAGAGTCACTTGGTTCTTTACTTGAGTTATTAAGTATCTTAGTCTTTATTTGACTAGTTTTAATATTTAATTGTAATGTTTGCTTAAAATACTACCATTTTGATGCCCTTTTGTCCTTAAAACAATGTCATTACTTTTATCAATTGTTTTATTGATATATAGTTTTATTAGTAAATAAGCATATCTGTTTTTAAATTATAAGTGTATTATGAACATATCAATTCTTACAGGTCTAACTAAAACGTTAATTCCTTATAAGCAGCAGTACACTAAGGGATTTGTAAAGTCTTATTTCGGAGAACTTCTTAAAGATTAACAAGAGACAGTGAGATTGAAGATAAGTGTAACTTATGACATAGATACAAGTCATTTGTTCTTTTTGTTACTTCATTTCTTAACATTTCTTCATATTTTTTCCTAGGACTGTTATGAATACTATCCAACAATTAATGATGATCTTAAACTCAGCGAGTGATCAACCATCGGAAAATCTGATTTCCTATTTTAATGTAAGCCATATGTGAAACACTTTATTATGATATCTTGGCAAACAAATTTGAAATTAGAAGTTAAAATACTGTTTTTTTAAACACCCATTTCCCAATAAGTTGTCTATTATCTTATTTCTTGCTTTTCTTTTTAATTCCAAATTAGATATTAGTAGTAGTATTGTTTTATTTGGACAGTGTTATTTTCAGATTTTCTCCTGTGTACTGTTTGTCTTGCTCACCATTCTTTCTTGCAGCTTAGACCTCTCTTCCATTTTTATTTTCTTCTTTCTTCAGATACATCTTTTTTTTTAATTGGAGGGTAATTGCTTTACAATGTTGTGTAGATTTCTGCCGAACAACAATGTGAGTCAGTTATAACTATATCGCCTCCCTCTTGAGTTTCCATGCCCCTATACATCTTTTAATAATTCCTTTAGTGAGAGTTAGTTTGATATGAGTTTACAAGCTTTGTGTTTTATTTCTTGCTTAAAATAACTTTATTCTTATTTTTGGTGAGGCGGTTTACCTGGATCTTCTATTTTAGGTTGACCTTTACTTTCCCTTAGTAGTTTGAAGGTATTACTTTACTACTTCCTGACTCTCATTGTTGCTAGTAAGACATTTTCTGTCAATTCAGATGTTGTTTCTTTACAGTTAATCTGTCTTTTCCCTCTGGCTGCTGTTAAGATACTTCCTTTGAATGTGACATTAGATAGGATTTAATATTTGTCATATCTCTGCAGTCTTTTTTATTTAGTCCATTTTCATTTATTTTTACTGTATGGCCCTGTGTGCATTACAGTATATACTCCTGATAGACCCTGAGTTTGATATCTGAAAGGCACCTGCTATCCTCCCTCCCCTTAAAAAAGGGAGTGAGAAAGAAAGAGAATGAAGGCTAGTGTCTGTATTGCATGCTTGTTCTTTTCCTCCTTTAAAATTAGATGAGGCTTGGGACTGACTGAAAGGCTCCTCTGTGGAAGCTGGATGAGGCTTGAAGACTTATTAAAGTTTGGCTTATCCAGTAACTGTGTGCTTTGTTTGGTTAACATTCTATTTAATATCATAAGCTGCCTGTGGTTTTGTCGTTGTCTTTGTTGTCTTCTTGCTTATATTCCCCCCCAGGGATTAACAAAGTATTTTTCTGTCATCATATTCATAACTGTGTTGGCTCAGAACTGATTTTCTTTGTCCAATTTGCATAAAGTTGTTTTTATTTCTGGGTAATTTGTAGCACAAGAATAGTTCCCAAACATAGGTACTCAGTTACTTAGAACTTTTAGAAGGGATAATGATATAAGTAAAAAGAATGATAATCTGTTTCCTTAAATATTGTTTTTGCTATTTCCTCCAGCATTTAAAGTATGTAGGACCTCCTTTTTATTTTAAACTATTTCTATTGAGCAGAAAATTCTGCCTCAGAGATATTTTCCAGAACTTAGTTTAAAGTTTAACATTGAATGGAGTGCAACAGTTTGGCTGCAAAGTTTTGCATACACTACAAATTGCCTGTCTCAGAGGGGGCATGTCTTGAAAATCATTAAGTTTTTCTCTGAATTTGTTTCTTAGTTTCTTCATTTTAAAAATCAGTGCCATCTTTCCTTACTTGTGTAAGTAAAATATTAGAAGCTATAGACATTTTTTCTTACCAGTTTTATTGAGATATGATTGGCATATTGCTCTGTATAAGTTTACACATATAGCATAGTGATTTGACTTACATACATCATGAAACGATGCCCTCAGTAAGTTTAGTTAACATCCATCGTCTCATTTGGATACAAAATAAAAGAAACTGAAGAAAATTCTTTTCCTTGTAACGAGAACTCTTGGATTTACTCTCTTAACAACTTTCATGTATAACATACAGCAGTGTTAATTATATTTATCATATTGTGTGTTACATCCCTACTGCTTATTTATCTTATAACTGGAAATTTGTACCTTTTGTCTGCCTTCATCCAGTTCCCTTTTCCACCGTCCCCTGCCTCTAGTAACTACAAATGTGATCTTTTTTCTATGAGTTTGTTTGTCTTTGAAGTATAATTGACCTGCAAGTCTTGGTTAGTTTCTGGTACACAGTATAGTGATTCAGTATTTCTGTACATCTCAGAATGATCACCACAGTAAATCTAGTTACCTTTTGTCTCCATACAAAGATATTACATAATTATCGTATACCCCACACTGTACATTTCATACCCATAACTCATGTATTTTGTAACTCGAAGTTTGTGCCTCTTAGTCGTCCTCACCTGTTTCTCTCTTTACCCACACCCTCCCTTCTGTTTGTTCTCTATGTCTATGATTGTTTCTGTTTTGTTACATTTGTTCATTTGTTTTGTTTTTAGATTTCATATATAAGTGAAATCATATAATACTTGCTTTCTTTGTCTGATCTACTTCATTTAGCATATTTTCTACATCCATACTTGTTGTCACAAATGGCAAGATTTCTTTTTTCTTTATGGCCACATAATATCCCCTCATAGGGAATGGGTCATCCCTCATAGCTCAGTCGGTAAAGAATCTGCCTGCAATATAGGAGACCCGGGTTTGATTTCTGGGTGAGGAAGATCCCCTGGAGAAGGAAATGGCAACCCACTCCAGTATTCTTGCATGGAGAATCCATGGACAGAAGAACCTGGGAGGCTACAGTCCATGGGGTTGCAAGAGTTGGACACAACTTAGTGACTAAACTGCCACCAAATAATATTCCATTGTATATATATATATATACTTAAATGTGCTGTGCTATGCTTAGTTGCTCAGTCATGTCTGACTCTTTATGACCCCATGGACTGTAGCCCGCCAGACTCCTCTATCCAAGGGGATTCTCCAGCAGGCAGATTCTTTACCATCTGAGCCACCAGGGAAGTCCAAGTATACTGAATTGGGTAGCCTATCACTTCTCCAGGGGATCTTCCCCATCCAGGAATCGAACCGGGGTCTCCTGTATTACAGGTGGGTTCTTTTACCAGCTGAGCTACCAGGGAAGCCCATACACCTGTATCAGTCCAGTTCAGTTCAGTTGCTCAGTTGTGTCTGATACTTTGCAACCCCATGGACTGCAGCATGCCAGGCTTCACTGTCCTTCACCAACTCCCAGAGCTTACTCAAACTCACGTTCATCAAGTCAGTGATGCCGTCCAACCATCTCATCCTCTGTCACCCCCTTGTCCTGCCTTCAATCTTTCCCAGCATCAGGGTCTTTTCCATTGAGTCAGTTCTTCACATCAGGTGGCCAGAGTATTGGAGTTCAGCTTCAGCATCAGCCCTTCCAATGAATATTTAGGACTGATTTCCGTTAGGATGGACTGGTTGGATCTCCTTGCAGTCCATGGGACTCTCAAGAGTCTTCTCTAACACCACAGTTCAAAAGCGTCAGTTCTTCGGTGGCGATGGCACCCCACTCCAGTACTCTTGCCTGGAAAATCCCATGGACAGAGGAGCCTGGTAGGCTGCGGTCCATGGGGTCGCGAAGTCGGACACGACTGAGCAACTTCCCCTTTAACTTTTCACTTTCGTGCATTGGAGAAGGAAATGGCAACCCAGTCCAGTGTTCTTACCTAGAGAATCCCAGGGACAGGGGAGCCTGGTGGGCTGCCATCTACGGGGTCACACAGAGTCGGACACGACTGAAGTGACTTAGCAGCAGCAGCAGCAGCAGCTTTCTTTATAGTCCAACTCTCACATCCATGCATGACTAATGGAAAAACCACATTTTTGACTAGACAGACCTTTGTTGGCAAAGTAATGTCTCTGCTTTTTAACGTGCTGTTTAGTTTGGTCGTAACTTTTCTTCCAAGTAAGAAGCGTCTTTTAATTTCATGGCTGCAGTCACCATCTGCAGTGATTTTCAAGCCCCCCAAAATAAAGTCTGTCACTGTTTCTCCTGTTTCCCCATCTATTTGCCATGAAGTGATGGGACTGGATGCCATGATCTTTGTTTTCTGAATGTTGAGCTTTAAGCCAACTTTTTCACTCTTCTCTTTCACTTTCATCAACAGGCTCTTTCTTTGCTTTCTGTCATAAGGTTGGTGTCATCTGCATATCTGAGGTTATTGATATATCTCCTGGCAATCTTGATTCCAGCTTGTGCTTCATCCAGCCCAGCATTTTTCATGATGTACTCTGCATATAAGTTAAATAAGCAGGGTGACAATATACAGCCTTGACGCACTCCTTTCCCAATTTGGAACACCTGTATACCACATCTTTATCTATTCATCTATTGATGGGCACTTAGGTTGCTTTCATTCTTGGTTATTGTAAATAATGCTGCAGTGAACACAAGGGTACATAATATTTTTTCAAATTAGTGTTTTCATTTTCTTCATATAAATACCCAGAAGTGAAGTTGCTGGATTTTATGGTATTTCTGTTTTTAATTTTTTGATGAGTCTCCAAAGTGTTTTCTATAGTGGTTGCACCAATTTAGATTTCCACCAGTAGTGTACAAGGGTTACCTGTTCTCTACATCCTCACCAACACTTATTTGTTCTCTTTTCGGTAATAACCATTAAACAGGTGTGAGGCGATATCCCATTATGGTTTTGATTTGCATTTCTCTGATGATTAGCCATTTCTCTTTGAGACCCCATGGACTGTAGCCCTCCAGGCTCCTGTGTCCATGATATTCTCCAGGCACAAATACTGGAGTGGGTTACCATGCCCTCCTCCAGGGAATGATTAGAGTTGTTAAGCATCTTCTCTTGTGATTGTTGGCCATTTGTATATCTTCTTTGGAAAGATGTATATTCAGTTCTCTGCCACTTTTTTAATCAGCTAGTTTTTTGTTTTGTTTGTTTGGTATTGAGTTGTATCAGTTCTTTTTATGTTTGGCTATTAACCGTTTATCAGATATATCATTTGCAAATATCTTCTCTTATCCTGTAGGTGGCCTTTTCTTTTTGTTGATAGTTTCCTTTCCTTTACAGAGCTTTTTGCTTTGAAATAGTTCCACTTGTTTATTTTGCTTTTGTTACCTTTTTTGGGGGAGTCAATTCCAAAATATCTCCAAGACTAATGACAGGGAGTTTACCATCCATGTTTTCTTCCAAGAGTTTCATGATTTCAGGTCTTATGTTCAAGTCTTTAATCCATTTTGTGTTAATTTTTGTGTGTAGAGTAAGATAGTGGTATAATTTCAGTTTTTTGAAACTGGTTATCCAGTTTTAGCAGCACAGTTATTAAAGAAATTGTCCCATTCCTTACTTAATATTTTGTATTATTGACTCTTTTGTGGTAATTAATTGATCATATGCATGGGTTTATTTTGGAGCTCTCGGTTCTCTTCTGTTGATCTATGTTTTTATACCAAAGCAAACTGTTTTGATTACTGCTTTGCAGTATAGTTTGATGCCTCCAGCTTTGTTCTTCTTTCTCAAGATTGCTTTGGCTGTTTGGGGTCTTCTGTGGTTCTACATACAGCTGCTCTACTCTGTTAAATACCTTGAAATTTTGACAGGGATTTTTTGAATATGTAGATTGCTTTGAGTAGTATGAATATTTTAACTATTAATTTTCTTGAGCATGCAGTACTTTCATTTGTGTCTTTTATGAATAACTCTTTTTCTTTGGTATCAGTTGTAAAATCTATGAGGCTGTTTTTTGATGGCTAGGGGAAGGGCTAACAAATCTTTCCTAAATTGCCAGCAGAAAATTTAGATAATAGGGGTTTTTTAGTTGTAGTCTAGTAGTTTCTGGTCCCTATCTTCCCAGAATGGAATGCTTTATATTTCTCATATTTTCAGTAGTTGTATTTACTTATTTATTGTGAAGTGTTTTCAAAGTATAAACAATTGAAATTAATAAGTCATGCTATTATAGAACAGAAAGTGTTAATTCTCTGGTTAGACAGTATCCTCTATCTTAATTTCTATTTTTCCTTCTTAAAGAATTGTACAGTGAATCCAAAGGAAAGTATCCTGAAAAGAGTGAAGGATATTGGGGACATCTTTAAAGAGAAATTTGCTAAAGCTGTGGGACAAGGATGTATGGAAATTGGATCACAGGTAACTTGAACTCATTTTGATGAGTACCACTGTATAGTAAATAATTTCAAATGCAGCATCTGTCCAAGCTGTGTAAATGCTACCTAATAATATAAAATTTTGGCAGCTACCATATACCATATCCTAGTCGGCTGTGTATGATGCTATTTGGAAAAAACTTTATGGGCTAGCTCTCCTTACTCTATTACAGAAACCAAAAAGAAACATGTAGAAAATTTTAGAAAACTTATGCAAATTTTAGAAAGTACAAGTGAAAAAAAAATCAAAATCTTGTTGATAATTAAGTTTTTGGTGTATATTCTTTTAACTTTTACACATGTGAAATATTATGTATGCACATACGTAAATGAATGGAATATTATACATGCCATTTATTAGTGGTATTATTGAATGATGTTACTTTTACTATTGCTGTTATTATTTCAGAAAATCTAAAACTAATATTTGGCAAGAGAATGGGCTCTGGATCTGAGCCCTGGTTTCGTATCTGGCTCTTTCATATGTGAACTGTCAGGTTTCTATATTTGCTTTACTTTGTGGCATTACTGAGGTAATATATAAAATATATTTGAAAACTGTAATCTACTATACACATTTACTTTAGTGTAATGAGGTTATATTTTGATATCATCTGTATTTTAAACAATTATATTTAAAAGTTCTTTTGGTCATAATTTGGAATGAAGGATTATGGTGTATATTTGTGTTTATTTAAAACTGGACTGTTTTTTAAACTAATGGAAACTAGTTATTTGATTAAAACTTTTTGCTGATAAGACCCTTTAGATCTGATTTTTGCCTTTGCCAGCTTTATGGAAAGGTACTATTCTCTTAATCCTGGAGAGCTATCTTAACTACATGTACTAGGTCACAGAAGTGTTGCATTCATGTGTAAAATGGTTAGAACAGTACTAGGTTCCCCACTGGCTCAGATGGTAAAGAATCAGTGTGCAATACAGTGGACCCAGGTTCAGTCCCTGGGTTGGGAAGATCCCCTCGAGAAGGGAATGGCTACCCACTACAGTATTCTTGCCTGTAGAATCCCATGGACAGAGGAGCCTGGTGGGCTACAGTCCATGGGGTCGTAGAGAGTTGGACATGACTGAGCAACTAACACTAACATATAATATATTCTTAGTACATATATATCTGTTACGATGTAGACTGAAGTAGGAATGTAGGAAAACCATATACTGGACCCCTCCTCTTGAATATTTATCAGGAATGTGAAAACCGTCATTTTATATGGGGTCGCAGAGAGTCGGACTCAACTGAGTGACCAGCATTTTCAGTTTCCTCAGTTTTAGACAAGCTAGCTTTTGTGCTCTCTTGGTAGCCATATTTCTAAGAAGGGTCAGAGATGTGTCTCAGGGCAAAACTTTTTAAAAATTAGTAATTGTTATGTTTTCTAAAATAGTGGGATCTGATTTTTTTTTATTTCTTTGTAGCGATACAAACTTGGAGTCCGATTGTATTACCGAGTAATGGAATCCATGCTTAAATCAGTAAGTTTAAAAGAATATAATAGAAAAAAAATTAATTGCTAATGCAAAGAAGGCTTCAGTTAATTTTTTAAATCTGTTTTAGGAAGAAGAACGATTATCCATTCAAAATTTTAGGTAAATTTTTGTTTTAGTAAAACAATTTCTTCTTTTTTTTTTTTTTTATAAAAGTTAATGTTACAAAAATCTTTCTTTTTTTCCTTTAGCAAACTCCTGAATGACAACATCTTTCATATGTCTTTGTTGGCATGCGCTCTTGAGGTTGTAATGGCTACCTATAGCAGTAAGTTAAATTTTAGTAAATAAACATTCTAGTTCAATTTAAAGTTTTAAAAAACTTATCTGAGGTGTTGTGTGGGTTTTTTTAGGAGGGTAGGAGATGGAGAAGTTAAGGAGAAGAAATGCATATTTAAATCATCATATACGAAAGAATGTAATTGGTCACCTTGGATTATTTCAAATCATCTTGGGAATACTTTCACGAGGTCTCTATTTTGGTGTATACTGAATCCAGGAAATGTACCTATTAACCCCCTTTTAAAGACTTAGGAGATTGTAAAATCCCTGAGAAGTACTATTGAGCAGCTTCCACTGATAAGGAAGCACTGCCACATATATATATTCAGTGGTTATGAGACCAAAGGTTGGAACTGAAATCTGCCAGATAAATGGAAGAGAGGCACCAATAGTGGTTTTTTAAAATACAATTTTCAACATGTATTATTACTTTGCAAATAATCTTGGGACTGTCAAAAAAGTTTTGTTTGTAAAAAACAAAAGAAAAAAATTTGTCTAAGGATACACATATATTACATAACTAATATAACCAAGAAATGCACAATTGAAACAGATTTTTCTAACCAAATTATCAAAATCTAAACAATCACTTCCCCTCTTTATCAACGATTAATGAGACAGTTAAATGGATATGCCAGTGCATTACTGGTTGGATGTTAAGCCTGTCCCTGATACAAATTTAGAATATTTAAATCTTTGAAAATTTGATATAAGCTATGAGCCTTCTGTCTAAAAGAGACATACATCATATGCCCTCAGACTTGGGAAGCCTATTTCCTAGGAGTCTGTGGACTCCAGAATAAAAAATTCTGTTTTAAATAAATTTTTTTTGTTTAGCCTTTCTAGTGTGTTTTAATTTTTTGTTTAATAAAACCTTTGAACTGAAAAATAATGTAATTCAAGACTTTCTGTTTCATTCCTAAGTTATGTTTTTCTTTCATTTTTAGGAAGTATGTCTCAGAGCCTGGATACTGGGACAGATCTATCCTTCCCATGGATTCTGAATGTATTTAACTTAAAAGCTTTTGATTTTTACAAAGTGATTGAAAGTTTCATCAAAGCAGAAGCCAACCTGACCAGAGAAATGATTAAACATTTAGAACGATGTGAACATCGGATCATGGAGTCCCTTGCATGGCTCTCAGTAAGTAACTAGCTGAAATAGTTAAAGATGTTCATATGCATATGGATAACAGTTATCTGTTAGTGAGAAGTATTTGTTAAAATTTACCTTGAGCAAATATGCGATTTAATGATTTCCAAGTAGAGCCCAAGAATCAAGTGAAATATTATCAACAGAATGGTGTCTTTGAGCTCTCCAGACTGTCTCATATAGGAATTTATTATGAATTGCTTTTCTTAAAGCTTGGCACTTCAAAACAAAGCAGAATTCTTTAACGTATTTGGGAACTTTATTTAAAGTAGGAGTGTCATGTTTGAAAATTTAAATGTCTGGTCTTAAATTTCAACAGAATAATTAAAAAAAACTTGACAGGCTATTGAGATGATTTAAAAGTACAAATTTTTATTTCAATTTAATTTGATTTTTTTTGTCCCTTTGTTAAACATAATCTAAAATCTACACAGGTGTAGTTATTGCTTACAGCACTGTATGGGCAAAAAGAATATTCTAGGTTGTCTATTTATAGCATATAAGCTATTGATAAAGCTTTATTTAAAGAAAGGTTATATTTCCTATGTAGTAATAAAAAAACATTTATATGAAGTACTTCTGTTATGCTCTTTAAATCTTCATAGTTCGGCAATACTTTGTTAATCATCAGGTTTGTAGATTGATATACAGTTGGTTTCTTTTGAAACTGTTGCGTGCTAAGCTTACATCTTTTCATTTCTATCAGCATATAGAAATGACAGTGAAAAAATTAAGGCTTTAGTTATATTAGAATCTTAATCTTCATGTAAACGTAGTTTTAAATTTTTTATATTTTAAAAATGTAATGGCTAAGAGATAACTTGTTTCTTCGTGCTTTTCTTGTATTGCTGTATAGACAGAGAGGATAGAAAAGGAGAGAAGTAGGGGAAGTTGATAGACATTGTATTGCTATGATTGAATTGGGTAAGTCTTTTATACAAAAGCTTCTGCTTTGTAAAAAAAAAGGAGTAGTTAGGAGAAAACTCTCAGAATCTGGGGGTTCAGTGAAAGTAGCAAAAATAAATACATAGATCAATAAACGGAATAAACAGAGTGCTTTTCAGAGGGCGCCATGCCCGCTTTTCCTAGAAACTGAGATCAAGACATTACTGTATCATCTGAAAGTGACTATTCTTATTTCTTTTAGAGAACTTTATTTCTGTCGATGCACATCTGCTATATGCCTTGCATTGAGGTAGATATTGTGAGGATATAGAAAAGACACGCGCTCTGAAAATTATAGAGGAAGTAGTAGAAATTTACTGTTGAAAATTGCTTGTGTTCAAGCCTGTTGAGTTCAGTTACTGGTATTCTAGGATTCTAAACAATATTCCTTTATTTTTGAGAATTTTTGGAGGAAAAGTAACATGCACAAAGTCTGGTCAAGGGTACAGTTTTTTAATAATAGAGTAGTGTGGACTTCATAAGCCTCTGAATTTAAATTCTAACTTTGGTATTTCTAGGGGATGAGATTATAGACTACTTTTAGTGTTTGAATTTTTAAAAAATCAATACATACTGCTGTTTTAATCATAAACAGAACAGAGTGGTGGTGGGTAACTATGAACACAAGTCATGCCACACAACATAATATGTGAGTCTTTCCTGTGAGAATAATTAACACTTCAGAGAGTGGGCATACCATAGATAAGTTTGAGCTTTCACAGACTGTAGGATTTTTTTCTTTATTGAAGTATAACGTATATACAGAAAAGCATATATCACAAGTTGTACTAAAAAGGATTTTTTACAAATAGAATGTACCCACATTGCTAACATATAGATCAAGAATCAGAGCAATTCAGCATACCTATGATACCAAAATCCAGATCAAGAATCAGAGCAAACCTGCTTGGTTTTTTGTTTCTGTATTACAGTCAGAATCTGTCACTGAACTGAGGATATTTATGAGAACATATTCACAGGGAAACATCAAGTGAGATACTACTTACTTTACTCATTGGTAATTTAATGAGAGAAAGAACATAATTTTACTTTTAATGGTTACATGGGAAAAGGGTTGAGTACCTTTACTGCACAGTCTTGAGAAATACTAAATCAAGAACAGAATAACTTTAAGAAGGCATAAGCAAGCGTCTGGTTTTTTTTTCATCCCGGAGAGATTAACAGGCAATGTATGAATATAAAATGCTAAATAATCTATTGAAAAACATAGTGAAATCTTGTCCTCTGGAAATCTGGAAGATTAGGGGTGGTTTAAAATGAACCATGCCTAAGCATTGGGCCAAATGACTTACAGATGTTTCAGCCTCTTAAATCTGTTAAGCAGTTTATCATGCCAGTAGATGATGAGGTGAGATTTGGATATTTTATTTTCAGTATATTCAGACTGTGTTAGATTTTTTCAGTTAAATCTTTGTAAACTGAAATAGACCAGGTAGTTTATTCTCAAAATGGTCTTTTTTGTGGACTTCTGTGGATTTTTCCTCTTGATCTACACACATGTGTGGCTACCTTAACACTGTTTCTCTCACAGCCACCAGAGAAATTTTTTATAAATGCAGAACAACTCTCATGATTCTAATTCCTCAGATGAAAAATCTTTTGTAAGGAATCTGTACCTCTGGTAATATGGAGGGAGACCATACCATATGACTCCTCACAAAAAAATACAACTATAAAACCTGTGCACACTCAGTTGTGCCTGACTCTTTGAGACCCCATGGACTTTTGAGACCCCATGGACTGTAGCCCACCAGGCTCCTCTGTCCATTAGATTTTCCAGACAAAAATACTGGATGGATTGCCATTTCCTTCTTCAAGGGATCTTCCTGACCCAGGGGTGGAACCCACAGCTTCTGTGTCTCCTGATTTGCAGGCAGATTCTCTTCCACTGAGTCACTGACCTTTTAGAGCAGACAGCTGAGTTAAGAAATGGAGTAAGGGTGCTGTGGGTTAAGAAATGGAGTAAGGGTGTTGTGGGCCTGGGTAGGAAGCTTTTAGCCTGGGGCTGGGAGGTATAGGGGGAAGCAAAATGGCTGTCTGGGAGGCCTTACAAATAGCTGTGAAAAGAAGAGACATAAAGCAAGGAGAAAAGGAAATATACCCATTTGAATGCAGAGTTCCAAAGAATAGCAAGGAGAGATAAGAAAGCCTTCCTCAGCGATCAGTGCAAAGAAATAGAGGAAAACAACAGAATGGGAAAGACTTGAGATCTCTTCAAGAAAATTAGAGATACCAAGGGAACATTTCATGCAAAGATGAGCTCAATAAAGGACAGAAATGGTGTGGACCTAACAGAAGCAGAAGATATCAAGAAGAGGTGGCAAAAATACACAGAAGAACTGTACAAAAGGGATCTTCACGACCCAGATAATCACAAAGAAGTGATCACTCACACTTACCTACAGCCGGGCATCCTGGAATGTGAAATCAGGTGGGCCTTAGGAAGCATCACTACGAACAAAGCTAGTGGAAGTGATGGAATTCCAGTTGAGCTATTTCAAATCTTAAAAGATGATGCTGTGAAAGTGCTATACTCAGTATGTCAGCAAATTTGGAAAGCTCAGCAGTGGCCACAGGACTGGAAACGGTCAGTTTTCGTTCCAATCCCAAAGAAAGGCAATGCCAAAGAATGCTCAAACTACCGCACAATTGCACTTATCTCATATGCTAGTAAAGTAATGCTCACAATTCTCCAAGCCAGGCTTCAACAATACATGAACCCTGAACCTCCAGATGTTCAAGCTGGTTTTAGAAAAGGCAGAGGAACCAGAGATCAAATTGCCAATGTCTGCTGGATTGTTGAAAAAGCAAGAGAGTTCCAGAAAAGCATTTATTTCTGCTTTATTGACTGCCAAAGCCTTTGACTATGTGGATCATAACAAACTGTGGAAAATTCTGAAAGATATGGGAATACCAGATCACCTGACCTGCCTCTTGAGAAACCTATATGCAGGTCAGGAAGCAACAGTTAGAACTGGACACGGAACAACAGACTGGTTCCAAATAGGAAAAGGAGTACGTCAAGGCTATGTTTTGTCACCCTGCTTATTTAGCGTATATGCAGAGTACATCATGAAAAACGCTGGGCTGGAAGAAGCACAAGCTGGAATAAAGATTGCCAGGAGGAATATCAATAACTCAGATATGCAGATGATACCACCCTTATGGCAGAAAGTGAAGAAGAACTAAAGAGCCTCTTGATGAAAGTGAAAGAGGAGAGTGAAAAAGTTGGCTTAAAGCTCAACATTCAGAAAATGAAGATCATGGCATCCGGTTCCATTACTTCATGGGAAATAGATGGGGAATCAGTGGAAACAGTGGCTGACTTTATTTTGGGGAGGCTCCAAAATCACTGTGGATGGTGACTGCATCCATGAAATTAAAAGACGTTTGCTCCTTGGAAGAAAAGTTATGACGAAACTAGACAGCATATTGAAAAGCAGAGACATTACTTTGCCAACAAAGGTCCATCTAGTCAAGGCTATGGTTTTTCCAGTAGTCATGTATGGATGGGAGAGTTGGACTGTAATGAAAGCTGAGCACTGAAGAATTGATGCTTTTGACCTGTGGTGTTCGAGAAGACTCTTGAGAGTCCCTTGGACTGCAAGGAGATCCAACCAGTCCATCCTGGGTGTTCATTGGAGGGACTGATGCTGAAGCTGAAACTCCAGTACTTTGGCCACCTGATGCGGAAAGCTGACTCATTTGAAAAGGCCCTGATGCTGGGAGGAATTGGGGGCAGGAGGATAAGGAGATGACAGAGGATGAGATGGTTGGATGGCATCACCGACACAATGGACATAGGTTTGGGTGGACTCCGGGAGTTGGTGATGGACAGGGAGGCCTGGCGTGCTGCGATTCATGGGGTCACAAAGAGTCAGACAGGACTGAGTGACTGAACTGAACTGACTTGAGTGCCAGTGGGAAAGTCTCAGGCTTTCTGACTAGGGAAACTGGAAAATTGAAACAACCATGGACTGTTGCCTGCTAGGCTCCTCTGTCCATGGAATTCTCCAGGCAAAGTTACTGGGTGGGTTGCCCCTTCTCTCTGGGGGATCTTCCTGACACAGAGATTGAACCCTGCTATCCTGAATTGCAGGCAGATTCTTTACTGACTGAGCCACCAGCAAAGCCTGTCTCAAAGTGGCTTTCAGTTCAGTTCAGTTCAGTCGCTCAGTCGTGTCCAACTCTTTGCGACCCCATGAATTGCAGCACGCCAGGCCTCCCTGTCCATCACCAACTCCCAGAGTTCACTCAGAATCATGTCCATCGAGTCCGTGATGCCATCCAGCCATCTCATCCTCTGTCGTCCCCTTCTCCTCCTGCCCCCAATCTCTCCCAACATCAGAGTCTTTTCCAGTGAGTCAACTCTTTGCATGAGGTGGCCAAAGTACTGGAGTTTCAGCTTTAGCATCATTCCTTCCAAAGAAATCCCAGGGCTGATCTCCTTCAGAATGGGCTGGTTGGATCTCCTTGCAGTCCAAGGGACTCTCAAGAGTCTTCTCCAACACCACAGTTCAGAAGTATCGATTCTTTGGCGCTCAGCCTTCCTCACAGTCCAATTCCCACATCCATACATGACCACTGGAAAAACCATAGCCTTGACTAGACAGACCTTAGTCGGCAAAGTAATGTCTCTGCTTTTCAATGTGCTATCTAGGTTGGTCATAACTTTTCTTCCAAGGAGTAAGCATGTTTTAATTTCATGGCTGCAATCACCATATACAGTGATTTAGAGCCCTCCCCCACCCAAAAATAAAGTCTGACACTGTTTCCAGTGTTTCCCCATCTATTTCCCATGAAGTGATGGGACCGGATGCCATGATCTTCGTTTTCTGAATGTTGAGCTTTAAGCCAACTTTTTCACTCTCCTCTTTCACTTTCATCAAGAGGCTTTTTAGTTCCTCTTCACTTTCTGCCATAAGGGTGGTGTCATCTGCATATCTGAGGTTATTGATATTTCTCCCGGCAATCTTGATTCCAGCTTGTGCTTCTTCCAGTCCAGCGTTTCTCATGATGTACTCTGCATATACGTTAAATAAGCAGGGTGACAATATACAGCCTTGACGCACTCCTTTTCCTATTTGGAACCAGTCTGTTGTTCCATGTCCAGTTCTAACTTGCTTCCTGACCTGCATACAGGTTTCTCAAGAGGCAGGTCAGGTGGTCTGGTATTCTCATCTCTCTCAGAATTTTCCACAGTTTCTTGTCATCCACACAGTCAAAGGCTTTGGCATAGTCAATAAAGCAGAAATAGATGTTTTTCTGGAACTCTCTTGCTTTTTGATGATCCAGCGGATGTTGGCAATTTGATCTCTGGTTCCTCTGCCTTTTCTAAAACCAGCTTGAGGCAAAAGATGTGACTTGAAACAGAAGCTGCTGGTGAATAAACAGTTTACAACTCAAGTTCAGTAAAAATAATTACCTGCTTTAAGACAAAGAAACAAAAAATACTCATTTGAGAAAAATAGCAGAATCCAGAATCTTTACAACTTAAACATTTATGGTGTTCAGGATACAGTTCTATAATTACCCAGCTTACAGAGAGGGTCAAAGGAATCAAATGTATGTTTTTAGTGTGGGAATTTTAAGTAACTATTTGATGATTGCAAGGCTTCTTTTAGAAGCTTTGTCCCTTCCTTTTTTTATCAGCTGTTTAAAGTATGGTCTGTGATCCCCTGGTGATCCCAGAAAACATTTTAGGGGAGTTGCAGTGTGAAAGCTATTTTCATATTACTGTTAAGATGTTATTTCTTTTTTTCACTCTGGTGACATTTATGCCAATGACATTTATTCCAAAACTTTTGGAACCTTTGCACCGCATTAGAGCAGTAGCATCAAAGCATTTGTGGGTTTTGTTTTCTTTTTTTCAGCTTTTTATTTTGTGTTTGGGTATAGGTGATTAACAATGTTATGGTAGTTTCTGGTGAACAGCGAAGGGGTTCTGGTGATCAGCCACATATATACTTGTATGCGTTCTGCCCCTAAGTCCCCTCCCCTCCAGGTTTGTGGTCAGTGTATTCTTCACCACCACAAACTTTCAGTTAAAAAAGAAACAACGTAAAACATGCCTGTTGTCATTTAATAACATCATTGATGAGCCAGTTAAAAGTATTTATTTTATATAATCTGTATTCTCAAGTACAGTGTGGTTGAAAGCAACTAATGATAAACGTTGCCAGTGATAAGTTTTGAGTTCTCAAGGGAAAATTAGAATTTTGATAATCTTGTATTCACTGTAAGCAGAATAGCTTCCCAATACATCAAAGACTTTTCTGATGAATTCAGTGGTAGTGTTAGTAAATGTGATTGTTCAACATTACATAAAGAGATTCATCAGCATTGTAAGATCTATGCATCATGCTATAAAATCATACATGAGTAAGAAGTTTATTTGGAGTTTAAGGTCTTTGATAGATAGATCAATGGTTTTTAAGGTCTCAGCATGTGAAGTTTAACTCATGAATTAAACTTCATGAAAATTAAGATTAAAAATTCAATGAAAATTAAAATTCATGAAAATTACTTCCAATTTCACATTGCAATTAACCTTTAAGAAACTACTGCTTGTTGAGTTTTAGGGTAGTGTCAAAAAAGAATATCCTTTATTATCTGAAAAGTCTATTAAAATACTCCTTCTTTTTTCAACTACATGTTGTGTGAGGCCAGATATTCTTATACTTCAAACAGACAACACATTTCAATGAAGGAGATACAGAAGCAGATATGAGAATTCAGGTCTATTGTATAGGCTAGATATTAAAAGGATTTGCAGGATTGTAAAGCTCTGCCACTGTTTTAATTTTTTGTTTATTTAGGGAAATAGAGTTAGGCTCCATGAAAATGTTAGCTCTGTTAACATGTAGCAAGCTTCAGTTCACTTCAGGTCAGTCGCTCAGGCACGTCCGATTCTTTGCAGCGCTGGACTGCAGCACGCCAGGCCTCCCTGTCCATCACCAACTCCTAGAGCTTACTCAAACTCATGTCCATAGCAAGCTTATTTTGGTTATTTCAGATAAATTGTATTCTTAAATTTTTTTCAGTTTTAATTATACTTGAGTTCAGTTCGGTCACTCAGTTGTATCCGACTCTTTGCGACCCCATGAACTGCAGCACGCCAGGCCTCCCTGTCCATCACCAACTCCCAGAGTTCACTCAAACTCATGTCCGTCGAGTCAGTGATGCCATTCAGCCATCTCATCCTCTGTCGTCCCCTTCTCCTCCTGCCCCCAATTCCTCCCAGCATCAGGGTCTTTTCCAATGAGTTAACTCTTCACACGAGGTGGCCAAGTTATTGGAGTTTCAGCTTCAGCATCAGTCCTTCCAATGAACACCCAGGACGGATCTCCTTTAGGATGGACTGGTTGGATCTCCTTGCAGTCCAAGGGACTCTCAAGAGTCTTCTCCAACACCACAGTTCAAAAGCATCAATTCTTTGGCACTCAGCTTTCTTCACAGTCCAATTCTCACATCCATACATGACCACTGAAAAAACCATAGCCTTGACTAGATGGACCTTTGTTGGCAAAGTAATGTCTCTGCTTTTTAATGTGCTGTCTAGGTTGGTCACAGCTTTTCTTCCAAGGAGCAAGTGTCTTTTAATTTCATGGCTGCAGTCAACTATCTACAGTGATTTTAGAGCCCCCCAAAAGAAAGTCTGACACTGTTTCCTCTGCTTCCCCGTCTATTTCCCATGAAGTGATGGGACCAGATGCCATAATCTTAGTTTTCTTAATTAACTTTAAATTAAGTTTAATTATTAACACAGTAATATTGCATGCGTACTAAGTCATTTCAGTCATGTCCAACATTTTGTGACTCTATGGACTGTAACCCGCCAGGGTCTTCTGTCCAAGGGGCTCTCAAATGTTGATAGACACACTCACTTGAACAAAAACTTCTGGGTCCTCAGAAATTTAAGAATGTTAAAAGATGCTAAGTCCAAAATATTTTGAGAATACTTTCCTTATATTCTGTTCTCGATTCAGACGTCTCTGTTTACTGTTACTCACACATCCATGTTTGTCTGTGCCTGTCTCTGAGTCTTTGTTCACTTCATAAGCTCCACCTGAAATACTTTCCCCTTTTTATTTACCAGATTTTCAGGTCTGCTTCCACTTTGCCTTTTGAGACCATCCTAAGTCTATAGTCATTCTTTCCTCCTTTGCAGTCTTACAGTGTTGATCAATACTACTTCCTGGTCATTTATAAACTTTGTATCTTATTACATGTGTGTGTTCCATTTTAAATGGGTTAATGTATGGGAAAAGCACTTGGAGCAGCGTCTCTGGCTTTGTATTATAAGATATGGCAGTTAATTACACGAGTGAGAATGAAGGACAGAGAAAGGGTCAACTTATGACATTAAGGTAGTGTCATTCATTAAAGATAGCTGGAATTGAATGAGATTTCCTTGGAGGTGAAATTTGATTATGTTGAGCTTGAATTGCTTGTAGATCATCAAGTAAAGGTGTCAAGAGGCAGTTAGGTATGTGTGTCTGGAGTTTAGGAAGGAAATTCTAGGCCAGGAACAGAAACCTGAGAGCTGCTGGCACATATATAGTAACAGAAATTACCACCTTTTATTGACGGTTTATCTTGTGTCACCCACACTATGGTGAGTATTTATCTCATTTGACTTTTATAATAATCCATGAGGTATTATTATTCTAAATGAGGGAAATAATGCTTAGAGAAGTTTTATAACTTACCCTAAATCATATAAGCTAAACAGCAGAGCTTATGGCTCAAACACAGGTCTCTCTGGCTCCAAAACTATAAATCCCTGTGTTTTACCAAATGACTAAAGTTTAGGAAATAGATTAAAGTCACTTAACAGGAGAGTGTAGCACAAAAAGAGAATGTAATTTAGGACAGAATCCTAAGGAGCACCAACAGTTAAGGGGTAGACAGAAAACAGAAGCCTACAAAAGAGATCAAATCAAGGAATCCTCCTGTCACTAAGGAGAAATATCAGCAGTGGTGTCAGAAAGAGAGAATGAAAAGGTCCGAGTGCTTGCTGTTTCAGATACTGTGGGGGAAGTCAGTAGCAACTGATGAGTGGCTATTAGTTTCGGCAACAAGGAAGCCGCTGGTGAAGGTAGCAAGGACTGTCGGAAGTGATATGGGAGCAGAAGTAGATCTCAGTGGAATTTGGCTGAGTTATGAGTGAGAAATAACGTGGAGACAGTGGTTATAAATAGTTTCTACCAGTTTTATCTGTAAAGGGAAGTAAAGGTATAGCTGGAGGTACGTGAGGCAGCAGGATAATTATTTTTCAAGATGGGAAAGGAAGGATTAAATGTTGATATAAACGAGTTATCTATTGCTGAATGGCACATTAGTGGCTTAAAACAATCATTTTATTTTGCTTATGATTCTGTGGGTCAGGAATCTGGGAAGAGCTAGACTGGACCGTTCCTCCCAGACCATGCGGTGTCAGCTGGGGTCTGGGGCAAGATTCACTTCTAAAATGTTTCTTAGAAGTCTGGTACCTTGCTCCTGCCTGGTATGTGCTGACCTCTCCCTCCCTTTGTTTTTTTTCCCTCTCCTCATCTTATCCTCCTGAGTTCTCATATGAGAAACTGTGCATCTCATAGCATTCGACTGAAGCGACTTAGCAGCAACAGCAGCAGCATAGCATTTTTGGTTTTATAGTAGTTGCCCTTCTTACAGAGCAGCTCTTTATCTCTAGTTTTAAGCAATTTGATTAAGATGTGCCTTAATTCAGTTTTTTTCCTGTTTCTCTTGCTTGGCGTTCTACTTCGAAATGTGGGCTTATAGATTGCATCAAATCTGGGGCCGTTATTTTCTCAAAATGTTTTTGTTGACTCCTCTCACCCCTTCCTGCAGGGATTCTGGTCACACATGTATTAGGTCACTTAAAATTGTCCTACTGCTCCCTGATGCTCTGGTTGCTGTCCCAGATGTTTTTGTTTCTGTTTCACTTGATATTGTTTCTATTACACCTGCCTTCAAGTTCATTAATTTTTTTCTTCTGAAATGTCTTATTTGCTATTAATTCCATCTACTGTGCTTTTAATCTTAGGTATTAGATTTTTCATCTCTAGAATCTGATTTGAATCCTTTTCTAAATCATTCATATCTCTCTTCAGCATGTCTGTGCTTTCCTTTACATTCAACATCTGGAATATAGTTATAATAATTATTTTAAAGTCCCTGTCCACTAATTCTAATATCTATATCTTTTTAGTACTGTCTATTGACTGATACTTCTCTTTTGAAGGGTCTTTTTTTGGGGGGGGTTGCTGCTTGGTAACTTTTTATTGGATGCCAGGCCTTGTGAATTTTACCTTAGTGGTCCTGGATATTTTCATATTCCTTTCACTATTCTTGTGTCTTGGGACACAGTTTAGTTACTTGGAAGCGTTTGATCCTTTAAAGGCTTTTCTTTTTTCTAGACAAAGCCAGTCTTTAATCTTATGACTAATTTTCCCCCACTCTTGAGGCAATCCCCTTCTAGGTGCTCTACCTGGTGTCTCATACATTACAAGGTTTTTCCAGACTGGCTGGTGGAAATCAGAACTCTTTTTGGCCCTGTTACAGCTCCTGGAATGGTTCTGCTTCTTCTCATGCTTCTTTTTTTGGCCTCCAGTAGTTTGCAGGCGGTGATCAGGACTGGGGTAAAGACCAAGAGTAACTCTCTGCAGACTCCTGGAGCGCTCTCTTTGCAACTCTCTCTTTTCTGTGTAAGTCTCTCCTCTGCTACTCTGTCCTGCTAGTTTTCCTAATTTCTCTGTCTTGAATTCTCAATTCTGTTTCTTCAACCAGGGAGACCACTGAGGTCTATTTCAGTTTCTCCTCCCTGACTCGTAACCTGGGAAGTCTCCAGGCAAAGGTGGAGCTTAAGCATTTGCTTTTTTTCCCCCCAGGAATTACTGTCTTATACTGCTTGTCCTATTACTAGCCTGTACTCAGTGTCTAAAAACTATTATTTATGTTGTTTGATTTTGTAGTTAAGACAAATCTGGTCTCTGTTTCTTTATCACAGCCAAAAGAGTTATGTATAGTATTTAGTGATTGATAAAGATTTTTGAATATGTATACTTAAAGAATATTTAGGGTTTCATTTCTATTTTCCTGTATTAAATGCATCATATCTTCTGAATAATAGTATTTTGGAGGATACTTATTATATGGAGAATGTAGAAGTATTAGTAATTAATTGTTGTATTAAATTTTAATAAATCATAAGAAAGCTGAGCCTCCTCTAAATGCTATCAAATATAGCTGACTCATTAAATTGGATTCTGTTGTGTGGTGGTTTTTTTTTTGTAGTCACTACACATCAGCAAGTTTCTTCATTCAGTTGCAAAAATATTGGACCAGAGCACTTCTATATAAGAAAAGATTAAAAATGTTTCCTTTTTTTACTATTTTTCCAAAATTTAAATGAAGGCCTCTTTTGTACATCAGTACAGTTGTAATGAATAGCTTTTATTTTTAGAGTCCTGATTTAATGACACACTTGTAAACAAATTTTTAAGCTTCTTTGGTATTCTTTTGAAATGTCAAACTTGACAGGAAATGAACACAAAAGGGAGAAAAGCCTGTGGCTCTGAAAAAGCCAGAAAGGATATCTGTTGTGTGTTTGGATGGTAGATCATTAACCTCTGGTGCACTTTGCACAATGGTTTTAGTATTTACCATTAGATGTTAGCTTTTTTCAAAAGTTATATTTTACAAAGAGCAATGTCTCAGGAAGGCAAATGAATTGTAAGATAATGATTAAGCTGTATTTAACACTTAAAAAAATAAGGATGGTGAGGTAATATGATGTCATATACTATATTTATACAGCAACCATGCTACTATAATGAAAAATGCTTTATGCTGGGTTTTTTTAAAGCTCCTCATGAGTTTTTTTTTTTTGAGTTTTTTTTAAGTAGCATATATTTATCTTTTTTCCAGCAAAACATTTTAGTTTTTAAAAATCTGATTCTTTCTGAAAACATCACTGTGGTTTTATAATGTTTCTCATTCTGACCCAGGATACTCCTAATTTCTTGCTCTTAATTCCCATGGTTAAGTAGGCGCTTTCAAGTGATTTAGAATATTTGACTTTACCTTTCAAAGCTAAAAGTATTTTATTTTGTTCTACATACACCTTTGCTTCCCAATATTTGTATTTTTACATTTTACTTTTCAAGTCATCAGGGCTTGAATACCGAACATTTTTTCTTCTTTTTCTCTGTAGTTTTATAGAGTCTTGCAATATAAAATGTTGTTGTTCAGTCGCCAAGTCGTGTGCAACTCTTTGCGACTCCATGGACTGCAGCACGTCAGGCTTTCCTCACCGTCTCTTGGAGTTTGCCCAAGTTCATGTCCATTTAATCAGTGATACCATCCAACCATCTCATTGTCTGTTGCCCTGTTCTCCTTCTGCCTTCAGTTTTTCCCAGCATCAGAGTCTTTTCCAGTGAGTCAACTGTTTACATCAGGTGGCCAGAGTATTGGAGCTTTAGCTTCGGCATCTGCCCTTCCACGAGATTATTCACGGTTGGTTTCCTTTAGGATTGGCTGGTTTGGTCTTGCTTTCCAAGGGGCTCTCAAGAGTCTTCTCTAAGAGGTTCTCTAACCACAGTTCAAAAGCATCAGTTAAAGTTGATCAGTAATTATAAATACAGAAACCAAAAAAAATTACCACGTGTCATATTTATTTGGTATGTTAGACATCTATTGTCATTTACATTTTCCTAGATCATATCATTACCTTCTTACCTTGAACATACCATTATAGACTCCTGCCTGGTCTCCCAGCTTTGGTACTACCCTGCATTCTATAGTTGGGTGCTGAGTGAATATTCTTAAATGCTTTTTCATGCAATGTTCCTGTTCAGAAACCCACAGTAGCTCCCATTGCCATTAGATAAGTGCAGCCTTTTTACTCTGGTTGTGATAATTGGACCCTGCCTTACCTTTCTAGCCTTCTGCTATTCTTCAAGCACTCCCTATGTTTATTGTTGTTTTGGTTTGTTTTTCTTAATTTTTTTAATTGGAGTATCCTTCCTTTGCAACATGGTGAAACACTGTGTTCAGAGTGTTCTTTGATCTCTGGAGCACACCACATTGACATAGTGAGAGTGAGTATGGCCTAATGTGGGAATCAGAAGACCTGACATTTAGAGCCTGCCTCTTCCACTTATAAGTTAATGTCTCTGTCTTAGTTTCTTGCTTTGTAAATTGAGACAGACCAAAAAGATTTTAGTATTTCTAGCTCAAATATTTTATGATTCTACAAAACTATTTAAATGTTGAGAATTATTTGCCACTGCTGAAGGTGTGCCGCTGCTGAAGGTGTGCCACTACTATAGATTGCTTCACAATGTATAAAATGTTGAAGAAACATATTTCAAAAAAGGATAACAGAGAGGTCTCATTTCCCTGCTCTCCTTTACCTCAGTTTTTCCCAATTCTCTTTGGATTGTATCTGATATTTATATTATCAGTTATTTGAAAGGAATTGTACTTGCCCCAGCGAGGTATCTAATGACATGGGAAATAGCGCCTACCCTTAAAGAGGCTTGGAACCTATAGGAAAGTAAATCATTGTGATATACTGTGAAATAAGATAAGCCATGAGGGTCAAAGGAGGGAGTGATCAATTGTAAGTGGATGGGAAAAAACTTAAACTGGCTGTGGAAATGTGGAAAGATATTTGGGGGAAAATTATGGACCACATTGGCAATGGTACATGAGTCCTGATTTAAGACTAGTAAATTAGTCTCAAAAGTCTGTTTTTAATCTCTTTAAAAGTGAAGAGCTAGCTCTCTTGGTAAATGAGATATTGTACAAAAGTGAATGTACAAGATAATTTTGTTGTTGTTATTCAGTCGCTAAGTTGTGTCTGACTCTTTGCAACCCCATGGACTGCGGCACACCAAGCTTCCCTGTCCTTCACTATCTCCTGGAGTTTGCACAGATTCATGTCCATTGAGTCAGTGATGTCATCCAACCATCTCATCCTCTGTCGCTCCCTTCTCCTTATGCCCTCAATCTTTCCCAGCATCAGGGTCTTTTCCAGTGAGTCAGTTCTTCCAATCATTAGGTGGCCGAAGTAGAGTTCAACTTTAGCATTAGTCCTTCCAATGAATATTCAGGGTTGAATTTTTTTTATGCACTACTTAAAAATAAAATATATGTGTGTATATGTGTGCGTGTGTGTAAACACACAGGTTTTTTGAGGGAAATAATTTTGAAAGAGAATATATATGCTTTCTTGTCTTCTTCGGCAGAGTGTATTTAAAGTAATTTTACTTTTTGAGCTAGGGACATCATTATAGACATTACTGTATTATTCATGGGTGAGAGTACCCATTTGCTTCTGGAAAATATTGTGCTCTTTACCCAGTGTTTTCATTTTTTTTCCTGCCTTCCCCCTCCCTTTCCTTGTGAATTATTCTGTATTTCTCACAATTTCAGATCCTGTCAGTCCGTGATGCCTGTTTTCTCCAACTTACTTTCCTGAGCTAATTAAATCAGTATGTTCTATTGTAAATGCCCTTTGTACTTTTGGGTTTTTGGCAAAGTTGATATTGATAATGTTCTTTTCTTCCGTCTAGGCAGAGGATTATTTTCTTAGTAGTATTTTTCAAACTTTACTATGCATGGAGATCTTATTAAAATAAATTTTCTTATCACGTGGTTCTAGGGCAGGACTTGAGATTGAGCATTTCTTACAGGCCCCCAGGTGCTTCTGATGTTGCTAGCCCATGGACCACTCTTTAGAGTGGCCAAATCCTAGATGACTTTACATGATTTTGACTTTAAAGTGAAGTACTCTCTTAATTCTTTACACTGACTCCACAAAGTAGGTATAGGCGTGAATCTAATTTCCCATATGAGGAGGAACCTAGGAATCTGTGTCCCAGCTGGCAGCTCATTAGCCATAGATGGATGGCAGCTAATACTCCTTGACTAGTTGCAGTGTGCTGTGCACCAAAAGTATTTGTCTAATTTAATTTTCATAATCATCCTGTGATGTTGTTAATACTATTTTCGTTTTTCAAAAGTGGAAGCAGGCTCAGGAAGGTTAAGCAGTTTGTCTAGAGTCACCCACTTGGCATTTGAACCCAGACTGGTTTGATTCCAGACTTCGTGTTAGTCTAGGAAAGTTCTCCTTTCATTGTACCACATTATTTCTGTTTATTCATTCACACTGTTTTTATTACCACTGTAGCATGTAGTCCCGCATAGAAGACAGTATAAAATGTTATTCTAAATGAAAATAATAGCATGTATGTTTTTTATCTTGAGTAACAAGATGACTGTTTTGCCCTGGAGCTGGTTGGTACTGGAAACAGGAGAAAATGCAGCCCTTTGTGAGGCACTCCTTTGTGTGGTGTACTGTCACCGTTGATCTACTAGATTCCTCAGGAAGAAAAGATTAGAAGACTTTATGAAGGGAGAAAACTAGATTTTAAAAGAAGTTACTGTGCATCTGTATGTTCCGTTTATGTATCTCTCTGAATGATATTTTAATATAGTAATATAAGTATTTTTTTCAATCTGTATATAGTTTAGGGTTGAGAAAATTAAATATTTGAGTCAACTCTCAGGGAGATTGAAGGGAAGGGTGAGAGTGAGGTGAAATGGAAAATTAGTTCTCTTTATAGATTGAAATGTTAAAACTGAGTTCTTTCTGAGTTTTAAATGAAAAATTTCAGGTATGCCTAACATCTTCTGTAAGAATGAAAAAATGTAAAGTCCAAGAATGAAAAATGAAGGAAGGCAATATCTTAGAAATAAAATTTTTGATAGGGACCTTGTGTTCTACTAGTGAAGTAGTCTAGAAAGAAGTTAAAAAAAAATACAGATATACAGAAAAAGAACAAAAATAAGGATAGTAACTTAGTTCATATGAACAATTATCCACTGAAATGCAAATAAGTGATTGCTTTATAAAGCTCTAAGTAAGCTCAATTTAATAAAGTAACTTTTCTTCATTATTGAACCATTGAAGAAGCAGTGAGGCATTAAGTGGTTTTTTATGTGGTTCTTCATATTTTAAAAAACTATGAACAGAAAACCCAAAGAAACTGAGATAGATAACTGTTATAAATTGTTCCACATCTTCTCCTGTATTGAATGTTTATGTGAACCTGAGTTCTTGATCCAGATCTGTTTATGGTTTTAAACATAAAATTTTTTCCATCTCTAGACCTTTGTTCAAGTGCCATCTTGTCTTGAGCCCGGGGCTTGACTCCTCAGTGCGTTCTTTTCTCTATGCTCTTGTCTCTTTTTTTAATCTTTGGAACACCCTGACACACATGAGAAATTGCTCGAGTTCACTGTGGAGGGAAAGTATTCATGACTTGTCCATTCATGTCTCCCTTCCCCTCCCCTATCATCCATATGACACATTCTCCTTGTTCATGAATTGGCACAAAGGACTAAAGAAATTCAGGAACATAAAAATCTCAAACTCAGAAATGTCCCTTAGGTGGCTCATAGAAACTTGCTTTAGGAAGCAGTGCCTGTGAGCAGCTCATCACTAGGTTCTTCGGAATCTGGTCGTCATGCAGACCTACATCAGAATGACCCTCACTTATGCATGTTACATTCCAGTGTAGAAGCGACAGTAGGTAACATGGTGTTCACTCAGTGACTTCGGACAAATGTATGAAGATAGATACTCTCGTTACCACCGCTTCACGGATGAAACATCAGAGGCACAGAGAAATTAAGATCGTTTCCCCTATCCACAAAACTAAGTTGATAGCAGAGCTAGAATTTTGACTCAAACTGGTTTGGTCCCAGAGACGGTACTTTCAACCTTTGTGCTGCCTCGTGGTGTATATTAATTTACCACCAGGTGTATGCACTATTGGGATTTGTTTCTTTATTCGTGTTTTATCTGTGTTTGTGTCACTGTGCTATAGCAGATCCTTCTGTCTGGATTTTGGCGTCACCATATCCCATTTAATCTTCCCAGAAGATAAACATTGCTGTTCCTGTTTTACAGACAAGGAAAATCTGAGGTTCATTCAGAGATGCCATGTAACTTGCTTGGTGTGATCCTCAGCAAGTTATGTGTCTGTAGCTCAGACTGTATTTTCCTCATCTGTAAAATGGGCATGATAATACTTATCAGGGTTGCCATGAGGAATAAATGTACATTTATGAGAATGGTACCTTTTAGAAACATCACAATTAATCATTAGTGTCCTTTAGTTCATTGTCTCTACTATACAGTGATTTCCTAAGAACAGAGGACTGAGAACACAGTTAAACAGTATTGGATCTGTTTGTCCTGGCTTACAAGTATGTAGAAATTTTCTCTTCTGACATACCTCTGTCTCTCTCACTGCCTTCTCAGAATGGAATAAGTTCAGGGGAAGAGAGGTGTAACTGAACTCCAGCATTGTTAAATGTGAGCAGCGTTCTCTGTTATACTGCCGTTGGAATTTGTTGTGGTGCTTTAGTTGTGAATCATGTCACTAATTACCCTGAGGTCAGTGTTCATTAGTCAAGTACAAACAAGAGAAATGGCAATTGTAAAAGAATAGCTTGGAAATATCCTCTTTACCTAACCTATTGAAATGGAGGCACTTGTACTCTTGTTCAGAGAGTGTCTTCTATAAGGCCATGATGTTAGAAAATTACCTGAATATAGTCCAAGAATTTTCAGTCTCTAAACTAGTGTCATGTCATATCCTAACTGTAATAGTGAGGAAGGACTCTGGAATCTGGACGTGCAGGGAACAAAAAAAAGAAGTATCTTATGAGATCTCAGTTCTATTTAATGTAGTTTCTGAATTCCTCCAGCAAAATCAGAAGCTGTTGTTAATAGTGAGTTTAATAAAATTTTCGAACCACTCTAGGGCAATTGTTCTTAAACACTGTAAGTTCAGTTACTTTTAATTGTAAAATAGAACCAACTTTTTGACATCTGTCTTTTCCAGATTTTTATGTCATGTTTTAAAAACTAAACTGTCACAACCTAGTCTGTTTTAAAATGCATTCAAGTGGCCTTTGCATATGTGGCTTTATTAATTTGCATATTGGTTCTTAATATTTTCTGCTACCGTCAGAAATAGACAAATATCAAAGGTATTTTTGGTGTCTTCCTGCACATGCTAGATTTAGAACATGATAAGAAAACTTAGAATAGGAAACAGCTGTATTTTGTTTCTCACTGTTTCCAAAAAAAAATTTTTTTTTATTGTGTTTGCTTAGTTTCAGCCTCCATTAAGTTACAACAGATAATTTCTCTTTAAGATTTTTATTATACTCTTTAAGAATTCTCAAAGACTAACATACTGCACTGTAAATATGTGTATATGTGTTGTAATTTATTCAACCAGTTTTCTGCGCTTGGACATCTAGGGGATTGTCAGTGTTTTCCGGTTTCAAGCAAGACTAAGTCCTGTACACATATGTGTTTTTATATTATTGAAAGTGTGTCTTCAAGGTAAATACCTAGAGATCAGAACACTGGGGTAGAGGATAGGAGTGAGCGACTGTGTGTGTGTGCGTGTGCGTGTGTGTGCACCAAATTCCCACCCATTAGCGTTACACCATTTTGTTTCCCACCAGCAGTATATGAATGTTATCAATTTCTCCACAGGGCTGCTAACTTAATTTTCCCAAGTAACACACATTAAAATAGTCTTCCTACTCATCATCACCATCATTTCAAAAAGAAAGCATTTTAATAAGGGGGAAAGGACATAACCAAAATGAAGGAGAAGAGAATCTCTTTAAATTTAAATGAAATAAATATAGCTCCTATTGTGACTGTTTTTTTTCTTTTTCCTGAAGTTAAATGCATCTCTTCACTATAATCAGAGGGATGGGGGTTTTTCGAAATGCACGCTCGTGCCTTTCCTTCTACTTGGAATCCTTCAGCGCGCCCCCCACCTCAGAGCTTGCCGTGGCTGTATCATGGCTTATGAGGGATCTCAGCCCTCCCATCTCCAGACCCTGTGGATTTGGTTTAATCTTTTCAACATACCAGGTTCTCTCCAAGGAGGCCTTTGCATCTGCTACTCCTTTACCACCATTAAAGGAGTAGACAAGTAAAAAAAAAAAAAAAAAATTACCTGACTCTACCTTAACTTGTTATGTGACCTTATGAAGTTACTTGGCCTTTTACGTCTTCCGTTTCTTCTACCTAAGATGAAGAATTTGTATAAATGACCCCTGGACTCTTTCAGTTTTAAATTATGAATTTCCCAGCAGTCATTTTGATAGGAAGATAATGAAACTCAACACATTCACCCTATGACTAATAACTGTAACTTGGCCATAAAAGCACGTATTTGTTTCTCATTGTATTTCATTTCCATAGGTTATTCCTATTTTTATTTAGGTAAAATTGGTATATAACATTATATAAATTTCATGTGTGTACCACTGCAGTCTGACAGCTGTATACACTACGAAGAGATCATCACCAAAAACCATTGATCACCATGCAATAGATGCCCTTCACCAATTCACCTACCCCTCAGCCCTTTGGTTCTAGTAATCACTATCTGTTCTCAGTATCTACACGTTTTTGTTTTTTTAATTCGTTTTGTTTTTTAGATTCTACACAAGTGAAATCATTTGGTATTTATCTTTTTTTCATCTGACTTATTTCATTTAGCATAATGCCTCCTGGATCTATCTATCCATGTTGTTGAAAATGGCAAGGTTTTTTTAACAGATATATAACAGACTCTTTATTCATTCATCTGATGATGGGCTGTTAGGTGGTTTCCATATCTTGGCTATTAAAAATAATGGTACAATGACCATAGGAATGTGTGTATCTTTTCTAGTTAATGTTTTCATATTCTTCAAATAAATACTCAGAAGCGAAACAGCTAGATCATATGGTGGTTCTATTCATAATTTTTTGAGGCATCTCATGCTGCTTCCCATAGCTGTACCAAGCTACATTCCCACCAGCACTGTGGGAGGGTTCTCTTTTCTTCTTATACTCACCAACACTGTTAGTCCTTCTCTTCTTGAGAATAGTCCTTCTAACAGGTATGAAGTAATATCTCATTGTTGTTTTAATTAGTGATGTGGAATATATTTTCACATTCCTGCTGGCCACAAATATTCCAATTATTTTCAAAAAGTATTGGTTGAATCTATATAAGTAAAGCAAATGTTGAGTTTGAAAACCATTCATTAAATTTGTGAATTATCTCTACTTCTGGGGTCCTGTATCTTGAATTCTGTTTTGGCCACTGCTTTTAGCACTGGTAATTTTGTTCCCCTTTAAGGAGTTACTGAAATAAATCTTTTTAAGAGATGGAAGGAGAAAGACTTGTTAGAAAAGTTTGCCTGGAGTTAATTTCATATTCTTTTATTATCCTGGATTATTGCCCTGTTTAGGTGATATTCTTTGTACTTTTATAAAATTGACTGTCAAAAAAATTGGTAGCAGACGTCATGAAAAAAATGAAGAAAGAGATAAAAGAAATTTAAGAACTAGTGATTTTAGGATAGTGTAATGTTGACCTCTGGAAAATGTTGCTATTTAAGGAATATTGTTGATCATTAAATACTCTGGTTGATTTAAGTATGTTCTGTGTCTTTACATTTATCCATTCATTCTTTTAATCTTGGAGTTTATTTTTTAGAAGTCTTATTATAAATGGATTATTTGGTTTTCAGGACAGCTCAAAAGAACTTCTAAAAAATAATTTCCCTTAGGATTTCCTTAAGATTCATCTACTAGTAGGCACTATTTATAAAATGTTATATATATAAGGGTCATATCTTCCCTCATTTGTGATATCTGGGGTTGGATGTGGCATGCAGGTATTAAAAAGTTCTTGAGTGTTGGGAGATAGTAAAGATCAGTCCGCAGGGCAGGAGTAACTTAGTACAGTGACGGAAGACTGGGTACCTTGTTCATCAGAGGTCTAAAATTGCAGTTGCCTCAGTTTCTTGCTAGCTGCATACCAGTTATAAGTTAAATGTTTCTCAGTTGGGTTTATGAAATTTGCTGATGTTCCATTTTCTATTCCTCAAATGAGTCACTAATTCTTTAAATGCCAATCCCATAATTAAGGTTTATACGTCAGGTTGACTCTCGGGATTTTAAATGTAGGATATGAAGATAAAACTCCTTGATAAAGTAATGCCTTAAGTTCCTTTTAATTTTCTGTGGATATAATACATATATTTTCATACATTCTTTTGGTAAACTAGCTACTTGGTTGATTTTCTTAGAAAAGATCACTTCTAAGTTCGAAATCCTTAGGATGCTGGAAAGTGGTTTTACACACTTGAAAACTTTTCATCTTACTTCTTTTACTATAATACAGAAAGGAAGATTAGGTAAATCATCTACTCTTTTATAAAGATGTAAAAAACAGTGGGCAGTTTTGGGGGAGGGAGGGGCTAGTATTGTCATTCTAAGGAAACAAAAAGTAAATTCTGAGTTTTCTTAATACAGATTTTCTGGGTAAAAGGGAAAGAGATAACCCTCTGAATGTATAATTTACTTAAAAATGCAAAACCAGCAGAGAAAAATAACTTTTGTACCCTCTTTGTCCCTGTAGTTAAGATTTACCTAGGATTTGAAGTTGTAGTTGAGGAAAACTAATGTTTGCCTGTTATGTATTCAAGAAGAATCTTATAAATTTTTTGATTCATCTTCCTGTTGACAAGCAGGCAACAAAAATTTCTCCAGTAGTAACAACTATCTGATGACTATTTTTGCTTATATTTTAAAGTAATATCCATGCTTTTGAATTCTTGCTCAGATACTTAATCCAAGAAAACTTCTTTGAAATCTGTTACAAACTCTACACCTTTCTTCTGTATTATTAAATTGTTAGTTGCTTTCCAGCTCAAAAATATATGTTTAGAGTGCTAAATATATATATATATATATATATATATATATATATATATATTTTTTTTTTTTTTTCCTGAAGAATGGTATCAAATAAAGGCACTTCAGGGTCAATTGAAGAAAACATCTTTACAACATATATACTTCTCTTGGGATATAAAGAGCTATGTTTAATTTCTTCACTAGTTTCCTTTTTAAAGGATTTATTTTGTGTTAGGTTCATTTAAAGGAGACTATCACTTACTAGCAAGAAAATCCTCCACTGTTATTTTTTTTGAAATGAGTTTTGAAATGAGCTTACTTCTGTGATTTATTTGAAACCATTGCAGCTCAAACCCAGAGAACAGCAAAATTCAAACTTAAACCTTAAAACAAAGAGTGTTTTGTTTATCCAAATTTGTATTCAGGACTTGAAAGATTGAAAATGTGAAAGTCAGATAGATTGAATGCTAATAAATAATTTTTTTAGTTAACTTTGGAAAACTGCTTGAATTTGGGGAATAAAAGATATGTTGGAAAATGAAAGCGTTTCAGTGTAGATAGTGCTTCATATCTAAATTTTAGCTTAACGCGATACCTTATTTATGTTTAGTAAAATGAAAATGTAATTGTACTTAGTTATTTGACCCTCTAGTTTTGCTGCTTTTTATGGAAGGACCTGTGTCCTTACTTCACAAGTTATTTTGACATACAATAACATCTTGTCTACCTGCAGTAATATTGTTCAGCTATTCAATATTTGACTTAACAGCCTTGCAATTTAAAGAAAGATGGATCAAGGCCTCAAAAGTTCAGAAAGATAATGATTGTAAACCTAAAATTCTATATGGAAAAAAGTACTAATTGACTATAAAGGGAAAATACAAATTTCTAGATATTTAAAAATTTGTTTGGCTTAAATAATCAAAACATATGTACTGATCACTAAGTGTCAAGTATTATATGTTATTTCTCTGATCTAAAATACTTGAAAAACAAGTTACTTATTGTGACATAAATATGCCTTTAAAATATACCTGTAGTAGTATTTTTTTAAATTTACTTAGCAAAATAACATTTTGTTAGTTTCCACAACATACATTGTTTTTAAATTGAGTGCTGTTAAATGCAGAAAATGAACCAAAAGTGTAATTTTAAAGTATACTATTCTATATATACAGTCTCTGCTTTTTACAAATTGCATACCAAGACAAAATCCTAAATATTATCTGTAAGTGTAACTGCTCGACGTCCTCAAATAGTGTCAGTATGTCATTCTACAGAAGACATTTTTACTGTCTTTTTGAAAAATACTCTAAAGACACTTATGGATTCTTTAAATAACTCGTTCTCATTTATGTTATTATAGTTTAAGAAACATGATTAGAGATTCAATTAAGACTGAAATCAAAATTAGATGTATACTGAATAAAGGTATTAAACACTTAAATGAAAATTTTAATATTTGTTAAATATTTAGTATAAAATCACTGATATTCAAAGACCATACAGATGGTTATCACATGACTTAAATCATGATTACTTTTATATTTTGAACAACTTTTCTAGAGGTTTTTTTTTCTAATGAAGAGAAAGGTACAAATCAAAGTGGCTCAGAAAAATAAAACTGAGTGTATACAAGAACAGAATACATTTTAATGCTTAACACGTCAAATACTTTTTCAATACTAAAAACTTTTAAATGTCCACATGTTTATTTTCTTTCTGAGGTGGAAAAATTGTTGTCCAGGAAAACAGTTTTCACAGTTGAAGGACCTTGGGGGTTCTGTCCCAGTAAAGTCCTGGTGTTCTTATTTCAGACAGCTTATATTGTAGATTCATTGTCAGATATCTTATTTTTCAACATCTGTAGGTTATGTTGAATAAAGTTTTCTGTGCCTTGAACTTCAGAGAATCTGGAGTCACTTCTCCTGCTGGACCAGTTTTTCATTTTTATCGAATTTTGAATCGTGTCCGACGTGAAGTAGTAAATGATAGGGTCAAAGCAACAGTTTAAAACAGCAATGCAGAGAGTGATTGGGTACATGGTCCTTACTGCTATTGCCGCTGAGCAATTGACAAACGTCTGTGTTCTCATAAGAGAATATAAAATAAGGTTGATATTGTAAGGCACGAAGCAGAAACAGAATATAACCAAATGTACAAATATCATTCTTAAAACCTTAGTTTTATTTATTTTACTTCTACTTAATGTTACAGGTTTATTTAAAGTTCTCAGCACCATACTAGAACAAGTTACGTTTAAAATGAGAGGAATAAAAAACCCCACTATTTCTATGAAGATTACAATCCTTGAGAGAAAGGTTTTCCATGTAGCTGCTGGAAAATTTTCAAAGCAGGTTGCTGAAGTATTGTTACCCGGAGATGGAACAAAAACTGCTGGTGCACTTCCTCCCATCACAGTTAACCACACAGCAATACAAACGATTTTTGCATTTCGTTTGGTTCTCAGCGTCTTCGACTTAAATGGGTAGACGATGGCCAGAAACCGATCAGCACTAATACAGGTTAAGAACAGAATGCTTCCATACATGTTGGTATAAAAGAACATCACTGAAATCTTACAAAGTAAATCCCCAAAGGGCCAGTTCCTTGTTGCAAAGTAAAATATCCTGAAGGGTAAAGTAAAAACGAAAAGCAAGTCTGACATTGCCAAGTTAATCATGTATGTTGTTGTTTCATTCCGCACTTTGAGAGTACAGATGAAAATATATATGGCGACACAGTTGGATATTAACCCAAGCACAAACACCATACTGAACATGCACCCATACAAGGTGTACTTAAAGGAGTCATTATATATGCAGTCAGAGCTGTTATTGCTTACCATTCTAAAGGCACGTCCAGTTTACAGTGTTGAAGTCCTTTGGTCAGCAACAGTCTCCTTTGATATTCAGATCGTGGTTACTTTGTAACCTCCAGTGTATTTGCAAATCCTTTGGATCTTTGCAAGATTTTACAAATATTTCTTTTTCTTCCAAAAGAAACATGAAGTTTGTTGCCATAAAGTTTCCACTTGATTCTTCAATAAGAAAAGATTTTCATTTTCAAGTCTCCAGAAGATCTGTGATCCCAGGGCTTCGTATTAAAAACACTATGAAGCCAATCCATTGGATTATAAAGTTTAAATAAAAACTGTGTTCTGACATGGAGTAAAACTCCTCATCCTGTAAACTTCGATTTCCGTGGTCAAGATGAATATTCCAAAATGAAAGTTTCTTTATGCTGCAGAGTGTTTAAGCTGAAGTTAGCAATCACATTTTGCTTTTCAGTGCAAAGTTTCTGAGACTTAAACATTCCCAGTTCAATCTCACTTATTTCTTACATCTTTTAAATGAAGTTTTCCTTTTCGGTATTCCTGCAGTGGATCCCAGATAGGGGTAAGCAGAGGAGTCTTTCAAAGGTTCCGAAATAAATTCCTAAGCGTGTTCGCTCCTGCTGACTCGGAGGCCTTTCCTCAGTTGCCAGCTGTGTCGTGAGACGAGCTTTCTCTGAAGAGAAAAAGAGAGGCTTGCTTGATTTGTAATATGACATCACAGGAAGAAGAGGCTGGGCTTGAACAAAGAAAGGTTTCAGCCCAGTTTGTTTGCAGTTCCTTTAATCTGATACCATATCTGCTGGGGATATACCTAGGAGGCTTGCAAAGGGCCTCTGACTGTTTAATTGAGCAGTCTGCCCTTTAACTCCTTTTTTGCGGAAATGCCTTCTGGAATGTTGGCTACCCTCTCGAGGAGGTTTTTTTTTTTTTTAATTCTTTCTTTCTTTTTGGTAGTAATCAAGAGAGAGGGAAAAAATCTGTATGTGATTCCTCCTGTGTTTGGGATTAGACTTTTTGGGGGCTGAGGGGAACTAAAATGTGTAGGTATATTTATAAATTGAAACTGTTGGTGGTAACTTAATATAACGTTAAAAAATCTATTGGCTGTAAAAGAGAAATTTCATCTTTAGTCGTAAAAAGGATTTGAATTGAGAGACCCAAATTTTGCCACCCTTGGCTTCTGTTTTCCGTAATTGCTCCTCAGGATTTAATTTAATTGCCATGGTTGTGAATGGCTCCAATCCTGAATCTCTTTACTTTTTCATAAACAATTTTCTTACATTCTTTCCTCTTTTCTATAAAATTAAATTAATATTTTATAGCACTTCCATTTTTTTTTAATAATCACTTTTACTGAAGAATAAATTTAAAAATGTTTCTGTTTGGTGTAGTAGTATTAATCTTACAGAACAAAATTGCATCTTTGTAAACAAATATATTTTTTCCCTATATTGCTTGAAAAAAATTTTGGAAAATAAAAGTTACACTACTTGGCTAAATTTTAGGTTCAGAATTTTATTTTAAGCACTTGCCCCCCCACCCCCACCAGCCCTCCCTCTACCCCATTTATTATGACATTAACTATATATTGGGCTATGGGTCAGATTTTGTTTTCATTTGAAAGCTCTTGTGAGTGTTTTCTCACTATATATTTAAAGTGTACTCATTTTTAAAGCCCAAAGAAATCAGAAGAAAGTATATGTGGGAAAGAGGTAGTTGAATATAGATGTCACTTCCTCAAGGAGTGATGATATCTCCACCTATGGATACATTTTCTTATTTTACATTACCATTTTTCAGAGAAGGCTACATCTAGTTGTATTATATTGGTATTGTTTTCTAGTTTGGTTCCATTTGGGCTGAAGTTCTTCCTTTAGGGTATGAGTGAAGGACATTTAAGAGCAGTTTATGTTTCTTTCATGAATTATGTAGCTAACTTAAAACTGATGTTTTGCGGTATGTTTTATGCTGACTTTTAACCTTTTTAATTTGGACTGCACTCTCACCAAGATCAGCAACTCTTGTTGTTTGTTGATGAATACCCCCTGAATTATAGTCTGTTTTCGTTGTTTTGACGAGGTAATTTATAATCAAGTGACACACAAAATGTTACTTGCACTCAATAAACTTAAAACTTTAGAAGGCTGAATTTCTTTGTATCACATTGGTATGGAAGAGAGGCAGTATGTGTTCATAAAAGAAGACAGGTGGAAACTTAGAGTGAACAGTAATAAGGAGAGTAGTTAATAAGTTTGTATTTTCATTGGGGAAGAATTTCTGTTAGAGTTTCTCAGTAATCTACTTTCAAATTGACAATCTCTTTAGGTATATCATTAAATAATGAAATATAATCAGTTATATGCCCTGATCTTGTTTACTTTTACTTTCATTTTGAATATGGCATTGTCCCATAAAATAAACTAATGAGACATTGGAATATTCTTCCACGTATTGATGTTATTCACTTGACTTAATATTCAGTTAACTGTTCATTTGTAGTTTTTTCATGTTTCATTTGCTTAAAAATGGATAGATCACTATTCATTGAAATAAACTTTCTGTTATTATCAGTATATTAGTATATGTTTGTATTTCCAAGTTTTACACAGTGGTTGGCCCTTAGTAGATACTCACATGTTTACCAAAGCATGAATTATACTGATAAACTGGTACTTATTGAGAATTGTTTCTACTGAGGAAGAGCAACAGCAGAATGACTGTTTGAATGGGAAAATCATTGAATGCTAGATGTTTCAAAATATTTAATTTGACTTCTAGTTAAGGAACCAAAGTGAAATTAGATAACTTTAAATTTCCTTAGATTAAGATATGAAAATTGTGAAATAACTACTTACAAAGGCAGTTAAATAAATCTAAGTACTCAAGTATATTTAATAGATGCTTTTGTATTTGATACAGTTTATTATGAGATCTGTATACTTCTGAAGGGAGGCCTGGTGTGCTGCAGTCCGTGGCGTAGCAAAGAGTTGGGCACAACTGGGCAACTGAACAACAACATACTTCTCAAAGTTAAATCTGGGAATATATCGGTTTCTTATATGGGTTTTTTAAGAGCTGATTTGAAATTTTATGAATCTTATTACCTTTCACTTTTCTCGTCACTTTTCAAATTTTTATTTTATGAATAAGTCAGGTCAGTAGCTAGCCTTCAAAGTATATATTTTATTTATCACTCTAGTAATGATATAGTTGTGTTTTAGTTGTATAACTATTTTTTGGTTATCAGTTTGAGGGAATTCTATTAACTTATAAGTGTAAGGATTTGAGTAACTTTTGAGTTCTTTACTGAATTTCTGCTATAACTGTGGCTGTGAGAAGGCAAGAAATCTGACTTTTTCATGTTGTTGTTTAGTTGCTAAGTCATATCTGACTCTTTTGTGACCCTGTGGACTATATGTAGCCCGCTAGGCTCCTCTGTCTATGGGATTTCCCAGGCTAGAATTCTGGAGTGGGTTGCCCTTTCCTTCTCCAGGGGGTCTTCTACTTTTTCATGCCTGATTCAAAATAGGCTTTCTTGAACACCGCTATAAACATACAATGTGTAAAGCAGGCTCCTCAGCTATTCTTCCTTTCTGTTTTTTCATATTGGTTATTTCTAGCCTTGATAGTAATATAAGTTTTATCTTGTACCTTCTTTATTCTCACTGCTGTCTTCTTAAACTGACCACGCTGCTCTTATCTATATGGTTGTTGTAGTGTCTTACTCGTCTTATTTCCAGTCCTACCAGTTTACCCTGCCAGGTAGTCATAGACCAAGTTATGAATGAATCAACTAATTATTTATTCATTTATACCTTTCATTTCATCCAGAAAGGACTTAAAGCAGGTTATAATTTTAAAACTGTCAAAACTGATGGAACTAAATATTTAGGATTTTTATTTTATGTAAATTATACCTACATTTTAAAAGTTTAAAAAGGGAGTTGGTGTGGCACAGTTAAAAGTTTTTAAATGTGAGAAATGTGAGAGAAATTATTCTGAATATTAGTCATATCCATTATTCTAAAAATTATTCCTTTTGAATGCAATAAATGTTTGCAAAAAGCAAAAAATAAAAATATTAAAACATAAATTTTTGAACACATTAGTAGAACAATAAAAAAGAATACACCATGGGAAAGAGAAGAATGGGAAGGGCAGAAAAATCTAGGCAAGGGGGAGCTGCTGCATTTGGCACAAGGGAGAAAAGGAAAATAAAGTAGATTGCGTAGTTTTCATTAAGTGAAAGAAAACATTCCAGGGTGTCAAAGAAAGAAATTTGCTTTATCTCAGAAATACATTGTGAATCTTTACACATGAACCACTTCAAATCATGATCTAATGGTAGAAGGTATGCCATTTCTTGTTGGCTCTCAATTTGGGAAAACCGCCCAATGTCAAATTTTGGTTTTGGGAAAATATATTATTTGTTGGAAGATTAAGATAGTCCAAATATATGCAAAAAATTGAATGAGAAAGTATGTGAAATAAATATATTCAAGTTTAAAAGAGAGTGTGAAACAGTGAAGTTTTTAAATGTAAGAAAAACATTCTAAATTTATTTTATTCATTTGAATACAAGAAATGTTTGCCTTGATGAGAAGTGATTCGTCAGGGTCCTTTTCCATCTCAAATTTACACCTATGAAAAAGCCAAAGTTTTCTCATTTTAGATTTTTCCGCGATAAAGTTTCTATTTAGATTTAGAAGCAAAACTTCCTCACTTTGAAAAAAGAACATTTATAACATATGTTGATAGAATATGTTTGTTTTATATAAAAAATATTTTCACCTAACAGGGACATTTATTAAATTTGTGATAATTGATATCATTTGAAAATGATTTACCTTTCTGTTATTACTGCAGACACAGAACACTTTATGTTACTCTTTACTGGAGCGAGAGTCATCTACACAAGTTCAGACGGTGCAACCAGCTTGTAGGGATGGGTGGGATTAGAAGAAAGATTTAAAAGCTAATGGATGGTGATTTATAACAAAGTAAAAGTGTAAAGAATGATGGTTGTAGCAGGTTCAAGCAAAGAGATGAAGTAAAGAGAAGCAAGAATGTGGTGTAAGACTTTACTTGAGTGAGCATGTTTATCACTGTTAACACTTGAGTTGTTCCCTTCCTCGTTTTTTCCTATCTTCCTGCTCCCCATTCCTTCCCCATTCCTTCATCTGCCCCTCTTAAAACTTTATCCTGTTTTTCTGTGGAGACCTTTTGATCTCATCAATTCCTCTTCTGTACTTCCATGATACTTAAAGTGTCTCACTTTTAAAATATATTCATATAACTGAATTAGGTTTAAAAAAACACGGAAATACTTGTAATATAGAGTATAACGGCAGCTTTTGTATGCAATACAAAAGCAATATGGAGACGAGAGTCAATCAAGCCAGTTAAAGGGCCTCCAGAGCAGATGCTGTCTAGAGAAGGCTAGCCTTTAAAGCTGAATGAGCTTCAAATTTCAGGACTTGATGACTAGAGCCAGGTCCGGTAATAATGTCTGCGTGTAGTCCATGGGGTCGCAAGAGAGTGGGATGTGACTTAGTGACTAGAGCAACAAGAACAGCAGTAGTCTCACTAGTATGGTCACGTCTTTCTCAACCAAAAACACAGAAGATATTTTGAGTGATTGTCTCCTCAGTTCTCTGAAGGATGCCTCATAACTAGTTTCATTCTAAATTCCTAGAAGGGCAATGAGTATATACATTTCATTTCTTTCTTTCCTTTTTTTAACGAATGACATACTTTTAAGATCTAATACTGTGAACACGATTGCAAATACATTTAAAAGCAGAAATACCTTTGACTTTAAGCATTGATGTAGATGTTTTGCTTTTAACCTAGCCTAACCAAGCCAAAATTCAAAGGAAAAGATTTTCTCTTTAACATATATTAAATGCAAAGGCACATGGAAGAATTAATCACTAAGATTCTAAGCCACTAGTAATCCATTCCCAGAACAAAATTGTCATGGTCACTTCTTTTTATTGGTTTGCCAGTATGTTCATTTTAATCAACTGATTTCACATTCTTGGGAATTTTGAGGACTTCCTGTCAATACCAGCTGTTACCAGTGCTGCCTCAGAAAGGTTACAAACAAAAGACCGGAAGGACTGACTACAAAAGGGCCCCCTTTAAAGCCAAACCTTTTGTTTTTGTTGTTGTTTTCAGTTAGACAAAAACGAACTGCTGCAGGCTGATCAAAACAAGAGAAAGATTGCTGGATTGTTGTCCTGGTTATATGGATAGGGAAAGGATAAGCACATTTAAATTGTTTTTCCTGGTTATGCTATCTTTATCTCTGGTATGCTGTATTTATTTGTTTATTCAGGAACAGATATTTACTGGGTGCAAACTGTGTGCCAAGAGCTCTTCTAGGTGTTGGGAGTATAGCAGCAAATGAAAGAGAATTCCTGGGCTTATATTTTACTGTGGGAATACAGGCAATCAATAAGCAAACAGTTGTATGGTTGGACATATGGTAATAAGTTCTCTGGGAAAAAAAAACCTACATTTATTAGGAAAAAGGAGGTTCTAGTAGAGAATTATAGGAAGGGTAGGACATATGGTGATAAGTTGTCTGAAAAAAAAATACATTTATTAGGAAAAAGGAGGTTCTATGTAGAGAGTTTTTAGGAAGCACTCATTGATGAGGGGGGCACTTGAAGGAAAACTTGAAAGAAGTGAAGAATAAATCACATAGCTGTCTTAGAGAATTACCCTTTAATTATTATACAGTGTCTTTTTAAAATTTATTTTTAACTGGAAGATTTAAACTGCTTTACAATGCTGTGTTGGAGGGACAATTAAGAGAAACAATCTTATAAAAAGCTCTCCTCAGTCTCTATTTCCCAGCTTTATCTTCCATGACTTTACTCACCAAGTTCCTGTCCCCAAGATTTTCGTGGCAATTGGATATCTCTAGATAGTGTTTAAATTTGACGAAATTCTGTGTGTCTGCTTCTGATTTTTGTTTGGCATGGCACATCATAAACCGGGAGCTCTATATTGTTTTGGTTTTGGCTACTTGAAAGTGTTCTTCAAGCTAAATGCTTCTAGGAGACTTAACTGTCAGAAGAGCCCCCGGTCAGTAGTTCCGTTTCAGGTCAGATATACCCTGACTTCTGTGTCCCTGTGCAGTTGTTATTGTATCTTTTTCCCTTGGTGCTTTGGCTAGTACCCTATTACCTCAAGGGACTGAATTTTCTTCCGCTGAGTTCAGGTTTCCAATAAAGCAGTGCCATTTGACAACCTGTATTGACTTGTTGATACAAATGCCAACTAAAAAACGCCTCTTGCCACCAGTTTCTGCAAGAATTGAGTCCTTGGTCAGTGCGGTCACTGACCTTTAGCACCCCCTGAAAGGAGCTCAGGGCAGAATGTGCTCTGGGAAAACTGGCAGAAGAGGCCTTCCTATAGGCATTTTCAGGAGAAATTGTTTATGAACCTGGATTCTTGCATCTCTCCATGCTTAGAAAAGCACTGACACCATTAACCTTCTACCCAGATGGGTGCTTGGTTGCAAGATTCACCTTCACCGAATGCACATATATACCGACCTCCTCTGTTACCTCTTCCAGCCTGCAGTCCTCAGTAAGATATTAAATAAGTTTGACTCAACTTTAACGTTGTGCTTTTGTTTGTTTGTATGTTTTGAAGTAGGCACAACTAGGTCAGCTTTCTTGACTTCTGTTAATTATCCTATGTATGGTTGAATGAGCATCTGGGATCTTAAAGGTAGTTCTATCCCACTTGTCTTTTTTTACTTGATAACATAGTACCCTAAGTTTGAATCTACCTTCAGATTCTGGTTACCATGTCTGTCCTTTACAGTCAAGTCTTGGCCTTACTGTCATTTTCTGACATATGACCATTATCCATCCCTACTTGTACCTGGAATCATGACTTCAGTTTTCTCTGACTAAACTCTGCTACTTTCTAAACACATGTGATATCATTCTGTGAGGTTTAAGGTTTTTTTAGGAATACATTTTTTATTTATAATGTAGGAAAGATATTATTAAGGTTCTTAGCAATAATAAGAGAAATAGAAAAAGCTTAAAAGTGAACAGATGATATAACTCTACTATTCTAATTATCTGTTTATAATTTTCCAGGTTAAAAAATGTTTTTTAATTGAGATGCAGTTGACCTATCAGTATATTAGTTTCAGGTATCTAACGTAATGATTCAATATTTGTATATATTGTGAAATGGTCACCACAGTAAGTCACTCATCACCAAATGTAGTTAGAATTTTTTTCTTGTGATAAGAACTTTTAAGATTTACTCTGTTAGCAACTTTCAAATATGCACTGTAGTGTTATTAACTATACTCACCCTGCTGTATCTTCTATCATGACTATTTTATAACTAGAAGTTTTTACTTTTTGACCCTCTTCCCCCTTTTTGCCCACCCCCTGCCTCTGGCAACCCTCAGTCTGTTCTCTGTGTCTATGAGCTCTTTTTTTAGTCCACGTATAAGTGAGATTGTACTGTAGAGTCGACCCTTGTTGTCTGCAAGGGATTGGCTTCAGCACTCCTGCAGATACCAAAATCTGTGGATGCTCAAGTCCCTTATATAAAACGGCATAGCCCTATCAGCCATCTATATCCGCAGGTTCCACATCCCCTGATATGGAAGACTGACTGTATTTGTCTTTGTCTGACTTATTTCACTAACCATAATGCCCTCAACTAAGAGTTACCTGGCAGCCTGTCTGGGGACAATGTGCTGATTCACATAATCACCCTCACAGACAAGAAACTGAACACTTCCATCACTCAAGGAACTATATGCATATTTCTCCAGCCTGACCACACCTGCCCTAACTCCTGGCCATTATTAATCTGTCCTTTATTTCTAAAATTTTTCTTATTTCAAAATGTTATATAAATGAAATAAAATAGGATTATCTTTCTTCTCAGCCAGATTCTCTGGAGATTCATTTAGGATATTATATATATCAATAGTTCATACTTTTTATTGCTGATATTTCATAGTATGTACTGCAGTTTCTTTAACTGTACACATATTAGAGAATATCTGGGCTGATTCTGCTTTTGGACTATTACAAGTAAGGCTGCCATAAACATTTGTGTACAGGTTTTATATAAACATGAGTTTTCACTGTTTTGGATAAATACTCAAAGAGTGCAACTGCAAAGTCATGTAATTACTGTGTTGTATGGACTCCCAGATATTTTCCAGAGCAGTTGTACCATTTTGAATCACCATCAACAATGCATGGGTGATCCAGTTTCTTTGCATCCTTGCCATTTTTTGGTATTGTCTCAGTTTTCTTTTAGCCATTCTGATCATGTAAGGATAGCTCATTGACATTATAATTTACATTGCCCATCAGGATGATGGCTAATAGTGTTGAATATCTTTTTCTGTTTACTTGTAATCTGTGTTTTCTCTCTGGCGAAGTATCTCTTCAGGTCTTTGCCCATTTTCTAATTGACTTGTTTGTGGGTTTGTTTGTTTGTTTGTTTACCATTGAGAGTTCTTTATATATTCTAGATTCTAGTCTTTTGTTGGATATGTGGCTTATAAATAATTCCTTAAAGTTTCTGTAGACTCTTCTCTTCATGTGGTCTTTCTCAAGGCAAAAATTTTAAATTTTGATGAAAGTGCTGTTTATCAGTTTTTAATTTTGTGGATCATGCTTTTGTTGTCAAGTCTTAAGAACTCTAGATTGCCACAGTTTTCCCTTATGCTTTAAAAGTTTGATAGCTTCACATTTAATATTTAGGTCATCCATTTCCAGTTTATTTTTACAAATTTGAGATTTAGGTCAAGATTCATCCGTTTTCCATTGATTTGCTTTTGCACATTTGTCCAAAGGCAATAAAGAACAGATGGGACAAATAGATATAGAATTTAAACTAACCATGTCAATGACTACATTAAATGTAAATAGTCCAAACTCCAATTAAAAGGCAGAGATTCTCAGAATGGATAAAAAACAAAACCCAGCTCTTTGCTGTCTATAAGAAACCAGTTTTAAATATGAAAGTGTAAATATATTAAAATTAACAGCATGAATCAAAAGGATAAGTGCAGGGTAATTCTAAGACTTGTTCTGTGGGCAGTTAGGTGGTTGCTAACAGTTAACCAAAGAGGATATTGAAGAAGTCTTAGCTGATTGGTGGTGAAGGTAATACATTCATGTTAATATTTGAACATGTTAGCATTTGAGATACTTGCCACATATATATGCGGAGATCTGAGGAGTTTAGTTGGAAGCGCTGGATCTGGAATTTGAAAGAGTAGTTATAGTCAGAAATGTATTAATAGGTTTAGGAGTAAGCAGAGAGAGAACTAAAGTCATGATCATGGCTCAGCCAGCATATATATTAGCGAAAGAATCCTGAAAAATTTCGGTGTTAAAGAAGTAGTGAAGTTAAATGGGAAAGAACTGTCAGGTTAAGGCCTGCCCATAATTTTGTGTTTTGTATTCTAATTTCCTTTTGCAGGGTAAAATGGTCTTATAATGATTTGGCTTAGGATAGTACAAAAACATTTCCTGTAATGTAGGGCCAATAATGTTTCTTAAAATGCCCAGAAAACAATAGCAATTCCTGTCTTCCACTTCCCCTATTGTTAACTTTTCTACTAGCACTGGAGACCTTGTACTTACTTGGATAATCAGAATCTCTTTTAGGAGTACCTTGACCTGACAGCCTTGAAGTCCTTTACTCTCTGGGGACATTCGCTCTTGCTTTAGATGCATGTTAGTATGAAAGATCAGGTAGAACAGACTCACAACTTCTACTTTTTCTATCTGTCTTACTTATTAAGTGGGATTTATACGAATCTTGCTGACAGGGAGAATCTGGTTTCCTTCACATGATTAAGTGGCAAAATGGAGTGAAATGTCCAGAGAGTGATTATGCTAAGAGTTAGTTTAAGTAGGTTAGCAGTGACATAAAACAGCTTGCCTGAAGCCCAAGAGTAAACTTCTGAGTCCTGAATGCAAGCAGTGCTATAAATACAAATACATAAATTTTCAAAACTTAAATATTCCATTAAATATTTTCTTTAGATTAAAAAAGTCAGATTCTGTATTAGTTATCCATTGCTGTGTAAGAAATTACCCCACAGCTTAACAGTTTAATAAAAGAGCTAATGATTCACTTTGCACGTAATTTCTGAAAGTCAGGAATCTGGAAGTGGTTTAGCTATGTAGTTTTGGCTCCAGTTCTTTCAGGAGAGCTGTTCAAGTTATCAACCAAGGCTGCCGTCAGGTTTGGTCTTTCTTAGAGTTGGAGTATCCACCCCCAAGTTCACTCACGTGGTTGTTAGTAGCCCTCCTTCCTTTGCTTGTTGTTGGCTAGAGGCTTCGTTTGTTTGCCGTGTAGACTTCCCTGTAGGGTTGCTTGGTCCATGGCAGCTGCTTTCCCCTAGAGCACACAGAGATCCGTGAGAGAGAACCTAAGATAGAAACTGCAGGTTTTTTATAAGCTAATCTCAGACCTGGCATGCCATCACTTCTGCTGTATGCCATGGGCCACACAGACTAACCCAGGTACAGTGTACAAGTGTACAAGGGTGTAAATACCCAGTAGGAGAAATTAATTGGGTTATCTTGGAAGCCAGCTGCTACAGTTGATATTTACTTATCAATTAGTAAGCAAGTCCTATCATCCACTTTCGTCTTTGTGCTTTGCTGTATTTAATTAAACCCATGATAGGGTTTTGTCATATAACATTCTAGAAATTTTTATTGAGTGTCCAGTATATGCTTGGCATTGGAATTTTAAGAACTCTCTAAAAGTCCCACCTGGAGAAGAAGTTAGACTTGGGATATATTTTGAAGTTTGAGCCAATATAACTTTCGTGGATTGGATTCCAGTGGAGAGTGAGAGAAAGAATAATGCAGGTGATTTCTTTTTGCTTTGGACAACTGTATATAAGTGATAATGATATGGGGAAAACTGGATAGGAGTGGAAGGTTTTTGTGGTAGAAGATGATTAAAGTTTATTTCAGATGAACATGTTGAGTAAGGCGAAAGAGGACAGATGCTTCTGAAGGGACTCTTATCAGTAGCTGACAACTGGAGGATTGCTTACTGTTATGTTCCTACTTCCTAATATAGCACCTGATACAGAGTAGACATATGGAAAACAGTGGGTGGATGGATGCATGATAACTGGACATTACTGTCATTAGTATCTCCACAGTACAGAAAAGAGAATCGTAACAAGGTAAAGCGACTCCCTCCAAGGTCAGGCAGCCAGTACGTGGTCAAGACTTGAACACCTGTGGTGTGACTCCAGAGTCGGTGCTCTGTGCATTGCGCCATACTTAATATTATTCTCATGGTATACTTCATTCTCTGTATCTATACACTGCTGTATCAGTTGGGTTGGGAGAGATGGAGTTATAAAAGTGATACTTGGGTGAAAGATGAAGACTGTTGGTGAGTAGAATGGCACCTGCATTCTTAGAAGAATTCACTTTGGTATAATCCTATTGTGATAATTCAACCAGGTAAACCATCTATGGGTTTAAACCATATTTGAAGAGAAAGTAAAATGCCCATCAGCCACATACTTAGGTCCTATTAAAGGCTCAAGTTTACCTGCATATCTCTGAGTCTCGAGGTCTTCTGAAAGGTCTTTGTTTGAGAAAAGAATGGGATAAGGCCACTCCTGCTGAATATATGTAGATTCATCCCATATGAAAAGATATTCAGTTTATCAATGACTAGAAAATGTAAAACACTGACTATGACATACATGCATTAGCTGGTTTTCATTGTTAGCCTTACTTTACTCAGCTGCAAGCCGTTATTGAGATTGCACTTCAGGGTGCCCCTAACGAATATAGGAAAGAATGACTTGACAGTAGGAGTTAGTACAATGCATTATGGTGGCTGTAGAGTGAATCAGTATTGTTTACTTCTTAAAGATTTTGTTTAACTTAGTTTATTGCTGTTTTAGTCACACAGAGGTTTTCAGGCTTTATGTAGTCCAGTTGTTTTCTGTTTTTCTTTACGACTTCTGGGTTTTGGTCAAACCTAGAAAGGCCTTTCCTTATCAAGAAGTTATAAAGAAGGAGAGGAAGGGATGCAAAGAGAACAGAAGGTAACTCTGTGAGGTAATGAATGCTGACTAGCTTGATTGTGGTGATTATTTCACAATGTGTGTTTCTATGAAACCATCACATAGTATACCTTAAATATATATGGTTTTTGTCAATTATACTTCAATAAAGGTGAAAAAAGATTTTAAAAAAGAAGTTATAAAGATATTCTTTTGTATTTCTAATACTTCGTCAGTTTTGTTTTTTAATGTAATTGAATTTTTATATATTGTGAAAGTGTAATAGCCTTTTTTTCAATTTGTTAGCTAATTTTTCAAACACATTTTATTGAATAGACATCTTCAAATTTTCACAAAATCTACATTCTACAGTGTTTTGTATTTTTATTTACAGATGCACCACTTTTCCTTTTTATATAAATCTAGCATCTTGGCAATTTGTCTCTCTTTCTTTCTGTCTTAGTTTAAGCACTAAGAGAGTGAAATAAGTATGTCCCCAGGTTTTATGGTCTTGCAAGGTGTCACCTCCAGAAAGTTACAATTTTTGAATCAATTATTTTAATGATTCTTACTTCTGGTCTTACATTTCTATAAATGATTTTTAAATTATGTGTTTTAAACTTGCTTGATATATAGAAATATATTTTGTATTGGTTTTACAGCAGTATTGAGACCTTGCCAATCTCTCTCATTCTAATAATTTCTCTGTAGATCCTTTTGAGTTTTCTTTGTTGTATCCAACTCTTTCCCGACCCTATGGACTGTAGCCTGCCAGGTTCCTCTGTCCATGGGATTCTCCAGGCAAGAATACTAGAGTGGGTTGCCATTTCCTCCTCCAGGGGATCTTCCTGGCTCAGGGATTGAACCCGCATCTACTGCAGTGGCAGGCGGATTCTTTACCCCTGAGCCACCTTATTGACATAAATCATTTGCAAATAATGGTATTTTTATTCTTTTTTCCTTCCTGGTCTTTTGATCTTTAATTTCTTTTCTTATCTTTTGAACTGACTGGAACCTCAAGTATAATACTGAATAGAAAGCGTGATAATGGGACATCCTTCTCTTATCTCCGATTTTTTAAGGGGAATGCTTTTAATGTTTCACCATTACACATGATGTTTGCTGTGGGTTTTTTGTTTATTTGTAGATGCCATTTATCAAATTAGGAGTACCCTTCTGTTCCTGACTTATTAAGACTTTTCTTTTTTTAACATAATAAATGGGTTTTTAAATGAGAGCTTTTTCTGCATTGATTTTGACAATATTTTTCCCTTTAGATTTATTAGTAAGGTGAATTGCATTATAGATTTTCTAACATTGAACTAATCTTGCAACCTGGATAAACTCATCTTGGTAAATGACATACTCTGTTTTTAACACTGCTGATTTGGATTGCTAATTTTAGAATTTTTATATCTCTGTTTATGAGTGAGAATGGGCTATAATTTTTCTTTTTGTAATGTCCTTAACAGTTTTTAGTATCAGTGTTGTACTAGCCTCAAAAATCAGAGAGAGAATGTTCTTACTTTTTCTATTCTCAGAAGAGTTGAAGTAGAAGTCGAATTTTCTATTCCTTGAATATTTAGTAGAATTTACTGATAAAACCAGAGGTACTTGAATGTTTTCTTTGTGGGGAGACTTTTAATTACCACTTCAAATTCTTTAATACTTGAGAGAACTATTGAAGTTTATTTCTTATTGAGTTTTGTTAATTTTTATTTTTGTGGAATTTTCCACTTGGTCTACATTTTCCAGTTTATTGACATAAAATTATTTATAACTGTCCCCTATTATCTTTCTGATCTTTGTAATGGTGGGCCTATTTTTGTTCCTAATATTATTTATCTGTCTCTTCCTTTCTCAGTCTGACTGGAGGTTTGTTTAATTTTATTAGTTCTTTCAAAGAAGCAGTTACTAGCTTTGTTTATCAGACCATGTATTTTATCTTTGTTTTCAATTTCATTAACTCCTGCTCATGTCTCTATTATTTTCTTCCTTCTACTTTCTTTGGATCTTTTCTGTATCTCTTTCTCTAACTTTTAATTTCTTTTCTAATATAAGCATTTGAAGTTATACATATTCCTAATTCTTTATTTTGTGCATAGTACAAAAATTGGCAATCATTTTCAAAATGGAAACAAGAACCTTATTCTGACTTCAGAATTGCCATTGTCAATTACGACTATATTAATAATGCTCACTATGTCAAACACTATGATTTTGATACATACATAAGAAGGTCACGCTTACCAGTGTTGTTTTAATGTCGTCTTGTTTCACGTAGGATTCACCTTTATTTGATCTTATTAAACAAGCAAAGGACCGAGAAGGACCAGTTGATCACTTTGAACCTGCCTGTACTCTCAACCTTCCTCTCCAGAATAATCACACTGCAGCAGATATGTGAGTGAAATCTGTTGTCCATCCAGCTCACAGAGTGATTCTGAGCATAGTGTGATACAAGCTGTTATGCAAAAGCTGCAGGGAATAGAATTTTGCATAAGACATTGTTCCTGCTTTCAAGAATCAGGAATATAAGATACATAACCCAAATAAAGGTCATATGGAGTGGTACAGAGTGCCACTGAAATCACTCCAGTTTAGTGTCAGGAGGACAGTTTTCATGCAGGGATGGCTATTTAGATAGTCCTCAAAGGTAGACTAGGATTTCAACATGGAAACCAGAGAGGAGGGAGAGGACCGAGGAGACAGAAAGAGCATGAATCTCAAAGTAGAACAGCCAGGAAAGCAGGAAACATTCTTCCAGAAGTGCAGCTCAGCGCCTTCGTAGCGCAGCATAGGATGGGCTGGGGAGATCCCCGCAGAAGGAACTGGCAGCCCACTCCAGTATTCATGCCTGGGAAACCCCATGGACAGAGGAGACTGCCGGGCTACAATCCACGGGGTCGCAAAGAGTCGGACATGACTGAGCGACTAAAACCACCATAGGGTGGGCATAGGGAGTACCCAGTGCGAACAGGAGACTAAAATGGTTGATGAGTGCCTGATGACGTGCTAGAAGAAGAATGCAATCACTAACCTTAATTTATCACTCAGTGCTGGAGAATTACCAAACAGTCCTGTAAGGTAATAGACACTGTAGCAGCCTTCATTATCTATGAAAAAGGAATTAGAGAAATAAGGTAACTTACCAAAAGCCAACAGAAATCAGATCCAAGCAGTCTGACCCCAAAGCCCATGCTCTGAAACATTCCAGCTACATTGCCTTTCACAGGAGTGTGTGTAATGTTATGTTTCTGTTTAGTTCTGTGTAAGAATTGACATTACAAAGCTCTGTGACGAGTGCAGGAGCTGTTTTCCAGAGGTGCCATTTCCATGCTCATTTGTATCCAGAGTATTTCTAGTGTGTGGAACCTCTGCCTTCATGTATAACTTAGCTTGCTAGGTAATACGTTAATATAAATATGTCAAGCCTTATCTTTTTCTTTAATTCAATAAGCAGTTGACTGTTGGGTGCCAGGAAGCGTTTTAGGCACTGGGAATACAGAGGCAAGTAAGATAGATTAGGTCCTTCCCTTCACAGAACTTACATGCTGAAGAAAGGAAATAAACAGTGAACAAGGAAACTAATATATAAGGTGATCTTAGAGTATAATAAGTTCTGTAATGGAAATAAACAGAATGAAGTGAAAGAGAGGAGCTGAGAAAGTGATAGAATGTTCAGGGAAGCTTTCTCTATTGAAATGATGCTTGACCTGAGACTTGAAGAACAAATGGATGCTGGCCTGCCACAGTCTGTATGGTGTGCATTCCAGGCAGAGCAAACAGTGGGTGCAGTGTCCCTGGGTGATCAAACATACCTGGTCTTAGGAGCAGAAAGAAATCCCAAAGCAAACAAGAGGAGAGCGGTACAAGATGAGGCTGGAAAGGCAGACTGCAGCTACAGCTTGTAGAGTCTCATCAGAGAGGAGACTTACAGAGAGGAGTTCAGATTTTAAAAGGCTGTGGGAGAACATTAAGGTTGTAAGCAGAGGGCCAGCTTGCTATAATTTGTATTTTTAAAGGGCCACTTTCTGGCTGCCATTTGAAGTACAGACGGGGTAGGAGGAGAGAAAAGAACAGGGCAGGGAAGGAAGTAGAAAGACCCAGTTTGGAGACAATTTCAACAGTCCAAATGAGAGACATAAATAAATGAGTTGGTCTAAGATATGTCAGTAGAGATACAAAGAAATGGAAAATATCTGGGGTATGTTTCTAGAGGGAGAGCTTTCTTTTCCATTGGGTTTGAAGATTGGGAAAAGAAAAAAAATTTAAATATCTCCTAAGTTTTTGACTTAAGAAACTGGTTGTAATACGGAACCATTTCTTGAGATTGGAAAAACGGAGAAATGAAGAGCTCCACTTTGGCCTTCTTAAGTCTGAGATTCAGGAAGCAAAGTAAGTATTATCCTGCTTCGATTATAATTATTACCTATTATCCAGTAGGATACTTTTTATTCACCTGGAATTCGAGGGAGACTAACTTCTACCCAATTTAAGTCAGTATTGCTAGTGAATTGAAGGGAAATTCGAGGGTGATAGACTAGACCCTGGTACTTACAAAATTGTGATACTGGTTCCCTTTTTCTGGTGTTCTAGTTAATATATTACATGTAGTAGAAACATCCATAGTAAGGTAGAAATCCTACTTTCTGCTCAGAATTATTTCTCAGCTGTACTGAGTCACTCAGTCATGTCTGACTCTTTGCGACCCCATGGACTGTAGCCTGCCAGACTCCTCTGTCCATGGGGTTCTCCAGGCAAGAATACTGAAGTGGGTTGCCATGCCCTCCTCCCGGGGATCTTCCCAATCCAGGGGTCGAACCCAGGTCTCCCACATTGCGGGTGGATTCTTTTACCATCTGATGCTAAAACAGAATTAGAAGGTAGGCCTGGACTACCCTCTGAAATAAAGGGCAGCACAGAGTGGTGATAGGTCAGAAACTGGAGTTCATACGCACTAATATCTCTGTCTCGATGTGTGCCTTACATGTTTAGTATATGGGTGTAGACCTGCATTGAGAATGCTCCCTGAAATATTAATTCATATAATTCTGTACTATATAATTTAGGAAGATGTATGTGTGTGTAACTTAAGTCTTATGTAAATGAACCGTAGTTATCAGTGAAACATTTTTAAGAGAATAATCAGAGAAATTGATATTTTAATATCAATGGCTTGTTCTTTTAAGCTGGAGTCATTTTTATTATCTCCATCTCACTTTAATTATTAAAATCAAACATATAAAGATATATAGCTATTTTTTCAATAAGGCAGTAATTTCTAGGAAAGGCCATTTATTAAAATAGGGTTAGAAATGATAACAGCAAGCCTAGTTTTCCTCATAAGCTCTCTTTTCCAACTTGTATTTAAATAGGACTTTGGTGTAAAACAGTGGATTAAATAGACAAGATGTGTTTGGATGCATGTGTACAGCTGTGTGTGTTTGTGTATCTGTGAAAGAGAGAGATTCTGAGAAAACTTCACATGAAGACTTTTCCTTTGAATATATCTAGGTACCTTTCTCCTGTAAGATCCCCAAAGAAAAAAGCGTCAACTCCACGTGCAAATTCTACTCCAAATTCAGAGGCACAAGCAACCTCAGCCTTCCAGACTCAAAAGCCATTGAAATCTACCTCCCTTTCACTCTTCTACAAAAAAGGTTAGTAGATGATTACTTTGAAGATTGTGGACTCTGAAATGAGGCTGACTGGATTCAAATCTTTGCTCTTCGGCTTACTAGGTATGACTTTGGGCAAGTCACTTTAAAAGCTCTGTGCCTCAGTTTCCTCATCCGTAAAATGGAAATAATAATAACCTACCTTATTTGGGTTTTGAGATAATTAAGTGAATAAATACATAAAATGCTTCCAAGAGTGTCTAGCACATAGTAAGCACTCAAAAAGTGTCAGATGTTGTTATTGTTGCTGCTTACTGTTATGCTTTCAAATTTATGCTCGGAAATATTTGCCCCTAACATTACTTCCTCTGTTGAGATGTGTAAGTTGAGATTATACAATGGGCTGTGGCCTAATGCAGTTGCATTTCCTGGTGACCAGGTTGTACAGCATTTTCTGATTGTGTGTGTGTGATGGGGTGGGGAGGTCATTTGGGTGTCTGTGCATGTACATGCAAGTGCACACCCACTTGAAACTCTTTGAAGAAAGGTAGAAGGCCAGATTCCTCTGTGATAAATCTTATTTCTGACTTGAGTAAAGCAAATATACTGAGCTTTATAGGCATGTTATAAGTCCTTGAATTAAAGCAGTGGTTCCAAAGTGTGGTCCCCAACCAGCAGAATCCACCTGACTCGATAAGTTGCAGAAAGGAGAATTTTTGTTTGAGCCCCTAATGCTAGAACTACTCAATCAGAGACTCCAGTAGGATGAGGAAAAAATCCTTGTTTTAACAAGTCCTCAGTGCAAGTCTGATGTAAGCCAAAGTTGAAGACCAGTGGGATAAATTATTAACTAAAAAATTCTGATTACTTTATGCAAGTCTTTGACAGGTGCATTTAAACCAGATGGAGGAAAATTCAGTTTTGTGGATTACTTTTCTCCAACCTGTGTTCCAGTAGTATTTTTAAATAAGCTTGCACAATATATTTAATATCACAGTCATATTACCACTTAGGTAATCTACAAGTCTAGCATTTTTATAGAGAAATACACTGTTTGTTTTTTGTTTTCAGGATTGAAAAAATTAAGGAAGGGAGTTCAGAAATTCTGTTATTTTAAAAAATAATTACTCTCTTGAATATTGATAAAGTATTCAACATCTGTGATGAGTGATTACCAGTGAAACTGAAACAAACAGTATTTGGGTTGTCTAATTTCACAATATCTTAGGATCTTTCTTCCTCTGATTTTCATTTCTGCTTCAACTTTATGCTATAATAATTCAGCAAAAGAATTATTTTTGCTGAATAGTATTTTCAGCAAAATATTGTTTTGCCTTCTGTGTATGTAGAACAGTCCTAAGACTAGAAATCATAAGGAAAATAGTGGGAGAAATGAAGTTAATGGTAAATGCTATTTAACAGCATTTCATTATAACAGTTTAATATTTTGAAAATATCTACCTGTGATACAAAATTAAGAGTAAATATGATTAATTCCCCTTATTTTTCCAGTGTATCGACTAGCATATCTTCGACTGAACACCCTGTGTGCACGCCTTCTGTCTGACCACCCAGAACTAGAGCATATCATATGGACCCTTTTCCAGCACACACTGCAAAATGAGTATGAACTCATGAGAGACAGGCATTTGGACCAGGTAAGGAAATTATGCACTTCTCTTTTCTTCTCCTGCTTACTTGTTAGCTATGTACTAACTTCTTAAGAAAAGTTTGGATTCAAATGAGAAGCTGCATCAATTTAGTTAACATATATTTGCTTACTGGCTACCCTTTATATTTTTGCTGTATTTTTTACAAATGAGAGCTTTAGAGTTTGAGAATATTTCAGTATTTACTTATTTCATGACATGAAAGCTCTTGTTGCAGAAACCACTGAAGAAACTTTATCATAGGCGTTTTCTGTGTTGTTGTAAACTAGAATTCATTAGGTGTGGAAAAAGCATGAGACGTAAGAATAGTTGATCTAAAACAGTGCCAAATGAGCTCAGGACAGGAAAAGATAATTCTGTGGGAGATTAAATTTCCCTTTTTTTTTTAACTGAAAGAAAGATAACAGCGTGTTTTAGACCACAGTTCAGTTCAGTCGCTCAGTCGCTCAGTCGTATCCGACTCTTTGCCACCCATGGACTACAGCACGCCAGGCCTCCCTGTCCATCAGCAACTCCCGGAGTTCACTCAGACTCATCATATCCATTGAGTCGGTGATGCCATCCAGCCATCTCATTCTCTGAGCACAACCATGTAACAAAACCCTGACTGCTTTTGTATCAAATTTATTTACTAGATTATGATGTGTTCCATGTATGGCATATGCAAAGTGAAGAATATAGACCTTAAATTCAAAATCATTGTCACAGCGTACAAAGATCTTCCTCATGCTGTTCAGGAGGTAGGTAATTTTCCATGATAAGAGTTTTCAAAAATATCCATTATCTATAATATGGATAACTTTAGTCATTAATTGTACCATATGTTCTGACTTATTTGTATAAATTTACATATCCACTTTTAATTTTCATATTATTAGTTAATTATTTGTAGTTAAAATGTAATTGGGAAGCTGCTGCTGCTGCGGCTAAGTCACTTTAGTCGTGTCCGACTCTGTGCGACCCCATAGACAGCAGCCCACCAGGCTCCCCCGTCCCTGGGATTCTCCAGGCAAGAACACTGGAGTGGGTTGCCATTTCCTTCTCCAATTGGGAAGCTAACACTTTAATATTCAAATTCATATTATAAAATAAATAGGGAACACTGTATTATGCCAATAAGCAGAATATTTGTAATAAACATATATATATATAAAACACATACAGTATATATGTATGACTGTTCACTTCCAGTAGAACAGCTATAATCCAAGCCTAAAATGGCTTCTTTAGATTGTTTTTTCCTATAAAGTAATGCATCTTTTTACTGTTAAAAAGTATCATGAACTATTAAAATAGAAACTCTAAAGAGATAAATTCCCAAATTCATTTAACAAGTAGTTTTGTTCTTCTTCCTCAGACATTCAAACGTGTTTTGATCAGAGAAGAGGAGTATGATTCCATTATCGTATTCTATAATTCAGTCTTCATGCAGAGACTGAAAACAAATATTCTGCAGTATGCTTCCACCAGGGTATGTTGAAGGCATCCTTTATTTGGGCAAATCTGCTTATAAACCAGTGGATCTCACTGAAGTGTTAAGTAACCTCCTGCTTTTGTTTTTGCTGTAGCCCCCTACCTTGTCACCGATTCCTCACATTCCTCGAAGCCCTTACAAGTTTTCTAGTTCACCTTTACGGATTCCTGGGGGGAACATCTATATATCACCCCTAAAGAACCCATATAAAATTTCAGAAGGTCTGCCTACACCAACAAAAATGACTCCAAGATCAAGGTTTGTGTTTTCTTTTTAGGAAAGCGGTAAAGAATGAGAGGGGTTTTTTTTCTTTTTTAATCCAAGCATAAAACCATAAAGCTTTCTTTATTTAGCTAGTCCCTAATTTCCTAATTTATATTAAGTGCTATGATAAAAATAAAAATGGGAGGTGTTGGGGGCGAGATAATTTGTTTACTTAGATGGGTTTGCAAATTTAGTCATCAACTTTCCTGGCTTTTTGGGTCTTTTGTAAACAATCTGAGTACTAGTTTGATCCTAAGTTTCAGATCACTCTCAGAGTTTTTTAAGTAGCCACTCTGCTAAACAAAGTAGATTCCTTTTGCTAAGAGTTTTTATTCTAGAATTTATTGAATGTCCTGTGAACTCTTTCTGTGGATCTGTTCATCTTGCTTATGAAAATGTAGATGACTGATTAAATGTAGATGATGGTAAATGAAGTCTTTTGAAGTCCATCCCTACTTCTGCCTGCGGCCTCCTTGTATTACCTTGGGCAGGTCTCTGCTTCAGAAGGCTGCTGTGGCTCAGGTAAATGATGAGTGTGAAGCTGTTTTAAATTCTTAGATGAAAGGCTCTGTGCACCTACAAATCATTATGTTATCTTCCGCATTCAACAGTGGGTGCTCTCTGGCTTTGAAGTGCTTCAGCTGACTTATTATATGCCATCATGGGCTATTTGAATCTGACTTTATTTGAATAGTGGAGGCAGATTAATTAGTAAAGTTAATGTAGTCTCATCTCAGAAATTGTTAGCCCATATAGTTGCACTTAATGGGCAAGAAAAACAAACAAGAAGAAGGGGATATATTAATCCTGTGAAAACATTAGTGTAGTGTGTTTACTTATATAAGCAATGCACACTCATAAAAATTTCAAACTGTACAGTAAAGAAAAAAGTAGAAAATAACTGGCAAATGATATAAATGCTCTCATGTGCCCCTGTGTTATTTTCTATATATTTAGTGTTTTTATGGTTGAGTATCTATGTACTGATATCTACAATTTACATTTTAAGCTGCTGAGGTGCATACCATGTCTAATTTATACATTGCTACAGGAAAATGTATACTTAGGTAAATTTTTCATGATGATAATTAACCCATATTATGCTGATAATGATAGCTACTTGCTGATCTTAGTTAATTCACTTCTGGGTTGGAGTCCTTTAGCAAAAAAGTCACATTCTGAAAATCCTGATCAGCTATTAAGAGAGCATCTTAACACTCTCTGTATTCGCCATATTTTGGTAAATCATATAGAATGATGGCTACTTATCAAAGAATTGGAGAACAATAAAATCCATATATCTGTTGATTCCATGTGCATATGATCACATCTTTGTCATATCAGGCTAATGTTCTTCAGCTTTATTATCAAATGCATAAATTATATGTTTCAAACAGGGACAAACTAAGAGATTTCTGATTCTAAGATATGTGTTAAATGTTGTTTTAGTTGCTAAGTCATGTCCGACTGTTTTGTGACGCCGTGGACTATAGCTCACCAGGCTCCTCTGTCCATGGGATTTCCTAGACAAGCATACTATAGTGGATTGCCGTTTCCTTCACCAGATCTTCCCAGCCCAGGGATGGAACCTGCGTCTCCTGATTGGCAGACGGATTCTTTGTCATAGAGACACCTGGGAAGCCCACATGTTAAACCTTTACCATATATCAGTATAGATCCTAAATAGAATTCAGATTATCATTTATATCAAATATAACTTGGTTTTACCAAATATAACTTGAATTTTTAATGAGAAAATGTGAAATAAATTTGAATTGTTTCCTTACTCATTGATTTATGAAGAGTTAAGTATGAGTAAACTTAAAATTTTCTTTTACCCTCTTTCCTTGTGAGCAATGGCAAAATATATTCTTGTAGACATGCAGTTCTTGCTTTAAAAATCTAAGGAATGAGCTTAGTGTGTGACTAGACTAGCACTACCAAAATTAGCCTTTAATAAGTATAATCTGTCAGTGGTTCTAGGGGTAGAAGAAACCTTTGATTTGGTCTTCCTGTGAGTTCAGAATGACGTGTGTATGTTCATCTCTGCATAGTTGTATATGATTTGCATTACTAATTTGTATTTTATATTAACTTGACAGAATCTTAGTATCAATCGGTGAATCATTTGGGGTGAGTATTTTTCCTGTGAATTACTATAGCATGATACCATAATTATAAAAGAATTTGAAATTTTCTGTAATTGAATTTATAAATGCTGCTATTCAAGTACCTCATTCAAGCATGTTGCATAAAATTTAGAAGATACATATATATATATATATCAGATTTATTTTCAAATCAGGTTTAATTTTAAATCATATTCATAATTGGTATATTTCAAAACTGCTTTCTAAACACCTTTGAGATTATATGTGTATATACATTAATGTATATACATACAAATATGTATGTGCATTATATAGTCTCAAAGGAATGTTTTAAAAAACAGCTTTGAATTTCACTAATTGGGAGTATGATTTAAAATACTCTAAAATGTAGCCACCACGCCCACTTGTCCCCTTCTATACATATACACATTTTTGCTTTTCCTTCCTCTCCAACTTCTAGGATATTCTTCCCTGGTAAATTGATTAGGAATTGGTTACATGCCCCAGTGTAAGTGACAGGCTATGTGGTGGTCTTTGTTGCAGAGGAATCTAGGGGAAAGTTAAGCTTTGAAATGGTTATTCTAGTCTGGGAGCCCACTACTCTTAGCTGGCCTTTCCTTACCATCACTAATTCACAGTCCTATATTCAGTGAGCATTACTGAATGTTTCATCCCACCACCCCCACCTATATTTGTTATTTATTGCTGCATAACAAACCACCCCCAGACTTAGGCATTTAAACCTTTTGAAATCTCATTCATTGTGGCTCATTGAGCAGGCCTGGCTCAGCCGGGTCCAGGGTCTATCTGTACGAGGCTGCAGTCAGCATGTCAGCTGGATCTGCAGTTATCTCCAGGTTCACCTGGAGGACCACCTTTCTCAGTCAGACTCACTTGTATGGCTGTTGGCCGATCCTTGATGGCTGTTGGCTCAAGCCAACATCAGTTCCTTGGCACCCGGGCTTCTCCCTCGGGTGGCTGGCTACTCACAACAGAGAGGAGGGAGGGGAAGAGGGAGAAAAGCAAAATTGAAGTCAGTCTTCTTGTCATATTGGAAGTGACTTGCCATCACTTTTGCTGCATTATTTTATCAGAAGCAGGACAACACTAGGTCCAGCCCCACATTCAAGGAGACAATTAGTGAGAACCATTTTGGTGTCTGCCTACGCACTGCCCCTCCAGTGAAATAACCAGAGAAAGATACGTGTTGTATACTAAAAGACCAAATGTTAACATGTGTGTTACAAATAGTAAATGTGATGACATTTAGCTCAACACAGGCTACAGCTGTCAGGCTTCACAAAGGTGATGTAGACCACATAAATAGGGTTGGATCCAGATTAAGTATAGAGTGAAAGAAAGAAAGTCAAGTTGCTCAGTTGTGTCCGGCTCTTTGCGACCCCATGGACTGTAGCCTACCACACTCCTCCGTCCATGGGATTTTCCAGGCAAGAGTACTGGAGCAGGTTGCCATTTCCTTCTCCAGGGGATCTTCGTGACCCAGGACTCGAACCCGGGTCTTCCGCATTGTAGGCAGATGCTTTACCATCTGAGCCACCAGGGAAGTCAGATATAGAGTAGTGGTCTTCAAACTGTTTTGCTTGTGATAAACTCTGAAAGAGTTGAAAGAAGGTTATACATACTTCCATATTTTAAAGCTTATAACTGGAAATCCATTTAATAGGTGTACAGAATTTCATTTCTATCATATTATACATGTGCTCTAAATATATTTTCCATCAAAATCTGGTTTTGCATTTAATTTTTGGAAACTTAGTTCATTTAATTTTTGGTAAATTAGCTAATGAAAGTTAATTATGCAAAGCTAATCCTCAGTGTCAAATCAGTCAAATCAGATTTAACTTCTATTGGAAAGTCTGATTTCATTCTAGAATCCAAAAAAACATGTTAATACACATCATGGAGATAATCACCTCACTCTGGTTCTAAAATAGATAAGACACAGTTTTTCCATGAGTTTGTCCTTTGGATAAAATGAGGTATTGTGCCCTCTTTAGCATTTTTAACCAAAGTTTTCTTAACTGTGAAAGGATTCTTCCTCAGGAGATATATAAATCAAATTATCTCTAATAGTACTTGGAAGGACTCAAATACTTTGAGTTTTTCAGATATTTAATATTTTATTTTAAACCTTTAAGAGTTAGGAATATCAACAAATACTATAAATCAATGATGATTTCAAATTTATAAGCTGTATGACTTATCAGCATGATATTCATAAAGTGAGTCCAAAATTATTCTTCACTAGACACCTCTTATTGAATTCTTGTAACATTTGCTCCAGTTATGCTGTGCTTTAAAAAAAAACAACAAGGTTCCAGAAAGCTCTTCCAGCTTTGCATGCTTCTGAGAAATAGCCCTGGTTTTGTGCTTGAGTAAATTCTGAAAATGAAGAACCAGGACTTTTGGAGTAGTAGTCAGAGTTGTTGGGAAGACACAGGAGGGTATGAGAAGAGCAGGTATTTACTGGGGCAGAGTTAGACGTGAAGTGAAGTGAAGTCACTCAGTCGTGTCTGACTCTTTGTGACCCCTTGGACTGTAGCCCACCAGGCTCCTCAGTCCATGGGATTGTCCAGGCAGGAATACTGAAGTGGGTTGCCATTTCCTTCTCCAGGAGATCTTCCCGACCCAGAGATTGAACCGAGGTCTTCTGCATTGTAGGCAGACACTTTTCCATCTGAGCCACCAGGGAAGTTGGGTGTAGTTAGTCTGATTTTAACATTTTTCATATCTCCCGTTTGGTCCAAAGAAGCAGGAAGTTAAACGCAGGTATTACCTCTGCCTGATTTTTGACCCACCACAAACCTACAGTTCGGGGTTCCTGACTACAACATGATCTAAAATAAAGAATTCCATAATTTGTAGACTTCAGAGAAGTTCCAGAAAATAAATCAAATGGTGTGTAACAGCGACCGTGTGCTCAAAAGAAGTGCTGAAGGAAGCAACCCTCCTAAACCACTGAAAAAACTGCGCTTTGACATCGAAGGATCCGACGAAGCAGATGGAAGGTAGGGACGGTGTTAGCACGTGTGTCAGGAGCTGAGCTGGTCGTCGGGAGAAACCCAGAGTGGCCGCTCTGGTCCTGGCTCCTGCCAGTCTCTCTCATGCCAGTAATATTTTGGAAACTGTGAGGCTTGCTCAAAATAGAAGATGTGACTGCATCCCGCAGTTAATAAAGCACCACGTAAATCTACTGAAATTCATTAAAAATATCAGATGTTTACAAATCTAATCAGCCTTTACAGTGCCATGGATAGAATTTTGTTAGTTTTAATTAACATTAGATTTTAAAATGCTCACTCTTGAAAAACGCTACCCTATTTTATAAGAACCACTGATAAAATATCTAGGCTCATAAATTTATGACATTTGTATTTTAGATGTTTGATTTATAATCCTTTGACAATAAAAGCTATTTACTAAAGAGCATAAATAGTCATTGAAAATGCCATAGTTTTTGGAAATTTCAGTTTTTCATTTATACATATACATATGAAATATTTTGAATTTTTAAATCTGCAGTAAACATCTCCCAGGGGAATCCAAATTTCAACAGAAACTGGCAGAAATGAGTAAGTATTTATTTGAGTAAGTAAGTAAATGAACAGTTGTTTACATTGCAGAAAGCCTTTTCATTATAAAAGGATAAATTTATAGAATCCCTTTAATTAACAGACTTTTATGCATTTAAAATATAATTCACTCAACAATATGTTATTTACAAGTATCTGTGGATTAAATGTATGATGCAAAGTGCAGGTCATCTTCATCCATCCCAACATCTACTGTGCAGCAGGAAGACCGAGAAGTGAAACCACATCTTCATTACAGATGGCTGTGGCTAGAAAATATTTTAGGATAGCAGAACTATAATGAGGAACTCTCTGAGTGCTGGATATATGGAGGATGTTAGAAACTTAGCATATATAAATATCATCACCCTTACATAAAGAATAATCTTTTATTCTGCTATTACTGAACTTTCCTAATTTGCAAGTTTTAGAACTGGGTTTCAAACAAAAGTTTTCCATTACTAGAAATCAGAATTTTGATAAAGAATACTAAATCATTTCCAAGTTAGATGTTAGTTCAATTCAGTCACTCAGTCGTGTCTGACTCTTGTGTGACCCCATGGACTGCAGCATGCCAGGCTTCCCTGTTCATCACCAACTCCCGAAGCTTGCTCAAACTCATGTCCATCAAGTCAGTGATGCCATCCAACCATCTCATCCTCTGTCGTCCCCTTCTCCTCCCATCTTCAGTCTTTCCCAGCATCAGGGTCTTTTCCATGTCTTCACATCAGGTGGCCAAAGTATTGCAGTTTCAGCTTCAGCATCCGTCCTTCCAGTGACTATTCAGGACTGATTTCCTTTAGGATGGACTAGTTGGATCTCCTTGCAGTCCAAGGGACTCTCAAGAGTCTTCTCCAACATCACAGTTCAAAAGCATCAATTCTTCGGCGCTCAGCTTTCTTTATAGTCCAACTCTCACATACATACATGACTACTGGAAAAACCATAGCTTTGACTAGACAGACCTTTGTTGGCAAAGTAATGTCTCTGCTTTTTAATATGCTGTCTAGGTTTGTCATAACTTTTCTTCCAAGGAGTAAGCGTCTTTTAATTTCATGGCTGCAGCCACCATCTGCAGTGATTTTGGAGCCCCCCAAAATAAAGTCTGTCACTGTTTCCATTGGAATGTTAAGGCAAATGGAATGCTCTCCTAAACTAATCTGAGATTGTGAAGGATTAGCGCAAGTAGAGTTAGATGGAAAGGACATTAAGAAAAAGATCAGGGGACTGCTCTGGTGGTCCCGTGACTGAGACCGCACCTTCCAGTGCAGGGGGTGTGGAAGCTAAGATCCCACATGCCTCACAGCCAAAAAACCAAAACATAAAACAGAAGCAATAACAAATCCAATAAAGACTTTTAAAACTGGTCCACGTTAAAAAAAAAAAGGAAAAAGATGAGTGTGCATGAATTGTAGTTGTTTAGTTGCCAAGTCATGTCTGACTCTTTGAGCCCACCAGGCTCCTCTGTCCACGGAATTCTCCAGGCAAGAATACTGGAGTGGGTTGCCATTTCCTCCTCCAGGGAATCTTCCCAACCAAGGGATCGAACCCAGGTCTCCTGCACTGGCAGATGGGTTCTTGACCACTGAGCCACCAGGAAAGCACAGACTGTTACTGGACTGTCTTAGAGAGGTAGGTAGCCATGAAATGCCACCAGGAAAAGGGGACATTTCCTGATAATCTGGTGCCAGATCCATTAACAGGAAACAGAGCCAGGTCTTGGAAAGAAGACAAATATTTAAGAGATAATAAGAATTAAAACCGTCATCCTTAGGTCATAGGACATATCGATAAGACCAGTACCAATTAAAATGTGACTTCTTAAAAAGAAGCGTTCTCTCAGTACATCTCTGTGTATACTAACTTTGAGATACAAAGTTTTTAAAATTACTTTTGATTTTAAACCATTTTTCTATGTATATTATTTGAAGATACTATTGAAACTAAATGTAACAGGTTTAAGTTCTTTGCTTATAAATGAATCTCTTTTTGGATTTTACATCAATTAATATACTACTGTTTTTTGTAGCTTTTCCTCCCCAGTGCATGAAAATAGACATGAAGCTTATAACCAAAATCAGGCCTTAAAAACATGTGGAAGCCTTTTGGAGCCCACAAGTAAAAGGAGTAGAAAGATGTAAAAATATGTGTATTTTCTTACAGAGGAGCTCAGTTGCTGTAGTCAGTCCATTTCACACTGACACACTTAGCAGTGACTGAATTCCCTCTGCCAGGCTGAAGTTCAGGGCCTTCGTACAGCTAGAAAATGGAGAAGTGGCAGGAGTCTTAAGCCATAAGGGTAGGGAATTCTCCAGGTTGCTCCTCAGGTTTCCTCAGAAACAGACCATCACACAGTGCTGGATTGCTCAGGGCGGAGGAGCCAGAAGAGGAGACTGAGAGCCGCTCCTTCTGCCCTTAGTGTGAATGTTCTCTGTGCTTGTTTATAAAAAACTCTTGCCTGCCTCTAAAATCAAGTTAAGAACTTTGAAATAATTTAAAAGAAGCTTTCTGTTTTTGTCTATGTTGTAATTAATAATGTTTTTTAAAATGTCCACGTCCAAATTAAATGAGCTGTAAGCTGGACTTCCCTGGTGGTCTGGCCGTTAAGAGTCTGCCTGCCAATGCAGGGGACGTAGGTGTGATCCCTGGTCTGAGAAGATCCCACATGCTGAGGAGCAAGGAATCCTGCGCCCCGCAACTGCTGAGCCCGTGCTCTAGAGACCGCGCACCGCAACTTGCAGCCCAGGCACCTCTGCTCTGCCCCACGGGGGCCACCGCAGTGAGAAGCCTGCGCGCTGCAGCTAGAGCAGCCCCCGCTCACCGAAACTGCAGAAAGCCTCGCAGCAATAAGACCCAGTGCAGCCCAATTATTTAAAAAATAATAAATCAGCCGTGAGCTGATGTGTTTGCAGTACTTGCAGTGCATCGCCAAACACAAGGGAATTCTGAACTTCATGAAGAATAACACTCACTCCAGCAGATTCTGGACCAGACCACGATTCTGGTTTGCTCAGATGCCAGACTTAACCACATCACCTCTAGAGCAGTGGTCTACAAAGTTGGGCACACTTGAGTGTGTATAAGATCACCTTGTGGGGGTACATAAGACAATATTAGAATGCTTATTTATCTTTATCTCATTGAGTTTTAATGTTTGGGGTATATGTGTTTTATAACATAAATACATACATACTTTAATGGTACATATTTTGGGGGAAAGCTGGCTGATAGGGGTATGTGATTTAAAAAATTGGAAACCACAGCTTGTGAGGTCCTGGGCTCCATCAGTTTGGTGTGAGCATAACAAATTGGGTAGGCCTTTACCAACTTACCCCACACCATCAGTGCTGTTAACATTTCTTCATCCTTTTTTTAGCATCTACTCGAACACGAATGCAAAAGCAGAAAATGACTGAGAGCATGGATACCTCAAACAGGGAAGAAAAGTGAGGACCCCACGACCTTGGTGGGCACCCTATACGCGTCCGGCTTCATTGTCTTTGTCTCCTACAGATCTGATTGTAGGACTCTCCCAGGTTCTGTTTACAGCCACAGTTAGTGAAGAAGATAATACATATCTTTTTGTGGATAGCACAGTTGAGTATTTGTGCAGGGGATTCCTAAGCCACTGGCAACATTGTACTCACTAGAACATGCATTATTATTGTACAAGATTGAAAATCTTGTGTCTGTCGATCAAATCTTATGTCGATCCTGCCATTGAAAAAGCTGTACCAGATGTTTCTATTTCCAAAGTACAGTAACGCCCCTACATACAAACCTTCAAGATGTGAACTTTCAAAGATGTGAACAACTGAATCCAGTGAGGAACCAGAACCTGTGCCGTCAGTATCAGGCACAAAGTTGCAGCTTGCCTTCTGTCTCCTGTTGCTGACAGCCCTTCAGCTCTGCCGTCTCCCTCCGCCTGTCCCTTCGCCATCGGTAACTCTTCTTGCCGTTCACTCAGTGCCAGCCTGTGTGCCAGCTGTTGTACTGTACTACTGTAGTTTTCAAGGTACTGTACTGTAAGACTGAAAATGTTTTATTTTTATGTTTTTTAATGTATTATTTGTGTGAAAAGTATTATAAGCCTACTATAGTACAGTACTATATAGCCAATGTGTTCATTGGGTACCTAGGCTAACTTTGTTGGACTTATGAACAAATTGGACTTAAGAACGTGCTCTTGGAATGGAACTTGTTGATACATAGGGGTCTTACTTAATAATTGTTCTGCTTTACAAATGGTGGCAGGATCCCCCAGGAGTGAGTCTCACAACCTGTGCCTATCCGAGTACTTTGTCTTCTCTTGTGGCACGTATGTGATGTTTGCTGTTATTTTTATTAATTTATATTTATTTTTTTAATTTAACATGAATACCCTTAGAAAAGGCGTCTTGTCTTCCAAATGCAATTTGGCTGACTGCCCCCATTCACCCAAATGACCCTGAACTCTTGCGCTAAAACAGATGCTAGAAACTTAGGAGAAAATGACTGATTTTTTTACACATTAGAGTTTACTAATGGAAACTAAATGGGTGTACTGTGTGTTTGTTTTATAAATTTTAGTTTTAAAATGCAAACAGAAAACAAAAGTATAAACCTATGAGATACTGTCATACTACTGATACAGGTTTCATACCTCAGGACTTTTAAGAGTTTATTGATCCTTTTCTTTATCCAACTCATGCTTTAAAAATAGAGTTATTAATAGTACTCTTGGTTTTTATACCATTCAGATCACTGAATTCATTAAGTACCTGTCTAGTACTTGGAAAATAAAGTGTTCAACTAGAGCTTTGCTGTCGAGGACCCGGATCCAGTACATCCCAAGGACACTTTCTGATGTTTCTGGGTCCCAAAGAATCAAGATACAAAGTAATTTTACTCTGCAAACCAACTGTTAACTATAGGAGCCTTAATTTTTTTTCTTACAGAGTTTCCTAATTGCATCTCACCAGTGATTCTCCTCTCCTGAATTTGGGAAGAGGGCTTCAGCATGGTCTTACACTGGCACATTCAAAGCCACATTATTTCTAGGCCACAGTGCAGGTGATGAAAGGTCTTTGGGTTAGGCATTAATGTTTCTCTCTCTGATTTTGTGCAGAAGCTTCAAATTAAAATAGCTACAGTAGAAAAAGAGGCGCTTTTCCCCTCCCCCAACACCTAAAGGTGTAATTTAAACTATCTTGTGTGATTAACTTATTTAGAGATGGTATAATTTAAAATAGGTGGTATTTAAGGTAGCATCTACTAGCTTTTAGAAAATTACTTGGTTTAAACTGAGAGTTCTTTTTAAAAAGAAATCTGGTCTTATTTGTTAGAAAGCAAAATTTTATTTTGTGCTCAATTAAGTTGAAACTCATTTTTTTTTGACAGTTATCTTGGTAACACAGGCACTAGAAAGCTTTATCTCATGTCCTCATTCATTTTTGCATGAATATCATACAAATCAGTTAGCTTTTAGGTCAAGGGCTTACCACATTACTGGGTCTTTTGCTAATAAGTTCATGTTAGAATTAGTGTCAGAATTTAAGGAACTTCAGAGATCGTGTATTGAGATTTCTTACGTAAGATTTCAGATACTGCTTTATTGCTTTTTGTATTGGTTAAAACTGTACATTTGAAATTGCTACATTACTATTTTCTACAATTAACAATAGTTTGTCTATTTTTCAATAAATTAGTTAAGAGTCTCAGTGGTCCGATGTGGTCTTTGTATTAAGTGCAGTAACAGTCTCTTCTGTATCTAAATTCTCTGCTAGTAGTTTGTCCATTCTTAGCATTTAATGGGCTTTGTAAGCTGATGAATCCCATATTTATTTCTCCAGCCCTGACCTCTTCATGGAAGTCAGAGCTCTCACAGCCAAAAGAACTCAATTCCTACCCCACCCAGCTTCTCAAAATATAAACCAGAATCAAACAAACAAACACATCTTGTTTCTACCCTGGTCTTTCTCCATTTTACTGAACACATACTTGCTCAAGATAAAAACCTATCTTCTGATAGCTCATATCTAGACCACTGTTAAGAGACTTCTAATTGGTCTCTGCCTCCCTCTTCACCTTTCTACTCCTTGCAGAGTGAAAGTGATCCTTTAAAAGTGTAAATGGATTGGCTGCGCTCCTCTCCTAGGGGTACTCACACTGTGGATTACTGCCTCCTCCTCGTGCTCACTCTGCTTTACCCACACTGGCCTTTTTGTCTTGTGATGCCAAGCCCGTCCCTGCTGTGGGCTTTGACATTTGCTGTTCCTTCTGTCCATAAGTGATCTTCCCCCACAATTTTGTTTAGCTTGCTTCTTATCTCTGGGCTCTCAGCTCAGAGGTCTTCCTTGACACCCAAGCTAAAAATCCTTCCTCTGTACTGCCGCTCTCCTTTGAAAGTGTAACAGCATCATCGCCATCAGAAATGACCTTACTCAGCTTGCCTACTGCCTGTTTACCCATCCTGGGATCAGCCTGACTGGTCTCACCCACGACTGTAGTTCTAGCATCCAGAAGTCCATATGTGGGGGGTGGGGGGGTCTGCACAGAAGGTATGTTTCCCAAGTATATGGAAACAAATCATATTCTCTCCCTCTCTGGAGGAAATCTAGCTAGAACTCCATCCACCCCTTCTTACTAACATGTACTCTGGCAGAGTGGTGACCCACTATGGAGCCTTGTGAAGGGTAATCCATTTTTCATCCCTAAATAAACTTACCTGTTTTTCTGGGTGGTCCCATGTTTCCATGAAATGAGTTCATAAAAGAAAAAGGCACTGAGGAACTTCAGAAGACTGCCCGAAAAGGGCAAGAAAGAGGAAGAGAAGGTTCGGGAAGACATTGTAAAATACAAAGGCTTTTGGTCAGTGACAGCAAGCATAGCAGGGTGAGGAGAAGTCGGAAGTGAATGAAGCCTGTGGACATCTGACTGTGAGAACTGAAGCTGGCTGGTAACACCCAAGCCTCGATGTTTCTTTGCTGGAGAGAACAATAAACCTACCAGAACATTCAGACACATGGGGTGAGGCTGTTTTAAAATAACCCAAACTGTGTAGTTCCAAAAATGGGATTCTGACTTAGAGACATCTGGACTCCTTGGCCTCTACCAGACCAGGTCTGCAAAAACAGATCAACAAAAACAAGGATTCAAGTGACCTCACCAGTAAAGACCATTCACTTGTAGGTAAGTGGATGAATAGTAATTAAACTGTTTAGAAGTCATCTATGTTTTAGGGTAGGCTTTGCTATGATGCCTTATCTGAGTGACTGCTTTAAAAAATTAGCTTATATGAAACAATCCATGTGTATCTGAGAGACATAAGGTTGGTAGAATCTTGCTGCTTCTGATGAATTAAAAAAACACACACATTTGTTCTGTTACCTACAAATGAGCACTTTATTATCAAACAGTTCAGCATCAGAACAAGGTTTCTAATTCCAAAAGAGGTTTCTTCGCATAGTAGTATCCTGTTGTGAAATACACATTAGGAGCCTGACGCTGCAGCCTACATCCTGTTTCAGTTTCTCATTCGCAGCTGGGTAACTTGATTGAAAAAGTATAAATTTACCTCATTCTTGCTAGTGCTGCCCATGAAATGTAAGTATTAGTTCCTTTTTGGCTGCTACTTTTATCATCACACTGGGCCAAGTTAAAAGACCTGTTTTGTGGTGACATAAAAATCAACTACAAGAGAAAACCATTTTTACTTATGGAGGCAAATCTCTTAACACAAAAGTAAAAGGACATTATGCAATTATGTAAGGCAAATGAGCCCAGGGATAACACTCACTCAAAGTATTTCATACTCTGATTTCATATGAGAAATAATGACTCAGAGTAAAACAGAGAATTAAAATTAGCCCTTGGGTCTTCAACAATTTAATTGCCAAGGCCTTTTGTGAATTCTAATTAACGCTCTAAATTAGCCACTATTCCTCAGAACAATGTACCATAAGAATAGGAAACTCAGTTGTTTTAAATTTGTTTTACCTAAGTTATTCCTTCATCCAGTGTCCCATAAATAAAAAGCTGTTCAGGCATGATTAAAACTGATAATAAGTTGAGTGCCTACTATATGCAAGGCACTGTGCTGAATGCTGAAAGTGAGCTAGTGACAGCATTCCTGGTCAAGCTATCCGTGTGGTACCAGCCTGTTGAATATGCAAATTTGGCCAGAATAGCATACACTTAGACCCCTGTACCAAAAGTCTCCAACTTAAGTGACTCGTAAGAGGAAATGGTAAATACAGTAAGACATTTCAATTTTTTCCCCTTGAGCTTAGTTCCATCTGAACAGAGCACTTAATGCCTTCTCTTGCAGACAGTGGATTTCAGAAGGTGGGGAAGACTCACCACCATCCCCTTGTTTTGACAGAACATTTTCAGCCCAAATGTAGCTCATCATCAACACTAGTAAGGAGAAGTTATTCTCTGGCTGTTGCAGGGAGAGTGGAAACTCTAGAAATTCTTTCCTGCAGGTGAGGGTCAGTTTTTAAAGGCTCCAACTCTGCTTGCTTTGCTGATAAAGTTCTTCAAGAGATCATGGTCCATTTCTGCAAAGCCCGAAGTCTGTGTTACTACAGTCAAATGGTTTATGCAAAACCTGAAGCAGAATTCTTCTAAGTCCTAGGGACGACAACAGAAACGTTTTAGCAAATTCGCATACCTTGATGCGATGCAACATAGCACAAAAATTCCTAAAACACACAGGTGAGGAAAGATTTGATGGCCAACAGAAAGAATTGCTGGGACAGCGGTACCTAAAGAATAGCTGTAAAACTGTACAGCTGATATGAGTCTATGCTTGTAAAAATGTAAATAACAGGAAAGCATTCAAGTTCATCCACAGTAACCAATGCAAAAAAGTGAGACTTTTTCTTCCCAGAGATAGGCACTGATGGGCATTGTTCATTCCTCTTTCACTACTTATTCAGAGTACAACACTCTTTTTTGTTTGTGTAATAAATATTTCTTTATTGTGTGAATGCATAGAGTAAATTGATTAAGAGATTTTCTTTATGTTGAGCCCAACACTCCTCTTTTATATTCTTATGGGGCTTAAATAGTTCTACCTGTAAAGAATTTGTGAGGAAAGCTTATGCTATGAAAGATCATCTGGGGAACTGCTTCTCTGAAGTCATGAACAGACCACTGCTCTCTTCTTCACAAGAAGACAAGGCTGGGATGGTTAGGCTTCATCGGATCATACAGAGCTTCAGTACTCTGAAGTGGGAAAGTGCTTGGAAGAAATCACAACTTTCTGCTGAGAGAAACTCCAGTTTGGTGATTTCTGGCTTACTGTAATGTACGCCAGGCCAAAAAAAAAAAAAAAAGTCCCATAGTGATTCCCTTGATAAGATCTGCAAACTTGAGACTCAGAAATCAGGTGGCTGGACACACTTCTGGCCCCAGAGAACTGAGAGTGAAAGGCAGGCCGGCCTGTGGAGACCCAGGGCCTTGGGCCCTGGCCTGCACGGCCTACCGTGTCTCCTTCATGGCTGTGCTCAGCTCTCCTTGGTGAGAACTCCCTTCCTTCCTCAACCACAATTGAAACCTTCAGATTTCATCTCAGTCTGGCCTCCTCCCACTGCCCTTCCCCAACTTTTTTATATCACTTATCACCACCTAACAGAACACATACTGTATTAGTTTATCTACTGCCCTCACCACCAGAAAGTTCCATGAGGGCAGAGATTTTGGTCTGTTTTGTTCACTTCTTGTACCCTCAAGTGCCTAGAATGGTGTCAGGCATTTAATGGGCACTCGGTGGACATCTGCTGAGCCAGTGCATAAACACTGCTAATTTTAAAATATGGAGACAATAGAGAATTGTGGTAGAACGTGTGCTTTTGAAACTGGTCCAATCTGGGAATGCATTTCAGCTTTAAAATTATTATTAATAGCTTACTAAGAATTTAATCTCTCAGATTCAAGCTTCCTCACTTGTAAATTAGAATAATAATAATACCTATATTCTTATCGGGTTCTTTTGAGAATTAAGCACGATGTGAACTGTACTTTGAATAATCCCTGGCTTGTATTAATTATGTATTAAGTGTAGTCAACCATGAGGGATAATTTGCTGAAAAGCTCCATTTCTTTTTTGTCCATTTCTTGCTTATTAGAGTCAGCAAGTAAGAATACTCGTCACATCAAATGCACTGTTCTTTCTAAGAACTTTTTGTGACGTATGCACTGAGTCAATTTTATTTGTGGGCTGTTGTACTAATTTAGGGCACATCAGTTAGTTAGTCTACCTCTAAAGGCAAAGTTGGACGTTCATGAAACAAACATTTAGCGAGCACCTACTATGTGTCGGACACTATCCCTAGGCACTAGGGGTCTGGCAGAACGAAGTCCTTGCCGTTCCTCAAGGAGCTTACTTTCTAGAACACAGAGGGCTGGATGGTAAGCATTCAAATAATTCACATAAATAGGAAATGTGAAGAAGTCTTGCAAATTAAGCCTAGTTCAGAGGAAAACAGTCTATGCCTGCCATCTCATCATTTGATGCAGTCCAGAAGAGTCCTGTATTATCGCTGTGACTGTAACAAACTCTTGAAACCAAGCACATAGCTACTATTTGGCCATGAAGCATTCTGCGTGTTGTAAGTGCCCAATGTATTATTACCTTGATGAAAGACAAATATTCACTATGCTTTTAAATGTCCATGCTTCAAGGCAGGGAAGATTTTTTTTTTAATGCTAAGTGAAAAAAACCTAGTATTTAGAGATATACACATAACCTAGGGAAAAAATCAGAAGGAGCTGTATGAAATGTTTGTGTCCTCTGGTTGATGAGGCATTTCCTTCCTCACACTTTTGTATTTTCTGAATTTTCTTTAATAAGCATATTATTACTTATATAAGCAGAAAAGAAGTTATAGGCTTTTTTTCTGCTCACTGCTAAAATGTCCCTGTTCTTGGACAAAGGAAAGGATATCCTTAAGGAAATTGACTCCAAGGAGTCTGGCCTGCTTCCTCAAGATTTAACTCTAAGACAGGTTTTCTTTATTATCAAAACAATACATGGTGACTATAGAAAATTCAGGAAAAACTAGCAAAGATAACAAATTAAAAATCATCTACAATCCCACCAATTCAAAGATAACTACTGACTATATTTTTCAGTCTTTTATTCTATGTAGATAATAAATTTTAGTCATTTTCAATTTAGCTATTTATACTTAAATTTTAAAAATATTTTTATTTAACAAATATACTTATTAAAAAATAGGACCACAGTTTTTCAGTCAGTGATATATCTTGAATAGTATTAACGTTGTTGTTGTTCAGTTCAGTTCAGTTCAGTCACTCAGTCGTGTCTGACTCTGCAACCCCAAGGACTGCAGCATGCCAGGAGTCATCACCAACTCCTGGAGTTTACTCAAACTCATGTCCATTGAGTCGCTAATGCCATCCAACTGTCTCATCCTCTGTTGTCCCCTTCTCCTCCTGCCTTCAATCTTTCCCAGCATCAGGGTCTTTTCAAATGAGTCAGCTCTTCGCATCAGGTGGCCAAGTACTGGAGTTTCAGCTTCAGCATCAGTCCTTCCAAAGAAATCCCAGGGTTGATCTCCTTTAGGATGGACTGGTTGGATCTCCTCGCAGTCCATGGGACTCTCAAGAGTCTTCTCCAACACCACAGTTCAAAAGCATCAATTCTGCGGTGCTCAGCTTTCTTTGTAGTCCAACTCTCACATCCGTACATGACTACTGGAAAAATCATAGCCTTGACTAGACAGACCTTTGTTGGCAAAGTAATATCTGTTTTTTAATATGCTGTCTAGGTTGGTCATAACTTTTCTTCCAAGGAGTAAGCCTCTTTTAATTTCATGGCTGCAGTCACCATCTGCAGTGATTTTGAAGCCCCCAAAAATACAGTCTGCCACTGTTTCCACTGTTTCCCTATCTATTTCCCATGAAGTGATGGGACCAGATGCCATGATCTTAGTTTTCTGAATGTTGAGCTTTAAGCCAACTTTTTCACTCTCCTCTTTCACTTTAATCAACAGGCTCTTTAGTTCTTCACTTTCTGCCATAGGGTGGTGTCATCTGTATATCTGAGGTTGTTGTTCAGTTGCTAAGTTGTGTCCAACTCTTTGTGACCCCAAAGACTATACCATTTTTCAAACAATTTTCTCCTACCTTTATGCTGTGTTTATGGTGTTGGAGAAGACTCTTTTGGACTGCAAGGATATCAAACCAGTCAGTCCTAAAGGAAATCAGTCCTGAATATTCATTGGAAGGACTGATGCTGAAGCTGAAGCTCCAACCCTTTGGCCACCTGATGTGAAGACTTGACTCATGTGAAAAGACCCTGATGCTGGGAAAGATTGAAGGCAGGAGGAGAAGGGGACAACAGAGGATGAGATGGTTGGATGGCAACACCGACTTGATGGACATGAGTTTAAGTAAGCCAGGAGTTGGTGATGAACAGGGAGGCCTAGCGTGCTGCAGTCCATGGCGTCACAAAGAGTCAGAAATGACCGAGTGACTGAACTGAGAACAGATACATATGTGCTGAACTTTTTTAATTTTTTAAAATTATAAACAACGCTGCAGGGAAATGTCCTTGATGCTAAATCTTTGAATCCATGATTACTTTCTTAAGACAACTTTCTACAAGTGAATTCCTTAAAGAATTAAAATTTTAAAGCTTTTATTACATATTATGCCAAACTGCCCCAACTGATTACACTAATTTGCGTTCTCCTCAGCAGTTTAGGAGAATACCCATTATCCTGAGCCTGTACTATTTCTAAAAATAGATTTCCCTATTGACAACTGAAAAATTATACTTTATTTTCATTCTTAGTTTTCATTTGTTCATAAATCCATTAGGTCCATTTTTTTTCCATCAAACTGCTCATATTATCATTTTTAAAAAGAATTATATATTAACTATGGCAGAAAGTGAAGAGGAACTAAAAAGCCTCTTGATGAAAAGTGAAAGTGGAGAATGAAAAAGTTGGCTTAAAGTTCAACATTCAGAAAACAAAGATCATGGCATCTGGTCCCATCACTTCTTGGGAAATAGATGGAGAAACAGTGGAAACAGTGTCAGACTTTATTTTTTTGGGCTCCAAAATCACTGCAGATGGTGGCTGCAGCCATGAAATTAAAAGACGCTTACTCCTTGGAAGAAAAGTTATGACCAATCTAGATAGCATATTAAAAAGCAGAGATATTACTTTGCCAACAAAGGTCCATCTAGGCAAGGCTATGGTTTTTCCAGTGGTCATGTATGGATGTGAGCTGGACTGTGAAGAAAGCTGAGTGCTGAAGAATTGATGCTTTTGAACTGTGGTGTTGGAGAAGACTCTTGAGAGTCCCTTGGACTGCAAGGAGATCCAACCAGTCCATCCTAAAGGAGATCAGTCCTGGGTGTTCATTGGAAGGACTGATGCTAAAGCTGAAGCTCCAGTACTTTGGCCACCTGATGTGAAGAGTTGACTCATTGGAAAAGACCCTGATGCTGGGAGGGATTGGGGGCAAGAGGAGAAGGGGACGACAGAGGATAAGATGACTGGATGGCATCACCAACTCGATGCACATGAGTTTGGGTGAACTCTGGGAGTTGGTGATGGACAGGGAGGCCTGGCGTGCTGCGATTCGGGGGGGTCACAAAGAGTCAGACATGACTGAGCGACTGAACTGAACTGATGGTAAACTTGCTTCTCTGTGTTAAAGATATTTTTTCCAGAGTGTCATTTACTTTCTATTTGTGTGTGTGTATGCGTGTGTGTGTAAACATTTTACTTTTTTGAAATCAGATCTATCAATCCTTTCCTTCATGGTTTCTGCCCTTGAAGTTCATCCTAACTTTATATAAACATTCCCTTATATATTTTTTCTTTTAGTACTTTATTCAAATTAAATCTTTAAGCAGACTTTCTTTCAGCATAAGGCGTGAAGTAGACAGCTATTTCTTCCAGAAGGTGAGCTTGTTGAAAGGATGCTTTTCTTACCTGAGCTTCATACTTCACAGCAGCCGACAGCAGCGCGATGGCATTCTCCTCGCAGATTCCCTGCTTGATAGTTTGTTGGCAGAGTTTTTTCAAACGATTTTCTCTATAAAATGTAGCCAAATCAAGCAACCCTGGTAGAAAGAGATGTTTATTAGGGGAGTGATCTCAAGTATCCTGATTTAAGCTCACTCAACCCATCAGAGATTATTTTAACTACTGTGTTGGCCAGAACTTTCTGTTCAGATTTGTCTGTAACATCACATGGAAAACCCCAAACGAACTTTTTGGCCAACCCAATACAATATTAGCGAAGGGGTGTGAGAACTGAAGCTTAGGCTGACTTACACACTCTGAGTGTGTGGCTCGATCTAAGAACACAGCTGCCCTGAGCAAACGCAGCACACAAACAAGCAGCTGTGGGGAAAGGAGCAGCAAGGGAAAATGGCTCCAGTCTTCTTCCATCCGTCCCTCCCGCTGAAGCATCAGCAGCTTCTCCAGCAGCATTCACACGTGCTGTGAGAGCACCCAGCTTCTTCAAACACGTGCTCAGGTCTTCTTCACCTTCAGAAGTTACTCCTCAGTCTCGTGGCTGGACCATTTTTCCTGACTTCTGAGTACTCGATTGCCCCAGAGTTCAATATTCAGACTCTTACTTCACTTGTTTCCCTAAATGATTTCCAGCTGCACAGTTTTAATACTGCCTGGTGAAAACCTGATGATTCTTGTTACAGATATTATCTGTCATCTACTTTCAAATAATACAACATAGAGTGATTTAGATGTTTAAGTTGATTTTTAAGCTACTCCAAGGGATACTGTTGGAGAAGGAAATGGCAACCCACTCCAGTATTCTTGCCTGAAATCCCATGGACAGAGGAGCCTGGCGGGCCACGGCCCACAGGGTCGCAAAGAGTTGTACACGACTGAGCGACTGAACATGCACACAAGGGATACTACGAAAAGCACTCTAATCAAGAATGGTCAGTCAGGGGATTTCCCTGGTGACCCAGTGCCTAAGGCTCCAAGCTTCCACTGCAGCGGGCAAGGGTCCAATTCCAAGTCAGGGAACAAAGATCCAACATGCTGTGCAATGCAGCCAAAAAAAAAAAAAAAAAAGAATGGTCAGTCAGTATTCGAAAGGCCTTCTTGTCAAATAGCTTCCATTATGGTTATTCAAGTCTCCGTTTGCAGATTTGTTAATTAGCATAACGTGTGTCACTGGCGCAGTGAGTGGCACCCGAGTTATCACTCGGCTGGAGATACTGTGAGAGTCCCCTCCACCCCTGCGTGAATGGGATCCACACGAGGGGCTCAGCAGTCCTACACCCTGGGAAGAGTGGAACACTTGCTAGGTCCAATTCAGTCCTGGCTGCCACCTGATCAAAAGCCAGCTGAATCCTGACTCTAGACTGTTGTCAAGTTTACAAGATAACCTTTTCACGGAAGGTACTGCATAGAGGGCCCAAAGGACACAGAGCCAGGATTTCTTCAACCTTACAGGAAGTTTTACACAACGTGGTAGATTTTAGTTGGAAACTTGCTTTCGTTGTAACCTGACAAATATTATCATAGAAGAAAGGCCTATGGCCCACTGGGGAAACAAACTGAAATCTTTTGAAATCTTGAGAGCTGCGAATGGCCTGATTGTTTCTAGTCGGTTCTCAACAACTCTCAGATTCACATCGACAGCTCCCCACACCCCAGGCACCAGACTCACATATGCGTGTGCTCACAGGTACTGCCTGGATCCTCCGCTCAGGAGGGCCCAGCTCTGCACCTGCTCCAGGCAGCCCCTCCCCACAGTGGCCAGGGAGCCACGTGCCTGCTCCTAGACCACACTTCGTGCACCCAGGACTCTGGCAAAGTGTGAAAGTGCTAGTCGCTCAGTCATGTCCAACTCTGCGCTCCTGTGGACTGTAGCCCGCCAGGCTCCTCTGTCCATGGAATTCTCCAGGCAAGAATACTAGAGTGGGTAGCCATTGCCTGCTCCAGTGGATCTTCCTGACCCAGGGATCGAACCCGGGTCTCCTGCATTGCAAGTGGATTCTTTACCGTCTGAGCCCCCAGGGACCCTGGGACTCCCTGCCTAATCAGCCCTGAGGTCACACACGCAAGTGTTTCCTCCCCTCAACCCTGTCACCAAGGTACAGACCCCCAGGGCCAGGGGTGGCCAGGGCGGGATGGACAGAGCACGGAGATGCAGGCTGCGTGCCCACGTACCTCTTGTGGTGCAGGAGGTAGCTGGGAAACAAAGACAGCAGACCCCAAGCTGGAGGCCAGGGGCCTGACCTTCCTGTGCAATGGTGTCCTAGCACGGAATTCCAAGAGACCTACCACTCTAAATTCCAGATGAAATGCCACCCTGGCCTCTCAGTTCTTAATGAAGGTGTATTTTTCAAGGTATGAGGATTTAACACATTTTATCTGAAGCTTTTAGCTTGACACATAACTTTAAATTTTTAGACATGTGGTATGCAGGCCTCCTTTAGACTCTTGCCCAGGGGCCTATAGAAAACCTGCTACACAGATGCTCAAACTCCTTTGAGTTTTCAAACTCGAGAGCAAAACCTGGTGCTCTCCACACTCGGGCCAAACACCCCATCCTTCTCTTTCCCTCACACCCCACAACCAACCACCAACAGATTCTGTCAGCTTGCTATGTAAGATGTGTCCAGACCCTGATCTCTTTCAACACCTCCACGCTAGACCACCTTAACCCAGGGCACCACCACCTGACATCTCAACCATTACAGTGCCTGATCTTTTCACCCCTGGAGTTGAAGCTGTGGGTGCCTCCTCCCTCCATAAATGAATACACAAACCCATCCTCCTTTTCTCCCCAAATCCTAGACTATGTGGCTGAGCCATGGCCATCTAGAAGTGACCACTCCCTGCAACTTCCTATGCAGCTAATTAAGGCCTTGGTCATCTCTGGTCCCTGTTTTAAAAGAAGTGGGACTTCCTCAACAGACACCGGGGTCTGCCCCTGGCGCCTCGCCACTGTCCCTTCCTCCACCCTGCTGTCTGCAGTGCAGATGTGGCCATGGGCGTGAATCCAGGGGCCACACCTAAGGATGCCTTGCACTGTGTCCCTGGGTGACAGACAGAGAAACCACTTCGTTTAAGCCACTTCCTTTTTCCATTTTACCATTAAAGCAAAAACTAAATACGCAACCCCCATTGTCAAAATCTTCCAAGGCTGTTTATCACATCAAGACTAAAACTTGAGCCCTTCATCGTGACCTCCAAGGTGGCATCTGGTCTTGGCCAGACCCAGCTGCCTGGCCTCAGTTACCTCCACTGCCATCTCTGTCTCTCTCTCCCCTCTCCTCCTCCTCTTCCACACGCTCTCCATGCTCCTCAGACCTTTACACTATCTCTCGTTTAGCACGCTCTTCGCCTGGGTGTCTGCTTGCTTTCTCCCCGCTCTCTGCTCAGCACACTTCCTCACGGAGGCCTTCCTGACCTCCTGACTGACCGCTTTGGTTTCTTGTTAAGGGCTGGCCTCCCTTCCCTGAGCACCACCTCCACAGGGCAGGGCTCGGTCTGTCTCCCTCACGGGTGCCGAGGGGAGCGTGGCACACCACGGGCCCTGGCCCTCCAGCACTGTGGGAGAAAGGAAGGAAAACCAGAAAGCTTCAGAAATCAGACTTCTGTTCACCCGAGGAAAATTAAACGCTCATCTGGTAGAAAGTGCTACTGGCTTGACAAATGTAAAACGAATACCGAATTTAAAAATTTGAGGGTTAAACTCTTTCTTTGGTTCCTTACAGAGGCAATTCTTTCATTCTTCTGTCCCACTAGCCAATGATACTGACAGATACTGAAACTGAGTAGGTTTTTCACCCTGTGCCCAAATGGATGCCCTGTGTTGCTTTCTTACCGTCAGTAACCCTGAAGTGCCGTGAGGCACTGGACCATGGCAATCTGTCCCAAAGAGACAGTCACAGTTATGGAGGCCAGCAGGGCTCCTTATTACATGCATCTTACCGTTTTTATAATGTAAATATCTTGAAAGACAGCAGGTTGTGGAAACTAAAAAGTTGTGTACGTTGTCTAGCAATTCAGGAGAAATGGCACCCACCCCACAGTGCTGACGGGTTGATAATTCACCCACCTCTCATTTTATCCATCAAGCCAACCTTTGTATGAGGTGGGAAGAAGGAAAAGAGAGTTTGGGTTCAGCACACAAAAACAGAACTAGTTTTGTGACTACCCTCACAGAGACTTCCTTTCAGGCTCTACACAAACCACCTTTTTGCCAAACTCTTGGTCAAATCCGGTGCGAATTACCTACTGCCTCCTCGGGGGACAGGCTGATGCTGTCCGTGTACAGGTACTCCAGGAAGGCTCGGTAAACAGGATACGAAAATTCACTCATTTCTACAATATCATCCTCATTGTCCTCCAATGAAGAGCGAAAATGCTCACACCTGAAGGAAGAAAGATGTCAGGTCCTGGCTTCTGGGCAAGAGGCGATAACCTTCCCGAGGAGCACGTGCTCGAAGTGGTTAAAGAGGAAACAACTACCATATAGAGAGGAAACACGCACGCCACACACCTTCATGTCCTGGCCTGGCCCCTCGCTTCCTCTGCTGGCCAGAAGTCTGCAAACAGTGGTTTACTGGAGGAGGCTGCAAATGGTAGCCTGCTCTGGGGCGGCCGCCTCTGTGGCCACAGACGGGTCCCTCCCACCCCATGTCCACAGAGCAGCATTTATAGAAATCAGGTGGCTTTATTTTTTAAAATTCTGAGTATTTTTGTTTCTTCTCCTCCTGTTATGGGTTGAATTGAATCCCCAAATTCACAGACTGAAGTCCTAACCCCAGAATATGACTGTATTTAGAGAAGGGATCAAATTAAAAGGAGGTCATTAGGGTGGGCCCTAAACTGACATGACTGGTGTCCTTATAAAAAGAGGGGTTTGGACACAGGGAGAAAGCCATGTTAAGGCTGGAGTTATGCTGCCATAAGCCAAGGAGGGCAAAAAACTGGCAGCAAACCACCAGAAGGGGGGACGGAGGATGGAACAACCTGATTCATTCAACAAGATCTTGAATTTCCAGCCTCCAAAACCATAAGAGAATAAATTTCTGTTATTGAAACCAATCAGTCTACAGAACTTTGTTACAACAGCCCTAACAAACCACAACCTCCTCATTTTTATGAAAGTTTATGGACAACAGTAGAAGTGAGAAAATATTGCACAGCCTGGCCTTACTAAGAAGTGAACTTGAGACTGAAATACTATACTGTGTTTGTGATTCACTGCAGGAGGATTTGGACATCTGTTACACAACAACAAAATGAATTTCAAAATCATTAGGCTAGAAGAAAGAAGCCGGGCAGAGAAGAATACATACTGTATCATTACATTTACATCAACTTCTAGAAAATGCTAACTAATCTATACTGACAGAAAGAAGATCAGGGCTTGCCCCAGGGCTAGGGCCTGAGGGATCTTTGAGGGGGGCAATGCCAATATTCTGTATCCTGGTGTGGAATGGTGGTTTCCAGAGAATATACAAATGTCAAAATGCCTCAGGTTGCACATTTTAAATGGATGCTCAAAAATTATCCATTAATAAAAGTGAATTTTTTAAAGTCTGCCTGTTAGTTTTACCCCAAACCTTGCTGCTCTTGTCTTCTTTCAAGGTCTAAACCTGCAGTATCCCATAGCTGATTAAGGAGAGTGACTCTCATGGGCTGCACTCAGCTCCTGGGCAGGGAGGTTCACTGAGGTCAAGCAGCCCCAACAAGGCTCCATAGATGTTCACCGCTGGCTGGATGGCTGCTCTCCAGCGCCAAGGCGAACAAGCTGTCTACGGAGTCTCTGAGGAAGCCAACTGTGTATGCCCTGCACCCCAGCCCACCCGCTGCACAACTACGGCTTCTATGATTCCTTGTCTCACATATAATGTGTTTCCCCTGCTGTACTGTCTGCTCATAAGGGCGAAAAGAGCCTTACATTTTTTCAGAATCACTGAAGTGACACAGGTCTTTGCAACTAGAAAATAATAAACATATTTATTTCAATTCTCAAATGATGCCTTACCTGATTTTGAGAAGGACTTTATGCACATAAATGTACTTTCCATCCACCAGAAATTTCAGGTCCGCGGTGTTGGGGTTGTCAAATTCCCTCTTCAGGGACTCGGCCACTGTGAGGTGGTCGTCGGGTTCTAAGGGAATGACACCAGTGTTTTCCAATGAAAATGCAGGCCAAATATAGCATCGCTGTGCTCACACTCATGAAAATACCAATTTCCCAAAATAACTGACCAACTGAGCAGTGTGCTTTTTTCCCTAAATACAGATTTCCCGCTGCTGCAATCGTTCTAAGAACCTCAGGCACATCTGCTTGTAAATCTGGCAAAATAACTAAAGCCCCAAGCACCTCACTAAATAAACATGTTGAAAGCTTGAGTAAATATACCCGCTAAAAATAAAAGCCACGGTTTCCCAGTCACGTCAAGAAGCCATCCGAAGTTCTCCGAATTTTAGTATGAGATTTCTAATACTTTTAAGGAAAATGAATCAGTCTGGTGAGTTCTCTTTCACAGGAACCTGTGAGAGGGAAATGAACTGCCTGATCCTGCATTTAACAAAAGTCCCCACTATTAAGAAGCAACAGCACCAGTCTTCTTCCTAGCTCTCAGGCCACCACCCGACAGACAGCAGTCACTCACCCACAGACAGGAGGCGCCACGTGACGGCGGGCGTGGCGAAGCAGGCGAACACGTCGTCGGTGGAGGAGAAGTGCGTGAGGTGCGGCAGGGTCACCGACTGGCCGCGGCACTGGCCCCACATGTACACGTGGCCGCCCTGTGTCTTGGCGGCCGACGTGTGCGCCGAGTGGCAGGCCGCAATCTCTATAATTCTAGGTTCACAAACACACACCAAGTAAACAGTCAACAGGAGAAGAAACAAGTCATTTTTCCTTCCCTTAGCATTAACTGATTAATAAAAAAACAAACGAACTCTTCATTCAGCCTAAGCTTGTACATTTTCAGGCACCAAACCGTTATCTACATTTAAGCAATGTCTCGTTTAAGCACTTATACATCATGAAGGTCTTCTTGTTACCACTTCTAGCCAGTAGGCCGATAAAAATATGGCACCCATTTTGAAACTGAAGTACAAGCCAGGAGAACAGACTAAAAGACCAAAAAAAAAAAAAGGTGATTTAATTTTTTCTTAAAACATTGCTTACTAAAGTAAATCAAAAAGATGTGGGGCATTTCCACCTAGGGTCAATAAATATTTTTATCAAAACTTCACCAATTTTAGGGTTCCATGGAGCATTCTATGGGGCACCCCAACTCACTCTGCAAGCAGTTAAGTGCAGTAGTTCTGATCACTGAATGATATCATCTAGAACCCCAGAGAGCAGTTTTCTGGGACCAAACATTATGTTAGACCTCACTTCAGTAAGTTCATGGCTGACAGGCAGATAGTTCTCAGAACACTTCCTAATGGAAACCACTGTTTTGTTGACTTCAAACTAATCGTCTTCTCTAAGACCAAGCCACCACACAGACTTAAAATAATATTTTACCCCAAGTGAGGTGCCATTTTGATTCTGCCCTGGGCAATGGTACCAGCATTCCCAGAACTTTAGGGTCATCTCTAACTTCTCCTCCCTCCTCACTTAGCACTTTCTTCAGAATATCCAGTTGGCAAAATAACAACAAATTCTTTGTTTGTAATATCTCCCACTTGTCAGAGCCTTATCAAGCATACCCCATACCCAGACCACTCTCCCTGTCTTAGACTTTCTCTCTCTTCGGACCTAAATCGCACAATGCTGTCAAGTTAATGATTCTCTTGAAAAACCATTCTTATCATGTAAGAAACGAATCGCCAGTCTATGTCCGATGCAGGATACAGGATGCTTGGGGCTGGTGCACGGGGATGACCCAGAGAGATGTTATGGGGAGGGAGGTGGGAGGGGGGTTCATGTTTGGGAACGCATGTACACCCGTGGTGGATTCATGTCAATGTATGGCAAAACCAATGCGGTATTGTAAAGTAAAATAAAAAAAAAAAAAGAAAAACCATTCTCATGACTCCTTTCAAACCTATCACTGACTTCCCACAAGACAAAAATTCAGACATGTGTCCTTAAGGCCTACTATAATTTGCCTACCGTCTATGGCCAGCTTTCTTTCATATCATCTTTGCCCACACGCCCTCTGTTTGAACAAACAGAAAGTACTCACTGCCTCTCAATGTCACTATGCACAAAGTCCTCGGTCAGGAATGTTCTTTGATGGACCTCTTTATGGACCTCTCTTTTCCCTGATAACAAACGTGCCATGAAAAATGTAACTGGACTGGAACACAATCGTGAACTTCTGTGCTAAACTACCCAACACCACAAAACCAAAATAACTTCATTCCTACATTCACTTTGGAAATGTTTACCATGGCCCTCCAAGAATGGGGAGCAGCCCCTGCCATTCATTCGAGGAGGCAGGATGCTGCTTCCACAGCCAGGGGTTAAAGATACAGAGAAGCTGGGAAGGCTGGCCCTCCCTGAGCACGGCTAGGGCGTTTACCTGGAACACCCAGTGCCACTAGGGAAGTCAGGGGTGGGGCTTGGGCTTGGCGGACAGCACCAGCTGCTACAGCAACGAGAAGGGAGGAAGTTTAGGGGAACCTTCAGGTCTGGGCTTGGGACTCCAGCACCTGCCAAAGTGCCCTGCCTTTGTCTAAGGTCATCTGTCCTTCGTCTGAAGGACATATGCTTCTTGCTTCATACCAAGAAGCAAACATGGAAGTTCAAACTGTCCAGTCATACATGCAGCAGACGATAAACTGAGCTAAGGTTTACTGTCAGGAGGTCTGGCACTGTTGTTGTTTGGTCGCTAAGTCGTGTCTGACACTTCTGTGACCCCACAGACTAGCGTGCCACGCTCCTCTGTCCATGGGATTTTCCAGGCGAGAATACTGGAGTAGGTTGCCGTTTCCTTCTCCAGGGCAATCTTCCTGACCTAGGGATAAAAGCCGTGTGTCCTGCGCTGGCAGCTGAATTCTCTACTGCTGAACCTAGGAGGCCCAGGAGGCCTGGCGTACTGCATACTTAATTTTGTAGCCAGCCATTTTTACTGGAAAAAAAAAATCCTGTATGTTGAAAACCAATGGATTTGGTGTCACTTCAATAAAACTAGATCCACCACAACGGCACGGCGTAATGGCTAAGAGGTACTAGAACTGAAACGGCAGAGAGTGAGAAAGAGTGCAAAACAGAAAACCGTGAAGAGCGAAAATAAGGTAACTTGTGAAGAAGAAGAGCAGAGAAGTCATGCCCATTACAAGATGCAGAGCAGTGTTTCTCGATTCTGGTTCTGTGAGGCCAACACACTACTAATTATTAACACCTCCAAAAGCTACAAAATTAACAAAAATGCAAGGCAAAGTGAGTTTTGAAATCAATTTAACTCAAAATATGTTTTTTTATGGAACTTTAAATGCTGGTAAATCAAAGTATTGAAAATTCAGAAAGGCTGGGAATGACTAAGTTAAAGAGAATCATTTTAACTATTAAAATCACTTCTCTGTGAACATAAAATGTTAGCATTCTTCATCATAAATAGGCTTCTGTGAAAAAAAATTTTTTTAACCAGGTTTTTCTTGGGTTGTTATTTGAGCAAATAAACCACGTAACCAGATTTTCACTTTCCGCTTCTGGGAACACGCAACCAAGATCTGATGATCCATCCCGGCCCGAGTTCAACCCTGTTCTTTCTAATTAGCTCAGCCTCCCCACAATGAGCCCCAAGAGTCAGGAGTTCCTGAGAGGTAAGTCATAATGTTCCTGCAAAGCTTCAGTCACTGAAAAGGGTGGGGAGGTGCAGAACAAGTCCTAGCAAACCTAGAGGTTCCTCCCTTGCAATATTCATGCGACAGAGAGCCCACAAGCTCAAAATCACCGCACGAAATTCAAGCACGGGAAACTGAGAAAAGCAGGAGCATCTCATTCAAAACACTCATCCTTGATATTCTAGCCAAAATCATGTTTAGGTGGACAACATCAAGTATGGATGTGTTTAGCAATTTCTACTTTGACCTATCTAATTTAAAAAAACAAATGTTTTTAAGTTGTGAAGATTTTTAAAAAAGAAAGGAACAGGTAACTCTCCAGTGCCAGGTGTCTGGGCACTCACGTAACCCCCATGCCTGCGCCTCCCGCTCTTTGGCTTTCTCCCACTGAGTCGCCCTGTATTCTGTCCATCCCAGCGTGACTACAGTGGGAAGACCCGACACTCGCTCTGAGCCCATCAGGACCAGTGGCACGAGGTGGGGCAAACCGCTGGTGGGCACATGGCAGCCGATTCCATGAGTCCAAGGACAGAGGAGTGCAAGTTTATATGAAGTGAGGCAGCATGAGAAAAATGGTGAAGCGCCATGCAGATATAGCTTGTTTTTATACCCATGCTAAATCTGGCCCTGTCACACTTCTGCGCCGTGCTGTCTAAATACTAAATGTCCCGAGTGACTGGATTTGCTGGCCTGAGGCACTTTTGTGATTATTCAAAGCCTCAAGACTGTCTCTTTTCTTTTTACTGAGCGGCTCTGAACTACCTTTAAGAGAAATAAAAATGACATGGCTGCTTGCATCTGCTGTGTGCCTGTCAGCACAGGACCTTCATTATCTTCCCTCCTCCCCAGTTCTTTTTTGTTTTTTTTCCTGCTTGAGTGGTTCACTGCAACAACGGGAAACCAGCACCTGGTCCTGGGCAGGCATGGGGCAGGGGGAGATCCCGATCACCTCCCGTGGACCCCCTCCCTGGTGTGATGCCTGGTATACTTCTGAGCTCACCAGCACCCTGCCAGTGGCCCTCTAGGGCCCCTCAGCCATCAGGCTGCAGGAGGCCGACGCAGATGCAGGACAGGGGTGCCTGCTGTGATCCTGGGTGCCCACATACACGCCCCTCGGCCCTCGTCTGCCGCCAGTCTCTGTCTCTCTGTGTTGGTTAGTCACCAGGTCTAGTTTGACTCTTTTTGCAACCCTTACCCACCAGGCTCTTCTGTCCAGGGGATTGCCCAAGCAACAACACTGGAGTGGCCTGCCATTTCCTTCTCCATCCTCCCCAGTTCTTAAGGAGTCTAGGGTCTTACTATAAGATCAGCGGGGGGCGGGGGGGGAGTAGGGGGGTGGGGGGGCAGGGGGCGGGGTGGGGGCGGGGAGGTCAATACTTAAAAATCAAGGGACTGAAAATGACTGGTTCTTCATTTTCACTGTTAAATATTCCAACGAAATACAGAAAAGAACTGCATACAAATGCAAAATAACTTATCCATATATTTAAAAATCAGATATCATAGAAATTTATATGTACACTAAAAATGAAAGTAGCAATATTGATTTCTACAACGATTTCAACCCTGGTTTAATAGAAAAGATAATAAAATGTTCATGTTCCATGCTTCTGTGTCAAGAAATGAAGAGTGAAAAGGCAGTGATAAGGCCATGTCTGAGAAGTTCAAGAGACCTTCAAAAATAGCAGGATAATTTGGAAAAAAAAAACTCTGGGGTTATGTTAATCACTTATCACAACCTTGCAGTTCGATTCCTGGGTTGGTGGATCCTCTGTAGAAGGGACAGGCCACCCACTCCAGTATTCTTGGGCTTCCCGGGTGGCTCGGGTGGTAACAAATCCACCTGCAATGCAGGAAACCTGGGTTTGATTCCTGGGTTGGGAAGATCCCCTGGAGCAGGGAACAGCTATCCACACTAGTATTCTGGCCTGGAGAATTCCATGGACAGAGAGGCCTGGCAGGCTACAGTCCCATGGGGTTGCAAAGAGTCAGACACGCCTGAGCGACTTTCACTTCACTAACACCACCGTGCACACAAGTGCACAAGACCAAGTTTCCATTTTATAACCACTCTGCTCTTCCCCATAGTGACAGCCTAGGAGTTGAGGTCATGAGAACAGCTCTATCCTTTCCAACTGGCAAATCTGATAAGCAGCTGGGTGAATGGTATTATACTCCCATCGGAGGTACTCTCATCTTCCTAAACCATAGAAGACAGACCTCAAATGTTATCAACTCCTTAAGAATGTGAATAGAGAACAATGGGAATGGGAGGAAAGGAAATTTCTGAGTGAGAAGAATAATGCCAAAGAGCTGTTGGAGGTTCAGTCATTGTAGTTTGTACAGAGTAACTATTACAGGTATAGATGACATATGGGTGATGAAAATAGAATATTTGACATACACTCAACCTTCCCCCAAATTCTAAAGCTAATTTTAAAAAGGATTGAATGGTTCTTATTCAGGAATATTCTAATACTAGCAATAAATTGCCCATAATTCTGTATCATGCCTCAGTTTTGTTTAATCACTGAAGAACACTGAATTCATTTTGAAAATACGCATATTACCTGTCCTTTTCCACGACGACAGGGGTAGGGTAGGACTGGTTACTTTTATTGCCAGTGCCCAACTGGCCATAAGAATTTGCGCCCCAAGCATACACTTGACCTTCATCTGTTAATACTAACGTGTGTGCATAGCCACAGGCAACCTGGAAAGAGAAAAACCAAACCCATTTAGGCCGCAAACAGAGCGAAACATGCTTTCCACAAGACAGGTTAAGAATCAAAAATGAAAAAGGGGAGACGGCAGCCAGAGAGGCAGGCACTGAAGTTAGCCAACACCCCCCAAGATGCAGCTTAGGTTCCCCGTGTGGTGAAAACTGCACTGAGATCAACATGAGTCCTGCAGTGCCAAGAGCCCAGTCTAGCCACCTTTGCCGTGGCACTCCTCATGCTCAGAGATCAAGGCGCGCAAAAGGAATAAGAAGCAGATTCTTCTCTGTTTCAGGAATTACTGTCTCTTTTTATTATGAAAGTAAACATAAATTCAATGTGAAAAAGATACAAAAAATATAATTATGAAAGTCATCTCAAGGTCAAGATTGTTTATTTATAAAAATATAGAGAGATATTATGCATGAAAGCTTTTTTTAAAGTGATCATACTGTATAAGGAGTCCTGTATCTTTTACTTAACAGTGCATATAGCACTATTAAAATTCTTTGTAAGCATCATTTCTGTTAATATAGATTTAGTATCACTTATTTAACCATTAACTTACCGTCTGATTGGATAAATCATGCTACATCTATTATTTACCATTGTTTGCTTTTTCTCTCATTCTTTTTTTGTTTTGTCTGCTCTAAGAACTATACCTTCTATAAGTCACTTTCTCCTTGGTGCCTTAGGATATATGCCCTAAGAGCGGAATTACAGATCAAAGGGGGTGAATATTTTTAAGGCTCTTGATACATACTGCCAAAGTTTCCTTGGAAAAGACAATAAAAGTTTACATTCCAAGAGCTACATGTGAGAGTACATTGGAGATAAAAATTTTCTGATAAACATTACAACTAAATTCAGGAAAAGAACTTTAATCTCTACTTCAACTTTTCATCCTGCTAAGACGACTGCTTTTTTTTAGTACACTGGTATGTCTGCCACGGTAGGTTTAAAAACAGGCACACGTAAACCCAAGGGGACGTACCCGCTGGACACGAATGCCTTGGAGAGCTGCTACCCTGCAGGGGGTTGGCTGGTTGCCGCTGCTGCCGAGTCCCAGCTGCCCATTTCCATTGTAGCCCCAGACAAAGACCTGAGAGAAAACGAGAGACACAATGCCCACAAAAGCCGAAAAACAGTCACGGTCTCTGTCGTGAGGTCAGCAGGACACTGAGAAGGTAGACGGGCTTTTTGAAGCGACCTGTGAAATGCCTTTCTTACCTCCCCGGTGTTCACCACTGCCATCGAGCACATCTGCCCGCAGGCTATGTTCACAACCACTTTATTCTGTAAGCAGCCGGTGACTCTTCTCGGGATCGGCTGATTGGCTGTTGATCCAGACCCTACCTGCCCGGAGTTATTATAACCCCACGCAAATACCTATTTGAAAGAAGAGATCAGTAAATGAAACACGCTAATATACAGAGTGTCTCAAGTGGCACTTCTGGCCTCATCTTTGCCCTCTACTTGCTTGATATCCATAAATTCTCACAACATAGGCAAGGAAGTTTTCACAGGATGCATTCTCATAAAATATATTACTTTATAAAATTAGGTTATTGGCATTATCTGCACAAACAGCAATAATTATAATCAAATGTCATATAATTCTTATAAAATATCTACTTTGCCTCAGCCATATTTTCTAGCATTTGGGGAATTTTTCTTTTTGCAAATAACCCCCTTGAGTATAGCAATAGAGAAGTAACAATACATCCTTCAACATTTTGCAGCTACACAAATCCTTACCACATACAGGTACACATCATGATATAAACACCATGACTATGACCTCCTAACAAGAGAAAGATGAATGTGAGGTTGGTGGTTATTTTAATTAAATGATCATATTTCCATGTCTGCTATAGGAATCTATATAATCTTATTGAAACCTTATGATCAGTGAGATTTAGGCTGACTATTCTCACCTCTCCATCAGATGTTAGCACCAAAGAATGGTAAGACCCACAGGCCACTTCAATGACTTGCTTGTTTGACAGATTAGTAGAGATATGATAGGGAACTAGACCAGCATTAGTTGTCCCGTTGCCCAACTGACTGTAAGCATTATGACCCCAGGTAAAGACTTCTCCTTCTGAAAATAAAAACAAACATAACCGACTTTCAAAACAACTACTCATTATATGAAAGTATATATATTACACACTTCCACAAACGGAAACTAAAAATTCACATGCCAAAGTTAATCAACTTCCCTATTCACCAAAACTCATTTTATAAAAGAAAACATTTGGAAAGTTAAACTACATTCTGCCTCAAAGCAACAAGATGAAATTTAAATGGATACAATTAAAATAACTGGAAGATAGGTTTTTGATAAATAACAGAAAAAAGGCTACTAAGAGAGGAAAAAAAAACAAACCCCAGATTAAAATTCAAAAGACTATGAGTCTCTGAATCTTAATTTCCTGATTTATAAATGGTTACCAAGTTAATTTTTAAAATCTTTATTATACTACTTATTGCACAGTACAATACATATTCAGGGCTTTGGGGGTAATCATAAGATTGTATTTCTTGATCTGGGTGGCAGAACATGGACGCATACTTTGTAATTATTTATAAAACTGTGTATATATATTTTATGAACTGTTTTGAATAAGGTATGTTTTAAAGACAATGTCTTATCAGTCTGAATGCATGAAAAAGCCATGAGAATATTTAAGTCCTTATACTACTGACACCAACTAGAGCCAGCAGTCATTGTTTAATATCAGAGTCACAGAATGTTAAGAGTTAGAGGGGATCTTAGAATCTAGCTTTAATCTCTCTGTTTGTAGATCAAGAATCTCCAGTTCAGAATGTCCAGAGTAAGGTTCGGCATTCTAACGCAAAATAATTACACTCCTAAAGCAGGCTTATAGCGTGTCATTCTGGCAACCAAAGTGCCAGTAACTGCTAGGCTCCGTCGGCTACCTTTTCTTATTCTGATCTCCAGGTATGTTCATATTTCATACAGTCCAAAGCATAGACAAGTTCACAGGGTAGAGGCAGAAAGTCTTGCCCAATCAAAGAGTATGTTCTCAGTGTAAGGGGTGGTCCCAGTCTTGCTCCTCAACAAATGAAGCAACGGCTAAAATTCTACCCTGTGTTCCTAGGTTACCTGTTGTTGCAAGGACAATGTGTGGCCCACTCCCATAGCTGAGGCAGGCGATTTTTTTGCCAGTTAAAGAATCCAGTCTCCGAGGTTCAATGGTGCTCTGGACATCACCTAATCCCAAACAACCACAGCAGTTTGTGCCAAGCACAAAAATCTGTGGGGAAAAACCACTGTTAGCTCAAGCAGTTCTATTTCCGACAAACCTGTAATTACATTCAAAGCAGACATAGTCCCCTTACAGGAAAACTGCTTCATTATTTAATAAATAAGGATCTACTCTGTGCATTTTTTAAAATCTTAATTCCTAAGTTCCCCCAAGATCTTCAATTTAGCAGATCTATTACTAAAAATGTAAGTGGCTGAATTTTTTTCTTCAACATTACCTCATCATTTACCGTAGTATACAGAAGCTCATTGCTGGCACTGCCAAAGACACAGGCCTGGCGAACTAACTGCAGTTCTGCCTCAGAACAAAGGGAGAAAATTGGCCACTTTCCCACATCTAACATCTTCAAAGACGACAGAGTAGCCTGGACTGGCTGAAAAAGAATTTTTTAAAAATTATTTTTAAAATGATTCATAGAAAACACATTTTCTCTGCCCCCTTCTGTTTAAGAGTGCGCACTGGTGTGAGGAGAAACAAACCCTATCTATTTTGGGGAATTGTCTTTACAGGTTCGACCACTTCAGACCGTTATCACCATAACCAAGAGCCAGAGGCCCAGGATAGAATCAGATCTCACCTATTAATTTTCCTCAAAGACACTGGAACCATCCAAGGCTGAACTCTGGGGAGCTGAATGCCTGGCAAGCACTTTCAGTGGCAGTTACGTCTTAAACGTAGCTTTGGAAAATAGGCTGGGGGTAAAAGTAGGAAAGAAGAGGGAAGACTGCGGTTTCATCAGCTGCCTGAGTCTCAGCAAAAGCCCTTGGGAAAGGACAATGCCAAAGGTGACACCAAGGAAAACGTCCAGAAGTTTCAGTTCACGGGTCAGTTCTGACCATTCAGCTGGAGCAGCTGGTGGGTTCCCTCAGGCCCCCACTCAGATCTGGGGGCTGGTAGGAAGAAACACCCAGGAAGCATGTGCATATGCTTGCTATGACTGCTGTAACAAAGAACCACGAACTGAGGGGCTTAAACAACAGAACTTTATTTTCTCACAGTTCTGGAGGCTAAATTCAAAGTCAAGGTATCAGCTGGCTTGGTTCCTTCTAAGGGCTGTGAGGGGAAGATCTATCAGGCCTCTCCCCCAGGCCTGCAGAGGGCTGACTCTTCCAATGTTTTCACATCATCTTCCCCAAGTCTTTCTCTCTCTGTGTCTAAATATCCCCCCTTTCAGAAAGACACCAGTCATACTGGGTTGGGTCACCCTCATGACCTCCTCTTAACTAAATGATTTGCATCTGCAGTGACCCCATTTCCAAATAAGGTCACCTTCCAGAATAATGAGGTGTCTTAGTTCCTTTGGGCTGCTAAACCAAAATATCATAGAATGAGTGGCTTATAAACAACAAAAATTTGTATTTTACTGTTCTGGAGACTGGGAAGTCTGAGATCAAGGCACCAGCATGATTGTGTTCTGATGAAAGTGCCCTTCCTGGTTCAGAGCCCGTGTATTCTATGTCCTCATGTGGTGGAAGGGGCTGGGGGTCTCTCTGGAGCCCCTTTTATAAAGCATTAATTCCATTCATGAGGTTTCGCCCCTCATGACTTAAGCAAATTCTAAAGGCCCCACCTTCTAATATTAAAACCATTACCTTTGGGGGTTAGGATTTTAGCATATGAATTTGGGGGGGATAAAATCAAACTCAGCACAGTATCCATTAAGGTTACAAGCAGCCACACTCCCCTAAGAGCATTCAATGTGGACACGATAAAGCTTCCTTAAAGAGAGCTTTTACGTATTTGCTATGCGGTAAGTCACTTCAGTCATGTCCGACACTGTGCGAGCCCATGGACTGTGGTCCTCCAGGCTCCTCTGTCCATGGGATTCCCCAGGCAAGAACACTGGAGTGGGTTGTCATGCCTTCTCTACTTGTTATACTGGAAATATATACACTTACACACTTTTCAACTTCCAAAAATGTTTATTATAGCAAAATTACATAATGGCCAACAGGCCTATCAAATGGCATTTCCCTTAATAATCACCATGTCCTGTGCTGTGCTTAGTCACTCAATCACGTCTGACTCTTTGCGACCCTATGGACTGTAGCCCACCAGGCTCCTCTGTCCATGGGGATTCTCCAGGCAAGAATACTGGAGTGGGCTGCCAGGCCCTCCTCCAAGGGATTTTCCCAACCCAGGGATCAAACCCAGTCTCCCACATTGCAGGCGGATTCTTTACTGTCTGAGTCACCAGGGAAGCCCAAGAATACTGGAGTGGGTAGCCTATCCCTTCTCCAGGGCAACTTCCTGATCCAGGTATCGAACGACGGTCACCTGCACTGCAGGAGGATTCTTTACCAGCTGAGCCACCCAGGAAGCCCCAATAATCACCATACTCTACCTTTAAAGGGATAAAGAATTTTCTAAGGCCTGTTTTTTCCATCAGATATTAAGTCCATCTTACCAGATATATGTTCTAGTATAGAGAAGATCAGACTAGCTAATGGAGTCAGGGGAAATTATTTAATTTATTTATTATAAGGACTTGGCTCACAAGATTATGGAGGTGCAGAAGTCCTATATCTGCATTTGCAAACTGAAGACCCAGGAAAGCTGATGACACAATTCAATCTAAGTCCAAAAGCCTGAGAACCAGAGGAGACAATGATGTAAACCCCAGCCCGAAGGCAGAGGATGAAATGAGATCTCCCAGATAAATCAAAGAGGCAGGGAAAAAAGGACCAATTCTTCCTTCCTCTGCCTTCTGTTCCATTCAGGTTCTCAACACACTGGAGGAAACTCACCCACACTGAGAAGGGCAACCCATTTACTAAGTCTGCCAATTCGAGTGCTTTCTCATCTGGAAACATCCTCACAGACACACCCAGAGATGATGTTTAACCTGGGCACTAGGGAGCCACTCAAGTTGACATGTAAAGTTAGCTTCGTGAAGACACAAAGTGACGAAGGCCATGTGAAGACAGAGGCAGAGACCAGAGTGATACAGCTACGGTCCTGGAACACCAAGGAGCGCCAGGAGCCAGCAGAAGGTGGGAGGAGGCTGGAGGACTTCTTCCCTCGAGACGTCAGAGAGCGTGGCCCTGCCGACACCATGATTTCAGACTTCAAGTCCCCAGGACTGTCAGAGAATAGATTTCTGCTGTTTTAAACCACCTGAATTGTGGTGCTTTGTCAGGACGGAAACTAATGTGAAGAAACCAACACAGAGGGGAAGCAGTTTGTCAATGCTAGCAGCATCGCTCTCACGAGTGGCGGAGCCTCCCCTGGTGCCAAATCTCCCCACTATGCCACTCAAACTGCAAAATCCTGTCCGGACAGTGATGTCTTCTATTATCTTTGGGGCCCCTGTGGCGCTAATGATAGAACCTTGTTATGTCAGCTTTGAGTCTAAGCTTCTAAATTACCCACCTCGTTATACTAGGACGGAATCTTATTTACTATGAGCGGTTCATTTTAATGCTTTTTCCTTTTTAAGTCTTTAAGTTTCAGAAAGAACATTGTTTGGGATATGGCATGAAACATTTCATGGAGACATGCTAATGTGCTAGTTAAAGGGGTTCTTACATATTCTTGTTATTTCTCATCTTCACAAGTGAAGGACACACATAGTGCTGTCCTCATTTTACCTGGGAGGAGGCTGAGGGTCAGAGGGACTAAGAAGTCCTCCAACATCACTCGCTTCTGAGTAGATGGACCAGATTTCTTTCCACACATCATCTGTTGCTGAGTAAAAAGTTCACATAAAAAGTGACACTCCTGGCAGACCCAGTGTTTGCTCACATCTGTAGGGTCTGGGCTGCTGTGCTCATGAAGTCTTTAGTGAACAAGCCAATGCCCACCACAGGCTGTCTTTCCCAGAACAGGACAGATGGCGACATACAACAAGAACATAAGAAGCATACAGTGATTGACTGCTACCTCATTTTTCCCTTTCAAGCAGATTTTGGATTTTGATCGCTACAAAATCAAGTGGTTTCTTAGATGCCTAGACAGCATATTAAAAGGCAGAGACAAAGGTCCGTCTAGTCAAGGCTACGGTTTTTCCAGTAGTCATGTATGGATGTGAGAGTTGGACTATGAAGAAAGCTGAGCACTGAAGAATTGATGCTTCTGAACTGTGGTGTTGGAGAAGACTCTTGAGAGTCCCTTGGACTGTAAGGAGATACAACCAATCCATCCCAAAGGATCAGTCCTGGGTGTTCACTGGAAGGACTGATGTTGAAGCTGAAACGCCAAATACTTTGGCCACCTCATGCGAAGAGCTGACTCATTTGAAAAGACCATCATGCTGGGAAAGATTGAGGACAGGAGGAGAAGGGGATGACAGAGGACGAGATGGTTGGATGGCATCACCGACTCAATGGACATGGGTTTGGGTAGACTCCGGGAGTTGGTGATGGACAGGGAGGCCTGGCGTGCTGCGGATCTTGGGGTCGCAAAGTCGGACACGACTGAGCGACTGAACTGAACTGAACTAGATGCCTAGAATCTGGCTGTTAATCCAGCCAAGTCCTTAACACTTATCTACAAATCATTAGTTCTGAGCTTTCCTCCTGGCCCACTTCTACAAAACCTATGGTACCCAACCCATAACTCTACTGACCAGTGGGATTCCAGTGTGTGGGTCTGTGACATCACCTGCAGTGGTACATTTGGTAAAGAAGGCTACTGGGTGAGAGAACATTGGGTCTGATGGTATCAATGAACATTACCAACTATCAGATACCAAGACAAAAGTAATACATAGTTACTGCTTTCATGGAGCTCACAATTTAATAGAAAACAAATAATTACAATATAACCTAAACACAACACAAGTGTGAATATTGCTTTTTAAATCTCTGCCAGAAGGCTGGCTGCTGGAAGTGAGTCACCAGAAATTCATTTTTTTCTAATTCTATGGGGAAACTTTTTCACAGAAAACTGATGACTTCATTTATAAAATGCACTTTTTAAATATTCTTTTCTGAAGTAAATGTTTAACATCACTCTCAAGGAATTGAGCATCTTTGTTCCTTCAAGAAAAATACATTCTTCTGTCTGGCATAATCATGAGCATATATAGTTACATACGTTGTATATATTGTATACATATACAGCATATATGTATACCCTGTGTGTATAAATATACACACACACACATACTTCAGGCTGCAGCCCATAGGGTCGCACAGAGTCGGACACAACTAAAGTGACTTAGCACACATGCACGCGTACACTGTATACAGTAAGAGTGTACGTAAGGATCCACACACTTTAGGAGCCTCAATCACACGATGGCCAACCTGCATGACAGCAGGCATCTCTGCAGAAGGCACCCACCCACCTCTGGGCCCAACTGTTAAGACAGGGATTGGCTGAGCAGGAGTCAAGAGCGGGCAATTAAAAAATCTGTAGGGATGGGGAGGGAGGTGGGAGGGGGGTTCATGTTTGGGAACGCATGTACACCCGTGATGGATTCATGTCAATGTATGGCAAAACCAATACAGTATTGTAAAGTAAAATAAAGTAAAAAAAAAAAAAAATCTGTAGGGAAAAATACACTACGAGGGCATGAAAGCTTGACATTTACATCATTAAGGTCATGTCCCCGGAATCTGCATCCTGGCCTGGACCCTCCTTTTCCCACACAACTCACCAACACAGGTGAGAATTAACCCTAGGCCAGCTCACCTTCACTACTTTGCTCACATCCAGGTCACCTCTCTCATCTTTCACAGGCATCTGTTTGGAAAGGCAGAGTGGTGAAATTTTAATATTAGTTCAAGGAGAACATAATTAACGAAATATATCTCCATAAAGTTAGATACCAAAATGCATTTTATTATCCTTTGAGTGTGCGCTCTCCGTGTTAACTCTGCTCCTGCACGCATACGAAGAACCAAGTGGATTATGATACTTAACTATGGACAATTAGTAAGTCGTCACAATTCAATGTACAATACAGCATATAAAAACAGAATTAAGATTACATAGCAGGCATGCATAGTCAAAAAAAAAAAAAAACCTTCAAAAATAACAGCAGATACCTCACCCATTAAGGATTTCCTGGCAGCATAACACCATGTAATAAAGTAATTTCGTTGCTAATGCTGTGAGCCTGTTATTTCACCAAATCTGTTCCCAGAAAACAAGAAAGAAATCTTCTATGAATATTCTGTAAGACTTTCGGGTTCTACAGACTGCTTTTCAAGCTACTCTGCTACAGGAGCTCACAAACCAGCACTTCAAGTCAGCGCACAGCAGTACTGTGGCTCGGGTTGCTGGCTATGGGTCACAGTGCTGTCTTGTACACTATGCGGGCTGTGATAATGATTTATGTCTTTTATGGCATTTTGACTATATTTTATTTTCTAAAAAGTGGAAAACAGAAAAGTGAAAGTTAACATTAAGCTGTTAACACTGAAAAGGTATTTCATAAATTTACTAAAATCAGCATAAGATGGAGATGGATGTGCCTGCTGAAAGATGTGAAACTTTCAACGTCAGCTGGGACACTAACCAGAGTTAAGCTGGTTGACGGTAACGTCTGGATGTGACAGAAATGAAATGAAGAATATCTGCGATGAATTAAGGATATGTCATCGAAGATTAACTATTTTGAATCTTTTTTTTTTTTTAATCTCTGGCAGTGGAGCAAACATTGTTCAACCCAGACCCTTCTGTAGGACAGCATTATCTGTGGAGAGTTTCCCTGGTGATTCAGCAGTAAAGAATTTACCTGTCAATGCAGGAGATGCGAGTTCGATCCCTGTGTCAGAAACATCCCCTAAAGAAGGACATGGCAACCTACTCCAGGAGAACTTGTCTGGAGAATCCCATGGACAGAGGAGCCTGGTGGGCTACAGTCCGTGGGGTTATAAACAGTCGGAGTAGACTGAGCGACTAAACGGCATTATCTGTGGAAGTAGGGGTGGCCTCCTCCTCATCCAGCTCAAACGTCACCACATCCGGGAACCCCTCCTCTAACCCTCAGACAATCCCCACACCCCCTGCTGGCCCCCAGGCATTCTCTACACCCACAGCAGTGACCTGCCAGCATCTTGGCCACTACACTGTGAGCCCCACAAAGAAAGACACTATCTCATTGATCTTCCTATTGAATGACCAATAGGTGTTTGACAAAGTTTCTTTTACATGACAGAAAATACATGCTCCACGGGCATGATTTCTCTGTCCTTGCCACTTTTTCCATAGAGAGCACAGAGAAGGAAAAATTCCTCTTCCAAATAGTCTTCCATGCTTCTGTGTAGTCCCTGAGGAAAAAGTATGTAGTAAAATCAGGATACCATGTGTCGAGTGAAACTGGGCAGGTTAAAATAATTTTACTTCCAATTTACGCTTCCCTGATAGTTCAGTTGGTAAAGAATCCGCCTGCAATGCAGGAGACCCTGGTTCTATTCCTGGGTCGGGAAGATCTGCTGGAGAAGGGATAGGCTACCTACTCCAGTATTCTTGGGCTTCCCCTGTGGCTCAGCTGGTAAAGAATCCCCCTGCAACGTGGGAGACCTGGGTTCAATCCCTGGGTTGGGAAGATCCCCTGGAGAAGGGAAAGGCTACCCACTTCAGTATTCTGGCCTGGAGAATTTCATTGATGACTGACTTTCACTTTTCACTTTTCTAGTTAACAGAGAAAAGAAGCTAAGTTCAAATATGGTGAAGGGAATTAAGTTCGGGGCATGGGCGTTAACAGCTATAAAACATAAAAAATGTTTTAACTGTTGTTCTCTGATAAGAATCCTTCAGCAGAGGTGTGAAAAATAATCCCAGGATAAACGTATATTCCCTAGTAGAAGATAAACATTTACGAGGGAATGAGTAGAAAATTTTTATTTCAGAGTTTACTTCCTAGAGACAAGAAAAAATAAATTTTGGACCTTGGTCAAACTGCCTCTGGGACTGGAAAGTTCCAAATCACTGTGAAGAGCAGACTTATCACTTCTCAGCTTCACTGAAGAATATATGATTTGCTAAGTGGGGGAAAAAAATGAATGAATGAAAAGGACGAAAGGATGAATGAACAAATGTGACTGTGCTACCTTAGACCTTAACAAAAAATCTGAAAAAACAGCCACCAAGCAGGTAGCCATCGCACTGAATGTTCCTGCCTGAACTGTCTCCACAACGACTACCTTCTACCACATAAAAGTGACAGCAGAAGCAGCCCTGTCACAAAATATGCAGGATGTCTGGAATCTGGTTACATCGTTACACAGTTATCACTAAAAATAAATGGGAATAAATATTCTCTCTCCCCCCTCAAAAGCAATTTAATGTAATCATGTCAAACCATGTTGATACTCTGATTTACTAGGTTGACTTCTATTTACTCAAATAAAACCCAGAATTCAAGTGCTAACATCGGGAACATCTTACTCGATGTTTGTTACCTACAAGCAGTTAGAGCCTAGCAATAGATAAAAGCGATCATCAAAATAAGAGTAACTCTTAACAGTGGACTTATCGATGTTTTATATTCACTTGAGGATACTGGTAAAATTCTGTTTTCTTCAGCTGTAAAAAGGTCCCTTAGCATATACGGAATAATAAATGATACCTTCAGAATAATAGTTACTCAAACTATGGCAATAATACAAATCATTACTTCTAATGTTTGGAAAAAAATACAGCTGTTGAGAAAAAGATCACTTAGACTTTCCTCACTTATAAATTTCTAAGATTTGATCTGGCTGCCAATATGGAAAAAATCATTTCATGTGGCAGTTATTCCTATATCATCTGTCTTCTCTGTTAATCTGCAAGCTCTTTCAGAGAGGGGACCATGAGCCCACACACTGCAACTAGAGAGTAGTCCCTGCTCTCTGCAACTAGAGAAGAGCCTGTGCAGCAACGAAGATCCAGCACAGCCAAAGATAAATAGGTAAGTTATAACAAAATAGCAAAAAAGGGAGGGGATCATGACCCAGTCACTGCTATTACCACCACAACACACGGCTCAGAAGAAAACGTAAGGTATTTGTTGAAAGCATCTTTTGAATACAGCCTTTTGTTGACTGCAGACAGTCTATACTGGAGTTTCTTCTCTTTTTGCCTCATCCTAACTGGAAAGATCTTTTCCATAGCTGCCCCCAGTTTATTGGAATAAAAGATAAAAAGACAGGTGAGGGAAGAGAAGACAAAGGAGAAGAGCAGAGGAAGGGAATTCAAAGGCAAAAAAAAAAGAAACAAGAGAAAGAAACGGGATCTAATTAGAGAAGTGACTGCCTCTTGCTGGACGTCGGGACATCTTTGTTCCCAGTAGAAGGAAATCCTGCTAATATGCTGAGATCGCGCCACAGTAATCCAGGGGTTTGTTTTGTTTCCCCACCACATCCCTCCACCACTGCAGATAATTAATTTCACTGGTTTCTGGTTTGTTTCTGTTTCTTTTTGCAAAATAAGTATATATATATATTTATATGTTTTTATTTCCCAATTCCTCCTTATATAAAAAATAGCATACTTCACATACTCTTTTGCAATCTTTTTTTTTTTACCTAACAATGTATCCTGGAAAGTACTCTATATCAGCTAATAGAAATTTTTAAGCACCAGCATATCCTGGGTGCTCAAGGAAACAAAAAAATAGCTCTTCTCAGTGTCTTTGATTAATTGCAATTATCTTAACTCTTTTAAAATTGGAATGGTATAAAACAGGTCATTCCATCTATTTGACTAATCAGGTTAAGACATAACTACATGTATGGCAGATGAAAATCACCATACTCAAAGAAATCACATTCAGTAAGATTCAATTAACACTAAATATAATATTAACATCACTTCATTTTTGTCAGAATGTCTTTGAAGATTTAAAAATGGTTCACAATTACTTACTGTTATGCAGTACCATGAAACAAATGTCAAAACCTGTAGCACTGTAGAAAATGTATTTTGTCTTTCTTTTTTCTGGTCTTGTTGCATATTACAGCATCTTAGTTCTCTACTCAGGGACTGGACCCACACCCAAGGCAGTGTGTGGAGTCGCAACCACTGGACCCCCAGGAAATTCCCTGGTTGGTTTTGTAACATTATGCCAATGTGATACCAATATAATAGAGAAAACACGCTTCCCCTGTCTACACTACTTGAAGAAGACAGTTTGTGGAATATAGGTGAGGATTATAATCATCTCATCCTGTTATCTATTTGATTTTACCTGGCCATTACTAATAACAATGTTATAGTAATATATCAACATATACATCTTAGAATTCATTAATACACATATAGAGTACCACATCAATGTGATAAACATGGATTCTAAATAACAGGAATAATAATAATAGCTAAAATAAATAGTTACCCAAACTATTGCCAAACACTAAGTGCCTTATCTCATTTAATCTTTATAATAGCCAGAAGAAACAGGTATCATCATTGCCTCTGTTTAACAGACATATTTCAATACTTTGACCAACAGTCACCAGCCAGTCAGGGTTGGAGCCAGGATTCACTTCAATGCCCTTGATCTTGGGACTTTCCCCTGTACTGCAGGGATATTTTAAGTTTTCCTGTGTACATTACAGATGGTTTCATTTTGTACTGACTGGTTGGGAATATTCTCTCCAAAAATGTTTGTACCTGGTTGTTTTAAATTTCTGGAGCCCAGTATTCAGTCATCTTTAATCCCCTTCCTTCTAGATCTTTGTGAAGTTGTCTTCTAGAGTAAGGTTAATGTGACTGAAAACAAAAAATACATAAATAAATTCTATTACAGAAAAATAGAAAAGAAAAAGAACATACCACCTTGCATAGAACATACCACTGGCTTCAAAAAGTCAGTATTTATCTGAGAAAAATATAGTTTAAAAATTGTATCAGTTAAATTTACTATTAGAACGTCAGCAGTAGAGGTGCTCAATTATAAAAAGAATTAATATTATAAAACATAACTTTCAGACATTATAAGTTTGGGGAAAAGGCTTCAACAATATGGACACTGAAACTTACCAAAAGACACTTAAAGTTTAATCTATAGTATTTCAACATAAAAAGTGCAAGGGAAACCATCTGGAAAAGGAAAAAAAGCAAAATTTTCAATTTTGGAAGAAGGTATAGAAAATATCTTTACGACCTCAGGGCAGGGAAAGATTTCTTAACTGAGACACAAAAGCACAAACCACAAAGAAAAGACTGGTAAATTTTACCATACTAAAGCTTAAAACTTTGGCATTATAAAAGACAAAATGAACAAAAGGAAAAACATGCCCACAGAGTGGAAAAACATATTTTCAACATATATAACTGATAGCTGGCAGATAATTTATATCCATAATATATAAAGAATACCTAAAGCAGAAAAAGAAAGACAAACAACCCAATTTAGAAATGGAAAAAGGACAGAGGCAATTCACAGAAGAAGAAATTAACAAACATACCCACAGAAAGTATCATGGAAATGTACACAATGAGGTAGAACTCACCAATCAGATCTGTAAAATTAAAGGGGATAATACAAAGTGTTTGTGAGGATAAAGATCAAAAGGCACATTTTACTCATATTACTAGAGGGAATGTAAACTGGTACAATCACTTTTAGAGCAACTCAACAATATTTAGACTAGAACAGTATCTTTCAAGCTTTTTTGATACCTATCTGTACCTGAAACAAAAGTTTCACAAAATCATTCTTGCTACATGAGATACTAAAGGATAACCTCTTTCCTATTTTTTTCTATTTTACATCATTCTAGTCTACAATGATGATTTTACATCATTCTAGTCTAGTGAAGGGCTCCAGCAGACAGTAAAGGACAGGGAAGTCTGGCATGCTACAGTTCACGGGGTCACAGAGTTGGTTACAACTCAGCGACTGGACAACAATTCTACTCCTACCCTAATTTATCCTTTTCTATTTAATGTTTCAATGTTGGTTTCAGCCCACTAAGATAACTTCACAGAGTTGGACTGTGAAGAAGGCTGAGCGCCGAAGAATTGAGGCTTTTGAACTGTGGTGTTGGAGAAGACTCTTGAGAGTCCCCTGGACTACAAGGAGATCCAACCAGTCCATTCTGAAGGAGATCAGCCCTGGGATTTCTTTGGAAGGAATGATGCTAAAGCTGAAACTCTAGTACTTTGGCCACCTCATGCGAAGAGTTGACTCATTGGAAAAGACTCTGATGCTGGGAGGGATTGGGGGCAGGAGGAGAAGGGGACGACAGAGGATGAGATGGCTGGATGGCATCACTGACTCGATGGACGTGAGTCTGAGTGAACTCCGGGAGTTGGTGATGGACAGGAGGCCTGGCGTGCTGCGATTCATGGGGTCGCAAAGAGTCGGACACGACTGAGCAACTGAAATGAACTGAACTGAAGATAACTTCAAGATCATTAATAAGTCACGTCTTGGAAAACATTAGCCTAGATGAAACTCTAGAGAAGGCAATGGAGAAGGCAATGGCAACCTACTCCAGTATTCTTGCCTAGAGAATTCCATGGACAAAGGAGCCTGGTGGGCTACAGTCCATGGGGTCACAAAGAGTCGGATATGACTTTGCCTGTGTGTACTGAACTGTAACTTCCTCCAATTTTAAAGGAAAACTGGAGAAGGTAATGGCAACCCACTCCAGTATTCTTGCCTGGAGAATCCCAGGGACGGGGGAGCCTGGTGGGCTGCCATCTATGGGGTCGCACGGAGTTGGACACGACTGAAGCGACTTAGTAGTAGTAGGTGAAACTCTAGAGCATATACAAAATTGTTTGCAATAGGAAAACATTAGAAACAGCGCATAGAACTGATCAACAGGCTCCATCGACAAAATCTACAAATCATGCATACTGCAAAACAATTAAAATAAATTACCTAGAATCAACACAGGTAAGTCTCCAAAACAATTCTGATCAAGAATCACTGTCATAGAATGATGCACATGATACAATATTTGATAAAGTTTTAAAACATGCAGAAAACAATACTACTTTAATGTGTAATGGATACTGACATACCCAGGGCTGGACTTTGATGGAAATGTTTTCATAAGAAAGTTCAGACCAGAGGTAATGCCAAAGGCAAAATTTGCCATGTAATTCTATCAATGAACTAGTGTAATTTGGTTTTTCCAATTGACAAGAGAATTTTCAAGATTTTAAGCTTAAGTTAAATTAATCATCTGATATGAAGGAAGGATACAGTTAACCAATAGTAAGGGAAACAAAATTGTAGAATCAGAATAAACCATTCTAATACTGTCTTTACCAGGAACATAAGAATTCAATAAAGGCTTGATACTGACAATTCATAAACCACAATTTCTCTCATCATCAGTGAGATAAAAGTCTACCAACAGCACAGGAAGATATTAACTCAATAACACAGAAAAAGGAGAGTATCTTAAACGCCAGGGAAGAAGGATCTGAAATAGAAAAAAAGTGCATTAGAATGTGATTTTACTTCTGGTCTCACTCTGCTTACAAATTTCCCCCTTTTCTGAACAGGAGGGAGACCCAGGGCAGAGGCTGGCGTTTGCATTGGGAAGCTCTTCTTCACAGTGACAGTGTCGTGGCATAAGATCATCCCATGTGATACCCACAATATATGCTGCTTTACTGTTTTTCCCTTACGTCAATTTTGGGATATATAACTTGGCTCATGTATTTTACTCAATTACTCAAATTAAAAAGTGCCTTGTGCTTTGAAAAATAGTTTTTATGCATTTCCTCACTTTGTTGAAATGTAATGAAAGAACAATGTTATTATGGAATTTTAACATACTGATATTTTGCCTTGCAATATAAAAAGAAATAGAATAGTACTTTTTCCAGCCAGAAGCTCCTGCCACTGACATCTGCCTTCACAGGCTCCAAACAAGACATTCAAGAGCCAATGTTCCAAGTTTTTGTAAGAGTAATTTTCTTTTTTTCCACCAAACCACATGGCATGTGGGGTCTTAGCTCCCTGACCAGGAATCAAACCTGTGGCCCCTGCAGTGGAAGCACAGAGTCCTAACCACTGGACCACCGGAGAATTCCCACAAGAGTAACTTCCAAAACCAGATATATATCAACTTAGGTAATCTTTTGCATGACATTTCCTACTTTGGCTGTTTCTCTAAACTTGTAGAGTTCAATAATTTATTTCTAAACTATCCCTGTTTGGGACAGATTAACTTCTTTCTGTACATACTGTATTTTGAGAGTTTTATCTGTACTTTTAATAATAACACAGTTAAAGATCAGTGGACAGGACAACAGTCCTTCAGTAAAACTGAACACAATAAACATACCCATTCCTAATCCTCTTGAAGAACAGATCAAATAATTCATTTATCTGTACAAAGCATATAATAAGCAATCTCTACATGTTATTACTGGTAACCAGTATTATTCAGTGTTTGTTAATATGGCAATGTATCATATTACTTGATAATACCTCTGACCTAATTAGTTAAACTGATAAATGGGCATTCATTTGCCTAATTCATTCAAAAGATATTGATTTAGTGCCTGCAGTAGGCACTAAATTGAAAGCAAATATGTAAAAAAATAAAAATAACATGGAGCAAAAGGATATCCAGCTCATAGCTGCCTGTGTCACTATTACCCCAGCCCAGTAGTAAGCATGGGCCTCAAGCACTAATAAACTGGACACACCATCTATCAGAGAATGCATTTTCCATGGAAATTGTTATTGTGCCGTTAATTAGAAGCTCCTAAATGCTGGTATCTGTTCTCTAGAAGTGATCCCAGAAGAAAAATGAAAAATAAGAAAATTATTTTTTTGCAGAGAAAGCCTCAAAGCTCAGTTGGTAAAGAATCCGCCGGCAATGCAGGAGACCCTGGTTCGATTCCTGGGTTGGGAAGATCCCCTGGAGAAGGGAAAGGCTACCCACTCCAGTATTCTGGCCTGGAGAATTCCATGGAGAAGTCCATGGGGTCACAAAGAGTCAGACATGACTGAGAATAAGCCCAGTGTCATATATTTTCAAAATTCAACTTGACAGTATGAAATCAACTCTAAAGCTATGCTTGAGAAACTTAATACATAAAAAAATTTTCTTGCAATACAACGCTCAATGCTTTTTTAACAAATTTGCCTATCTGGGCAACACAGCTGATGATGCTTTTATAATCGAAGAAACAGGGCATGAAGGAAAACCAACGTCTTTTAAGACACCAGCATACAGCTGACAGTATCAGTGTGTCGATGAGCTCCAGACCAAGTAAATGTCAATGCAGTAATGATGCTGCCGACCCGCATGCTGACCTGAGCCCTTAAATGGCATGTCATCTGAAACTTAGAAATAATATAAGCGTGTATAAATGTAATATAAGGTAATTAAACATGATCCCAATGATCCCTTGCCAAAAAGAATGGTAGGCATAACTTACCTCCACTTGAATGAGGTGTCATAAATCAATGACAAATGACAGTAAGATCCCTCCCTATAAAACTGCCAACTAAAGTGGGTCAATTATAGACAGGATGGACAAGACTGAAAAACTAAAAGCCCAACTAAAACCAAAGCACAACTTCAAAGGGAATGGTATTGCCACGTGTTTATGAAAAACAGCAAAATAACTTATGAAACATAGAAACATAGTTGCCATTTTAATGATTTCATTGTAGTTTCCAAATTTCACTAAGAGTGATGAAGCAGACCTTCAATCCAAAGCAAACCTGCATTTAGTTAGAAGAGATTACCAAGCTCATCAGCATTGATCTTTTCAGAGAAGCACAGCAAAGTGCCACTTTCAAATATGAAAAATCATCAACATAAACTATACAAATATGTTTAGATTGTGGCTCAAGATGGTAAAGAATCTGCCCACAATGCAGGAGACCTGGGTTTGATCTCTGGGTCAGGAAGACCTCCTGGAGAAGGGAACGGCTACCACTCCAGTATTCTTGCTTGGAGAATTCCATGGAAAGAGGAGCCAGACTCGGACACGACTGAGCAACTAACACTTTCACTTTCACACACTAGCTAAAATGAACAGGTACTTGAGACATTTGTAAATCCATTTGAAGTTTAGATCCTTATAGATCTAATATAATTTTTTTAAGCTCTTAACACAGCTATTAAATAGCATTTTGTTAAAAAATCTCTGCCCCACAATGTAACTTCAACATGGTAGCCCCTTGGCCTTCACTCATTTCCATTTGCAATTCACACTGTTCAGTCAAATACACTCAGCATAACACAGAATATATTGCAATGTGATCACAATTCATGATTTATTCACATACTATCATCCACTGGTACATGTCAGCTCAGAATGTCTTCCATGGGGACATATACATACTAGATATGAGTTCAGGTTACATCAGCAAGGCTGAGATATATAAAAGGTACACTCTAATGTCAGATTAATGCTGAAAAAAACTATTATGTCTTAAATTCCCTGGAGACTTTCACGTTAAGATGAGCTCGCCAAGTGAATCACACAAATGTCCCTTCTGAATAATGAAAGCAAGGAGGATCCTACCAGCCTTCTATTGAAGGACACTATGAATATCCCTTCAGAGAAGGAAGTTTATCTGCTCCTTTTAAGTAAATATCCTCATTTAGGGCTTTCCTGGTGGCCCAGTGGTTAAGAATCCACTTGCCAATGCAGCGGACACAGGTTCGATCCCTGGTCCGGAAAGATCCCACATGCCAAGGGGCAACTCAGCCTGTGTGTCACAACTACTGAAGCCTGTGTGCCTAGTAAGAGAAACCGCTATGGGAAGCCTGAGCACTGTAACAAAGAATAGCCATTGCACAACAGTGAAGACCTGTGCAGCCAAAAACAAACAAGCAAACATATTTTAAAAAAAGAAAAAAAACCTCATTCAGCCCTCCATGTTCAGCTTTGAACAGGAGTCCCTGATGTCACACTACAACCCTGATCATTGCATTCCATAATTCCATTCCCTAATTCCATTCCCTTTCAAAGAGATTCTCAAATCTTTCCTGGTCAGTTCTGATTTACAGGAAGTCAATTTCAGTAAACCTCAAAGGTAACAGCATCCTCAGTTCAGTTCAGTGGCTCAGTTGTGTCCGACTCTTTGTGACCCCATGAATTGCAGCACGCCAGGCCTCCCTGTCCATCACCAACTCCCGGAGTTCACTCAGAGTCTTTTCCAATGAGTCAACTCTTCTCATGAGGTGGCCAAAGTACTGGAGTTTCAGTTTTAGCATCATTCCTTCCAAAGAAATCCCAAGGTTGATCTCTTTCAGAATGGACTGGTTGGATCTCCTTGCAGTCCAAGGGACTCTCAAGAGTCTTCTCCAACACCACAGTTCAAAAGCATCAATTCTTCGGCGTTCAGCCTTCTTCACAGTCCAACTCTCACATCCATACATGACTACTGGAAAAACCATAGCCTCGACTAGACGGACCTTAGTCGGCCAAGTAATGTCTCTGCTTTTGAATATGCTATCTAGGTTGGTCATAACTTTTCTTCCAAGGAGTAAGCATCTTTTAATTTCATGGCTACAGTCACCATCTGCAGTGATTTTTGGAGCCCAAAAAAATAAAGTCTGACACTGTTTCCCCATCTATTTCCCATGAAGTGATGGGACCGGATGCCATGATCTTCGTTTTCTGAATGTTGAGCTTTAAGCCAACTTTTTCACTCTCCTCTTTCACTTTCATCAAGAGGCTTTTTAGTTCCTCTTCACTTTCTGCTATAAGGGTGGTGTCATCTGCATATCTGCGGCATATCTAGGGGCATTTTAATTTCACTTTAGCCATGTGATAAATCCAAAATTAAATATGACAAACTCCTAGAGTCATCAGCAAATCCCCTGGGTACTCTACATTTATAGTTTTAGATTAATAGCTTTTGATGTTTAAACACAGTGTTTGTAATCCACTTAAGTAAAGGACTCAAAGGGAAAAACACTTCACTTTCTAAAACTGTTCCTCTCCATCAGCCTCTTTCTCTAAGCATCCTTTAATTATATACTGCAATTTGGCCAGGCTTGTCTGGTTCATTGAGAAACCTCTAAGAGCAATAATTTAGTACCTTAAAGCATGACGTCATATCAGGTGACTCTTCAACACAGTTTCAAATAAAGAAAATCAATGACTACTCATACAAAACAACTTCACCTGGTCATCCATAGTCAGAGGGACATCAAGAAACAATTGCAAAGTGCAGTGAAATGTGAAGAGAATACACATTTTTCCTCCACCCATCTGTAGTATTTGTTTGGCTCATCTTATCCATTCAAGAGCCCAGTCTCTTCATCTGATGTGCTGCATTAAACTGTAAAACTATGAAATATTGTGAAGTTTTTGGAAAAGATATTTTTTCACCTATCACAAAGGAAAGTTACATTAGCCACAATGGACATGCTGTGGGGTCCCATGAAACACACAGTAGAGAATGGTGGGGAGAAAAAGTTTTCCCAGAAAGATAATTCAATTCTAAAAACCAGTTTTCCACCATGAACGTCACCTTCAGTTTATCCTTCAGACTTACCATAACCACGCTGTTTAAAATTGCAACCCACATCTAAATTCTCACTTCCCTTTCTCTGCTCTCCTTTTTTTCATTTTTTTATAGCACTTACAATTTTCTAACACAATAAATAATTAAATATGTTTGTTGTTAATCATTCTCTGCTAGAATTTAAGCTCCAGAGGAAGGAGATCTTTGTCTATTTTCTTCACTGACATACTCTAAACACCTAAGACAATCTTATACAAACTAGTCACTCAGAAAATGTTTTTTGAATGAATGAATGAATCCACATTGCGACTTTAGTATAAAAATATTCTAGAGCTAAATACCAATTTCATGTGCACAGTTAACAAAATCTACTGGGACTTCCCTAGTGGTCCAGTGGCTAAGACTCCATGCTCTCAATGAAGGGGGCCCATGTTCCATCCTTTGTCAGGGAACTAGATCTCACGCATCTCCACTAATAGATCACATTCTGCAACAAAGATCTCACATGCAGCAACAAAGACAGACGATTCCAAGTGACACAACCAAGACCCAGGGCAGACAAACTAATAAATAAATGTTGAAAAAAAAAAAAAAAAAAGACAGTGATAAGTGCTACAAAGCCAAATAGAGGATTAAAGAAAAAAAAGCCTAAGGCGATGGAGAGTGAGAGAAGTGCCTTTTTAGATGAGGTAGTCACCTTTGAAGTGATGGCAATTAATTTGAGATCCAATTAATGAAGTTCAGTGCCATGCAGATTTGGGTAGAGGGGTTAAGTGAACTTTGAACATGGAGGAAATGCACACTGCTGAGGGTGGAGGCAGGCTTCGTAAGTCCAGAAACAACAGTAAGGCCTGTGCAAAATGAGTGGAGTGTGCAAGAATGTGGTATCCATTCCTTTTGCGTGCATGGGTGCTACGTCCCTTCAGTCCTGTCAGACTCTGCGCCCCTAAGGACCGTAGCGAGCCAGGCTCCTCCTTCCATGGGATTCTCCAGGCAAGAATCCTGGAGTGGACTGCCATTTCCTTTTCCTTCCCCACCCAGGTATGGAACCAGGGTCTCTGGGTCTCCTGCACTGGCACATGGATTCTTTACCACCAGCGCCACATGGGACGCCCCCTATTGCTTTTACCCACACTTAATAACGTGTATATCGCCTAACACCCTGGAAAAGAGAGATTACATTTCACCTAGAGTACTCGGATTCTCTGATAGTAAATGCTTCTATTCCAGCCTCCGAATAGCTGTATCAGCACATCATATCAGATTACAAGGCACACGGCAATACTGTTAAAAATCATTCCAAGAACAGCCACAGGAGTCACGAAACTGACCTAAGTACCACTGACCAGGAAGGTGCAAAGTCAAGTAGGAACGTAGTACTAGAAAGGTGCAAAGCTAGGAGCCTCAATAAACATCAAACAGTGACTGTCACTTCCTAGTCTGGGGGAAAGATCTTCGTGGCAAAGCACTGTTTGAGAACGCTACACCCTTTTACTCGGCTCTGACAAAGATTAAGTCGCCAAGCGCAGTACCAGTCAGTTCTTCCACATGTGTTTTGTTACAGTCCTGGGCTCGAACTGCTCAGACCTATTATATAATTTCCCAAAGAGCAAAAAGCAAAAAGTTCCCTTTGAACTCGCCTTTCAACTCAGGCAGGAAGTTCTTTCTCCACCTGGGTGGAGCACTTGGAAAGTTTTCAGGGTCTCAAAAAATCTCTGCTTCCAGGGCAAGTATCTTCCAGCTTAAAATAAAGACTGAAGGCTATTTCTCCCCATCCCCCCACAGCAGTTCCCAAACAGCTTGGCCTAGCTTTTAGTCAGACTTCCTGCACTATCCCTCGACATCAGGACCAAATGCTGGCAAAGTGAGTTTAGCGCACCGGTTCGGGCCCGGAAGCTGCGGGAAAGAGATGCACAGGACGGGAACCCAGGATTGAGGTGACGCAAACGAAAACCGCAGCTTCAAGGAGGTGCGGAGAGCGGGAAAGGAAGGCGAAGCCCCGAGGCAGTTGCCTCACCCGCGCTGGCCTAAGGAGGAGAAGCCTCCAGGCGGGTGACGGGCCCTGGCGAGACGCCACACGCGACCCTCGCGAGGCCGCGCCACTTCCGCCAGCGACTCACGCATGCGCACCTCACGCCGCCTCGGTCCGAGACCTGGGTCGGGGTACTATCCCTGGGCCGCGCGCCCTGCCGCCGCCCGCGGCTGTGCGCACGCGCGCCGACACCTGGGCCCCAGTACCGGGCAGGAGTGTCGCCCCCGAGCCCCGCGCCCAGGCCTCGCCGGAGGACGTGCGCACGCGCAGAGACGCCTAAGCAAGCGGCCCCGGGCGGGGCTCTCGCCCCAGGGGCTACTCTCGCAGCTGCCGCGCCCCGAGGTCGGGCGGGGGGGGGGCGGGGAGAGGTGGCTTCCCGCTGGGGGGGATCTGCGAGGGGCCGGATTCGAGCCCGGCGCCCCCTTCTGACTTCCTGCGCCATCCCCTCTGCCCTTACCTCAACGCAGGCCCGAACCACATCCGCTCAGCCTCCCGGGTCGCCGTTACTGCTTGGTCGGGGGACCGGCGCAACGACCAGCTGGCGCCTCCCCCAGAAGCAGCCGGGCCTCGGCGGGATGCGCCCGGATGCCCGATCGCCGAGGGAAGAGGAGGGGAGCGAACCCGAGGGGAGGGGAGGGGGCCGGGCGATGGCGCCTCGCCCCTCCTCCCCGCTGCCCCCCTGCCGCCCCCGCCCCCTTTCTCGCCTGTGAACGGACCCCTAGGACGGGGCACCGGCCATCCCGCTGTGTGCACCTCTGCCCTTTCCTCAGGGATTCCCCTGTGGACGCACCCCACCTTCTCCAGGCTTCTGGTCCCCAAAGTCTTGGGAATTCGGAGATGCCTGACCCGGAAGGATGAGGCGCACAAAAGATGCTGGGGCAACCTCTTGTACAGTCCCACTCCCCAAACCAGTGCTGGCTTTTCGACTGGTGGTCCCTCCAATCAGGGAGTTCAGATCACTTCCACACACGGTTTCCCTGTTTCCCTTCACTGCTGTGGAGCTGAAGTCCTGTACCTTTCTAATCCAAAGGCCGAAATAATGAGTGATGGGAGCTGAGGCGGTGACCTGGGTTACAGGTTACGTTGGGTCCTTTGGAACAACCGCGATCTCCGTTTATTGATCTGCAGTCATGTCTTGTATTACACTGCCCTTCTATTGGTCTTCGTAGATTTTCGCAAAATGCATCACAGCTTTATGTGTGTGTTGTTAGTCGCTCAGTCGTTTCCGACTCTGCCACCCCATGGACTGCAGCCGGCCAGGTTCTTCTGTCCATGGGATTCTCCAAGGCAAGAATACTGGGGTGGGTTGCCATTCCCTTCTCCAGGGGGTCTTCCCCACCCAGGGATTGAACCCAGGTCTCCTGCACTGCAGGCAGATTCACAGCTTTGTAATCACAGCTTTATAATGTGCAATAATTTCTTCCACCTTGCTACAGTGACGTTGGGCCTAAGTGGGTTTTGGTATTGATAAAATGCGCTGTAACTGATATTGTTAAGCTGTTCCTATGAAGTAAACTAATTTCTTTTACACTGGTTTTTTAACACAGATTTTGAGGTAGGAGATAGATGGGCTCCACGTTGAAAATGTACAATCAGTCACGCTTCTGCTTGCAGTTTTTGAGATAAGAGATAGATGGGCTCCAGTTGAGGAATTTACAGCCAACAAAAACAGGATACATAGCCAGTCTTTGTCTCTCACCTCAGGGGAATAATCATGGCAAGGACAAAGAAAGGAAAAAAAAAACACCCAAACCCTGTCTGATAAGGGAGCCCTATCTGATAAGGGAGACAACTGCACATATGCAGAAAGGCTCCTTGGAGTCAAAAGTCAGAGGCTAAGTTCCAGGCCATAATGAGTCTTGCTTCTCCCAGAAGCCTTCACTTCAGAAATCCATCTTGGCTAGGGTGTGCATGGGCACCCCAGGGGAGGGTCCTGAGACAAATTAACTAGAGGGGACAGAGCAAGGTGACTGGCCTGAGGGAAGATGAAGACCCGGAAAACTGCCCCTTTATGAAGGATTTAAGCTTCCAAAAGGCGTGATTCTTTCTCTCAGCTCCCCATGTACCTTTCCGAATGTATTTTTCTTTTCAATAAACTTTTAACTTTACTCTTTACCTTCTGCCTCCTCATCTGAATTTGTTCTTGACTAGGCAGGCAAGACTAGGGACTTTTAGCCCTAACTCCTGGCTCCTGTGGTCCAGTGATTAGGACTCCCGGTTTGGGAAACTAAGACCTTGCTTCCAGCCATCGCTCACTGCTGTTTGCTTGCAAGCTGCCACTTACTGCTACACGCATCTGAAATGTTTGACACAGGTTCGAAGTTCAAATGATTTACCAAAAGCAGCATAGCCGCATGGAGTAACTGAGATTTCAATTCAGAATGACCATGTCAGTCTTTTGTGTGGTTTGGCTTTTGTCATATCATTGAAGAAGCATCATTCTGGAACATCTAGCCACTTTTATGGCAGGCGCTATAGTTGGCAGGCATTATGTCTATCATCGGATCATAGTCCTCTGAGCCCCACGGGTCTTGCATTTATTTGATGTTATGGGATATGAGCTGAGCAGAAGCCTTACATGCATGATGACATTGCATAAGACAAAGTCCCCCCACCCCACCCCACCAAACAACTAGTTATCCTTTGGCTTGCTTTTTTTGGCTGCACTGCTCAGCTTGTGGTATTTTAGTTCCCTGACCAGAGGTTGAACCCAGGCCCTGGCAGTGAGAGCCCAACATCCTAACCACATTCCATGCCCTGGAATGCTGGGGAATTCCCCCTTTTGGCCTTTTGATATAAACTAATAAAACTGTAAGTGAAAGTTCAGCTTGGAATTTTGATTTGAAAAGGATAATCAAAAGGAACTCCTTCAAGAGTGTTTATCTAACAGGGAGGGTGGTCAGATGAGGTGGGGTTATCACTTAAACTTACCTTCCATATACAATTACTTGTGATGTTTCTATCTCACTAGATTGCGAAACTCTTGAGGGCATAAGAAAGAAAGTGAAGTCGCTCAGTTGTGTCCAGCTCTTTGCAACCCCATGGACTGTAGCCCACCAAGCTCCTCCATCCATGGAATTTTCCAGGCAAGAGTACTGGAGCGAATTGACATTTCCTTCTCCAGGGGATCATCCTGACTTAGGGATCGAACCCAGGTTTCCTGCACTGCAGGCAGACGCTTTACCCTCTGAGCCACCAGAGAAACACCCTTGAGGGCATAGATCTTGCCTTATTATGTATGTGTCACAAAATGCTTAAGAATTGTTTGTGGAATCAAATTAACCTTGATTATGTGCCTTTTACTTCTCTGTAGCTCAAACGGTCAGAGAAGGCAATGGCACCCCACTCCAGTACTCTTGTCTGGAAAATCCTGCGGACAGAGGAGCCTCATAGGCTACAGTCCATGGGGTCGCTAAGAGTTGGATATGACTGAGCAACTTCACTTTCACTTTTCACTTTCATGCATTGGAGAAGGAAATGGCAACCCACTCCAGCGTTCTTGCCTGGAGAATCCCAGGGACGGGGGAGCCTGGTGGGCTGCCATCTATGGGGTCGCACAGAGTCAGACATGACTGAAGTGACTTAGCAGCAGCAGCAGCTCAAATGGTCAAGAATCTGCCTGAGAGGCAAGAGACCAGGATTTGATCCCTGAGTTGGAAAGTTCCTCTGGAGAAGGGAATGGCAATCCACTCCAGTATTCTTGCCTGGAGAATTCCATGGATGGAGAAGCCTGGCAGGCTACAGTTCATGGGGTCCCAAAGAGTCAGACACGACTGAGTGACTAACACAGTATGTGCCATTGGGTCCTCAAATATGCTTTGCTACTACATGAAAAGACCTAAGCATAAACATGAATCCATAGTCTACTTTCATTTGGGATGGTTTGTGCCAGTTCTCCTGGACCTGATAGCCTGGTTAGACACACCTCTTAAGTGTTCTGTTCAGTTCAGTTGCTCAGTCGTGTCCAACTTTTTGCGACCCCATGGACTGCAGCAAACCAGGCTTCCCTGTCCATCACCAACTCCCGGAGTTCACCCAAACCCATGTCCATTGAGTCGGTGATTCCATCCAACCATCTCATCCTGTTGTCCCCTTCTTCTCCTGCCTTCAATCTTTCCCAGCATCAGGGTCTTTTCCAATGAGTCAGTTCTTCCATCAGGTGGCCAAAGTATTAGAGTTTCAGCTTCAGCATCAGTCCTTCCAATGAATATTCAGGACTGATTTCCTTTACTATTGATTGGTTGGATCTCCTTGCAGTCCAAAGGACTCTCAAGAGTCTTCTCCAACACCACAGTTCAAAAGCATCAATTCTTCGGTGCTCAGCTTTGTTTATAGTCCAACTCTCACATCCATATATGACTACTGGAAAAACCATAGCCTTGACTAGATGGACCTTTGTTGGCAAGGTTATGTCTTTGCTTTTTAGTATGCTGTCTAGGTTGGTCATAGCTTTTCTTCCAAGGAGCAATTGTCTTTTAATTTCATGGCTGCAGTCACCATCTGCAATGATTTTGGAGCCCAAAAATCTAAAGTCTCTCACTGTTTCCGTTATTTCCCCATCTATTTGCCATGAAGTGTTGGGACTGGATGCAATGATCTTAGTTTTCCGAATGTTGAGTTTTAAAGCAACTTTTTCACTCTACTCTTTCACGTTCATCAAGAGGCTATTTGGTTCTTCTTTGCTTTCTGCCATAAGGGTGGTATCATCTGTATATCTGAGGTTATTGATATTTCTCCCAGCAATCTTGATTCCAGCTTGTGTTTCATCTAGCCTGGCATTTCGCATGATGTACTCTGCATATAAGTTAAATAAGCAGGGTGACAATATTCAGCCTTGATGTACTCCTTTCCCAATTTGGAACCAGTCGTTGTTCCATGTCCAGTTCTAACTGTTGTTTCTTGACCTGCATACAGATTTCTCAGGAGGCAGGTCAGATGGTCTGGTATTCCCATCTCTTGAAGAATTTTCCACAGTTTGTTGTGATCCACGCAGTCAAAGGCTTTGGCATAGTCTTAAGTGTGGTTGATACTAATCCGAAAATGCTTTAAGTCATGGTGTTTTTTTTTTTTAATACCTGATCAACCAGTTTTCTCCCTCCTGCTTTCCTTGTCGCATAATAGCATAACACTGAGTCTTCATTAAAAATCACTTATTTTTCTGTTCAGGAAAGGACTTTTCCTTTGATTACCACCAAAGCTAAAATTCATCATTAAACAAATTTAGAGTTGACTCACGAAACAGGAATTCTTTCTTACTCAAACACTCACTGTTTCCTGCCTCTTTTTCCCTGTATCCAGAGTATATTTAAGTCATTTTAAGGGATTCAGGGACTTCCCAGGTGGCACTAATGGTAAAGAACCACCTGCTAGTGCAGTAGACTTGATTACCAGCAGGTTCGATCCCTGGGTGGGAAAGATCCCCTGGAGGAGGGCTCGGCAACCACTCCAGTATTCTTGCCTGGAGAATCCCCACGGACAGAGGAGCCTGGCGGGCTATACAGTCCATAGGGAGGCAAAGAGTCGGACATGACTGAAGCAACTTAGAACACGTGCAAGGGATTTGAGTCACTGTTTAGAAAGCAAAATTATATTAAAAAAAAAAAAAAAACAACTTTCATATGGACTGTCATACAGAATTTACAAATCAACCTATGTAACAATCCTTTCTCTGCAGAAATAATACTGCTGACAAATTAGTAATTAATTTTTAAAAGGGTATTTTTAAAATAAGATAGATATGTCTTTAAAGTCTTGAAGATTTTAGTCCTGAGATTATTCCTAAATGATGAAAAAATAAAAGACAGTTTATAGTAGAGACTGTCTGTGATTTCAGGCACTGAAATATATTGCTAATGGGGAATTTGATGTTAAGATGAGATTACTGCAAGAATGATTAGAACAGAGGATTCAATAAGTGTTGGCGATAGAATATACTCCTAGAATATAAAGTAGGAAATTTCCTGCAACAAATCTGACACCTAGAGCAGTTGGATTGTGGAAAGAAATTGTTAGAATACCTCTATTTTTGTCTCAATTAAGAAATCAAACTTTACTAGTATTTAACAGGGAGATTGATAACAGTGCCTATTTTTGGTGGTCCTAGTACATGATCAAAAACGTGTAGAGGGCTTCCTTGGTGGCTCAGTGGTGAAGAATCTATCTTCCAATGCAGAAGACACAGCTTCAATCCCTGATCTGGGAAAATCCCACATCCAGCAGAACAACTAAACCCACGTGCCACACTACTGAAGCCTGTGCACCCTAGACCCCGTGTCCACAACAAGATAAGCCACCACAAAGAGAAGCCTGCACTCTGCAACTGCAGAGTAGCTCCTGCTTGCTGCAAGTAGAGAAAAGCCCAAAAGAAGACCCAACACAGCCAGAATTAAAGAAATAAAATTATTAAATATGTAGAGACCAACTTCCTTAGAGTACCATTAGCTCTGTAGGCAGGCATCTGATTTCACCACATGTTTTGAATCTGCGTCATATTTTAAATGGGCTTCCTAAGTGGCACAATGGTAAAGAATCTGCCTGTCAATGCAGGAGACACAAGAGATGCACGTTCGATACCTGGATCAGGAAGATCCCCCAGAGAAGGGAATGACAAACCACTCCAGTATTCTTGGCTGGAGAACACCATGGCAGAGGAGCCTGGTAGGCTAGAGTCCATGGAGTCGCAAAGAGTTGGACATGACTGAGTAACTAACACTTTCTCTTTCTCAGAACTTTAGGTTTTTCCAGCAGTCTGGTTAGAAGAGTTGAACTCAGTGTGACAGTGGGGTGGGCTTAAAGGGAGAAGAAAAGATGAATTTGAGAAGATTTTGAGAAAAGATTGGTTAACATATTTCTCTATAATAATAGGTCAAAAGACTGCAGTATAGTGTAAACATGGCTTTTTTGTGCACTGGGAAACCATGGAATGCATGTGACTCACTTTATTGCAAATTTTGTTTTATTGTGATGATCTGGGACCTAACTTCCAAGGAATGCCTGGGTGGGTTGCATGTTTTTTGGTTTCTCATTGCATATAAGGGTTGTGTTTGTACCATACTGTTGTCTATTAAGCATGCAATAGTATTATGTCTAAAAATGTACATACCTTAAATTAAAAAGGACAAAAACTCCTAAATCTCATCTGAGCCTTCAGTGAGTCATAATCTCTTCCTCGTGGAGGGTTTGAAATATTGTGCGAATTACCAAAATGTGACACAGAGGCACAAAATGAGCAAATGCTGCTGGAAAAAAAAGTGGTGCCAAAAGAGTTGCTCAACATAGAGTTGCCACAAACCTTCAATTTATTAAAAAAAAAAAACAAAAAAAACAAGATATCTGCAAAAGCACCATAAAGGTGTAGTGTGATTTTAAAAACAGGCCAAAGGAATGGGGTATGTTTATATCTTTGATATAATTCAATCATTATATTCATTTTTGATAAAAAGAAATTTTAGTAAAAGGCTACATGCACACACTGAAAACTAACTTTATGTTTAATGGTGAAATCCTAATAGCATGTCTGTTAAATATAGTAATAAAGCAATGGTTACAATTAGATAAGAAAGTAAAGTAAGGAACTGAAGCATGAAAAGTGACCTCATGGACTGTAGCACGCCAGGATCCTCTGTCTTTCACTATGTCCTGGAGTTTGCTCAAATTTACATCCGTTGAGTCGATGACGCTATTTAACCATCTCATCCTTTCAGTTCAGTTCAGTCGCTCAGTCGTGTCCGACTCCTTGCGATCCCATGAATCACAGCACGCCAGGCCTCCCTGTCCATCACCAACTCCCGGAGTTCATTCAGATTCACATCCATCGAGTCAGTGATGCCATCCAGCCATCTCATCCTCTGTCGTCCCCTTCTCCTCCTGCCCCCAATCCCTCCCAGCATCAAAGTCTTTTCCAATGAGTCAATTCTTCATATGAGGTGGCCAAAGTATTGGAGTTTCAGCTTTAGCATCATACCTTCAAAAGAAATCCCAGGGCTGGTCTCCTTCAAATGGACTGGTTGGGTCTCCTTGCAGTCCAGGGGACTCTCAAGAGTCTTCTCCAACACCACAGTTCAAAAGCCTCAATTCTTCAGCGCTCAGCCTTCTTCACAGTCCAACTCTCACATCCATACATGACCACTGGAAAAAGCATAGCCTTGACTAGACGGACCTTAGTTGGCCAAGTAATGTCTCTGCTTTTGAATATGCTATCCAGGTTGGTCATAACTTTTCTTCCAAAGAGTAAGCATCTTTTAATTTCATGGCTGCAGTCACCATCTGCAGTGATTTTGGAGCCCCCCAAAATAAAATCTCACACTGTTCCCACTGTTTCCCCATCTATTTCCCATGAAGTGATGGGACTGGATGCCATGATCGTCGTTTTCTGAATGTTGAGCTTTAAGCCAACTTTCACTCTCCTCTTTCACTTTCATCAAGAGGCTTTTTAGTTCCTCTGCACTTTCTGCCATAAGGGTGGTGTCATCTGCTTATCTGAGGTTATTGATATTTCTCCTGGCCATCTTGATTCCAGCTTGTGTTTCTTCCAGCCCAGTGTTTCTCATGATGTACTCTGCATATAAGTTAAATAAGCAGGGTGACAAAATACAGCCCTGACGTACTCCTTTTCCTATTTGGAACCAGTCTGTTGTTCCATGTCCAGTTCTAACTGTTGCTTCCTGACCTGCATACAGATTTCTCAAGAGGCAGGTCAGGTGGTCTGGTATTCCCATCTCTTTCAGAATTTCCACAGTTTATTGTGATCCACATGGTCAAAGGCTTTGGCATAGTCAATAAAGCAGAAATAGATGTTTTTCTGGAACTCTCTTGCTTTTTCCATGATCCATTGAATGTTGGCAATTTGACCTCTGGTTCCTCTGCCTTTTCTAAAACCAGCTTGAACATCAGAAAGTTCACAGTTCACATATTGCTGAAGCCTGGCTTGGAGAATTTTGAGCATTACTTTACTAGCGTGTGAGATGAGTGAAATTGTGTGGTAGTTTGAGCATTTTTTGGCTTTGCCTTTCTTTGGGATTGGAATGAAAACTGACCTTTTCCAGTCCTGTGGCCACTGCTGAGTTTTCCAAATTTGCTGGCATATTGAGTGCAGCACTTTCCCAGCATCATCTTTCAGGATTTGAAATAGCTCAACTGGAATGCCATCACCTCCACTAGCTTTGCATTCCAGGATGTCTGGCTCTAGATGAGTGATCATACCATCGTGATTATCCAGGTCGTGAAGATCTTTTTTGTACAGTTCTTCTGTGTATTCTTGCCACCTCTTCTTAATATCTTCTGCTTCTGTTAGGTCCATACCATTTCTGTCCTTTATCAAGCCCATCTTTGCATGAAATATTCCCTTGGTATCTCTAGTATTCTTGAAGAGATCTCTAGTCTTTCCCATTCTGTTCTTTTCCTCTATTTCTTTGCATTGATCACTGAAGAAGGCTTTCTTACCTCTTCTTGCTATTCTCTGGAACTCTGCATTCAGATGCTTATATCTTTCCTTTTCTCCTTTGCTTTTCGCTTCTCTTCTTTTCACAGCTATTTGTAAGGCCTCCCCAGACTGCCCTCTTTTCCTTTTGCCTTCAGTCTTTCTCAGCATCAGGGTCTTTTCCCAATGAGTCAGCTCTTTGCATCACGTGGCCAAAGTGTTGGAGCTTCAGCTTCAGCATCAGTCCTTCCAATGAATAGTCAAGGTTGACTTCCTTCAGGACTGACTGGTTTGATCTTCTTGCAGTCCAAGGACTTCCCAGGTAGCTCAGTGGTAAAGAATCTTTCTGTCAGTGCAGGAGACCCAGGAAACATGGGTTCGATCCCTGGGTCAGGAAGATCCCCTGGAGGAGGAAATGGCAACCTACTCCAGTATTCTTGCCTGGAAAATTCCATGGACAGAGGAGCCTGGAGGGCTGCAGTCCATGGGGTCAAATAGAGTTGTACATGACTGAGTGACTAAGCATTCACACACTTGGAATTATGTTCATTTAAATATTGAGGTAAATATTAAGAGTGGTTATCTCTGAGTGGTGAGATGGTGAATTTCCAATTTACTCCTTATATATTTCTGTGAGGTTTGAGGTTTAGATTTGGATGTGAATAATAAACTTTTTACAAAAGTGTGATTCTGAGCAACTCTCATTTATCTCATGTTATTTGTAATGATTTTGCTTCAAATAAACATATTTCATCAGAAAAATTCTTTTTATAAGACCCCATAACTGGTATCACATGATTTTTCTCCATGCCATAATCATTGGACAGGAAATGTTTTGATTCTGGAATAACATTTCCTGATAAACATTTGTTGGAGACTTTTAAGCATTTCCTGATCTTTTTTTTTTCCTTTGTGTATCTTATCATTATAATTAACAATACTCTGTAGCCCAGGGGGACATAGTTATCCTGCTGGAGAAAAAAAAAAAAAACTGAGAAAAACATGCGTTTTATTAGAGAGACATTTCGCAGTCACCAAGAGAATAAAATTGGCACAATTTTCACTTAGTGGTAAAAATAATGAGTAGCCTACATGTAAGAAATTTGTATTCGTTTGGCACCTTTAATTCTCCCAAGAAATTACATTAAAGCCGAAAAGATGTTAAAATCTTTTTGGTTTTAAGAATATTCTTGCCCTCCAGAGTAAAATGGAAGAAGAGCCTTTTTCCTTTCCACCGGGCCTTCAACACAGGGAGCCAGGGCCATGCTGACTATGACAGTGGACAAAGGAATTGAATCCACATGTATCTATGACCCACGTGCTGTGCTCTCTGTGTTACCATAGATGTTGTGGCAAATTCAGTGAACAAGATAACCTTGCTCTCACAGGCCTCATGAGCTAGTGCAGACACCACGAAGGCATGCGGGGGGACAAGCTGGAGGCGAATCTAGAAAGGCAGTTCCTTGAGGTCACGGGTGAATTTTTAACAGAGATCAGATATGGTCTGGGGGATGGCATGAAGGGGCAGATAAATGTAGGGGGATGGATTGAGAAGCGCCCCTGGAGTCTAGAGGAGACAATGTAAGCGTGAATTTGAGAGGTCATTTGGGGATGGAGAGGAGAAAAGAGGGATTAAGCAAACACTTACATTCTATGGTCTCTGGGGTCATTTCTCCCTTGTTCTCTCTTGACACCATGGAGCCTTTGGTAGAGCTGAATTTACTTCATCTGTGGGAAGGGTAACAGAGAGCAAGCATTTTCCCATCCATCCTCAGGTCGGAGCTCTAAAGGAGAAGCAGCTTGCTCCTGGCAGGCAGCATGGAAGTGGTGAAACTCTGAGCCAGGTTATCTGCAGATATCTGCAATAGATCCACCTCATCATCTGATGATTCACAGTAGAAATCACCTCCCCGCAGACACAGGGATGTGGCCCTGACCCCAGGACAAATACAGCAGGCCATCTATCCAAGGACCATATTATAGCCTTGGTGTCTTCTCCCTGTCCTGCCCTGAGTCTCCAGTGAGGTGATGTTGCTCATACCCTCCCCTGGGAGCATTCTTATAGCTTCATGATGGGCCTGGTCGTCTGGGGTCTTCCTATACCACTGGCTCTTCACTCAAATTGCCTTTTAGGGGACAGGCTGTTCTGAAATCTGGTCAGAGGTTAGACAAGGCCTCCCTAAGTCTTTTCTGGGCTTCCCTGGTGACTCACCGGTAAAAAAAAATCCACCTGCCAATAGAGGAGACACCAGTTGGATCCCTGGGTAGGAAAGATCCCCTGGAGAAGGAAATGGCAACCCACTCCAGTATTCTTGCCTGGAGAATCCCATGGACAGAGGAGTCTGGTGGGCTACAGTCCATGGGGTCACAAAAGAGTCAGACACGACTGAGAGACTAAAACAACAAACAAGGCTTCAACAGCAGGGACTCGAAACTGACATTACCACAGCAGTCAGAGTCAGCACGCCCCTGGAGAAAATACTGTAGCAGATTTGGAAGAAAGGCTGAGATTGTCTTCTACTTTGGGTCAAGAATGCCATCCCCTCCGGTAAAAACACAAGGCTTGGGTCAGTGGTGGGAGAGTTTAAGAGTCCCACCTAGAAGTAAGGTTGTGGAGCCTGTATTATTTAGTACCAGTGTCGATTTAACCCTCTTCCCTTCTGAGATTTCTATCTAGTGAGCTAGTTCCTAGCTCAGGTTTAGGACCTCAGATCCACGTCACTAGAGAAAACGTGGAAACCAATTCATGATCTCATTTTGCAGGGTCTGGTGTGATATTTCCAAGGCTTGGTAGCATAGTCTGACCTGATGGTCTCAAATATATCATAGTGAAATGAAGAACACAATGAAATTTCTAACTTTTTTTTTTTAGCTTTTTTAAAAATTGAAAATACGTAATATTCCATTACGTAAGTCTCAGGTGTACACCACTGTGATTATATTCTGTATCCACAACAGAGAGATCACTACCAAAGGTCTACTTTCCATCCATCACCATACAACTGACCCCCTTCACCCATTTTCTGACTCTTTTTGCACATTGAAATAAAATTACCCATGTAATGGGCTGTGATAAGGCCACCTTCAGGGTTCCTAAAATTAAAATTAGGAGAGAGGTTTGTAGGAAAATTCTGGCGCTGTTCTCTGGATCTGCTCAGTCTGGGTTATGGATGAATTTCTGAACCCTTGTCTCAACATCACCAAACCGAATGGCTATCTGTCCCTTCCCCAGTGGATTCCTGCAGTGCGGGAGATCCGGGTTCAATCTCTGGGTCGGGAAGATCCTCTGGAGAAGGGAATGGCAACCCACTCCAGTATTCTTGCCTGGGAAATCCCATGGACAGAGAAGCCTGGCAGGCTCCAGTCCCTGGGGTTGCAAAGAGTCAGACACGACTGAGTGACTGACACACACAAAAGGAGAAATGAACAATGAAGCTTTAGGCAAATTAGGAGTCAGTAGTTAGTCAGAGGTTAACAACAGGGTGCAAAAGAAGCAGGAGATACATCAAGAAACTAGGAATTTGTGGCGCCATGCTGCCTGCCTCTGGCTTTGCCTGGTGATCTCGGGAACTCCCTTCTCACCTCAACCCACTTCTAACTCCGATCTCTTCTGCTCTTCTCTCTAATTAGGATTTGACAGTAGCTCTTCTCTGGCTCAGCTCTGGGCTCCAGTGTCCTTTTGGTCTCTCAACACTCATTTCTGACAGCAGTGCTGACTCTTGTGACCTCCATCTGTGACCAAGCTCTGTCACCTACTAAATTCATCAGAATGTCAGGCCCTGGTTTAACCAGTCTTCCTGGTTCTCTTGACCTCAAATCCTCCTTCCCTTTCCTTTCCACATTTGGGGCCACTCAAACTAGCTCACAGCTCAGACATGCCTCCCGCGTCGCCCTAAAAGCTCAGAGAAATTGCTGCCCCAAATAGACAATCCTGAGAAAGCCCACCGCTTCCCTATTTTGGTTTGAAGATGATTGTTCTGATGGGCTTCCATGGTGGTGGTAGTGGTAAAGAATCTGCCTGCCAGTGCAGGAGACATAGAGATATGGGTTCAATCCCTGGGTCAACACAGCTGAAGTGACTTACCACGCACAGGCACATATGGTAGGGAACACATAGTGAGTTTTAGATATAAAGAAATAAAATTAATTCACATTTGTGGTATTGTTGCACTTTCTCTTTATATCACTAAGAACCAGGTGACATTTTTAAAATCTCATGTATGCATCGCTAACCTCGTGAGTGAAGAAAAGAAGGGGAACAATAAAAGTGAATTTGCCAATCTTAATCTTTACTGAAAATAAGCTTAGGATTGATATGATATACATAGGAATTTCTAGAAACAAGTGGAGAATGTTGTAACAAAGATTTTCAGTTAATGGTGGCGGTTGGTGGTTTAGTCCCTAAGTCGTGTCCGACTCTGCGATCTCATGGACTGTAGCCCACCAGTCTCCTTGGCCCATGGGATTTCCCAGGCAAGAATACTGGAGTGGGTTGCCATTTCCTTCTCCGTTTCAATTAATAACATCTATTTCTTTTCTACCTCTGGAGATTTTTCGGTCTTCTACATAGAATTATTTACTCTCTTCTCTTTGGATTAATATCCAGTAACGGATCACCTAGTAAATATGAAATAAACTGAAATAAGTAAGGGACTAGAATAGTACAGTGAATATTTGTAACTTGGGGCCACACAGAGCCTATTTTCTTGTCTAATAATGCTCCGGTTTCCTTCAGAGGAACCACTACTTTCAGTATGAGCATGAACCATACAGTTCTCAATGAATCCTTTCACCATCTTCAAAAATCTCTGAATTTTTGAAACACTTCTAGTTATTTTTATGCATAGATCCTCGATCTGAAAGATGAAGATTTTCACCTGAATGTGTTTGTGATCATACCATAAATACTATAGCATGGGCTTTTCACTTAATATTTTATTTTAGGGGTTTATCCATGGTGAATCATATTGGTTTAGTTCACTCATTTTAGCTCCTGTATAATATTTTAATACTTAGTTTCATGTGCTTCAACTAGATATCACAACTATCTATTTTCCAATGATGAATATTTAAATTATTTTCAACATTGCATTACTACAAACAATGATGTGATGAAAATCCATTTAAATGCCTCCCTAAATACTGTGCAAAATTTTCTCATGGTTATGTACTAAAAATTAGGATTGATGGATTTAGGGTATGTGAAAGAAATGAAGTGAAAGTGTTAGTTGCTCAGTCGTGTCCATCTCTGTCTTTTTTGCAACCGCATGGGCTGTAGCCCTCCAGGCTCCTCTGTCCATGGAATTCTCTAGGCAAGAATACTGGAGTGGGTTGCCATTTCCTTCTCCAGGTGATTTTCCTGACCTAGGAATCAAGCCCAGGTCTCTTGCACTACAGACGGATTCTTCACCATCTGAGCCACCAGGGAAGACCGTTATGGTATGTGAAGTGAAGTGAAGTTGCTCAGTCGTGTCCAACTCTTTGCAACCCTGTGGACTGTAGCCTACCACGCTTCTCCGTCCATGGGATTCTCCAGGCAAGAATACTGGAGTGGGTTACCATTTCCTTCTCCAGGGGATCTTCCCAACCCAGGGATTAAAACCTGGGTCTCCCGCATTGCAGGCAGACGCTTTAACCTCTGAGCCACCAGGGAAACAACTGTAATTTATCAGATAATGCAAAATTATTTTTCAAAGTGTTTGCGTCAGTTTCTCATCAGTTTGACAAGACTATATGAAATGTCCTCATCTTGACCAGCACTTGGTATTGTGAAAATTCTTGCCAATCTGACAGGCCTAAAAAGATATTTCCTTGTTCTAATATGCATTTCCTTGATTAGTGATCAGTTGGAACATCTTTTTGTATTTATGTTAATGCATTTCTTTGAATTTACTCTTTTAGCATCCCCAATTATCCAACTGTTATTTGACTTTTCCTCTTGATTTTTAGAAATTCTTCATATAGTTTGACTGTTGAATCATTGTTAGACATGGATTTTAAGTGTCTTCTCCAAATCTCTGACCTTTCAATGTGTTACATTTAAATTTAAATATTCAAATTTAATTTAAATGTATTTTAAAATTTAAATATCTTGTTTTAAATTTGAAAATACTCAGATTTAATTATAATTCCCTTATGATTTGTGGTTTCTGAGTCTTTTATAGAAATACATTCTACCTTGTGGTCACAAAGATGTTCTCTTAATTAATCTTCTGTAAGTTTTAGAGCTTTGCTTTGCATATTAGAGTCTTTCAGTTCAGTTCAGTGGCTCAGTCATATCTGACTTTCCATGACCCCATGGACTGCAGCTCACCAGGCCTCCCTGTCCATCACCAACTTCTGGAGCTTACTCAGACTCATGTCCCTCAAGTCAATGATGTCATCCAACCTTCTCATCCTCTGTTTTCCCTTTCTCCTCCTCTGTTTTCCCCTTCTCCTCCCACCTTCAATCTTTTCCAGCATCAGGGTCTTTTCTAAGGAGTCAGTTCTTCGCATCAGGTAGCCAAAGTATTGGAGTTTCAGCTTCAGCGTCTGTCCTTCCAATGAATATTTAGGACTGATTTCCTTTACGATTGATTGGTTGGATCTCCTTGCAGTCCAAAGGACTCTCAAGAGTCTTCTCCAACACCACAGTTCAAAAGCATCAGTTCTTCGGTGCTCAGCTTTGTTTATAGTCCAACTCTCACATCCACACATGACTACTGGAAAAGCCATAGCTTTGACTAGATGGACCTTTGTTGGCAAAGTAACGTCTCTGCTTTTTAGTATGCTGTCTAGGTTGGTCATAGCTTTTCTTCCAAGGAGCAAGCGTCGTTTAATTTCATGGCTGCAGTCACCATCTGCAATGATTTTGGAGCCCCCAAAAAATAAAGTCTCTCACTGTTTCCATTATTTCCCCATCTATTTGCCATGAAGTGTTGGGACTGGATGCCATGATCTTAGTTTTCTGAATGTTGAGTTTTAAACCAACTTTTTCACTCTCCTCTTTCACTTTCATCAAGAAACTCTAGTTTTTCTTCTCTTTCTGCCATAAGGGTGGTATCATCTGCTTATCTGAGGTTATTGATATTTCTCCTGGCCATCTTGATTCCAGCTTGTGCTTCATCCAGCCCTGCACTTCACGTGATGTACTTTGCAAATAAGTTAAATAAGCAGGGTGATAATATACAGCCTTGACGTACTCTTGTCCCGATTTGGAACCAGTTTGTTGTTCCATGTCCAGTTCTAACTGTTGCTTCTTGACCTGCATACAAATTTCTCAGGAGGCAGGTCAGGTGGTTTGGTATTCCCATCTCTTGAAGAATTTTCCACAGTTTGTTGTGATCCACACAGTCAAAGGCTTTGGTGTATTTAATCTGTCCATAATTGAGCATGTGTACAAAATGAGATGAAGTTCTAAATGTTTCCCTCCCTACAGTAACATATTGTTCCTGCATCCTTTATTAGTCATCTTGTCTACACTGAGTTGTAATGCTTCCTCTGTTAGCTATCAAATTTCCACACTTGCCAAGCTTTTTTTCTGGACATTTTTTTTTTTCTGATTAACTGGCCTATTTTTCTGCCCCTTTGTCAATGGTACATTGTTTCCCTTTCTATAGTTTTATAATAAATGTTGATATCTGAAAAGGTGATATCTTTTCACATATTTTTATCCTTTCGTCTACTTTTTCCTTCAAAATTTTTTTAGCTGTCCTGAAGAGCCTTGTTTTGTGGCTCAGATGGTAAAGAATCTGCCCATAATATGGGAGACCTGGACTTGATCCCTGACGTTTAGGCTCAACTTGTCAAAGCCCAAGATAAAGCATTAAATCTGTAGATTAATTTGGGGGAAAAACTGACATCACTGTGGTGAGTCTTCCAAATCATGAGCATGGTCTATCTCCCCATTTATTTAGGTCTTTTATGTTACTAGGTAATACATTATAAGGTTTTTTATATATTTCATGTTAGTTGTATTCCTATTGCATTTTATAAATGGACATTAAAAAAATTATAATCTGATTGGTCATTGCTAGTGTCCTGGAATGCCACTGACTTTTTAATACTGCTTTTGTAACATACCATCTTATTAGCTTGAAAAATTTGTAGATTCTCTTGGATGCACTGTTTGAACAATCAAGTTCTTTGGAACTGATTTTTTCCCCCTTCCATTTTATTTCTTTTTCTTTTTTTTAGCTCTGACTAAGACTTCTAGAACTGAGTTGAATGGAAACAGTAATGGTGATATCTTTGTGATTTTCCTGACTTTAAACAGAATGTTTCTAATGTTTCACTAAGTATGATAATTGTGGCAGATTTCTTATAATTACCCTTTATCACTTGAAGAAATTTTCTTTCTGTTCCTAAAGTATTCTTTTTGATTATTTAAATATCATAGATAAATGTCTAATCTTATTGAATTGGAGGAGAACATATATAGAGATTATCCCTTATTTTAAACTGTATTAAGGTGGAAAATTATCTTAATAGGGTTTCATGTCTTAAACCATTCTTGTATTCCTGGAATAAACCCTCGTCAGTCATGATAATTTTTGTAAGAGCCATGAAGACACTTTTATTGAAGAGGTCATACAGTTGGCAAATAAATATATAGGTGTTCATCATCATTTGCCATTCAAGAAATCCACATTAAGACCATGATGGGATATCACTGTACACCCACAATAATGGCTAAAATTAAAAATACTGACAACACCAGGTGCTGACAAGAATGCAGAGAAGCTGGATCACTGATACATTGTTGCTGGATCACTGAATTACAAATGGTACAGCCACTTGGAAAACAATTTGATGTTTTCTTATAAGTCTAAATATGCAGTAACCATCTGATCTAACAATTGCACTCTGGGACAAACATAATGAACACCTGTTTGTGAATGTACATAGCAGTGTTCTGTAATAGTTAAAAACTGGAAACAGCCCAAATGTCCTTCAACAGGTGAGTGGTTAAACAAACTATGGTTCATACGTACCATGACATACTACTTTGCAATCAAAAGAAATGAACTATTGATACAAGTAGTAACTTGGATATATCTCCAGGGAATTATGCTCTGTGAAAAGAGCCAATCTCAAAAGGTAATTCTGTATGATTCCTTTAGACAGTAATTTTAAAATGACAACATTTTAGAAATAGGTCATGGATTAGTGGTTGCCAGGGGTTATTAACAGGGTGAGAGGAAAGTTGGATATTGCTAATAAAAAGCAACAGGAGAGAGCCTTGTGATGATGGAATGTTCTATATGTTGACTGTGGTGATAGATACATGGATCTACATGTAATGAAATTGTATAAGATTAAGTACACATCAATGTATACATGTTAAGCTAGGAAAATATGAATAGTGTCAGTGGATTGTATCAATGTCAATATCCTGGTTGTGATATTATACTAGAGTTTTGCAAAGTGTTGAGGGAAACTGAGTTGAAGTTATAATTGTATGTGTATCTATAATTATTTCAATAAAAATTCAATGAAAAATGGTTTAGTAATATAAATTTCTTTAGTTTTTCTACTAAAGTTGCTTTCTTTATTCTTCACCTGATTTATCTTGCACATAGTTGCAAGATAAGCAAATAATTATGCACAATAGCAAGATAAATTATTTGTAAGTATTTTGATTACTTCTTAAAGATGAAAGAAAACAGGAAGATGGATACACATGCTCCCCACTAACGATAACTGAACATTCTTGGATGTAGTGTTTTTTCAAGTGAGTCAGTAACATTAAGGATCATCTTCTTTAATTAAGAGTAGAGTTGCAAAGAAGACAGGTGTTTGGATGTGGTCAGGCAGCACTTATCTCTGATAATGAAGTACATAAGCCCTTTTGTTCTTAGAATTCATAAACCACACAGCCTTGTTCAGCTCTATCTGTTCCATCATCCTACCACTGTGGAATTGTTCTGTATGCTGCACTCATAATAAATGATGATTACTATGATTAATATTAATAACCCCAACAACATTATACACTATAATGTCTCTAGTGATTATACTGAGAACTTTGATAGGAATTATTTTCCTGAGCTCATCCTAAAATTTCTTCTTGCTCAGTATTATCTTGTTATTTCTATTTATTTCTCCCCTAAAATACCCTCCCCATTACTTCCCTTGTAAATAAGCTCACTAAAGTGAGGTATTTTCATTTTGCTTTCCTCTCCACTGCCTGAAGCATTGTGGGCTCTCAGTAAATGTTCCACTTTTGATGTTGACATCTTCAAACGGAGACAGGTGGCTTCACAAGCTAAGACAGTCATTGCATCAACCAAGATTAATTAGATAATTTGCTTCAAGCTCATTATAATTTTGGCTATCCTTCAAGCACCCTGAGTTTTAAAAGATTACTGCTGATAACCCGAGCTTTTCATTCCTCTCAGATTTGAAAAATCTGACCCAAAATGTTCAGGAATTTTTTATGGTTCCATTGTTTACAGTGATACTTAATTTAAATATATATATAAGGTTGACTTCAGTCAGTTAAACATTGATAAATATTAATATACTATTTTCAGATTTAATTAAATAACACAGATCCATAGCAGCTTAGCATATGAACTGATTAGTTTACAAATTCATAAGCAGAAGAATAATGTGCATAAAAAAATTTACTAAGCAGCTATTGCACCACTTATTGCTCTGATGTTTTAAAAAACTGAGAAATGAAAGATAAAATGAGCAAACTATAGGAAATACATCTAAATTACAATAATATGGCAAGTTAAATAAATTAGATTTTATTGCCTGAAGAGACCATGTTTTCTACAGTGCCTGTCAGAACAGTAAGCTCAATGAAGGTGTTTAGTGAGTGTCATTGAAATGGAGTTAATGACCCACTGGATATATGAATCTGCTGTTGAAAGCAAATCCGTAATTATCCTGATGCTGAAGATGATAAATCAGAAGCCAAATCCAATGCAAGAGGCATTTATATTGACCAGTGTGTCTTGTTTGCTGAATGTGACCTGTAAAGCAAAAAGAATGATATACTCTGACATGAGATGTTTAGTGCCTTATCTACAGGAAGCACCACTAACCTGAGAGAAAAACAAAGGGAAAACATACATGAGAGAGATTCAATCAGAGGCAGTGAGAACTAGGTGTGGACCACAGAAGTGGTTACTCACAAGGAGTGTGGCTTCACATTTAGACTACCTGGAGAAGTTCCAGGTGTGGGTTTCCATTCTGCAATGTGGTCAACTGGTCTACTTCATGGTTACAAATTGGCGGACCCAAACTTGGTACAATTTCTCCAAATCAACTAAATAATTGATAACAAAAGTAAAACACAAATGAAGAGCTTCTTATATGCCCAAATTTTGACAAAGTATGGGAGAACACCAAAATAATTATCTTTGGCTGCACCATGTGGCTTACCAGATCATAGTTCCCCAACCAGGAATGAACTGGGTCCCTACCAGTGAAAGCACCAAGTCTTAGCTATTGCACCAAAAAGAAATTCCCTCAAATGATTTTTTAATTGTTCCATTTACTTGGATAACAGGAGAAGCCTGATGATGGTAGTATTAATATAATAATTAATATATTAATATAACACAAAAGAAGACAGGTAAGGTTAATATACAGAGGGTGCAGAATGTGGGCTCCTGACCACAGTTCCTGGCCTTGCCAGTGGCTTAGATATTAGGAAATATCATTTTCCATCCCTATCCAGAATGGTTGACCTCTTAACCATAATGATCTCCCTGCCTTCAATTCTTCCCATAGATCCCATTTTCAGTGGTATCTCAAGATGGCTGAAACTAAGAGCAACTGGCAGAAAACATTTAGTTCCCAGCAATACCTGACTGTCTCCGCTGTTGGCCAAGGGGCTTCCCAGGTGGTGCTAGTGGTAAAGAAGTGAAGTGAGGTGAAGTGAAAGTATCTCAGTCATGTCAGACTCTCTGTGACCCCACAGACTATATAGTCCGTAGAATTCTCCAGGCCAGAATACTGGAGTGGGTAGCCTTTCCCTTCTCCAGGGGATCTTCCCAACCCAGGGATTGAACCCAGGTCTTGCGCATTACAGGTGGATTCTTTACCAGCTGAGCTATAGTGGTAAAGAATCCTTCTACAAATGAAAAGAGGCAGTTTCAATCCCTGGGTCAGGAAGATCCCTTGCAGTAGGAAACGGCAACCCACTCCAGTGAACTTGCCTGGAAAATTCCATGGACAAAGAACCCTGGCGGGCTACAGTCCATGGGGCCACAAAGAGTTGGACACGACTGAACACACACACACATCTGGTAACCAAAACAGTTTCTATCGCTGCCTATTTTTCAAAGAAATTAGAAAATGTCAACTATGATTTCTTCTGAATCCTTTACTGAACTTGAAGGCACTTAAATATTCCCAGAAATCAGTGTTTAAGGCCTAGAGCCATATGCCCTTTGGTTACATCTTTCTAGAGACCTTTATGATATTCAGCACTATGATTATAATAAGCATGCAATTTAATTAACAAACATATTTCTTTCTTGTCTAAAAGCCCAGAAATAATACAAATCCACGATTTAATGGAGAAACACTGGGTCAAATTTGTTTTGTCCAGCAGCTAATTGCTAGCCTTCAATAAGGCATCAGAACTCCCTGGCCCCCAGCCTCCTCATCTATAAAATTAAATCAAATTAAATTAAAATGAACAACCCCCCAAAGTCCCTTCCTGCTCTAACACTCCCCAATTCTGTAGAGAACTGAGAGAGAGTAATCTTTTCCCTGATTATTTTGTAAGGTTTCCGATGGTCAGTTCCATTCTTCTGGTTCCTTTGTATCCAAACCCAAATTGCTTGAATTGTTTAAGGATAATTATCATATTAAACATGTGCTTGAACTACCAGGGATAGTGGCCAAAAGAATTTTAACATAAAGACATGCGTGCCTTCACTTAATTAAAAAAACTTCCTCTGTGTTTCATCAACTATTAAGTCAGCTGCACTTACACTGGCCTTGAAATGCTTTTAATAAACTGTGTGACTCACCAGGAAGACAAAAGTAATAGATTCTCTCAGTGTTGCTGGTAAAAGCGTCCAAGGGAGGACCTGATACGTGGTGCCAAGCAGTATCTTGGAAAGAGATTGAAAATGGTTGTGACAAGAAAGGCAGAAAGTAGAAAGAGTGATAAATAAGTGCTATTCTTCTTCTGGGCTAATTGGTGATAACAATTCACGAAAAAATATTCATGCTATTCCAGCAAAGAAAAGTAATGATAATAAGAGGGCACAACAAATAAATAAGGATGTTTATGCCGGTTTAAGAAGATCATCTTTCTTCCTCTGTGTTTTACTTCCTTTTCAGGCTGCTGACCTAGTCTATTTTGATAGTGATAAGAGTCACTTTGAGAGGTTTTACAAATACTGACTCTGCACAAGTTTGCAGTTATCTGTAAGCTTGTCCCCATGCTTCTTACAGAGGCAAAAAAAAAAAGAGAGAAAGAAAGAAAACAAATGGTGCGACGCAGAGTTTGCCTTGGAATTGAGTATTCAGGGAAGAAAAGAGGGAAACGTATGTGTGTGTGTAAATGTGAGTAAGGGTGTGTGTGGGGGCGCCCTAGATGAGGCACGCTGGTGAGGAAGTTATTCTTCAGAGGACCATGAGATTTAGCCCAGGAGCAGTGTGAGGCTTGAATTTCTGTAGGCTTCAGGTGATATTCCACCTCTACATCTTCTGTAGACACCTTTACAGCTGGGACCATGAAAGATGGGCTCATTCGATGGGCCTCATTTGACTTTGTCACAGTAAATAAAAATGTCCCCTTCTCGGAGGCATTACAGGTGGGTTCTAGATTTCTGAATAGGTGCGAGCAGAGTGACAGCCTTATCAATAATATTCTGGCCTTTCATGCCCCAGGGTCTGTAACATATAGGTCCCTTATGTTTTATGAGACTTTCTTTGCAGCAGTGGGGTAGGACATGGTGGAGAGGGAAATTCTGTTTTTAATTCAGTTGCACTTGTTATTAAACTTCATTCAGTCTATTTACAATGCAGTATGAAACTTCCCCTGGTGACTCAGATCGTAAAGAATCTGCCTGCCATGCAGGAGACCCAGGTTCGACCCCTGGGTCGGGAAGATCCCCTGGAAAAGGGCATGGCAACCCACTCCAGTATTCTTGCCTGGAGAATCCCATGGACAGAGGAACCTGGTAGGCTACAGTCCATGGGGTTGCAAAGAGTCAGACATGACTGAGCGAATAACACTTTCTCTTTTCCATGGAACCTAAGGTGATGTCTGAATCAAATGAATCAGTCTATTAAACAAATTGCAGTATTTATTGAAACTTTATTATACTCTTTCTCCCAAGATATTGCCTACGTGCATTTATAAACCCTACACATCAACACTTGCGGTTTTCAGTTCTTCCTATATATTCTACAATATATACATGTGTAAGTATATTGTATGTTCTTTCCTTTTAGAAAACTCTATACAGTAAAATCTGAAGTTGGAAAACAGATAAGTCTCAAAGTGATTTTTTTTGTGTTGTAAAAAAAATCCGTTACTTTTCAGAATAGTTTCCCTGCGTTTCACCTAATCAGTCAATCTTGTTCCCCACCCTAGATTGTTCTGTTTAGCCTCTCTATAGCTTTGCATTTTTCAGATTACATAATGTAATTATACAGTATTTATGCAGCATGTAGCCTCTTCAGACCAACTTCTTTCACTGACCAATATGCATTTAAGACTTATGAATGTCTTTGTATGATCTTGTCTTTTTTATTTTTTTTTAAAATTTCTCAGCCAAGCTGTGTCGCATGAGTCATCTTAGTTCCCTGAACAGGGATCAAACCTGTGCCCCATGCAGTGAAAGCGTGGAGTCTTAACCACTGGACTGCCAGGGAAATCCCTGCATGACATTTTTTCTGAATACGTGTAAGTCTTTGCTTTTCTACTTCCTGGCATATCATAGGTTTATCTTGTATTCCCTTCCCCAGCCCTGAAACTGTTCCTTTTCATGACAAATCCAGGGGAATGGCATTTAGAAACCAATATCTGGGCACATGGTGTGTTTATTGTTACTGAGGAATCATTGTTTCTAGGGCCCTTCAGTAGGGAAAATTATAATATATGTTTATTTAAGTCATGACTGAATCACACTGACTCCTCTCTTCCTATTCCAGAACCACCTGGTTCTTCCTTTGATGGAAAAGCATTCTACATTCATTCATTCAATTCAGTACCATCTAGTCAGAGGTACTTCTTGTTTTGCATTCAAGTTTGGAACCATTTATTTCTTATTCTGCTCTGAGCCTGGCTCAGTAAGAGGAAAGCTGATCTGAAAACTGATTAGCTTTTAGGGTGACCACTTTTCCCAAGCAGAATACAATAGTTTCCACTCCTCTTGCCTGGCTCTGAAGGTGTAATCTGTCATTTCTTTCAGCATCAATTTTAACAAAAAAAAAAAATATTTGAAAATACAAAATACTTCACATGTCTCTAAGGTTCTGAGAACAGCCCAAATTGTATAGCTTTCTCCAAGGAAGGCAGAGGAGAGGGAACAGAAATGACATGAACTGACCATCTAGTGATCCCTTACAGCCTACATTTGTATTTCTTAGTATTTGGAGTCCTGAGACCAGGAGAATTTATTTCTGTTACCAAATAATTCAGATATGGTATCTTAACTACCCTTCAATTCTGTGGCCCGTCAAGGGTGTGCTGTGCAGAATATTGCCAAACTATTTATCTTCATTGGCTTCAAAAGGCTGTCCTTTTTCAACAGAAGAAACTTGCTTTTCATGACAAAGCTGGCTTAATTTTCAAGTGTCATGGCCTAATTAAAGTGACTAACTATGGCAGAAATGCAAGTTTCAGGAGGAAACGATATAAAATGCAAACAAGCAAACGGAAGATTTCTTTGTTTCAGGTTCCAAATTCAACAGGCAACTAATGTGAGGAGGGCGAGGCAAGTTTTCCAACAGCCACAGGCAGGATCAAGAGCAACTTGCTCGTTTGCCAATTCCACCTCTGAAAAAAACATGAAACAGGCCCTGAAACTTCTTAGTCCCTGGATGTGAGGCTGAATACACAGTGCAGAGAGGGTTGTGCTTGGGCAAACCTCAACTTGCAGCTGGTTTTACCGCAGTGGCTTTCAGCAAAGTGCGTTTCACCCAGAGCCGGTTTCCTTCTCTGCAAAAAGAGAAGAAAAAGTCACCACCTTGCTTACCTCATAAGGGCGTCTGAGGCTCAAATTAAATGCAACAATGTCAAAAAGCTTTGTGAACGCAAAAGAGCTATAAATATAAGGTGTTATTAGAAGTGATTGGAAGGGAATGATGAGACAGCTTAATTTAAGTAATTTCAAATCCCCTGGGGTGGAGAAGAGCTGTGTGAGGGTTGTTGTTTAGTCGCTCAGTTGTGTCTGACTCTTTGTGACCCTGTGGACTGTAGCCCGCCAGGCTCCCTCTGTCCATGGGATTCTCCAGGCAAGAATACTGGAGTGCGTTGCTGTGCCCTCCTCCAGGGGATCTGCCCAAATCAAACCCAGAGATCAATCCCTAGTCTCCCGTGTCTCCTGCACTGGCAGGTGGATTCTTTACCACTGAGCCACCTGGGAAGCCCTATGTAAGGGTTGTTGTCGCTCTATGGTAAGGTGGGGGAGGGAGTGTGGAGTATGGATGAGTGAGGGAGAGCGCAGGGCTGGCAAGGGGAAGAGGGTGATTTCTCCTCCTGGGAAGCAGGGCAGGCTGAATCCCTTTTAGAAGAAGACAACAAATATCACGGGGGGTTTGAGCTGACTACTATGATGATAAACCAGGATTTAACTGACTGGAGACAGAAAGATGGTAAGAGGGGTGACATGTGCTCCAGAAATACCAGAAGTGGGTCAAAAGGTGGTGGAGGGTGGTGCCTAGAAATGGAAAGAAAAGAGAGGAAGTCAAAACTAATGAGGAGGGAGAGCTGCTCAAGGCACTCAGGGGAAGCCATGCAACTGAGCTGAGGTGAGAAGGCATTTCCAGGCTCAGGACCAGAGGACCTGGGGCATCAGCGTTAGCAAACCCAGGGCCCAACCCAGGAGACTCAGCTGGAAAGGGGCTCCATATCCTAGATTAGCGCTTTGCAGACTCACAGAGGTTTACTTATTTACAAGTGTCCACTGAGTGCCAAGGGATTCCCAAGTGGGATAGTGATAAAGGATCTTCCTGCCAGTGCAGGAGATGCAAGAGTCTTGGGTTTGATCCCTGGGTCAGGAAGATCCTCTGGAGTAGGAAATGGCAACCCACCCCAGTTTTCTTACCTGCGAAATTCCATGGACAGAGGCGTCTGGCAGGCTACAGTCCAAGGGGTTGCAAAGAATTGGACACAGTGAGCAACTGAGTACACTGAGTGCCAGGCCTTGGAAGGGAGACACTGCTTTTAAACAAAATACTATGCAGAACTCCACTATGTGAAACAGAAAAAAAAAGATGAAGCTGCTTTTTTTTTTTTTTAATTATGATTTATTCTCTACAATACTTTGTTAAAGAGTTCAATGATTTGCACTCAGATGTTATCTAACCAAGAGGTAACCAAGTGTAATACAAAGAATTGGTCTAAAGTCTTCGCACTGATGGCCATAGAGTCTCTTGTGAAGCTGCTCTGTTGAAGTGAGGCTCGGAGAAGCCAGGGCCTCCCAGCTTCCCTCTGAACCCTGTTGGCAGCTCCCAAGTCACCTCTGTAGTACATAGGTTTCTATCGAGAAATGGAGATAAGTCCTCTCAACCTTGTTTTAGCTTTGGTGCCCAGCACCTGAAAGTTACTGGTGCATGCATCCTCAGTTGTTAAGTCATGTCAACTCTGTGAGCTCATAGGCTGTAGCCTGCCAGGTTCCTCTGTCCATGGGATTTTCCAGGCAAGAATACTGGAGTGGGTTGCCATTTCCTCTTCCAAGGGATCTTGCTGACACTGGGATCAAACCTGTGTCTCTTATGTCTCCTGAATTGGCAGGTGGACTCCTTACCACTGAGCCACCAGGGAAGCCCCTGAGAGGGTACTCAGTATTTCTCAAATGAATGAACATGATAGAGGATAGGTGGTCTGCAGGAGAAAACTCAGATAGGGGGTTCAGGGAACTCTGTAACTGTCATGAAGCTGTAACTTATTATGCACAGGTACACATGAAAGTTTCTCAAGCTTTAGACATGGGATGTGGCTGACTCGTCAGGGGGTGTGGGAGCCCCCTAGTTAGGGATGTGTGTCTAACCACAGGAGCCAAAGTTGTAGCAGATAAGACAAGCCAGAACCAGAAGACACATCTATGGAAACAGTCTTGGTTATTTTGTGAGGAAGTGGGGTCTGGCTGCTCAACACTCAAAAGCCTTCCCAGGTTGGTGGGAAGGAAAGTTTGTTTATTTTGGCTGCTGGCAACCAAGGAGATAGGGGAGGGTAGACTTCTGTCCAAAGGCCAATTCCCTACCCTGAGAATCAGGGGGCAAAAGCTTTTACAGGCTCAGGGAGGGGGTTACATGAAGAAACAGTACAGTCAGCTCTGACAGTCATCTTCAAATTGGTCATCGGTGGTCTGACCAGTGTCATCTTGATTGTTTTAAGTACAGTTAGTCTTCAGTTCCAGTGTTGGTTTGTTCCCATTTCCTTGAGGCCAGTTCTCAGAACTGCGGCAACTTACGTCAAGGCTTATAGTCTGGTCATCACGTAGTGAACTTCTTTGACCTGGTGTGGGTTTCAGTAATATCTACAAGACAGCTCACAGGACATAGCTCAGAATCTTATCTATAGCCTTTGAGGAGGAACCAAAGGTCCTTGACTTTGCTTAATGATCAAACTATTATTATTATTTAGTCTTGTTGGACTGTTTTCCTTTGCTTCTGCATTTTTCTCGCTTCTCTGATTAAACTTATTCTTTGGCTAGAGTTTTTCCACAGACAAAGGGCAGGCTGAGGATGTGGAGAACAGGGCCCATAGGGTCCTGCTCTGTTTCAACTTCATCATGAAAACACAGCCACTCCACTGCTCTGCTCCTATAAAACAGGATAAAAACACCTAACATTTATCGAGTGTTGACTACTTGCCAGGCACAGTGATAACTCCCTAATGCCATGTGGTGGCCAAAATTCGCCCCCTAAAGATGCTTGTGTCCCAGTCCCTGGAGTCTGTGATTATGTTACATTAGACAGCAAAGGAAGAATTAAGGTTAGATGGAATTAAGGTTACTAATCAGTTGACAGTGAGATGGGTTGATTGTTTTGAATTTTCTGGTACGTAATCACAGGAGTCCTTATAAGTGAAAACAGGAGGCAACAGGCAATGTCAGAGAAGGAGCTATAGTAGCAGAAGCAGTGGGTGGAATGATGTGGTGTGAGGGCTTGACTAACTATTGCTGAGATTGAAGGTGGAGGGAGCCATGGCTCAAGGCGTGTGGGTAACCTCTAGAAGCTGGAAGCACAAGAAAACAGATTCACCTCTGAGCTTCCTTGCCCTGCTGACACCTTGGTTTTGGCCCAATGACACCCATTTCAGGCTTCTGATCTCTAGAACTGTAAGTTAAAAGTGTTTTTTCCTTGAAGCCACTAACTTCGGGATAACTTATTACAGCAGCAACAGGAAAAAAATACAGATTTTTTTCATCCATCCCCCTCTCTACAATAGCCCCATCAGATGGGTACTTAATATTGCTATTTTGCAAATGAGTAAACTAAGGACTTCCCCGGTGGTTCAATGTTAAATAATCTGCCTGCCAATGCAGGAGAAATAGGAGATGTGGGTTCAATCCGTGGGTTGGGAAGATCCCCTGGGGTAGGAAATGGCAACCCACTCCAGCCTTCTTGCCTGAGAAATCCAATGGACAGAGGAGCCTGGAGGGCTACACCCCATGGAGTTGCAAAGAGTCAGACTTGACTGAGCGACTGAGCACAGACTAAGGCTTGGGGGGTGGGGGTTGACTCGTTTGACCCAGAGGTGAGTGGTTGGCCTGACTCTGGAGCCACCTGAGGATGGTTTTACTTCTTCATTTCACAAATGAGAAAACTGAGGCCCGGAGGTATGTCCTGACCTGCCCCAGGTCATATGTGAGTTGGTGACAAGGCTCAGCTGTACCCTCATGAAAATGTGTAGACCAGCCCTTTACAGACACACATGCCCACAAGTCACCAAGGGTCCTGTTAGGATGCAGACTCCATCCAGCAGGTCAGGGCTAGGTCCCAGGATGCTGCACTTCTGGCCAGCCCCCAGGTGAGGTCAATATTGCTAGCCAGGGAATAGCAGAGCTGTGCCCCACTTTTGGGGTTCTGAGCAACCCAGAGCCATCAGAAAGTTCTGGGGCATTGAGTGGGATGAGGGGGCCCTAGCAAGGGAGACTTAGGAGCAGATGCCTCACCGTTATGTGGCAAATGAGATTTAGGGACTCAGAGGGAACGGTCAGAGTTAAAGACAGGGCCATCATTCATTGGGCTCCCCTAGAGAAAGATGTCTCCAAACATGACGATCATTTTTTAAGATAGTTTTCTGTGTTACTTTAAAATTTTTACTTATTTATTTCTTCTTTTTGGCCATGCTGTGCAGCAGAAAGAATCTTAGCTCTCCAACCAGGATGGAACCCACATCCCCTACAGTGGAAGCATGGAGCCTTAATCACTGGACTACTAGGGAAGTCCCTGTGATGATTACTGTTGTCATTTGGAAAATCCCAGCGCTGGTGCTGTGTGACAACCTGGAGGGATGGAGTGGGGTGGGAGGTGGGTGAGGGGCTCTGGAGGGAGGGAACACAAGTATGCCTGTGGCTGATTCATGCTGATATGTAGCAAAAAAAAAAAAAAAAAATCACAATATTGTCAAGTAATTATCCTCCAATTAAATTAATTAATTTCTTAAAAAGTCATTCGAGGTTTGCCAGCATGAATCTGGCATCATGATTGCTTCTACTCTTTTGTGGGACAAGGCATACAGGTCAAGGACCTCTTCTTGCCATGGAGACTGAAATAGCTCATGTGATTGTGTGGGAAAAAGCAACAGTCTCCATTGCCTGACATATGTTTTATACATACATACATATATATATACATATATATATTTAGAAAAAGAAGACAATCTGCTTATTCTTCCAGAAATGTCTCTAAAGCTTTGGTGTAATCAAAGGACTCACTCTCCTGGCCCCCTCCTCTCTCAGCCCCCAAACCACTTGTCCAGTGAATCACAAAGTCAGGACAGGAAGGTAGTTCAGTCTGTAACCGCAGTCGTGCTTCTCTGAGTCTACATTTTGTGCTTCACTAAAAAATATGTATAAACATGCATACACAGCAGATCTGTGTGTGGGACCTAGTGGGAGTTTCCCCTAACCTCTTCACTGTGGTTGCAGAATTGCCAGCTGTCTGTGGCTACTAGTGCTGCCTGAAGGCTGAGAATCTTCCGGTTTCCTTTTGAAACAACAACCAGGCACGCAAGCAAGAAATATCAGCTTTTGTTTCAGACACCAGAACTCAGAGAAGGAAGCCAGTGTTTGGTTGACAGTTTCCCAGGATATAGAGTGAAACTATGTCTCTATAATATTTACAATAGTTTCAAAATGAAAGGATTAAAAAAAAAACTCATCCAACTCAGCATTATTAACCTTCGAGGCTCCCTAATCTGTGACCTGAAAATGAAATTTTTAACTGTTTCTATTAATAAAAGAAGTTTTCTACAACCTTTCTTAGTTCTAGGGCTTGCTTCTGAGGATAGGGGTGATTCTTCAGGGAAAAGAATAAAATCTATCCTTAGTTGTCAGGATCAGTCCGCAAGCTCTGAGCAGCCCTGTAAAGGACAAGATAGGTTCTTTGCTTTGGTCAGGGTCCAGATGCTCAGAGCATGAAAGGCCTGGACACCAAGCCCTTCAGTGGGGAGAATACTGACCAGCCCGAGGACATGATGTTATGGGTGGTTTTCGGTGATCAGTGTGAGGTGGTGGAAAAACACAGCCTGGGGGTCAGACAACCTTTGTGTTATCTTGTTCAGACCCCGAACCTTTTAATTTTACTCTGGGCTTGTGTCCTTCTCTGCAAAATACAACTAATAGCACCTCCTCTCAGGATTATTGTGAGATTAAAGGAGATAATACAAATGGCACAAAGTAAACCTCTAAAAATGTTTGTTCCTCCAAGTGCACATTCAGTCATTAATTTGTGCCTGACTTTTTGCAATCCCATGGACTGTAGCCCACCAGGCTCTTTCATCCATGGGATTTCCAACAAGAATACCAGAGTAGGTTACCACTTACCTTCTCCAGGGGATCTTCCTGACCCAGGGATTGAACCCACGTCTCCTGCACTGGCAGGCAGATTCTTTACCACTGAGCCATCAGGGAAGCCCCTTGTTCCTCCAAGAGCCAGAAATAAACAGACTTTTAAGAATAATATCTGTTTGACTGTAGAATATATTACCTTCTGTCTGAAATCATCTTCTTCATTATATTTTCCTTGGTCTACCAGTAATGTCCTTTTATATTTCTTTTGCACGTACAACTGATGACAGGAGAGACAGATCCAAAGTACAATTGATGGCAAGCTGTTGTTGTCACAGTCCACAGAATGAACACATTCAGCCAAATACAGGAGACATGCGTTGTCTGCAGATGACATGATCCTGTACGTAGAAAACCCCAAGGACTCCACCAGAAAATTACTAGAGCTAATCAATGAATATAGTAAAGTTGCAGGATATAAAATTAACACATAGAAATCCCTTCCATTCCTATACACTAACAATGAGAAAACAGACAGAGAAATTAGGGAAACAATTCCATTTCCCATTGCATTGAAAAGGATAAAATACTTAGGAATAAATCTACCTAAAGAGACAAAAGACCTATGTATTGAAAACTATAAAACACTGATGAAAGAAATCAAAGATGACACAAGTAGATGGAGAAATATACCATGTTCATGGATCAGAAGAATCAATATAGTAAAAATGAGTATACTACCCAAAGCAATCTATAGATTCAATGCAATCCCTATCAAGCTACCAACGGTATTTTTCAGAGAACTAGAACAACTAATTTCATGATTTGTATGGAAATACAAAAAACCTCAAATAGCCAAAGCAATCTTGAGGAAAAATGGAACTGGAGGAATCAACTTGCCTGACTTCAGACTATACTACAAAGCTATAGTCATCAAGACAGTAATGTACTGGCACAAAGACAGTAACATAGATCAATGGAACAAAATAGAAAGCCCAAAGATGAATCCACACACCTATAGACACCTTATCTTTGACAAAGGAAGCAAGAATATACAATGGAAAAATATACAATCTCTTTAACAAGTGGTGCTGGGAAAGCTGGTCAGCCACTTGTAAAAGAATGAAACTAGAACACTTTCTAACACCATACACAAAAATAAACTCAAAATGGATTAAAAAGCTAAATGTAAGACCAGAAACTATAACAACTCCTAAAAAAACATAGGCAAAACACTCTCCGACATAAATCACAGCAGGATCCTCTATGACCTACCTCCCAGAGTAATAGAAATAAAAGCAAAAATAAACAAATGGGACCTAATAAAACTTAAAAGCTTTTGCACAATGAAGGAAACTATAAACAATGTGAAAAGACAGCCTTCAGAATGGGAAAAAATAATGGCAAATGAAACAACTGATGAAGAATTAATCTCAAAAATATACAAGCAGCTCTGGCAGCTCAATTCCAGAAAAATAAATGATCCAATCAAAAAATGGTCCAAAGAACTAATCAGACATTTTTCCAAAGAAGACATACAGATGACTAAAAAACACAGGAAAAGATGCTCAACATCACTCATTATCAGAGAAATGCAAATCAAAACCACAATGAGGAACAATCTCATGCCAGTCAGAATGGCTGCTATCAAAAAGTCTACAAGCAATAAATACTGGAGAGGGTGTGGAGAAAAGGGAACCCTCTTACACTGTTAGTGGGAATGCAAACTAGTACAGCCACTATGGAGAACAGTGTGGAGATTCCTTAAAAAACTGGAAATAGGACTGCCATATGACCCAGCAATCCCACTGCTGGGCATACACACCAAGAAAACCAGAACTGAAAGAGACACATGTACCTCAATGTTCATTGCAGCACTGTTTACAATAGTCAGCACATGGAAGCAACCTAGGTGTCCATCAGCAGATGAATGGATAAGAAAGCTGTGGTACGTATACACAATGGAATATTACTCACCTATTAGAAAGAATGCATTTGAATCAGTTCTAAGGAGGTGGATGAAACTGGAGCCTATTATAGAGTAAAGTAAGTCAGAAAGAAAAATAACAATACAGCATATTAACACATATACATGACATTTAGAAAGATGGTAATGATGACCCTATATACAAGATAGCAAAAGAGACACAGATGTAAAGAACAGAATTTTGGACTCTGTGGGAGAAGGCAAGTGTGGGATGATTTGAGAGAATAGCACTGAAACATGTATATTATCATATGTTAAATAGATCACCAGTCCAGGTTTGATGCATGAGACAGGGTGCTCAGAGCTGGTGCGCTGGGATGACTCTGAGGGATGGAATGGTGAGGGAGGTGAAAGGGGGGTTCAGGATGAGGAACACATGCACACCCATGGCTGATTCATGTCAATGTATGGCAAAAACCACTACAATATTGTAAAGTAATTAGCCTCCAATTAAAATAAATATGGCAACCCACTCCAGTATTCTTGCCTAGAAAATCCCATGGATGGTGGAACCTGGTAGACTACAGTCCATGAGTAGCAAAGAGTCACACATGACTGAGCAACTTCACTCACTAAAATAAATAAATAAATTTTAAAGATATTATAAAATATTTTTTAAAAATGTTCTACCCCTTAAAGAGTAATTCAAGGGGCATGAACAATAAATATAGTTAAATATATTGTTTCAAAAAAAAAAAAAAAACAAATACAGGAAAGATGGCTGTCTTCAGAAAAAATGGTAATAATCAATGAATTGATTATCCTGGTGATGTGAATCAAAGATCCAATGCCAGAAGAGACTTTCTCTGGTGCCTGCTAGTAATTGTTGGGGACCAGGTTTTCCTTTCTTTCTTGCCTTCCCTCAACACTCCCCACCCTGCCTCCTCCCCTGCCAGCTGGCAGAGAAAGTGCTTCCAGGGTGAACTCCTTTGTCCTCTGCTCACATCCCTTAAGCCACACAACCAGGGTCAACTCAGGTGAGCCAGGCATGAGCCCTACCCCTTCACCTGCCCCAAGTCCAAACCTCCCCACCCCTGGCCTTAGCTGTGATATTTCACATCAGGGCAGAAGGACTGGAGTGCTGGCCATTTTCCTGCCTAATTGCCAGTCAGAGGGAGTGAAGCTTAAACTACAGGGCATTTCTTTTGCACTGGGCCTTCTAAGGCTCTAGAAATAGAGCCTCATGGTCATATTTTTTTAAAAAAAAATATAATTTGCAAGGCATATTTTAACCAGTCAGTAAAGACCCTGTTTCTTTTCTCATTTCCTTTCCATCATTCTTTCCCATCTGGTGGGGACATTGTGGCTTTCCTTGGGCTTTGTGGAGGAAGTTGGGCTGGAGATACATGTAGTTTGGGTTTAGTGATATATATTGTTGAATGCTGTGGTCTCTGCCGAGTATGTCTAAGGGCTACTCCTATTGTTCACTGGCTGGGAGTCGTGACAGTAAGATGCAGGGAACAGAGGCCATCTCATGACATGGAAAGTCCTGTGGCATTTGGCACTGAAAGCATGAGAACAGTGAAGGAGAAACAAGATTTGAAAGGTTGGAACTGAAAAACATCTTTCAGTTGGGAAGATGTAGAATGTGGAACATTCTTCCAATCTTCAGTAAATGCAAGATTCAGCTCTCAAACAAGTTTGGTCAAAATGCATGTTCTTTCTTGTCAGGAATATACTTGAAAATGCAGTGTAGACAATTACGATACACTCTGTGTGTGTGTGTGTGTGTGTGTGTGTGTGTGTGTGTGCATGCGCTATGCGCACTAAGTCACTCAGTCATGTCTGACTCTTTGCCCATCAGGCACCTCTGTCCATGGGGATTCTCCAGGCAGGAATACTTCAGTGGGTTGCTATGCCCTCCTCCATGGGACCTTCCAAACCCAGGTTTCCTGCATTGCAGGCAGTCTTCACTGAGCCACCAGGGAAGCCCAAGAATACTGGAGTGGGTACCCTATCCCTTCTCCAGAGGATCTTCCACACCCAGGAATTGAACCAGGGTTTCCTGCATTGCAGGTGGATTCTTTACCAGCTGAGTTACCAGGGAAGCCCATATATATATATATATATATATATTTTTTTTTTTTCCTTTCATGTATTGATGGAAATTGCATGCAACAACATTTATCAGAATTCCTGTGTTTGCAGGCAACAAGTCTGAAGTAATACCACAAAAGCAAGGTGTCTGAAGTAGTTCATAAATTAAAAAAACAAAAAAGATATTTCAATATTCAAGACAACAATGTTAAACATGTACATGCCTTTACCAATAATGATTTAGATACCAGAGAAAACATTTTCTAGGCAACCAATTGTAAAAAAAAGAAAAAAAAAAGATTTCAATCAACCTTGCTAGACAGAAGGCTGAATTATGTTTCTATTCTCTCCTTAAAAATATGATAAAATTTTGTTATAGGGAGCAAAGATTATGCATCCAAAACAATATAGGAAAAAATTATTTTAAGGGTGTGTCAGGGAGCTAATTAATAAATGTAACATCACTTCTCTGGATTTTTAGCCTTTGGGTATTCAACAGCTTTAAACATTTTGAATTGTGATATTGTCTCATTCTAAATAGTAATAAGTAAGTATTCCTTGTATTATTTTTCTTAGCGAGGATCTCCAAAGTCATATAAATTTTAGGTCCCATAAAATGTGGATCTGTCCCTCTTGCTAAGGTATGATTGCAGTATTTTCAAACCTGCGAAGAATTCACAGTCAGAGAGGCAGAGAGCATAGAATCAAAGACCAAAAATGATGTTGCTGATGTACCAAAATGAGCCTACTACTCGACCCTGGACACAGTCTGGGTTCTGTGTCCCAAAGAAGGAATTTGAGATAGACAGGTCACCTGTACACTGCCTCTCCATCCTCATACAATCAGCAGGCAACCCAAAGGACCCTGCTTGAGTCCTTAAAAAAAAAAAGTTTACTTTATATTAGGTCCGTGTAGTTAAAGCTATGGTTTTTCCAGTAGTCATGTATGGGTGTGAGAACTGGACCGTAAAGAAGGCTGGAGCACCAAAGAATTGATGCTTTTGAACTGTGGTGTTGGAGAAGGGACTCTTGAGAGTCCCTTGGATTGCAAGGAGATCAACCAGTCAATCATAAAGGAAGTCAGTCCTGAATATTCATTGGAAGGACCGATGCTGAAGCTGAAGGTCTGATACTTTGGCCACCTGATGCAAAGACCTGACTCACTGGAAAAAACCTGATGTTGGGAAGGAGCAAAGGCAGGAGGAGAAGGGGGACAAAGGGACAAGATGGTTGGATGGCATCACTGACTCAATGGACATGAGTCTGAGCAAGCTCTGGGAGATGGTGAAGGGCAGGAAGGCCTGGTGTGCTAGAGTCCATAGAGTCGCAAAGAGTAACCGAACGAAACTGAGTGACTGAACTAACTCAGAGTATAGCCAATTAGCAATGTTGTCATAGTTTTGGGTAGATAACAAAGGGACTCAGCCATACATATACATGTATCCATTTCTCCCCTAAACTCTCCTCCCATCCAGGCTGCCACACAATCTTCAGCAGAGTTCCCTGTGCTGTACAGTAGGTCCTGGTTGGTTATCCATTTTAAGTATCTGCTTGAGTCCTTTTGGAGTTACTAATACAACTTTTCTTCCTCTTCTTTTTTTTTTTAACTGAGTTTGTGTTTTGAAGATATAACACATGTCATAGCTTCAAAAGACAAAGAACACTATATTTCTTTCTAATGAGAGACAGCTTCCCTGTCCAGAGGCCTCCTCTCTACAGGAAACTGATGGCGTTTTCAAAGTAATAACCTCCATACTTTAACCAAATAGGCTGTGTTGCTTTTTTATCAGTTTTTCAATCATAAACATTACATGTTGACTTTTTACTATAGAATGAGAGAAGGCAATGGCAACACACTCCAGTACTCTTGCCTGGAAAATTCCATGGATGGAGGAGCCTGGTGGGCTGCAGTCCATGCTAAGGGTCAGACACGACTGAGCGAGTTCACTTTCACTTTTCACTTTCCTGCATTGGAGAAAGAAATGGCAACCCACTCCAGTGTTCTTGCCTGGAGAATCCCAGGGATGGGAGAGCCTGGTGGGCTGCCGTCTATGGAGTCACACAGAGTCGGACATGACTGAAGCGACTTAGCAGCAGAAGCAGCAGCAGAGAGACTTCAGTTCAGTTCCACCTTCCCACTTTCACTCTCTACCTCCCTATATGGGCATTTCTAAAATTGGGGTTAAATCAACATTTGGTATTTACATGACCATGAATATGTACATATATTCACTTAGAAAAAGATAGAGATCCCTCTGTCCTGGCTCCGATTGGGACTGGCTGCTCACTGGGTCTGCTCTGCAGTTGTGACTCGACTTCTCTTCGTCAGCACCTGGGGAATTTCCTTTGTCCACACTCTGTGTTGAAGCCTCTGTTGCCTAGAATCTGTGCCTTCCTCTTTCATAGTTTAATTCCTTCCTTTGGTGGAGTACATCCTTCTGGAACTTTCTGAAAAGGAGGTACTCTTTGCCACTGCATGGACTGTAGACTGTCAGCCTCCTCTCTCATGGGATTATCCAAGCAAGAATACTGGAGTGAGTTGTCATTTCCTTCTCCAGGGGATCTTCTTCACCAGCAGATCAAACCCACATCTCCTGCGTGCAGGCGGATTCTTTACTGCTGAGCCACCAGGGAAGCTCCCGAGGAGTTGATGGAGGGAAATTTTGAAGCCCTTGCTGGTGTGAAAAAGACTTTATTTTATCTTCATATTCAATTGATATTTCAACAAGGCAGAGAATTCTAGGTTGAAGATTTCCCTCAAAATTTGGAAGACATTGCTCCATTCTCATTTAGATTTTGGTGTTGTCGAGAAACCCAATGCTAATCTTAGTCCTTTCTGTAAACTTTCAGGATCTTCCTTATTATGGATGTTCTGAAGTGGCAGGTAACATGCTTTGTTGGCCCTCTGATCCCTCATTTTTCTGTTTCAGAGGATACTTCAGTTCTGAGAAATGTATTATTTCTTTAATAAATTTGTCCTCTCCATTTTCTCTGCTTTTTCTTTCTGGAGTACCTAGCATTGTTTATATATTTTAATATTTTAATTTAAAATATTAAATATATTTTATATAGCATTGTTTTATACCTAGCTCTGGTATACCAGAATCAGTTCTAGGCTCTTGGGACATAACAATGAACCAAAGGGATAAAATCTCTCCCCATGCTGAACTTGCATCCTTATAATGGTGGGCCAGATGTTGAATTTTCTGAATTAATTGTTCAATTTTCTCATCATTTGTATTTCGCCTTTTTTATAATTACAACTCCCCCCACTTTTTTTTTTGGACCGCACAACAAGGCACTCCTCACCAGGGATCGAACCTGTGTCCCCTGCAGTGGAAGCACAGAGTCCTAATCACCAGGGAATTCCCAAGACTTTACTTCTTAAAAAACATTCATTATTTTATTTATTTATTTATTTATATTTTTGGCTGTGCTGAGTCTTTGTTGCTGCACGAGATTTTCTCTAGCTGTGGTGAGTGGGGGCTACTCTCTAGATGTGTGCAGGTTTCTTATTGTGGTTGGTGGCTTTTCTCTGTTGTGGAGCACAGGCCCTAGGCACATGGGCTTCAGTAGCTGTAGCACACAAGCTTAGTTGCTCAGCAGTGTGTGGATCTTCCTGGACCAGAGATTGAACCAGTGTCCCCTGCTTGCCAAGGCTGACTCTTAACTACTGGACCACCAGGGAAGCCTGACTTTACTTTTTAAAGCAATTGTAGTTAACTGAAAAAGCAAGCAGATTGTATAAAGTGTTCCCATATGCACCCCTCTTACCTGTTCCTCTCTGTTTCACTTTCCTCTATAGTTAATAGTTCTCAGTAGTGTGAAACATTTATTATAATTGATGAACCAATATGATAACTAGAGTCCATAGCTTTCATTTGAGTTCATTCTTTGTGTAGTACAGGCCTGTGAGTTTTGACAAATACGTATCATATACCCACCATTATCATATCATACAGAATAGTTTGCCTAAAAATCACCTGTGCTCCATTTATATCCCTCTCTCCCTTCATGTGGAAAATTCTGAAAGAGATGGGAATACCAGACCACCTAACCTGCCTCCTGAGAGACCTGTGTGCAGGTCAGGGAGCAACAGTTAGAACTGGACATGGAACAACAGACTGGTTCCAAATAGGAAAAGGAGTACGTCAAGGCTGTATATTGTCACCCTGCTTATTTACCTTGTATGCAGAGTACATCATGAGAAATGCTGGGCTGGAAGAAGCACAAGCTGGAATCAAGATTGCCGGGAGAAATATCAATAACCTCAGATATGCAGATGACACCACCCTTATGGCAGAAAGTGAAGAGGAACTCAAAAGCCTCTTGATGAACGTGAAAGAGGAGAGTGAAAAAGTTGGCTTAAAGCTCAACATTCAGAAAACGAAGATCATGGCATCTGGTCCCATCACTTCATGGGAAGTAGATGGGGAAACAGTGGAAACAGTGTCAGACTTTCTTTTTCTGGGCTCCAAAATCACTGCAGATGGTGACTGCAGCCATGAAATTAAAAGACGCTTACTCCTTGGAAGGAAAGTTATGACCAACCTAGATAGCATACTCAAAAGCAGAGACATTTCTTTGCCGACTAAGGTCCGTCTAGTCAAGGCTATGGTTTTTCCAGTGGTCATGTATGGATGTGAGAGTTGGACTGTGAAGAAGGCTGAGCACCGAAGAATTGATGCTTTTGAACTGTGGTGTTGGAGAAGACTCTTGAGAGTCCCTTGGACTGCAAGGAGATCCAACCAATCCATTCTGAAGGAGATCAGCCCTGGGATTTCTTTGGAAGGAATGATGCTCAAGCTGAAACTCCAGTACTTTGGCCACCTCATGCAAAGAGCTGACTCACTGGAAAAGACTCTGATGCTGGGAGGGATTGGGGGCAGGAGGAGAAGGGGACGACAGAGGATGAGATGGCTGGATGGCATCACTGACTGGATGGGCGTGAGTCTGAGTGAACTCCGGGAGTTGGTGATGGACAGGGTGGCCTGGCATGCTGCGATTCATGGGGTCGCAAAGAGTCGGACACAACTGAGGGAATGAACTGAACTGAACTGAACTGATGACTCATCTGGGGTTAATTTTTGCCAAAAGTGTAAAATCTGCACTTAGATTAGGAGAAGGCAATGGCAACCCACTCCAGTACTCTTGCCTGGAGCATCCCATGGACGGAGGAGCCCGGTAGGCTGCAGTCCATGGGGTCACGAAGAGTCGGACACGACTGAGCGACTTCACTTTCAATTTTCACTTTCATGCATTAGAGAAGGAAATGGCGACCCACTCCAGTGTTCTTGCCTGGAGAATCCCAGGGACGGGGGAGCCTGGTAGGGTGCCATCTATGGGTCGCACAGAGTCAGACACGACTGAAGCGACTTACCAGCAGCAGCACGCTTAAATTAATTTGGGGTGTTTTTTTTTTTTTTGCCTGTGGATCTCCAGTTATTCCAGCACCATTTGTTAAAAGGTCCTCTTGTCTCTTCTACTTTCTGAGAGATTTTCTCATCGGCAACAGATATCTGCATCTTGGTTTAGAGTGTTTTTTTGTTTTGTTTTGTTTTTAGTCAAAAAAAAAACCAAACCCAAACCCTGTCTTGGCCATGGTAGGACTGGACCCATGCCCTCAGTACCCTCCTTTCACCCTCAGCGTGTGTTTCTATCTGTACCACGTGGTCACTAGGTAGCATCCATTCTGCTGGGCTCTGCCTTTTCCCTCCTTTGTGGTTGATCATACTGGGTTGGCCAAAAGAATCAAACATTTTGGCCAACCCAGTATTTGCAGGTCTTCTGTAGGTATGAAAATTCCAATTTGCGGAAAAAAACAGATCGTTTAAATTCAGTCCAGGAATAGGGACTGACTTCCTAATGCAGAGAAATGCTACACAACACAGAAAAGAACACTCATAGAGTCATTGTCGGAGAAGGAAATGGCAACCCACTCCAGTATTCTTGCCTAGAGACTCCTGTGGACAGAGGGGCCTGGTGTGCTGCCGTCTATGGGGTCGCACAGAGGCGGACACGACTGAAGCGACTAAGCACGCATGCATGCATTAGAGAAGGAAATGGCAACCCACTCCGGTATTCTTGCCTGGAGAATCCCGGGGACAGAGGAGCCTGGTGGACTGCTGTCTATGGGGTCGCACAGAATCAAACATGACTGAAGCGACTTAGCAGGAGCAGCAGCAGCAGAGTCACTGTCGTTAAGGGGTTCCGAGTATAGATAGCTTGGGTTCAAAGACTGGCTCTGCCTCTGCCTGGCCTTGAAAGGTTGCGTAAGACAGTTCAACCCTTTCTGCCTCTGTTTCCTTATCTCTAAAGTAGGGGTAATAATAGAAATTGCTTCCTAGGGTGGTTTAAATGACTTCTTTCATGCCAAGGACGGGTAGAACAATGCCTAGCACACGGGAAAAGGCATAAACATATTTGCTACGCTCATTACTGCCTGACGAAGCATATGAGTCACCAAGAACTTAGAATTAAAACTTTAATCCCCTTGTACAACTTGTCACTGGAAACAAGGCAAGCTGGGGCTGGAATCACAGGGGTAGCTGACTCATTCCAGCTCTTCCAATCCCGACCAGCTTTCACATTTCAGGGCTCATTTAGAATGAGGAAGTGCCAGCACCGATGATAAGTGGAAGGGTTTACACTGCTTTAGCAAACTATTTTATTGGCGACCCAGAAATATCAAGAGCCCAATTAATCTAGTTCTGGGAACTGGGACTGTGTATAAGTCCCCATTGGGTTATGCCAACTCAGTACTGGCTCAGGAACACTACATTTAGGTACCAAGGAAACTTCAGGATCTCCTCTGATAACCTGACCCTATTTTCTTGGTGCTGCTCCTATCACTTCATCATCCATACCACCTCTGCTTCTAGCTCCCACTTCCAAAAGTAGGATGTTGTCCAAAGCCTTGTCAATCTCCCTGGAAGGACTCCAGTTTTCACTTCAGAGTTTGACCTTTTACTGAGTTCAGAGACAGACAAGCTCCCTAGAACTTGGGATCCAGCCCATGGTACTAAGTTCAAAGGAAATAATTGTGCCTCTGCATGCGTGCCCAGTCATGTCTGGTTCTTTGCAACCCCGTGAACTGTAGCTTATCAGCCTTCTCTGTCATGGGTTTATCCAGGCAAGAATACTGGAGTGGGTTGCCATGCCCTCCTCCAGGGGATCTTCCCGACCCAGGGATTGAGCCTGCCTCTCCTGCATTGCCAGGAAGATTCTTTACCACTGAGCTACCTGGAAGAAAGGAAATAATACCTATAATGTAAATAGAAAAGTAAATAGAAAAGGTCAATATATATAGTTAGATATCCTGGGAGAAAAAAAATGAAATAATTTTTTGAAGAGTTCCGAGATGTTTTAAAAAGTTTCTTTAAGTGTTTTCCCTTCCCTTGTCTTCTGATCTATCTCTTACATCTGGATTCGGGGAGTGGTTGAAATGGTATAGTCTTGATTGCTGGGAGAAAGTCATCGTCAAGTTGGGGTGTGTGAAACACAGGTCTCTAAGAAATGATGACTAGCTCTCATTTTCTCAGTCCTTGACAGCAAGGTCAGAAAGAGGGGGAAAGTGGGTCAGTTCTTTTTAAAAGTGTAGAGGATTAGATTGAAAGGTTAGAAAGGTCAAGTCTCCTGGAAACTTTGTGTGGGAATTCCATCGCTTTATCTTCAGGACCCAAGGTAATAATGGTCATGATGATGATGGTGATGATGTTTACATGAAAGCCTTTCATCTATAGACAAAAAGCGCAACACAACCACTAATTAATTCTGAGGGCAAGGTAGGCAAACATCATTATCTCCAATTTACAGGTTAGGAATCCAGGCAAGAGTAAATTAAACCCTTTACCCAAGGCCAGAAATGAAGAGTGCCCGCCTCCTTGCTTCTCACTGGCTGCCCTAAAGGTGGCTTCAGAAGGCCTTTAGTTTATGCCGCAAAACAAGCTAGCTCCTTGTCAAGTCTGACTCTTCTCTTTACAGAACTTGATGAGGACAGGAAAGATATCTGGTAGAATGATGTCTCTACCGGAGAATGATTTTGAGGGTGGCTACATCTCTACCTAACCATGGAAGTGGAAGTGTAGAAGGTGTACACGAAAACTGTAATCTGCTTGAAGGCGAGAACTGTATAACTTACATTTTTGTGTCACCTGCAATACCCAGCATAGAGTCCAGCCACAGATCTTCACCAATTCTGGTTACTTTTTGAGTGATTGGTTCTTTGGCAAGGAGAAATTTCCTTTTTATCTAGAGCCTATTGAGTTAGTTTAATTTTCTTATTCCAAGAACAGTTTAGGGAGTGTGGCAGAGAAAGCAGAGCCCACCATCAAGGAATCATGTTCCTTCCCATATAGAGTTGCTTGGAGGAAGAGTGTGCCCAACTGGGAAATATATTTCCAAGAAATTTTGCATCTGTGTGACTAGTGTTGGCCAATGGAAAGTGCAAAGAAATGGTGTGTGCTTTCCAGGTTGAAGCAGTCAATTTTCTGATATGCTTCCTATCTTTCTACCTCTTGGTGAAAAGGACTTGGGTTCCTGAGGAGGGGAATCACCACGTAATAGCTGCATTAGACTTAAGTCAAGTGACAGGCCGTGTGTGTGTGTGCCCAGTTGCTCAGTCGTGTCTCACTCTGTAACCCCGTGGACTGTAGCCTACCAGTCTCCTCTGTCTATGGGATTTCCCAGGCAAGAATACTGGGGGGTGTTGCCATTTCCTTTTCCGGGGGATCTTCAGTACCCAGGGATCAAACCCATGCCTCCTATGTCTCCTTGCATTGTCAGGTGGATTCTTTACCACTAAGCCACCTGTGAAGCCCAAGTCAGAGGTCATCCTCTCTTACTGCTTTGAGGTTTGGGGAGTCATTTGTGATTTTAGTAGGCCTACGCTGACCTTTAGAATATATCCAATGTGATCAACAACAACTAAGAGATGAAGCAATTAGGGCAAAAAGGAAGCAAGGGTAGGAAAACAGGACGAACACAAGTGCAAAGAGTGTACAGACAAATACATGCCCTGTGGGAGTGTGCAAGTTGTGGGAAGTAGGCAACCTATTTAGCTTCGGATTTCCCAACATCCAACGTAAAGAGGGAAATTCTGTAAGTTACCAGATTCATAATGCCCGGAGAAGAAAACAGGCTCACATTCAGGAGAAATACACATTTTTCTGGTTATTCAAACCCAGAGGAACCTCTCTTAAGAGGCCTGAAAAAGGGGATCAATGCTGTCAGCTGGATTGGGCCACATCCTTAGTAGCACCAGCTTCCCAGGTGGTATTGGTGGTAAAGCACCTGTCTGCCGATGTAGGAGACATAAGAGACAGGAGTTTGATCCCTGAGTCAGGAAGGCCGCCTCAAGGAAGAAATGGCAACCCACTCCCGTACTTGTACCTGGAGAATCTCACGGGCAGAGGAGGCTGGTGGGCTACAGTCCATAAGGCTACAAAGAGTGGGACGCGACTGAACCAATTTAGCGCTTAGTGGTATCACAGAGATGGTCCTACATCTGGCATAGTGTTCACTAATGCAAAAGGGGGCCCTTTTAGGAGAGGCTAAGAAAATACAGTGCACAAAGGCGGCTGTCTGATTGTCTGGCTTAATCCAACGTCCAAGAACCCAACGGGGTGGCTTCCTTGCTCTAGCACAGGCTCTGGGAGTATCACGAGAGAATCAGAACCATCTGGGACTTCCCTGGTAGTCCAGTGGTTAAGAATCCGACTTCCAATGCAAGGGGCATGAGTCTGATTCCTGGTCTGGAAAGATCTCACATGTCTCAAGGCAACTGAGCCGCAACTAGAGAAGCCCACAGGCTGGAACAAAGACCTGGAACAGCCTAAATAAATACATAAATACCATCTGCTTCCGGATGAGCCACAAAATAGAAGCCCCACCACACCATCCTGTAAGAAAACAGCCTGACCCACTGCCTGGATGGTCTTGTCCTTTGATCAGATGTACCAGGAGGCGGCCCAACACCTGATTTGCTGACCATAAAGCAAGGAAGTTCTCCACCCTGACCCGTTTGCTTGAGCGGATGGTCCCAGTGCGGATTTTCATTCAGTTCCCACATCTCAGGGGTGGTGGTGGGAAGGAAGTCAAGGCTGCACCTACTGAGGTCACCCTAGGTTTCCTAAGGTCTGCAGGTGTGGATGACAAACATCCAGCCAGGAAGCCGGTCCCTGCCATAAGGAAAGAGGAAGGATCCTTGGCGTCATTCTGGCTGGCATTCAAATCCTTGGGGCTTATGGAGCAAGGAACGGCCTTCTAAAGGCTGCCCCGCCCAGGTCTTTAGGATGAACTGGATTACATCTCCGAATGTCTCATCCTTCCTGAAGCCAGGTGCTTCACCCTGCCAGCAGGAATCACACGCCTCCCTCTGAAGGAGGTAACCAGTTGTTCTCGGGGAGTGATGTGCCGTGGAGAATGACTTTTCTCCCAGAAAGTGTGCTCTCCACTTGCCTAGTGGGACAAAGAGTAGACTCGTCAAAGATTTCAAAGCTACTTTAACTCTTGTCCTCCCCTCTCCGTTTTCCTTCTCCCATTCCCTTCCTCCCTTTAAGACACAGTTGGAGGGACTTCCCTAGTGGTCCAGTGGCTAAGACTCTGTGCTCTCAATGCAGGGGGCCTGGGTTTGATCCCTGGTCAGGGAATTAGATCCCATGTGCCCCAACCAACACCCAGTACAGCCAAACTAATTAATTAAAGAAAAAAAATTTTAAGACACAAATGGAAACAATGTTAACTATAAACCATGGATATTGTATTTACCAGTGATAGTAAGTAAGTGTTAGTCACTCAGTCGTGTCTGGCTCTTTGCAACCCCATGCACTGTAGCCCACTAGGCTCCTCTGTCCGTGGAATTCTCCAGGCAAGAATATTGGAGTGGATTGCCATTTCCTTTCCCAGGGGATCTTCCCAACCCAGAGATTGAACCTGGGTCACCTGCATTGCAGGCAGATTCTTTACCATCTGAGCCACAAGGGAAGCTCTGGTAAGTACCAGTGATACTTACAAAGGCTGATACCAATCAGATGCAATAGCCTTCTATTCTTTCTGAAGATCTTCATGAAACCTTTCTTTTTGCCACTTTGAGTATGACCAGGAAGTTGGTGGAACAGAGTCAGCTGAGAATACTGGCTTCTGGCTCATCAGATCTAGATTTGATCCCACCTGCTTTCATCAGCTGCCAGATCTTGGCAAACCCCCCGTTTCCTCATGTGATTGTCTAGGAGGTTTAAGGGAGGTGATGTTACAAAATGCCTAGCAGGAATAACTGGGATCCTGCTTATTAGTATCCTTTCTCTTCAGGCTAGACAGATACAGATACATATTGTTGTTGCTGTTTAGATGCTCAGTCCTATGCGACTCTTTGCTACCCCATGGGGTATAGTCTGCCAGACTTCTCTGTCCATGGGATTTCCCAGGCAAGAATATTGGAGTGAATTGCCATTTCCTTCTCCAGGGGATCATTCCAACCCAGGGATCAAACCTGGATCTCCTGCATTGCAGGTGGACTCTCTAAAATCTGAGCCACCAGTGAAGCCCAGATATAGCTATAGACATACACTATATATAATACATATAAAAACTGGTACATGGTATTTAATGAATTCAGTCATTTTATTATTGCTATTTTGTGTAGAAAGATCCTTCCCTACCTTCTTCTGAAAATGTTGTCAGACATACAGTAATTTTTCTAAGTTAAATTGGATTTATTTTAAGAATTTGGGTGAATTTCAGACTCCCTCTGAGACTGTAAAGGAAGCCGTGACTATTTGAAAAAAAATAAGAATCAAAACACTAAGCTAAAGCTCTGTGTCTGGTCATTGTATTCTTTAGAGACCTTTCTAAGACCTTTCGTTCTTTGGGGTGGTGGGGAGGGGTGTGTGGGACTGACGTCTTTCCTCTTTAACTAATTTTTCACAACTTCAAAGCCATTATCACACCCAAGGGTCACCAAATGTGCTAGGATCTGAGTCACCGAGGAAGTGCTTGGGAGGGTGGACTCCTGGGTTCCTGGGGCAAGCAATTTTTGTTCCAAAAGTTAAAAAGTGTTAATTGATCAGTTGTGTTCAACTCTTTGTGACCCCATGGACTATAGCCCTCTAGGTTCCTCTGTCCATGGAATTCTCCAGGCAAGAATACAGGCATGGGCTGCCATGCCCTTCTCCAGGGGATCTTCCTGACGCAGGGATCAAACCCAAGTGTCCTGCATTGCAGGTGGGTTCTTTACCATCTGAACCACCAGGGAAGCCCCCACTTCTTCCTAGGGGTATGTGTTATCCTGGGTAGAGCCTGGCCTGATGCTGCTGAGGTTTAGAATGTGGTTTTTAACCTTGAAATTTCCCTCTTAAGAGTCAAAGATGCTGTCTCCCTGGCACCTCTGGGGTTAATCCCCTGGAATAGTCTTATTGAGGGTGAAGAAATGCAAGTAAGACTCTCCGGGAACTGGGCTATAATGTCTTTTGTTCCCTCCTTCCCCTTGCCCTCTTGACTTAGAGACCACTCTGGCAATAGCTCTATTTAAGGTGGGCTAGGACTGAGTTTTCCAGTTAATGGTAAACTAGAAGCAATTTTCCAGTAGACTTACAGTTCACCAGTTTCCTGGGTCCCTTTCTTCAGTACCCAGATGACAATACTAGTTTCTGGGACCCTCAAGCCTATGCATAATAAACATGGCCTTTACCTTGGGTCTTAGTCTGTTCAAGCTGTTATAACAAAAATACCTTAGACTGCATGACTTAAACAACAGAAATGTGTCTTTTACAGTTCTGGAGTCTGGGAAGTCCAAGATCAAGGTCCTGGCAGACCTGAGGTCCAGCAATGGCTCACTGGAGAAGGTGATAGCATCCCACTCCAGTACTCTAGCCTGGAAAATCCCATGGATGGAGGAGCCTGGTAGGCTGCAGTCCATGGGGTCGCTAAGAGTTGGACACGACTGAGAGATTTCACTTTCACTTTTCACTTTCATGCATTGGAGAAGGAAATGGCAACCCACTCCAGTGTTCTTGCCTGGAGAATCCCAGGGACGGGGGAGCCTTTTGGGCTGCCGTCTATGAGGTTGCACAGAGTCAGACACGACTGAAAAGGCTTAGCAGCAGCAGCAGCAGCAGCAGCAATGGCTCACTTCCTATTCATAGATGGCAAACTTCTTGCTGTGTCTTCACATGGTAGAAGGGGTGAGGCAGCTCCCAGGGGTCTCTTTCATAAGCCTCCTAATCTCCTTCCCGAGGACTCCACTCTCATAACCTTTCAAGAAAAATGCCATCTCTCAAAGGTCCCACTTCCTAATACCAACACCTTGAGGGTTAGAATTTCAACACAAGAATTTCTGGAGAGCGTAAATATTCATTCCACTGTATTTGATGTTGCCATCTGGAAATAGGAAGCCAGTGGTTTAGTCTGCAATAAGCCAGAACCTGAATAAGCCAGCTTACCAGTAAATCTGGATCATCACCTTCTCAGGTGGCTTGGTGGTAAAGAATCTGCCTGCCAATGCAAGAGATTCAGGAGACACTGGTTTGATTCCTGGGTCGGGAAGACCCCCCTGGAGAAGGGAATGGCAATCCACTCCAGTATTTTTGCCTGGGAAATTCTATGGATAAAGGAGCCTGGTGGGCTACAGTCCATGGAATTGCAAAGAGTTGGACACGACTGAGCAACTGAGCATACACACACATCTGGAAACAGGAAAACAGTGGTTCAGTTTGGAATAAGCCAAGACCTGAATAAGTCAGGTTAGCAGTTAACCAAGATCTTAAGTAGTATGTATTAAATGAAGAAACAGGGCCCAGCCAAGGCCAGGATGTCATGCAGTCCGGATGCTTGTCTCTGTGTTGATCAACTCCTGGCCCTTGTTAATTTCTGTCTGCCTCTCCCTCTGTGGAAGGGCCCACACTGGTATTTAACACAATGGTAAACTCAGGGAGAGCTGCAGGGGGTTTTGTATGCTCAGGAAAATGCCATGTGAACATGGGCATTTAATAACTGTTTGCCGTTGGTGGTGGTGATGACAGAGTCCCTCCTGGTAGGATATACAGTTCCTGATAAAGCAAGCATTATAGTTTTGAGTTAATTGTGTGCTTAAATATATGTATACCCAATATATCGTATATAGTATTGCTATGATATTTATGCGTGTGTATATATACACACAGGGGTTTCTAGGTGGCTCACTGGTAAAGAGGCTGCCTGCCAATGTAGGAGCCACAGGAGCCGCAGGTTCAGTCCCTGGTCTGGGAAGAGCCTCTGGAGGAGAAAATGGCAACCCACTCCAATATTCTTGCCTGGAGAATTTCATGGACAGAGGAGCCTGGCGGGCTGCAGTTCATGGCATTGCAAAACGGACCTGACATGACTTCAGTGACTGAGCATGCACGCACATATACACACATACATATATATACACATATATATACACACAGACACAGGCACGCATATCTTGTGCCTTTGGTTTTGTGGTTTGATTGTTGTAGATTATATTAGAAACTTTCAGTGCCTTGAAAGCATTGGATCCCTTGACCTGACATTCTGTTTTGGCGGTGCCAAGGTGCTGATGAGATGTCCGAAGGGCTGCGTGGAGGGCTTCTGAGGGCTCCTTTCACACCTGCCCAGCCATCTTAGTAACAGAACTTACTCTCTGGAAAAGCTACCTCCCACACCTGTCTCTGATGCTGGAGTTCCTTCTACTCGGAGCAAAATCATCTATTTCAGTTCCATTTAATACTCAAATACCCTACTGGAGGCAACCAACACTCACAAGTTAAAACTTGCCACAAGGCAGTTTTTACATCTAGAACGAGAAGTGTGTAGCCACTTAGCTGGGAGTGGATGCATCAGCAGAAAAAGGAATTGAGAAGAAACCAACACAACACTGCAAAGCAATTATCCTCCAATTAAAAATAAAAAAATTAAAAAAAAGAGGAATTGAGAGTCTGAGAGTCAGAACTCATTACTTCACGCTCTTTCTTCCAACTTCATCTTGCTTCCCCGTCTCATCTTTGAAGAAGTTTCCGTTTCCTGACAGGGTAGTGTTCGATGTGAGCCATGGATTATCTGTCTACATGCTTTATCTGTGCTTTCACTGTAAATTTTTGACCATCATTTATTCAAGACCTGGCAATAATTAACTCCCCATAAGGAAACCACATGATTTTCTTAGTGAAATGACATCAGAACACAATTTCCTGGAGACATTGAGAACTGTAAACAGCTATCATCACATTTAGGCCATTGCATGTCAGCCAGTGCCAAAGTCCTCTTTAATTACACACCGTGTCTGACCTCTCTGGGCACTGCTAGGCTCAAGCAATCTGAGTGAGGTGGGCTTTCAGGGGACGTGGGTGAGCCTTGCCTGGGAGTCATGTTGACACAAAATTATCCTGCGTGTTTAACCAAAATCTTCCCTGGAGTTGGAGGTAGCATGACTGTCCAAGTATCAAACACTTTTTTGAGCTGTGCTCTGCTTATTCACTCAGTTGTGTCCAACTCTGCAACCCCATGGACTGTAGCCCGCCAGGTTCTTCTGTCCATGGGGATTGTCCAGGCAAGAATACTGGAGTGGGTTGCCATGCCCTCCTCCAGGGGATCTTCCCTACACAAAGATTGAACCCAGGTCTCCTACATTGCAGGTGGATCACTGCAGGTTCTGAGCCACCAGGGAAGCCCAAGAATACTGGAGTGAACAGCCCAACCCTTCTTCAGGGGATCTTCCTGACCCAGGAATCGAACTGGGGTCTCTTGCATTGCAGGCAGTTTCTTTAGCAGCTGAACTACCAGGGAAGCACTTTTTTGAGCACCTATTTGCTATTGGAACTCTAGAAATTTTTTTTATTAAGCAAACAAATAATAATACTGTTTCAGTCTTGAAAAAATGTGCTTGACACAGATGCCTTTCTGTTCTGAAAAGACAGCTACTCTCTCCTCAAGCTTTCAAATGCTAAAGGTCATTCTTATTTGAAGTAAAATTATCTGAAAGCAAATAAGGAGAGTTAGCTTCAGTTCAGTTCAACTCAGCCGCTCAGTCATGTGCAACTCTTTGTAACCCCATGGACTGCAGCACACCAGGCTTCCCTGTCCATCACCAACTCCTGGAGTTTACTTAAACTCATGTCCATGGAGTCGGTGATGCCATCCAGCCATCTCATCCTCTGTCGTCCCCTTCTTCTCCTGCCCTCAATCTTTCCCAGCATCAGGGTCTTTTCAAATGAGTCAGTTCTTCGCCTCAGGTGGCCAAAGTATTGGAGTTTCAGCTTCAACATCAGTCCTTCCAACGAACACTCAGGACTGATCTCCATTATGATGAATTAGCTTAGAGAGAACCATTGCTGCTGCTGCTGCTGCTGCTAAGTCGCTTCAGTCGTGTCCGACTCTGTGCGACCCCAGAGACAGCAGCCCACCAGGCTCCCCCGTCCCTGGGATTCTCCAAGCAAGAACACTGGAGTGGGTTGCCATTGCCTTCTCCAATACATGAAAGTGAAAAGTGAAAGTGAAGTCGCTCAGTCCTGTCTGACTCTTAGCGACCCCGCGAACTGCAGCCCACCAGGCTCCTCCGTCCATGGAATTTTCCAGGCAAGAGTACTGGAGTGGGGTGCCATTGCCTTCTCCAAGAGAACCATTAGGAAAAGTATTTTTTCAGCTCTGTAACATTTTAGCAATGCTGCCCTCTTCAGGATAAAACTAGAATTTCAGCTCCCCAGTTTATGTTAATATATTTCCCAACGCTGTTTAGTTTGAAGAGAACTTGAAGGTCTAGGGATCTTTATCTGTAGAAATCCCTAAGAGGATTTTTATCCATTTTATTTTACTTTACCATTTTATTTCATTTCATTCATTTTTATTATTTCAATTTTTTTTTTTTTAATTTTTGCCACACTGCACAGCATGTGGGATCTTAGTTCTTTGGCCAGGGTTGGACCCATGCCAGCTGCAGCGGCAGTATAGAGGCTAAACAGCTAGACCAACAGGGAAGCCCCTAGATGTCAACTTTAAAATGTGCAGGGGGCACAGAATAGCTCACAACTATTTGAGGGGCCTTAGGAAGGAAGCTTGAGGATCCCTGTGTTAGTCCCTCAGTTATATCTGATTCTTTTTGACCCCATGGAGTGTAGCCCGCCAGGCTCCTCTGTCCATGGAATTCCCCAGGCCATAATACTGGAGTGGGTAGCCATTCCCTTCTCCAGGGGATCTTCCCCACCCAGGGATCGAACCCTGGTCTCCTGCATTGTGCAGATTCTTTACCATCCGAGCCACCAGGGGAGATCCTGAAGACCCCTCAGTTCAGTTCAGTCGCTTGGTTATGTCTGACTCTCTGTGACCCCGTGGACTGCAGCATGCCAGGCTTCCCTCCATCTTGGAGCAGCTCTGGGAATTGGCAATGGATGGGGAGGCCTGGCATGCTGCAGTCCATGGGGTCACAAAGAGTCAGACACGACTGAGGGACTAACACAGGGATCCTCAAGCTTCCTTCCTATGTCCCCTAAAATAGTTGTGAGCTATTCTGTGCCCCCTTGCATGTTTTAAAGTTGACATCTAGGGGCTTCCCTGTTGGTCCAGCCGTTTAGCCTCTACACTTCCGCTGCAGGTGGCATGGGTTCCAACCCTGGCCAGGAAACTAAGATCCCATGCAGGGTGGCAAAAATTAAAAATATATATATATATTGAAATAACAAAAATGAATGAAATGAAATACAATAGTAAAGTAAAATAAAATGGAGAAAAAAATGCCCCCTGAATCTCCTCATGGGCAAAGGCAGCCCCCACTGTCAAGCCAGTGGACAAATTAAAATTGCATTCTCACAGGGGAAAAAAAAAGTTTTTACTCAATCGTTTTCCATTCAAGAAACTGTTTTGTGGTGGCAACCATGGTATTCTTCTCTTGGATACCGAGGCAGGTGAGCGGCTAGGGCAGGGCAGGCTGATGGCTGCTCTGCCCTGCTAGGATTTCCTTCCAGAAAGCTCCTTCTGCTTTGCTCTCATGGGACTTTCCTCTCTCAGATCTGAAGTTTCCTTTTGCTGGGTTGTTTGGTGCATGCTTTCACACACTGGGACCGTGTATGTGGTAAGACGTGTGGGACGGTCGGAGGTGTCTCTCTCTCTTTTGTTAAGTGGGAGAAGGGTGACGAGGAGGCGTAAACAAGAGTGAGGGCACAGGCTGAGTTCCCACAGCTACTTCTGGGGCAGTACAACAGAGATGTTGAGGATGTGGGAAATAGTTTCTGTGGCCTGGCCAAGGGGTAACGTCCTCCAATGTGCAGACAGTTGACCTAAATCCCCTGAGGAGCAGTCACTGGAAAGCCACACTCTGACCACAGCCAGGCTCTAAGAAGTCACTCGTATTCAAGCGGCTTCTCTTCTCCCTCCACTCTTGCTCTTGCCTTTACAGGCAATGGCTTTCCTTCGGGGTCACCTGGGGGGCAAGCTTGTGATGTGCCTCTGTCATTGTGTAAAAGCTGTTGTCGTTGTTCAGCTGCTCAGTCGTGTCTGACTCTTTGTGACCCCATGGACTGCAGCACGCCAGGCTTCCCTGTCCATCACCATTTCCCAGAGCTTGCCCAAACTCATGTCCCTCGAGTCACCACTCAGCCTTCTTTACAAGCCAACTCTCATTATCCGTCTGTGACTACTGGAAAAACCATAGCTTTGACTAGATGGAGCTTTGTTGGCAGACTGATGTCTCTGTTTTAAGATTGTGTTTTTAGAAAGGACTCTCTTCTCTGTCTCTCTTGAAGATTTGATGATAACTTTTGGTCTCTAGCTACTTGGCAAAAATTAATGCCACCGTCCAGCACCTCTCTGCACATATGTACGGGACAGGAGCCTAGGATGGATATAGATGATGAAGCCAGAGGGCCTGGGTGAATGTGGGGATGTGAGGATGATCTACCCTCTGCCTCAGGGAACTTGAACACCAGACTAAGCCATTCCAGGCCCGGCACTACCTGACCCCAGCCTACCTTTCTAGGCTCAGCTCTTACTGTCCTCTGCATCCTACTGGTAAGACCGAAATGTGCTTCCTCACACACCCTATACTGTCCCCTATTAGAGTCTAGCTTGCTTGGATCCTCGTCTTGTCATCAAAAGCCACTTTCAAGGCTAAAATACTGTTTTCTGATTATTCCCCAGTACAGTCCTCTCTCCTTCCTCCTTAAAAAAATTATTTATGTATTTTAATATTTATTTATTTTTTATCTTATTTGGCTGCACCAACTCCAGTATTCTGGCCTGGAGAATTCCATGGACAGAGGAGCCTGGCAGGCTATGGTCCATCGGTGCTGCAAAGAGTCAGACTCAACTGAGCAACTTTCACTTTTGTTTTAGGTCCTTGTTGGGGCATGCAAGATCTATTTCTCTGACCAGGGATTGAACCTAGAGCCCCTGTATCGGGAGCACAGAGTTGTAGCCACTGGACCACCAGGGCAGTCCCTCTCCTTCCTCTTAGTAATATGATATTCTGTGCTTTTTTACGACATGCCTTGTATTTTGCCTTGTGCTATAATTAGTCAACTACATGTCTCACGGTCCTTTGAGAAGAGAGAGACAAATTCATCTTTCTATTTCCCAGCTGTCTAGCTCAATATCTGGTATGGAGCATGGGCTCCGAAAGTATTTCCAGTCTCAGGGCCATCCCACACCACTGCTGTGTGAGTTTATAAAATACACCTTCCACGTAAATGCCCAATTCTGTTTTCTCAGATCCAAGCAAGCACTTCTTCTCATCACACATTTCAAGGATGACATAATTTCTGAAACTTGGTAGTTTCTTCTGGAATTCCAGCCAAAGGCATCTGTGAGGTAAAGTAGTTGTGAGTGCGATCAGGGATTTTGTCATGGATGATGATGACACCCTCTGGGTGACATTTGTGAGGCCCTGCCTGCTGCTTCTAGGTCAGTAGACCTGAGTTGAGTGATGGGAGGCTGTGCATTAAGGGAAAACCAGGAAGCTGAGTCTGATTCATCTTTTTTTCCTCTCCTGTAAGAGATACTTGGAAGAAAAGCAATGACAAACCTAGACAGCGTATTAAAAAGCAGACATTACTTTGCCTACAAAGGTCTGTATAGTCAAAGCTATGGTTTTTCCAGTAGTCATGTACGGATGTGAGACCTGGACAACAAAAAGAGCTGAGCACCAAAGAATTGATGCATTCAAACTGTGGTGCTGGAGAAGACTCTTGAGACTCCTTTGGACTGCAAGGAGATCAAACCAGTCAATCCTAAAGGAAATCAAACCCGAATATTCATTGGAAAAACTGATGCTGAAGCTGAAGCTCCAACACTTTGGCCACCTGATGTGAAGAGCTGACTGATTTGAAAAGACCCTGATGCTGGGAAAGGTTGAAGGCAGAAGGAGAAGGGGGCAACAGAGGATGAGATGGCTGGATGGCATCAGTGACTCAATGGACATGAGTTTGAGCAAACTCTGGAAGATGGTGAAGGACAGGGAAGCCTGGTGTGCTGCAATCCAAGGGGTTTCAAAGATTTGGACACGACTAAGTGACTGAACAGCAAGGAGATACTCTGCTCAAAACTCAGACTCATTTGTTGATGTAGATTTTGAAACATACTAAGTACCCAAAAATGGATGTTTTCTGGGAATGCTTCTAAATTTTATCAAAGTCACAGAAACATAATAAAATAAATAAAATCAAATAAATAAGTTAATTAAATGAAATAAATAAAATCAAACTTCAGGGTAATTCCCTAAGTATATTCTAACTCCCAACTAAATGTGTGAATTAGATTTAAATGATGGTCATGTACCATCACTTAATGGAGTTTGGATACATGGAAGATGGAAGAAGCGATACAAATTTCCACCTAAATCATATCTAAATTGGCAGGGACCAAGCTCATTTAAATATTCATAAATCTGCAGATAAAAGGAGTAGCTGGAACGGTTCCATCGTGTGATGGTTTTCCAAAATAAATCAACCCAAACAAACCAAAAATTGAGAAAATGGAGGCTGTGTAAATTGTCTTACACATGATGGGTAAAGAACAATGCCTATGGAAAAGTGTGGTTTTATTTGACCCTGTGAGGATTAAAAATCTTAGCTATCAAGTAAGAAAGCAAACTGTTGAATGGAAACATGTGCCAAGGCATATGGTATGGCATGATAGTTTCTTCTTCTCGTCCCAGCTCTGCCACTAAGCTGCTGAGTGACCTTGTCTGGAGATCTGCCCATTTTTATACTTAAAAAACTGAACATTGGCCAATGAATGCAGACAGAAACATTTTGGATGGCTAATTAGTCTTACTAAACAATCATCAAGGAGGAAATGATGGGCTACCCAGATGGTGATAGTGGTAGAGAATCCTCCTACCAATGCAGGAGATACAAGAGCCAAGGGTTGGATCCCTGGGTTGGGACGATCCCCTGGAGGAGGAAATGGTAACCCCCTCCAGCATTCTTGCCAGGAAAATTCCAAGGACAGAGGAACCTGGTGGGCTGCAGTCCACGGAGCTGCAAAGAATCGGACACGACTGAGCATGCTCACACAGGAGGACAGAACAGGGTGGAGTGGGAGGAACCGGGAGACTGGAACTGGTATGTATACACTATCAAAATACACATACTTTGTACAAAATACACGGCTGTTGGGAACATATTGTGTAGCAGAGAGAACTCTACTTAAGGCACTGTGGCATCCCCCAGTGGGTTGTTGTTAGTGGCTAAATCATATCTGACTCTATTGAGACCTCATGGACTGTATGTAGCCTGTCAGGCTCCTCTGTCCATGGGATTTCCCAGCAAAAATACTAGACTGGGTTGCCATTTCCTTCTCCAGGGGATCTTCCTGATTCAGAGATCAAACCTGCATCTCCTGCATTGGCAGGCGGATTCTTTACTGCTGAGCCGCCTGGGAAGCCCATCCAAAGTAGAAGGGCAATCCCAAAGGGAGGGGATATTTGTACATGTATGGCTGATTCATTTTGCTCTGCAGCAGGTGCTAATACAGCAGCAATTATACTACAATAAAGCTTAATTATTTTTTAAAAAGTCAGCCACTTTTCTGATGCTAAAGTTGAGAGAATTCATCTACCAGCTCTCTCACCCAACCTCCCCTTCTTCCTGAACATCTACTATAAGCAATGCATGCCAGGCACTTAAGTACTGGGCAGCCAGGGTGTTCCCATGGAAACCAGTTCTAATCCGAGAGAGTTTTCCAATCAGGCTATAAACTGGGGTTACTGAGGGCAGCCTTCATCCTGCCAAGAAATAGAACCAGCCTTTCATAGGAGCAAGAAGCTCGCGGTTTACCGGGTGTTTATTCAACATCCTGAATAAAAGCTCTTTGTGGTGTTTCCCGGATGACCTCTTGCTGACCTTTCTCTTATATTCTAAACACCATTCTCATGCCAAGCTTATTGAGAGTTTTCATTCTTAATGCAAGAGCAGGGTTGTCAGATTTAACAGATGAAAATACAGGATATCTGGTTACATTTTAATTTTGGATAAACAACAAAAAATTTTTTAATATACAATATTTTGGATATACTTACACACAAAAAAACTATTCCTTATTTTTCTGAAGGTGAATATAATGAGGTATCTTGTTGACAGCCCTTTATGGGGATTCAACCGTCCTCATTTTCATAACCACTGGAACGTTTTTTTCTTCTGTTTCTGTCATAGCAGGAAACAAGGCTACATAACCCCAACTACTTTACTTATCTAAAAAGAACATGTGCTCTCCCTCCATCAGAAGTTATCAAAAACACATGATAGACACACTTTTCATTAGTGACAATCCTGAAGTGTGTGTATTCTCTTCTCTCATAATTCCTCTAATGATTGCCTTTCTCTCTTAACCCCACTTCCGTCTCTGTCACCAATTGTCTCACTTTCTTAAATAAAAAAATTAAAAATCCTTTATTTCAGCCATGGGATGTGAAGGACACTGGTTCTCAAACCCTTTATCTGTGTGAGCTATGGCATGCCATGAGGTCTGAATCCAATAATAGAACAGCCACTTGGTACTGACTCTAGCTAAGTGGTGCTTGTATGAAGTAAAGGTGGCCCTCACATTTATTTTTTATGTTTTTTAATATGACACAATAATGCTATCAGTTTGCTTTGTTTTAATATGAAATGTTTATATAATTTTTTTTTCTTCCAAACATTCTGTAATTACATATTTGATTTCTCCTTGATCTAAGATTTAGGAGAGAGAGTTTCAGTTTCCAAGCAGCTGAATTTTTGTATTGTTTTGTGTTTTTGTAGCTTATACTCTGGCTGTTTATTGTTGGTGTTATGTAATATCGGCTCTGGGGTCAGTTGGCACGCAGCATCTGAGGTCCCTGACCAGGGATTGAACCCATACTCCCTGCGGTAGAAGCTCAGAGTCTTAACCACTGAAGAGCCAGGGAAATCCCAGCCCTCACCTTTTAAGCATTTGGAGAAGGCAATTCATTTTTCTTTTCTTTACTTAACATAGTTATCTGGGGCATGGTTTTGGAATCAGAGATAACCAAAGTCTTCACGGCTGGCTTCTGCCCTAACTGTTGTCAAGCATTCCTGCCCACAGGAAGGCTGCATGCGGTCCCCCCTCAAGAGTTCGGCGAATGGCCAGCCTCTGTCTGCAGCAGAATCTGTGTTGGAGCCTGCTGACCGACTCTGGGTTAGCTGGCCTAACACCAGCTGGGGTCTCACTCTGCGAGGCAACAGGGAGCTAATCACAAGGAAACAGAACCAGCAGAATGGGCCACTGTCAAAGGCCACCAGTTAGCTGCGTGGGGAGACACAACAGGAAGTGTTCGTACCATCAGAGACGAGCGTGTATCAGTGAGGTGGATAAGCGTACTTAGACTTCTTAAATGAAATTAGCTATTTATAACTTGGCCATGCACGATGTTCCAAAACAACCACGAGTAAACAACAATCGGAGAAGGTAATGGCACCCCACTCCAGTACTCTTGCCTGCCAAATCCCATGGACGGAGGAGCCTGGGAGGCTGTAGTCCATGGGGTCACTGAGTCGGACATGACTGAGCGATTTCACTTTGACTTTTCACTCTCATGCACTGGAGAAGGAAATGGCAACCCACTCCAGTGTTCTTGCTTGGAGAATCCCAGGCACAGAGGAGCCTGGTGGGCTGCCGTCTCTGGGGTCGCACGGTGTCAGACACGACTGAAGCGACTTAGCAGCAGCAGCAGCAGACAACGATCAGGAAGTGATTAGGGTTACGTACTGGGGCAGAAGGCGTGAAGGATGAAGGGTGAAGGAGGCAGAATTCCCCCCTGCCCACCCACTCAGGGGAGTACTAGAAGCAAGCTAGGTAGAAAGAACAGTTGAGAAGCACTTAGGAACAGGACATCAGTCACACAGACCTCCCCGGATTGGTTCATGACTCACACACAGGGAGAGGGGACGCCCTCACAGGATCGAGTCTCAGAGACCAACTCCAACGTTCAATGTCCACATGGCCCAGCACCAACCTCATGTCCCATCCTGTCCCCCACATTTCTCTTACTTGCAGAGGAGCAGGGTCAGCCAGGAGGTCACAGGGCATTGAATCTGTCTTCACTGGGGCTTCTGCTAACCCGGATCACTTATTGTATCCTCCACCCAGCCAGCCAGTGTGGTCCTCTTGCATTCTCAGACCACTCCTGGCGCTTTTTCCTCCCATGCCCCTAGTAGGAAAGCCCTCTCCTTTCCAGCTCTTTCTGCATGGCCCCTCCCTCATCCACCCCATCTTGTCTGCCTCATCCAAGCCTCTATTCTTATTAGCTTGAATCTAAGTGTGGCAGGTGGGTGAGTATGTGTGGGCCTCCCCACTGAGCCTCAGACCCCTAAAGGAAGAAGGTGCCTCTTAACCTATTTTTCTACCTCCAACTGCTGGAGAATACAGACCCTGGGACAGAGTAGGTCCTTAGTAAATGTTTGTTGAACTAGATAAGCGGATGGATGGGTAGATAAATAGGTAGATGAGTGGGTAGGTGGATGGATGGACGGATCAATGGGTGGGTGGATGGATGGATAAGTTGATGGATGGATCGGAGGGTAGGTAAACGGGATGAATTTGTGGATAGTGTCTGAGTGGCAGCAATCCACAGTGACCAGGAAATCACCCCCAAGTTTTCCCTGGGCTAGAGAAGCCACAGAGAAGGGGAAAGGGCATGCACGGAAGGCAGAGATGAGAGTCCTCACCTTAGCTTCTCCATCACTGGCCGTGTAATCTTGGGTGAGTCACTGCACCTCTCCAGCCCCAGGTACCATTCACTTACAATCAGTGACAAGAACGCATGTCTGTCTGATGTTAGGGAGTTGTCCCAGATGGTGTCTCTTGAAGTCTTTTTCAGCTGTTTCTCAGCCATTATTCTTTCCACAGCACCTCCCGAGACAAGCCACAATAAGGAGGATTTCTATCACAGAGCTTCTGGAATGGTATGTAGACCTGAGGAAGCAGCCTCAGGACGTTTTACTGAGTGATGGTCCACAGAGCCTGACATTTTCCGGCATCCTTGATGCTAGAATACTAATAATGCTTGTTAGAACTTTTTAACCTCTATGCCAGCAATACCTCAAAACACAACCTATGAATTTTTGCCCAGCTTTTACTCTTTCTCCTGGACTGAACATGTTGAGCACAGTCTGGCTTGTTCCTGTCCATCTTGGAAGGCAGAGCCTTCGTTTATGAGAAGTTTCCCCTTTAACAGATGAGAAGAATGTGTCCTGACAGCTTGAATGTGCTGCTCAGTCTGTTCTCCTTACACAAGGGGGAGGATTAAATAATCAACTTGGTTTAACACCAAGAACCAACATATCAAGGCCTGGGGAACACAGTTTTCCAGAGCAGCAAAGAGTATAATAAAAATTCCAGTGATGCCTGCAACACTGGTCGTTAGCGTGACGAGGAATGGTGCAAGTCATTTCCCCATGGAGCTCTAGGGTCTAAGTCTGCAGGGTGCCCCCACCCCCACCCCACTGCAGACTTTCTCCCCACCCCCATCTCTCTTCCCATAAACGCTCTCTTCTACCTCTCTTCAGGAGGCAGCCAGATGTGGGGTGGTTCTTAGCCTGTGTGGATGGATGGCTGGGGGTGCGCGCTGCGTGCTCAGCCACTCAGTCGTGTCTGACTTTTTGTGACCCTATGGACTGTAGCCCCTCCTGTCTCCATTCATGGCATTTTCCCAGCAAGAACACTGGAGAGGGTTGCCATTTCCTCCTCCAGGGTATCTTCCTGACCCAAGGATCGAACCTGGGTCTCCTGTGTTATCCTGCACTGCAGGCGGATTCTTTACCCCTGAGCCATCGGGGAAGCTGAGGGGTGAGAATGGAAGGAAAAGGGCAACCTGGGGCTTAATGCGGAGAAGGCAATGGCACCCCAAATCCCATGGATGGAGGAGCCTGGTAGGCTGCAGTCCATGGGGTCGCTAAGAGTCGGGCACAACTGAGCGACTTCACTTTCACTTTTCACTTTCATGCATTGGAGAAGGAAATGGCAACCCACTCCAGTGTTCTTGCCTGGAGAATGCCAGGGATGGGGGAGCCTGGTGGGCTACCATCTATGGGGTCGCACGGAGTTGGACACGACTGAAGCGACTTAGCAGCAGCAGCAGGGGCTTAATGGCAACTTTGCTTGGACCCTTGGAATTCAGAGAGAACCCTCTCTCAGCAGGATATTTTGGTGGCTGAATTTTGCTTCTAGGCAACACCCTTTCCTTCGCCCCAAGCACCATGCCCCCTCCTTGTGTATCTTTGACGCTCCCATTCTGACCTCTCAGTCACCTCACTCTGGGCCCTAATGAAGGTGTCGGGGATGTTTCCACATTCGCCTCTACCAGTGAGTGTGTGTGCACGCCTGTGTAGGTGATGTGTCCGTGGGTCTGTCAGCTTTGTCCTGGCTACTGGTTGACAGGTCGCCTGGATCTCATGTCTGCTAGGCAGCTCCTCAAGGCTGGGGACCCTCACATTGCCTGGACACAGCCTGAAGGAAAATCCTTGGCAAATTGTGTTTGGGGACATAGCATGTTCCATCCTCCATAGACTTAGGGGGGTTAGTGATAAGGGGCTATGTGAAAAGACACCCTGTACTTTCTTCACTTATCACCTGCTGGAATCTTCCTGTGGTAAACCTGGCGGAGAAGTATCAGAATTCTGCATTTTTCACATGAAGACTCTGAGAAGCACAAAGCTGAACGATGAATTCAAGTCCTTGTCTCCAGCTTCTCTGCTCTTACCTTTTTTTTTTTTGGCCTGGAGGCCTCCCATGGCTATCATTTAATTTATTTCATTTCTATTATGCTGAAAGTGAAAGTCACTCAGTCATGTCCGACTCTTTGCGACCCTGTGGACTGTACAGTCTGTGGAATTCTCCAGGCCAGAATACAGCAGTGGGTAGCCCTTACCTTCTCCTAACCCAGGGATCAAACCCAATTCTCCCGAACCCAGGCGGATTCTTTACCAGCTGAACTACCAGGGAAGCCAAGCCGAAAGGTATCAAACCAATACATGCTCTTTGTTTAACAAATATTTCAAACCTCCAGAAGAATATGAAGTGATTTCTGCAACCCCAATGGCCTCCCTCTCAGAACTATTTCTCTGAGGTAAACCCTCAGTGAACAGTCTGGGGCTCAACCCCAATATTCATCACAGCAATTCAGTTCTTGAAGTTTTCTGTCTCTTACCAAGGTTCTGCCTCGGGCCTGCCGTTCCTTCACTTGGTCATTTCCTCACAGCTTTCCGCTGCATGTCGTGGCAGCTGGCGTCACGCTGGCTTTCTGTGACTCAACCTGCCCTCTTGTGGTTTCTCATTTACTTTAGGAAAAATCTCTCTTTTTCCCGCTTTAAAATAATTTTTAAGATTTATTTATTGGCTGTGCATGACCTCTGTTGCTGTGCAGGCTTTTCGCTAGTTTCAGGGAGCAGAGGCTACTTTCTAGTTGTGGTGCACGGGTTTCTCATCGCGATGGCCTCTCTTGCTGCTGAACACAGGCTCTAGAGCACAAGCTTAGCTGCTCCATGCCATGTGGGATATTCTCCAGTTAGGGATCAAATCAGTGTCTCTTGCCTTGGCAGGCTGACTCTTTACCAATGAAGCACCAGGGAAGCCCCTTAAGTCTTTATTGAACTTATTACAATGTTGCTTCTATTTTATGCTGTTTTTTGTTGCTGTTGTTCATGAGGCATGTGGGATCTTAGTTCCCTGATCAGGGATTGAATCCTCAGCCCTTACGTTGGAAGGATCACTGAACCACTGGATCACCAGACCACCAGGGAAGTTCCGTTTTTTCCTTTTTAATCATGATTTTTTGCTTAGCGAGTGGGTACAGAGGTAGGTAGGAGGGTAGCCAGAGTGGAAAGGAACATCACCTTGTGGGAATAAATGGACAGGTTTTCCCACAGAGAATGATTTCCTCAGGTTGTGAGGCTCAGGAGTCCCGTGGTGAGATTTTGTGGCAGCGCAAATCGTTCTTTCAAACAAGGTTTAGCTTTCTGACTTTCAGGGAAGGATTTGTCAGGTAGCTAAGTGTTCTGATTAATGAATGCTGGGATTCCATATAAATGCAAATTGTCACATTTCTCACTGAGTCCCTTTCACAGACAGACATGGGTAATGTTGTTGTTCAGTCACTCAGTGGTGTCCGACTCTTTGCGACCCCATGGACTGCAGCATGCCAGCCTTCCCTGTCCTTCACCATATCCTGGAGCTTGCTCAAACTCATGTCCATCGAGTCAGTGATGCCATCCAACCCTCTCATCCTCTGTTGCCCCCTTGTCCTCCTGCCCTCAGTCTTTCCCAGCATCAGGGCCTTTTCTAACAAGTGGGCTCTTCGCATCAGGTGGCCAAAGTGTTGAAGTTTCAGCTTCAGCATCAGTCCTTCCAATGAATATCCAGGTTTGATTTCTTTTAGGATTGACAGCTTTGATCTCCTTGAAGTCCAACAGACCCTCAAGAGTCTTCTCCAACACCACAATTCAAAAGCATCAATTCTTCGGCACTCAGCCTTCCTTATGATCCACCTCTCATATCCATACGTGACTACTGGAAGATCCATAGCTTTGACTATATGGACTTTGGTGGCAAAGTGATGTCTCTGCTTTTTAATATGCTTTCTAGGTTTGTCATAGCTTCTCTTCCATGGGTAAGAGCTGACAAAAATAAGGTGGAGTTGGAATTACTGGCTGGCTGTGACTTCATCTAAAGTCTCTCAGAGTAAGGGGGACCTCTTCTTGTACTCATGCCTTGTCACCATTCAGGTACCACAAAAGGTGACCAACCATCAAGGCCGGCTGATGACACAGACTGAAATGGGAACACAAGGTGCTGATAAGGAATCTTAGATAGAGAGGGGGGAAAAATGTCACCAACATTCTGATCTCTGTAGATACAAAGGATCATGCACTCATGGAGCTTCCTAGTGTATCAGATTCTGGCTTCACTCTCACTGCACACCGATGTTCATTTTTCTTTTCCATGCAAGGTAAAGTGTATGGTGGAGAAAGGAGGACTCAGACAGAGGGTGACAGGAGCAGGTGCATGGCCCCCACCACCCCCACCACACCAGAAAGGTTGAGGGCAAGGTGGGAAGAGGCAGACTTGGTGGTCACACACCCCTGGGCTGCCATTGATGGCGTGGTTGAACTTAAGCACAAAAATCTAACCTCAGGAGCCACTGGGATGTCAATGGACATGGGGCCTACCTCACAGGAAGGCTGAGGGACCTCAAAGATATGTGCCTGCAAATTGCTTAGCACAACACACGTAATAACTTCTTAACAAACACCCGCTTACACTTGACCATGACTTTGTCCCGTTTGATGCTTGTCTTTTATTTCCTTTTGACACTTTTCTCCCAGAACCTGAAGAGGGTGGTAGAGTGCTGAATTCAGCTAATCCCTTCCTGGCATTTCTCAGGACCAGTGAAAATGGTTTTCAATGCTCTTCAAATCAGGGAAAAAAAAAAAAAAAAACCCACATCTTAATGAACACATATAACAATGAATCTAGATTGTTTATATTAACCTTTACACTAGTGTGATAAATAAATAAATAAATAAATATATGTTTTTTTTTAATGGAGGAAGGGGCCACAAAGATGAAGTTCCTTGAGCCCATGAAAGTCATAACCCAGTCCTACAGGTTTTAGAACTCACACAGCCTGACAGTTTTGGATGCTTGGCAAAGACCAGAAGGGCTGAGTCAACAAAATATCCCTTAGGGCTATGTAAGAGACATGCTTCATCAGCTATAGAAAAGTACAAATCTCCTGGAGAAAACCCTTATTGCCTAGATTTGCAGAGCAAACAGTTTGTTCACTGAATAGGTGGAGTGTGAGGGGAGATTCTGTGCTGAGAGCTGAGGGGTGTGGTAACAGTGCTGGGCTCAGCGTTGGGGACGAGGGGCACCGCATGTGGGCATTTTCATTTTTCATATTATCTACTTATTTATTGGCTAGACTGTATGGCATGTGGCTTCTTAGTTCCCTGACCAGGGATCTAATTAGCACCCTTTGAATTGGAAGCTCGGAGTCTTAACCACTGGACCACCAGGGAAGCCCTGAGCGGGCGTTTTTCAAACAGCTGAAGCTTGAATCTTAAATTCTATATGCGTGCTTGCTGACTGCCGCCATTTTCGCAGGAAATTTCTTTATAATGCACCACATTCCCTAGCTATCTCTGTGCCTTTTTTCACTTTTATCCGTGGTATATATACACACATATTAAGTCCAGTAGTACTAAAAGATTAAGACAAATAACAATGGCTCCCTACTTCACATTTCTGTCTTTTTGTCTCTCCATTTCTGCTCCTTGAAGGCCATCACCTTCCACCCTTCCAAGCCCCTTCTAGTTTTCTGCTACTGAACGGAACATGTCTAAGGAATATACACATATAGCTCTTCCCCGACTTGTCAGTTTCTGATGGTAGCTATTGTTGTCCTGTTGCAGCTGATGAGGGTTTAGCTGCTGGGCATCCCTACCTTATTTCTTCCCCTCCCTCCAGCTGTCAATTAGGTTATATCATAAGCCTTTTGTTTAGTTTTTAGTGGCTTTGTTTTAGTTTAGTGGCTCAGTGGATAAAGAAATCACCTGCACTGCAGGAGACATGAGTTCGATCCCTGGGTCAGGAAGATCTCCTGAAGGAGGGCATGGCACTCACTCCAGTATTTTGCCTGGAGAATCCCCTGAACAGAGGAGCCTGGAGGGCTGCAGTCCATGGGGTCACAGAGAGTCAAACACGAATGATGCGACGGAGCACACACATATTTAGAATGTTCTTTATTAGTGCTGTGTAAATGTCCCATGCTGAGCCAACCATTACATTTCCTCTTATACATATTTAGATTGTCCAGAGTTAATCTTTGTCTCCCTTTTATTATTTGGTTATCTTTTTGTGCCACCCTTTAATTCTTCCTAAAGAGGCCAAGTAATCTGTAGAGCATGATCAAAGCCACCAGGCAATGCATCTGTTCCTTTTATTCCTCCGGAGCCCTGCTGGGAGTGGGGTGGTCTCACCCTGTCAGCATCAGGGTCCCCCTCCTGACTGCTCTCCTCTGTGGGATCCTAGTGTTCTGTATCCACGGCCTTGCCCTTTCTTCCTGTATTTACTCTTTCCCTTTCTTCTCACATTTACTCTTTTGATTGGTGGCTTCTTGAGAAAGCAGAAACGAGACACAGAACTACTCAGCATTGTGCATTTGAAAATGCCTCAATTCCACGTATCAATTGATAGACTGAGTTCCTAGAATTTTGAAACATCTAGTGTATCCTAGCTTCTCGGATACACTAGAGAAGTTGTTGAGAAGTCCAAAGTCATTCTAGAACTTCTTTTTGGTTGGAGGCTTTTAGAGTGTTCTCTTAATATCAAGGTTCTTGAAATTTCATGATGCTGTGCTGTGGGGGTGCTTTTTAACTTCTCATGTTGGATATTTAGTGGGCTCCTTTCAGCCCAGAGTCTTATTTCCTTCAGCCTGTTTAAAAGTTCTCATTCTCTTTCCTTAAAATTTCCTTCTCTGTTTTCTCACTTCTCTCTTTCTCCCATGTCCTATTAGTCAGATATTATACCACCAGATACCAAATTTTCTTACCATTTCTCAAATATCTCTTTGTCTTATTATGCACCTTTCTGCGTCATTATATTAAGTTGATCTAAAGTGAAAGTGAAAGTTGCTCAGTCAATTGTTTGACTCTTTGAGACCCCATGGGCTATACAGTCCATGAAATTCTCCAGGCCAGAATCCTGGAGTGGGTAGCCTTTCCCTTCTCTGGGGGATCTTCCCACCCCAGGGATCAAACCCAGGTCTCCCACATTTCAGGGGGGTTCTTTACCAGTTGAGCCACAAGGGAAGCCCAAGTTGATCTAAGTTCTACACAAATAAAAGTCTCTGTATATCCACAATCTTTTAGCATCATATAAAACTAGGTGGCCACCTCATGCTAACAGTTGACTCATTGGAAAAGACTCTGATGCTGGGAGGGATTGAGGGCAAGAGGAGAAGGGGATGATAGAGGATGAGATGGCTGGATGGCATCACCGACTCGATGGACATGAGTCTGAGTGAACTCTGGGAGTTGGTGATGGACAGGGAGGCCTGGCGTGCTGTGATTCATGGGGTTGCAAAGAGTTGGACACGACTGAGCGACTGAACTGAACTGAACTGAACTGAAAACTAGGTTGGCTCTTCTTGTCTATCATTGTTTCCTCTTGGGTTTTCCTGATCCTCATGGATTTATAATTTTTAAATTCCTTGATGATCACTTTGAGGGGATTCTCAGAAGAAGACTGAGGGAGCAGTGCTGATGGGGGTAGGGGCAGAATGGAGGTTTCAGTGCTGTGGACACCTGGTGGTTTAGTTTCTATCTGCTGGTCTCTTTATTCCTTAGGACCTGGACATACCACTGGGTTCAGTCACTACCTTCCCCTCATCCTAATGACATCCTCAGTTTATAGAGGGAGAGGACATAATGGAAGATTGTTAGATTGGGGTGCTACAAAGTTAGCTCAAACTCCACTTCTGTTCTTCAGTAGCAGAGTCAGCTTAGACCAGGTGGTAAAGCTGCTACCATGTCTTCCTCTGTGGAATGGCTCTCCCATCCTGACTGTATCTATGACAGGTGATTATATGAGCATCAGATCAAGAGATAACACGTGTATACAGAGAACAAATGAGTGGTTCCCAGAGGGGAGAGTGGTGGGAGGAGGGGCAAAATCGGGAAAGGATGTTAAGTGGTACAAACTTCTAAGTATCAAGTAAACCAGTTTCAAAGATATAATATACAGTGTAGGGAACATAGTCAGTATTTTATCTTTTATTTTATTCTGGTAAAGTTATTTTATTTATATATTTATTTTTGGCTGTGCTGGGTCTTGGTTGCTCTGTGGGCTTTTCTCTAGTTTTGGCGAGCGTGGGCTGCTATCTAGTTGGGGTGCATGAGCTTCTCACTGTGGTGGCGTCTCTAGGGCACCTGGGGTCTCAGTATTGCGGCATGTGGGCCTCCAGAGCACAGGCTCAGTAGTTCTGGCCCACATGCTTAGTAACTTCGCAGCATGTGGATCTTCCCAGATCAGAGATCGAACCCTTGTCTCCTACATTGGCAGGTGGGTTCTTTACCAATGAGCCACGGGGGGAAGCACTAGCCAATGTTTTATAACTTTGTATGGAGTACACGCTATAAAAATAAAGAATTACTGTGTTTCACACATAAAACTAATATTGTAAGTCAACTGTATTTTTTTCCTTAAAATTAAAAAATTATGGTTGATTTGCAATGTTGTGTTAGTTTCAAGTGTTCAGCAAAGTGATTCAGTTATCCATATACATTGGGTTGGCCAAAATGTTCATTTGAGTTTTTCCATAACATCTTATATATATGATATACATTGATATTGATGAGTGTGTGTGTATATATATATATCAGTGATACTTGAATAATAAAAATGAGAGTGATATCATATATGAGTGTTGTTACACTGTAAGATTTTATGAGCAGGTTAATTATACTTGACAATGAATGGCAGAGCTGACAGCTAGTTGCTCAGGAGAATCTCTTGTTTGGAGGGTTTTTTATTTCCTGGCTAGTCCCATGATTCCCTCTGAATACTTGCTACAGACAATGGCTAGATCACTGGGAGTTTTGAGCTTGGAAACTCAGTTGCCCTTTGTGGAGGAAACAAGGATGAACCAACCTGTTGAAAAGGACTGACTCCCCGCCAAGAGATACAAATGAGCAGTTGGGGAGATTCTAGCAAGCCTCACCCACTTTCAAGTAAGGTAGCCAGGTGCCAAAATGTAGTCACTAGGTGCTTGGGGGGGGGGGTGGTAATCAAGAAAGAGAGAACTGGCTTATACCTTGTCCAAAGAAAGACTCTTACACCCCACAGGCAGATCTGCAGAGTAAAGGGAGGTCAGGGAGCTAGGGCTTATCAGTGTCTTCAATACCCTCAATGAAGATGCCCATGGACACACACCCACTGGGTCTTCTTAGCAGCTGTATTTTCTTAGCAGACATGGCTGTATCTGTCCACATAAGCCTGTTGCTGCCAATAGTGCAATTTTCCTTGTCCTAATTTAGTGTTGATTAAAGAGCTCTTCATTGAGCATGTGCTATGTGATGGACATTCTTTTAGGTGCTTGGCATACACTGATAAGAAAGAAAGGCAAGGATGCCTGCCCTCTTGGAGCTTACTTAACAAGAAGAATAATTTTAAGTGATTAGTCACTGTGCTAGGGGTTGGACTGGGACACACAGTTAGGGGATATGGTTGCCAATTAAATCTTCCCACAGGGAGAGAACGATTGATGAACTAATCCAGATACCTAGTCATTCCTGCACACTAAATACGAATTACCTGCCCTCTGGTCTCTTGTGAGTTTTGTTAGCTTGAGATGGTCCCAAAATTGAGCTTCCAGACACAATGTATGAGGAGAGCCTGGAAAGGCTGACCCCACCCTGTTGATTTTCCTTAGCTATTCCATGCCTGGATGTGCTTTAATTTCTCTCTCATGTCCCTTTCTCTCTTTAACCACACCAGACATGTTTCTTATGTCATCCATAATCACACTGCCTCTTGCAGGGGATATGGAGGAAAAGGTAGTAAGTTTTCTCCTATTTGGTCCTTAGCAACTTCTTGAGATCTATTTTGTACTAGCTATGGTGCCCATCAGATGAATGGGGCAGTTTCTCTCCACAGGCACTCCAACTCTGCAATGACAGGGTGGGTAGCAGAAAGCTCTCTTGATGGACAGAGTTGAATTCTGGTCCTGGATCTGTGGCTGACTTGGGGGAGTGACCTCTGTTTCCTGGGCCTCTGTGATCACTTCTGTGTCGATCGCTTCTGTGGCTGACCCCTGACTTTCTGTGTCGAAGATATGTGTGGGATCCTCTGGAGAGTAACTGCGAGGGAAAACAGGATGTTGTTTGGAAGACAAGCAGAGAGGAGGAGTGGTGCGGGGTATTTCTATTTTTGTATTTTCCCACCACCAGACACTTGGCTTTTTTTCTCAGCTGCCCTGAGGAGTCACTGAGCAGACAGTCAGTCTCAGACGCCTCCTCTCTTCCCCAACAGACACTGGACTCGGGGTTGGATAAACTGGGTGAAGGATAAAGTGAGCAAAGGCGTTAGATCCCTGACTACAGGCCTGGGGAGGAGGAGGAGCACCAGGTGAAACCTGTGAGGGGTTCCTGCCCTTCCTGAGCTGGGCTTTGCTCTCAGCAAACAGATGGAGAAGGAAACAGCTTCTTCCGAATCCATGGTTTCCCTCCACTCCTTTCCCGTGCTCCTCAAATGCCATTTTCTCAAAGGAGGTGCAGAGAGAAGGGTCCTTTTCCTTGACTTGTAGCCACCCAACAATTATACCTCTTCCTGGGCCCTGATCCTCTCAAAACATGCAGACACACATGTAGACACAGACACTGCACACCATAAACATATTTTGCACATACTACACACACACTACACATGACACACACACACAACACACACTATGCACACACACTACACATATTACACACTAAACACACTAACACACAATGCACCACCAACACACACACCACGAACATTATACACACACACACCCGGCCTTTAGCCACAATTTTCACAAAGCATTGTTTTCTCATCATTTGCTCAGTAAATAAGTATTTACTAAGACCCTGCCTCATGGCAGAAAGTGAAGAGCCTCTTGATGAAGGTGAAAGAGGAGAGTGAAAAAGCTGGCTTAAAACTCAACATTCAAAAAACTAAGATCATGGCACCTGGTCCCATCACTTCATGGTAAATAGATGGGATGGAAACAGTGATAGACTTTATTTTCTTGGGCTCCAAAATCACTGTGGATGGTGAATGCAGCCATGAGATTAAAAGACACTTGCTCCTTGGAAGAAAAGCTATGACAAACCTAGACAGCATATTAAAAAGCAGAGATATCACTTTGCCAACAAAGGTTCATCTAGTCAGTTATGGTTTTTCCATTAGTCATGTATGGATGTGAGAGTTGGATCATAAAGAAGGCTGAGTGCCAAAGAATTAATGCTTTCAAATTGTGGTGTTGGAGAAGACTCTTGATAGTTATTTTGTCTGTAAGGAGATCAAACCAGTCAATCCTAAAGGAAATCAAACCTGACTATTCATTGGAAGGACTGATGCTGAAGCTGAAGTTCCAACACTTTGGCCACTTGATGCAAAGAGCTGACTAATTGGAAAAGACCCTGATGCTGGGAAATATTGAGAGCAGGAGGAGAAGGAGGCAACAGAGGATGCGATGGTTGGACGGCATCATCAACTCAATGGACATGAGTTTGAGCAGACTCCAGGAGATGGTGAAGGATAGGGAAGCCTGGTGTGCTACAGTCCATGGGGTCACAAAGAGTCAGACAAGACTGAGTGACTGAACAAGATGACCCTGCGAGGTTCCAGGCCTGTTCTCGATTCTGGGGACCCTTGGTGAACAGAATAAAATAAGACTGGCTTCACGGATCTTGCTCTCTGTGGGAGAAAGACCATGAATATGTAAACAAATAAATGCACAATGTAGCATCCAGTTGTGAGGAATGCTGTGAGATGAAGTAGAGCAAGGTTGGGGAGCAGGGACCAGGGATGGCAGGATGGGGTTCGGAGTGGGGAGAGGATGGCTAAAGGGATGAGGGAAGTCTTTCCCCCACGGATCAGGGGATCCATGTGCAGGGCTCCTGAGGAGTGAATCTTCCCAATTTCCAAACCTTACCTCTTTAAATATCCCCAATTTTTATTCTAACTAGCTTTGACCAAAATTATTTTACAAGCTTTGTACGCCTCTGCTTTATAGCACAGAAACCTGGCATAGTCACATCTTTCTTTAAAAGGTGCAACTATTGGGAACACCTGGTAATGCGCTGGGCTAGTCTCTAGGTTGTTGCTGTTGTTCAGTCACTAAGTCACTTCTGACTCTTTGTGACCTTGTGGACTGCAGCATTCCAGGCTTCCCTGTCTTTCACTATCTCCCAGATTTGCTCAAACTCATGTCAGTAGTCAATAATGCCATCCAACCATCTCACCCTCTGTTACCCCCTTCTCCTCCTGTCCTCAATCTTTCCGAGCATCAGGGTCTTTTCCAGTGAGTCAACCCTTTGCATCAGGTGGCCAAAGTACTGGAGCTTCAGCTTCAGCATCAGTCCTTCCAACGAACACTTAGGTTGGTAGTTCTCAAAGTCTGTCCTGGGACCAGCAGGCTCAGCAACCCCAGAACGCATTAGGAAGGCCCATTCTCAGCTCCCTGAGACCCGCTGAAACTGAAATCCTAGGGGTGGGGTCCAGGAAACTTTTTTTGACCCTCCCCGCCTTTTGAACTGTGGTGCTAGAGAAGACTCTTGAGAGTCCCTTGGACTGCAAGGAGATCCAACCAGTCAATCCTAAAGGAAATCAGTCTAATGAATATTCATTAGAAGGACTGATGCTGAAGCTGAAACTCCAATGCTTTGGCCACCTGATGTGAAGAACCAACTCATTGGAAAAGACCCTGATGCTGGGAACAATTGAAGGCAGGAGGAGAAGGGGACAACAGAGGATGAGATGGTTGGATGGCATCACCGACTCAATGGACATGAATTTGAGCAAACTCTGGGAGATGGTGAAGGATAGGGAAGCCTGATATACTGTGGTCCATGGGGTCACAAAGAGTCAGACACAACTGAGCCACTGAACAACAAGAACTCCCCTAGGTGATTGTGAAGTTCACTCAAGTTTGAGAAAGGCTGCTATAAGGATGCTCTTGGGGCATGGCAGGGTGGAGAGGGGCGGAGCTGCATTCTGCCCTACGTCCAGTGACTGCTTTGCCCTTTGCAAGAGGAGCTCTTCCCGCCTTTCTGCAGCTTCTGTCTCCCACTGAGGCCTGTCACCCCTCATGGCTGTCAGCAGAATACTTCTGTATAATTTGTATCCCTTCTAATTTGCTGCTTCAGTCTGCTCTGTGTTGACAAACCAGATCACCGGTCATAACTCCATTATGCAGAAAGGAGGCATAAATTTCAGGGCTGCTGGAGCCTCTTGTTACTAATTTTCTGTCTTGCCCTCCAGACATCTGGCAGAGTGGAGAGAACACAGATTCTGGAGTCAAACAAATCGAGATTTCAGTGCAGGCTCCCACTCCCATGGGGATTTTCTCAGCTGCTGTGTACATCTATTGCAATTATGCTTCCTCAAAATGAGATAACCACAGGATGAGTTCAGGGGCCCACTGTGAGACAGACCTGAGCTAAAATATCATTGATCACCTGAGCTCCATAAGCCCCCACTCTAACTGGTGAGCCACAGTGAAGTGCTGGGTCTCCTGGGACTGGTGTTAACTGACAGCTAGTGTCCACCAGCCCTGGGTGCTCATTGGAAGGACTGATGCTGAGGCTAAAACTCCAATACTTTAGCCACCTCATGCAAAGAGTTGACTCACTGGAAAAGACCCTCATGATGGGAGAGATTGAGGGCAGGAGGAGAAAGGGACAACAGAGGATGAGATGGCTGGATGGCATCAGGGACTCAATGCACATGAGTTTGGGCGAACTCTGGAAGTTGGTGATGGACAGTTACTGGCGTGCTGTGATTCATGGGGTTGTAAAGAGTCAGACACGACTGAGCGATTGAACTGAACTGAACTGAGTGTCCAGTGACTGCTCAATGGCTGGTTATTTCCTTTTCCCAAGTTCACAGTCACTCAGTAAAAGGCCAAAGATCCCTTTGGAGACAGCTGGGATAAAGAGGAACAGTACACATTTTTCTCAGTGTAACAATGTGCAATGCAGGAGACTTGGGTTTATTCCCAGGGTCAGAAGGATTCCCTAGAGAAGGAAATGTTAACCCACTTTAGTATTTGTCGGGAGCCGCATTAAGCATGCTGACAAAACGGAGGCCTGGCCCCAGCTCCCTCTCTTTGTCCCGCAGGCACGGACCCAGGATGAAGGAGTTAGGCTTTGTGATTCTGACTTGTTTTTTCCTTTCCTTAGCTGAGTTGACTGAAAAGAATATTAAGGTGCTTATTGTTCTTGAGAGGAGCATGAGAAGGCATAAAGTCTTCTGCAGCTGTGTTCAGAAAATAATTCATAAAGTTAATCATTGACATTTGTTCAAGGACTTTTACAAAAGAGTGTTCCAGGGTGAACACATAGGCCGCAGCTTGAGGCCATGGGAGGGATTGCTATCTGAAGCCTACTTTTGAGGAAAGTGTTTATGGCAAAGAAGTTTGCTGAATTTAGGGCTTAGGAATAATTAAAATAGTTAGAAGCTAAAGATTTAAGGACACCAAGGGAACATTTCATGCAAAGATGGGCTCGATAAAGGACAGAAATGGTATGGACCTAACAGAAGCAGAACATATTAAGGAGAGATGGCAAGAATACACAGAAGAACTGTACAAAAAAGATCTTCATGACCTGGATAATCACGATGGTGTGATCACTCATCTAGAGCCAGATATCTTGGAATGTGATGTCAAGTGGACCTTAGAAAGCATCACTATGAACAAAGCTAGTGGAGGTGATGGAATTCCAGTGGAGCTATTTCAAATCCTGAAAGATGATGCTGTGAAAGTGCTGCACTCAATATGCCAGCAAATTTGGAAAACTCAGCAGTGGCCACAGGACTGGAAAAGGTCAGTTTTCATTTCAATCCCAAAGAAAGGCAATGCCAAAGAATGCTCAAACTGTCGCACAATCGCACTCATCTCACATGCTAGTAAAGTAATGCTCAAAATTCTCCAAGCCAGGCTTCAGCAATACGTGAACCGTGAACTACCTGATGTTCAAGCTGGTTTTAGAAAAAGCAGAGGAATGAGAGATCAAATTGCCAATATCCACTGGATCATGGAAAAAGCAAGAGAGTTCCAGAAAAACATCTATTTCTGCTTTATTGACTATGCCAAAGCCTTTGACTGTGTTGATCACAAGAAACTGTGGAAAATTCTGAAAGAGATGGGAATACCAGACCACCTGACCTGTCTCTTGAGAAATGTGTATGCAGGTCAGGAAGCAACAGTTAGAACTGGACATGGAACAACAGACTGGTTCCAAATAGGAAAAGGAGTGCGTCAAGGCTGTCTATTGTCACCCTGCTTATTTAACTTATATGCAGAGTACATCATGAGAAATGCTGGACTGGAAGAAACACAAGCTGGAATCAAGATTGCCGGGAGAAATATCAATCACCTCAGATATGCAGATGACACCACTCTTAGAGCAGAAAGTGCAGAGGAACTAAAAAGTCTCTTGATGAAAGTGAAAGAGGAGAGTGAAAAAGTTGGCTTAAAGCTCAACATTCAGAAAACGAAGATCATGGCATCTGGTCCCATCACTTCATGGGAAATAGATGGGGAAACAGTGGAAACAGTGTCAGACTTCGATTTTTTGGGCTCCAAAACCACTGCAGATGGTGATTGCAGCCATGAAATTAAAAGACGCTTACTCCTTGGAAGAAAAGTTATGAGCAATCTAGATAGTATATTCAAAAGCAGAGACATTACTTTGCTGACTAAGGTCCGTCTAGTCGAGGCTATGGTTTTTCCAGTAGTTATGTATGGATGTGAGAGTTGGACTGTGAAGAAGGCTGAGCATGGAGGAATTGATGCGTTTGAACTGTGGTGTTGGAGAAGACTCTTGAGAGTCCCTTGGACTGCAAGGAGATCCAACCAGTCCATTCTGAAGGAGATCAGCCCTGGGATTTCTTTGGAGGGAATGATGCTAAAGCTGAAATTCCAGTACTTTGGCCACCTCATGCGAAGAGTTGACTCATTGGAAAAGACTTTGATGCTGGGAGGGATTGGGGGCAGGAGAAGAAGGGGAGGACAGAGGATGAGATGACTGGATGGCATGACTGACTCGATGGACGTGAGTCTGAGTGAACTCCGGGAGATGGTGATGGACAGGGAGGCCTGGCGTGCTGCTATTCATGGGGTTGCAAAGAGTCGGACACGACTGTTCAACTGAACTGAACTGAACTAAAGATTTAAGGAATGTTGTAATGGTAGCATATTCTACTATAGCTTATAGAGATTAGGAACTTTAGAGATATTAATAGCTAGAAGCCTTTTTTAAGAAATAGCGAGCTTAGGATGCTAGAGACAACAGGAGTTAGAAAGAAAGATAAGAAATAAACTGAGGAATGTGGTATGCAGCCCAGACATTAGCATGAGTTACTATGTATTCACAAGGATACATGAGAAGTAGATAAGAGAATCGCTGAGGCAGGAACTCTTTTTGAGGGGCAACAATGATTTTTGGAGACAAATCTGGGTCAGGGGGAACTGAAAATGGCAAACCTCTGACCTAATGCTTTTGTAAAAGTATAAAAGAGAATCTTTGCTTGAAATAAATAGTCAGTCCAAGAAAACTGAGAGTCTGCCTCAGTTTCTCACCAACACTGCTCACCCTTCAGGTTAAATCCCTGGCTGCTAGGGCTGGACTCTGGCAAGTATTTTTGCCTGGGAAATTCCATAGACAGAGAATCCTGACAGACTAAAGTCCATAAGGTCTAACCAACAAAAAGGTCCCTCCTCAAGGGGGCCTGGCCTCCCCATTACTGGCTGTGTGATCTTGGCAGACTTACAACAAGAATTGTTTCGCACCAATGAAGTGCACAGCAAAGCTGTTTTCTTTACCTGGGCTGGGAGATACGGGGGAGGGATTAACCTACATGATTTATTTATTTATTTTTCCATGTCATCAGTTTCTGAAATTGTTCTCAACCTTCATATTTTTTTAAAAGGCAACTTAAAAATGTTTTTGAGAAATAGTCACATTCTGACCATTCACCCATCTAGAGTGCATGACTTAATGACTGTTAGTATATTCACAAAATTATGCATCCATCATGATAAAAATCAATTTCAAAATTTTTTCATTACCCAACAAATAAACTTCACATCCCTTAGCCATCACTACCCCCCACCCTTGTCCCATTTCCTCCAGTCCTAGGCAATCACCTCTAGTCTATTTTCTACTTCTATAGATTTCTCTATTCTGGGCATTTCATGCAAATGGAATCCTATGATATGTGGTCCTTTGTTTTCTTTCACTCGGGATGCTATTGAAGTTCATCCACATTGTATGAGTTAGTATCAGTACATTAACACATATTAGTGCTCAGTTTCTCAGTTGTGTCTGACCCTTTGTGGCCCATTGGATGGTAGCCTGTCAGGCTCCTCTGTCCATGGGGTTTTTCAGGCAAGAATACTGGAGTGGGTTATCATTTGATTTGCTGGCAAAGGAAATGCGGGGACCCAGGGCTTAAACCTGCATGTCCTGTGTCTCTTGCATTGCAGACAGATTCTTTACTGGCTGAGCCATCAACATGTATTAGTACTTCTTTTTATTTCCAAGTAATATTCCATTATATAGACAGATCACATTTTATTGATTGATTCATCAGATACTAGATTTGGGTTGTTCTTCCTTTGGGACCTTTAAAAATCATGCTACTATGAACATTCGCATACAGATTTTTGCATGGATGTGTGTGGCTATGGCCTGAGTATTGGTGTACCCCCAAAATTCAATGGTTGAAGTTCTAACTCCCAATGTGATAGTATTAGAATGTGGGGCCTTTGGGAGGTAATTATGCCATAGGATGGGGCCTCATTAAAGGAATTAGTGCCCTTATAAGAAGAAGAGACTAGCGCGTGCTCTCGCTCTCTCTGCTATGTGAGACCACAGTAAGATACCATCTATAAATCAGGAAAAGAACTTTTGCCAGAACCAAACTACACTGGTACCCTGACCTCAGACTTCCAGCCTCCAGAACTGTGAGAAATAGATTTGTTTGCTGTTTAGGTCACCCAAGCTATGGCATTTTGTTGTAAAAGCCCAAATGGACTAAAGTATGTTTTTATTTGCCTTGAGTTTATATCTAGAGATGGAGTTGCTAAATCATATGGCATAGAACTCTATTTTTAAACATTTGAAGAGTTATCAGACTATTTTCCAAAGTAGCTACACCATTTTCTGTTCCCAATAGTGTATGAGGATTCTAATTTCTTCATCTAATTTCCAGCATTTGTCATTACCTGACTTTTTGATTCTGGTAATCCTAGTGGGTGTGAAGTGGTCTCTCATTCTGGTTTCGATTTGCAGTCCTCTGATGGCCAATGATGTTGAGCACATTTCCATGTGTTTGTTGGCTATTTGCATATCTTCTTTGCAGAAATATCTATTCAGGTCCCTTTCCTATTTTAAAATGGGCTTTTCTTCTTATTAATGAGTTATGAGTTCCTTATATAGTATATATTCAAGTCCCTTATCAGATGGATGACTTGCAAATATTTTCTCCCATTCTGTACGTCATCTTTTTGCTTCCTTTATGGTGTTCTTTGGTGCACAAAATTTTAATTTGGTGCTGTTATTTTTCTAAGTCAATTTTTCCTAATGTCACTTGTGCTTTTGGTGTCATATTTAACAAACCATTGCCCAATCCAGGGTCACAAAGGTTGACCACTGTATTTTCCTCTAAGAGTTTGATACTCTAAAGTCTTGCATTAGTCTTACATTGATCCTTTGAGTTAGTTTTTGTTAGTGAAGGAGTGAAGGTCCAGCTCCACTCCTTTGCATGTGGCTTTCCATTTGTCCCCAGCACCATCTGTTGAAAAGACTACTCTTTCCCCTTTTGTCTTGGTGTCCTTGTCAAAAACCAGTAATCAACCCTTTTGGTTTTGTTTTAATTTTTTACCCACAACAATTTTGCTAGTGAAGATATTGTTATGAGAAAAAACAAACAGACGAACAAAGAAGCAATGCTGAGTATTTCTGGATGGCAGAGTACAGCTTCCATGCAATGTAAAATGCTTTTAGCCTTCTGTTTTAGTGACCATTGCCCAATTTGTTGGGCAGTTTGCCACTTGGCATTATGTGCTAAAAAAATTTTATTCTCTTTCAAAGCGAAAGAAAAGAGACCCCCTAAGCAGTATGCTAGCTCTAGATGGCTAGAGAGACTTAATATTTGCCTTGGTCAACCAGTTTCATTTATTCTAAGACTTTTGACCAACCTCAAAGAGTCCTCTAAAAGTCTAGTTGTAAAACAAAAATCCATTGACGATGTTGCTGCTTTTTTTGAAGAATCACAGCATCTGTTTCAAGGCTCCAATTTAAGAAGTTGCTTATTCCCAGAATTGCCTTCTCCAGGCAAGAACACTAGAGTGGGTTGCTTTTCCCTCCTCCAGGGGATCTTTCCCAACCCAGGGATTGAACCCATGTCTCCTGCCTCTCCTTCATTCGCAGGGGTGTTCTTTACCACTGAACCACCTGGGAAGCCCAGTATTGACAACAATGCTCACCTGCAAGTCAGCTCCAGTGATAGGAGAGTTTTCTTCAGTCTGGGCTCAGATTTCATGTCATTTCCAATCACCCCTCATTGAACACATAGTACATTCAAAGCTCTGTATGTGTATTGTGGGGACAAGGAGTTGTAAAGAAAGGAAATGAACAGAGAAATGAGCAATTCTCACTGTAATGGAGTTTCTGATGTAATTTAGCAGGACTTTGACGGAACAGAAATGTTAAAGGAAACAATCTACTGTTTAAAAAATTACAGACTTTTATTAGAGAATAGTTTCCGTGTTCAGGGTCCTCTATAGACTCCCAGGGCCCCGCATCAGGTTCAGTGAGTCACTAGAAGGGCTTACAGAAATCAGCAAAGCTGTTATAATCACGGTTGGGACCTGTTACAGTGAAAGGATCTAGACTAAAATCGACAACAGAGAAAGGGTCATAGGATGAATCCTTGGAGAGAACAGGCATAAGCTTCCAGTCGTCCATTCCCAGTGGGGTCACGTGGACACTGAATTCTCTAGGCATCAAAGTGTGGCAGTGCACATGAAGTATCGCCAAGAAGGGCAGCTCACCTCAGTTTTGGGGTCCAGGATTGTTATTGGGGTTCTGTCACAGAGGCATGGCTGACTGCTTGTGTGGTTGGCCTAACCGCAGAGACCAAGCTAATGCCATGTGGCCCAAGGTTCCCTCAGTCAAGTTGTTTGCATAAACTGTCTGGCATGGCTGAAGACCGAGGGGTGTGTGTGCTGCGTGCGTGCTGTCTCCTCAGTCAGCTCCAACTCTTTGTGACCTTACAGACTGTAGCCCGCCAGGCTCCTCCATCCATGAGATTCTCCAGGCAAGAATACGGGAGTGGGTCACCATGCCCTCCTCCAGAGGACATTCCCAACACGGGCATCAAGCCTGCATCTCTTAATTCTCCTGCATTGGCAGTCTGGTTCTTTAGCACCACCTTGGAAGTGAAATGTCTCTGAAACGTACAGGGTTTAGACAATCTAGAGTTGCTGAAATCATCCTTTACTGCACACTCCCCAACATTTTTGGCTCCAGGGACACGTTTCGTGGAAAACAAATTTTCCACAGGTGGAGGGGGGTGGTTTGGGGATGATTCAAAAGTGTTACATATATTGTGCACTTTATCTCATTCTTTTTATATCAGCTCCACCTCAGGTCATCAGGCATTAGATCCCAGAGGTTGGGGACCCCTGCTTTATTGCAGAGCATCCAAATGAATTTTTGTTGTTAAAGAAATTCAGACACAACAGATAGTTCTAAAGCACTCCTTCCCGTGTCAGGAGCATCTTTACAAATTTAGTAAGACTTTATTTGGAAATAAGGTCTTTTCCCACCTGGTTCAGTGTTTGCCAGAGCCTCTGTTGTCGTGTGAACCCAGATTCTTTCTCAGAACAATTTCAGCACCTCATAGGAAGAGAGATTCTGCCAAACACACTTAACATTAGAATAACCCGCCACGTACTGCCCAAGAAATTCTCAGAAGGACTTGACTCATATTATATTCCATTTGAATCCAGCTAAGCAATGGGACTTTGCCAACAAATGTCCGTCTAGTCAAGGCTATGGTTTTTCCAATAGTCATGTATGGATGTGAGAGTTGGACTGTGAGGAAGGCTGAGCGCCGAAGAATTGATGCTTTTGAACTGTGATGTTGGAGAAGACTCTTGACAGCCCCTTGGACTGCAAGGAGAACCAACCAGTCCATTCTGAAGGAGATTAGCCCTGGGGTTTCTTTGGAAGGAATGATGCTAAAGCTGAAACTCCAGTACTTTGGCCACCTCATGCGAAGAGTTGACTCATTGGAAAAGACTGTGATGCTGGGAGGGATTGGGGGCAGGAGGAGAAGGGGACAACAGAGGATGAGATGACTGGATGGCATCACTGACTCGATGGACGTGAGTTTTAGTGAACTCCAGGAGTTGGTGATGGACAGGGAGGCCTGGTGTGCTGCGATTCATGGGGTCGCAAAGAGCCAGACACGACTGAGTGACTGAACTGAACCGAACTGAAGCAATGGGAAAAGCAGAAAGGAAAACTTTTTTCCTAGGAAAGGAAGACAATCCAGAAAAGGAACTTGTCTTCAAGTGTAGCTATAAGTCTAGAGTGGTTTATGCAAGTTCCTCTTGAATCACTGAAGAAGCCTATGTGATTCAGAATTGCTAAATTTATGTAGAATTGGTTTTGAGTCTTGCTTTGCCACTTCTTCGTGACTATAATGGGTTGACTTGTGTCCTCCCTGAAAAGATATGTCCAAGTCCTAACCCCTGATATCTGTGAATGTGAGCTTATTCAAAAATGAGGTCTTTCCCCTGCTTGTTCAGTGGTAAACAATCCACCTGCCAAAGCAGGAGAGACTCAGGAGATGCAGGTTCGATCCTTGGGTCGGTAAGATCCCCTGGAAAAGGAAATGGCAACCCACTCCAGTATTCTTGCCTGGAGCCTCCCATGGTCAGAGGAGCCTGGTGGGCTACAGTCTATGGGGTCACAAAGAGTCAGACACAGCTGAGCAACTGAGCATGAGTACGAGCACATGCAGATGTCAATAAATTAAGGATCTAGAGGTGAGATCATTCCGACTCAAAGAGGGATGCAAATCCAATGTCTGGTGTCCTGAGAGAAAGGCTAGGCAGACTTAACAGACACAGAGACATGCAGAGAGGAAGGCCTTGTGGAGAGGGAGGTAGAGGCTGGAGTGATGCACCTACAAGGCAAGCAATGCTTAGGATGCTCTTGCCACTGGAAGCTGGGAGGGAGGCAAGGGAGGGTTCTTTCCTGGATGCTGCAAGAAAGAACATGCTGATGCCTTGATTTAGGACTTCTGGAAGTCCTAAAATCTGGGTGGAGATACATTTTTCTTTCTTTTTTAATTGGAAGATAATTGCTTTACAATATTGTGTCGGTTTCTGCTGTACAACATGAATCAGCCAATAAGTTGTACATATGTCCCCTCCCTCTTGAGCCTCCTCCCATCTCCCCCACCCCATCCATCTAGGTCATCACAGAGGACTGAGCTGAGCTTCCTATGATATTCAGCAGCTTCCCACTAGCTATCTGTTTTAATCATGGCAGTAGACTGATGCTGAAGCTCCAATACTTTGGCCACCTGATGCGAACAGCCAACTCAGGGGAAAAGACCCTGATGCTGGGAAAGATTGAAAGCAGGAGGAGAAGGGGATGACAGAGGATGAGATGGTTGGATGGCATCACCAACTCAATGGACATGAACTTAGGCAAACTCCAGGGGATGGTGAGGGACAGGAAGGCCTGGCGTGCTGCAGTCTGTGTGGTCCCGAAGAGTTAGACCCAATTTGGCAACTGAACAACAACAACAGCTGCATATAAGTCAGGACTACTCTCTCAGTTCAGGGGATGCATGTCTGTTGTCTTCAACCACTAAGTTTGTGGCCATTTTTTATGGAGCACTAAAAAACTAGTATAGCAAAACCATGCCTTTTTTCTCAGTTTATGCAGTCCATTGTTTTCACCTATAAAACAGTAATACCCTCCGCCAGAGACAATGAAGTGAGATAATGTATACACATAAGAGAGAGATGTCTTACTAATTTGACATTTTTTTTTCCTGTTCAAAAACGTTAGTTGCTCAGTCTTGTCTGACTCTTTGTGACTCCATGGACTGTAGCCCCACGAGGCTCCTCTGTCCGTGGGACTTTTCAGGCAAAAGTACTGGAGTAGGTAGCCATTCCCTTCTCCAGGGGATCTTCTCAACCCAGGGATTGATTGAACCCAGGTCTCCTGCATTGCAGGCAGATTCTTTACCACCTGAGCCACCAGGGAAGCTCTAGAAGAATTTCAATGCTTCATCAAGGTACGGTACTGCTTTCAGGGATTCCAGGGTATGGTTTCATATTTTATCGACATGGTGACCATAAATGGAGGGCAACTTCAGAGAGACAGTCTATGACATCTCACGTGATTTCAGTGCAAAAGGGTAAGAAAAGAGAAGAATGAATCAGAACAAGTGAGCTACCTAAGCTCTCCTTTAAGAGACACACATCTCCTTCCACTGAGACAGTTATTGTTGGATGACTTCATTGCCTTCTGGAAAGGTCAGTCCCACGACCTGGGGGTCCCACGGTGGGAGTCTGTGTCAAGCAGCACTCATTGTGTCAGTGCATGCTGCTGGAGACAACCACTGTCTCTTTCCTCTGGGTCCTCTATGTTGCTGCCATGCGTTGACACAAAATGCCAGAGGTCACTGGGGGCAAGGACCAGATTTTTAACAGTAAAAATTATTCCCCCTGTGGAGCAAGAAGGTCTGTTGCAGGGACTTCCCTGGTGGTCCAGTGGCTAAGACTCCGAGTTCCCACTACAGGGGGCCCCAGGTTCGACCCCTGGACAGGGAACTAGATCCTACAAGCTACAGCTAGACCTGGAACAGCCAAATAAATAAATAATAAAGCATTTTTTGAAAAAAAAAAAAAAAAAAACTAATGGGGAGAAGAGGAAGGAAAAAAAAAACTCTTTGCTGCAGGAACCCAGAATTTCCACACATTACGACTATGGTTCTGCCTTTCCATCATGTCACCATGCTAGCATGTCTTCATTCTTGTCGTCAGCTTGTCAGGCTGGCAAGTCTGGAAGAGCAGTCTCTGGTGTAAGCGCCAGGAGCCACCCGATCCCATGGCCCCACATAAATCTGTCCTTGTCACGAGAAGGACTCAAATTAAAGAGGCCCTCCACCCTCCTTCAGGATGATAAAATCCTGTGCTTCTCGGAAAGCGGGGGTTAGAAACTTAATTTATTAGAGATTATTCTGCACCAGGAACAGTGTTAGCTGAATGTACATATATTTTCTAATTTAAGGCTCATTTGATTAACTTGCAAAGATCCTGGTTTAAATTGGATCTGGGAGATATAGCTTTAAAATACATTGGCCAAAGAATTTAGTCTTTACAAGCCATTGGGAGGAGGATTATCTGCCCTAAGATGCCTTGTTATGGAATCAGTTTTGACCCAATAGAATCATTCATTCATTTTTACCCACTCATACAACACGTATTTACTAAGTTCTATGTGTCAACTTGAAGAAGGCAATGGCACCCCACTCCAGTACTCTTGCCTGGAAAATCCCATGGACAGAGGAGCCTGGGAGGCTGCAGTCCATAGGGTCGCGAAGAGTTGAACACGACTGAGCGACTTCACTTTCATCATTGGAGAAGGAAATGGCAACCCACTCCAGTGTTCTTGCCTGGAGAATCCCAGGGATGGGGGAGCCTGGTGGGCTGCCATCTGTGGGGTCGCACAGAGTCAGACACAACTGAAGTGACTTAGCAGCAGCAGCAGTGTGTCAACTTTCATGGACAAAGCAGCCAGAAATCCCCATTCTGAGGCACTCACATTCTAGCTTGGGGAGAAGACATAATAGATTGGTAAATTATATGATATGTGAAAGGATGCTGTGCAAGATGAAAAAATTAGAGTAGAACAACGAGTTTGGGGAGTATAGGGGTTGTTGTTGTTTAGTCGCTTAAATTCATGTCCCATTCTGTGACCCCATGGACTGTAGCCTGCCAGGCTCCCTGTCCATGAGATTTCCCAGGCAAGAATACTGGAGCGGATTGTCATTTCTTTCTCCAGGGCATCTTTCTGACTCTGGGATCAAATCCACATATCCTGCATTGGAGGACAGATTCTCTACCACTGAACTGCCAGAGAAACCCACTATTTGACCAGGCAAAGATGTATATGTTTCTGGTAGGTCAAAGAGACTCTAGTGAAAATAACCAGATTTGAATCATGTTACTGATATCGGATTGAAGCCACTTAACCTGCAGGAAAGAGGAACCCCAGGAGCAAGCGGTAATGGGATGGATCTTTGGTGTAGATGGGGACAACGAGAAGGGAGAGAGGGAACTACTATAATTTACAGGGTCACATGATCGGGAATATTGTCTCATAGATAAAATCTGATCTTGCTGGGAGACTCAAATCTGCTCTAAACCACAGATGTATAAATTGCATTTAACTTCACAAACCCCAAGAACCAAGCCAGGTTTACTTGGTACAAGTAGGACGAGGAAAAAAGAATTTTTTTGAGTGACTTTTTGGAATGACTTTTGAGAAAGAAATTTTGAAATGAACAGAAGTGAGTTTCAAATGCTGAAATGAGACTGCTTCAAAACAAGAACCCCTGAAGAATTATAAAATTTGGCCAAGATATCAATAAAGAATGAGCTGAAAGTGAAAGTTGCCTAGTCGTGTCTGACTCTTTGAGACCCCATAGGCTATACAGTCCATGGAATTCTCTAGGCCAGAATACTGGAATGGGTAGCCTTTCCCTTCTCCAGGGGATCTTCCCAACCCAGGGATCGAATCCAGGTCTTCCACATTGCAAGTGGATTCTTTACCAGCTAAGCCACAAAGGAAGCCCAAAAGAATGAGCTATCCATTGGTAAAATTTGACAAGGCCAGCTGGGCAAAATTACTAGAAAAAATAGGATCATCTTATGTTTTAGACAGACGAGTTTAGACTCATGAGTAAACTGGTTATATACAGAAACTAAAATGGATAAAACACTGGTCTTAAATAGTAATCTATCCAGATGTACCACACACCCCTCTCTTTTATCAACCCTGTCTTTGTGGTTGACCAAAAACTAGAAATGCTAAGGACCCTTCTAGCCATTGGTGAAACAGGAAGAGTTCAAGAAAACATCCTTTAAAAGAATGACATGGCCAAAGGACATGGCAAAAACTGGTTAGAATTAACTAGATCCAAGATGGTGGAAGATTCAACTTTCAGTAGACCTTGAGCCTTAATATACACTCATTGTAATATATTAGCGAATACTAAATAATACACTCATAAACATCACGACAGTTCTGAAAACAAAAACGTTAGTCACTCAGTGGTGTCCACCTCTTTGCAACCCCCTGGACAGTAGCCTCCCTGGCTCTTCTGTCCATAGAATTCTCTAGGCAAGAATACTGGAGTGGGTTGCCATTCCCGTTTCCAGGAGATCTTCCCGAGGCCGATCAATAAAATGCCAAAAAAGTAGGTGGTGGCCTAATTCTGGGAAATCCGCACCCCTTCCCCGAAATAGTTGGAATAATCCTCCTACTCATTAGCCTATGAAATTACCCACCCCATAAAAACTAATCATGCCATATTTCAGGGCCTCTCATCTTCTGAGATAGCCCACACTCTGTCTGTGGAGTGTGCTTCTTTCTAAATAAATCCACTTCTTACCTACCACTTTGTCTCTCACTGAATTCTTTCTGTGATGAGATGTGAAGAACCTTCACATCTGACTGAGCTTCATTAAGTCCTAAGACCAGGTGTGTGATCTTAATGAAAGGACCATGGGTTCAAGTCCCAATCTACGCTGCATGGTTTTACTGGGATGACAGAAAGAGAACCAACTTTTCCTAGAAATTTCCAAAGAAGTGAAGAAAAGTCATCATCAGTGACCTTTGAGGATGTGTTCACCTGCATCCGCCACTGGTAAATCACCCAGATCTGGACTAGTTTGTCAGTGAGCAGACGCCAAAGCTGACCTTGTGCTCGCTGTGTGACACAATCCCCCATGACCCCATGTTTGTGAAGTTGCCATCTTGTTCCAAGTCTATTATTTGGAAGGATCAATGGAAGGAATGAAAGAATGAACACAGGAAGGAAGGAGTAGATAATATCCACAACAGTCAGAATATGGTTTAATTTGCCTTGGGCCTCCTTATCTAAATTTGAGTTGGGCTGTAGAAACAAGTAGTGACCTATTTCCTGGTTGCAACTATCAGTTCAGTTCAGTTCAGTCACTCAGTCGTGTCCAACTCTTTGCAACCCCATGGACTGCAGCACGCCAGGCCTCCCTGTCCATCACCAACTCCCTGAGCTTGCTCAAACTCATGTCCATCGAGTCAGTGATGCCATCCATTGGTTGCAGTTATATTTGCCATTATATCTGTTGTCACAAAGAAAACATCGAGGTCGTGGGTGGGGGGTGTGGTGGAGGAGGGTACGTGGGGAAATCCTGTCAGATCGGCAGCCCGAGTCCTTGAGGGAAAATGCCTGGGTTCAAGCTCTGACAATTCCATCTATTAGCTATATGACCTTGGGGATTTTTGTTGTCTCTCTCTGTTTAAATTTCCTTATAAAAAGGTGATGTCTACCTCACTGAATTTCGTGAGGCTTAGAGAAGTAATCATATGTAAAACACATTATTAACACTGAAGAGATGTTGGCTGTTGTCATAACAATGCTAATTACTATCATCTTAAAAAACATACAGGCAAGGAGTAGGGGTGAAGTGAGAGTAGAGGGAAAGGAAGGGCTGGCTGCTGTCACCAGTGAGTGAAAACCCAACACTGAGAGTCAAGTGAAGGCAAACCAGCAGCCAAAGTCAGACTGAGAAATCTGTGTCCCCCGTGAGAGGTCCTGGCATTGATGGAGGGTGAAGGCAGTGTCCAGCGCGGCCCGGGACTGGAGGGTCAGGGTTGACTAGACGGGAAGGTGCCTGGTGAACACACGCAGCTGCATTGTATTGGTTCCAAAGAACATAGAGCCACGGCCCAGGCCAAGAGGCCGTGGCCTGAAGCTCTGACACCTGCCCCGGAGGTGCGGAATTGCCTTGGGGACAGGTGGTTCAGCCAGGATAGAGGCTGTTCTTCTCTGGTTATTTGGGTCCAAGCACTCATAGTCATCTGCTCCAGCGCCGGCTGATGGGTCCTGATGTCACAGCTTGGTAGGTGTTCCTTTCTGAACAGAAAATGGTTTAAACTCACCTATGGGAAACACAGATGCACTGTCAGAAATGAGGGGTTGAGGGTAATCATTAGTTAAGAATAACAAGATGTTTGGGCTTGACACAAAATTAGAGGACATTGGAAGCATAATAGTTTTTAAGAAACGTATCCCAAATGAAAATTCCTTTCCTTGGACAGTGCTACAAAATGAATACAGACACTCGTGAGCTTAAATAACACAGTGCCCAATTTCTCCAACCCTATCCTCAGACCAACTTGGATTTGAATCTTGCATTCAGCTTGTTTTCCACTGCCTTTACAGACAAGGTACCACAGGGCAGACTTAGCAACAGGAAGTAGCCAGAGCACACGGTGGAGAGGGTGGGGACAAGCAGGAACCTGGCTTTTGTGGTCAAGATTGGACTCGTGACAAATGTCTCCAGTGCTCCTCCAGGAAGCTGAAAAAGTGGGGAGTTTCATTTTATTTTTGCGGGCAGCCGAAAGTGTCATTTCCCAAGAGCCACGCTTGGTACTGTTCCATTCACTTGTGGGTTTTGACGCATGGTTTTCAAATGGGCTACAGCTACAGTTTCTTAAATAATGGCTAAGTGAGGGCTTCCCTGATGACAGAGTGGATAGGAATCTGCCCACCCACGCAGGGGCAATGGGTTTAATCCTAGTCTGGGAAGATCTCACATGCCCATGCGCCACAAGTACTGAGCCTGCACACTAGAGTGCCTCAGCTTCAACTACTGAACCTGTGTACTGCAGCTACTGAATTCCCAGCTCCTAGAACCCCTGCTCGGCAACAAGAAGTCACTCCATGAGAAGCTCTCACACCACAACGAAGAGCAGTCCCCGCTCACTAGAGAAAGCCTGCACACAGCAATGAAGACCCATCACAACCAAAAACAAATGAATGAATTAAAAAACATAATGGCTGAGTTTTGAGAATGATAACTCACCTCTAAGCGTATTCATAGGCCAAAAAGAGAAATAGGGAATCGTTTTATTATTACCATCCTTATGCCGATAAGTGTAACCCTCAATTAGAAATGCCCTTGCTTACACAGTGAAGGGTCCTTTTTTGTTTCTGGCGTTGCCCCAAGCTCTCAGGAATATTAGTTCCCTGACCAGGAATGGAACCCAGCCTCCCTGCAGTGGGGGTGCAGAGTCATAACCACTGGACCACCAGGGAATCCCCACGGTAGAGGGGCTTAAGGGAGTGGTTGGGATGCTGTACTTTCCACTGAACTGGAGGATACATTCTGCACATGAAGCCCACAGAATTCATCTCTTGAGAGCATTTTTTTTTTGCATTTTATTATTTTTAAAAATTGAGACATTTCACATACCATAAAACTCACCATTTAAAGGTATGCAGTTCAGGGGCATCTAGTAAGTATACAAGGCTGCACAACCATCACAGACGCATCCAAATATGGATATACTGCATTTTGTTTATCCTTTCAGCTGCTGATGGACATTGACTTGTTTCCAGATTTTAGCCATTATGACTAAGGCTGCTGTGAACATTTGTGCACAAGTTTCATCTCTCCTGGGTATAGTCAAGAATGGAATTTCTGGTCAAAGGATCACTCTATGTTTAACTTTCTAAGGAACTGAAAAATTGTTTTTCAGTAGCTGCACCATCGGCAATGTCTAAGCATTCTGATGTCCTCACCAACACTTGTTATTATTAGCTCTGTGTGTATGTGAGACTACAGTCATCCATCCTTGTGGGTGTGAAACGGCCCCTCGCTATGGTTGTGATCATTTTAAAAACATTTAAAATATATTTTTGCCATGCTGCATGGCATGTGGGATCATCATTCCCTGACCAGGGATGGACTCTGTGCCCCCTGCAGTGGAAGCACGGAGGCTTAACTGCTGGACCACCAGAGAAGTCTTGTATTTTTTTCCCCCTAGGTATGTAGTTTATTGAATATGCACTGTAGTTTTAAAACAATACTCCCACACATGTTAGAACTTTGATTTGCATATAGGAGTTCCCCTAGCCCATGCTAAGTCACTTCAGTCGTGTCCGACTCTGTGCGACTCCACAGACGGCAGCCCACCAGGCTCCCCCATCCCTGGGATTCTCCAGGCAAGAACACTGGAGTGGGTTGCCATTTCCTTCTCCAATGCAGGAAAGTGAAAAGTGAAAGTGAAGTCACTCAGTCATGTCCGACTCTTAGTGACCCCACAGACTGCAGCTCCCCAGGCTCCTCCATCCATGGGATTTTCCAGGCAAGAGTGCTGGAGTGGGCTGCCATTGCCTTCTCCATAGTCTATCAGATAAGCTTAACCATCCACTCATTCAACCAAGATCTGCTAATTCTGCTGTGTTTCCCCGCACTTCTGAGAACACAAGGCGGGGGGTGGGCAGGTAGAACTGTTCACAGGGCAGGGGGCAGGCAGAGCTGTTCACAGGGTGGGGGGGAGGGGAGGGGGTCAGGCAGAGCTGTTCACAGGTCAAGGGGGCAGGCAGAGCTGTTCACAGGGCAGGGGGGCAGGCAGAGCTGTTCACAGGGCAGGGGGCAGGCAGAGCTGTTCACAGGGCGGGGGGCAGGCAGAGCTGTTCACAGGCAGGGGGTCAGGCAGAGCTGTTCACAGGCAGGGGGTCAGGCAGAGCTGTTCAGCCCTGGGGGAGCTTTTGTTTGGTAAAGACACTGAAGAAACAGGTGAAACACTGAGCAACACAGCTGCATGTTGGTGCAGGCTCCTGAAGGACGTGAGCAAAGACCGAGGAAAAGAATAAGGGTGTGTGTGTGCACAGAGGGTGTATTGGTCAGGGATCTCCAGGAAAACAGCCAATAGGATGTGTGCATATACACAGAAGGGGTTTCCAGGTGGCGCTAGTGGTAAAGAACCCATTCTCCAATGCAAGTTTGATGGGAGAGACACAGGTTCAATCCCTGTGTTGGGAAGATTCCCTGGAGGGGAGCATGGCAACCCACTCCAGTGTTCTTGCCTGGAGAATCCCATGGACAGAGGAGCCTGGCGGGCTACAGTCCATAGGTTCACAAGAGTCAGACACGACTGAAGCGACTTAGCAGACACATGGACAGAAAGAGACTTACTATAAGGAACTGGCTAACCCAACTGTGAAGGCTTGGGGAGTCCAGAATCTAATGCAGTTGGGGGTCGGGGAGGAGCAGGCTGAAGACTCAGGAAAGACCTGCAATCTGAGTCTGCTCTGGAACTGGGAGGAGCTGATGATGCCAATGAAGTGTGGAGGCCATCTGCTGGCAGAATTCCCCATTGCTCCTGGAAGGTCAGCCTTTGTATCTATTCGAGCCTTTGACTGGTGGAGGTCCACCTGTATTAGGAAAGCCCACCTGCTTTAGCCATAGTCCACTGATCTAAATGTGCATCTCCTCTGAGAACACCCTCAGTGAACCATCCAGAATGATGCTTGACCGTATCTGGAGACCATGGCCCACCATCACTTGTCACGGGGGTATATTTATGGTAGACAGGCAATTGGGAAGTCCCCAGGGCAGGTGATATTTAAACCAAGCTCTAAAGGATGGGAAGAAATCAAGCAGGAAGAGGGACGTTCCCGGCAGAGGGAAATTGGCTTTAGTGTCACGTTCCCTCAAATTGTACTTTTCTTTCTTCCTTCACTTACCATCGAGGTCAATATATAACAAAAGGGAAATGACAGCTGTTCCTGCAGTGGAACCAGGATTGTGGCACCAAGTGACATGGGGGTCGTCTCTGTCCCAAAGCTAATCAGCTCAGTTCCAAAGAAGGAAATTTTATCCATTTCCCAAGCTGAACACCAAAACAGATTTCTAAGGAAATCAATGGGGGAAAAAAAACTCAGAAGTTTCAGAGAAGATGATTAGCACTGAAAATTCAACTTGGTCACTTCCTAGGAAATTGTCTAAAATTAGAAATTATATTTGATGGGCATGAATCTGACTCATTTCTGAAAAGGCAGTCTGTTCTCACAGGGAAACGTCCCCAGATTCAGGCCATCTATACGAGAGCCAGTGGCTCTCTCCTCCCCCGGCCTCTGGTGCCTCCTCCACACTTCCTAGAGCCTCTGGTTCTGGATACACGTGACTCTGGATTTGCCTTTTTCCATTCTCTTGAGGCTCCAGAGCTCAAGGAAAACCAGACCAAACCAAACCCTACCAAAAACATTTCCCATCTTCCATGCAGCCCAGATGGGACGGTGCCCAGCGCTTGCTGTGGGCTGGAGAACAGCGTACCGGGTTGTGATGTGTTCTCAGCAGGCCCTCAGGCTTCAGGAAGCCAGGCTGGCCTCTTCTCAACCACCTTGGTGGTCTGCACTTCAGGTTTCCTTCACCCTTGTAGGAGGCGCTGCTGGGCAACTTCCTTACTAACCAAAGGCTGGTAATTATTTGTTTCTGGTTTGTCTATATAGCAAAAACACGTCTTTTCCCTTTGGCTCCTGCTCTGAGAGTCTTTCTTTCTTGATCTCTCTCTCTCTCTCCTGCTTTCAAGACTCTGTCCTCTTCTTCTTGCAGACTAGGTGTTGACTGAACCAGTAACTCAACTTTCACATGTACATATATTCACCGGCCAGACTGTAACACTTTCAAACATTGGTCCTAAAGCCAGAGAAGCTTGTACCATTTGAAAATACATGTGTGAATACTTAAAATTCTGGCCAAAATTTTAGGTATGTGGATGGGTCCTAGGGAATTAATTCTGTCCTTGAATGTTAACTCTTTCTAAGGATAAAAGAAAACTAAGAAGGAAGTCATGGGACCTCTTTTACCTCTCCTGAAAAAAAGTAATAACCGCTAACCTAGGTAGCATTTGTGCATGTGTGTGTGTGTACTAAGTTGCTTCAGTGCTAAGTGTGACTCCATGGACTGTAGCCCGCCAGGCTCCTCTGGCCATGGGATTCTCCAGGCAAGAATGCTGCAGTGGGTTGCCTTGCCCTCCTCCTGGGGATCTTCCCCCCCAGGGACTGAATCCACGTCTCCGGCGGCTCCTGCACTGCAGTCAGATTCTTTACCGCTGAGCCACTGGGGAAACCCTATGCAGCATTTGCTATGTGTCCAATACTGTTCTCAGCCTCTGCAAGAATAACCCACCCAGTTCTCACACGGGGACTTCTCTGATCATCCAGTAGTTAAGCATCCACCTTCCCGTGCAGGGGATGCAGGTTCAATGCCTGGTCAGGGAACTAAGATCCCACACGCCATAGGGCCACTAAGCCTGCACGCTGCCATGAAGACCCAGCACAGTCAAAATAAATTAGAAGGGGGAAAAAAAAAAACCTCACACAGCCTCAGGGGACAGGTACTATTATCCCTGTTTTCAGATGGGAAAACTGAGCCAGGAGGTGCTTAAGAAACTTGTCCAAAATAGTGAAAACAGTCACTGTGTTTAGAGATCACTTGCAAAATTTTAAAGTAAGAAGAACTGTACAAAAAAGATCTTCACGACCTGGATAATCACAATGGTGTGATCACTCATCTAGAGCCAGACATCCTGGAATGTGAAGTCAAGTGGGCCTTAGAAAGCATCACTATGAACAAAGCTAGTGGAGTGATGGAATTCCAATGGAGCTATTTCAAATCCTGAAAGATGATGCTGTGAAAGTGCTGCACTCAATATGCCAGCAAATTTGGAACACTCAGCAGTGGCCACAGGACTGGAAAAGGTCAGTTTTCATTCCAATCCCAAAGAAAGGCAATGCCAAAGAATGCTCAAACTACTGCACAATTGCACTCATCTCACATGCTAGTAAAGTAATGCTCAAAACTCTCCAAGCCAGACTTCAGCAATACATGAACTGTGAACTTCCTGATGTTCAAGCTGGTTTTAGAAAAGGCAGAGGAACCAGAGGTCAAATTGCCAACATCCACTGGATCATGGAAAAAGCCAGAGAGTTCCAGAAAAACATCTATTTCTGCTTTGTTGACTATGCCAAAGCCTTTGACTGTGTGGATCATAAGAAACTGTGGAAAATTCTGAAAGAGATGGGAATACCAGACCACCTGACCTGCCTCTTGAGAAATGTGTATGCAGGTCAGGAAGCAACAGTTAGAACTGGACATGGAACAACAGACTGGTTCCAAATAGGAAAAGGAGTACGTCAAGGCTGTATATTGTCACCCTGCTTATTTAACTTCTAGGCAGAGTACATCATGAGAAATGCTGGACTGGAAGAAACACAAGCTGGAATCAAGATTGCCAGGAGAAATATCAATAACCTCAGATATGCAGATGACACCACCCTTATGGCAGAAAGTGAAGAGGAACTAAAAGCCTCTTGATGAAAGTGAAAGAGGAGAGTGAAAAAGTTGGCTTAAAGCTCAACATTCAGAAAACGAAGATCATGGCATCCGGTCCCATCACTCCATGGGAAATAGATGGGGAAACAGTGGAAACAGTGTCAGACTTTATTTTGGGGGCTCCAAAATCACTGCAGATGGTGACTGCAGCCATGAAATTAAAAGACGCCTACTCCTTGGAAGGAAAGTTATGACCAACCTAGATAGCATATGCAAAAGCAGGGACATTACTTTGGCGACTAAGGTCCGTCTAGTCAAGGCTATGGTTTTTCCAGTGGTCATGTATGGATGTGAGAGTTGGACTGTGAAGAAGGCTGAGCATGGAAGAATTGATGCGTTTGAACTGTGGTGTTGGAGAAGACTCTTGAGAGTCCCTTGGACTGCAAGGAGATCCAACCAGTCCATTCTAAAGGAGATCAACCCTGGGATTTCTTTGGAAGGAATGATGCTCAAGCTGAAACTCCAGTTCTTTGGCCACCTCATGGGAAGAGTTGACTCACTGGAAAAGACTCTGATGCTGGGAGGGATTGGGGGCAGGAGGAGAAGGGGACAACAGAGGATGAGATGGCTGGATGGCATCACTGACTCGATGGATGAGTCTGAGTGAACTCCGGGAGTTGGTGATGGACAGGGCGGCCTGGCATGCTGCAATTCATGGGGTCGCAAAGAGTTGGACACGACTGAGAGACTGAACTGAACTGAACTAAAAATATGAAGTTTTCCCTCCCGTGCCAAGAAATAGACTTGAGAGGGTCCCTGCCGCTCTTGTCATTGTGGCCTCGAAATAGAGCTTTCTGAGCCTGCGAGGCCCTAAGGCAGGAGGCCCGTGGTCCCTTTTCTGTTTTGGATTCAGCAAGGGCTTCTGAGGCACATAGACCTGCCCCCTCTCATCTGCAGCAAGTAAATCTTTCAAAGTGTTGGGCTTCCCATGTGGCACTCGTGGTAAGGAACACACCTGTTAATGCAGGTGATGTAAGAGACTCATGTTTGATCCCTGGGTGGGGAAGATCCCCTGGAGGAGGGCATGGCAACCCACTCCAGTATTCTTGCCTGAAGAATCCCATAGACCGAGGAGCCTGGCGGGCTACAGTCCATGCTGCTGCTGCTGCTGAGTCACTTCAGTCGTGTCCAACTCTGTGCGACCCCACAGATGGCAGCCTACTAGGCTCCCCCGTCCCTGGGATTCTCCAGGCAAGAACACTGGAGGGGGTTGCCATTTCCTTCTCCAATGCATGAAAGTGAAAAGCGAAAGTGAAGTCGCTCAGTCGTGCCCGACTCTTAGCGACCCCATGAACTGCAGCCTACCAGGCTCCTCCATCCATGGGATATTCCAGTCCATGGGGATACAAAATTTTGGTCATGACTGAAGTGACTTAGCATGCACATAGCACATAGCACATAGTTCTGCCTTTGAACACATATCAGCTTGTGCTGTGCTTAGTTGCTCAGTCATGTCCAACTCTGTGGGACCCCGTGGACTATAGCCCACCAGGCTCCTCTGTCCCTGGGATTCTCCAGGCAAGAATACTGGGGTGGTTGCCATGCCCTCCTCCAGGGGATCTTCCCAACCCAGGTCTCCTGCACTGCAGGTGGATTCTTTATTGTCTCCGCCACTGGTGAAGCCATATCTGAGTCACCAGGGAGCCACCATATCAACCCCATTCCTACTTATTGTCTCTGTTTTCACTCGCAAAGGTTCGACACTTTTTGGTGTGGGAGGGTGCTGGTTGAATTACCGTTGCTTAGTCACTTAGTCGTATCTGACTCTTTATGACAGCATGGACTACAGCCTGCCAAGTCCTCTATCCACAGGATTTTGCAGGCAAGAACACTGAAGTGGGTTGCCAGTTCCTTCTCCAGCTGGCCGAAATGTGTCCACCCCCAAATTCACATGTTTAAGCCTAATACCCAGTGCCTCAGAATGTGATTGTGATTGGAGATTGAGCCATTAATGCTGTGATTAAATTAAAATGAGGTCATTAGGAAGGACCCTATCTGACTGAAGTCCTTATAAGAGAAGAATTGTTTTATTTTCTTTAATGTTTTTTTAAATTTATTTATTTTAACTCTGTTTGGATGTACCAGGTATTAGTTGTGGCATGCAGAATCTTCAGTCTTAGTCGAGTCATGTGGGATCTAGTTCCCTAATCAGGGATTGAACCCAGGCCCCCTGCATTGAGAGTCTGGAGTTTTAGCCGCTGGACCAGCAGAGGGGTGCCAAGAAGGGGAAATGTGAACGCACACAGAGACAGCACAGTGAGTTCACAGAAGGAGAGGCCTCAGGAGAAACCAAGCCCATCCACACCTTCATCGTGGGCTTTAAGCTTCCAGAACTTTGAGGAAAAAAAAATTTCTGTTGTTTAAGCCACCATCTGTGGTATTCTAGTACGGCAGACCTAAGAGATGAGCATGTGTGTGCATGTTAAGTCACTCAGTCGTGTCCGACTCTTTGCATCCCCGTGGACTGTAGCCCACCAGGTTCCTCTGCCCATGGGATTCTCCAGGCAAGAATACTGGAGTGAGTTGTCAAGCCTTCCTCCAGGGAATCTTCCTGACCCAGGAATTGAACTTGTGTCTCTTATGTCTCCTGCATTGGTTCCTTACCATAGTGCTGCCTGGGAAGCCCCGGACAGGAGTAGCGTGGGTACCAATGATATGAACGCCCTCCCATGTCAAAGGAACTAGGTGCTGGGTGAATGTTGCAAGGAATCAGGGTTCCACCCACTAGTAGGCAAGCTGAAAAGGTAGGTGGATGCTTTTCCTGCTTCTTCAGCAGCTACCGAGGGGGGCGCGTGGCCCAAGTCTGGCCCAAGGTGGAGTGAGGTATGCAAACAAGAGCAGCTTGGAATCAGCTCTGGTGAGGGTACTGGCTCCCTTTGTCCAGGGCCCAGCAGCCCTTGGGCAGTAGGAGAGGCCAGTATCTGGTGGTGGCAGGGCTGGGGGGCAGGACTGGGGTGCCATGGGACATTCAGGGGCAGCAGCAGCAGCAGCCTCCCCTGGCCCAGGCTGTCCTGAATGACCCAGATGCAGTGAGTGGCTGGGTGCCCTTTATTCCTCGCCCTTCTTCCAAGCCTGGTTCTCCAGCCATCCTAACAATTCTCTCAGGTCCTCCAGGGAAGCTGGACTGCTGATAGATTCCCCTTCTGCTTAAGCTTCTAAAGCTGGTTTCTCTCTTTTGCAGTCGAGACAGTGGACCGGTACAGTCATAAAGATTTTGAGTAATTGGTCTCACTTTCAAGCTTAAACATTCTTCATCTGGAATTCCTTTTACTTGCCCGTCTTTTATTGTCCTCCCCTAAGAAGCAGAGTGATGAGGTTTCCTATTTTCCATCTGTATTACTTCCAAGCAGACTCTGGGACTGCAGATCGCCTTGGTCCTCACAGGCTGCCTGAGAGTAATCACTCTCTTCATTCACGCCAGGGTCCAGGGAGCCATGGATGGACACCAGGCCTGCATCTTAATCTTCAGCCTTAAATCAAATGTCTCCCAACGGTTCCTCAGAGCAGTGTGTTTGTACTGAAAATGAAGAGGAAAACAACGAGGCTTCCTCCAGTGGAGTTCACGCAGAGCTTTGGCAGCAGTAGAAGCATCTGGTGTGATTGTGGAAACACGGAGTCGAGCCAATTGTCCCACTGACATCTGGATATTGATGCCTAGTCCAATGGCCCTCAGTCACCAGTTTTAAAATCTTCTACTGCAAAAGCTGTATTAATTAATTATCTGGCTTTTTTTATTCCAGTGCCTGAAGTCCAGTCAGACTGATTAATTCGAAAGTGTGACCTGGCATTGGCATTTTATTATTTATTTATTTAAATTGCTAAGTTAAAAAAAAAATTTATTTGGTTGCATCCAGTCTTAGTTGCAACACGCAGAATTTTCTTTGCATCATATAGGATCTTTCGCTGTGGCATGTGGACTCTTTAGTTGTGGCCTGTGGGCTTACTTACTCTGGGGTATGTGAAATCCTAGCTCCCCTACCAGGGATTGAATCCTAGTCCCCTGCATTGCAAGGCAGATTCTTAACCTCTGGACCACCAGGGAAGTCCATTAATTTATTTTTTAAATTAATCAAGACATGGCTACAGAGCTTTGAATGAATCTCTTCATCTCCCCAAAGCCTGTTCCATTATTTACGAGAAGAGAGTCATGGGATCAGCTTTACAGGGTGCTTTGAATTTACAGAATCCTAAGTTCTATCCACCACTGGGGATCAGAAAAGGTCCAGCACATTTGGAAACCTGATAGACAGGCCCAGTAAAAATTTTATTTGCCAAGAGGTTTGACAAGCCTCCTCAGCAAGAATTCCTCAGGACCCAGGCAAGGAGAGCCTGCCCCAGTCACATGGACCATATCCATGGAAGAAGGCATAATTCCTAATACAATGCATGACTCTGCCTCCCATGTCCAGATCTGATGGAATCATAGGAATGAAGGCAGGACAGGAGGGGAGGTAGACACTAAATGCCAACAGAAAGGACCATTTCACTGAAAATGTTGCAATATTGGGGGATGAACATCATTGTTTGGTGTTCCTCTAAAGGAGTATGGGCTTCCCTGATGGCTTAGTGGGTAAAGAATCTGCATGCAAGGCAGGAGACACAGAAGTCTCAGGTTCAGTCACTGGGTTGGGAAGATCCCCTGGAGGAGGAAATGGCAACCCACTCCAATATTCTTGCCTGAAAAATCCCTTGGACCGAGAAGCCTGGCTAACTACAGTCCATGGGGTCTGTAAATAGTATGCAAAAAGCTGGATATGACTGAATGGCTAAGCATGCTAAAGAAGCATAGAAATAGACATATTGTCCACTTCTTGGCCACAGTCAACCATACTGCTAAGCCCCTCAAGGTCATGTGACCACTCCTGAAAGAAAAAGGCAGAGGTGTCCACCAGGTCAGCTGGCCCCAAGGACGTGGCAATGACCAGCAGAGGGAGCTGAGGCAGATGAAGACGCTAGAAGTGGCAGAGAGCTGAGCGAACTTGAACCTCTGTGAGATACCCTCAGGGATTTTCTGGAAATACTTAGGTAGAGGGCTTTTCTCAGGATTGTGGTCTGGTGTGAAGAGGTGGGAATGTTAGTGAAACTTGCATCATGTAAGAGTTAGGAGCAACAGAGGAAAAACTATGAGTTGGTGCTTATTTTGTGGAAGTGACTAGCCCATAGAATAGCCACAGAGATGGTGACTAACCATTAACCGTATCTGTTTAAGGAGATGACTGATGTTTTAGCTTGGAAGGTACAAGTGCGTGTTATAGCTTATATTAATGTTAGCGATTTGGAAATCTTGAAAATGGTTCTTGGACTCTTGCTTCTATTTCTTTATTTGTGCGGCTGCGCTGGGCCTTTGTTGCCACACGGGCTTTTCCCTCGTTGTGCTGCACGGGGGCTGCTCTCTAGTTGTCATGCTCGGGTTCCTCACTGCAGGGGCCTCTCTTGTTGCAGAGCGCAGGTGCTTGGGCTCAGCTGCTCCATGGCACGTGGGACCTTCCCAGATCAGGGATCGAACCTGTGTCTCCTGCATTGGCAGGAGGATTCTTTACTACTGAGCCACCAGGGAAGCCCTGGACTCTTGTTTCTCTCTTAATGGACCCCTAGGGAAGAGAGAGGAGGTCATGAGGTCAGAGATCATGAAGGAAGCCAGGGCACTAAGGCATCATCCCCCTTCTCCTGTGCTGCAGGCTAACCAGATTCATGTGAGATGGGCAGTTGGCCCAGCCAAGGACCTTGGGAATTACTTGTTTATTTGATTAGTGGTGAAGTCAGTGACCTGGCGAAGCCCTAGAAGACCTCAGGCTAAATAAAAAGGCCCAAATACTTCTGAGTTAGGAACATAGGGTTGAGAAAAGGAAATTACACTGAATGTTGGGAAAATACTTACGGGCTGTAAGTGCTATTCTGGGACTCCTGGAAAAGATTAAAATGCCACCTGTGAAGTGTTTACCACCAGATTGATCAGCAAACAAGAGAATGAATTAAAGGAAATAGTGTTGCTGAGGAAAGTGAGATACCTGTAATTTTCCTTCCATCTCAGCTTTCTATAATCATGGTAAGTTTTGTTGCCTTTGTGTTTAGATAAACCCCTCTGTATACACCTACTCAAGGCTTTGGTCCTCCAGTTGAGCCAAACCTGTGGTTTAAAATTGTCTTACGGATCCCAAAGGAGAAACCTATGTGCATTTCCTTCTGTTGATAAAATATCCAGGGGATATGGCTGCAATATTGCAGTAAGGAGGGTTGGGAAGAAAAAGGAGAACAGAAGGGGCAGGTTCAAGGTCTTTTGACCAGATGTAATATTCCAGTTAATTTCAGGGCCTGATGGAAGTGGGTGGAGATCAATTCTTTGTCCTTTTTATTTTCTGGCTGCGCAGGGTCTTTGATGCCTCCTGAGGACTTCCTCTAGTAGCCGCTGGTGGGTCTACTCTAGAGTCGCAGCGCATGGACTTCTCATAGTGGTGGCTTCTCCCGTTGCCATGCAGAGGCTCTAGTTGTGTGGGCTCAGCAGTTGTGGTGCACGGGCTTAGTCACCTTGTGGAATGTGGGACCTTCCCAGGCCAGGGATCAAATCCATGTCCCCTGCATTGGCAGGCAGATTCTCAACCACTGGACCACCAGGAAAGCCCTATGTCTTATTCTTAACCCCATCCAATACTTTTCTTGTAACTTAATTTAGAAAAAGTCACAGAGAAGATTTTGCTAATCCATCTTCATCAGCAAACAAGATACCTAGCCTCCTACTTTACTGACAAGTCACAGAAAGTCTTTAAGGGAAATCAAAGACAAACAATATGGGGATATAAGAAGCTCTGAGCTCCCTCCTCCCATAAATAGATAATAATTCTTTATATGACACATTGCCTGTTCAAATTCTGTCTCCAGATGGGACAGTGTATGATACACATACAGCTCACTGTGAGGGCATCGTAGGGTGCAACCCTCATCCTTGTGGTCCAAGGCAGCACCACTATTCAAAACATCAAAACAGAAGAAATGATAAGGAGATAAAAAGTGGTTGCTTAACACTTCTATTTACATCCAGTTGGCCAAAACTAAGTCACAAGTCCACAGTTAGCAAGAGAAGCTGGGAAAAGTAATCTTCATTCTGGTTGCACAGGTGCCCAGGAAGAATTTCTATTACTATGGAAGAAGGTGAAATCGAGACAAATAGGAGTCCTCATCATATGAGATAGAAGTAGAATAAAAGAATCAAGACTAATTGCCTGATTTTCACCTGAGAAAATATAGGTGGCAGTGCCATATATAAGGACTGGGAGATAAGCAGGTATGGGGTAGAGGGTGGGTGGAGAAAGAATCAAAGATCCCGTTTCTGCCATATCAAAATTGCTGTTGTCTTTAAAAATTTAAGTTAAACCATTGACCACAGAAACGTGGCACTCAGGGGAGTCTTAGCATAAAGATGGCATTTAAAGCTCTGTAATTGGATGGGATCATCTAGGGAAAGAGCATAAAGAGAGATGTGAATTAAGTATGCAGCTTGAAGGTCCAACATTGAGAGATTTGGTAGACAAGGGGATACAGCAAAGACAACTGGTAAGGAGTCATTGATATTTGATTATATTAAATGTTGTTCATTTTTTTCTCAAGTGTGATAACAATGGTGTGGTTATGTTTCTTACCAAACAGTTCTTATTTAGAGAATATTGAATACTGAAATATTCAAGAATGAAATAATATGTCTGGGGCTTGCAAATAATTTAGAAGGGGGAAGTAGGTGGGAGATAGATAAAACAAGATACATCATGAGTGCAGCTGACTGATAAGACCATGGGAATTCTTCAGACTCTTCTGTGTACTTTTATTTTTATTAACCTCTTTTTGTTTTGTCTTGCCACAGAGCCAATTAACACTGTTGTGATAGTTTCAGGTAGACAGCAAAGGGACTCAATCATACATGTATCTCTTCTGTTTATTTTTGTACATATTGAAAATTTTCTATAATAAAAAGTTTTAAAAAGCCAGGAGGAGACTTCCCTGGTGGTCCTGTGGCTAAGACGCTATGCTCCCAATGCAGGGGGTCCAGGTTCGATCCCTAATCGGGGAACTAGATCCCATGTGTTGCAACTCAGAGTTTGCACGCTGCCCACTGAGACCCAGCACAGCCAGATAAATAAATAAATAATGCAGGTGGGTGGAGAGTGGAAAGTAGCCACACAAGTAGGATGGCAACCAGTGTAAGAAAAGACTGTGGTGCGGTGGAACCTAGAGAGAATGTGTCCATGAAGGAAACGATGGTCGATGGCCAGTGCTGCTGAGGGTGAACAAGATGAGGACAGAGAACTGGCCGCTGGATATGATAAGAGAGCTGTCACTACTGATCTTCTTAAGAGTCATCAGTGGGTTGATGAGGACAAAAGCCTGGCTGCAAGGGGGTTGTGTAAGAGAATGGAGGATGAGACGGTAGAATGAAAAAGATAGACAATGTCTTTGCTCTAAAGAAGAACAGAGAAATGGCAAGTAGCCAGAAAGCTGTGGGGTCAAGAAATTCATTGAACCTGCCTGTAATGCAGGAGACCCTGGTTCAATCCCTGGGTTGGGAAGATCCCCTGGAGAAGGGAATGGTAGACTCCTCCAGTATTCTTGCCTGGAGAATCCCATGGACAGAGGGGCCTGATGGGCTACAGTCCATGGGGTTGCAAACATCAGACACAACTGAGTGATTAACACTTTCACTTCCACTATTAAAGCCTATCAATATGTTGATTGGAATGATGAAGAAGTTGATGCTGTAGGAACAGGAGCTTAAGTAGAGAGAGATGGTTGGAGGAGAGCACAGGATAGAGCTGGTTTTGGAGAGGAGTGCTCATCTTCACTCCCTGCTAGCAATCAAGAAGGCAGAATGTGTGGTCCCAACACAGGTCCTGGGTTTGGTGGTGGGAAAATGAGGTAGTTCTCATCCAATTTATCAATTTTCTTCATAGAGTTTGAAATGAGGTCACAAGCTGAAAGTGAGGGGGAAAGTCTCTTGGAGGTTTGAAGATGAAGGAGAAGATGCCAAATGATCTGATTCAAGAGAAGGGACTGGATTCACATGGGGAAACAGAATGCCCAGTTAAGTTGCTGTTGTTTAGTCGCTCAGTCATGTTCAACCCTTGGGACCCTATGGACTATATCCTACCAGGTGCCTCTGTCCATGGGATTTCTGAGGCAAAAATACTGGAGTGGGTTGCCATTTCCTTCTCTAGGAGATTTTCCTGACCTAGGGATCAAACCAACTTCTCCTGCGTTGGCAGGTGGGTTCTTTACCACTGGGCCACCAGGGAAACCCACCCAGTTAAGAGCTATCATCAATTTAAAGTAAAACAAAAAAAGCAGTAGGATGTTTGCTTTTCTTCATCTGGTTTTGGCAGCTGGAGTGCCTGCATGAGGTAGGCAGACAGTTGAGTTTAATTAGGGCTGGAGTTCTGCCAAGTGACTTCAATGGCATGAGAGAGACAGGAGACCAGGGCTGTTTGTAGGAGAGGGGCTAGAATGCTGAACTCTGAGCTGGGAATGGGAGAGATGGAGAGGGTGGCTCTTTTGTATGCTGTGTGTGTGTGCGTGTGCGTGCGTGTGTGTGTGTGTGTGTGTGTGTGTGTGTGTGTGTGTACTGAGCATCAGGGCACCTCGTGATTTTGAAATGTAACTGAAATGGGGGAACATGAATGAATGAGTCAGGAGCTGAGGAAGTGGTGGTCATGCATGAATAGGATGTTTGAAATAAAGGATTTGGAGAACATGTGGTTAATGGTTCAGACGGAGCTGAGGCTGCTTCTGGGGGATGGCTGAGACTGGGCGGAGAAAGTGAACATTGCAGCCAAGAAGCCAAGAGGCTGGAGTTCAGGTCCTTTCCACTCCCACCAGGCCCTACATTCTATCAGTCCTTGGGAACTGTTGGCTAAAGAAGGGCCAGAGGCCAGGTGCAGAGGGGAAGAGGGAGCAGGGATGGATTTAGTAATGAATGTGGAGGGAGGGGGAGGAGGGAAAAAGAGGGAAGAGCAGTTTCTAAATCATCTCGTGTCCCCTTGGGCCTGCCTAGAAGCTATCACTTGGGAGATTTTAATAGACTCTAGCAGAGTAATCTGAGGTCCATGGGAAGACATATTTGATTCCATTCAAGACCAATTTTACTGAGCACCTACTGTCCTGGTGGCTCAGATGGTAAAGCGTCTGTCTACAATGTGAGAGACCTGGGTTCGATCCCTGGGTTGGGAAGATTCCCTGGAGAAGGAAATGGCAACCCACTCCAGTACTCTTGCCTTGAAAATCCCATGGACGGAGGAGCTTGGTGCAGGCTACTATCCATGGGGTTGCAAACAGTCAGGCACGACTGAGTGACTTCGCTTTCACTTTCACTGTGTTTAGAATGGCAGGTTCTATGCCTAGAATAACTAGAGAGGTTTATACTGTAGTTTCCCCGGGGGCAAGGCTTAGTTTCACTGAGTTAGACAAGGCTGTGGTCCTAGTGTGATTAGATTGACTAGTTTTCTGTGAGTATGGTTTCAGTGTATATGCTGAGTGGGTCATGGTGGAGAGGTCTGACAGAATGTGGTCCACTGGAGAAGGGAATGGCAAACCACTTCAGTATTCTTGCCTTGAGAACCCCATGAACAGTATGAAAAGGCAAAAAGATAGGATACTGAAAGAGGAACTCCCCAGGTCAGTAGGTGCCCAATATGCTACTGGAGATCAGTGGAGAAATAACTCCAGAAAGAATGAAGGGATGGAGCCAAAGCAAAAACAATACCCAGCTGTGGATGTGATTGGTGATAGAAGCAAGGTCCGATGCTGTAAAGAGCAATATTGCCTAGGAACCTGGAATGTCAGGTCCATGAATCAAGGCAAATTGGAAGTGGTCGAACAAGAGATGGCAAGGGTGAACGTCGACATTCTAGGAATCAGTGAACTAAAATGGACTGGAATGGGTGAATTTAACTCAGATGACCATTACATCTACTACTGCGGGCAAGAATCCCTCAGAAGAAATGGAGTAGCCATCATGGTCAACAAGAGTCCAAAATGCAGTACCTGGATGCAATCTCAAAAACAACAGAATGATCTCTGTTCCTCTCCAAGGCAAACCATTCAATATCACGATAATCCAAGTCTATGCCCCAACCAGTAACACTGAAGAAGCTGAAGTTGAACGGTTCTATGAAGACCTACAAGACCTTGTACAACTAACACCCAAAAAAGATGTCCTTTTCATTATAGGGGACTGGAATGCAAAAGTAGGAAGTCAAGAAACACCTGGAATAACAGGCAAATTTGGCCTTGGAATGCGGAATGAAGCAGGGCAAAGACTAATAGAGTTTCGCCAAGAAAATGCACTGGTCATAGCAAACACCCTCTTCCAACAACACAAGAGAAGACTCTACACGTGGACATCACCAGATGGTCAACACCGAAATCAGATTGATTATATTCTCTGCAGCCAAAGATGGAGAAGCTCACAAAAACAAGACCAGGAGCTGACTGTGGCTCAGATCATGAACTCCTCATTACCAAATTCAGACTTAAATTGAAGAAAGTAGGGAAAACCGCTAGACGATTCAGGTATGACCTAAATCAAATCCCTTATGATTATACAGTGGAAGTGAGAAATAGATTTAAGGGCCTAGAGCTGATAGATAGAGTGCCTGATGAACTATGGAATGAGGTTCGTAACATTGTACAGGAGACAGGGATCAAGACCATCCCCATGGAAAAGAAATGCAAAAAAGCAAAATGGCTGTCTGGGGAGGCCTTACAAATAGCTGCGAAAAGAAGAGAGGCGAAAAGCAAAGGAGAAAAGGAAAGATATAAGCATCTGAATGCAGAGATCCAAAGAATAGCAAGAAGAGATAAGAAAGCCTTCTTCAGCGATCAATGCAAAGAAATAGAGGAAAAGAACAGAATGGGAAAGACTAGAGATCTCTTCAAGAAAATTAGAGATACAAAGGGAGCATTTCATGCAAAGATGGGCTCAATAAAGCATAGATATGGTATGGACCTAACAAGCAGAAGATATTAAGAAGAGGTGGCAAGAATACACAGAACTGTACAAAAAAGATCTTCACGACCTGGATAATCACGATGGTGTGATCACTCATCTAGAGCCAGACATCCTGGAATGTGAAGTCAAGTGGGCCTTAGAAAGCATCACTACGAACAAAGCTAGTGGAGGTGATGGCATTCCAGTTGAGCTATTTCAAATCCTGAAAGATGATGCTGTGAAAGTGCTGCCCTCAATATGCCAGCAAATTTGGAAAACTCAGCAGTGGCCACAGGACTGGAAAAGGTCAATTTTCATTCCAATCCCAAAAAAAGGCCATGCCAAAGAATGCTCAAACTACCGCACAATTGTACTCGTCTCACATGCTAGTAAAGTAATGCTCAAAATTCTCCAAGCCAGGCTTCAGCAATATGTGAGCCATGAACTTCCTGATGTTCAAGCTGGTTTTAGAAATGGCAGAGGAACCAGAGGTCAAATTGCCAACATCCACTGGATCATGGAAAAAGCCAGAGAGTTCCAGAAAAACATCTATTTCTGCTTTATTGACTATGCCAAAGCCTTTGACTGTGTGAATCACAAGAAACTGTGGAAAATTCTGAGAGAGATGGGAATACCAGACCACCTGACCTGCCTCTTGAGAAATGTGTATGCAGGTCAGGAAGCAACAGTTAGAACTGGACATGGAACAACAGACTGGTTCCAAATAGGAAAAGGAGTACATCAAGGCTGTATATTGTCACCCTGCTTATTTAACTTCTAGGCAGAGTACATCATGAGAAATGCTGGACTGGAAGAAACACAAGCTGGAATCAAGATTGCCAGGAGAAATATCAATAACTTCAGATATGCAGATGACACCACCCTTATGGCAGAAAGTGAAGAGGAACTAAAAAGCCTCTTGACGAAAGTGAAAGAGGAGAGTGACAAAGTTGGCTTAAAGCTCAACATTCAGAAAACGACGATCATGGCATCCAGTCCCATCACTTCATGGGAAGTAGATGGGGAAACAGTGGAAACAGTGACAGACTTTATTTTTTGGGGCTCCAAAATCACTGCAGATGGTGACTGCAGCCATGAAATTAAAAGACGCTTACTCCTTGGAAGGAAAGTTATGACCAACCTAGATAGTATATTCAAAAGCAGAGACATTACTTTGCTGACTAAGATCCGTCTAGTCAAGGCTATGGTTTTTCCAGTGGTCATGTGTGGATGTGAGAGTTGGACTGTGAAGAAGGCTGAGTGCTGAAGTATTGATGCTTTTGAACTGTGGTGTTGGAGAAGACTCTTGAGGGTCCCTTGGACTGCAAGGAGATCCAACCAGTCCATTCTGAAGGAGATCAGTCCTGGGATTTCTTTGGAAGGAATGATGCTAAAGCTGAAGCTCCGGTACTTTGGCCACCTCATGTGAAGAGTTGACTCATTGGAAAAGACTTTGATGCTGGGAGGGATTGGGGGCAGGAGGAGAAGGGGACGACCCAGGATGAGATGGCTGGATGGCATCACTGACTGGATGGACATGAGTCTGACTGAACTCCGGGAGTTGGTGATGGACAGGGAGGCCTGGCGTGCTGCAATTCATGGGGTCACAGAGTCGGACACGACTCAGAGACTGAACTCAACTGAACTGAACTGATACTGTAGTTGGAGAGAGGGCAAAACCCAGGTGTTAGAATGTCAGGCAGCTTCAATGAAGTGCCAAACAGTAAATAAAAAGCCTTACACATCATTACTGAGCTTCCCAGATGGTGCTAGAGGTAAAGAATCCACTCACCAAGGCAGGAGACATGAGAGATGAGGGTCTGATCCCTGGGTGGGGAAGATCCCCTGGAGAAGGAAGTGGCAACGCATTCCAGTTTTCTCACCTAGAGAATCCCAGGGACAGAGGAGCCTGGAGGGCTATGGTCCATAGAGTTGCAAAGTGTCAGATACAACCAAAGCAACTTAGCACGCACTGTTGACAGTGAAGTAAATCCTTGAGAGGATTGTTTGAAATTGTAGAGTCTCTGCAGGCCTGAGTTCTTTCTGTTTGTTTTGTTTTTTATTTTTATTTATTTGCCTGCACTAGGTCTTAGTTCCTGCATGTGGGATCTAGTTCCCTGACAAGGGATCGAATCCAGGTCCCCTGCATTGCAAGTGTGGAGTCTTAGCCACTGGACTACCAGGAAAGTCCCCATGGAAGACAAGCTTTAATGCAATGTGGAACTGAGATTGAAGAGGCCCCAAATCAGAAACTCACAGAGAGTTGGATTGATTGCTTGGTTATTATACACCCCTCTCAGTTCAGTTTAGTCTCTTCAGTTGTGTTTGACTCTTTGCAACCCCATGAATTGCAGCACGCCAGGCCTCCCTGTCCATCACCAACTCCCGGAGTTCACTCAAACTCATGTCTATCGAGTCACTGATGCCATCCAGCCATCTCATCCTCTGTTGTCCCCTTCTCCTCCTGCCCCCTATCCCTCCCAGCATCAGGGTCTTTTCCAATGAGTCAACTCTTCGCACGAGGTGGCCAAAGTATTGGAGTTTTAGCTTCAGCATCAGTCCTTCCAATGAACACCCAGGACCGGTCTCCTTTAGGATAGACTGGTTGGATATCCTTGCAGTCCAAGGGACTCTCAAGAGTCTTTTCCAACACCACAGTTCAAAAGCATCAATTCTTTGGCACTCAGCTTTCTTCACAGTCCAACTCTCACATCCATACATGACCACTGGAAAAACCATAGCCTTGACTAGACGGACCTTCATTGGCAACATAATATCTCTGCTTTTCAATATGCTATCTAGGTTGGTCATAACTTTCCTTCCAAGGAGTAAGCGTCTTTTAACTTCATGGCTGCAGTCACCATCTGCCGTGATTTTGGAGCCCCCAAAAATAAAGTCTGTCACTGTTTCCACTGTTTCCCCATCTATTTCCCATATACTCCCTACCTCGCTTCAAAAATGCTCTGAGTTTGTATTCCCCAGAGAGAGCAGTTTTTAGCCTACTGTCTCCCTTGTATATCAATCTTACTCATTTGTCACACACTTATGCCATATGTTGTACTTATCAAGTTTTCTCCAGAGAAACAGAACCAACAGGACACAGGCACGCAGAAGTTTATTTTTACTGGTTCACATGAATATGGGGTCAAGTTCAAAAACCACAAAACAGTCTAATAGGCTGGGAATTCTAGTAAGAGTTATGTTGTAGTCTTGAGTCCAAATCCCCCACGGCAGTAGGCTAGAATCTCAGGCAGTGTTTCTGTGTTGCCATCTTGAAAATTCCTCCCGCTCTGGGGAATCTTAGTCTTTGCTCTCAAGGCCTTCAACTAATAGGAAAAGGCCCGCACAGACATGATACAGGATAATTAGCTTTGCTCAAAGTCTGCTGATTTAATTGTTCATCTCATCTGAAAAAACACCACCACAGCAACATCCAGACTGGTGTTTGACTAAACGACTGAGCACCATAACTTGGCCAAGTTGATACATAAAATCAGCCATAATACCTGCCTAGAAGATAATTCAACATTAAGGAGTCTAAATTTAATCATCTCCTCTGCAGAACTTTCACATTCTACTTGGAGTATAATTTTTTTAGAAGTGTCTTATCTGAACTGCTAGACTTTGAGCTGACTCACTGGAAAAGACCCTGATGCTGGAAAAGATTGAGGACAGGAGGAGAAGAGGGAGGCAATGGATGAGTTGGTTGGATGGCATCACTGACTCAATGGACATGAGTTTGAGCAAACTCGGGGATAGTGAAGGACAGGGTAGCCTGGTGTGCTACAGTCTATGGGGTTGCAAAGAGTTGGACAGGACTTAGCAACTGAATAAAAACAACCATGCCTTAGCGGACAGTGGGGCTAGAGAGACACCTTGGGTGTTCTAATTCTGGTTCATAAGAAGAAACTCATTTTTTTCTTTTCAATCACTTTACACAGAAAGAAAAAACATCAGCCTTATATCAAGCTGGTTCCTTAACACACCCTGCTAGGTTTTCTGGGGTTTCATCCTTCCAGGCTCCTAATTACTATACATGATCAAAACAGAAGAGTGTTTCTATGTACACCAGCAGAAAGAATTTATAAGCACTGACACACCTAGAGTGTGAGAAATTCAGAATGCCTTCCCTGGTGAATTCCCTGGTGGTCCAACAGTTAGGACTCCATGCTCACACTGCTGAGGGCTTGAGTTCAATCCCTGATAATGGAACTAAGATCCCACAAGCCTCGTGGTGTGGCAAAAAAAGAAAAGCAACAAGAAGAATGCCTTCTCCACTGTGCATTTCCCATCTGTTTATCTGCAGCACCCACACCTTTACCAAGCCCACCTCCCTGCACACCACCAGGATGGAGCCCAGGCCCCTTTCTTTCCATGGCATCAAGCTCCTCTGCTCCCCACCAGTGCAGAAAGCAGCCTCTAATTGCACCCTGGCTTGTCATCAACAGGAGCCTCCTGGCTTGTCTATGAGAAGCAAAGTGAATTGGTTGGTCTGGGCAGTTCCAAGGGCTTGGTACTTGGACCTCCCTAATGACTTGGATGAAATAATACAATTTCCTGGGCTTTGCAGATTTCTGAAGTCTCCAGCTATTCAGTTTAGTTCAGTCACTCAGTCGTGTCCTACTCTGCGACTCCATGAACCGCAGCACGCCAGGCCTCCCTGTCCATCACCAACTCCCGGAGTCTACCCAAAGCCATGTCCATCGAGTCGGTGATGCCATCCAATCATCTCATCCTCCATCGTCCCCTTTTCCTCCTGCCCTCAATCCTTCCAGCTATTAGAGCAACTACAAAGTACTCTTGGGATACTTTATTAAATATATAATTTTATTTATTTAGGGCTGTGCTGGATCTTCATTTCTCGGTGGGTTTTTCTCTAGTTTGGGGGCTCTGGTTCTCACTACAGTGGCTTCTCCTGTCGTGCAGCACGGGCCCCAAGGCCCAGGGGCTTCCGTTGGAGCATGTGGGCTCAGTAGTTGAGGTTCCCAGGCTCTAGAGCACAGGTTCAATAGTTATGGTGCACGAGCTTAGTTGCTGGCAGCACGTGGGATCTTCCCTGATCAGGGATTGAACCCGTCTCCTGCACTGGCCGTTGGATCCTTTACCACTGAACCACCGGAGAAGCTCGCTTTAGGTACTTAAACGCATGATACATGTCTTTTGTTTTGTTTCATTTTCTTCGCCCGTCTATTCTGTTGCACATGCCCAGTTTCATTTTAGTTTGGCCTGTCCAAGAGGCCCTTGCTGCTCGCATCCTCAAGCGGTTAAGATGCACAGAAGCCTGCTTAACTGAGGAAACAATGGTGTTCAGTGAATGTGAGTGTCACATAAACGCTCAGCAAGGCTAAGAGAAGCTGTTGGTTCTGTTAGTAAGCAGAAATTCCCTAATATGGGCAGGATGGCTAATATCATAGCCAAAGGAACTACAATTGGTATTGTTAGTATTTGCTAATGATAGAAGGATGCATGATTACTCAGGCTTCCCAGCCTAGAGGTAATGAACCCAGCTGCCAATGCAGGAGACAAAACAGACTCGGGTTCCATCCCTGGATGGGGAAGATCCCCTGGAGAAGGGAATGGCAACCCACTCCAGTATTCTTACCTTGGAGAATCCCATGTACTAAGGAGCCTGTGGCATACAGACCATGAGGTTGCAAAGAGTTGGACACGACTGAAGTGACTTGGCACGCACGCATGATTACTCAAGTTTTCTGAAATTCAGGATCCTTATCATTTAGATTTGATGAGATAGGACTGTATTTCACTGTCACTGCAATCACTACATGAAATCTGTGTGTGGCAGTGCCTGGCATGGGCCTGGCAAATGAAGGGTGGCCAGCAGCTGACTGCTGGAGAAGTGAGTGTGGTGAACACATCCCTCAAAGATGAGGAGCTCGTTAGGGAAGCCCCTCCCTCAGTTTTCCTGGACCTTGGTGACACAGTCACCAAAGACTAACCAGGAACACAGAAGCCATTCTGAATATTTAAAACAGGGAAGGTTTGGGGACTTCTCTAGCAGTCCAGTGGTTAGGATGCCACACTTTCACTGCTGTGGGCCTGGGGTTCAATCCCTGGTCAGGGAACTAAGATCCCACATGCTACGTGGGACAACCAAAAATAAATAAATAAAATAAAATAAACAGGGAAGATGTGCTCAGGTGATGCAAGAGCTGAGAGACCAAAAGAGGAAAAGACAGACTAGGGTGACTGAGACTAACAGCCCATGTGACCATCATGGGCTACATGGACAGAGGGCAAACATGGCCTTCCCCAAGCTCAGGGGTCACCCAGCAGAAGTTGGGCCCATGGCAGGTGTGGGGGTGGGCAGAAGCTGGAGCCACAGTGGAGACACAGCTGCCATCAGAAATGCCACCTGAGGGACTTCCCTGGTGGTCTAGTGGTTAAGACTCTGCACTTCCACTGCAGGGGGGTTGGGTTCAACCCCTGGCATGCCATGCAGCACTGCCAAAAAAGAGAAAGAAATGTCACATGAGGAGCAGATGAGAAGAAATACCATGGCTTTTTTCTCCCTTTCTTCCGCTAGTTCCACACCCCACTAAGAGCAAGAACAGGGGAGAGACAGGAACACAGCTGTGAGTCAACAGGCCCAGGCCCTGGGATACCCAGCTGGCTCCAGAGCCTCTGGAGCAGAGGGACCAAGTGAAGTGGTCTGGTTGGAAAGAAATAGGATTTTTCACATCCCCAGGCGCTTGGACTTGGGGTATCGTATTAGGGGATACTCTGCTCCACGAGCCACCTATATTAGTAGTTCTTAAAACCCTGGCCTCAGATTCAACTCAGGGAATGTGGAGAGCAGAACATTTTTTAGGATTTTCTGATGGCTCATTTGTCATTTATTTCAAGAATGTTTCCATTATCTGCTCTATTGAGCTTAATGTTTACAAACTCCCTCCTTACATTCCGTTATTGAAACCTACCCGGAGCCATCCACAGCGGTCTGTCACCCCAAATTTGTGAAAAGCTTCATGCATCAGGGGAAAACAGATAACAATGAAGACAATTTATTCTCCCAGCTGCAGTGCCTCTTGCTGATGAGTTCAGTCATTAAAATGTGTATACTGACATGGGAAGATCTGTTAAAGTGTATGGTGTGGGGAAAGTGCAATGAAATTTATGTCAAACACAGGAAGTGACAAATGAGCAAACACCAGAGTAAAATGCCCAGAAGGCAGTGCACAGAAATGCTGTGTTTGGGGGCTTTTTAGAATGATTGATGATGGGGTTCCCTGGTGGCTCACCCAGCAAAGATTCTGCCTACAATGCAGGAAACCTGGGTTTGATCCCTGGGTTGGGAAGATCCCTTGGAGAAGGGAATGGTTACCCACTCCAGTATCCTTTCCCTGGGAAATCCCATGGACAGAGGACCCTGGCGGGTTACCATCTTTGGGGTCGCAAAGAGTCAGACACAAATGAGCGGCTGACATTACTACTAGTAGTCATAGGACTGATATTTGTGGAAGGAAACTAAGTTTATCCTAGAAATCCTTGTGTTCAGTAGTAACTGGTCATACTTGCCTTTGTATCCTCAATTTCTTCCCCTTGCCCCATGGAGGAGTTTCAGTGTGTTTCCAAAACCACACAACATAGGCTGAAGACATCGGACCAGACTATCTCTTGACTCTCTTTCCAGGGTTCTTATCTAGCCACGTGTCACCTCAGGCAAAGATGGGGATGAAGAAGGCAGTCAGTTGCCAGGATGGAAGTCACAGAGGGCAGGGAGAGAGACTTGAGAGCTGGTCAGGCTGGGCTCATGATGTCATGGTTGGGATTTAGAGGAAACCAGAAGGCAACGGCACCCCACTCCAGTACTCTTGGCTGGAAAATCCCATGGACGGAGGAGCCTGGCAGGCTGCAGTCCATGGGGTTGCCAAGAGTCGGACACGACTGAGCAACTTCCCTTTCACTTTTCACTTTCATGCATCGGAGAAGGCAGTGGCACCCCACTCCAGTGTTCTTGCCTGGAGAATCCCAGGGACGGGGGCGCCTGGTGGGCTGCCGTCTATGGGGTCGCACAGAGTTGGACACGCCTGAAGCGACTTAGCGGCAGCAGAAGGCAACAATGAGCAATTCCAGATTTGAGACTAAACAAGTGAGTTTCAGTTCTCTTCTGTGCGTGTGTTTTGTTCAGGCTCTAATTCTGTGGGCTTTTTCCAGAATGCTGTTATGTTCTAATACATTGCTGCTGCGAAGTCACTTCAGTCGTGTCCGACTCTGTGCGACCCCACAGATGGCAGCCCACCAGGCTCCCCCGTCCCTGGGATTCTCCAGGCAAGAACACTGGAGTGGGTTGCCATTTCTTAGGCCTTAATTTATCGTAAGCAACTTTGTTTCCTCTAAAAGGTCTAGGATGGGCAGCAAGAGATTTTCGGGGGCTCAGAGAGGGGGGCCTGAAAAGGAGGGGAAGGGGGTCTGATAAGGGAATGAAAAGTGAGAGGGCTTCGCCATCTTCGTATGTTAGTCGCTCAGAAGTGTCTGACTCTTTGCAACCCCATGGACTGTAGCCTGCCAGGCTCCTCTGTTTGCCCCCTTCACAAAGAAACTTCTGCGTAAACTCGATTGTACACATCATACTGAGGAAAACGAACTTGCTTCTTTGCCAAGACTGTCAGCTGGGCCCCTTAATGTCTAGACCTGGAGTCTCCTGACTCATTACCATGCAACATTCTGCAAGGAAAATTAACCTCCTGTTAGACTTCTCAACTCAGCAACGCAGCACCAATGTGCTCAATGTTTTTTTAAAAAGCGCTTTGCAGGGTTTCCCTGGTGGCTCAGTAGTAGAGAATCTGCCTGCCAGTGCAGGAGACCGGTTTGACCCCTACCCTGGGAAGATCCCACATGCCTCACAGCAGCACAGTCTGTGCTCCACAACTCCTGAGCCTGTGCCCTAGAGCCTCTGCTCTGCAATAGAAGAAGCCACGGCAATGAGAAGCCCCTGAAGTGTGGATGGAGGGTAATCCCTTGCTCCCAGCAACTAGAGAACAGTGCAGAGAGGAAGACCCAGCACAGTTAAAGATGATCAAATAAATTTTTTATTAAAAAAGTATTTTGCAATGGGATAAGTGTGTATGTGTTGGGGGTGGGGAGGGGGTGCTGTAATGTATCATGTGACTGACCAGCAGCATGGTTCTCCATCTCCTTCTTCCTGCTCTCTGATTGGCTGGACTATAGTCGCTGTTAATGTTCACGTCAGGCTTCCGAGGTGGTGCTCACGGTAAAGAACCTGCCTGGAGACACAAGAGACATGCAGGAGACCCAAGAGACTCGGGTTCGATCCCTGGGTGAGGAAGATCCCCTAGAGGACGGTGTGGCAACCGACTCTAGTATTCTTGCCTGGAGAATCCCATGGACAGACGAGCCTGAAGGGCTACAGTCTATGGGGTCACAAAGAGTCAGACACGACTGAAGTGACTTAGCACAGCACGCAATGCTCCTTCCAGCCTCAGCATCTCTCCAAGGAGCCAGCCCTCCTTGGGAAATTAAGTTGTTCCTCTGAAGGGAGGATTAATCATGAAAGACTAAAAATCAAAATATTAAAATAAGAGAATTTTTATCTTAATAATTGAGCTGTTTCAAATCCTGAAAGATGATGCTGTGAAAGTGCTGCACTCAATATGCCAGCAAATTTGGAAAACTCCGCAGTGGCCACAGGACTGGAAAAGGTCAGTTTTCATTCCAATTCCAAAGAAAGGCAATGCCAAAGAATGCTCAAACTACCACACAATTGCGCTCATCTCACAGGCTAGTAAAGTAATTCTCAAAATTCTCCAAGCCAGGCTTCAGCTATACTGTGAACTCCCTGATGTTCAAGCTGGTTTTCTAAAAGGCAGAGGAACCAGAGATCAAATGGCCAACATCCGCTGGATTATGGAAAAAGCAAGAGAGTTCCAGAAAAACATCTATTTCTGCTTTATTGACTATGCCAAAGCCTTTGACTGTGTGGATCACAATGAACTGTGGAAAATTCTGAAAGCAGACCACCTGACCTGCCTCTTGAGAAATGTGTATGCAGGTCAGGAAGCAACAGTTAGAACTGGACATGGAACAACAGACTGGTTCCAAATAGGAAAAGGAGTGCGTCAAGGCTGTATATTGTCACCCTGCTTATTTAACTTCTAGGCAGAGTACATCATGAGAAATTCTGGACTGGAAGAAACACAAGCTGGAATCAAGACTGCCGGGAGAAATATCAATCACCTCAGATATGCAGATGACACCACCCTTATGGCAGAAAGTGAAGAGGAACTAAAGAACCTCTTGGTGAAAGTGAAAGAGGAGAGTGACAAAGTTGGCTTAAAGCTGAACATTCAGAAAACGAAGATCATGGCATCTGATCCCATCACTTCATGGGAAGTAGATGGGGAAACAGTAGAAACAGTGTCAGACTTTATTTTTTTTGGCTCCAAAATCACTGCAGATGGTGACTGGAGCCATGAAATTAAAAGACGCTTACTCCTTGGAAGAAAAGTTATGACCAACCTAGATAGTATATTCAAAAGCAGAGACATTACTTTGCTGACTAAGGTCCGTCTAGTCAAGGCTATGGTTTTTCCTTAGCCTGTGGTCATGTATGGATGGGAGAGTTGGACTGTGAAGAAGGCTGAGCATGGAAGAATTGATGCGTTTGAACTGTGGTGTTGGAGAAGACTCTTGAGGGTCCCTTGGACTGCAAGGAGATCCAACCAATCCATTCTGAAGGAGATCAAACCTGGGATTTCTTTGGAAGGAATGATGCTAAAGCTGAAGCTCCGGTACTTTGGCCACCTCATGGGAAGAGTTGACTCACTGGAAAAGACTCTGATGCTGGGAGGGATTGGGGGCAGGAGGAGAAGGGGACAACCCAGGATGAGATGGCTGGATGGCATCACGGACTCAATGGACGTGAGTCTGAGTGTACTCCGGGAGATGGTTATGGACAGGGAGGCCTGGCGTGCTGCGATTCATGGGATCGCAAAGAGCTGGACACGACTGAGCAACTGAACTGAACTGAAGTCCTCTATGGATTAAACTTTCGGATGGTTCATGGCAACCGACCACTTTTTTCCTGAATTATAGATCCCCGAGGTTGGAGAAGGTAGGGGTATGAGCTCCCTAAGACTGTCGTGCAAGTTGCCATTAGCTTGGCTTAAAACCACAAAAAATTTATTTTCGCACAGTTCCGGAACCAGTTTTCTGACATCAAGGTGTTGGGAGAGCACCCTCCAGAGGTTCCAGGGGAATCCTTCCTTGTTTTTTCCAGCTTCTGTGGCTTCCGGTTAGAATCAAGGACAGCGGATCCACTCTGTCCACTCCAGGGGGCCTTCTCCCCTGTGGGGTCCTGTCAGACGTCCCTCGTCCCCTCTGTTACAACAATCCCTGTGATTGCATTTTGAGCCCACCTGAGTAATCCAGGAGTGATTCCTCCTCTTGGGATCCTTCTATCAGTCACAACGTTTGCCATGTAAGGCAGTGTTAGGTCATCTTTCTGAACATCAGAGAAGCCAAACTGGAGAGGATGAAGACCTTGAACTTTTTGGCCATGTCATGTGGCATATGGGATCTTAGTTCCCCGACCAGGGGTTGAATCTGCACCCCCTTCATTAGGAGTCTTAACCACCAGACCACCAGGGGAGTCCCAAGGATGAAGTGCTTTAACTGTCAAGTATGCTTTCTTTTCACTGCTTTTGTTTTTTAAATTTTAAGTTACTGGGACAAACCCAGTCACTGCAATATTAAACTCTGGTTGTAGAGTTTGTTTTACTTCAACATCAAGGGATGCCTGAAGAGCGGGCACTCAAAAGATGGCCTGGGAGGAAGGAGGTCCTAAAGGGTTTCTGTGGATTCCTCACTCGCCAATTGCTAGGTCAGGGTCTCCTCACCACACATTGCATCACAGTAAACCACACCAGCGTTGCCTTTTGTAGAATTTAACTGATGTGTATCAGGTATAACTAAGGAATAAACATCAGAACCAGTTAAGTGTTTTAACACATATCCAAGACTTCTGATTTGCAAAGAACTGAGTCATACTGAACATAATTTAATCTGATTCAGAATAAATTTAGAACATCTCTCCAAAACATGTACAGATTCAGGGGTTAGCATGTAGACATATTGTTGGTGCTACCATTCAGGCCACTACACTGGGTAATTCTTTTCTCTTATCACAGAATGAGTCCAACTGCACATGAAGTTTGTTGTTTTCTAAATTACATGAGTTTTCAAGTTTTGCTTTCGTTTTTTTCCCCTTTGCAAATTACCTAAGTTGGACTGAGAAAAGGCATAGAAACCAGAGATCAAATTGGCAACATAGAAAAAACAAGGGAATTCCAGAAAAACTTCAGCTTCACTAACTATGCTAAAGCCTTTGACTGTGTGGATCACAACAAACTGTGGAAAATTCTTCAAGAGATGGGAATACCAGACCACCTTACCTGTCTCCTGAGTAACCTGTATGCAGGTCAAGATGTAACAGTTAGAAATGGATGTGGAACAATGGACTGGTTAAAAATTGGGAAAGGAATACATCAAGGCTGTATATTGTCACCTTGCTTATTGAACTTCTATGCACAGTACATCATGAGAAATGACTTACAAGCTGAAATCAAGATTGTCGGGAGAAATATGATATGTAGATGATACCACTTTAACGGCAGAAAACAAAGAGGAACTAAAGAGCCTCTTTTTGAGGGTGAAAGAGGAGAGTGAAAAAGCTGGCTTAAAACTCAACATTGAAAAAACAAAGATCATGGCATCCGGTCCCATCACTTCATGGCAAATAGATGGGGAAAAAGTGGAAACAATGACAGATTTTATTTTCTTGGGCTCCAAAATCACTGAGGATGGTGACTGCAGCAATGAAATTAAAAGATGCTTGCTCCTTGGAAAAAAGCTATGACAAAACTAGACAGCATATTAAAAACAGAGACATCACTTTGCCAACAAAGGTCTGTGTAGTCAAAGCTATGTTTTTTCCAGTAGTCATGTATGGATGTGAAAGTTGGATCATAAAAAAGGCAGAGTGCTGAATAATTGATGCTTTTGAGCTGTGGTGTTGGAGAAGACTCTTGAGAGTCCCTTGGACTGCAAGGAGATCAAATAGTCAATTCTGAAGGAGATCAGCCCTGGGGTTTCTTTGGAAGGAATGATGCTAAAGCTGAAACTCCAGTACTTTGGCCACCTCATGTGAAGAGTTGACTCATTGGAAAAAACTCTGATGCTGGGAGGCATTGGGGGCAGGAGGAGAAGGGGAAGACAGAGGATGAGATGTCTGGATGGCATCACTGACTCGAGGGACATGAGTCTGTGTGAACTCCGGGAGTTGGTGATGGACGGAGAGGCCTGGCGTGCTGCGGTTCATAGGGTCACAAAGAGTCAGACATGACTCAGTGACTGAACTGAACTGAACTGAAAGGAGATCAACCCAGAATATTCACTAGAAGGACTGATGCTGAAGCTGAAGCTTTAGTACTTTGGCCAATACATGATGCAAACAGCTGATTCATTGGAAATGACCACCTGGTGTGGGGAAAGATTGAAGGTGGGAGGAGAAGAGGGTGACAGAGGATGCGATGGTTGATTGGCATCACTGACTCAATGGACATGAGTTTGAGCAAACTCCAGGAGATAGTGAAGGACAGGGAAGCCTGGTGTGCTGCAGTCAATGGGGTCAAAAAGAGTCGGACACAACTTAGTGATTGAACAAAAACAAAATGGCCTAAATAGAAACATGATTCCTGTTTACTTCTTCCTTGTGTTCTGAAAATAAGCTACTCTCTCTGGTTCTGATTATTTAAAAGTCCCAGATTTGTGTTGGTGAGAACATACATGCTAGAATCAAGCTTGGTGGTGGTGGTGGTTTAGTTGATCACCTGTGTCCGACTCTTTTGTGACCCCCATAGACTGTAGCCTGCTGGGCTCCTCTGTCTATGGGATTCTCCAGGCAAGAAAACTGGAGTGGATTGCCATTTCCTTCTCCAAGATACCTTCCAGACCCAGGGATCAAACTCAGGCAGATTCTTTACCAACTGAGCCAAGCTTATGTCTGAAAGTCTGAGTCAACAAGATGTGACTAGTGCTTTAGTGAAACCAGCAAGAAATTGGCCCCATTTCTCCTTAACTCACTTTGTCATCCAGGAATAAACTTAAAGATCTCCTTCAAAATTAGAGTTGATTCGCATCTTTGATGACTTCTTCAGGCCCGTTAGAGTTCCAGAGAAGTTCTCTGTGCACTGTGTATATTGAACATGCTGCCATTTTTGTTGTTTCTATTTATTTCTCAAGGTCATCAGGAGTAACAAGTTGAAAAATGTGTTGATTCGTTTCTCTGCTGTCTTCGGATTGTCTTCTCTTTAAAGCCATGGACTCTTTCCCTGTCTACTGCAAAGAAACAATTTCATTTTTTCATCCTGGCAAATCTGATTAAAATGAGATTTTATTTCTTTATGTCCTTAGATCAAGTTGTACAAGGAAAGAGTTTATAATGGGTAACTTTCATCCTGTCTAGATATCTATTTGGAATCCTAGGCTGTTCTAAAAATAAAATCTTGAAGAGATTTCTCCTTTCCCTGAGGTTGACATGTTGAGAGGTAGGGAGGAAAAAAAATAAAGAAGAAACTTTTCTCTCCGTATCATTCTTAAAAAAAGAGTCTTGTTCTGCTCCTTGAAAACCTGGCATGCAGAGTTAGCTCTGGAAGTAGAGGGTTGAATTTCCTTTTAACTTTATTTTAATGAGATGTACATTAGTCAAGACTCTTGAGAGTCCCTTGGACAGCAAGGAGATGAAATCAGTTAATCCTAAAGGAAATCAATCCTGAATATTCACTGGAAGGATTGCTGCTGAAGCTGAAACTCCAATACTTTGGCCACCTAATTCGAAGAACTGACTCATTGGAAAAGACCTCGATACCAGGAAAGATTAAAGGCAGGAAGAGAAAGGGATGACAGAAAATGAGATGGTTGGATGACATCACCAACTTGATGGACATGACTTTGAGCAAACTCCAGGAGATAGTGAAGGATGGGGAAGTCTGGTGTGCTGCAGTCCATGGGGTTGCAAGAGTCAGACATGACTTAGTGACTGAACAAGAAAATTAGTCCATCTATTGGACTTTTGGGGAAAGGCATGAAAACCTATAGTGGTCAATTGTTGAATTATTTTTTCAAGCTTTTTTTTTTCCCCCTAAGAGTAAGAACAGTAATGTTGTAATATTTGTACACTGTGAATTTCCACGTGAGTTAATTAAATATTAGAAATAGAGTCACAGGCTCGGAAGAATCTTGTTTTCAGAGCAACAGGCTTGGCCTCAGCCCCTTCTCCACAGCTCCATGAAGAAGCGGCACAGAGAACTGCCCGCCCTCATACTCACTTCTTCAGTGTGAAGATCAGACCACCGCACTGTCCTGGCCACAGTCATGGCCAGAGAGCAGTGGGACATTCAGGCAACAGATCCAGGAGCCTCCTCCCCCTCCATCTTGGCAGCAGCAGCCCAGAGCTTTCAAGGAAGACCTATTTTTCATTGCCTTAAGTCTTGCCTGGTGGCTCAGACAGTAAAGAGTCTGCTTGCAATGTGGGAGACCTGGGTTCGATCCCTGGGTTGGGAAGATCCCTAGAGAAGGAAATGGCAACCACTCCTGTATTCTTGCCTGGAGAATCCCATGGACAGAGGACCCGGTGGGCCACAGTCCTTGGAGTCACACAGAGGCAGACACAACTGAGCAACTAACACCATGCGTCACTATGTACTATGTAAGTCTCAAGATTTTTGTCATTTGGGGGAGCTACAGATTGGATGAGGAAGGTCAGGACCAGGGCTGGGAAGGACTGGGGCTGGGTGCTGAATTGACTGGTTTCCAGGGACAGAGGAGTTCAAGGATGAGCGTGTGGCCAGAGATAGCTTGTCTTTCCTACAGCCTCTAGGTCAACAGAAGGCAGAAGGGGAAGTAGGCATCATGGACTCCTGGCAGTTTTTCAGATGCCTGCTCTGGCATCCAGGCCTAGAGGAATATTTACTAGCTGTATGCAGGGACTGGGGAGGAGAGTGAAGGGTTCAGCAGGTCTGAGGCTCTGTTTCTTCATATGGATCATGATCTTTTTTTTTTTCCCCCCAGATCTTTTATAGTTTCAGCAAATAAACTATAAACAAGCAAAACAACCAAAGCCTTCTTACGATTCAAGGAACAATTTGTTATTTATTTTTATCCAACACAATAAACTCCTTACCATTTTGCACTCTTCTCAGGCCTGAAAATAGTGCTTTTTATTTTGGGAGATGAACAAATAGTTCAGTTTGACTGGAGTGTGGGTAAGGAACAAGAGGGCTCCTTAACAGGACATGTGACCAGAAAGAAAGGCTGAGGTGGGACCTTGAGGACAGAACTGCAGGTAGCCTCAGGCATGGTGAGATACTGCCCTGGTGTCAGGCTTTGGTCCACCCCACTCTGGTCTTCTCCCAGCCCTTTCTGTCAGAAGGGGGCTGGGAGTCTGTGGGGCTAAAGGGTGTGCCCATCCCCTCAGCCCTTCCTGAGAATCCCCCAGTCAAATATTCCCAGGGGCTGTGTGCTCTCTTCCCTGGATGTGTTGGAGCATACATCTTGTGTACATCTGTGGCCTAGGGTAGCCAAGAGTGGCTGTTTGCAGGGGTAGCGAAACAGACATGAAGGCTGGAGTGTCTACAGGCCTAAGTGTGTTCTTGGCAAACTTGTCAAAAAATGATTGTTTCTCAGCTCTCTATGCTGCACCAGTAAGCAATATATCTGTCTTTATGCTAACCCTACACTTTTTTTTTATTACTGTAGTTTTGTAGTAAGTTTTGTAATCAGGAAGTGTTTGACCTCCAACTTTTTTCTCCTTTTTAAACATTGTTTTGGCTCTTTAGGGGTCCCTTTAAATTCTCCATTTTGAATGTTCAGGAATAGCTGAAGCAAAGCCAATGAATCCCTGAAGTAGTAATTAGTAAAAGTTTATTGTGCACATATTGAAAAGATACTACAGACTGGGAGGATTCAAATCAAAACCTGGAATGAGGAGCAAAAGTATATTGTTATAAGGCAGCTTCTATAGGGAGAAAGAAGTAACTGCTCATTCTTCACAGTGATTGGTTCATTTTTCACAGTGATTGGTTATAATATTAGAATTTTCAGTGATTGACTCATACCAGTCTTGGGAAATAGTTCAAGTTTTGCTTATGATTTCCAGAGGCATAAGCAAGAAATGACCCCAGCAGTGTTAGTCTTGCCAGTAAACGAATTTAAGCTTTCTATAACTAAACTGGTTTTGTTTTTCAAGGCTGGTCTCCTTTTGTTTTTTGTTCTAATTGTTGTTTAGTCACTAAATCGTGTCCAATTCTTGGTGATCCCATGGACTGCAGCACACCAGGCTTCCCTGTCCTTCACCATCTCCCAAAGTTTGCTCAAACTCATGTCCATTGAGTCGGAGATGCCATCCAACCATCTCATCCTCTGTTGTCCCCTTCTCCTGCCCTCAGTCTTTCCCAGTATCAGGGCCTTTTCCAGTGAGTCTGCTCTTCACATCAAGTGGCCAGAGTATTGGTGCTTCAACTTAAGCATCAGTCCTTCCAATTTATATTCAGGGTTGCGTTCCTTTAGGATTGACTGATTTGATTTCCTTGCTGTCCAAAGGACTCTCAAGAGTCTTCTTCTGCATACAGTCAAAAGCTTCAATTCTTCCATGCTCAGCCTTTTTTATGGTCCTTTTGGTCATTCTTTCAGCAGGCTGAGAGTATCACCAACTGATATAGCATTACTGTCCTTTACCTACTGTTGATGGATAGTCAGGCCAAAGAATGGCATATTCGCTGTGTCCATTAGTTGAATCATAAGGCCAGAGGGCCATGTGGTCATCATCTTCATTATTTACGTGGTTATTGTTGATTTCACCTGGTTGTCTGATTGTGATGGATATCACTTCGTGTGAGAGTGGCTCTGACAGGCTTTAAAAATCCTCAAGAGAATGCAATGTCTTCAGGAGGTTAATATGATAACTACAAGGAAACTAATAGCCAAGGATTTGAAAGTTTCCTGAAGCAGAGATTCCCCAGGAGACAAGATTTAAGCAATTAAATAATTCAAATGGGTTATAATCAGATGCAAGTTTTACCTCTAAATCTATTTACAATTTTTTGGATAACGTGTAATTGGGTTTAAATTTTTTAACTTATTTACATGGACTCAGCATGATGTAATAGCAAACACATATCCTCATATTTTCATGGTTGCAAGATGAACATGAAGATGTTGTAATTCAAGAGATGGTATTGAAGGTGAGTTTCCACTAAGATTAAGCTTCTATAGGGTGTAAGCTGGGCTTCCCCACTGGCCCAGCAGTAAAGAATCCACGTACAATGAGGGAGACTTGCAGGAGATGTGGGTTCGATCCCTGGGGTGGGAAAATCCCCTGGAGAAGGAAATGGCAACCTACTCCGATGGTCTTGCCTGGAGAATCCCATGGACAGTGGAGCCTGGTGGGTTACAGCCCATGAGGCCACAAAGAGTTGGACATGACTGAAGGGGCTGAGCACACAGCACAGAGTGTGAGCAACCAGGTAATTTAATGAGAGTAGTTTCCATGGAAACAAAAGAAAAATAAAGGTTAATATAAAATTATAAATTCCATTTCTGAGCAAATTATAAATTCAGTTTCTGAGTTTGCAGAGCAGCCAGGTGGGAAAATTTCCAGATGTTGAGTTTGCCCTTCTTCAGGTGGAAGGCGGGCAAGCAGCAGCAACAGGTTTCCCTGGTTTGCAATGTGAATATCTCGGGTGATTTTTCTAAGGGCTCACATAGCGACAGGAACAAAATGGACCACACGTGAGCTGTTGTGATGATTCCTCTGAAGTTCATTTTAAGTTGTTCAGCTTTGGCTTGCATGACTTTGGGGAAAAAGACAGTTTTTGTTTACAAGTCAAAATGGGAAAAAATCAGAAATGTTTATTTGGGAAGTTCTAGCCAAGTATTGGAGGAAACTAGAAGAATTCAGTTTTCATTCCGGTGAACAGGTAGAAAACAAAACGTTAAAGATGACAGCACTAGGATCTGTTATCCAAAAAGGGGTATTAATAAAATACAATTTTTTCTCTCTATAATCTTCCCCTCTTTTTTAAATCACAGCTGATTACAGTAAGACAAACTTGTTTGCAAATTACACTTACTTTCGATTAACTTGACCTGATTATTTATAAAGTGCAGCATGAATAGTGATCGACTATATTATTTTAAATCTCTGCTAGAACTTTAGTCAGAAATCGCAGCTTGAACTTTCGAAAGACTCTCACAATAAATTAATAAAAGCAAAGACGGAAAGAAAGAAGGAACCTCTCAAGGCTAAGAAGTCAAGGTAAGAACTTGTCCAATTGTGCCCTGGCTCAATGGTAAAGACTTTGCTTGCCTATTCAGGAGACTCGGGTTCGGTCCCCGATCCACGAAGATCTCCTGGAGGAGGAAATGGCAGCCCACTCCAGTATTCTTGCCTGGGAAGTCCCATGGACAGAGGAGCCTGGCAGGCTACAGTCCATGGGGTTGCAAAAGAGCTGGACATGACTTAGCCACTAAACAACAACAACAGAGAGGAGATTAAATTCCTATTGAGCATAGACAAATACAAACATTGTCATGAAAAATAAAAATCTTTAAGAAGAAATTCAAAATTCTGGAGGGATCAGGTAAGGAGGAAAACGTAAGTGTGCTAACTTTTGTTGCAAAGATACCCTTTACCAAATTGTCAGAAGTTATTGATAGATTGCTTTAAAGAGTGGAGAAAAGGGAGTCCTTTGAATCCCAGAAGTAAAACATGAAAGAAGCAACAGTGTTTTATATGAAGTCATAAAAATTATAGTCATCCTCGTCAGTTCATCTAGTAGCCTGTAATTAATTCTTATTTATCTTGATCTGTTATTAGCAATTTTATAAATTCATCAGTTTTCCATCAGAGTTTTAGAAATTCTTACTTTGTTTATTATTATGATCTTCAAGTGATCAGAAAACCTCATTCTAAAGTACTTGTCAGGGTCTTCTCCATGAATTTCTTCGTGGAGAAGAAATATTTTGCAATATTTTTGCAATATTTTGCAATATTTCTCCATATTTTGCAATATCTTTGAAGAAATTTTGCAAGAACACTTTTGCAAAAGCATCAGGGTAAAGCAATAACCATCGACAAATGACAAAAAACTAAAATACAGCCATGTTTATAGAGCGAGTGAAAGGGCACAAACAGACACACACAAAAAATGGCAATTGACAAATAAATTTAGTTATCCTGTGACATACATTTAAAAATGATAACTGATAACATTATGTCGACCAAAAAAGATGTACAACTTGAGACTTGTGAGTTAAGTTTGATTTGGGGCAAAATGAGGACTGCAGCCCAGGAGGCAGCACCTCCAATAGCTCTGAGAGACTGCTCCAAAGCTGCAGTGAGGGAAAGTCCATATATAAGGTTTTGGTGAAGCGAGTTCAATATGATGAAGCACGCATTTTACAAAAGGCTTTTTGTTAGTCATGAGGATCTGATGTCACCATGAAGGGAGTTAGTGCTTCTCTAGATATGAGGAGATGCAAGGATTGAGACCATAAAATCTGTTCCTAAAAACATCCAACTATCTAAAGTCCTGTCCCACCAGATTCCCCGGAGCACAGAGTGCCTCACTCCACCCTGAACTCCCTCAGTGGGTGTGGCATGCAGGTCAACAGCTGTAGCAGCATGGGGTTCAATCTCCATGGCAGATGGCAAATGCGTTTGTTGTTCAGTTCAGTTCAGTTCAGTTCAGTCGCTCAGTTGTGTCCGACTCTTTGCGACCCCATGAATCGCAGCACGCCAGGCCTCCCTATCCATCACCAACTCCCGGAGTTCACTCAGACTCACGTCCATCCAGTCAGTGATGCCATCCAGCCATCTCATCCTCTGTCGTCCCCTTCTCCTCCTGCCCCTAATCCCTCCCAGCATCAGAGTCTTTTCCAATGAGTCAACTCTTCACATGAGGTGGCCAAAGTATTGGAGTTTCAGCTTTAGCATCAGTCCTTCCAAAGAACACTCAGGACTGATCTCCTTTAGAATGGACTGGTTGGCTTTCCTTGCAGTCCAAAGGACTCTCAAGAGTCTTCTCCAACACCACAGTTCAAAAGCATCAATTCTTTGGTGCTCAGCTTTCTTCACAGTCCAGCTCTCACATCCATACATGACCACTGGAAAAACCATAGCCTTGACTAGATAGACCTTTGTTGGCAAATGTCTCTGCTTTTGAGTATGCTATCTAGGTTGGTCACAACTTTCCTTCCAAGGAGTAAGCGTCTTTTAATTTCATGGCTGCAATCACCATCTGCAGTGATTTGGGACCCCAAAAAAATAAAGTCTGACACTGTTTCCATGTTTTCCCATCATTGGCAATTGATAAGTGCCAATTTGTATTTGACAATTATATCAGAATTTTAGGAATTTTATATTATTTAATTTCTAGAACATGTTGTTGCTGTTTAGTTGCTCAGTCATGTCCAACTTTTTGTGACCCCACAGACTGTGGCATGCCAGGCTTCCCTCAGTTCAGTTCAGTTCAGTCGCTCAGTCGTGTCCAACTCTTTGCGACCCCATGGATTGCAGGACTCCAGGCCTCCCTGTCCATCACCAACTCCCAGAGTTTACACAAACTCATGTCCATTGAGTCCGTGATGCCATCCAGCCATCTCATCCTCTGTCGTGCCCTTCTCCTCTGGCCTTCAATCTTTCTCAGCATCAGGGTCTTTTCCAAGGAGTCAGTTCTTCACATCAGGTGGCCATAGTATTGGAGCTTCAGCTTCAACATCAGTCCTTTCAGTGAATATTCAGGACTATTTTCCTTTAAGATTGACTGGTTGGATCTCTTTGCTGTCCAAGGGACTCTCAAGAGTCTTCCCAACACCACAGTTCAAAACCATCAATTCTTTAGTGCTCAGCTTTCTTTATAGTCCAACTCTCACATCTATACATGACTACTGGAACAACCATAGCCTTGACTAGATGGACCTTTGTTGGCAAAGTAATGTCTCTGCTTTTTAATATGCTATCTAGGTTGGTCATAGCTTTTCTTCCGAGGAATAAGGGTCTTTTAATTTCATGGCTGCAGTCACCATATGCAGTGATTTTGGAGCCCCAAAAAACAAAGTTTAACACTGTTTCCCCATCTATTTCCCATGAACTGATTGGACCAGATGCTATGATCTTTTTAGTTTTCTGAATGTTGAGCTTTAAGTCAACTTTTTCACTCTCCTCTTTCACTTTCATCCAGAGGCTTTTCAGTTTCTCTTCACTTTCTGCCATAAGGGTGGTGTCATCTGCATATCTGAGGTTATTGATATTTCTCCCAGCAATCTTGATTCCAGCTTGTGCTTCCTCCAGCCCAGCATTTCTCATGATGTACTCTGCATATAAGTTAAACAAGCAGGGTGACAATATACAGCCGTGACATACTCCTTTTCCTATTGGGAACCAGTCTGTTGTTCCATGTCCAGTTCTAACTGTTGCTTCCTGACCTGCATACACATTTCTCAAGAGGCAGGTCAGGTGGTCTGGTATTCCCATCTCTTTCAGAATTTTCCACAGTTTGTTGTGATCAACACAGTCAAAGGCTTTGGCATAGTCAATAAAGCAGAAATAGATGTTTTTCTGGAATTCTCTTGCTTTTTCTCTGATCCAGCAGATGTTGGCAATTTGATCTCCGGTTCCTCTGCCTTTTCTAAAACCAGCTTGAACATCTGGAAGTTCATGGTTCACATACTGTTGAAGCCTGGCTTGGAGAATTTTGATCATTACTTTGCTAGCATGTGAGATGAGTGCAATTGTGCAGTAGTTTGAGCATTCTTTGGCATTGCCTTTCTTTGGGATTAGAATGAAAACTGACCTTTTCCAGTCCGTGGCCACTGCTGAGTTTTCCAAATTTGCTGGCATATTGAGTGCAGCACTTTCACAGTATCATCTTTTAGGATTTCAAATAGCTCAACTGGAATTCCATCACCTCCACTAAAGAGTCAGACACGACTGAGCGACTGAACTGAACTGATGCTTCCTGAGGCCCACTTGACTTCACATTCTAGGATGTCTGGCTTTAGGTGAGTGATCACACCATCATGATTATCTGGGTCGTGAAGATCTTTTTTGTATAGTTCTGTGTATTCTTGCCACCTCTTCTTAATACCTTCTGCTTCTGTTAGGTCCATACCATCTGTCCTTTACTGAGCCCATATTTGCATGACATGTTCCCTTGGTATCTCTGATTTTCTTGAAGAGATCTCTAGTCTTTCCCATTCTGTTGTTTTCCTCTATTTCTTTGCACTGATCATTGAGGAAGGCTTTCTTATCTCTCTTTGCTATTCTTTGGAACTCTGCATTCAAATGGTTGTATCTTTCCTTTTCTCCTTGGCTTTTTGCTTCTCTTCTTTTCTCGGCTATTTGTAAGGCTTCCTCAGACAACCATTTTGCTTTTTTGCATTTCTTTTCCATGGGGATGATCTTGATCCCTGTCTCCTGTACAACGTCATGAACCTCCATCCATAGTTCATCAAGCTTCCCTGTCCTTCACTATCTCCTGGAGCTTGCTCATACTTGTGTCCATTGCATCTATGATGCCATCCAGCCATCTTATCCTCTGTTGCCCCCTTCTCCTAGAACACATAGCATGTAACTATGTGACAAATACAACATAAAGAGAGCTTAATTTAACATATTAAATAAACCTAATCAGTTTAACTTACCTCCTTTAAAAGACAAGATAAATCTTTTGCGATGTTCTAGGGGCCTTCTACAAAATCTCAACTTGCTTCCAGATCCAAAAGACTCCAGTTTATAATTTGCTTTTGGGAAGTTTGTCAAAACAATTTTACTGAGGTTAAGTTCCTCTTGCAAAGGCTTAATTAAAATTATTTTAGTTTAGCTTTAGTTGGGCAATCAGGTTTTGTTTGCTGTTGGAATTTTCAATGAATTTTTTTCACAGCATGAATTTTAGTATGGATTTTTTCTGTTTCTCTAAAAAGCACCATTGATAGGGATTGTGCTGAATCTGTAGATCAGTTTGGGTAGTATATTAATCATATGAAGCCTTCCAATTCATGAACATGGGATATCTTTCCATTTATTTATGTTTTTCATACTTTTCAGCCATGTTTTATTTTCAGTGTACAAATCTTTAACCTCCTTGGTTAAGTTGATTCCTATGGGGATTTTTTGATGGTATTATAAATGAAATTTCTTTGTTGGATTGATCATTGTTAGTGCATAGGAATGCAATTGATTTTTGTGTAGCCTGCCATTTTGCAAATGTTTTTTATTAGTTCTGTCAGGTCTCTGTGTATGTGCAGTCTTTAGTGTTTTCTACATGTAGGATTATATCATCTGTGAACAGACATAATTTTACTTCCTTCTTTCCAATTTGGATGCCTTTTGCTGTGCTTAGTCAGTCAGTCATGTCTGACTCTTTGCAAGCCCATGGATTGTAGCCCTTCAGGATCCTCTGTCCGTGGAGATTCTTGGGCAAGAATACTGGTGTGGGTTTTATTTCTTGCCTAATGTTATTGCAGCATTAATGCTGAAGATATTAATGAAATGGGGAAAGTGAGCAATGGTTAGACTTAGAACATAACATAGAATTATTGGCTTGCATGTTGGCTGTGGGAGAAAGAGAAGTTAAGGATGGCCTCTAGGTTTATGTGAGATTGACTAGCTGAATCACTGCGGTGCCATTTCATTAAGCTTTGGGTAAATGAGAGGGTGTGTCCTTGGGTAGGGAAGAGAAAAGCTCTGTTTGGCCACATTACGTCCATGAATGTGGATAATACAGGCTTCCCAAGTGGTTCAGTGGTAAAGAATCTGCCTGCCAATTCAGGAGACACAAGAGACACAGGTTCAATCCCTGGGCCAAGAAGATCCCCTGGAGGAGGAAATGGCAACCCACTGCAGTGTTCTTGCTGGGATAACCCCATGGACAGGGGACCTGGCAGGCCACAGTTCTTGGGGTCGCAAGTCAAACACGATAGAGTGACTGAGCATGCATCCAGGTGGGTAATATAGGTAACAGCAGAAAATGATGAGAAGAGACCAGAAGGCAGACTGTTGTGTCTTCTGGTCTTGTAGCCCATTTCTGAAAGCTCACATTTAGAAAAAGGAGAAAAGAAGGAGAATCAGAAAGGAAGCAAGGAAGTAATCCAAGGGATAGAATAGGAACCAAGAGAGTCAGAGAAACAAGGAGGAGAAGTTTCAAGAAACTGACAGTGGTTAACTGTGCAAAACGAATTGAGGAAGGAAGACGCGGACGAAAACAGGACCTTTAAGTGAGCAGCGAGGATACCATGACAGCATTCGACAGCATTTTCACCAGAATGGATAACATCTCTGCCTAAGCACAAGTTGAAAAAGCAAGTGGGTGTTGGAATCGCCCTGAGCAGCTTTGAAGTGCTATACTAATAAGGTGGTGTTGATTTTAGTGTTGTCATAGAAACGAAAAACATGCAGGAGAACTGAAGCCACTTAAAACTCCTGACTCCAGCCCATCACGTCCCCTTGGTTTGTTGTGAAAGATGCCAATAAAAACAATGAGAGGGGAGGAGCTAATACAGATTTCTTCCTTTAGTTGTGGTCCCCAAGTAGAAATCTTACACTCTATCTTGAGAAGGAAGCCAGCACCAGCTCTGACACCAAAGTTCCTCACAGCACAAATGGCTGTCTGACCCGAGTTCCTTATTCTCTTGCCATTGGCTGATACCCTTCATAAAATACATTTTGCTGTTTTGCTTTTTTTTTAAAACAAGCAAACTGAATTACTTGGAGGAGGAAGACAGCAGAGACGGAGGAGACAGAGCCAAGGCAGCTGAAAGAAAGCAAACTCAGGTGAGCATTTTTATCTTTGCCCTGTTAACTTGTTAAAAATTGTGCTTTGCAATGCTTCATAGGAAGAAGAATAATTTTTAAAAGTAAGTTAATTTTGTTCTACTATAAACTTTTTTCTACTACATGGTACTTTAAAAAATATTGGGAAAGTACAAAAAAAGTAGAAGGAAGCAAAAACCACCACTGAGATAGCTGCTATTGATATTTGGGGGGTTATTTCTTTCCATTTATTATGTGTGTCTACCTACGATTTTAGTTAATTTTGGTAGTCATGCTTGTACACAATAGATAGGTTTATATTCCTTTTTTCCATTACAGCATACATTTTCCCACATTGCTGTAAATGCTTTATAATCATAATTTAAAATTGCTACATAGTATTACATGGAGGAAATTTTCTGTACTTTGCCCAAGCATTCCCCTATATAGGGTCATATAGCATCTTTCCTTTTTTCATAGAGTGGGTCATTTGATAACATAAGGTATATATATTTTTTTCCTTTCAGAGTCTTGTTTTTTGAGGAGAGGAAGTTAAACTTGAGGATGTAGATTTCAGCTCTCAGTTTTACTGAGAGGCACAGTGAAAGGGAAGGTGTGTATGAGACCGTGTGCTTATAATCTGCTTGTGACCCTTTGGGGACCTCAGCCAGCGGTTCTCAACTCTGGCTGTACGTTCCATCAGAATCACTTGATTCTGGGGAGATTAGAAACTTATCTTTAGAATAATTGAAAATTAACTTTGGTGAGGAGCCACTCATCTGTTGTTGTTGCTGTTGTTTTAACTTTTAAAAATTTCTCAGGTGGCTCTAACAGGTGAGAAGCATAATAACAACCAACCTAGGTTATCTGTAGTATTTCTCTCTCTCTGACCCATGCCTGAAAGCTATACAGTTTAAGGGAAAGGGGATACACTATCAAGCAAGCTGTCTAAGTCTCCCTTTCAATACTGCCTTCACTGTTTACAAAATTCCTTCACATACAGTCATTCATTTGATTCACATGACTGCTGGAGTGTGTAACTCTTACTTTAAAATAAGAAAGTGAGGCCAAGAGGACACAGGATCTTTCCTAGGATCGAACCAGAACTGGCCCAATCTGGTTCAGTTCAGGGCACATACATCTTGAGTAATGGTTATTGTAGAAAAAAATTGTTCAAACTTTGTTATGTCTATATAATTGAATATTCTTTTAGCTCTTTATAGGACATTGACATGTAATAGTTATTTACATGACAATGATCATGATTTAGCAAGAAGAAAAAAGCAAGGTTACAAAATAACATTAAAATATGGACTCATTTTTGTTTGAAAATATGTAGATTTGAAGAAAAGTGAAAGGAAGTAAAGGCACAAGCATTTGTATGTGTCTGGTTGGAGGTAAATCTTATCATTTAAGTTTATTTCAGCTGGTATTACGTTACTTTTTTTTAAACCACATTCATTGCTTGTGTAATAAAGATGTGAAGTAAATTGAATGGAATTGTTCTTGTCTTTCTGGTTGGCTCTTCCCCAGATACAATGGTACCAACTCATTTTACTTGGCTGTAAAGAAGCCTTTCTTTTAATTCTTGATGAGTTTTGTTCATACTTGTCACAAATAATTCCTGTTAGTGTTAGCTAGCATGTTCTTATTATTGTTAGCTAGCATCACCTGGAAACTTACCAAGTGTCAGACATTGAGTTAATTGTATCAGTTTTCCTCATCAATGCCCAGTCTTCCCTCTGTGGATGAAGGTCTTGAAGCACAGGAATAAGAGTGACCAAGAGGCAGCGCTGAGGCTCAAACCTAGGTCCCCTCTAACTCAAAACACATGTTTTCATTCGTTATACCCTCTTTCCTCCCTGACCTGAGGTCATCAAGGGTACCCCGCGTCATGTACACATCACTCATTGGGGAAGAAAGTGATGTATTTTTTGTGGTATACTCATTGCGCTGGACGGAGAAGGCAATGGCACCCCACTCCAGTACTCTTGCCTGGAAAATCCCATGGATAGAGGAGCCTGGTGGGCTGCAGTCCATGGGGTCGCTAAGAGTCGGACACGACGGAGCGACTTCACTTTCACTTTTCACTTTCACACATTGGAGAAGGAAATGGCAACCCACTCCAGTGTTCTTGCCTGGAGAATCCCAGGGATGGGGAAGCCTGGTGGGCTGCCGTCTCTGGGGTCGCACAGAGTCAGACACGACTGAAGCGACTTAGCAGCATTGCATTAGAAAAGACCCTGATGCTAAGAAAGACTGAAGGCAAAAGGAGAAGAGGGCCACAGAGGATGAGATGGTTGGATGGCATCACTGACTCAATGGACATGAGTTTGAGCAAACTCTGGGAGATAGTGAAGGACAGGGAAGCCTGGTGTGCTGCAGTCCATGGGGTTACAAAGAGTTGGACATGATTAGTGACTGAACAACAACAACATTGCTATATGTCAGGATCACCTTGGGCATTTGAGTATCTCATGTGTGCTCCAGACTCAGGGACTCCTGCTTTCCTAGTGTGTCTTGCTCACCAGACATCTGAGGCAGGCTAATCCCCCAAGGCTAAATCTGGAAGGTAGAAGCCTAACAAAGGATTGTACAATGACCCAGTGAGCTCTGGTTTATACAGCAGCCAAGATGGGCAATGTTGAGAAAGTCAAGAATTGGCCTGGGTTTATCAGCTTTTCTGTAGAGCCATATCAAATCCACAACAGAACCCACAGCACTGTATCTATGGTGTTCTCACAGAACTGCCCACTACTTCTTTGTGCTGGAATTACTTATGTGTGAGTCTCATTCCTTCTGCTGGATGAAGAATGGCTGAAGATGGAGTCTCTGCAGACAGCCTAGTACACAGGCTCCATTAAGAATAAATATTGTTTATCGCTAAGTCGTGTCCGACTCTTTTGTGATGCCATGGACTGTAGCCCACATGGCTCCTCTGTTCAGTGGATTTCCCAGGCAAGAATACTGGAGTGAGTGAGTTGCCATTTCCTGCTCCAGAGGATCTTCCCAACCCAGGGATCGAACCTATATCTCCTGCATTGGCAGGCAAATTCTTTATCACTGAGTCACTTGGGAAGCCCTAAGAATAAACGGGCAGGTGTAAATACATTAATTCATCAATGAATGTAAACTTTAGTTAACAGCTTCTTTTTATCTCTGTGGAACCTATTAACCTCTTTATGTGAATTGACCCATGGAGAAAGTGGTATAGTCTTGGACAATCTTTAAAGGAAAACTTCTCTGGCTTGGTGGCAGTAAGGGCTGACCCCTTGGACAGAGAAAGTAATGGAAGCTGGAACAGCAACCTGGAACCAAAGAATCTTAAAGTTGGAGCATCCTCAGGAAGAGCCAGTGTTAGTGCAGAAGCTTTTTACATCTTCAGTGTTTCAAGAAGAGGTTTTAAAGAAGCAAGCAGATCTGAGGAAGAACAAGAAGAAGAGGGGATAGGTGGATAAGTCAGGGGAGGAGCAGCAAAAGGAAGAGAGAGGAAGAAGGGGTAGGAAGGGGAGTCTGTTTGCTCCGGACGTTCATCAAGCTGGGAGAATCGAAAAGGGTCCAATCCACGCTTATTATTTCTATTGCATGTTATGAAAACAAGAATATGTTTATCATGGAAAAAACAAAACACCATTCCCCAAGTAAGTGCCTTCCTGTGGGATTATGGTTTTATCTTGTTTGTTCCTCTAGCACAGGAAACACAATCATCTACAAAATGCTTGAAGGCATCGCAGATTCTTTGAAATAAGTTTGTTTCTTTTTATTTTGAATCTTACCTCAAGTAGAACTTTGTTCTCTTGCAAATTCTGAGAGATTTGAAAGGGACTCCTTTTGTTAGTTGCAGTGGACGTTATTGGCCCAGAGTCAGAAAGACTATTTGCAACCCTCAGAGATAAAAAGAGAGTCACCTCCTATGATGTGTGGGTGTGTTTTGCAACCTTCCTCTTGCCTATAGACCATTGACCTGATATATTCCTGTCCCCGATGGCTCAGCAGGTAAAGAATCCATCTGCAATGCAGGAGACACAGAAGACGTGTGCTTGATCCCTGGATGAGCAAGATCCTCTGGAGGAGGAAATGGCAACCCACTCCAGTATTCTTGCCTAAAAAACCCCTTGGATGGAGGAGCCTGGTGGGCTACAGTCCAAAGGGTCGCAAAGAGTTAGACACACAACTGAGGGGCTAAGCACTCACATGCATTCCTGTCCCCAGATCTTAGATTTGAACTTCAGAGACAAAAAGTTTGTGAGGAAAAATGCCTGGACATCAGTTCAGTTCAGTTGCTCAGTCGTGTCCGACTCTTTGCGACCCCATGGACTGCAGCACACCAGGCTTCCCTGTCCTTCACTATCTCCCAGAGTTTGCTCAAACTCATGTCCATTGAGTCAGTGATGCCATCCAACCATCTCATCCTCTGTGGCCCTCTTCTCCTTTTGCCTCAGTCTTTCTCAGCATCAGGGTCTTTTCCAGTGAGTCAGTTATTCAGTTCTGTTGTAAAAGACCATTGAGAATTTTTCTTCCCTGGAAGATATCCATCGTGAAACACAAAATGAGCAGGGAGTGGGCGAATCATAGCTTCCTTTGCTCACTCACTGGTTATTTCTTTGTGCACATTTATGGCCACGAGCTATGCCAGCGCCCAGGATACAGCAGTGACAAGCAAGGTGTTCTTGCTTCGGTGAGTGAACACTCTGCGGGGTAGGGATAAACAGGAGCTAGTGGCTACCCTGTGGGTGGTGTGAAGACAGGAAGCACTGGAACAGCCAAGACCCAGAGGGCTCAGAGAATGCTCTTTCTAGAAGTGATTCTGGGAAGAAACTTGAGGCTGGTAAGAAAGAGCCTGGAGTAGGAAATGGCAGCCCACTCCAGTATTCTTGCCTGGAAAATTCCATGGACAGAGGAGCCTGGTGGGCTACATACAGTCCATAGGGTTGCAAAGAGTCAGACATGACTGAGCACACACACATATGCAAATAAAGGGCCAGGTGAGGAACTGGAGTTCAGACTAAGTAGGTAAGACAGAGTCTGGTGTGTTCAGAGCATTGAACTAAGTTATGAGGCTGGAGTGGATTTTTTTTCTGAGGACAGCGGTTGAGAGATGACAGCCTGTCGTGGGCAGCCTTTAGAGGGCCCCTGGGTGGAAAAAGGGGCTGGTGGGAACCTTGGGTAACAAGGGCAGGCCTTCCTTGAAGGAGACATTGGGTGGCAGGACGATCTGGGGTTGTGGGCTGAGGGGTGGGGGGAGCCGGCGGTGGGCTTTGTCCTTTGACCTCTCCCTTTTAGGTCACCCATGTCCACTGTCCCCCAGGCTACTGGCAGCTGGTTAGGACACCTTCCTGGACAATTCTCCTGATTTTCAATTTTTTTGAGACCTAGGAAAACATTTTCTTCTTATCCTTTACAGCTTTCTTACTTTCCTTTACAGCTTTCTTACTTTCCTTTACAGCAGGGGTAACCCTAACCTCCTAACCTCCAGGATCTAATGCCTGATGATCTGAGGTGGAGCTGATGTATGTAATAATAATAATAAACATAAAGTGCACAGTTAATGTGATATGCTTGAATCATCCCAAAACCATCACCCCCCACCCCGATCCACAGAAAAATTATCTTCCATGAAACCCATCCCTGGTGCAGAAAAGACTGGAGACCACTGCCTTACAGTTTTTTTACCATTCTTTACAGGTTTCCTGCACCTGGCGTACTATTTTCCCCCTGGCAGCAGCCAGGCTTGCACAGGCTGCTGATGCCTTTAAAAGTGTGTGATGTGCAGTCTCCGTGCAGCTGTGGGGGGTCTTCCATGGTGTTGTCTCCCTGGCCCTCTCAATGATGCCGAAAGGCTGAGTACTTGCTGAAAATGCTCAGGCCACCTCTAAGAGCTAGAGCTAGGGTTTGGCTCCTGTTGGGATTTACTCCCCAAATTTTTCTATGACTTCATCCCACCACTGTATTCTGCCAGGAATCATATGATGCTTAACTGCCTACCTTGGTCAATAATTCCTTTGCTCCAAGAAGTGAATTTAATAATGGAAGGTGAAATGCTAAGGTGGAAGGGGAAAGACAGAGAGGGAGTTTTCATTTGAGTAAGTGGGCTTTAGGGGAGCCCCTGTGTCGTGTCTCGTAGTCACTTGGATTGTGGACAGCGAGAGTCCTGATGCTGACGCGACCCCTGTGAAATTACTGAGGTGAGTAAGGCAATGGCCTCTGAGATCACACTTGCTGGTTTTCTGTCTTTGGAATCAGAAGACTTGGAAATCAGAGGCTCAGCTGCAGAACGCGTCTGTGACGTTTCTTGGGTGTTTCTTAATATTTCTTGGATCAGAAATTGGGTTAATAACAGATACTTCCAATCTTCATAGCCTGACGAAGTGCATCAGAAAACAATTTTTTAAATGCTCAGATTCTTTGTGAAATTAAATCCATAATCAGCTTTGTTGCTGCTGTTGCTCAGTCACTCAGTCGTATCCAACACTTTGCAACTCCATGGATTGCAGCACACCAGACCTCCCTGTCCCTTCCTCTTTCCCGGAGTTTGCCCAAGTTCGTGTCCATTGAATCAGTCCACTGATGTGAGCCATGCATCTCGCTCTCAGAGGCAGAAAGGCCCCTCAGTGGCTTGGGTGTTAACCCTCCCCTAGGGTTCAGTCCCCTGGGATAAACTGTTCTCTGGAAGCATTTTTCTCCTCCAAATAGCACATCAAATAACAAAATTAAGGTGTAGTTCTCCCCACATATGTCCACAACCCATGGGCACCTTTGGGCACAGGGAAATTCTCGAGAGTGGAATTTCGGAAGAGAATGTGCAAACTGACTGATCAAGTGAACAGAGCAGGGACAACTGGTCGGCAAAAGAGAGAGAAAAGGCAGCTATTGCTAACCCATCAGCAAGAAGCTGCGACTCAAAGGAGCTGACATTTTGGCAATGCCATTGCTCTCCAAATTGTCACCTTTCATGTATCCGTGCTGATCTTTGCCCTGATGGTGGCCTGGCACCATGCTTCTTCTCGAGGTTCTTCTTCCTGCGTCTTGCGGTGGTGAATGTCATTGACCACACACTCTGCATCTGAGGCAAGTTCTCCTTTTGGTGGCAGCAGGCCACAGCTGCTGTGCATCGCATATGCACCCCACCCCCATGGGGCCTGACACACAGTATTTCAAGCAGCCTGAGGCGGAGTCCAGGCAAGGAAGGTTCTGGTGGCTCCCAGGGCTTCCATCCTTAGATCAGGAAGATCCCCTGGAGGAGGGCATGGCAACCCACTCCGTTATTCTTGCCTGGAGAATTCCACAGACAGAGGAGCCTGGCAGGCTATATAGTCCATAGGGTTGCAAAGAGTCAGAAACACAACTGAGTGACTAACACTTTCCCCCTTCCTGTTTGCCGAATCCTGTGGGGTTCCTGAGAAATCTGCAGAGAGATGAAGGCAGGCCAGGCAGCTTCCTTATAAAAGAAGCCAGTGAGAGGAGGCACTTATAAGCAGGAAACTACTCAGGGCATTCAGCCTCCCACAGGGGCCCTCCGCCACAACGATTCCCACCCCTGCTGCAAAGACTCACTCAACTCTTCCCCTGATGACAAAGAGACCAGATCCAAACACTGTTCCTTGGGTCTTCAAGCTTCCCAGGAACTCCTGGAAATTTCATGAAGGGCACACTGACTTTTCTGTCTGCTGAGCCCTGGAGCAAGTCCGGTACAGTTTGATTGGGATCTGGGAGGAGAGGTTGGGCCTTATGAGCTTTGTAACTTGCGCACATGAACTCCTAGGCAGAGGACAGGTAGGAGACAATGAAAGTCGGGCCCTGGAGGGGAAGCTTCAAGGTCATCCTATCAGGCCCAGGACTCTGGTTGAGGGGTCCCACTGGGCCCCAGATCTGTTAAACAGACTGGAGAATTTGCTCCTGTGGGAACTTCCCAAGCCCTAAATGCTATTTAACACCTACTGGTTTACAGCTGATCCGCTAGCACCTCTTTCACCGACAGTCTGACATCATAGCTGTGAAGTGTGGGAGGAAAATGGCATTTGGCAGACAAAGGACCATTAGGCTGGTGGTACGGGAAAGGATGGGAGGGACTGGCACTATGGGACAGACGGGGTGGAGGATCAGAGCGCCAGAACACTCCAAGATGCTGACTCCATAGAACAAGGCTCTGAGTTCACTCATCTGCCCTCTGTTTATTGTAGAAGCCCAGAGACCAGCTCAGTTCCTCATTCAAAAGATATGGTAATCTCAGACCTGTTCGTTTGTATTTCTGTTTTGATCTGTAAGCTTCTAATTCATGTTGCTGCTAAGTCGCTTCAATCATGTCCGACTCTGTGCGACCCCATAGATGGCAGCCCACCAGGCTCCCCTGTCCCTGGGATCCTCCAGGCAAGAACACTGGAGTGGGTTGCCATTTCCTTCTCCAATGCATGAAACTGAAAAGTGAATTCATGTTAGCCCTTGAAAAACTCTAAAAGTATTAATACAAGACTGTTTCTGGGAGGCTAAAGAAGTGTCTCAAGCTATACGTTTCCACCTGGACATTTGGAGCCTGTTACAACTGAGGGCTGAGCTAGCAGGGCTGGATTTCAAGAACAAGGCACTCACTGGGATTTCTCTATTTTGGAGGGTATATTAGCTACCACTCTTGGGCCTCTGGGATTTTGAGGCTGTAAAACGTTTCAATCCAGAAGGTTGAGTCCTCTTTTCACAACTTCAGGGAGCTAAGTCTGTGAACTTTTGCAGTAATAACAGCTAATGATACAGAAGGGCTTTCCAGGTGGCTCAGATAGTAAATAATCTGCTTGCAAATGCAGGAGACCCAGGTTTGATCCCTGAGTCAGGAAGACCCCCTGGAGAAGGAAATTGTTACCCACTCCAGTATTCTTGCCTGGAGAATTCCTTGGACAGAGAAGCCTGGTGGGCTACAGTCCATTGGTTTGCAAAGAGTTGGACATGACTGAGCTACTAACAATTTTAATTATTTAATTCTTCCCTGGTCTCTCAGACAGTAAAGAATCTACCCTCAATGCAGGGGACCTGGTTTAGATTCCTGAGTTGGGAGGCTACCCTGGAGAAGGGAATGGCTATCGACTACGGTATTGGTGAAATGATGCTGAAAGCTCAGCATCTGTGCACTGGAGCTGAAATGAACCTTGGAGACAAAGTTTGGGGTGAGGTACAAAAGAACAGCTTTATTGCTTTGCCAGGCAAAGGGGGCACAATGGGCTCCTGCCCTCAAAACAGTGTATCCCAGCCCAGAAGGATTTGATGAGGAGTTTTATAGCAAATGATTCAAGGGTGGGAGTGCTGATAAGATTAGTGTGTGTCCAGAGCCTACACTCCTCTAATCTGGTCTCAGTTCAGTTCAATTCAGTCCCTCAGTCATGCCCAAATCTTTGCGACCCCATGGACTGCAGCAGGCCAGGCCTCCCTGTCCATTGCCAATTCCCAGACTTTACTCAAACTCATGTCCATTGAGTCAGTGATGCCATCCAGCCATCTCATCCTCTGTCATCCCCTTCCCTCCTGCCTTCAATCTTTCCGAGCATCAGAGTCTTTTAAGATAAGTCAGTTCTATGCATCAGGTGGTCAAAGTATTGGAGTTTCACCTTCAACATCAGTCCTTCCAATGAACACCCAGGGCTGACTTCCTTTAGGATGGACTGGTTGGATCTCCTTGCAGTCCAAGGGATTCCCAAGAGTCTTCTCCAACACCACAGTTCAATAGCATCAGTTCTTCGTCACTCAGCTTTCTTTATAGTCCAACTCTCACATCCATCCATCACTATTGGAAAAACCATAGCCTTGACTAGATGAACCTTTGGTGGCAAAGTAATCTCTCTGCTTTTTAATATGCTATCTAGTTTGGTCATAACTTTTCTCCCAAGGAGTAAGTGTCTTTTAATTGCATGGCTGCAATCACCATCTGCAGTGATTTTGGAGCCCAAAAATATAAAGTCTGACACTGTTTCCACTGTTTCCCCATCTACTTCCCATGAAGTGATGGGACCGGAAGCCATGATCTTCGTTTTCTGAATGTTGAGCTTTAAGTCAACTCTTTCACTTTCCTCTTTCACTTTCATCAAGAGGCTTTTTAGCTCCTCTTCACTTTCTGCCATAAAGGTGGTGTCATCTGCATATCTGAGGTTATTAATATTTCTCCCGGCAATCTTGATTCCAGCTTGTGCTTCTTCCATCCCAGCATTTCTCATGATGTACTCTGCATAGAAGTTAAATAAGCAGGGTGACAAAATACAGCCTTGACGTACTCCTTTTCCTATTTGGAACCAGTCTGTTGTTCCATGTCCAGTTCTAACTGTTGCTTCCTGACCTGCAGACACATTTCTCAAGAGGCAGGTAGGTGGTCTGGTATTCCCATCTCTTTCAGAATTTTCCACAGTGTATTGCTATCCACACAGTCAAAGGCTTTGGCATAGTCAATAAAGCAGAAATAGACGTTTTTCTGGAACTCTCTTGCTTTTCCACGATCCAGCGGATGTTGGCAATTTGATCTCTGGTTCCTCTGCCTTTTTGAAAACCAGCTTGAACATCTGGAAGTTCACAGTTCATGTATTGCTGAAGCCTGGCTTCGAGAATTTTGAGCATTACTTTGCTAGTGTGTGAGATGAGTGCAATTGTGTGGGAGTTTGGCATTGCCTTTCTTTGGGATTGGAATGAAAACTGACCTTTTCCAGTCCTGTGGCCACTGCTGAGTTTTCCAAATTTGCTGGCATACTGAGTGCAGCACTTTCACAGCACTGTCTTTTAGGATTTGAAATAGCTCAAATGGAATTCCATCACCTCCACTAGCTTTGTTCGTAGTGATGCTTTCTAAGGCCCACTTGACTTCACATTCCAGGATGTCTGTCTGGCTCTAGATGAGTGATCACACCATCATGATTATCCGGGTCGTGAAGATCTTTTTTGTATAGTTCTTCTGTGTATTCTTGCCACCTCTTCTTAATATCTTCTGCTTCTGTTAGGTCCATACCATTTCTGTCCTTTATCGAGCCCATCTTTGCATGAAATGTTCCCTTGTATCTCTAATTTTCTTGAAGAGATCTCTAGTCTTTCCCATTCTGCTCTTTCCCTTTATTTCTTTACATTGATCGCTGAAGAAGGCTTTCTTATCTCTTCTTGCTATTCTTTGGATCTCTGCATTCAGATGCTTATATCTTTCCTTTTCTCCTTGGCTTTTCACCTCTCTTCTTTTCACAGCTATTTGTAAGGCCTCCCCAGACAGCCATTTTGCTTCTTTGCATTTCTTTTCCATGGGGATGGTCTTGATCCCTGTCTCCTGTACAATGTCACGAACCTCATACCATAGTTCATCGGGCACTCTATCTATCAGATCTAGGCCCTTAAATCTATTTCTCACTTCCACTGTATAATCATAAGGGATTTGATTTAGGTCATACCTGAATGGTCTAGTGGTTTTCCCTACTTTCTTCAATTTAAGTCTGAATTTGGTAATGAGGAGTTCATGATCTGAGCCACAGTCAGCTCCTGGTCTTGTTTTTGTTGACTGTATAGCGCTTCTCCATCTTTGGCTGCAGAGAATATAATCAATCTGATTTCTGTGTTGACCATCTGGTGATGTCCATGTGTAGAGTCTTCTCTTGTATTGTTGGAAGAGGGTGTTTGCTATGACCAGTGCGTTTTCTTGGCAAAACTCCATTAGTCTTTGCCCTGCTTCATTCCTCATTCCAAGGCCAAATTTGCCTGTTACTCCAGGTGTTTCTAGACTTCCTACTTTTGCATTCCAGTCCCCTATAATGAAAAGGACATCTTTTTTGGGTGTTAGTTGTACAAGGTCTTGTAGGTCTTCATAGAACCGTTCAACTTCAGCTTCTTCAGTGTTACTGGTTGAGGCATAGACTTGGATTACCGTGATATTGAATGGTTTGCCTTGGAGAGGAACAGAGATCACTCTATCGTTTTTGAGATTGCATCCAGGTACTGCATTTCGGACTCTTTTGTTGACCATGATGGCTACTCCATTTCTTCTGAGGGATTCTTGCCCGCAGTAGTAGATGTAATGGTCATCTGAGTTAAATTCACCCATTCCAATCCATTTTAGTTTCCTGATTCCTAGAATGTCGACATTCACTCTTGCCATCTCCTGTTTGACCACTTCCAATTTGCCTTGATTCATGGACCTGACATTCCAGGTTCCTAGGCAATATTGCTCTTTACAGCATCGGACCTTGCTTCTATCACCAGTCACATCCACAGCTGGTATTGTTTTTGCTTTGGCTCCATCCCTTCATTCTTTCTGGATTTATTTCTCCACTGACCTCCAGTAGCATATTGGGCACCTACTGACCTGGGAAGTTCCTCTTTCAGTATCCTATCATTTTTCCTTTTCATACTGTTCATGGGGTTCTCAAGGCAAGAACACTGAAGTGGTTTGCCATTCCCTTCTCCAGTGGACCACATTCTGTCAGACCTCTCCACCATGACTCGCCCACCCTGGGTTGCCCCGCGGGCATGGCTTAGTTTCATTGAGTTAGACAAGCCTGTGGTCCTAGTGTGATTAGATTGACTAGTTTTCCATGAGTATGGTTTCAGTGTGTCTGACCTCTGATGCCCTCTTACAACACCTACCATCTTGGGTTTCTCTTACCTTGGGCGTGGGGTATCTCTTCACGGCTGCTCCAGCAAAGCACAGCCGCTGCTCCTTACCTTGGATGAGGGGTATCTCCTCCCGCCACCCTTCCTGACCTTCAACGTGGGATGCCTACTCTAGGCCCTCCTGCGCCCGCACAGCCACCACTGCTTGGACGTGGGGTTGCTCCTCCGGGTCGCCGCCTCTGGCCTTGGGCGCCGCCCCTGGCTTCCAACACCGGGTGGCTCCTCTCAGCCTTTGCCCTTGACCTCGGACGCAGGGTAGCTCCTCCCGGCCGCCGTCCCTGGCCTCGGACTCGGGGTAGCTCCTCTTGGCCGCCGCCCCTGACCTCGGACTTGGGGTAGCTCCTCTCGGCCATTCCTGCGCCGTCACAGCCTGGCACTCTAGGCCGCTGCCCCTGACCTCGGACGTGGGGTAGCTCTCGGCCACGATTAGCGCGCCGGGCGCCACCGCTGCCGCCTGTACTTAGTGCACCGGGCCTATCTCTCTAAAGCAGTGCAAATTATGCTGTCAATTTATTTCCTAATTTTCTTTGAATTTGCCTCTTCTCAGCTTCGTGTCACATACTTACTTTGTCTGGCTGATTTTTAGAGCCACATGTATGGTGTAGTCAAGTGCATGTTTTTAGGGGCAGTAAATAACAAAGTGTCTTAAAGGTTTCTTAAAGGAAAGCCGTGCACTGAATGGAATTTTGGATTTGAGTTGGCCCCGCTTTTAACCTATGACTCTTAGTTAAATGAGGCTTCTAGGAAGCGTTGTTGTTTAGTTGCTCAATTGTGTCCTTTTTGTGACCCCATGGACCCTATCAGGCTCCTCTGTCCATGGGATTTCCCAAGCAAGAATACGAGAGTGGGGCTACCATTTCCTCCTCCAGGGGATCTTCCCAATCCAGGGATTGAACCCACATTTCCTGTTTTGCAGGCAGATTCTTTACTGCTAAGCCACCAGAGAAGACCCTCTAGGTGGGGGGTTTGTGTTTTCCTTTCTTTAGCTTTCCAAGGATGAAGATGCTCTTCGAATCAAAGCCCCAGCTTCTGTAGCCTCAGCCCCTCTCCCTCCCACTGGGGCAATTTGACAGCCTTGAGGCACGCCTGCTCCCTCCCCTTCACCTCCAGCCCCTCTGGGGCCCAGAACACATCCCAATCCGAGGCAGAGGACTTGAAGTAACTCTGGTACTCTCCTTACCCTTGGGGTTGATCTCTTCCTGATATGATGCCTTGATTCTAAAACTGAGCATCTCTCTCATTCCTGAGATTCGGTCCCCTTCTCAACAAAGGCAAAGGGCCCCTCTCTTGGCATCCCTGGCCCAAATCTCTGCGCCCAAGGTGTTGTGTGGCATTCAGGTTCTCCCGCAAAGACTGGGGCCTGCCTGCAATGGCCAGGCCTCCTCTCAGGCCCAAAGTCCTCTCTTTCCATCGTGGCCTGGCAGTACAAGTGCCTCGCTGCCAGCCAATGGACCTTCCCTCCTGAGTTCTGCCTTCTTCCCCAATTGCTCAAAAAGTTCCTCTTGCCAGGGGCTCTTGTTGGTTCCCTCATACCCATCAGTATCCTAGGGAGCAACTGCTACCATCTGGTTTTGCTCTTCTGTCCATGCTCATACCTGCTGGGCCCCATGCTCAGCATCTGTGGCTCTCCTTGCAGGCTCACTGCCCCCAGTGATGGAGAGGATAGGGTGTAGGGCCAGACTGCCTTCCTCATTGCAAGTCATAGGGATCCTGTTGGTCTTGAGATGGGAGAAGCAGTTTTAAGGTCTTTATGGTTAAAACATTTAAGGACTTGATTGCCCTCAAGTCTATTTCTATTATTTTAGATCCTTGTCTGATATAAACTTTTCCTAAGATTCTATCCAAGTTCTGGCTCCAAAGTCAGGGCCATATGGACAGGACTCTGTCCTTTTCTAAAAAGGCCATTGGTAATAGAACACATGGGCTTCCCAAGTGGCTCAGTTGTAAAGAATTCACCCGCCAATACAGGAAAGGTGGGTTTGATCCCTGGGTCAGGAAGATCCCCTGGAGAAGCAAATGGCAAACTACTCCAGTACTCTTGCCTGGGAAATCCCATGGACAGAGGAGCCTGGTGGGCTACAGTCCATGGGGTCTCAGGAGAGTTAGGCAGGACTTAGCGACTAAACAACAAGCCATGTAGGACATCACAGTGCATTAGAGTTCCCTGTGCTACACACCGTGTTCCCAACAGTTGTGTATTTTGTACATCGTATTGATAGTGTGTATGTATCAATCCCAGTCTCCCAATTTCTCCCACTCCACCCCTTTCCTCCTTGTGTGGGCATGCTCAGCTGTGTTCGATTCTTTTCAGCCTCAAGGACTGCAGCCCACCAGTCTCCTCTGTCCACGGAATCCTCCAGGCAAGAATGCTGGAATGGGTTGGCATTTCCTCCTTCAGGGGATCTTCCTGACCCAGAGATCGAATCCATGTCTACTGCATTGATAGCAGTAGTAGTAGTGTTAGCCGCTCAGTCATGTCTGACTTTTTGCAACCCCATGGACTGTAGCCCACCAGGCTCCTCTATCCATGGGATTCTCCATGACAAGAATACTGGACTGGATTGCCATTACCTTCTCCAGAGGATCTTCCCAATCCAGGGATCGAACCCAGGTCTCCTGCATTGCAGGCAGATTCTTTACTGTCTGAGCTACAGGGAAGATCATTGATAGGCAGATTCTTTACTGCTGAGCCACCAGCAAAGCCCCGTGTGTGTGTTTTTTGTTTGTATGTTTGTTGTTTGTTTTGACTGCGCCACATGGCTTTGGGGATTGACTCTGCGACACAGCAGTGAAAGCGCTGAATTGTATCCACTAGACCACCAGGGAACTCCCTGCAGTACTTTGTTAAAGAGCTGTAGGAAATCAATACAACTCTCATTTCACCAAGTAACGGATGCTTAGAAATGCTCATTCCCCCAATAGTAAGTGCTTCCAAATTTCCAAATTTCATTGACTCTAACATAAAAGGTAGAAAGTGAAAGTGAAGTCACTCAGTTCAGTTCAGTTCAGTCGCTCAGTCGTGTCCGACTCTTTGCGACCCCATGAATCGCAGCACGCCAGGCCTCCCTGTCCATCACCATCTCCCGGAGTTCACTCAGGCTCACGTTCATCGAGTCCGTGATGCCATCCAGCCATCTCATCCTCTGTCATCCCCTTCACCTCCTGCCCCCAATCCCTCCCAGCATCAGAGTCTTTTCCAATGAATCAACTCTTCGCATGAGGTGGCCAAAGTACTGGAGCTTCAGCTTTAGCATCATTCCTTCTAAAGAAATCCCAGGGTTGATCTCCTTCAGAATGGACTGGTTGGATCTCCTTGCAGTCCAAGGGACCCAAGAGTCTTCTCCAACACCACAGTTCAAACGCATCAATTCTTCGGCACTCAGCCTTCTTCACAGTCCAACTCTCACATCCATACATGACCACAGGAAAAAGTCGTGTCCAACTCTTTGTGACCCCATGGACTGTAGCCTACCAGGCTCCTCAGTCCATGGGATTTTCTAGGCAAGAGTACTGGAGTAGGTTGTCATTTCCTTCTCCAGGAGATCTTCCCAACCCAGGGATCGAACCCAGGTCTCCCACATTGCAGGCAGATGCTTTACCATCTGAGCCACCAGGGAAGCCCCCAAAGTAACTTCAGTTCAGTTTAGTTCAGTTCAGTCACTCAGTCGTGTCTGACTCTTTGCAACCCCATGAATCACAGCATGCCAGGCTTCCCTGTCCATCACCAACTCCCAGAGTTCAACCAGACTCACATCCATTGAGTCAGTGATGCCATCCAGCCATCTCATCCTCTGTTGTCCCCTTGTGTTCCTGCCCCCAATCCCTCCCAGCATCAGAGTCTTTTCCAGTGAGTCAACTCTTCGCATCAGGTGGCCAAAGTATTGGAGTTTCAGATTTAGCATCATTCCCTCCAAAGAAATCCCAGGGCTGATCTCCTTCAGAATGGACTGGCTGGATCTCCTTGCAGTCCAAGGGACTCTCGAGAGTCTTCTCCAACACCACAGTTCAAAAGCATCAATTCTTCAGTGCTCAGCTTTCTTCACAGTCCAACTCTCACATCCATACATGACCACTGGAAAAACCATAGCCTTGACTAGATGGACCTTTGTCGGCAAAGTAATGTCTCTGCTTTTCAATATGCTATCTAGGTTGGTCATAACTTTTCTTCCAAGGAGTAAGCATCTTTTAATTTCATGGATGCAGTCACTCTTTAATTCCAGACATTTGAATCTTGGCTTGTTGATCTGGCCCATTAAGTAGGGATCCTCTTCATCTATCAAACTCATATTCTAGATAAATTATATAATAACAGCAGCATTTCACAGGGACAGTTTTATAGAACATTAGTTCTGTGGAATAGTAGAATGTTTCAATGTGCAAAAACGTTTTCAGAGTAAAAAAATAAATAAATAAAGAGGGACACCCTGTATTAATCAGACTTGGTTTTTTTTTCTTATAGGACCTCCTAGAGCTTTGACATGTGTTATGAATCTCCAAGAGAGGGATACTAAAGCTTGCTGTGTCTCTCAGGCTGATTTGAACACAGAAGCCTTTCCTTACACAGAACATCTCATGGAATTCGTAGTTTGTGGAAGATACTTTGGGAAGTGCTGAACTAAAGAAAAGACTTTTTTTTTTTACATCATTTACATACCAACCATGTTTTCTGAGTTGCATCTTCACATCAGTCTCTGAAGGAGAATTGAAAAACATATTTGCTGTATCAGAAATACATTTACAAAGCATCCATTTGGGTAAGCTAATTTAACTAACATTTTACCATACTTCTTTTAGAAGTATCATTCTGTGAATTCTCAGAGTCAGTGTCTTCTAGTCAAAGGCCTTTATGAACACCCCTGTAGTTGAACAGCATTGAGTTTATTGACTTGTTGTATCAAGGAGAATGCACACCATGGGAAATCAGAATATCTCAGGAAGAGGGTGTTGGAAAAGAATTCTTGCAGGAATTGTGCTTCTGTTAGGTAATTTGGGGCTTAGATTAAAAAATGGAGGACTTTGCAGAAACAAAAATGGCTATTAGTTCTTATAAAAAACTCTGTAAAATAGGGACCCGGACTACGATACCTAGACAATGAAAATATGTCTCCCCAAGCCACTTGTTTTTTTCCTTAGACATCTAGAAGTCTGCCCCTACCTCTGCAGTTATGGGCTGTCCTGTAGTATTTACATAGGTAAGGCAAGAAGTGTTCAGTATAAATTTCTCTTTGACTAGAAAAGAAGAAATCAAGAACCATGTGATTATCCATGACAACTATGCCTAGTAAATTTACATTTAAACCAATGCTTGGTCAAAGATAAAAAAACCTGCACACTTCTAAGAGTGGTAAGACAGATTGTGTTCAATAATATACTATTGCAATTTTTTCAATAATATACTAGTCCAACATGAACTGAACTCAGAAGTAACTGGATGTTTTATTTTACTTATTTATTAAAAAAAATACTTACTTATTCATTTATTTGGCTGTACCAAGTCTTAGTTGCAACACGCGGGATCCTTATTGGATCCTATGGGATCTCTCACTGCTGCGCTTGGACTCTCTAGTCATGGATGTATGCTCAGTAGGTGCAGGGCGCAAGCTCAGTTGCTCCATGGCATGTAAGATCTTAGTTCCCTGACCAGGAATCAAACCCACATTCCCAGCACTGCAAGGAAGATTCTTACCCATTGGACCACCAAGGAAGTCCCTGGGTGTTTTAAAAAGAGAATGAGAGAAAGGAGAGGAGAGTGAGTGAGCAGGGGCTCAGGAGAGTCAGGGAATTTAAAAAATTACAAATAGGAAGGAGGGGTTGGGTCCAAGTGGAAAGTATCTGGGTTTTCTAACTGGTACTTAAGAGACTGGGCTCTTACCCTCCCACAGAGGCTTGAGGCAGAGGCCCTATGTCCAGGTGTTGGCTGGAACAAACACTGAATTCTTTTGGCAGCCTTGAGATTTCTCAGGCTATGTAAGAAGGGGTCATCCTTGAGATGCAGTCTTGAGTTGTTCATAACTATGTTAGTGTTTTTATGTTAGTTGTTACTCAAGTCAGCATAAGTCAAGGTTGACACCTGGTTGACAAGAGGATTCAGAGGAGCCTGGCTAGAGTTTCATCAAGAAGAGAATCTTTGTCAGCTTCCAGAGCAGAAGATGTGTAATTGATGACTTTCTCCAGGGTCAGAGACAAGCTTCAGATGATCTTCATCTGGGCCCTGGGCAAGAGTTCCCCTAGTCTGAGACTTCAGCTTCAGTCAAATAAATGAATGGTTATTCTGCATTCTAGAAGTTTATCATGAAATGAAATGAAACATATAGTAAAGACAGATGGTAAAAGGATAAGCACATGGTAAGACATAGCCAATATTTTTTGATTCAAGTTTCAAAGAAAAGCTAGTATTTCTCTCTGTTTCATTAAAACCTGAATAAATGTAAGCAATGAAGCAATTTTTTGTATCTGTTTCTTTTTGATTCAGCATGGAAAGAAAACTTGTGTCCTTATCTCCATCCATCTCCGCATCAGAAATGGAAATTAACAGCACCTTCAGCGATCACCATAGCAACAGGAACTGCACAGCTGAAAACTTTAAGAGAGAATTTTACCCCATCGTGTACCTGGTAATATTTATCTGGGGAGCCTTGGGAAATGGCTTTTCCATATATGTTTTCCTGCAACCTTATAGGAAGTCCACATCTGTGAACATTTTCATGCTCAATCTGGCTACTTCGGATCTCTTGTTCACAGCCACACTGCCCTTCAGGGTGGACTATTACCTCAGAGGGTCCAATTGGATATTTGGGGACCTGACTTGCAGGATTATGTCTTACTCTATGTATGTCAACATGTACAGCAGCATTTACTTCCTGACTGTGCTGAGTGTGGTGCGTTTCCTGGCCACCGTTCACCCCTTCCGGCTCCTTCATGCCACCAGCATCAAGAATGCCTGGATTGTTTGTGGCATCATATGGGTCTTTATCATGGCTTCCTCAATAACGCTGCTGAACAATGGCTCTGAGCTGAAGGGCAATGTCACCTCGTGCTTGGAGCTGAATCGTGATAAAGCTCCTAAACTGAAGACCATGAACTACATTGCCTTGGTGGTGGGCTTTCTGCTGCCCTTCTGCACGCTCAGCATCTGCTACCTGCTGATCATCCGAGCTCTGCTGAAGGCGGAGGTCCCAGAATCAGGGCTGCGGCTTTCTCACAGGAAGGCATTGACCACCATCATCATTGCCTTGGTCATCTTCCTCCTGTGCTTCTTGCCCTATCATATACTGAGAACCCTCCACCTGCTCCAGTGGGAGGCGGATACATGTAGCGACCTGCTGCATAAAGCTGTGGCCATCACACTGGCTATGGCGGCAGCCAATAGCTGCTTCAACCCTTTGCTTTATTACTTTGCTGGAGAGAATTTTAAGGACAGACTAAAGTTTGCACTCAGGAAACATCATCCACAGGAACCAAAGTGCTGCTTTCCTTTCTGTGTGTGGCTGAAAAACGAAACAAGAGTGTAAGGGGTTCTTGGGCAAGGCTGCTCCTATGTCTTGTGTCCACCTTCATCCAAAAGACCATGTATTTACACCATTCCCAACAAAGGTCGATTCCCAAGATTTAATTGACCGTGATTTTATTATAAGACCTACTTCAGATTTTTCATTAGGTGTATCTTCAGTGTTTGAGCCTCAATAAGGAGTACAGCAGGAAAAATCCCCTTTAGAGTCTTGCAACCAGAAATGTCAGACAGGGAGAACATGCTGAGCACAGTGGCTGCTGCTTCTCATCAAATTCTGTATCAGTCAGATCTCTGGCCCACTAGGCATTCTAAATGCTTAGTTTTAAGACAACCCCAACGTTTCCAGCTTCTCTTGTTCCTCGTCCTTCTTCAAGCTCCTGTTGTTATTCTTGTTCAGTCACTATGTGTCCAACGCTTTGCGACCCCGTGGACTGCAGCATGCCAGGCTTCCCTGTCCTTCACCGCCTCCCAGAGTTTGCTCAAATTCATGTCCACTGAGTCAGTGATGATAACCATCTCATTCTCCTGGGATACAGCCAATTAACAAAGCTACTGGAGGCCCCAGAACAGATAAGAAAAGCATCCTTAGAATTCAGGGGAAAGATTGTGAAGAGGAAATCTGCCCTCTAACAAAGCAGAGTCAAGGTCCCAACAAGAACTGAGGGAGGAAAACAGAGAGAAGCCCTGGGACAAGAGAGAAAAGGGAAAAAGAATTTCATTTTGCACTAGGAGAGGATTTCTAGTGCAAAATGAAAATGCAAAGGCAAAAGCTATGCCTTCCTCTTGTCAGGGGCTTAGGAAAGACAGGAAGATTAGGAGAAGGATGCCCTCAGGGTGGAGGGATTACGGGTAGAATAGGAAAGAAGGGGGTCAATTTTACTCTTGAGATTTGGGTTCGGGCTGTTTCCTGCAGTTCTCATCCTACAAGTTAATCCATTTGGATGGGATAAACCTCCAGAATCAAGGAGATGGTGCTGAGGGTTTGGTTGGGCACTCAGAGAGAGGGTGAGCTGGAAGGCAAGTTGCAAAGATTGTGGCACCGCTGAAATTCCATGAAATTCGATGAACATTTTGACAGAACATGAGAAGAGTGGCTTTCTTCTGAGAGAGTGTAGAAAAGCACTGGTTTGTGGGAGGCGGGGTCCTGTCTGCCCACTGAAGCAAAACCAAGTTGACCACCTACTGCCACCACCATGATCACTGTACTGTCAACAGTCGAGTGCCCTCTCTGTGCTGGGCACAGGCACTCTGCTGTCCTGTGCTTAGTCACTCAGTCATGTCTGACTCTTTGTGACCCTGTGGACTGTAGCTGTCCTTGGGGATTCTCCAGCAAGAATACTGAAGTGGATTGCCATGCCCTCCTCCAGGGGATCTTCCCAACCCAGGGACTGAACCCAGATCTCCCACATTGCAGGTGGATTCTTTACCAGCTGAGCCACCAGAGAAGCCTGTGCAAGGCACTACTCATTCATTAATCCCACTTAACCCTCACGCCAAAGCCCTGTATTTTCATTTGACAGATGAAGGAACTAAAGCCCAGAGAAATTAAGAATTTTGTTCAAGTTCATACAGCTCCACAAGAATTTTAAAAACATCTGTACAGAGGGGTTGGCTGGGTGTTTCACCCACCGCTCCCCTGGCAACCCTCCAGGGACATTACTTGAACGTCTTAAGTGAGAGTTTTCTTCCCCCATCAGGTACCTACCCCTTCTCCCTCTCATGAAAAGACTGAAGGCTGAAGTTTCTCTCTTTGGAATTGTCAGCCCCAAGATAGAGTGGAGGGTGGGAAGGAGGTGGTGTTCTGAAACTAGGAAAAGACAGAGGGAAAGTCCTCATAGTGAACAGAAGCCTCAGAGTTCTTCAGTCACTCAGCTGCCAGAATGCTAAGACTCACACCTTGTCAAGACAGATGCCTGGAGGACCCTCCTACAGGACAGCAGTCAATGACTACTACACATCGGAGAAAAGGGCCAGAACATTAAAAAGCAACAGGAAATTAGAGGGTAGATAGAAACATTTTCAGTATGAAAAGTCTCAACATTTTCAACACCTTCACATCTTTTAACAGAAAGCTACAGGAGAGTTTGCTTCTCCAAAATAAGAGAGTAAACCGAGATAAAGGAAAACATGACATCTAGAAAGCAGAGACTCCAACACAGGATAAAGATGAAGAAAATTCCTAGGACGTTGGTGTGCAGCAGAAAAACAAGAAACTGATTGATTTACATGTGTTGGAGAGATTTATGTCTTTCTTGGATAGTGTGGAATGAACTGGTAAAAATACACAGGAAAACAGGCAAGTTAAAAGACAAGACAATTATTAAATACTAAGGGGAAAGAAACTGATGTTCAAGAATGGAAATAAAACCATAGTACTCTACATGTTTCAGCTGTGAATGATATTTACATGGAGAATATAAATAGCAAAATACTGTGATATAATTTTTTTCAGGAAATGAAGGAGAGAGGTTGTATATGTGGAGGGAGGGGTATAAGAAATCTATGTCCCTACTTTTTATTACAGAAAATGCATGATAACTAAAGCTAAAGAATGATAACAACCTGTATAAAAATGTTATTTAACAATAGAAGCTAAAGCCCAGAATAAACAGTAAAAATGATTGATAGGATTGCCTTTGGAGAGAAGTTGGGTATGGGAAGATAGGGTGGGGATTTCTCTTTTCCTTTTAATAACTATTTAACTGTCTAACTTGTGACTATGTATTGCTGAAATAAAATAAAAATTAAGTCAAAATTAAATTTTAAAATTCAAATTAATTCTGCCTTAAAAAATAAAAAAGACAAGGAAGAAAAGAAAGGCTACCAGAAATGGAAATTGAACACTGAGAGAAGAAAGGAAAGCAGAAAAGGAGTACATTTGGATCTGGGCCCCTGAGGATAGACCACCCAGCCTTGCCACAGAAAAGAAGCTCCATTTTGAGGTGAGGGGAGTATGAGGTCAGGGGTGATTTGGCATGATAGAACATTTTTTTAGTTGCAAGTACCAGAAAACCCAACTACAAGGGGCTAAAGCAGTCACTATATCATATAACTGAACCATACAAAGGAAAGCTGGGCTTCAGGTCCTATTCAGCCAGGATGTCTATGAGGCTTCCTCTTTAGGTTTGGGCTTGGTCCCAAGGCTGAATCACCTCATGGAAATAAGTTGATTGCAAAACAGCCAGGGGCTGCATGCTTCCTTACTTGTATCCAGGAAAAGAAATAGTATATCCTGCCCAAGTCATCTAACAAAATCACCGGCTTCCTTCTGATAGACCTAGTCAGATTACATGGGCTTCCCTAGCGGTTCTATGATAAAGAACACTCCTGCCAATACAGGAGACCCCTGGGTTGGGAAGATCCCCTGGAGAAGGAAATGGCAGCCTACTCTAATATTTTTGCCTGGGAAATCCCTCAGACAGAGGAGCCTGGTGGGCTACAGTCCATGGGCTCAAAAACAAGTCAGACATAACTTAGTGACTAAACAACTCAGATTACACACCAGCTCCTTAATAAACCAAGAAGTAAGGCATTTCTCTGACTGAGTGAGGATGAACAGAGTCTACACCTCAAGAGGGAGTTGGGGGAGGAGATCAAAATGGCGGAGTAGGAGGATGCAGACCTCACTTCCTCCCACAAACACATCCAAGATTCATCCACACGTGGAACAATTCTGACTGAAAACTAACTGGAGACTGGCAGGAACACTCATCTACAATCAAAGCTATAAGAAAGATCCACACGTAATCAGGTAGGAAGGGAAGAGAAGCTACCGCGGCTCAGAAGAGAAGGGAGATTACAGGTGTGGAGACCCTCCCTGGGGAGTGAGCAGTTAGAACCATGTATTAGGCACCCCTGCCCTGGGGTTGGACACCAGGAAGACGCGTCTCTTTGGCTGCTTGGAGGCCTGGTAAGACTAAGAGGACGACTGTGGGGAGACTGGACTCCACTCGTGAGAAGCATGTATACAATGTTTTATCAGGGTGGAAAGGGTGGGTTGAAACTGCACGGGTGACTGGGTGGTTTTCCACAGTCGCCCCCGCCTGAACCACGGACCGCTCCAGCCCGGCTTGCTTCACAACGCAGCTCCACGCTGGGGCAAGGGCTGCTGCAGTGCGGCCGCAGGGTGGCCGAGGTCAAGGGAGAGCCAGGCTGGGAGGGACAAAGGAGGCTCAGATCCCCCAGTGGTATCTGAGTGTGTGTGTGTTGAGGGAGGGGCAGCCATTATTTCCACAGGCAGCTCAGCAGAAGCAGAAGCATCTGGATCCCACAGCCCAGGCCGCCCGCCATGCTGAGCGCCCGCACAAGCGCTTGTTGCTCCAGCACTGCTCCCGTCTGGGGTGGCTGCTAGTTCTGGCAGCCGGCAGAGCAGACGCTTACAAGGAAAGAGCCAGCTTGGATCCGACCCTCAGGGCTTCCACTCGAGCAACTTGGGACCCACCCCCATAGCCAATAAGGAAGTGACAGCCACTGGGCAGAGAACCACCCCCCCCCCCCCCCCCCCCCACACACACACACAAACACACACCTGGCTCTGACTCTCACCCCTCCACCTCCAGCCTCACCTCCTGCCAAGACGATAGCTGCCAGCACATCCTGAGGAAGATGGAACTTGTGTTCAGATCCCCTGGAGGAGGGCACTGGCAACCTACTCCAGTATTCTTGCCTGGAGAATTCCATGGACTGGGGAGCCTGGTGGGCTGGTACAGTCCATTGGGTCGCACAGAGTAGGACATTACTGAAGCAACTTAGCACGCACGTGTTCAGATCCAGGTCTCCCACCAAAGCCAGTGGCACATGCAGTGGGTTCAGGGGTGACCCAACACTAGGATAGCCCTTCAAGACCCCTTCATATAGGTAACTGTTTCTCCTAATTTCATAGAGACAGAGAAAGTTAAGCAAAAGGAAAAGAGAGAAATTTCTTTCAATTGAAAGGGCAAGAGAAAATCCCCTAAAAAGACAACTAATGAAACAAAGAGTAGTAAAAAGTATGGTAACTGGATTAGGGAACAGAACAGATGAAAACAGTGAGAATTTTAACAAGGGAACAGAAACTATAGGGAAACATCAGTCAGAAATAAAGAATATAACTGAAATGAAAAACACACTGGCAGGAATTAAGAGCAGACTATGTGATACAGAAGAATGAATGCATAAACCACCCAATCAGAACAGCAAAAAGAAAAATACATTTAAAAAATGAGGACAGTCTGAGACAGCATCAAGTGTACCAATATTCACATTATAATGGTCCCAGAAAGAAATGCGGGAAAGGGTTTGAAAATGTATTTGATGAAATAATGGCTGAAAAATTCCCCAAACTGAAGAAGGAAACAGATATCCAGGTACAGGAAGCACAGAAGGTTCCAAACAAGATGGTCCCAAACAGACCCACACCAAGACATATAATAATTAAAATGGCAAAAGTTAAAAGATAAAGAGAGAATTCCAAAGGCAGCAAGAAAAAAAACAGAATCATGTACAAGAGAAACCCTAAAGGTTATAAGCTGATTTTTCAGGAGAAACTTCACAAGCCAGAGGGAGTGGAACGATATATTTAAAGTGTTGAAGGGAAAATGCTGCAACCAAGTATACTCTACCTAGCAAGATGAGCATTTGGAATAGAAGGAGAGACTTCCCTAGTGGTCCAGTGGCTAAGACTCCACACTCCCAATGCAGGGAGCCCCAGGTTCGATCCCTGGTCAGGGAACTAGATTCTGCATGCCACAGCTAAGACCCAGTGCAGCAAAATAAATAAATAATAGAATAGAATAGAAGGAGAGATAAAGATTTCTCAAGTGAGCAAAAGTGAATATCGTTCATCAATGCTAAACCTACCCTACAAGAAATTAAGGGGTCTTATCTACGTGGAAACCATAAATCAATCACAAGTGTTTAACAAAAGAAACCAACTCATGGTATAGAGAGCAAACTAGTGGTTACCAGTGGGGAGAGGGAAAGGTGGAGGGGTGAGATAGAAATAAGGGGATGCTACTTATAAAAGCTGGAATCAAGATTGCCGGGAGAAGTATCAATAACCTCAGATATACAGATGACACCACCCGTATGGCAGAAAGGGAAGAACTAAAGAGCCTCTTGATGAAAGTGAAAGAGGAGAGTGAAAAAGTTGGCTTAAAGCTCAACATTCAGAAAACGAAGATCATGGCATCTGGTCCCATCACTTCATGGGAAATAGATGGGGAAACAGTGGAAACAGTGTCAGACTTTATTTTAGGGGGCTCCAAAATCACTGCAGATGGTGACTGCAGCCATGAAATTAAAAGATGCTTACCTCTTGGAAGGAAAGTTATGACCAACCTAGACAGCATATTGAAAAGCAGAGACATTACTTGGCCAACAAAGATCCATCTAGTCAAGGCTATGGTTTTTCCAGTGGTCATGTGTGGATGTGAGAGTTGGACTATACAGAAAGCTGAGCACTGAAGAATCGATGCTTTTGAACTGTGGTGTTGGAGAAGACTCTTGAGAGTCCCTTGGACTGCAAGGAGATCCAACCAGTCCATCCTAAAGGAAGTCAGCCCTGGGTGTTCATTGGAAGAACTGATGTTGAAGCTGAAATTCCAATATTTTGGCCACCTGATGCGAAGAGTTGACTCATTTGAAAAGACCCTGATGTTGGGAAAGATTGAAGGCAGGAGGAGAAGGGGATTACAGAGGATGGGATGGTTAGATGGCATCACCGACTCAGTGGGCAGGAGTTTGGGTAAACTCCGGGAGTTGGTGATGGACAGGGAGGCCTGGCATGCTGTGGTTCATGGGGTCACAAAGAGTTGGACACAACTGAGCAACTGAGCTGAAGTGAACATATAAAATAAACAATACAAGGATGTATTATGCAGCACAGGGAAATATAGCCATTATTTTGTAACAACTTTAAATTGAGTATAATACATAAAAATAACGAATGACTGTGCTGTACATCTGAAACTATACAATACTGTAAATCAAGTATACTTCAATAAAAATAAATAGAGAGATGAATGGAAAAAGAAAGAGGGGTTAGGGTTGCGTGCATGCTAAGTCGCTTCAGTCATGTCCAACTCTTCGTGAGCCTAAGGACTGTAGCCTGCCAGGCTCCTCTGTCCAAATGATTCTCCAGGCAAGAATACTGGGGTGGGTTGTCATTCCCTCCTACAAAGGATCTTCCTGACCCAGGGATCAAATCAGAGTCCCCTGCATTGCACACAGATACCGCTGAGCCATAGCAGAAGGTTATGGTTAAACCCATTGAAATCTCACCTGGGAACAGGTTGAAATGGTGCTGACAGAAACCACGTATTCTGTGTTGTAAGTGAAGTGGAAAGAGAACCCCCAGCCAGCCAGCCATCTCTAATGGACATAATCTGAATCCATTCGACAGACCCAGCAACTGAGCAGGGTGGAAGGAATGATGTTCTCAAAGAAGGGTGAAAGCTAAAACATGTTTTTATTGTACAGTCTTGAAGATTTTTAAATGGCAATTAGAAATCTCAATGGGGGCTTCCCAGGTGGCTCAGCAGTAAAGAATCCACCTGCAATGCAGGAGTCGTTGGAGACACGGGTTTGATCCCCTCATCAAGAAGATCCCCTGGAGGAGGGCATGGCAACCCACTCCAGTATTCTTGTCTGGAGACTCCCATGGACAGAGAAGCCTGATGGGCTGTAGTTTATGGGGTCTCAAAGAGTCGGACATGTCTAAAGCAACTGAGCACAACACAGCACAGAAATCTCAATAACTTTCCAAGGGTCAGCCTAAATAAAGCCGGGGATACTGGGAGCAACCAAGGATCCTTGGGGTGAGTAGTGATGACAGCATTGTGAGTTAGTATCTTTAAGTCTATGGTGTGTGTGTGTGTTTAAGAGAGAGGAACTTAATGATTTACTTTTCTTTTTTCCCAAGACTTCCTTTTCCCAGTGGGGTAAAGAACGTTGTCCTTGAACAGTAAAACAAAAGGGAGCTCTTCATTTACCAAAGTGAAAGCCAAGAGTGTCTGGGGTTTTAGGTACAGTCCTTTTTATTTGAAAAGTTAGGTATTTCTTCAAATAAGTACATATATTGTTCAATGGAGAGAAAAGATTTTTGTTGTGTAAACTTTAGTAGAATTATGATACTGGGACTGTGCTTTTACCATGGGACCTAAAAGGCAAATGCCATTCTATTTTGTAACTATTTTAAATGACCAATTCTCTGATTTTGATTTAGTTAAGCTGATTTGTAATTTATTCTGGAGTAGTGATGTGGTAGTCGCTCAGTCATGTCCAACTCTTTGAGACTCCATGGACTGTAGTCCACCAGGATCCTCTGTCCATGGAATTCTCCAGGCAAGAATGCTGGAATGGGTAGCCATTCCCTTCTCCAGGGGATCCTCCCAATCCAGGGATTGAACCTGGGTCTCCCACAATGCAAGCAGATTCTTTACCATCTGAGCCACCAGGAACTGGAGTAGAGATCATATCAAACTAGTTAAAGATGTGTTAGGAGGGATATCAGTAAGGGAGATGGCTTTCTATAGAGAATTCACTTTTCTTCTTGGAAAAGATGTTGAAAATAGAGGTCCTATTTGTAGAGAATGGGAGTGGGGAGGGAGTCATCTGGGGGATGTAGTGACCATGGGCTCCTATACTTTGGATTTTGATCAGTGAAGAAATGTTGAGGCTCATACTGACTTTCCTCCACAGAGGTTTTGCCCTTATTTTCTGCCAGGTTCTTGAATGCATTGCAATCCTATGACCACATTAGATTAAATTCACTGCTGGATTTCTTTTTTACACCACACAGATAGTGAAAACTCTGGCCACAGTTCCCCAGGAACTGGCTTGTGATTCACATTTTCCACCTGCATCTCAGGGGTCCACACAGACAAAGTCTATTACTTCTGCCTGATGTCTATTTCTTATTTGCTCTTACACTGAGAATGGAGCTTATGAAACCAAGTAAGACCCTATGGGGATCCTGGGCATGAAAACCTTTCTGTGTCCCCCGTTTCTTGTTTGTAGGGAATAGACTTCAGTCTCCATGACCTTCCCTGAGTTCCATAGGGCAGCTTCAAACGGCTGCTAACTAGGAAAGGAAGGCAATGCAGAAACAAGGGAAGAGCAGTCAAGAAACAATAATACAGCTCTGGGACGGAATCCTGGTCCCATCTCAAAGGATAAATATAACAGTATCTTTGAGCTCTTCTGCAAAACTAAAACCCCCAACAAATGGAAGATGTTAACCACTTGATGAAGCACTCTTCATTCCAGAGAGAAGGTCACAGTCTGATCATCCTGAAAACCACGGAAGCTCATCAGGAGACCACCCAAGCCCAGAATAAAGGAATGTAGGCCCTGCACACACCCTGACCCTTATCAGCAACCCCCCCTTGAACCATTGCTATAAAGCTCCTCACCAAATCCCCCATGTTGGAACACACAGTTTTGAGGGCATTAGCTATGTTCCCCTTTTCCTAGAAAAGCAATAAAGCTACTAGTTTCTACTTCCACCCCAAACTCTGTCTCTGAGATTCAATTTGGCACTGGTACACAGAGGCCAAGGTTCAGCATCACTTACAGCAGTGTTCTAGCTTTATTCGAAGGTATTGTAGACCTTCTCCAGAAAGGTTGCCACTGAGGCCTTCTCGACCTGTGGTTGCATAGTGTTCATCACATCAAAAAGTGGAATCTGATTTCCTGCCTCTTGAATCTAGTCTGGGCTTAGTAACTTGCTAGGACAACAGCAGACAGCAGAAGTGACATTCTGGGGCTTCCAAGACTCGCTCATGACAGCCTTGGGTCATGAGTCTTAACTCTGCCTGAGTCTTTTAGACAATTGCTCTTGAGATGCTCGCTCTTAGAATGTGACTGTCATTCTGTGAGAAGACCAAACTACCTGGAGAGATAACATGAAGATGTTTTGGTTAGCAGCCCTGGCCAAGTTCCAACCAACAGCCAGCATCCACTGCCAGCCACATGAGTGAGCCCTCCCCAGGGGAGAGCCAAACTTTCAAATGAATCCAGCCCCAGCTTCCTTCCAGGTACCACCCCAGGAAACTCCCCAAGTGAGAACTTCCCAGGTGAGTCCAGTCAACCCACAGACAGAAATTAGCAGGCAGATGCTGGGGAAGAGAAAAGTAAAGGGAATTTTAATTGAGGGACATGGATAAAGACACAAATAAAATCTAGTGCTTTTTGAAAATTGTAAGCACTCTAATGTAGACTGGTGGACTTACAGGTATTTAGGGGGTCATGGGAGACCATGATAAACTTCTGAGAAGTAGTATTAATATAATAACTAAGCCTCCTGTGTGTGAGAACCGTTACTCTAGAAGTAGCTTAAAGGCTAGATCTTCAGCATAAATATAGAACCATGTTTTAAAGCTGCTGCTGCTGCTAAGTCACTTCAGTCGTGTCTGACTCTGTGCAACCCCATAGACAGCAGCCCATAAGGCTCCCCCATCCCTGGGATCCTCCAGGCAAGAACACTGGAGTGGGTTGCCATTTCCTTCTCCAATGCATGAAAGTGAAAAGTGAAAGTGAAGTCGCTCAGTTGTGTCCGACTCATAGCGACCCCGTGGACTGCAGCCCACCAGGCTCCTCTGTCCATGGGATTTTCCAGGCAAGAGTACTGGAGTGGGGTGCCATTGCCTTCTCCGGTTCTAAAGCTAAACAGAACTTATTCTTGATTGTCTTCAATTACAAATGATTCATTCTTCTCTGCTAGAGGAGTTAAGTGCAAATTAATTTTATTAAGTTTTCCTGCAAGGAAATGGCATAAATCTATGAGCACAGGAGCCATTTACTTTGAAAAACTTGATCTTTTCAGCTATCCTCAGATTTCCTCACTCTGGCCACATTTAAACTTGTGCTTTTCAGTTGTAGCTGACTCGCCTCTTTAAAGAAAAACAAACAAACCCACACCTGCAAATTCTTATTGAGTATAATTGTAGTCTGGGATGATCATCCTTTTTTTTTTATTAAAGCTTCATCAGTTATTTGGATGAAGCGTATTTTTAGATTCTCTTTTCAGAACCACACACATCTCCAGTTACCCTCTTTGGAAGATGTCAAATCATTTTTTATAAACAGTTCTCCATTTCAAGTTTGAATATACTCCAAAATATCTCTTAAATATCTGAGTTCTGCTACAAAGGGAAAAGTAGTTCTAAAAAAGAAGTGTGCTTATAAAGAAAGAGTGTTTCAGTGAAGAGTCCCATGAGCTGGGGTCTAACATCATCTCAGACACTTTCCAGCTATGTGACCTCAGGCCAAGAACTTAGCTCTCTTGGCTTGGTTTTCTCATCTGTAACACTGGAACGATAATACTCACCCCCATCTTGCACAGTGATCCTCATGACAAAATAAAATATGAAAACCCATGTCAAATCCTTTTGAAATCCACTAGCCCCCACAGAAATGTCAGCTATTCTATGCTACTAGATGTTATGCATAAACAGAGTTCATAGTAATCAACTTACATGTTAAATGCCTTTGAGGAGTCTGACCCTTAAACGAGGTCAGGCAGTGAATCTTTCCTTAAAGCAAATAATTAATTTGTGACGTTAGTCCCTGATTTCTGGTCTTTGAATTTTGCTATTTTGAGCGTTCTGAAAATAGGGTGCACTCAAGTTCCTACTTAAAAGATTGCAGTGATTATGCTGAGTGTAATGCAGCGCTGGACAGAGGGAGCTCTGATGTTGGCATCAGCTCACGTGATGAGCAACCAGCAAACCTCCCGGAAAGCCTCCACGTGCCCCCCAAGGGCTCCTGGAACACGACTTCGGTCCTCTTTACGTATGAAGTGATGTCACAGGAGCCTAATTTATTATGACTTAAAGCCACGCTGAGTCTCCTTAACCTCTTCTCAAATGCAGGCATCTATAAACAGCTTGTTTCATAAATATAGTTAGCCATTTCCAGAAATATGGCAATAGAGCCATAATCTCAAATGAGAAAGGTTAGACTCTCAAAGCTGCATGCTAGAAATCAAGAGTGATCCAAAGCTGGTTGAATTCAGTCCTGACTATTGGTTCTTTAGGGAAGCTTGAAGTGCATAACCTTAAACCAGAGGTCATGGGGTTTGTTTTGTGTTGCCTTTTTTTTTTCATTTTACCACACGGCTGCACACTTTCACGAATTGGAGAAGGAAATGGCAACCCACTCCAGTGTTCTTGCCTGGAGAATCCCAGGGACAGGGGAGCCTGGTGGGCTGCCGTCCATGGGGTCACACAGAGTCGGACACGACTGAAGCGACTTAGCAGCAGCTGCACTCAGAATAGTGAGGACTAAGCTATGGGTCACATACAAGACTCAAAGCTAAGGTTCTCAAAAGCATTTTAGTAGGGGTGTGGGGGAGTGGAGGGAGGTGGGTGGAGTTGGGGGGGGATGGGGGGTGGAGGAGTTGGGAGTGGGGATGAGGAGGAAGGTTCTGGACTCGCAGTCTGGGAGACCAGCATTTGAACTGCAGCTCTGGATTCACGGGCAAGGAAGGCAATCTCTAGAACCTTTGGTTTTCTAACCTGTAAAACTGAAAATATTGAAATCTCACAGTGCTGTGAAGATGCTAATCTGTTTAACAGCAGCTAGCAACGCACTGGGTATAGAGGAGGCATTCAATAAGTCGTGCTTATTCTAGTAGAGTGAACCTGTAGGGGAGAAAAGAGAGTTTTTAAATTAATCTGATGAAGATGGATGCAGTAAAATAAGAAATCTATTTGTTCTTTGTCCCTGGATCCTATCTTGAAAGAAAAGTGAAAGTAAAGGTTGCTCAGTCACTTTGTGACCCCATGGACTGGATAGTCCATGGAATTCTCCAGGCCAGAATACTGGAGTGGGTAGCCTTTCCCTTTTCCAGTGGATCTTGCCAATCCAGGAATTGAACTGGGATCTCTTGCCATTTCCTGAGCTATAGGAGTGTGTTTCTCACAAGTGCCCCTTTCAAGGACACAGAGTTTATGCTAATGCGGTGCCTTAGGGTAGAATCCCTAGATAGCCTCGGGGTGACTGGGAGCGGGGCAGAGGGGGGTCACTAGAAAGACAAAGTGACTAAGGGTTGGAACTTTCAGCACCATCCACTAGACTGGGGGATGGGGTGGGTGGGGCTACAGAGGAAACTCTGGAAATGCCCTTGAACAGTGAAAGTTGAGCATGTGGGGTGCTCACGCTGAGCACAACAGACACGTGCTGAGAGGACAGTGCACACAGCTCCGTGGAGACAGACGCTCTGCACTTGGGACCCTTCTGGACCCCTCTGTACCTCTTCACCTGGCCATTCATCTGTATCCTTTAATATTCTTCCTCTTTATTTTTCAAATGATTAGAAATCTGTCTCTTTTTTTGTTTTTTGGCTGCCTGTCAGGCTTGTGGGATCTTAGTTACCTGACCAGGGATCAAATCTGGGCCCCTGCAGTGAAAGCTCAGAGCCTTAACCTCTCGGATGACCCGGGAATTCCCTAATAAACTCTTTGTTGTTTTTGTTTAGTCTCAAAGTCCTCTCCAACTCTTTTGCGACCCCATGGGCTGTAGCCCACCAGGCTCCTCTGCCCATGGGATTTCTCAGGCAAGAATACTGGAGTGGATTGCTATTTTCTTCTCTAAGGGATCTTCCTGACCCAGGCATCGAACCCAGGTCTCCTGCATTGACAGACGGATTCTTTACCACTGAGACATGAGAGAAACTCAAAAAACTGGTAAATATAAATAAATGCTTCTCCTAGTTTTGGGAGCCACTATGGGCTTCCCAGGTGGCACTAGTGCTAAAGAACCCACCGGCCAATGCAGGAGACATGAGAGACACAGGTTCCATCCCTGGGTCGGGAAGATCCCATGGAGTAGGGCATAGCAACCCACTGCAGTATTCTTACCTGGAGAAGCCCATGGACAGAGGAGCCTGGTGAGCTATGGTCCACAGAGTTGAATAGAGTCAGACATAACTGAAGTGACTTAGTAACACTTTAGCTAAGTCTTTAGTTAGTCTTAGCTAACACTTTAGCAACTTAATCAAACTGAAGGAGGAGGTCAGGGGACCCTCCAATGCATAGCCAGTTGGCCAGCAGCACAGGTAACAACTTGGATTTGCAAATGCCATCTCACATGGGGTGGAGGAGGGCAGTCTTGAGAGACTGGGCCCTTAATCTGGGAATATGATGCTCTCTGCAGGTAGATAAAGGTTTGTATAGTCAAAGCTATGGTTTTCCCAATAGTCATGTATGGATGTGAGAGTTGGACCATAAAGAAAGCTGATCGCTGAAGAATTGATGCTTTTGAACTGTGGTGTTGGAAAAGACTCTTGAGAGTCCCTTGGACTTCAAGGAGATCATCAGTCCTGAATATTCACTGGAAGGACTGATGTTGAAGCTGAAGCTCCAGCACTTTGCCCACCTGATGTGAAGAGCCGACTTATTGGAAAAGACCCTGATGCTGGGAAAGATAGAAGCCAGGAGAAGGGGATGACAGAGGATGAGATGGTTGGACGGCATCACCAACTTAATGGACATGATTTTGAGCAAACTCCGGGAGATGGTGATGAAAAGGGAAGCCTGGCGTGTGGCAGTCCTTGGGGTTGCAAAGAGTTGGACACGACTGAGCGACTGAACAACAGCCAGGTAGATAGGGTTAGAACTGAGTTAACTGCTTTGTGGTATTGGAAAAACACACAGTAGAACAGATAAACAAGAAAGAGCATATACACAATTATTTAATATAACTGATACATGTCACAGGAAATGAAGGAATTGAAGACCTGGAAGAAACATTTAGACCTGAGTGTTTTATGCTAGGTTTGATAAAGAGCTAGCAGAAATATGACAGGTTAAGGAATATGAGAAGAGTGGAGTAAACTGGGAGAAACCTGGCAAGTCCTATTCAGATTCTTCTTGGAGTCCCTTTATTTTCAGAGATAAGAATGCCTCTTTCCTGTGGGTATGAGAAGGGCACCCCTAACATGAAAGTTTTGTGAGGAGTTTTCAGGGAAGAGGGGTCAAGGAAAGCATTGGAATGATCTTCCTGCTTTTGCGGTTCTTTCAAATTTTCTATGAGTATAATACCCAAAGCAATTTACAAATTCAATGCAATCCCTATCAAGCTACCAGCCATATTTTTCACAGAACTAGAACAAATAATTTCAAGATTTGTATGGAAATACAAAAAACCTCGAATTGCCAAAGCAATCTTGAGAAAGAAGAATGGAACTGGAGGAATCAACTTGCCTGACTTCAGGCTCTACTACAAAGCCACAGTCATCAAAACAGTATGGTACTGGCACAAAGACAGACATAGATCAATGGAACAAAATAGAAAGCCCAGAGATAAATCCACACACATATGGACACCTTATCTTTGACAAAGGAGGCAAGAATATACAATGGAGTAAAGACAATCTCTTTAACAAGTGGTGCTGGGAAAACTGGTCAACCACTTGTAAAAGAATGAAACTAGATCACTTTCTAACACCGCACACAAAAATAAACTCAAAATGGATTAAAGATCTAAATATAAGACCAGAAACTATAAAACTCCTAGAGGAGAACATAGGCAAAACACTCTCAGACATAAATCACAGCAGGATCCTCTATGATCCACCTCCCAGAATTCTGGAAATAAAAGCAAAAATAAACAAATGGGATCTAATTAAAATTAAAAGCTTCTGCACAACAAAGGAAAATATCAGCAAGGTGAAAAGACAGCCTTCTGAATGGGAGAAAACAATAGCAAATGAAGCAACTGACAAACAACTAATCTCAAAAATATACAAGCAACTTATGCAGCTCAATTCCAGAAAAATAAACGACCCAATCAAAAAATGGGCCAAAGAACTAAAGAGACATTTCTCCAAAGAAGACATACGGATGGCTAACAAACACATGAAAAGATGCTCAACATCACTCATTATCAGAGAAAAATGCAAATCAAAACCACAATGAGGTACCACTTCACACCAGTCAGAATGGCTGCGATCCAAAAATCTGCAAGCAATAAATGCTGGAGAGGGTGTGGAGAAAAGGGAACCCTCCTACACTGTTGGTGGGAATGCAAACTAGTACAGCCACTATGGAGAACAGTGTGGAGATTCCTTAAAAAATTGCAAATAGAACTCCCTTATGACCCAGCAATCCCACTGCTGGGCATACACACCGAGGAAACCAGAATTGAAAGAGACACATGTACCCCAATGTTCATCGCAGCACTGTTTATAATAGCCAGGACGTGGAAACAACCTAGATGTCCATCAGCAGATGAATGGATAAGAAAGCTGTGGTACATATACACAATGGAGTATTACTCAGCCGTTAAAAAGAATTCATTTGAATCAGTTCTGATGAGATGGATGAAACTGGAGCCGATTATACAGAGTGAAGTAAGCCAGAAAGAAAAACACCAATGCAGTATACTAACACATATATATGGAATTTAGAAAGATGGCAATGACGACCCTGTATGCAAGACAGGAAAAAAGACGCAGCTGTGTATAACGGACTTTTGGACTCAGAGGGAGAGGGAGAGGGTGGGATGATATGGGAGAATGGCATTCTATCATGTATACTATCATGTAAGAATTGAATCGCTAGTCTATGTCTGACGCAGGATACAGCATGCTTGGGGCTGGTGCATGGGGATGACCCACAGAGATGTTATGGGGAGGGAGGTGGGAGGGGGGTTCATGTTTGGGAACACATGTAAGAATTAAAGATTTTAAAATTAAAAAAATTATTAAAAAAAATAAATAAAAATAAAATTCACATGGAAATGCAAAAAAAAAAAAAAAAAATTTTCTCAGCCCCAAATATTCAATATGCCAAGATGCCATATTTTTATATGTTGTGTCCTGAATTCCATCAAACCGCAGGGTCAGAACACTTGAACTTTCATAGTATTGTAAGATAGTAATGAAAGAGGGAACCATAAAGAATCCCAGCTCAATGTGTGTGTGTGTGTGTGTGCGGTCATTTTGTAGGTCAAAAGGGAAACATTTCAAGCATTGGATGAAAGTTCCAGCCTTTGTGGTTTTTGTGAAATGCTCTGATCTAAATACCATCATCCTCTATCTATAAATCAACTTGGGCACAGTCATTTTGCAGGAATTTTAGGTTTAGGCCAATTGTGGTGGTAGTGGTAGTTTAGTCCCTAAGTCATGTCTGACGCTTTTATGAGCCCATGGACTGTAGCCTCCAGGCTCCTCTATCCATGGGATTTTCCAGGCAAGAATACTGGAGTGAGTTGCCATTTCCTCCTCCAGGGGAACTTCCTGACCCAGGGATCCAGTCTGAGTGTCCTTCATCTTCCGCATTGGCAGGTGGATTCTTTACCACTGCGCCACCTAGGAAGCCTGCAATGATCTTACACATGCAATCTGTTAAATGATTACCACTTTTTTGAATGTTGAATAATCAACAATCCTCTAAGTATTCTCAGACTAATTATATAACTAATAAATCAAATATACAAATTTAATAAAGTGAATTGTTTCAAATATTTAGATATTCCAAAGCTATCTGATCTAATACTTCTAAATGTTAAATTGAAGTCACAAATATATTAGACTTGTAAACATTTTAACACCTTAAGAGACAATATTTAAAGTATTATAATGATTAAAAATCAGTTAAGTTTATACTAAGCAAGTACTAAGATTGCTAACATTATGAAAAAAAAATCCTCCTCTTCTAAAAATGTGTAAAAATAATTCTGTTAGTCTCAAAAACATACAAGCAGCTCATGCAACTTAATATCAGAAAAATAAATGACCCAATCAAAAAATGGGCCAAAGAAGTAAACAGACATTTCTCCAAAGAAGACATACGGATGGCTAACAAACACATGGAGAGATGCTCAACATCACTCATTATCAGAGAAATGCAAATCAAAACCACAATGAAGAACCATCTCCTGCTGGTCAGAATGGCTGCTATCCAAAAGTCTACAAACAATAAATACTGGAGAGGGTGTGGAGAAAAGGGAACCCTCTTACACTGTTGGTGGGAATGCAAACTAGTACAGCCACTATGGAGAACAGTGTGGAGATTTCCTTGAAAAACTGGAAATAGAACTGCCATATGACTCAGCAGTCCCACTGCTGGGCATACACACTGAGGAAACCAGAATTGAAAGAGACACATGTACCCCAGTGTTCATCGAAGCCCTGTTTACAATAGCCAGGACATGGGAGCAACCTAGATGTCCATCGGCAGACAAATGGATAAGAAACTTATGGCACATATACACAATGGAGTATTACTCAGCTATTAAAAAGAATGCATTTGAATCAGTTCTAATGAGGTGGATGAAACTGGAGCCTATTATACAAAGTGAAGTAAGTCAGAAAGAAAAACTGCAATACAGTAAATTAAGGCATATATATGGAACTTAGAAAGATGGTAATGATGACCCTATATGTGAGACAGCAAAAGAGACACAGATATAAAGAATAGACTTTTGGACTCTGTGGGAGAAGGCGAGGGTGGGATGATTTGAGAGAATAGCATTGAAACATGTATATTACCATATGTGAAACAGATCACCAGTCCAAGTTCAATGCATGAAAGAGGGTACTCAAAGCTGGTGTACTGGGACAACCCTGAGGGATGGGATGGGGAGGGAGGTGGGAGGGGGGTTCAGGATGGGGGACACATGTACACCAGTGCCTGATTCATGTCAATGTATGGCAAAAAACCACCACAATATTGTAAAGTAATTAGCCTCCAATTAAAATAAATTAACTAATTAAAAAAATAATTCTACAGCTATTGAACAATGCACCTTACTATCAAGAAAAATTTCCCTCAAGTGAAATGTACATATTTACCCTTACATCCTTCCCAGCATAAGACCTTATGCATAAATGATGTCAACAGCTATTTATTCAACTGAATTTTATATTTAGAACTTGCCTCAAAGCACTGGTATTACCTTCTCCAGTTTTACAGATGAAGAAATAGAAGCACAAACAAGTTATAGTATCTTGGATTCCAAACAGCCCCTTGCTCAACCCTCCTGCAAGCAAAGCTGCATTTCCTAGAAGTCAGAGGGTGCCTTCTTCTCTAATCTGATGGAGAGGTAAGCCATTGCCAGGCCTGCCAGAGGTCAAATGATGCATAATAAACAGAATACACAAATAGCTCACTGGGATGTGTATGAGCTAAGGCAGCCATAACAAAATTCCACAGATTGGGTGGCTTAAACTACATTTTCTTACAGTTTTGGAAGATAGAAGTCCAAGACCAAGGTGCCATCAAGATTGGTTCCTGGTGTCAACTTTAAATTCTCAGGAGGCAATGATCAATCAAGCTCTTTATCTGGGATCAAAGAACTGCAATTCAGGGTGCACAGATTTGATTAGAAACCTAACGAGTATCCCATTAGGCAGTGATAGTCAGGGTGTTTTTAAAGACAAAAGGAAATGCTTACATAAGTTGTTTACAAAAAAATTTTATTGGTGTTGGCGCGGAATGCTTGCCTTGGCTACACAAGATTTGGTTGCTAAGGCGGTCATTAGGCAGAAGCCTGTTACTGGAGCAAGTTGCAGGTATTCTTGCAGAGTTGTTGGAATATTTGCAACTTGGCCCAGTTCAAAAGTTCGCAGTCCCATCGAGTGAGGACATGCATCAGGCCCACCTTGATGTCCTCCCAGCTCCACTGAAAGCGCCTTAGTATAAGTGATCCCATTTTATTTCACCTTTCACACTGGTGAGGTCTCTCTTCCTGACTTGCCGACGACTACCTGCTCCCTGTGTCCTCACAGGGCCTTTTCTGTTTGCACAGAGTGGGAGGGAGTGGGGCGAATAGGGTGGGAAGGGGGCTCTGCTCTCTTCTTCTTATTATAAAGACACCAGTCATATCAGATTAGGGTCCACCCTTAGGACCTTAATTACCTCCTTCAGGTCCTGTCTCCAAGTACAGTCATATTGGCAGTAGGGCTTGAACATATGGATTTTGGTGTTGACATAGTTCATCCATAGGAGAACGCAACAGCTAACTGGAGGCCAAGCCCCCGAAGGCACCAGGACCCTCCTCAGCCCAATGGTTCTGGATGCTTCTTGATGGCAGATTCCACTCTCCTCATGGGCTGTATGAACTCAGAGCTTGGGATATGCAGTTTATTGAGTCTATGAAGACTAAGAAAGGTGTTAGAAAGCTTTGTTCTTTGTATTTTTGATCTTGTGCCTAACTTTCACTCCGATTGTTGGTTGGTTTGCAAGTAAACTGAAGGGAAGAAAATACAGAGAATCCAAAGCATCATTTCTGCTTATCTTCAAAGCCAGACTCTCTCTTATGACAACTTTTTTTTTTTTTTGGCCTCACCACAAGGCATATGGGATCTTAGTTCCCTAACTAGGGATTGAACCTGTGGCTTCTGCATTGGAAGAGCAGTGTCCTAATCACTGGACCTTCAGGGAAGTCCCATGATAACTTCTTGCAGAGGCAGCATGGCACAGTGTAAAGAGCCCTCTACCTGGAAACAGAAGTCCAGGCTCAAATCCTAACAGCCTCCTGTAACTCATAAGCCCCTCCAGGTCTGGGGCTCTGGCTCCGTGCCCTCCCTCACCCTCACTCCTGACCCCTCTTCTGTCTAACTCCCTCTAGCAATGCTGGTCTCCTGCTTCCTTGTACATGAGCCCAACAAGCACGCTCCCACCTCCGGGACTTGGCAACAGCTATTTCCTCTGCCTGGAATCTCTCCATCAGGTATTCATGTGGACCACTCTCTTACTTCATTTATTGTTGTTCAGTCGCTAGATCGTGTCTGACTCTTTGCAACCCCAAGGACTGCAGCACACCAGGCTTCCCTGTCCTTCACCATCTCCCAGAATTTGCTCAAACTCATGTCCATTCAGTTGATGATGCCATCAAACCATCTCATCCTCTGTCGGCCCCCATCTCCTCCCATCCTCAATCCTTCCCAGCATCAGAGTCTTTCCCAACGAGTCAGTTCTTCACATCAGGTGGCCAAAGTATTGGAGTTTCAGCTTCAGCATCAGTCCTTCCGATGAATATTCAGGACTGATTTCCTTTAGGATGGACGGGTTTGATCTCCTTGCAGTCCAAGCGACTCTCAAGAGTCTTCTCCAGCGCCACAATTCGAATGCATCAATTCTTTGCCGCTCAGCCTTCTTCATGTATTATTTCACTTAAATGCCAACCCTCCCCCCAAGAAAGGCTCTTCTCTTAGGGCACGACCAAAACGACACTACCCATACCCTCCCCTCATGTCAGTCAGCTCTGTCCCCACACACTGCTTTATTTCTCCTTGTATTTATCACCACCTGACACTCTCATATATATTTATTGGTTTATTGTTTGTCTTCCCCAGCATACTATAAATTTCCCAAAGACAGATTTCTTGGTTCTCTTCATTGTAGCCCAGGCCTAGAATATTCCCTGAAACAATGAAGACACTAAATGAATGAATGAAGCACTTAACCTGTTTCCTGTTTCCTGAGCTGGCTCTTCCTCACTTAGGTGCTGCTCTCAGGGGCCTCTGGCCTGCCCTTGGCCTCACGGAGCTCTCTCATCTCAGACCGACCTTGACCAGCATCACCCCACAGCCTCTAGGGCCATGTCAGCTTCCTGCTTTCTACAGACAATGGGTGGCGGGCTGCCATGAGTTGTGTGAGAAGTTCCATAAAGTCCAGATTCCCCGAAATGGTGGCTTTCCCCTGAAATGGTAGGCGGCAGAGGGGTGGATGAGGAAAAGCAGGGGGCGCAGGGCCAGCTGACCTCTTAAAGGCCGGGAACAAAACTGGCAATGGCAGGCATTGCCTTGAGAGAGGAGAGGCTGGGAGGGGTTTGCAAAAGACAAAGCACAAGGCAATCCATTGTCCTGTCCATCTGTGCCCAAGATAAAAGTGCCTCTGGAATAAAGGGAGAAGACAGCAGATGAAGCCCAAGTGCCTGAATGAGCCCCAGGATCAGTGCAAAAAGGAAGAGCCTGGAAGCTCTGTGAGAGAAGGCCTGCTCACCACTCTCTCCCAGGTCCCAGGGCAATTCCTGGCACATCACACGGACTCCATCACCTTGTAGTCTGCCGGAAGATTTGTTTAGAGGGCACCTGGTAGGTATGTGTGAGATGAGACCTATCAAAGGTGGCACACAGCAAACACACTGAAGATGGACAGTGTCCAGATGAAAGAGCTCCTTAAAAGAGGCATCAGTGATGAAATGGAAAGTCAGGCAGCCGTCGGGTCACAGCCGGGTCCCAGTGGTAATGGCCATAGGAACCAATGTCTGATTCTTTGCGACCCCACGGGCTGCAGCATGCCAGGCTTCCCTATCCTTCACTATCTCCTAGAGTTTGCTCCAACTCCTGTCCATCGAGTCGGTGATGCCATCCAATCATCTCATCCTCTGTCATCACCCTCTCCTCCTGCCCTCAATCTTTCCCAGCATCAGGGTCTTTTTCAATGAGTCAGTTCTTTACATCAGGTGGCCAAAGGATTGGAGCTTCAGCTTTAGCATCAGTCTTTCCAATGAGTATTCAGGGTAGATTTCCTTTAGGATTAACTGGTTTGATCTCCTTGCTGTCCAAGGGACTCTCAGGAGTCTTCTCCAGCACCACAATTTGAAAGCATCAGTTCTTCAGGACTCAAACTTCTTTATGGTCCAACTCTCACATCCAAACACAGCTACTGGAAGAAACATAGCTTTGACAAAATAACCTGGGCAAGTTACTTAATTCCTTTGTGCCTTATTTTTCTGGTCTGGAAAATGGGTACAAATGCTACTCACTTTGCATCACTGTATATGCAAGAGCCCAGCATGGCCCTGGCATGCAAAGGGCAGTCTACTGAAAGCAGAGGAGAGAGGAGAGGGTAAGAAGGGCTTAAGTGGAGAGGTGGGGCTGGACAGGGAGAGAGCCAGAAGTTGGTGGAGAGGATTCAGGCTGAGGTCCCCTCCACACACCCTCATCATGCAAACAGAGGAAAGGCCGTATGAGGACCCAGTGAGAAGGTAGCTGTCTACAAGTCAGTAAGACAGACCTCACCTGTGTGAAAGGTGAAATAAAATGAGGTTGCTTATGTCAAGGGGTTTTTCAATGGAGCTGGGAGGATATTAAGGAGGTGGGCCTGACACATGTCCTCACTAGGTGAGAAATGAGGGTTATAGAGAGGACTAACAGAGTCCAAAGGATCAAGGAGAGGGAGTTTTGTTACGGGTTGGCCAGGAGTGAGGAGGAGGGAGGTGGGGAGGAGGGGAGGAAGAGGAATCTGGCAACCGAGGTAAATGGGACCTTGACAGAGCCCCAGAACACCGCCAGGCACACCACAGCTGAAGCCCGGCTCCACTGGCTGGTGTTTGCCTTCGCAGAAGGCAGCCCGGGAACCCTCGTGCCCACCTGGGCAGACCCGCGATTCGGGCCCACGGAGGTCACAGAGGTCTCAGCAGGAGTCAGAAGTTCATTAACTCAGGACTTATCAGGCTGGGATGCCTGCTGGGGAGGAGATGGAAACACAGTGAATCAATCTCATCCTTCAGAGCAGGAAGGAAATGAAACATTTTGGAAGTCGTTGAAAGGCAGATTTTATGTCAATTGGAATTAAATGTTTGGTTAACCAGTTGCTCTCTGACTTGTTTTTTTAAATTGAAGAAGGGTCACAAAGAAGCGACACACTGAAGCGACTTAGCGTGCACGCACACAGTTGACTTACTGTGCTGGAAATGTGCCTTTGCTGTTCATCGATTAATATTTTATACGTAGTGGTTCTGTATCTCTTAATTCCATGCTTCTGATTTTTCTCTCCTCACCTGCCTCTTCCTTTCGGCAACCACTAGCTTGTTTTCTGAATCTGTGCCTCTGTTCCTGTTTGCATGTTTATTTACCTAATATCTTTTAGATTTCACATATAAGTGATAAACAGCAAACACTGTCTGATTTATTTCACCAAACATAATATTCTGTAGACCCATTTATGGTGCTCCAAATGGCAGTATTTCATTCTTTTTATGGCTGAGTAATATTCCAGCACACACACACACACACACACACACACACACACACACACAACATCTTTTTAAACCAATCATCTGTCAGTGGGCCCTTGGATTGCTTCCATGTCTTGGCTATTATAAATAGTGCTGCTTTAAACACTGAGATGTTTGTATCTTTTGGAATTACATTACTGTTCTCATTTTTTTCCAGATATATACCCAGAAGTAGAACTGCTGAGTCATATGGTAGTTTCATTTTTAGCATTTGTCCTTTTCTGTCTGACTTATTTCACTAAACTTAATATTCTCTAGGTCCAAACACTTAGGTGCAAATGGCAGAATTTCTTTCTTTTTTATGACTTCTGGATTTTTAAGTTCAAGATAGATATCATCTTGGCACTCACTGGGAGCACTGTTGAATTCAGGCTTATTCCAACTGTGCAGAATCTGAGTCACTTCATCCACGACTTAATTTTTCATCAGGCTCTTTGCATGCTGAGTGAAAACTCTCATAACCCTTGTGTCAGACACTTTCTCCAAGGACCAGCTTACCTCCTGTGAACAGTGTCCTGTGTTACATGCTGGAGCAGTCACCCCAAATTGGGATGAACTCTTTTGGGGAAGGTCAACTACAAATTGGCACTTGCCGAGAGCATTTGCTGGTGACTGAACGATAGCAACAAGGGCACTTGCCACCTGCCTCTGCGGAGACTGAGCCCTGAGCTGCTGCTGTTGACCTTTAACACCCCTGAGGGAGTTCAGGGCAGAGTGAGGCACTCTGTGCACCAGGGGATCTGGAGGGGCAGGTCTTTAGGCAGTTAAATATTTTCAGGCACTGATTTCATGATCCCAATCTTTGCATGTCTTCACATCTAGAAAAACGCTAAATCCCCGCATGATGCCATCAGATCCTCGTGAATGGCAGAAAAGCTCTTGTAAAGTAAGTGCTTGACTACACTGAACACCCCTTTCACCAAAATCTTATATATTGACCTTTCCCTACTACCTCTTTGGAGCAGGCTCTCAGAACTGAGGTGCTGTCTCCCAGGTTGCAGTCCTCATTTTGCCCCAAACAAGACTAAGCTTGAAACTCTCAAGTTATGCATCCTTTTTTAGTTCACAGGACAATGTCATCACTATCACTCATGAGTACCTGGATCAAAACCATTTCCACAGAATGTGTGTGTGCGTACTAACTCGCTTTGGTTGTTTGTGTCTTACAGCCCCCCAGGCTTCTCTGTCCATGGGATTCTGCAGGCAAGAATACTGGAGTGGGTGGCCATGCCCTTTTCCAGGGGACCTTCCCGATCTAGGGACGGCACCGACATCTCTTCTGTCTGCAGCACTGGCAAGCGGGTTCTTTACCATGAGCACCGCCTGGCAAGCCCTCACTAGGATGTTACTTGCATTTTTCACTCCGATCGGTTCACTAGTCTACAAGAAGTTCTAGAGATTGCTGACATGTGACATCACAACAGTCTGCATGTACAACATATGTGTGAACGTCAGACATTAAAGACATTTGCAAAAATAGAAAACGTCTCTCTTCTATTTTTTTATTTTGAAAATACAGTTATTTTTCATAAAAACACTTTTAAGTCAGCATGTGATGGGCTAATTGATATATATTTTTGCTTACTTTAAAAATTGATCCATATTTTTAAAATTGATATATATTGATACAGGTGAAGATGGGCTCAAAAAAGGACAGAAATGGTATGGACCTAACAGAAGCAGAAGATATTAAGAAGAGGTGGCAAGACTACACAGAAGAACTGTACAAGAGAGATCTTCATGACCCAGATAATCATGATGGTGTGATCACTCATCTAGAGCCAGACATACTGGAATGAAGTCAAGTGGGCCTTAGAAAGCATCACTACGAACAAAGCTAGTGGAAGTGATGGAATTCCAATTGAGCTATTTCAAATCCTGAAAGATGATGCTGTGAAAGTGCTGCACTCAATATGCCAGCAAATTTGGAAAACTCAGCAGTGGCCACAGAACTGGAAAAGGTCAGTTTTCATTCCAATCCCAAAGAAAGGCCATGCCAAAGAATGCTCAGACCACCACACAATTGCACTCATCTCACATGCTCAAAATTCTCCAAGCCAGGCTTCAGCAATACGTGAACTGTGAACTTCCTGATGTTCAAGCTGGTTTTAGAAAAGGCAGAGGAACCAGAGGTCAAATTGCCAACATCCGCTGGATCATGGAAAAAGCAAGAGAGTTCCAGAAAAACATCTACTTCTGCTTTATTGACTATGCCAAAGCCTTTGACTGTGTGGATCACAATAAACTGTGGAAAATTCTGAAAGAAATGGGAATACCAGACCACCTCACGTGCCTCTTGAGAAATCTGTATGCAGGTCAGGTCAGTTAGAACTGGACATGGAACAACAGACTTGTTCCAAATAGGAAAAGGAGAATATCAAGGCTGTATATTGTCACCCTGCTTATTTAACTCATATGCAGAGTACATCATGAGAAATGCTGGGCTGGAAGAGGCACAAGCTGGAATCAAGATTGCTGGGAGAAATATCAATAACCTCAGAGATGCAGATGACACCACCCTTATGGCAGAAAGTGAAGAGGAGCTAAAAAGCCTCTTGATGAAAGTGGAGAGTGAAAAAGTTATCTTAAAGCTCAACATTCAGAAAACTAAGATCATGGCATCTGGTCCCATCACTTCATGGGAAATAGATGGGGAAACAATGGAAACAGTGTCAGACTTTATTTTGGGGGCTCCAAAATCACTGCAGATGGTGACTGCAGCCATGAAATTAAAAGACGCTTACTCCTGGGAAGAAAAGTTATGACCAACCTAGATAGCATATTGAAAAGCAGAGACATTACTTTGCCAACAAAGGTCCATCTAGTCAAGGCTATGGTTTTTCCTGTGGTCATGTATGGATGTGAGGGTTGGACTGTCAAGAAAGCTGAGCACCAAAGAATTGATGCTTTTGAAGTGTGGTGTTGGAGAAGACTCTTGAGCATCCCTTGGACTGCAAGGAGATCCAACCAGTCCATTCTGAAGGAGATCAGCCCTGGGATTTCTTTGGAAGGAATGATGCTAAAGCTGAAACTCTAGTACTTTGGCCACCTCTTGCAAAGAGTTGACTCACTGGAAAAGACTCTGATGCTGGGAGAGATTGGGGACAGGAGGAGAAGGGCACGACAGAGGATGAGACGGCTGGATGGCATCAGTGACTCGATGGATGTGAGCCTGAGTGAACTCCAGGAGTTGGTGATGGACAGGGAGGCCTGGCGTGCTGCAATTCATGGGGTCGCAGATTTGGACACGACTGAGCGACTGAAATGAACTGAACTGAACTGATACATGTTTTGGGTTCCTCTTTTTTAAATATTTGCTTTACAGTTTTTCTTGCTAAATTAATATTTTTTCCTAATGAAATAGATATTTTAATGAGAAATTTAATTGAAAAGTGAATCTTAGTTTTTAATGTAGTAAATATGATAGAAGCCTGGTGTGCTGCAGCTCATGGGGTCACAAAGAGTCGGACACAACTTAGCAAATGAACAACAACAAAATATGATAGAACCCATATAAAGGAAAGGTCTTTGAGGAAATTCCATGGCTGTCCAGTGGTTACATCCAGCGTTTTCACTGCCATGCACCTGGATTCGATCTCTGGTTAGGGAACTAAGATGCCGGCCAACCTCACAGCACGGCAAAAAAAAAAAAAAAGAGAGAGAGAGAGAGAGAAAGAAAGCTCTTTGAGTGTTTGATAACTTTTTAAGACTATAAAGAGGTCATAAGACCAAAATGATTGCAAACTGAGCGAGACTGTGTACTTACTTCTGTGCCTGCTCTTTAGTCTTCAGAACAGACCTGCAAGATAAAGCCTTTGCTCTCCAGCTTACAGAAGACACAAAAGAGGTTCAGAGAAAACCCTCACTTCTAACGAGAGGCAGATCTGGGATTGGACATGCACGCGTTCTCTATTCCACCCACTTTTCTGCAGTATCTGCTGACATCCATTGTGGCAAAAGGAAGTCTCATGGAAGAGAAAGAAACCCACAACGTTTAGCAATTTTGCAAGAGGCAAACTTCACTCTCAAGAGATTTCTGAAAAATATGTTGTGTGTTATTTTTTCTCAAGGGAAAGAAACAAACTTAGTTCAAAGTGACCTCTCTTCACCCTTGACTGGGCACTCGTTGCGTCTGAACTGGGCAGGGTCCTGTGATTGAGACGTGAGCTCACCGTGTCTGCACAGCGCCCTCTGGCGGCCCGCCTCCGCTCCAGCACCGCTTGGTGTTGAGGCGGCCTTAGACCCAGGTTCCCGCTTCCGGCGAGAGCCCACAGGGACCCCTGGAATCTTCCAAGGGATGGGAATTCTTCCAGTAGCAACCAGACTTTTATACGAATATGAAAGGCAGCCTTCAGCATTGAACCCCGCCCTTGGGGCCGCTCCTGGTTTGCAGGTCCATTTTTCTGCCCGTTTTCCACATCCAGAGCTCAGAACACCCACAGAGGACGGCCTTCTCTCTAGTGACTTGAGGGGGAAGCCTGGCATAAGCTCTGGGCCCACACAAACCTACCTTTGAATCCAGGCCCTCCGACCTGTAGCTTGGCAAGTTACTTAATCTCTCCGAGCCCTACGCTTCTCATTTTAAAAATGGAGATGTTAATATTTCCCTTGTAGTGTTGTGAGCCTGAAGGGGGACAGTTCAGATGTGCTTGACAAGGGGGTGAAAACTGCTGATCTCGGGCTCCCTACTTCTGCTCTGGGCTTACAGGGAAGCTGACCTTGAGTTCCATGAAACTTCAGCACACCCTGGTGGCCCTGTGGTCTCGGCGGTAGATTCAGCTCCCACCAGTGGCAGGGATTTGTGTAGCTCTCAGGATATAAAGTGAAATAAGGCAGGTTTAATGCAGTACCTTCTAATCTTTTCACAAACATCACACAGCTCATTCTTCTCTTAAAAGCCTTTTTTTAAAAAAAGTTTTGTTTTGTTTTTTAGCGACACTATTTGGCTTGCAAGATCTTAGTTCCCTGACCAGGGATCAAACCTCTGGCCCCTGCAATGGAAGTGTGGAATCCTAAGCACTACACCACCAGGGAACTCCCAAGATTTTAGTTTATTCTTCAAAGTTTTTTTTTTTTTTTTTTTTTAATGTGAACCATTTTTCAAGTCTTTATCGAATTTGTTGCAATATTCCTTTTGGTTTTTTTTTGGCCAGGAGGCAGATGCGATCTTCGCTCCCCACACCGCTTGCACTGGAAGATGAAGTCTTAACCTCTGGACTTCCAGGGATGTTCTGATAGCTTACGGTGAACGATGTTGGATTCATGATCTCCGAAGAAGATTTAGCTTCAGGACCAGAGACCAGACCTGACCACTCGGGGCTCCTGTGTGGGAAAAGCTTCGTTACAGTGAAAAGGGACAGAGAACCTGTCTGACACAGACGTCAGAGGGCGGAGAGTGCCTCACCCGCTAGTCTTAGCAAGAGAGCTATATACTTTTTAAATTAGTTATTAAAATAAACAACAGACTGGTTCCAAATAGGGAAAGGAGTATGTCAAGGCTGTATATTGTCACCCTGCTTATTTAACTTCTATGCAGAGTACATCATGAGAAACGCTGGGCTGGATGAAGCACATGCTGGAATCAAGATTGCTGGGAGAAACATCAATAACCTCAGATATGCAGATGACACCACCCTTATGGCAGAAAGCGAAGAACTAAAGAGCCTCTTGATGAAAGTGAAAGAGGAGAGTGAAAAAGTTGGCTTAAAGCTCAACATTCAGAAAATTAAGATGGTGGCATCCAGTCCTATCACTTCCTGGCAAATAGATGGGGAAACAGTGGAAGTAGTGACAGACTGTTTTGGGGGGGCTCCAAAATCACTGCAGTTGGTGATTGCAGCCATGAAATTAAAAGACGCTTACTCCTTGGGAGAACAGTTATGACCAACCTAGACAGCATATTAAAAAAGCAGAGACATTACTTTGCCAACAAAGGTCTGTCTAGTCAAGGCTGTGGTTTTTCCAGTAAGTCATGTATGGATGTGAGAGCTGGACTATAAAGAAAGCTGAGTGCTGAAGAATTGACGCTTTTGTACTGTGGTGTTGGAGAAGACTTGAGAGTCCCTTAGACTTTAAGGAGATCCAACCAGTCCATCCTAAAGGAAATCAGCCCTGAATAGTCATTGGTAGGACTGATGCTGAAGCTGAAACTCCAATACTTTGGTCACCTGATTCGAAGAACTGACTCATTGGAAAAGACCCTGATGCTGGGAAAGATTGAAGGCAGGAGGTGAAGGGGACAACAGAGGATGAGATGGTTGGATGGCATCATCGACTCAATGGACATGAGTTTGAGTAAACTCCAGGAGTTGGTGATAGACAGGGAGGCCTGGTGTGCTGCAGTCCATGGGGTCACAAAGAGTCAGACACAAGTGAGCAACTGAACTCAACTGAACTGAACCAGACCTACTCCCATAATATACATTTTAAGACAACAGGAAGGAGAAACTGTCCTCAAGCAGGACACATTGTTGTTATATAATCCTTATACAGAGTTTAAGCTGAGTTGTGTTGTTGTGAAATCATTAGGTTTAAAGAAAAAAACATTTTCTGTGACTAAGACTAAGGAATGTAGAGGGTAAAAAAAAGATATTTGTCCTTTCCTCCTCCTTGAGAATTCCAGACCCCTGTCTTCTCTTTGAGAGCCCCAGACCCCTCTTTCCTCCTCAGAGACCCCAGACTTCTTATCAATCTACCTAGAAATTGACTGCCTCAGTCCCAAGATTTAATTTTTAAAAGCAGTTTTAGGGTTCACAGCAAATACTGAGCAGAAGGCCCAGATATATCCTATATACTTCCTTTTCCCAGATATCCACGGCCTCCTCCACCATCAACATCTCCCACCAGATGGTACATTTGTTACAACTGATGAACCTACATAGACACATCATGACCATCCCCAATTCACAGCTTACCTGTGGGTTCACTCGGTGCTGTACCCCTGTAGGTTCTGACAAATGTATGCAAGCGAAATGCACGTGTGCTAAACTGAAAGCAGGAGTTGGAGGGAGAGAAATAGGAAGCTGCTGGTTTGGAAGATGGAGGAGGGGGCCGTTTGCCAGGAATGTCAGTGGCTTCTAGAAGCTGGAAAAGGCAAGGAAGTGGATTCTCCCCTAGAATCTCCAAAAGAAAGACAGCCCTGCCGACACCTTTGATTTTAGCCCAGTGGGACCCATTTAGGACTTCTGATCTATGGACACGAAAGAGAACAAAGGTGAAAACTGTTTGAAGCCCCCAGGTTCCTGGTAATTTGTTACAGCAGCAAGGGGACATAAATACTGGAAGGGGGATACACTTTGGGGGATCAGAATACTTTTAGTTGGTGGAAAGTGAGAACCCACTCACCCAGTGGTCAGAAGCAAGAGTCCTGCTGGTTTGACCCTCAGGCCTCACTTCATTATCGTCATTACCATTCTTTTCAAAACTTGGATAGTTTTGCATTTCAGCCATCCTCCAAATAATCCCCCAAATTGAAATGCTTGTTTCCCCTATGTGAAGGATTATTTATCGAATTAGGTTGTTGAAGTAATTATTCTCGCTCATCAAATTGAATTTAATTAATTTTCATATTTCAAGGGCCTGATGGCTGCTAACTGTATCCACTTGGCCGATCGCTCCATAAAACAATCTGTGTTTTCCCCCATTACACTTCTTTGCATCCTCAAAGACTATTCACTTCTCTGGAGTAAAACTGTGAGGAATGCCAGGCCAGACGAGCAAATTCTCTAGAGGGAAGAGAATCCGCTAGTAAAATACAGCCCAAGGGTTTGTGGCAAACTGATGAACACTAAGCACATTGCTATGGCAGATGGAAGCAGGCAGAAGAGAGAGGGTGCTTTTCCTTTAGACTCTGTGAGGATCCTGAGAGAGGGGCTGGGTTGCCGGACCCCCCACCCCCAGAGCCCCAGCATCTGCCTGCAGTCTGGGAAAGCTCTCGAATGGCTTTTTCAGAGTTGGCTTCTGGTGGCCTCACAGGAGGCCCACGTCTACGAATGTGTTCATACCCATCCTGGCTTTTCAGATCTGTTCAGGGATGAGCTGCCTTCAGAGCTGACTGTGTCCTCAGGGCTCCATCTGAGTGTGTCTCTGGTGGCCCAGCTTTGCAGTGTCAGGCTGTATTTTTGAGTCAACATGTACAGCAGCACTTATTCCCAGACCCTCGAGGGCAGTGCTAGAAAGTGCTTCAAAAGAAAAGGACAAACAAGACAGAGAAGGAGAAATACGGTATGACATCCCTTGTATGTGGAGTCTAAAAAGAAATGATGCGAATGAACTTACTTACAAAACAAAAAGAGACTCACAGACTTAGAAAATGAATTCATGGTTGCCGGGGGGAGGGATAGTTAGGGAGTTTGGGATGGACATGTACACACTGCTATATTTAAAATAGGTAACTAACAAGGACCTACTATAGAGCACATGGAACTCTGCTCAGTGTTATGTGGCAGCCTGGATGGGTGGGGGGTTTGGGGAAGAATGGATACATGTATATGTATGACTGAGTCCCTTCACTGTTCACCTGAAACTAAAACAATATTGTTAATCAGCTATCAGTTCAGTTCAGTTCAGTTGCTCAGTTGTGTGCGACTCTTTGTGACCCCATGAACTGCAGCACACCAGGCTTCCCTTTGCATCACCAACTCCCGGAGTCCACCCAAACCCATATCCATTGAGTCGGTGATGCCATCCAACCATCTCATCCTCTGTTGTCCCCTTCTCCTCCTGCCCTCAATCTTTCCCAGCATCAGGGTCTTTTCAAATGAGTCAGCTCTCTGCATACCCCAATACAAAATAAAAAGTTCAAAAGGAAAGGACAACCTATTGGTGGATTTACATGATGCATAGTCAAACTGATACCATCGCTCAACTTCTTATTACATGTCTATACAGTTTGTGTGTCTATTTATATACATATACACACACTAATAGAGACAAAGCATTAAGGCAAAATTTCTTTACAACTCAGGCGAGAGTCTGCCATCAACAATCTATGACCTGTAATTAGTGGTCTGGTCAATAAGGTTATAACCATAAACAAAACATAGCTGTGCTTACCCTTCACTTTCAAATATCCACCCTCCCTGCATATAGACATAGATGTTCCTATGTTACAAAGCATGTTATTTCACTCGATCCCCACAATGATCAGGTTTGACGGTAAGGGCTTAAAGGGTAAGTGATATGCCCGAGGTTACAGAGCTCCCAAATGGTGGGACTGAAGTCGGCTAATCACTTATGTCTATCTTCTGTGTGATTACACTTTGCAGAACTCAAAAATACTGAGAAGTTGAGATAGTCATAAAAAGAATGCTTATCATGGATTCTGCATATATTATGTGCCAGGCCCTGTACCGGTCACTTCTGTGTACTTCTTGTGAAATCTTCCTGCTCGCCTTTAGATGTAAGTAGTGCAATTCTTACTTTGTAGGTGAGGAGTCTGAGGCTTAGAGAGGTGAATCAACAAACCCAAGGCCACACAGCTCACATCTGGTAGAGCCAGGTGTGAACTCAGTTCTGACTCCAAAGCCCACGCTCTTCCCCTTTGGCTGTGTTTCCTATTTTCCCTTTAGTACCAATTTAAATCAGTGCTTCCACCTTTTGTAACAGTATTTGCATTTTGCAACATCTCCAGTTAAGGAATGGGAAGACTTGTTTCTTTGGTTTGGGTTTTAATTCCAAGTGTCTGGTAATGGAGGGGAGGGTTTTGGGGCGGGGGAGAGTCTAGGGGGTCAGCAGGCAGCCCCCTAGTGTCTCTGAAATTCACACCTCAGAGCCAGCCAGCCCAGGCTGCTGCGGGCACAGCTTCAGTTCTCCCGGAGGGTGAATAGGTTCTTCTGAAAAGTGCTGCATGTGCAACACAGCAGCCCTGAGCCCTCGAGAGAGAACTCTTGAGTCCGAGCAGCCCTGGACAGAGGAGCCTGGCGGGCTGTAGTCCATAGGGTCGCACAGAGTCAGACACGACCAGAGCAACTTAGCACAGCATACATGCACGTGGCCCTGCTCTTGAGGAGCTGTACAGCCTGGACAATTCATTTCCGAACCCTCTTGGAGACTCTGCTCCCTTTTATTGAAACGGGGATTAAATTAGATAATGTGTGTGTGTTTGGGGTGGGGTGCCAGGCAAAACAGGGAAGCTATTCTTTCGTGTTCTCTTCCAGGGAGTCAAGTTTCCCTTGGCCCTTCTCTGAGTGAGCGCTCTGCACGAACCCTCAGTGCCTGCCAGGGCAGGCTAATGATCAGAGGCTTTCCCACTCTGCCTTCTGAAGGGTTTGTGCTGGTTGGTACACGTGTCATTTCTTGCAGGAGTTTCCAAACCTCATCACCGAGGAGCTGTCTCCCAAGTAAAGGCTGTTGTATGTGTTAAGAAATGACTTTGCTCATCCGCAGAGCCCACTGGTTGGATGGCATCACCGACTCAGTGAACATGAGTTTGACCAGCAGTGTTGACCACTTAGTCCTTGTTTTCATGACTGCTGAAAGTGTCTTTTTTTTTCCTTATTAAACTTTTAATTTTCTATTGGAGTATAGCTGATTAACAATGTTATGATAGTTTCAGGTGGACAGCAGAGGGACTCAGCCACACGTACACATGTATCCGTTCTCCCCCAAACTCCCCTCCCATCTAGGCTTCCACATAACATTGAGCAGAGTTCCCTGTGAAGTGTCGCTTTTAAGTCCTGCATCTTTATTGAATTCATGTCTGCAAAACCAGTCTTGTGCAAACACTTGGATGTCACTTCTCATTCTGGACTTATATGGACCCCACTGGCAGAGCCATGACACCTTCTGAGAGACAGTGTTCAGATAATTCCAGAAAAGCAACAACCTCATTGGCACGAGTGTTAACCACTTCATATCGAATTTTCCATGGTTTCTTCGTAGTCTGTAGTCTTGGACCCAAGGTTAAGAAAGAATGAAACATGATAAAGCAACTTAGCTTTTAGAAAGTCTTATCATCGAGACATATAAGTGTGCCAAAGCTGTGTCCTGAGCCCTGGCTGTGTGCAGGACAGCGCGAGGTGAGTTGGTGTGTGTACGTAGGTCATGACCCCTATTTTCAGGGTCCTTATAGTAGACAGCTGGATGCAGGCGTAATGTGCTGGATGAAGTGGGGAAAGCATACTTGGTCAGTGTTAGCAGTGTGGCCAGTGAGAGAGAAATCAGCGTTTGTGCAGGTTCAGGGACAGTATCTGGAAACTAAGAATTGTGAGGGATATGCAAGAATCTACAGGAGTGAGAAAACTGAAAGGTCAACAGGGGAAGCATTTTAGGCTGAAGAAACAAAGGCACCCAAGTGAGAATTTGCCCCAGGGTGATTAAGGCATTGAGCGTGTTCTAGCCTACTTGGTCCACTTCTTTTAAAACAGTGGGAATCAAGTTTGCAAGGATTGAAGAAAGAAAGTGAAAGTGAAGTCACTCAGTCAAGTCTGACTCTGCGACCCCATGGGCTGTAGCCTACCAGGCGGGATTCTCCAGGCAGGAACACTGGAGTAGGTTGCCATTTCCTTCTCCAGGAGATCTTCCCAACCCAGGGATCGAACCTGGGTCTCCCGCATTGCAGGCAGACGCTTTACCATCTGAGCCACCAGGGAAGCTCTTACAAAGATTAATTGGGCTCAATAAAAAGGAGGTTGAATTCTAAGTTGAGGAGTTTGGCTTATTCCTTTCAATAGTGAAGTCTCTGAAAGTTTTTTGAGCAGACAAATGGCATTGTGAGAGTGAAGTTTTAGGAAAGTTATACTGGTGGTGGTGTTTAGAGGGGGTTGTCATTAAGGAGAAAAGATATAAGATGGGGGAGTAGTTTGAGGACTATTACAAAGAGCTGATAATGAAACCATAAGAACGGGAACTAGGATGACCACAGAGGGAAAGAAAATAAGGGACAAATAAAGGCAAATTGGAGCGCAAGCAGATGGTAGGCTTACAGAAACAGCAAGAGAGACAATGACATCACAGGGTGAAGGTGGAAAATCTGGAACTTGTTGGTATAGCTGGCTTAAACAAGTTAAATTTGAGGTCTGGTGAGACAACCCCAAGTGAAAGGTAAAAATGGCCAGCAAGTTACTGGGGATTCCAGAAAGCAATTGAGAATGAATTCCAGGCTGTAGACATGATTAGTGTGGCATCCGAGTGGAGAGGATGGCTGAAGTTGAGTACTATAGTTTGTAATAAGTTTTAAAATTAGGTAGAGTGACTCCTTCCACTTTATTCTTTTTCATAATTGCTTTAGCTCTTCGAATTCTTTTGTCCTTCCATATCACTTTTAAAATAAACTTGCCTATATCTACAAAAAAAAATTTTGCTGGGATTTTGATAGGAATTGCATTAAACTTACAAATCAGTGTGGGGAGAACTGATGTCTTTATTACATTGAGTCTTCCAAATATGAACATGGTATGTCTCTCCATTTCTTTATATCTTTCATCCTTTCTTTCATCAGTATTTTGTGGTTTCAGCATACAGGTCCTATACATGTTTAATTTTATTGGGAAAAAAATCCAATATAATGATTTTAAAATCGTTTATACAGATGATAAGTACAAAGACAAAGGGCTTTGAAATGGAATTAGGTGTCAAAAGCAAATGTTATGTATTTATCTTTTCTCTCCAAAGCAGCAAGAAAGAAGGGAAAGAAGTGAGAGTTGACGAGGGTTAAGGCCCAACAGCTAAGGGCTCTAGGGAGCCAGAGATTCCACAGGAGAAGCAAGCCCAGGGTGGGGCAAAGGGTTCCCTGAGGGAGATGTGCAGACGCACCCCCAGATGGCCTTTACCTATTTCATACATAGTGCTATCGAGGAGCACTCAGGGCCGCCACCAGCTGAGGGTGAGACATGGAAGCCTGGGATCTCACAAGCAGGAAACACAGGATCCCTTTTACTGAGGAGGCCCTATATGAGATTCCCAGTTTCCCACCCAACTATGGGAAGGTAGTGTATATATACTGAAATCACTCAGTGGCCAGGGGACTCAATCCTAGAATGTACACTATGGCAACCTGCTCTGATGTCATATCCACTGTATTCATGTCTTTTTCTTAACAGCTCAGTATTTCTTCTTGTTGCTGATAGGTGTGGCTGTAAACTTACCCTTAATGTTTCCCAGCTGCAGAGCTGCTAGGACACATCCTCCAGGTAAGTCTACTGTGGTCCCTACTGCAGGCAGAGGAGCTAACGTCGGGAAAAGTCACGTTATCCCTTACACTCTTGCGAAGATAAAAGTAAAACTGAGCTCAAGCATTGAGAGTTTTTGCCTTAAAAATCTCATCTCCTCCATGGTAAAACAGAGAGAACTAGAGTACTAGAATTCAGAAAAACAAAGATGAAAATGCAATATCCGTGAAGAAAACAGAAAATCAAATTGTATTATCCCCTGAAAGAAACAGAATTTTGTTTTTAAAGGCAAATATGATCTTTCTGCAGCGGGATATAATTTTTGGCCCTTTTGTCACAAACAAATCACTAAAAAGCAATAGCATTTTATTATTGCACAGAGCAGTTCTCGAAGAGAAGGAAGTGATGGGTGTGCCGTGTCATGTCAGGCTTCTGTTCAGGCTTATGGAAGATGCTGAAAACACCAAGGTAGGCATCTATCCAAACTCTGTGCAGAAATTCACAAATAAACAGAGCAGACTCCAAGACAGAAGGTGTAAAATAGCACACCATGGGACACTGGTCTCCAGCGTTGTGTAAGTTACAAATTCTAATATAAAGCTATCTGGCATAAATTTACTCAAGATTACTTGAGAGGGTTCAGAACTAATACTGGAAGAGAAAATGGGCGCCATATAAGTAGAGGAGTCCACAGCTGGGCATCTGGAAGGGGGTCCTAGAGAAGGTGAGAGCGTGGTTTTGTGGGGTAGGAGGGATGAGCTGGGAGCCTGTGTGAGCAGGCTCTTTCCTACTTCGTGTGGCCTTTCTTGAACAGGGGCAGTCATGGTGAGGAACAGCACTCCAGAATGAACAGGGCGAACCTCCACATGAGGGAATTTTTTAAAATATTAATTAATTAATTAATTTAAGCTGTGCTGGGTCTTTTTTTTTCCTTCTTCAAGGTTTCCCCTAGATTTTCTGGATTTATTTACATGTTGTCTTAATCCTTTGTCCTTTCCCTCTTTATTTGAATCTTTACTTCGTCTGGAATTAATTTCATTTTAGATATGGCACACTGTCAATATTTTCTGCAAAACAAGGAACTATAATTGTAACTATCTTATTAACTAAAGTGGTATTTAGAAAATTGGTTTAAGTTCTCAACTCTTTTCTCTACCTGTAGTGTGGTTAGTTGCTGTGCAGGGGCTTTCTCTAGCTGCGGGGAGCAGGGGTTACTCTCTAGTTGAAGCACAAGGGCGGTGCTTTCCCTCTTTCCCTTTCTTTTCTCTTTCTCTTTCTTTGCAGTGGTTTCTCTTGTTGTGGAGCACAGGCTCTGGGGCACACGGGCTTCACAGCTATGGCACGTGGGCCCAGTAGTGTGGCACATGGGCTTAGATGCTCTGAGGCATGTGGGATCATCCTGGACCAGGGATAGAACCGGTGTCCCCTAAATTGCAAGGCAGATTCTTAACCACTGGACCACCAGGGAAGCCTGACACAAGGGAATTAAGTGATGATTTGATCAAGGTTAGAGGGACCACGGGAAGTTGTCAGAAAAGGGAACAGTAGCAAAGGTTCAGTAGTCTCCGTGCTTCCACTGCAGGGGGCGTGGGTTTGATCCCTGGTCGGAGAACTGAGATCCTGCATGCCACGCAGTGTGGCCCGCCATCCCTTCCCCAAAAAAGACTCAATAGTGCCTACTCTGGGCCAGGCACTGGTCTCGGGACAGTTTACAGATGAAGAAAGTAAGGCACGAAGAGGTTAAGTAAACTGTCTAAGATTACTCAACCGGCAGAACTTAAGTCACTGTTCTTAACCACCACATTATGAAAGTGGTTTAAAAAGATTCTAAATATGAGTCACAAATAGAAAAGTTGGTGCCAAGTCCTCCCTATTTCACAGCCAGTTGCCATAACAAATTCCCCTGTTCGGGACTTAAAGACATGGCCCCTTGTCACTGCCATTAAGACTGGAAGAGTTCCATTGCTGCTACAAAGACTTAAAGAAAATGCAATCACTGAGGGAGAAATTTTCCATGAGGAGAGAAAGAGCCAGAGAGGGAAGATTTGGTTAAGAGACACAGAAAAATATGGAAAAACAAACAACACGGATCTGGGATTCATTCAACCTCAATCAAAGGGTTCAGTCTGAAATGTCTAACAAAAAGGTCAAAAGTGTCACCAAAGTGAAATGACCCCACTAGGCAGCTAGTAAACAGAAGAGAGAAACTGATTAAGCTATAGCCCAATCACCGTGTGAAGCAAAATCTGGTTGACTAAATACACTGCATACCTGTAAATGACCTTCTTCATGATTTACTCATAATTTGGCAAAGTGGCTTTGCCCAAGAAGCATCCAAGTAACAGCTAGTCATACTGAAAGCCACTAGGGGGCAGCTCAGTTCAGTCGCTCAGTCATGTCCAACTCTGCGACCCCATGGACCGCAGCACACCAGGCCTCCCTGTCCATCACCAACTCCTGGAGTTTACTCAAACTCATGTCCATCAGGTCAGAGATGCCATCCAACCATCTCATCCTCTGTCATCCCCTTCTCCTCCTGCCCTCAGTCTTTCCCAGCATCAGGGTCTTTTCAAATGAGTCAGTTCTTCAGGTGGCCAAAGTACTGAAGTTTCAGCTTCAACATCAGTCCTTCCAATGAATATTCAGATTTGATCTCCTTTAGGATGGACTGGTTGGATTTCCTTGCAGTCCAAGGGACTCTCAAGAGTCTTCTCCAGCACCACAGTTCAAAAACATCAATTCTTTGATGCTCAGCTTTCTTTATGGTCCAACTCTCACATCCATACATGACTACTGGAAAAACCATAGCTTTGACTAGACAGACCTTTGTTGGCAAAGTAATGTCTCTGCTTTTTAATATGCTGGCTAGGTTGCCCATAGCTTTTCTTCCAAGGAGTAAGCGTCATTTAAGGGGGCAGTACCATGGAGAAAACAGCGGAAAGGGTGGCCTCCCAAGGTCTCACCTGTTAGAGAAGAGCATATAGTTGATTCTCACCATCCGTGGAAGGTACTAGCAGTGCGCAGCAAGGAGCCTTCTCTTCCATCACAGTCGTTTCCGTCTTCTCTGCAATTATGTTTAACAGCAAACCAAGGGACTTCCCTGAGGGTCCAAGATTCTGCCTTCCAATGCTGGAGGCTCAAGTTCAAACCCTGGTTGGGAAATTAAGATCCTACAAGTCCCATGGTGTGGCCCAAAATTTTAAAAATAAATAATAGGGAAAACAAGACTCATCCTTTCAAACTTTGGCTTTGAGGTTGATCCAGGGTGTAACGTGGGGCACTATGCTGTCTTAGCCACATGACATGGGGTCAGTCCTCCAGACCCACCGTGGCCGAACCTAGTGCTTTATCACAGAGCATCTTTATCAGGCCTCTCAGAGCTTCTGCTGAGGCTCAGGACAACAGTCACACCTCTGTTTCAGGCCACAAGGGGGAATAGAAGACTTCTTTCTTTCCTCTCTCTCTCAGAGCTTTTGCTCTGCAAAGCAGTGTTCCTTTCAGAATGAAGTTGCCAGCATCCTGCCAGACATAGGTAACAAAAGTCAGCACCCATAGGAGCCAGCTCCTGGGTCCCTTTCTGAAACTCTCCAATTATAAGAGTTCTCCCAGTGCTCAGCTCCCACCTGGGACCTCTGGTCACTTGTGTTGGCTTCTTATTTTGTCTGAAGTGTCCTTCTCTAATTCCCTCCTTCCTTGGGCCTGCCTAATTCCCATTCATCCAGTAAGAATTACCTTGGTCACCTCCTCTAGGAAGTCTATCCTGACTGCCCCCAGGTTACACGGTAAACTACTCAAATATATGGCCCCCAGCATCCTGTGCTAAGCTCATCACAGCATTTACCAAGCTATAAACCATTTTCTCTTTTCTCCCACTAGACTGTAAGCTTCATCAGGGAAGGGTGTGTGTCTGGATCATTGTGAATAACCAACATTCAAGAGAAGAAACATTTAGGGTCTTGACAAATATTTGTGTGCATGCATGCTCAGTTGCTAAGTCACGTCTGACTCTTTTGCAACCCCACGGACTGTAGCCCACCAGGCTCCTCTGTCCATGGGATTTCCCAGGCAAGAATACTGGAGTGAGGTGTCATTTCCTTCTCCAGGGGACCTGCCCTGCCCAAGGATCAAACTCGTGTTTCCTGCATCTCCTGCTTGGCAGGCGAATTCTTTACCACTGAGCCACCTGGGAAGCCCTGACAAATATTTGCAGGATGAACTGATGTTGGAACCAGGCAGGTGCAGAAAAATAATCATTTAGGAGTGAGATGGTCAAGAGCACAGGTACTGGTGTCAGACAGATCGGGGTTAGAATCCGGTCTTGTCACTTAATGTTACACCTCCCTAAGCCTTAATTCCTTCATTTATAAAGCAACAATGACAATAAATAATAATTACTAGCTTTGTTTTTATTACAAGACCTACCTCAGGATTGAAATAAAGATCAGATGAGATGTTCTGAGTGCTTACAACAGAACTCAGCCCATTCTAAAGGCTTGACAATCCTTGGCAATACGCCCACCCCTCCCCCAATGCTGGCCTAGCCCTTCCCTTGCAGGAGTGGATTTGAAGGGAAAAAAGAAATCATTAATTTGCTTAGAAAATCCTGACATTCATATTTGAAGAAAACAGCATCGGATTGTTTTTCAAAGACAGCCTCCCATCAGCCAGAAGCCGATTACTCATCTTTTAAGAAGATGAGTAAATATCTTTTGCACTGTCATCCTGGAATGAGTCACAGCGACGGAGGGTCTCGTTTCCAAGGGCGCATTTGAAGTGTGTCTCAAGAGCCCTTTGTTACAGAACTCGCCACTAGGTGGCAGCCGAGCCGGGGACCCTCGGAGAAGAGAGCGGCCTGACCCTTAAGAGGGCTTGCGGAGGCCGCGGTGCTTGGAAACGAGTAACTGACTCATCCAGGGAGTGTTAGCCCAAAAAATGACAAGGGCTTATTTCAACAGCGTGTAAAATATACCGTCCCCGGGCCCAGAGTAGTACTATAGACCCGGGAAGCCTGAGGGTCACCTCCTCAGAAATAAAAAATTCAGGCCGTTGACAAATGAAGACCCAAGAGCTTATAAACTATTTTGGACACGTGTTATAAATTTGATCCCAAGATAATTAAGTGATACTGCAAACAGCCTTATCTTGCTGTGTGTCTTCTCTGTTTAAAAGCCTGCAATGACCCTGTGGGGGTTTCTTAACCAGAGGTGGGAGGGTGGAAGCTGGAGTCTGATGTCAGGATCTCCAGGGGAGCAACCCTGGTTCGAGAAAGAATATCCAATATGCCTGTTTTTCTCTTTTCTTTCCTTTTTCTTTTTGACCGCTTCACAAGGTGTGTGGGATCTGTTCCCCAACCAGGGATGGCACCTGGCCCCTCTGCATTGGAAGGCGAAGTCTTAACCACTGGACCACCAGGGAGGTCCATGCCAACTTTCTTCATAATACAGACACAGGAAGCAAAGCCTTGAGGGGGGTCTATCTAGTGGCTGTATGCAAAGGATAAAGTGAAAAAGCATTGACAGGGCATGACATTTTTTTAAAATGCTATCAGAAACATGGACTCAGTATTAACAACAATAACGATAATGAACATTTATTAAGTATTTAATATGCACAGTTGATTTCCTGTAGCATTGACAGATTTGCTCTCCCTGCAGTCCAAGGACTCTCAAGAGGCTTCTCCAGCCCCACAGAGTGAAAGCAATATATAGTAATATGTTACTATGTGTAAAGTAGATAGCTAGTGGGAAGCTGCTGTATCACACGGGGAGCTCAGCTCGGTGCTTTGTGATGACCTAGAGGGGTGGGATGCGGGGTCGGAGGGAGGGAGGCTCAAGGGGGAGGGGACATATGCATACTTCTTGCTGATTCATGTTGTACAACAGAAACCAACACAACATTGTGAAGCAACTATACTCCAATAAAAAAAACAAAATTTAAAAATACAGCATTGCTTGCCTTGAAGGCTTTGGAAAACCCTCCTGTCCATCTTCTTTCAAGGGCAGGGCCCCAGCTCACGTTGCTCTCGCACACACGCAGGCTTTGCCCATGTCCTCCTGGCCACACGTCATTAACTCGGACATTGCTTCCTCTACGGAACCCCGATGGCCACCATCCGCGTTCCTGGTGCTCTCTTCTCTGCTGCCGGGGACTCCGTCACAGCTAGAACCCTGGACCACTGGAACGTTCCACTTTCTGCCTTTGATCCATTTGCCTGCCTCCCGCACTGGACTTCCTGAGGACCCAACTTGCTCTTGTTCATCCTTGGCTGTGCAGTCTAGCCCAGTGCCTGCCACAGAAGAGATGCTCACCATTCCACACGTTTACCAAATGATCTTAAATATCCTGTTTTTTTCTCAGAATGGAGAGTGCAACACCTTAAACCGGGGTGTTCTTGCCTGGAGAGTTCCATGGTTAGAGGAGCCTGGCAGGCTACAGTCCATGGGGCCCCAAAGAGTCCGATACAACTGAGCGACTGACACTTTTCACTTTCCCCAGCCCCTGATGCACGGCCTGTTAGGAACCAGGCTGCCCAGCAGGAGGTGAGTGGCACCCTCATTGCTTGCATTATTGTCTGGACCACCACCACCTTCCATGGAAAAATAGTCTTCCACAAAACCCATGCCTGGTGCCAGAAAGGTTGGGGACCAATGCTTTAAACCATACAACTGACCTGCATTTAAGAGCTGGGGGAGGGGGGTCCATGCAATCCCAGTTGTTAGCTCCTGTTCTCAACTACATTCCAAGACACGAGTCTAGGACATTGGGCACAGCTGAGGCTGTCAAAGCGACATTGGCGACTTCCCCCATGGGGCTTCTTTTGGAGCCTGTGTATGCCTGACTAGAGACCCCTTTTAGAGCAAGGAGTTGGGGGCCGTCCCTCTGGCCCCTTTCTTGATGCTCCCTCTGGTTCTCAGTGAGGGCTGGGAATTCTTCCAGGGAGGAACTCCACAGTCAGCAAGCTTTTTCACAGTTTATTTCAGGCCATTTGTCTTCCTCTAGGTGTGTGGCACTGTAGGGCTGAAGCTCACAGCCATTGTCCTAAATCCCTTGCAAATATAGATGTGTGCGATTTTTAGAGGATAGAGATGCGGTGCCAAAGTGCGGCTCCCACTGTCAATTTAGTGCTCCCCATGGGCACAAAAGCACTGCAGTGAACTGGCTGCCTTGGCGAGAGATACCTCCCGAAATCAGCCTCTCCTGAGAGCTCCGTCTCCTGAGCCCATAGCAGGTGTTTAGTATGCTTCTTCTAAGAGCCGAGTAAAATGCCTATTTCCTGGTCCTGTCTTGCTAAGGATCTCAAAAATGTATTGTGAATATTTTACGCTCATGGTAAAATTGAGAGACTAATATAACAGACACCTCTCCTCTGTCAGCCACTTTGTCACGTGTTAACATTTTACTGTATTGTTCTCAAATTCTTTTTCTTAAGATGTAAATTACAGATACGGATGAAGATTCCTTGGGGGCAAAAGCTCCAAATCTCATCCCCGTCTCTCTTCACAATCTTGAATTTTAATGTTTATCGTCTTCAATAGTTTTAAACATTGACTACATATGTATGAATCCATAAACAAGATTTAGTGCTGTTTTTGAACTGTTTTAGCAGTATAAAAATGACATATTATTGCACTGATCTTTCTGTAAATTGCTTTCTTCACTCAATAATATTATTTTTGAGATTTTAAAATATTGATACGCATAGGACTAGCTCATTCACTCTAACTACTAAATTGTAAGAATAGATGGTTGCTTTATTTTTTTCTGTGATTTGTGAACATTTTGTTATTCCTTTTTTTTTCTGCGAAAACAATACCGCAGTGACCTGTCTTATACACATCTACTGTGCAATTTGAGAAAATATGTCCAGAGCAGAATTGGTGGGTTATAGAATTAGATATCTTTGACTTCACTAGATATTGTCAAATTGTTTTCTGAAGTGGTTGTATCAATTTATATGGCCAATAACAATGTCAAGGTTTCCATTTTTTCATGTCCTTGCTTCCTCTATATGGAAAAAAATTTCAAACTTACAGAAAAGTTGCCAAAATGCTACAATGAACACATGTATCTACTTTATTTCAACAGTTACTAACATTTTGCTACATTTGTTTTCCCTTTCTCTTCAAAATTTCTTGGCCTTTTGTGTTCTGTTTCCAAATGATACATATATTGAAACACATGTATACAGACAAAAATGAAGATATTTAATAAATACAAATAAAATTTTAAATATGTATGTATCTATCCTAGAACAAAGATATTCTCCTACATAACATAATGCAATTATTACACTCAGGAAATTAAACACTGAGATAACTCTATTACCTATTATATAGGCCACGTTCAAAGTTCTCCACTGAGCTAATAGTGCTCTTCATAATTTTTCCTCCAGTCCAGAATCTAACCAGGGATTGAACATTGTATTTAATTGTCATATATCTTTAGTCTTCTTTAATTCCCTTTAATCCATAAAAATTTCCCAGCTTAAAAAATAAAATTCCATGACATTAATATTTTTTCTCCTTGCTAACTCTTGATAACGTCAGACTTTTTCATCTCTGCCACATTGACAGGGAGTGAAATATCTCAATGTGATTTTAATTTTTTTTCCTTTGATTCCTAGTGCAGTTGAGAAAACTTTCATATGCATATTGGCAATTCAAGCATCAAAAATATTTTCTGTTTAATATTTTCTGCCTGTTTCAGTACTTGTAGTTTGCATTTGTTTTTATAGATGTATGAAAGTTCTCTCTATATTCTGGAAACTAAACGATTGTCAGTTAAAGGCCATGTTTGCTATGATGCTTGGGTAGGTTGTTGAACAGAGGTTTTTAATTTTAATAATCAAATGTATCAATGTTTCCCTTAATGATTTGTGACTTTGCAAAAAGTCCTTTCCCATCCCAGATTCATAAGACATTCTCATTAAGATAATTTTAGATCTTTTATCCGCTTGAAATCTATTTTGTGCATATGATAAGTATCTAATTTCAACTTTGTATATGTAATGTACTGCTGCTGCTAAGTCGCTTCAGTCGTGTCCGACTCTGTGCGACCCCATAGACGGCAGCCCACCAGGCTCCGCCGTCCCTGGGATGCTCCACGCAAGAACACTGGAGTGGGTTGCCATTTCCTTCTCCAATGCATGAAAGTGAAAAGTGAAAGGGAAGTCGCTCAGTCGTGTCCGACTCTTAGAGACCCCATGGACTGCAGCCCACCAGGCTCCCCCGCCCATGGGGTTTTCCAGGCAAGAGCACTGGAGTGGGTGCCATTGCCTTCTCCGGTGTAATGTACCGGTGCTACTTATTACAGAGCGCATCCTTTCTCCACTGACTCTCAATGCCACCTCTGTCATAATCAGGTTTCCATATAACTAGCATTATGCTCTTTTCATTAGATATTGTATAATTGCTCTATAAACTGATTGTATTGATTTATTCTGCCAATAACAATGACAAAGTTTCCCTTTCTTCATGCCCTTACCACCTCTCTTTTGGGAAAAATTCCCTTGCTTTATTTATCTGTCCCTATTGGGTTTCTCTGGTGGCTCAGTGGTAAAGAATCCACCTGAGATATGGGTTCAATCCCTGGGTCGGGAAGATCCCCTGGAGGATCTATGGGGTCGCGAAGAGTCGGACACGACTGAGTGACTTCACTTTCTCTTTTCACTTTCATGCATTGGAGAAGGAAACGGCAACCCACTCCAGTGTTCTTGCCTGGAGAATCCCAGGGACGGGGGAGCCTGGTGGGCGACAGTCCATGGGGTCACACAGAGGTGGACATGATTGAGCAGCTAAACAACAAGTCAATATTACACTATCTTAGAGTAGGTACATCTTTGCAATAAGTGCTATTATCCGGTAAGAGTGGAGGTCCCTCAAGGAGGATAAGAGACAGGTGAGGCAGAGCCAAACTTCCTCACCTATGTACCTTAGCTGACCTCTGTCTCCCACTCACAGATACACATTGGCTAATTAAAGCTTGTTGATGAGCCTCCTGAGATTTTTCGGTTGTTTATCATTTAGCGTTAGAAGAATATTGTGAAGATGAAATGAGCAAGTCCCAGTGAAGTGCTTGGTACAAAGTAAGCCCTCTGTAAATATAAGCTATTATTCAATTTCAGTTAATGGCAGTGAATTAGCTGAGTCACTCAAGTTAGAGGCGTGGGCTTCATGAATGATTCTATTCTGTGCATTCACACATAATAACCAAGTCCACTGATTCTGTGTGCATGCTAAGTTGCTTCAGTTGTGTCCAAGTTTTTGCAACCCCGTGGACTGTAGCCCTCCAGGCTCCTCTGTCCATGGATTCTCCAGGCAAGAATACTGGGGTGGGTTGCCATTCCTTCCACCAGGGGATCTTCCTGACCCAAGGACCGAACCCAAATTTCTTATTGTCTCCTGCATTGGCAGATGGGTCCTTTACCCCTAGTGCCACCTGGGAAGGCCCTACTGACTCTACTTCCTTGGCATTTCTCACACTGGTTCTTTCTCTCCCTCCTTGGTCCTGGCTTCCCTGCAGGCTCAGATGGTAAAGCATCTGCCTGCAATATGGGAGACCCGGGTTCGATCCCTGGGTCAGGAAGATCCTCTGGAGAATGAAACGGCAACCCACTCCAGTACCCTTGCCTGGAAAATCCCATGGACAGAGGAGCCTTGTAGGCTACAGTCCATGGGGTCGCAAAGAGTCGGACACGACTGAGCGACTTCACTCTCCTTTTCCTTGGACCCTGTTCTGGTTCAGGTCCTCATTGCTGCTGATCTGAATTACTGGGCTCCCGGCAGCTCTTCTTATTCTTCCAGTTCTTCCTCCTTGGTACTACCAGAATGATATTTCTAAGATACATTTGATTGTGACAGTCCTTGGTGCCTTCAGAATAATATACTGACTAGCTGTGTGGCTCTGAGTAAGCTACTTAACACCTCATGTCTTCGTTTCCTAATCTGTAACGTGAGAATCATTGCAATATCTCTTACAGCTGTTGTAAACATGGGATCTAATTCAGGTGCGAGTGAGTGAAGTCGCTAGGTCGTGTCTGACTCTTTGCGACCCTATGGACTGTAGCCTACAAGGCTCCTCTGTCCATGGAATTTTCCAGGCAAGAGTACTGGAGTGGGTTGCCATTTGCACACAGGATATGATAAGCACTCCAAAAATATTACTTCTAGTGTTTAGTTTCTCATTTTCTTTATGTGATACCTGATGCTGGTTTTGTTTCCAGCATCCTTATTACTTTCCTTCTTTTAAAGTCTCTTAAGTCTTAGTCATGTAGTTCAGGCTGGATTGACCCCATCCCGACTCCAGAGGTGAGTCCCAATTGACATAGGAGTGTTCCATCGCCTCAAGCCAAGTCAGACCAATGAAAACAAAACAGGTTTAATTTCAGTGATTCAGTTTGCATTACTGAAAAGTAAATTCTCCTTAACCCCACTCCAATATTCTTGCCTAGAGAATCCCATGGACAGAGCCTGGTGGGCTATATAGTCCATGGGGTTGCAAAGAGTCAGACATGACTGAAGCGACTTAGCACAAGCATGCACAAACTCTCCTTTCCTGGAGATCCTGAACAAGAATATTTGTGGCTCCAGGAATTACAGGCTACCATTGTTGGTTCACAAGTGAAAAGCTAGCTTTATAAGGAATTAAGTCTATGGAGAGCAAACTGTAGGCTTGCAATGAAACATGATTGAGCTGCTGGTTCAAGCTTCACCTGAAGGTAGCCCTCTATCTTGATATTTCATGAGCCCATAAGTTTTCTTTCTTGTTTAGGCTGATTTCATATGGGTTTCCAGCTACTTGCAACATAGAATCTAACATATGGTGCCTGAAAATGGATTCTTGAGCACTTGCGTGTCTTCAGACCATATTGTTCTAAGTGAAGCTGCCACCGAGGTCCACACCTGCATGGTAGTTTGAGGGGTGGCTCCACAAAAGCAATGTCCACCTAGAGTCTGTGAATGTGACCTAGTTTGGAAAAAGGGTCTTTGCCAATGTCATTCAATTAAGAATGTTAAAATGGGATATCACTGAATTAGCAGGGTGGGCCCTAAACCCAATGACAAAGGCCTTTATAAGAGACAGAAGATACAATGTGGGTGGAAAAGAAGGGATGGCCATCTGAAGGCAGAAGCAAATGTTGGACTGAGGCAACCACAAGCTGATGACTGTCAAGAGCTTCCAGAACCTGCAAGGAAGGATTCTCCCCTAGAGTCTTCACCACTAGAACCTAGGGCATTTGAATTCAGACTTCTAGCCTCCTAGAACTGTGACAGAATCGATTCCTATTTCTTTAAGCCATCAAATTTGTGGTAATTTGTTAATTAGGAAATTAATACACCTTAGGTGGGCAATTTGCATATCTAGAACTGCCTTAATGAGGGGACCCTCCTCCCCAGCAATTTCTGTCCCTTATAGGAGAAGTTGCTGTGCTGTGCTGAGTTGCTTTAGTCATGTCTAACTCTTTGTGACCCTATGGACTATAGCCCACCAGGCTCTTCTGTCCTGGCAAGAATACTGGAGTGGGTTGCCATGCCTTTCTCCAGGGGATTTTCCCAACCCGGGGATTGAACGGGAGTCTTTATGTCTCCTGCATTGGCGGGTGGGTTCTTTTCCACCAGCGCCACCTGGGAAGCCCTAGAAGTTGCCTGAGTGTATTTATTCACATCCTCATAGTCTGCACTGTGGTTCTTCCTACTGTAACACAAGATTACTTTCCATATCCATATCCTGAAATTTTATCTCGATCCTTTCCCCTCCTTTTCTATCAAAATTTAAGCCAAACTAGGGTGACCATATGTACCACTTTGCCCAGAACTCTTCAGTTTATACCTCCTGCCCTAATGTTATTATTGCTGTTATTTTAATATTATTTGGCTGAGCAGGTCTTGGGGCTTCCCAGGTGGTGCCAGTGATAAAGAACCCATCTGCCAATGCAGGAGAGGAAAGAGACACAGATTCGATCCCAAGGTTGGTAAGATCCCCTGGAGGAGGGCATGGCAACCCATTCCAGCATTCTTGCCTGGAGAATCCCATGGATGGAGGAACTTGGTGAGCTACAGTCCATAGGGTTGCAAGGAGTCTGACTTGACTGATCCGGCAGCACCCACAAACACTGCCACGCCTTAGCTGTGCCCTCAGGATCATTTTATTAATTGTTGTCTCATGTGGGATCTAGTTCCCAAATCAGGGATCAAACCCAGGCCCCCGGCATTGGGAGCATGAAGTCTTAACCAATGAGCCACCAGGGAGTCCCCCAGTATTGTTATTATTAATAGCAGATTTTCACTCAGTTCAGTTCAGTTCAGTCTGCTCAGTCGTTTCTGACTCTTTGCGACCCCATGAATCGCAGCACGCCAGGCCTCCCTGTCCATCACCAACTCCCGCAGTTCACTCAGACTCACGTCCATCGAGTCAGTGATGCCATCCAGCCACCTCATCCTCTGTCGTCCCCTTCTCCTCCTGCCCTCGATCCCTCCCAGCATCAGAGTCTTTTCCAATGAGTCAACTCTTCGCATAAGGTGGCCAAAGTACTGGAGCTTCAGCTTTAGCATCATTCCTTCCAAAGAAATCCCAGGGCTCTCAAAGTGTCTTAATTTGGTCAATTAATTCTACAGTTAGTCTTGTGAATAAAATCGGCCAGCCTCTGCCAAGCTCACTGTGTTAAAGATACCAGTCATCACCTTCCTACCCACACTTCCTGAGGAAAAATTTCGTGCCCAAAGCTCTGGACCCTTAAACGACCGGCACGACTTGTTGCCCCACTCTCGACTCAGCAGCAGCAGCAGCATGATGGATTGGGGTGGTCAGAAGCAAGTGATTTTTTTTGTCATCTGTCTGGCTATACTAAACTCTTCTCTTAGAGATTTGAAATTGGGAAATGGAGAGACTTAAGCGACTAGGAACACAGCTATCATGAAAGAACGTGAGGCAGCGTTCAAGACTTGAACGGAACAGGATGGAGGAACCATCAACACGACTGTAGGCGTACACATCCAGAGTTGCCCTCCAGGGGGCGCCATTCACACAGAACACCTCGTGACTAATTCTGAAGCCGTGCGATGCGGGTAGCCCTGATTGTTTTGCTTCCTGGAATCTTTCTGTTATAGTTCCGGTTCTTATATATTTCTATCAGTGGTTCTCAGACGCGGCTGTCTGTCAGAATTACCTGAGGAGATTAAAAAAAAAATCCTGCTCCCCAGGTCGCACCCCACACTGAATAAATGAGAATCTCTTGAGTGAGAACCAGATCTCAGTAGTTTGAAAAACCTCTCGGGTGAGGTGAATGTGTAATCAAGATTGTGAATCACCTGATCAGGGAGTGATTCCTGGGCCCCTTCTCTGAGGTCATGTGAGTGGGTCTCAAGTTGCAACCAAAGGGTTTGTATGCATGGCTCCTCCCAGGCTTCTGAAGGAGCTTGGACACTCCTTGATGTTCTGGATCGGAGGATATGGCCTATGACAGTCTTCTTACTGACCAGCTGTCATAATCCTTATCTAGAAAAGTCTGGTGCACTTTGCCTGACGCTCTAAATAATGAGGTAGTTAAATTGCTGACTAATTTCATGAGCGGTTGGAATAGCTCTTTGCATGAAAATGAGAATTATGTAAAACAGAATCTTGTTTTTCTTCATCCCTCCTGCTTTGCCTCTCTTGATGCTTCTGTGGACAGGGTGAGTCATTTCTCAGCTACAACTGGACTGGAATTTCTTTTAAACTACACAGCAAAAAGTTGATTGTGCTTTTTCTTTCAGTATTTCATACTGGCTTCAGGCTGTCCATTTTCAATCATGTTTTTGCCCTTCTGCCTGGATATAAACATTCCTGTCTCACCTGCAGCAGCTGGCAGATGCCAGAGGTTTATAAAAGAGCATAGGGACATAAGAACTATATTTGGGAATGGCCACTTTGAATGACAAACTGACCCACGCTCTGGAATTTTCTTAATTAATTAGACCTAGAGGAACAGACTTTTCTGTCCCCTAGATGATTCCTCCTGTCTTTGCTGAAGAATCAGTGATCATTTGCTATTAGCAGCACCCACCTACCCAACACCTGAACACCACTCTTAGAAATGAGATTAAATGACCTGATTCCAGAGAGAAAAATCTCTCGTGATCAACAGTGACAGGCAGGCCTGCCCCCCACCACCATGGTGGTTTGCTTATTTTTCCCGTGAAAAGGTAACAGGGAGAAAAGGATGAGCTAAGTCTTTTCCAGGGAGACGTGGAGCCCTGGGCTCATGCATGAAGCTCCAGCCTGCGACGGGCCTTCATAATCCCTGGCTTCTCCATTGCATGCAGTGCCCAGAGATTTGAACAGATGCCAGCCGGAGGAGAGACTGTGAGAATTCTGGACCAGGCATCCTCTGGAAGAGAGAAAAATACTCATCAGTTTTAGAATTCTCTGTGCTCTTTCTCTCTTTGCTTTTTCACACCCGTTCTTCTTACCTGCCTGGTGAACTCATTCCCATTCTTCAAGACCCAGCTCACGCAACCCCTCTGTGAAGGTCCCTCTCATTTTCTGTGCAAGGACGTGTGGCTCCTGGCCATAATGTTATTATCGCACTTACCATTCTCTTTACTTAGCCATAGCCTTTCTCACTAGTTAAAAAACCCTCTGGAAAATCCCCTGGCAGTCCAGTGGTTAGGGCTCCCGTGCTTCTGTTGCAGGGGGCATGGGTTCGATCCCTGGTCAGGGAACTAAGATCCTGCATGCCATGTGGCAAGGCCAATAAATAAATTAATTAAATAATTAGATTAAAATGCTCCAAAGGTGGGACTGACTCTCTGACGTGTCCCAATAAGCCTATAAAAGTCCCTGAAGCCCATAAAAGTCCTGCTGGCACAGAGCTGGTACTCAAGAAGTAGATGATGAATTTAGAATGACACTGGAAGGAAGACAAGAATGAATGGTATGTCTCTGAGTGCAGTACTTCCATACATGATCTTATTAAAGCTTAACAACCTTATGAGGTAAATAGAAATACAAGAAATATTACAGTGCTTTCTTTCTCACTGCTAATAATGGGCAGGGGTCAGAGTGGCTCTCTTGACTCCCAGTCACATTCTTTCTCCATCCTGTGATAGCCTGAGTTACTCAAAAAGCCTCTTTTAAAATGGGAACATATATTCCTTTTCCTTAACCAGAGCATGCTAACCAGCACAATTCACTTCGTTTGAAAATTGCTATTTTGAGGGCATTAGCTTAATTTTTGCCTCTTATATGCAAAACCTTTGAAAAGTAGAAGTATCCGCAATTACACAGAGAAGTGGTTCTTTCAGGAAAAATTTAGCAGGAAACTCATGCCCATACTCAGCATCTTAAATTAAAAGTATCAAGTGGTCTTATGCGCTAGGAGCACACAGTACGGTGGGCTTCTTTCTAAAGGCCCATTTAGAGATACAGCACAGGGACTTCCCTGGCGGTCCATGGTTAAGACACCAAACTTCCAATGCAGGGGACCCAGGTTCGATTCCCGGTTGGGGAACTGAAATCCCACGTGCGGCTGAAAAAAAAAAAAAAAGACAGAGATTGACTGTACCCAATCAACTGTGCACTTGAAGATCTCAAAATAAAGGTTTTCATTTCCGCAAAAGAATTATTAAAGGAAAAAAAGTGCAGCACGGAGTGCATTGGCATCTCTCAAAAGCAGACACATCCTGCAGTAGCGACAAAATGATCTCAATCCCACGAGACTGTAATAGAATAACCCCATCTACAGAGGAGCTGAGAGGGCAGGGTAAGAGCAGTGAGGGCCTCCGTGTGCCACCACTGACAGTGTGCAAGACTGTTCCAGAGACTGTGATGAGCATCACAGGCCTCAGTATCAGTGATACCCTGCAAGCATGTTCATGAGAGCGTTATTCACAACAGCTACAACATGGAAGCCACCCAAGTGTCCATGGATGGATGAATAGATAGGCAAAATGTGGGGTACAAATACAATGGAATATTGTTGTTCAGTTGCTCAGGCATGTCCAACTCTTTGAGACCCCACGGACTGTAGCCCCCCAGGCTCCTCTGTCCATGGGATTTTCCAGGCAAGAATACTGGAGTGGGTCCCCATTTCCTTCTCCAGGGGCTCTTCCCAACCCAGGGATCAAACCTGGGTGTCCTGCATTACAGGCAGATTCTTCACTGTCGGAACCACCAGGGAAGCCCTACAATGGAATAGTATTCATCCTTTAAAAGGAAGGAAACTCTGGCACATGCTACAACATGAGTGAAACTTCAGCACGTTATGCTCAGTGACATAGTGAAACAAGTCAGCCACGAAAAGACAGACACAGTATGGTTCCTCTGATATGAGGTACTTAGGATAGTCCACATCACAGAGGCGGAGAGCAGATGGCGGTCGCCAGGGAGTGTGGGGAGTGGGGAGTTAATGGTTAATAGACGAGGAGTACTAGTTTGTGAAGAAGGAAAGCGTTCTGGAGATGGATGGTGGTGATGGAGGCACATTATGAAAGTGTTTAATACTGTTGATCAGAACACTTACAAATGGTGAATTTTATGATACATGTATTTTATCATAATAAAAAAACTGGGGAATCAAAACAGAATGCATGTATGCGTGTGCTCAGTCACTCAGTCGTGTCCGACTCTTTGTGACCCCATGGACTGTAGCCCCCCAGCCTCCTCTGTCCGTGGGATTCTCCAGGCGAGAATACTGGAGTAGGTGGCCATTTCCTCCTCCAGGGGATCTTTCCCGACCCAGGGGCACAGCAATCTGATAGCACTGGTTCCCTCTGGGTTGGGGTAGGGAGGAAAACAGGATGGCGGGGTGGGGGGTGGGGGTGGGGAGGAAGCAGGGAGGAGAGGCAGAAGGAACTTGAGTCTTATTTGTAATGCAGAATAAATGCCTGCTTCCTCCTTTTTTCCCCCCTCTGCCTCCTGATTAGGTTCCAAACTTTGTTCTACCTATGATTAAGTGAAGTTGCTCAGTCGTGTCTGACTCTTTGCAACCCCATGGACTGTAGCCTACCAGGCTCCTCCGTCCATGGGATTTTCCAGGCAAGAGTACTGGAGTAGGTTGCCATTTCCTTCTCCAGGGGATCTTCCCGACCCAGGGATTGAACCCTGGTCTCCCACATTATAGGCAGACTCTTTACCAACTGAGCCACCAGGGAAGTCCTCTACCTCTGATTGGCACCTTCCAAACCACATCCTGGAGCCTAAGTACCAGGAGTGGGAAATGTCAATTTTATCTTCCCGCCTCTCCCTGATAGAAAAGGGTTGGGCAGCCTGGGGAGCTTATCAATGCACACAATAGTACTCCAGACAATGAAGACTTTGGCCAATTGCCAAATAAAATCAAGCTAAAGCGAAAAGAATATAGTCTGAAACTTCAGTAGTATAAGCACCCAAGAGACACGCAAGCTCTTGATCTCTGTAAACTCTGACATTTCTGCCCTCCTCCCAGGGGGTCTCCCCACCATCCAACTTCCTGAAAGACCCACTCTCATTTCCCCTTGGGATGTTTTCATTCTCTGTCATGAGGAAAGGCACCATGATGAAATAATTGAGAGAAATATTTGGGAACAAAGATGTTCATCACCAAGTTACTTATCATCATAAAGTTGAAAATATTTTGCATATTCAAAAGCAGGAGAGGAATTTAATTTGTGTATTTATGATGAATTCTTTCTGTTCTTTCTTTCTTTCTTTCTTTCTTTTTTTTGACCACAGCAATCAGCATATGGGATCTTAGTTCCCCAAAGTGAAGTGAAGTCGCTCAGTCGTGTCCGACTCTGTGACCCCATGGACAGTAGCCTACCAGGCTCCTCTGTCCATGGGATTCTCCAGGTAAGAGTACTGGAGTGGGTTGCCATTTCCTTTTCCAGGGGCAACCAGATATCAAACCTAGGCCCCCGGCAGTGGAAGGGTGGAGTCCTAATCACTGGCCCATCAGGGACAGTATTTAGGGACTGAGAAAAAAGTCAAAAGCAACATTTCAAAATATTACATAGGACTGTGCTAAGTCACTTCAGTCATGTCTGATTCTTTGCGACTCAATGGACTATAACCCACCAGGCTCCTCTGTCCATCAGATTCTCTAGGCAAGAATATTGCCTGGAGTGATATTGCCTGGAGTGGGCCGCCATGCTCCTCTGCAGGGAATCTTCCCAACCCAGGGATTGAACCTGCATCTCTTAAATCTCCTGCTTTGGCAGGAGGGTTCTTTACCACTCACATCGCCTAGGAAGCCCCATTTTCCTTATGAAAGTAGAAAGTGAAAGTGGCTCAGTCGTGTCTGACTCCTCATGACCCCATAGACTGTAGACTGCCAGGCTCCTCTGTCCACGGAACTCTCCAAGCAAGAACACTGGAGTGGGTAGCCTCATTATGAGTATTTTCTTTGCAGTTCCTTTTTTTTAATTTTCCAAATTTTTCACAGTGAGTTTGTAATGATAATTGGAAATCTTATTTTCATTTTTTAAAAAAAGAAACACATATGACCATCCCTTTCTTCCACCCCTCTTGCTGAATTTCACCTCTTGACCATGTTCATTTTCCAGACAAGAAGTTACACTCTTCTCTGGCTGCTTCCATCTCACTTCCAATATCTGAAATCCCTTTATTTCTGTTGAGAGCAGCTCACGTCCCACTCCCCACACCTGCCCCAGGGGAAGATCATGCTTTTAGGATTTAGGGATGGAGAATTTTCAGATGCTCCCCACAGGTTAGCCCCACTGGCAGAGGCCATGCGTGGGTGGAGAGAGGGACTCTTTGGTACAGAGCTAGACCAAGGCATGGTCTGAACCCCACGAACACCCGTGTCACCTCCCCTGTAAGGAACTGTCCAGTGCCAAACAACTGAGTTCTCAGTTCCCAGCTTCCATTGTCACCCGGGTCAGTAAATGGATCAAACAGAAAGTGAGAAAATGTGAGCTGTGTTGACTATGAGAACCACCGATGCGAAGAGGCAACTCATTGGAAAAGACCTTGATGCTGGGAAAGGTTGAAGGCAAGAGGAGAAGACGGCGACAGAGGATGAGATGGTTGGATGGCATCAATGGACATGAGTCTGAGCAGACTCGGTGATAGTGAAGGACAGGGAAGCCTGGCGTCCTGCAGTCCCTGGGGTCGCAAAGGGTTGGATAAGACCCTTTGCGACTGAATGACAACAAGGGAGACTATCCGCAGATTCCCTGTTAGCCACAGATCCTCTCTGCTATTGTCATTTAAGGTCCCCAGGCCAGACCTACGACAGTGTGGTAATTCAGACCTGGTTGGCCACGTTAATTTCATCCTTCAGATCAAACGTCTAGTCCGTGGTTAGAAATTCTTTTTTCCCATTTTAGATAGAATCTGCATAGCAGACTACTCTGCATAGCAGAGTAAGCCTCCCGCAGGTGGAGTTAGAAGGCTACGCTGTCACCTGCAGACCTCTCCAGGGGGGCTGGGGGAATGTTAGTGATAAGGAATTGTTTACTGGGTGCCTCCAGACTGTGGTACCCTCTGGGCAGCCCAACCCTGGAGGAAGAGCAGCAGAACAGGCACTAACGAGCAAGAGAAGGCAGGGTCAGAAATGGCCATTAGCTCAGAGAACTAGGCTTGCTGACCAGTTCGGGGGAAAAAATTACAAAATGCTTTCAGGCTGGGCTCCCAGTGCAGAATAATAAGCCTGGTGACGAAGGCGCTTTCGCTGTGAACTGCACCCCTTGGTGACCGAGCCCCGCCCCTTGGTGACCGAGCCCCACCCCTTGACGACCGAGCCCCGCCCCTTGGTGACCGAGCCCCACCCCTTGATGACCGAGCCCCGCCCCTCGGCTGCTCAATAGCCAGCCCTGAGAGGCGACCAAGACTCCAGCAGCTCAGGCCACAGAAAGGAAGGCGTGGTGAGGAAAGAGACCAGTAGCATAGACTTTCTGAGGAGCTCTGACTGTTAGAACACCTTAGAGTCCGCTGCCAGCGAGAGAGGGCAGAAACGGCAGGATCCAGCATGTGTGTGCTTAATCCGGAGGAAAACAAACACACTGGCTAAGGAGGGGGCCGCTGCAGAGGTGGAGAAATAGTGACCAGCTGCCCGTTCTGTCCTTGGACCAATTGGGAGAAAGCCCTCCCTCACCAGTTGGTCAGGAGTGGCAGCAAAAGGGAAAACTCCCCCCGCTTCCCCATCCCACTCCCCCAAAGCCAGACTGTAAACGCTGCTAGGTTCCAAGAACGCAGAGACGCTGTGTGTTTTCTTTGGCCGTTCCCTCTGCAGCCCCAAGGCTGTGTCTGAAACATCATAGATGCTCAGAAAATATTTGTTGTCCTGAGGGAGAAACAAAGTGGAAAACCATAAGGTAGAAAATCTGCAAGTGCAGTGTGGGTCATTTCTTTCTTCTCTCTGTTCACCTGACCTGGATTTCAGGCCCTTCTGAGTATGTGATTTTAGACGAGTTGCCACTTCTCATGACCTCATGCTTAGTTTTGGTTTGGTTTTTCATTTATAAGGTGATGATAACAATACTTCATAGGGTTCTTGTCAGGGTTAAATGAGGTAATGTATATCAAAGAGATTTGTAAACTGTAAAGTGTTAGATAAATGCTAACTTTCTGCTGTTTTGTGAGGATGGTATGATGATGTTGAGGATGGTGATAGCAATGATGAAACAATGATGGTTTCTTTTGGAAGAGAAGGTTGTGAAACTCTGAAGCGAACTTAAGAGAATTTCGTATGTGGAACCAGAGTGGATGTGTTGATGGAGAGAAAGGGTCACAGGAGCCAGAGACCCCAGTGCAGAATTTTGCTCACATGCCTTGTGTGGTCACCCTTTATGTTGCTAAATTTGAACTCTGGATTAGGAAAGCTCATTTAGAGCAAGGAGCGTCTTTCACTCCTGTTTGTTCTTCATGCCCCTTACACAGTACGTTGTTCATAAACAAGCAGTAAACATTTGTTGTGGGAAAATAACGAATGAATGATTTGATGAAGGGTGACATAGCTGCAGTGGGCAAAGAGAAATGAGAATATTATCTGGGCAGAGATTGCTCCCTGAAGGTAATTTGTTCAGGCAGAATCAAAACTGATCTTGTCACTTCCTAATTTAAAAACTCCATTGATTCTTCACTGCTCAAAAAATGAAGTTCAAGTGTATTAGGAGGGCATACAAGGCCCTTTAGAAACTAGATCCAACATCTCTCTCTCTTTTTTTAAGAATATTTATTTAGCTGCATTGTGTCCTAGATGTAGCACGCAAGCGTTTTGTTGCAGAGCATGAGCTTCTCTCCAGTTGTGGTTCAAACTCAGTAGTTGTAGCACAACCTTAGTTGTCCTTCTGCATGTGAGATCTTAGTTCCATCACCAGGGGTCAAACCTATGTCCCCTGCATTGGAAAACGGATTCTTAACTACTGGACCACCAGGGAAGACCCCCAGCCTATATCTCTAGTCTCATCTTCCTTCTCTCACTCCATTTCCCCAAACCCTAATTCCTTCCACAACTGTCTTTACTCACCCATGTTCTAACAATGCTGAACTCCTTAGGGTTCTGGACAGGCCAAGTCTTTCCCCAGTCTATTTCCTTCTGTTGGCACACTCCTGTGCATCCATGGAGATACAGTTTCTGAGCTCTCTGTTTTGAAAAGCGGTCCCTGACGTCCCAGGCATTTGCTCATTCACAGAACTAATGTTTCCTTAGCACCTGTGTTTGAGCAGGCCACCCAAGATGGCTGTTCTCTCGCTCTCCGTGCAGCTCCTGTTCAACCAGTCGCTGCTTCACCTCTACCCTACTCACCTAACCAACCTTTCCTCTTCATCATGAGCCTAACCAGTAAATGCCTGTGTACTTGCCCCCGGCCCCAGCTAGTGATGGTTCTAATCTTTACATCAGCACTATCTACCCCGTGATAGTTTAGCAATGGGGCAATAAGGCACACCAGTCTGCTGGTTTCCCTGGTAACCCCCATAACAGGTAATCTCCCTCTTCCCCAGTAGTGAAGACTACTGCCATATCCTGCCCACCATCTTTCTCGGTGGAGTGTCACTCCAGGTCTTTGCTTCAGACATGTGAGAGTCCCCCATCCATCAAATCACTGCTGTCTCTGTTGCTGACCCTGGGCTCTATCTTTGGGCTTGTGATTGGGCAAGTACAGAGCTTGCAGGCCTGCGGGTGCAGCCTAACAACCTGCGGTGAGCCAGACACTGTTCTAAATGCTGGAGGCAGCAGTGAACAGGTCAGACTGCGTCTCCATCCTCATGGAGCATTCATTCAAACAAAAGGGGGTGGGAATTCAAAGCAAAGGAAAGAAAATCATTCTATACTCTGCTGGAGTTCAGTCTGTAAGTCATGTCTGACTCTGCGACTGCAGCCCGCCAAGCTTCCCTGTCCCCTACTATCTCCCAGAGTTTGCTCAAACTCATGTCCATCGCATCAGTGATGCTATCTAACCATCTCGTCCTCTGCTGCCCCCTTCTCCTTTTGCCTGTGTTTACTGTTAGGATATTGTAAAAGTACGAGGGCTGGGGGACTGAGGAAGGGGTTGAGAATTCTGTTTTATTTAGGGTGATGTATCAGTCACGATAAGATGGCATATGTTGCAATTAAAAAACAGCCCCCTAAAATCTTAGTTTTAAAACAAAGATTTGCTTCTAGTCATGCTCCTTGGTTCCTGAGGGTCATCTAGGGCTTAGCTCCACGTTCCTTCCTCTGAAGATAAGCCCAAGCAAACATTTCTTTTTTTTTTTTTTAATTTTTATTTCATATTGGAACATAGTTGATTAAGAATGTTGTTTTAGTTTCAGGTGTACAGCAAAGTGACTCAGTTACATATATACATGTATGTATTCTTTTTCAAACTCTTTTCCCATTTAGATTATTACAGAATACTGAGCAGAGTTCCCAAGCAAACGTTGCTTTGGCAGAGGCTAAAGAAAAGGAGAGGAAGCAGACACCGGTGCTAAGGATTTCACCTGAAAATGGTGAAATCCAGGTCCTCTCTGCTCACATTTCACTGGCCCAGATGAGTCACATGATCACACCTGAGTGAAACAGGATGTGGAAAGAGCAGTCCTACCATCTTCCTAAGAAGAGAGAACTGAACATGTGTGAGCAGCCTTGATGATTGCTGCACATGGTCAAAGAAGGCCTTTGATGATAAAGAGACACTTAGGCAGAAAACTCAAGAAAGTAAGGAGTGAGCTGGTAGATATTGCGGGTAGGGGACATCGTCCTTCTGGGTTCTCAGGCCAAAGAACTTAGAGTCATCCTGACTCTTTCCTCTCTTCCTTTCACTGCCCACATCAAACCTATCAGCAAATCCCGTCAGCTATACCTTCAAACTATTTCCAGAGTTGAGTGCTGCTCACTTCCTGCAGTGCTGGTTCAAGCCTCAGCATCTCTTTCCTGTCTTTTTTTTTTTTTTTCTGATTGTTGGGCTGCACTGCCAAGCATGTGGGATCTTAGTTGCCTGACCGAGGATCAAACCTGTGTTCCCTGCATTGGCAATGTGGAGGCTTAACCAGTGGACTACCAGGGAAGTCCCCTCTCCTCTGGATTATTGCAGGAGCCTCTCACCTGCTCTCACTGCAGTCTGTTCTCCCCACAGCAACCAGAGGGACACTTTCCAAATTGAAGTCAGAGCATGACGCTCCTTTGCCCAAACTCTACTCTTGTTTCCCGTCTTTCTTGGAGTAAAAGCCCTATATCCCCTACAGAGCCTCACACCATCCACACCTCACCCACCCAGTTCCACCCTGCCTTCTCTCTGCCCTCCTCCACAGCTCTCCCTCTCTCGTTCACTTCACTCCAACAACACTGGCCTCTGTGATTTATCACCAGTTTGCTCAATAATGATTTGAGTGCCTGCTCTATTCTAGGCACCAAAATAGAAGACTGAAAACGGAGTTAAAAGCAGAGACCAACACTATACTTTCCATGCTCATGCTTAGTCGTGTCTGACTCTTTGTGACCCAGTGGATTGTAGCCCACCAGGCTCCTCTGTCCATGGGATTTTTCAGGCAAGAATACTGGAATGGGTTGCCATTTCCTTCTCCAAGGGATCTCCCCGACCCAGGGATCGAACCCAAGTCTCCTGTGTCTCCTGCATTGCAGGCAGATTCTTTGCCTGCTGGGCCATCAGGGAAGCCCATACCACAGTCTGTTTACCTGTCTCTCTCACACTACACTAGTATCTCTGTTAGTATCTCTGTCTCCATGTTATTCATCTGTATATCTGCATGCCCAGCACTACATTTGGCATGGCTTGTTAAGTGAATAATACAGGTTTGAGCGGAAGATAGAACGATGGATAGACAGATAAATCAGATAAATAGACAGACTGACTGACTTCCACTTTACTGAAGCTGTGGCATGTGGGTTCTTTGAGGTGGAATATACCAGCCTCTAAGAGCTGAGGCCATTTGCAAGGAAAGCCTAACAGCAGAGGGCCCTATCTGAATTTGATTGGTATTTTCAAGGAGACTATAAAAGTAAGCAGACTTTCTTGTATGAAGGGGGAAAAGAAATAGATTCCAAATCTGAAACGATTTAGCCTTGCCAGATGATTCAAACATAGGAAAGAAACTCGGGCTCATGGGGTCAACCACAGCCTATTTACATGCCCCTTGGTTTGACTTGAACTTTAAGGAGAGGAAAGAGATGGGTTGATAAGGTCAGAAATAAAAGTAACAGATGACCCACAACATTGGTGGAGAGCATTCGAGGGCCCATCAAAACTCTATTTAAACTAATAAGTTTTCTGTTAACATCTTGTAGTTAAAATCCTCAAATGTGAATATGTAATCTTTCCACTTCCATTCATGTCAGTTTCAGAGAACTCAAATTATTAGTGTGTCCCAGAAGCCAGTTTATCTAAATTGAAGCTGTAACTTCTGCTAAGAGAAATACTAGAATTTAATGTAAAACTAGAAAAGAAATTCATCCAGAAGTTACCAAAAAAAAAAAAGATTCTTAATAGATCCCCCCACAAAGATGATTCTTTTCTTCTTTAGAAAGATGAAAGTTACTCCCTCTGATTGGGAAAAAAGACAGCATTACCACATTTCATAGACGTGAGCTACTGTGGCTGGCTCAGCTTCTGCCATGTGATTGGGAAGTTTGCCTTCCTAGTGCCAATTGAAAGGGAGAGAGTTGGAGCACTTAGGAATATGGAGAGATTGCCAGCTGAGTCAGGAAGTTCTGGGCCCCCAGTTGTTGACAGAGAATTCACAGCCAACACAGGATAACAGGTATTGTCAGTGACTGTGTGCTATTTCAGAGTCCTGTCCAACTCTTTGTGACCCTATGGACTGTAGCCCACCAGGCTCCTCTGTCCTTGGATTTTACATCCTCCTCCAGGGGATCCTCCCAACCCAAGGATCGAAACTGTGTCTCTTATGTCTCTTGCGTTGGCGGGCAGGTTCTTTATCACTAGAGCTACCTTGAAAGGGTGTGTCCTACAGATTATGTAACAGCAAACACAGATGATTTTTATTTCTCTGAACACACAGGGGATGTGTTTATATGATTACATTGTATTCTACATGAGCTCCAATTGTGGCTCACAACCCAAGAAGGTGGTAAGTCCTGATTAGAAAGCATCATTTTGTCTCCTCTTTAAAAAATATTCATTTTTGTTTGTTGATTGTTTTGGCTGCACTGGGTCTTAGTCACAGCACATGGGGTCTTGGACCTTCATTTTGGCACTCGGGATATTTACCTGAAGCACTTGAACTCTTCAGCTGTGGCATGTGGGATCTAGTTCCCCAACCAGGGATTGAATACAGTTCCCCAACTGGGAGTGAGGGGTCTTCGCCACTGGGCCACTAGGGAAGTCCCCTTCATGTCTCCTTTTTAAACACAACGCCATTTTACTAGGGATGAATCCTTAGCAGAAGATTAATACATGCCAATTGAATGAATGAGTGGGTGAAAAACATTGCCACTGAGAGGAAGCAGCAAGGGTAAGAGCTGCTAGAATACCTTGATTGATTCTCTTTAGAGGTGAACAGTATACCTAATGCATCATAGAAACCTGGTAACTTTGGTTTTAAAGTATAGACATTAAAAAAAAAAAAAACACCCTGGAAATGCTTTGCTATGCAAAGAGCAAACTACAAAATACTGAGGGCTTCTAAGTTTCTGGAAGGGTAATGTTGGTAATGTAGGGTCTGCTGGTAAATTTCAGATGGTGGCAATGTAAACTGAGTGGCAATTTCAAAGACAGGTGGGTCCCAGAATAAAGTCAGAGTGGGAACTAAAAGCAAACTCAAAAGGGATAAAACCACGTATGTGCCCAGCATGCAACTGAACAGCCTAAAAGGTTCAGGCTCCCTTTCTGTAGACTTTCAGAAAAGGAGCCTTTCAGTGAGAGGTTTATTTTCATCAGACTTTTGTTCCTGTGGTGATCTGCATAATTTTGCTACTGTCTACTTGGCATAAATCATTTGTGAAGAGATGAAAATGTCTCTCACTGACACAGAACCTCTTTGAACCGGCTTGCCTCTGTGCTTCACCCCCTGGGTTCTGAAGAGTGAAAATTTCCACACCACACGTGGGCTCAGTGTGTCATCCCAGGGTGCTGGTGCTCGTGGCGCTGATTGTGTATGAATCTGGCTATGGCAAGGGCAACCTAAAAGTTACATGAAGATGAGAATCAAAGGTTACCAGACACCAGAGCAAAGATAACTTAGCAGCTCAAAACAGCAGAAACAGAAACAAGCAGAGCACACAAGGTGTAGAAGCTCGCAAGGCACCTAGAAGTAAGTCACACTCGCTTAAGTAGCTCTTGCGATCTCCATAGGTGTTTTTTGACGGGTGTGGATGGCACTGGCTCCATACACAGGCATCCCCCCATCACTGTGCCCGCTTTGGATTTGATAAATGAAGCAAAGCACCCTCTGCAGTAGGCTGATCCATGAATCCAAAGACCCAGGTTCTGGGTTCTGATCTTCTTACTAGTTTGTTGATGTACCTTTTCTTTAGTTCTTTTGTCTCTAGCTGGTTGAATGATGGTGGTGGTGGTTCAGTTGCTCAGTGGTGTCCAACTCTTGTGATCCCATGGCCTATAACCTGGCAGTCTCCTCTGTCCATGGGACTTCCCAAGCAAGAAAACTGGAGTGGGTTGCCATTTCCTTCTCCAGGGGATCTTCCCAACCCAGGGATTGAACCGAGGTCACCTGCATTGCAGGCAGTCTCCTGCAATGCAGGTGGGTTCTTTACCAACTGAGCCACCAGGGAAGCCTCAGCTGGTTGCATGCTTAGCTTTCATTGTTCACCTCTAGGCTGTAGGTAAAAAATGCCTGCCTGCCTGCCTTGTTGTAGGGGAATAAGTGAGAGAAAGGACGTGAATGTACCCTAGAGATGTGAATTCCAGGAGTCAGTCATGGCATGATTTGGGGGCTGAAGATGAAAGAGATAGAGATCTTGGTAGATCAGAGGCAACCACTCAGACAGAACTTCATAGTCAGCTGTCACGAAGTCACTGGGATTTTATTAGTGTAACCAGAGCAGACTAGACTCAGAGGGTTGGATTCATGCAAACCAAACTTACAAGAGATCAGTATTGGAATTAGAATGTCAATTTATTTAATACGCAGTGGGAGATAGCCCTATGCAGTGACAAGAAGGTTTGTAACTACTACCCAAGAAATCCCCCTCCTAATTTTTGAAGGTGGCCAGCAGTTGTTTGAATGAGAAGATTGGACAGGATTCTCAGCTAGATGCAGTAGAAAATAACTATGTAAATGGGTGTAAGTACAAAAGCAATTTATTAAAATTATAGAGGACATTTGGAATTGTGATCAGCAATGGCACCCCACTCCAGTACTCTTGCCTGGAAAATCCCACGGACGGAGGAGCCTGGTAGGCTGCAGTCCATGGGGTCGCACAGAGTCGGACACGACTGAAGCGACTTAGCAGCAGCAGCAGCAGCATAGACTCAAGTTCAGGTACATGGGCAAGAGCAAGGCTCCAGAACGGGCCTGAGAACTGGTATAGAGAAGGCGTGCTGCTTCAGCCACTGGGCATTAGGTATTGCACTTTGCGCTGAGCAGAGTCTGAGGTATTGTTAGTAGAAATAACAAATGCCCACCACCGTCCACCCGTTTGGCTATCCAACAGTAACAGACACTCTTCTTCATCCCAAATGCTTCTGCCTGACAAAATGTAACCATCCCTCACACAATCGGACAATCTTTCACTCCTTCCTCAGAAAGATGGCAACACCAAAGCTTGTCAAGGACTGCATCCAGCTCATGACCTGGAAGTCTCAGTGGGACTCTTCTCTCTCTAGAAGAGGAATACCTGTGGCGATTTTCTAGAATACCTATAATATCCTATGGACTAGATATTAAAGGGGTAAAGATTTAGTGGTAGTTAAAGGGGGTTTCCCAGGTGGCTCAGTGGTAAAGAATCCACCTGCCAATGCAGGAGACCCAGGAGATGTGGGTTTGATCCCTGGGTCCAGAATATGTCCTGGAGTACGAAATGACAACCCACCCCAGTATTCTTGCCTGGAGAATCCCCATGGACAGAGGAGCCTGGCGGGCTACAGTCCACAGGGTCACAAAGAACTGGGCACAACCGAGCAACTGAGCACACACACAATAGTTAAGGCAACTACTACCAACTCATTCTATTCAAAATCACGGAAAAGGGAAGAGAAAAGAGGAAAAATAGTTAAAATATGAGCATGACACTATAGTGAAGAAAATACAGAAAAAAATATAACTGAAGAGTCAAGACTATCTGATTGCCTATTGTCCCATTATTAGTGTTTCTCCTTTTCTAAATTTATTTATTTAATTATCTGCGCTAGGTCTTCATTTCAGCATGCAGCATTTTTAGTTGCAGCCTGGGAACTCTTAGGTGCAGCATGTGGGATCTCGTTCCCAGACCAGGGATCATACCCGGGTCCTCTGCACCGGGAGCATGAAGTCTTTTAGCCACTGGACCACCAAGGAAGTCCCCCACTATCAGTCTTTAACAGGGCTGACCAGCAAGCAGGAGAGATTTTTCAAAGGTGAACAGTGCCTTCACTTGCTAGAAAGCCTTAGGGACCGCTTCTGTGGCAATCCCCTTGAGATTCCCTACAGGCTTCATTCCACGTGACAAGTCGCAACAAACCCTTGGAGCCTTGTTGCTCTGCCATCACAATCAGCTGGAGAGAATTCTCTTGCCCCCGGCTCTACTTAAAGCTGCTTGTCTTTCAATGTGTAGTGAGCAGAAACAGAACATCCAAAGGTGGTATATGTTTTCTACAAAATCCAAACATTTCCACTAAGCATTTTCTTTTCCCTTAGTGGTAGGGGTTCCAAGATGTAGCAACAAGTTGTTGACTTGAAATGGTATCCCATCTTGCCTCAGACTTCTGACCTCTCAAGCCTAGTATTTTCATGACTGTCTACCTCCCAGTCCCCTCATTCATAGCAAAGTATATCGAGCTCCAGAGACTTTCTGCTCCCAGAAATCTATCTCATCAGTGTACTGAAATGGTGTGATCTTCCGTGAGATGATGACAGGGATCATCAAAGCCCCTGCAGACTGACTTGTGAGGCACAGGACAGGAAGTTGATGTGTCCCTGGGCAATACACGGAAGTTATACTGCTCTCCTCCCTGTTATTCAGTTGCTAAGTCGTGTTCGACTCTTTGTGACCCCATGGACTACAACACACCAGGCTCCTCTGCCCTCCACTATCTCCCGGAGTCACTAGGTGAAAGCAAAGTACTCCATGTATTTTCTGTTTGGGAGGATAGAGACCAACAGCTGTCTTCTGACGCCATGGGATATATATATTCACTTTACTGAAAAGACCACATCCAGAAGAGTAGTTCCAATTTGTCATTATTCCCTGATTAAGCTTACAACAAATTGTTGTCATGATCCAAAATCTACCACTTGTAATACTACCAAAAGGGGAATCCAATGAGAATGTGAAAATAACCCCACTCCTATATCACTTCAGGTCCATAATAATGGTATTTATGTATTCAGTTTTATCAAGGTTGAGTCATTGCATTTGATTTACTGAGTAAGAGGTTTCTCACTGACCTTTCCAATGAGAATAGATTTATTCCATGGGTCAAGGATCCAATGAGGGGGTTCTGGAGATTGCTAAGTAAATCTATGATATCAATACACTAAAAAGCTAGGGCAATAACTATGGGGTCTACTGTGAGGTGACTTTAGGTTAAATCTCCATCTGTTGCGTGGCCCTGATAAGCCTCCACTCTATAGATGAGAGTGGCATTCTGGGTCCCTGAAAATTAATGTTTCTTAGAGATAGTGTCTAATGTTCCAGTTAGACTAGGTATATTTTCTTCTTCTATTAAGTGACCATAGGACCCTTTGGAGAAGCTGCCGGAAGATCTGCAATAAAGGACCAGTCGGACGATTGCATGTTCCTTCTGTAAGTGGTCACAGCCTTGCTCTACTCAAGGAGCTCTTGTCTGGAAATTGTCTCAGCTTGGAAATACAGTGAGAGAGAGTGACTCTTTTGTAGTGGCTAATGTAAAGACTTTATTTGTAATCCTTGGAGTTTGGTGGGTTTTACAGATTAAGCCGTATCTTTATGTTAAGCTTATCTGTATTTATTCTCAGGAGTCAAGAGCAATGGTTAGATCAATGGTTCTAAAAGTGTCCCTGGATCTGCAACATCAGTATAACCTGGCAAGTTTTTAGTTAGAAATGCAAATTCTCGGATCCCGTCCATACTTTCTGCATCAAAAACTCTGTGCCCGCGCCCACAACCTCTCCTTTCTCCCTTCAGCCAAAAGGAAGTCCTCATCTTCCATCACCTACAACTTACTGGGGGTCCAAAGGAGTCACTCTGTTTCCACAGTCCAACTTCTACACAGGTTGGGCCAAGACCACCCTGCTACATTTGATTTAGGAAAGTTATAAATAAAAGAACTAGGGAGATTTTTGATTTTGGAAGCATCATAGCCAACAACGACTTTGAATATAGGAGGGTAAGGGTTTCAATATCTCTTGTTACAGCGGTTTGTCATCGTGACTCACACTTAGCAAGCTTCCATTTAGCAGTGCATCAGCAGCATATTTTAATCCGGCAAGCAAGCGGGCTTCAGTCATTGTCCCAGTGCTATGTAAATAGATGCATTCTCACCAGCTCAGAGATCAGCTTTTCCTGCCGTCATCAGTCCTTGGGAGCTCACCTCAAGGATGACACCCATCCCTGCCCTCCAACCGCCCCCCTCGCCCCGCCACACACACACAAACACACACATCCATGTTTGTGCATTCTTCCCTGAAAGTTCTGTTCAGGCGCCTGGCTCACTTCCAGCCTGATGCAAGGACATGTTTCCTAGCTGTCCCTGATTTCCAGGCCTATGTCCCCTGAGCAACACCATGACCCATATCTCCACAGTAAACTGTGCTTCCTTTTGAGAACATGATGATCTTTTGAAGGATACTCAATGGCACTTCTGTTAGTGAACAGCTGTGTTCTGACAACATACTTTGTGACCAGGAGCTTCATTACGAGGGTCAAAAATAAAGTTGGACACACAGAGTCAAAAATAAAGTTGAACAGATAGATGTGTGCCCCTTAAAATCAGCAAGGGTCCCCAGTTCCTGCTAGTAGCCAAATTGAGTGGATGCTTTCTGATCACCCCACTTGATTCCTCTTCTACCTGTGATAGGATGGAATCAGGGAATTGGGAGAGAGTGATGGAGATACACAAACTGGGTTCAAATCCTTGCTCCCATCTTCCTAGCCAGGGGACTTTGGACAAGATACATGATTTCTGAAACTGGCTTTTCTTCATCTGTAAAATAAGTTAAATGATTTGCAAGAAAGATTATAATTTATATGGGGCTTTTGGAATACAGACAGTCTCTGTTTTTCAAAAAAATATTTATCTATCTATTTGGCTGCATTGAGTCTTTTTTTTCCTTTGTATTGAGTCTTAACTGTGACTCAGGATCTTCATTGCAGCTCATGGTCTTCTCTATGTGTGGTACATGGGCTTAGTTGCCTGGTGGTATGTGGGGTTTTAGTTCCCCAACCAGGGATCAAACCCACATCCCCTGCATTGGAAGGCAGATTCCTAGCTACTGGACCACCCTAGTCTTCAATAGTGAGAGGTTACTACTGCTCTTGTTGATGAGTTTTCAGTAGCAAACTCTTCCCCTGGATGTTGCGACACAGCCATACATGATTCTCGTTCTATCTCAATTTCCATTTCTCATTCCTCCAATCAGGAGTTTGTATTGAATGTCTCCTATGTTTCTGGCATTTTACTAGGCTTCCTTGGTAGCTCAGCTGGTAAAGAATCTACCTGCAATGAAGGAGACCCAGGTTCAGTTCCTGGATTGGGAAGATCCGCTGGAGGAGGGCATGGCAAGCCACTCCAGTATTCCTGCCTGGAGAAGCCCCATGGACAGAGGAGCCTGGTGGGTTGCAGTCCTTGGGGTCGCAGAAAGTCAGGCACGACCGAACAACTAAGCACAGCACAGGGGTACAGAAATTGCTACTACACAGTCCCTATCCTGGAGAAGCTCACAGACCAGCGGAGAGAGAGAGAGACATACAAACAATTATGACTCAAACTGCTATACTAGAGGTCCACACATGGTGGTCTGAACACAGTGGCTTAAGGTGTCAACAGGATCTGCAAAGTCTTCTGGCCTGAGCTGAATCTTGAAGGATGGCTTTAAATTTGCCAGGCAAACAAAGAAAGGAAGTGTGTCTGGATCCAAAGCCAGCATAGCATCAGTGAAAATCACCTAGCTGGTTCAACATCAAAAGCCTTAAACAGAAAAAAAAAAAAAAAGTTAAGCCACAGACCAAAAATAATGTCGTCATTTTTGTCTACAGACTTTTGGATGTGGTGACAGTCTCACACACGATCAAAGTGTTTCCTGAACATCACTTAGGAATACACTGATACAGCAGCTCTCAAAACAGTGGCCAACTGGATTGTCTTGGCTCCGGGAGGCATGTGGCATGAAAACCAATCTAAAACTGTATAATCACAATCTGTGTGAGATGCTCATACTGTAAATGGCATATTTACTTACAAAACAGGAAGAGACTCACAGAGAACGAACTTATGGTTGCCAGGGGGACGGGATAGTTAGGCAGTTTGGGTTAGGCATGTACACACTGCTGTATTTAAAATGGATATCCAACAAGGACCTACTGCAGCGCACAGGGAACTCTGCTCGATGTTATGTGGCAGCCTGGATGGGAGGGGAGTTTGGGGGAGAAATGGATATTTGTATATATATGGCTGAGTCCCTTTGCTGTCCACCTATAACTATTATAACATTGTCAATCGTCTATACTTCAATATAAGATTAAAAGTTTAGGGGAAAAAAAAAAACTCAGACTAACTGAGAAAAATCACATTCAACTTTCCATCTCAAACTCACAGATATCCTTTGAGTGGATTGGTTAGAAAAAAATCACTATAGGTTTAAATGTTTTTTCTCTTTCTCTTCTCCTTCTCCTGTCCAGGGATGTAATTGATTTTGCTCAAGTCAAATCCAAGTATGATGTGACTTCCCCCATCTGAAGCCCCTGTATCAGAATTTGCATGTAATTTGCTGAGATTTTCCTTTTATAGACCGGAACACTAACAATGAAGTCCTGTAGTCCATTTTTTTTAATTACAAAAACTATAGAGGAATTTAAGACAGTCTTGTTTAAGAACCTTTTACAATAATTACTGAGTTTGGTTGGCAAAGAAGTGTTTACATGGGCACAGTTACACATTGCTGATGGCATTGAAGTTGATCCCCTTTTGAAGAGCAGCTTGGCAATACTTATCAATGTCCTGATGGTGATCACAATGATGGTAGTGAGAATATTTATTGACTTAACTTACTGTGTATCAGTCACAGTAGGTTACGTGTGTTAACCTACCCTTCTCCTCTCAGTAAAACTACTAGTATTATTACTATTTGACAGATGAGGACACTGGAACACAGAGAGTTTAAGAAACTTGCCCAAGGTCACACCGCTAGCAAATGGCAGATCAAGTATCCAAACAAAGGCGCTCTGACTACATGCCGGAGACGATGCTTTGAACTATTCACTATACAGCCTTTTACTGTATCAAATTCTAATATCTCTCTACCCAGTTATTACATTCTGGGAATTGATCCAGAGCAAAAAAAAAAAAAAAAAAAAATCCTAATCATGAACAAAGTGCATAGTATTATGTGTCACTGGAAGCAACCCAAATGTCCAAATTGGCGAACAGTTAAGTAAATGATATATGTCCGGATAGTTGACAACCTCACACCATCAAAAACAGTGGTCACAGCTTCTAGGTGAAAAAGATGGGTTGGATACATGCATCCATTATTACTCCTTCCCTAAGTGACAGTGAAAGGATCTTTTTAAGAGGCTTAAGTCCACAAGGACCAGAGTAAAAGGAGGCCACGCCAGTTTTATTAGTGAAGTCTGAAAGTAGCAGATCATTCAGAAGTAAATGACACAGCACATCAGAGAGAGCAGATTCCTAAACGGGCAGTGGGGGCAAGGTATGAATCAATCTATTGGAGGCTTCTTTTTTTAAGTTACATGTATTTACTCCATTCTGGCTGGGCTGGGTCTTCATCACCGCTCAAGGGCTTTCTCCAGCTGCGGTGCGCAGGCTTCTCTTTGTGGTGGCTTCTCTTGCTGCGGAGCACAGGATCCAGGGGACACGGGCTTCAGCACCCGTAGCACAAAGGCTTAGTTGCCCCCACAGCGCGTGGAATCTATCCCAGACCAGGGATAGAACCCATGTTCCCCATATTGGCAGGTGGATTCTTAACCACTGGACCACCAGGGAAGTCCCAAGGAGGCTACTTTTTAAGGCTCAGAAATTGGTGGCTTTCACTTAAAAGTGAAATGACTGGAGGGGGGCCACTAGAACAAGGGGAAGTGTGGACAATCTAAGAAGCACTTCGATGTCCCATTTCCCATTATTCTTTCCTGTTCTGCACAAGCCGGTGACTGTCCCTCCTCTGACCCTGGTAGATGGTTGGAGGTTTGGCCCAGGAGAAGATGCCACACAAGCTCTCCGGACCAAATGGATCAAAGTATCTCTGAACTAGAGGGCTCTTCCAGCAGCGCCTGACACAGTTCATCACTCTTGAAACATTTTTTTTTTTCAGTTGACTTCTGGATTCTCTCCCTTGATTCTCTGTCTTCTTAACTGGTCCCTCCTCGGTTTCGTGGGATAGTTACTTCTCATCTCATCCTCTGAATGTTGATGTGGCAGTTTCACCCGGCCTCATGACCTTCAATGCCATCCCTGGAATTTATGTCTCCAGCCTCTTCCTTGAGTACCTACAATATTGTGATTTATAAGAAATTTGCATCTGGTCCTTCAGATGACCAAAATATATTTTTCATATTTATTTGGTCTTTGTCCACAGTTCCTGGCTCACAGCTCCCCAAACCCGTGGAGTTTCCTGAGCGGTAAGAGCAGTGGGAGCATCTTTTGTTATATTTGGTCTCTTGTGCTCAGTGCCTGAAACCACTTCAGAGCCGTAAAAGTGAAATTCACACAAAAAAAGGCTTTTCTACCACAACTGGGTTTATGTTAATGAGGCAACTTCTGGGAAGCACCTAAGAATGGATGCTGGTTGCCAGGGTAACCAACCAGAAATAGAGGATTCGGACTGATTTGCAGGGAATGAAGAAGGGCTGGAGGCTGAATCAATCACCGGTGGTCAATGATTTAATTAATCATGTCTATGTAATGAAGCCTCCATCAAAAAACAAAAAGAATAAGTTTTCTGAGAGTTTTCAGGTTGAGGAAACAGAACGCTCCCACGTGCCACTGTTCAGTTCAGTTCAGTTCAGTCGCTCAGTCGTCTCCGACTCTTTGCGACCCCTTGAATCGCAGCACACCAGGCCTCCCTGTCCATCACCAACTCCCGGAGTTCACTCAGACCCACGTCCATCCAGTCGGTGATGCCATCCAGCCATCTCATCCTGGGTTGTCCCCTTCTCCTCTTGCCCCCAATCCCTCCCAGCATCAGAGTCTTTTCCAATGAGTCAACTCTTTGCGTGAGGTGGCCAAAGTACTGGAGTTTCAGCTTCAGCATCATTCCTTCCAAAGAACACCCAGCGCTGATCTCCTTCAGAATGGACTGGTTGGATCTCCTTGCAGTCCAAGCAACTGTGCTGGCCCCAAAACTCCATGAGAACAGAAGCATCTTCGTTTGGAAACTTATACTATGTATCTCTTTTTTTTTTAAGGTCTTTTTTTTTTTAATGGAAGATTTTTAAAGTCTTTATTGAATTTGTTACAATATTGTTTCTGTTTTGTTTTCTTTTTCGCTTAACTCCCCACCAGGGATGGAACCCTCACCCCCTGTGTTGGAAGGTGAAGTCTTAACCACTGGACGGCCAGGGAAGTCCCCTTTATGTGTCTCTTCATCTGGCTATCGATTCATATCCTTTAATATCCTTAATAATAAACAAGCAACCCAGTGAGTAAACAGGATTTCTGAGTTCTGTGAGCCTTTCTAGCAAATTAATTGAACCCAAGTAGGGTCATGAGGTAGAGAAGGCAATGGCACCCCACTCCAGTACTCTTGCCTGGCAAATCCCAGGGACGGAGGAGCCTGGTAGGTTGCAGTCCATGGGGTCGCTAGGAGTCGGACACGACTGAGTGACTTCACTTTCACTTTTCACTTTCATTCATTGGAGAAGGAAATGGCAACCCACTCCAGTGTTCTTGCCTGGAGAATCCCAGGGACGAGGGAGTCTGGTGGGCTGCCATCTCTGGGGTAGCACAGAATCGGACACGACTGAAGCGACTTAGCAGCAGCAGGGTCATGAGGACCTCTCAGTTATGGCCGCTTAGTCAGAAGCGCAGGGACCAAACTGGACTTGTGATTGGTACCTGAAGGGGAAAGTGGTCCTGTGGGATTGAACTCTTTGTCTGTGGAGTCTGATGCTATTTCTCAGTCATGTCTGACTCTTTGCAACCCCTTGGACTGTAACTCACCAGGCTCCTCTGTCCATGGGATTTCCCAGGAAAGAATATTGGGTGGGGTTGCCATTTCCTTCTCCTGGGGATCTTCCTGAGCCAGGAATCAAACCCAGCATTGCAGGCGGATTCTTTATGGCCTAAGTCACCTCTGCAAAAATGGGGTCTGAATTGAGTTGGGTTATAGTACATCCAGCTGATGCCCCCACCATTCCTTGATGATGTGGGAGGGTGGGGGGAGCTGCCCCTCCACACATTGGAATTGGGTGCAGAACCATGTAACCCCAGACTTTTACAGCCACTTATTACTCCACACATACATTCCATAGATGTCTCAAATATGGCGTGTAAAACCTAACTCATGATGTCTCTTCCAAACCTGCTTCCCTATAATCTCCCCTGTGTCAGCAAATAGCAATTTCATTCTTCCCGATGCTCAGACTAAGACCTTTAGAGTCAGTCCTTGATTCCCTCCTGTCTCTATCTCCTCAGAACCAATCCATTAGCGAATCCAGAAAACATATCTGGAAACTAGCCATTTCTCAGCAGCAATTTGGTCACAGTTTGGCCCTGGTTCAAGGCACCACCATGATTTGACTGGAGTGATACAACGGTTTCCTAACTGGGTTACTCTTTCTTCTCTTAGCCCATGCAGCCTATTTTACACCTAATAATTAAGATGACTAGTCACCTCCTTTCACACTATGCCATGCTGTGCTGTGCATAGTCATTCAGTTGTGTCCGACTCTTTGCAACTCCTCTGTCCGTGGGGATTCTCCAGGCAGAAATACTGAGGTGGGTTGCCAAGCCCACCTCCAGGGGATCTTCTCAACCCAGAGATCGAACCCAGGTCTCCTGTATTGCAGGGGGAACTTTACCCTCTGAGCCACCCAGGGAAGCCCAAGAATACTGGAGTGGGTAGCCTATCCCTTCTCCAGGGGCTCTTCCCAACCCAGGAATCGAACTGGGGTCTCCTACCTTGCAGGCGGATTCTTTACCAGCTGAGCTACCAGGAAAGCCCATACATTATGCGATAGCCATACCCAAAGGTATCAGACACGTTCCTGCCTCAGGGACCTTGCTCATTCCCTTTGCTAGGGAGGCTCTTCCTCCAGCACCACCTACATCCCTCAGGTCTTTGCTCAATGTCATCCTCTCAGGAACATCTTCTCTGATCACTCTATTTAAAATAGCCTTAAGTTCATATGTGTGTGTGTGCTAAGTTGCTTCGGTCATGTCCAACTCTTTGTGACTCCCTGGACAGTTGCCCACCAGGCTTCTCTGTCCATGGGATTCTCCAAGCAAGGATACTGGAGTGGGTTGCCATCCCCTCCTCCAGGGGATCTTCCCCACCCAGGGATCAAACCTGCATCTCTTATGTCTCCAACACTGGCAGACCGGTTCTTTACTCTTAGCATCACCTGGGAAGCCCTAAATTCATATGCATGTGTGAGTATTAGTCACTCAGTTGTGTCCAATATACCTACTACTATTTATAAAATAAAGGGTTTCCCAGGCAGTGCTAGTGGTAAAGACCCTGCCTGCCAGTGGATGGGCCACGGTCCATGGGGTTGCAAAGAGTCCAACACGACTGAACGACTTTCACTTCACTTCACCCTAGCTCTATCTTTCCTTCACTCCTGTTTTTTGTTTTTGTTTTTTCTTAATTCAAAGCGTTTACCTCTTTTTGACAAATCATAATTTTTAAGAATTAACTGATTGATTGATTGCCTGCTTTCCTACTTGCGTCACAGAGGCAGATATTTTTGTGTCTTACCCTCTGCAGCCTCTCCTGTGCTTAAAAACAGTGCCTGCCACATGGCAAGCACTCAGTAAACAGTGAACAGGAAAATCCAGACACAGCTGAAGTGAGATTAAGAGGCTATTTTCATACTGGAAGCTGACAATCCCTGCTGCACTCCCTCAGCTAAAGTCCAAGAATGTTCGAAGGCAGGGCTTTGACCTCCATGCAGGAAATTGGAATAGTATGCTTTGGGGAATCTGCCAGCTCACCGAAAAAGGAGCTGAAGACACTGACATTGGGCTCCCTAGGAACTTTTCCAGACAGTTCACCCTCTAGATGATCTGACATCTAGAGGGTGACCTTAGCTAGGACTGAGGGTTCCCTAGTTCAAGGGACATTCAGTATTAAAACTTAGGAGTCCCAGGCAAACCACAGTGCTTTGTCAATACCATCCACATTCTCAGACCTCCCAATCTCTCAGCTACAAACAAACTTGCTGAAACATCTAAGTGAGCACACATCTGGACAGTCGTTATCTTGAAAGACTAAGACCAAAATAAATACTCAGTTAAAAAGTAACTCGGAAAAAACAAAGACTGTGCTTGGAGAAGGGAAAAAAAAAAAAGTCATCGATATCCTCAGAGAAAGAAGAGAATATCCCAACCATGAAAAGGGACAGGAAATCAGACATTAAAGGTAAGAAAACTAGAGAATTAACCCAGGAGATCTGATAATAGGAGTTCTAAGTAAGATAGAACCGAGAACACAGAGGGCAGAAACCATTAACAAAAAAGAACACGGTGGACCCAAAGTCAGTCAACCCAAAGTGCTGGAACACGGAGAATAAGAAAGAAAGAGATGGGGCCTAGACTGTGCTGAAGGCTCTTGGCAGATCAGGCAAACGAGGACTGAAAGCAAGCCACTGAGGTCATTGGTGACTTGATAAGAGCAATTTTGGTGGCCCGGTGGGAGTAGAACCAAGTAGGGTGAGTTAAGAAAAAAAATAACTAGAAGGAAATGCATGAAAATAAAAAATTGTGTATTGTTAGGATGAGATTATATATGTCTTTTTTTCTTCAAACTTTCTTTTCGATCTATCATCTATTTATCCTTTTTTTCTTCTAAATTGAAAACTGAACCAATCCCTTCAAATGGAAAGATTTGCATGAAGGTCAAAAGTTGCTGTTGTTTTTTGGAGGAGTACACATATCAATTTGTTCTTAGTCTTTCTGGATTATATTAATATCCTGCCTTGTAAAAATGAGGTACTTTGAATATATCAGAGATATGTTGTTTTCACAGAATTGTGAAAACATTGGTAAATGTAGGAATAACAAAGAGTGTGGGGCCTGGGGAGTCCTCGTTTTCATGTGCTAAACACACACACACGTGTGTGCACACATAAATTTTTAATTCAAAACACATGGTGTGGCGAGGTCAGTCAATCTGATGATTCAATTTTGACCCAGAATCCGGGACAACTTTGCAACGTCAAGAGCCTTCACGACATGATGGAAGCAAAACAGAGCTGGCTGTCCCAACGAAGAAACACAGTTGTGCATGAAAATGGCCTCCTTCTTTGGGGAATGCATACCTTTGCCAGAAATACTCTCTACATATTTATTTATTCTAAAGGCTCTACTGAGAAGATGAAAGGTTTTATTTTATTTGAAAACCAAGGCATAAGTAATCCAAGTAATAAGCAATATTTAGAGTAAGATTATTCTCCTCCTCATGAATCCTCATACCACTGAACACTATTTCTCTTGTGGCCCTTCGTACTTTCTTTGTTATATGTTCATGTCTTGTCTCCCTTGACTTAGTAACTCATCTCTCATTTCCTTCAGCACTAGCTCTTGCACAGGAAAACAGCTTAATAAGGTCTACTAAATTTATTCATACATACATACGTTCATCCAGCATAGCAGCTGACAAGCGATGGAAGTCTTTACCTTTCACAACTGTTGGGCTCTTCCGCTTCAAATCTGCTTGGTTTTCAGTGTCTCCTTTGGATACCAGGTCATTGCCGTTACTGAATCTGCAGAAACCCAGTACCGCCTATATTCTGTCAAACTTTGGTCTGAGGTCCTCTGTGTCATAAACAATAATTTTGTTCACCAGAATATTGGCCCAAACTTTGAACCAACTGCTCATCTAACATTTCTTTCCTGGGTTAGTTTCATCAACAGCAGCTACATCTTATAATTAACATTATAATGATAATAACATAAGACTTTGTAATTAATTTGTTCATGCACTCTCTATTCCCAAGAAACAGTGACTCATTATATCCTTAATTTGCAAAACACACTCTATTTTTAATTTTTATATTTAGTACAATGAGATACAAAATCAATTTATTCATGGTCTTACAAAACAAGATTGCTGAGACAGGGTTAGAACAAAGTTACCGAGTCTCAGGCATTTGTGTTCTGTCACAGACACACTTCCACCCGTCCATCCATCCGCTCATGCATCCAAACATCCATTTATTTACTCAGGATAACTTTATTGTGCTAGGCATTGTGCTAACCTCAAAAGAAACAAGAGTTATTGCTACTGCTCTCAAAGAGTTCACAATGGGAAGCGAACTAGAAAAGAGGCAAGTCGTTGGGAAGCCTACACCAGAAAACAGGCAAGTTTGAAAAAAAAAAAGGAAAAAATGCAATGGTTAGAAGTGTGCATTTTACAAGCACATCTGTAACTTTCTGATGTTTGAACTGATAATGATTTGTATACTTTCTAGAAGACTAAGCTGTGGTTTCCCAAAGATAAGCAGATGCCACCATCACTTCTCAGGTAAGAAATTTACATGTAGGAATATTATCATTATTTGAGAACAGTGTTAGGTTGTTATCTGACATCGGTTTTTTTTTTTTTTCTTTAAAGTCATTGAACTTGTTCTTCAAAGGAAATTTTACTGAACTGAACTGAAGCAAAATAAATACAGATGAGATGCACTGTGCGAAGGCAGAAGTAACAGGTCAGAGCCCCACCCAATGGCTTGCTCAAGATTTCCAAGAAACCCCAAAGACTCTGCGGAACATCATGGAAAACCAATGAAGAAAAGCCACCCTCCTTTCTAGTTTGAGTATCAAATGTCACATCCGTCCAATCTTGTTGACCATGAAAATTAATTTAGGGTCTAATATCTGAATCAAACTTGTCTAATCTAAAGACGGTCAGCCTGTGGGTAGAAACACCCAACTGTATAATGAACCATAGTGGGAACTTACCTGGCAGTCCAGTGGTTAAGACTCCTCATTTCAGAGCATCAGTTCTATCCTGGGTTGGGGAGTTAGGATCCCACATGTCTCACAGTGCAGCCAAAAAATAAATTAACTAATTAAATATATAAAATAAGCCTCAACAGTACTTCTGAGGCTCTTCAGTTTCATCAGTGGCGTACTTTGCTGCTGTTGCTGTTCCCTGACCTGCGTAATATGCAGAATGCTTTCAGAGGTTTTTAATCACTTTGCCCTCTTCTTTTCAAAAATGGAGCAAGTATTAAAAAAAAAAAAATTTACTGAGGTCTAACTGGCATATAACATTCTATTGGTTTCAGGTATACCATGTAAAGGTTTTATATTTGTGGATATTGTGAAATGTTCGCCACAGTAAGTCTAATTACCACCTGTCACTGCACAAAGTTAACTTTGAGGACTTACTCCCTCGGCAACTTTCAAAAACGCTCTCCACTCTCATTGACCCTTGTCACCATCCCATACTTTATATCCCCGTGATTTATTTAGTTTGCAACTGGAAACTTGTACCTTCTAAAACCCTTTTCATGTTTTACTCATCCCCAACCCTCCTCCCCTTTGGCAACCACTGTTCTTGAACAAGTATTTTTGAACTTAACCATATATCAGGATTGGAGAGGGAGTGGTTGGAAAGACAGACACACCCCTTCCTTAAAAGGAGCCACACGCAGAAATACACAGTGCTTAGGAACATCATGTAAAGTCTAGGCAAGCATAAAAGAACCCAACTTCATTATAGTCAGCATTCATACAACTGTCTTATCATTCAATTCAACAAATAATTATTGTTACCTACTAAATGCCATGCTCTATTTAGATGGAGGGAGACAAAAAAAAAAAAAGAATGCCACCCTCACCTTCAGGAAGCTCACGATATAGTACAATAACAAGGAAAAGCAGGCTGGCAGGCCATTAAATGGAGAAGCAGATCACCATCATGGTTCCTACAAAGGGTGAGATAGAGTGCCATTTACAATCAGGAGTGGAAAAGCCTGCCAAACAGGCTTTTTCTGGACCTGTCTTCCTGGCTCATTGAGATAATTATTTTCTTTGGGGGAATCAAAAAAGGACTTTCAGAAATTCTGTTTTCTTTAGGGGGTGGAGAGGGGTGGGAAGGAAAATACTGGAGAGAGAGACAGAGAGAGAGAAAGAGAGAGAGAGAGGAAGGGAGATCGGTGTAGGATATCTTCACCCAGAAAAAAAATCCAGTTTCCGCTGGATTTTTTCTTACTAGTCTGTTCCTCCTCCATCTTCTCCCACTGTCCATCCAGCTAATCGTCTAGTCCCGTCCTTGACCCCTCACTTACCCTCCCATATCAAATATCACCCCCACCCATATCCAATGAATCACCAGCCCTGTTGATTCAGCTCACATATCCATTGAATGTATCCATTGCTCTCTCTTCCCTGTTCAAGCACTTTACATTTCTATGCAGTACTTACAAACATTATAATTAATTATCTACATAATTCCAATCAACCCATCCACTATACTCTCCCCACCTCAACTGTAAGATCCATAAAGCCAAGGACCATGTCCACCGTATTCACTACTGTATCCCCAATACTTAGAGAAGGGTCTAACACAGAGTGTGTGTTCAGTGGGGGGAAAAGAGAGTGAAAGGAGGAAATGAGTCGATCCAAGCTCAATAATCAACTCTTCCTCTAAACTCCTTCACGATTAGGTGAAGACAAAATGTATATAGAAATGCATGAATATTCTTATCTACATCCTTATTTCACTGAAGTGGTCAACTTCTGACAATGTCAAATGCTTCGGCTGACTCTATTTTATGATAGATTAAAAATAAAGAAAATGCAATGTATGAAAAGCGAAAGTGTTAGTCACTCAGTTGTGTCCAACTCTTTTCGACCCTCTAGACTGTAGCCCACCAGGGTCCTTTGTCCATGGGATTCTCCAGGCAAGAATACTGCAGTGGGTAGCCTAACCCTTCTCCAGGGGATCTTCCCAACCCAGGGATCAAAACTGGGTCTCCTGCATTGCAGGCAGACGCTTTACCATCTGAGGCACCAGGGAAGCCCCAGTGCAACGTATATGTATATCAAATCACCCTTCTGTCCACTATGCACATCCTACAATTTTATGTCAATTATGCCTCAATACAACTAAAATTAAAAACAGGAAAACCACAAGAAACAGAACCACGTATCTCTTTAGGAGTTGACAGAGTGCAGCAATATGATCCAGTTGTTCACATTCTGAGTCTTTTCATTGATTGGCTGGTCTGTAAACACTGGATGGCTTGTGCAATTGAATGCTGTGTTCCTATGTCAGGCTTCCCTCGTTGCTCCACTGGTAAAGAACCCGCCTGAAGTGTGGGAGACCTGGGTTCGATCCTGGGTTGGGAAGATCCCCTGGAGAAGGGAAAGGCTACGCACTCCAGTATTCTGGCCTGGAGAATTCCACGCACTGTATAGTCCATGGGGTCGCGAAGAGTCAGACACGACTGAGCAACTTTCACTTCATTATGCTCATATGTCAGCCCAACACTTAACCAAGAGTATGTCCTAGACACATGCATGAGTGAATCTAAACTCAGCATCTCTAATATTCACAGTCTTTAGTTTATCATTATGTTTATTTCATTTCCCAGAAGATACAATAGGCTCTTGTGTCCCTTGTTGCCTCCTCCAGGGGATCTTCCTGACCCAGGGATCAAACCCAAGTCTCTTTCATCTCCTGCATTGCCAGGTGGGTTCTTTACCAGCTGAGCCACCAGGGAAGCCTGTTTGTCAAGCTTGTCTCACAACACAGTCTCAGGTGTATGTATCTGGAGCCTACATTTCCCAGATTGACACATTTTAAAACAGATTTCAGAGGGGAGGGGCCTCCAGCTCACCTTTCAAAGAGTGGAACATCTGCTTTGATTTGGTAACCAGTAGTGCTTCATCCCCTGCCTGCCTGCTCAGAAGCCCACATATCACAAAACCCTAAATGCCACTGGAGGATTCAGCCTCCAGGCTGGATGCATCGTGTCTGGTCCCACCCAGCAATTCCCACAAAGCAAAGTCAGTCTTATTATGGCCTGTCCCATCTGCCTCAAGTATTAGAAAAGGTTAAAACTTGGCAGAAGCTTTGATGAACCATGGCCTGCCCTGGAGAAATACAGACTTGTTATTGCTTTGCACAGAAATGAAACAAGTGGAAGAAAACCAGGAGTGGGTCCTCTGAGTCACAGGATGTGGGTGAAGAGCTCTTACTAAATTGAGAGCTTAAATACTAATTCATTAAATGGAGGGCAAGAATATTTGAGGTCAAGTTCCTGATCTGCTGCAATGAGCTGTGTGAACTCAAGTAAATTGAAGTCCTCTGGGCCTCTGCTTCCCCATGCTAAAATGGGAATCACATCCGACCCTCACTTCGCTTCAGGACTGATAAAAGGTTGAGATAACAGGTGAGAACACACTTTATAAAGAAAACTATGATGAGGGAGTTCCCTGGAAAGCCAATGGCTAGGATGTACTGCTTTCGCTGCGTGGGCCAAGTTTCTATCCCTGGTTGGGAAACTAGGAGCCCACAAGCTACACAGCATGGCCAAAAAAAAGAAAACTGTAACTAAAAGATATTCCAAAATGGAGGAAACCCCCCAAAATCATTCCTACTGGGAACTTGAAACTTACAGGTAGGTTCCTTTGCAACAAACCTGTTTTTCTAGGTGTATATTAAATTTAATGTTTCCTTGAGTATGAGTCTGTGTTTTAGAGAGCAAGTTTTTAGAACTGACAGAGGCAGAGGAGAGACGACAGTTCATGATTCAAAATTTCCGACAGAAACTCCATAAAGTAAATAGTTGAGTCCACTCATGCCTGTGCTCACGCAATCATTCTTTAAGCAATCGCTCAATGCCACAACAGTTTAATGAGCACCTACTATGCTCAAAGTATGGTGCTGGACACTATGGACACAATGAGAATAAAGGCAGTCCTGATCCCTGCCCCGATGGACCTGATGTCCAAGCACTTTTTGAAATGCAGAAGTGGATCAGATATGATTTCCACCCTGACACAGTTATAAACTAGTAGAAAGAGCAGTGGCTGTGAAGGGAAATTGAATCCTTCTCAATGGGCTTTGCTTTTTTAAAAGCAAGAGAAAGAGACGAACGGGTCTCATCAGTCCTGTCTTTTTCCCTAGATCAGCAAACAGCATCAACACCAGCAGACAGGCATGCTTTAGTAGCCTCTAAAACCCTCCCTTGACTTCACGCCCTTTGACATGACCTTTAGCTCATGGTCAGTGTCTCCACTTCCTTCCTACACTTGCCTTCCTCAAACCAACTTAACTGAGATCCTCTCCCCACCACTCCATTGTGACTACTCTAGGCAAGGCCACCTACGGCCTCGATCTTGCCAAATTAAATGGTCCCTGAATTCAGGGGTGAATATCTTCTATTGATACTTGGTTCCATTTCCCTCAAGAGCTTGAATTCTATAGCTGTGTCTTAATAGACATCTCTCTTCTCATGGAGAGTCAACCTTACTCCATTTGTCAAGCATCATCTCAGACACTGTGTAGAGAATGTCAAGAGCAAGAGAAGGGCAAAAGCATCATCTGGAAGTGGGGATGGGGAAGAGGGTAGAGAAGAAGTTAGAGATGAAATAAAACATTGACATGCTACCCTCCGTTTAAGTGATTGATGCATATATGCTACTCTCAGGCTACAGTTTCAATGAATCACAGATGCAGTGATGGGTAGTAGGTGGTGGTTTTAACTTTCACTTTTTGTTTTCTCAGGAGCCATGGGGAATGGGGAGCCTGAACCCCTCTTCCAAGCTGGAGCCTGTGGAAGCAGCTCAGCTTGCTGACCCCACCATCTCCCTCCTACTAACCCTCCCCCTGACATCAGGGTACCAGTAAAGGTAGACCTCATTTCCCAGGGAGCCAATGAAACAGCACTCTGACTGGGGGCAAGATAACAGTGTTGTCTGCCTGCTGTGATGGCTAGAGGATGCTGTGTTGGCAGGAGGGGAGATCTCAGTGTGATAAGGGAAAAAAATCAGCTTGTGTCACTTGTGACAGCCTCAAGGACACAGCTAGGACATAAAAACACATCTGCTCCTACCCAGAAGGCCCCCGTCTTCTCCATGGCTCTCTCTATCTGTAGGAACCCAAGCTATGCCTTATTCACAGCAGCAACATGTGGATAACAGAAAGACTGTATAAGTCGAGATGATAAGAGAGTTTTATTTGCTTTTCCAGAAAGCATACCAGGGAAATGAGCTACCAGAAAAACTCTTGCTTGTATGTGATGGATGCAAAAAAATCTTGGAGTCTGTGATTGAGAAATGGTGTCCTTCCCCTGGGACCGGAAGCTCATGAGACTCAGCAGATGTTCACGGAAGCTTCCCTGTGTCTCTGAAAGCCTGCTCCTGCTCTTTGTAACAGACTATGTGTAGCCAAGAGTGACTGGATCAAAGAACATGTTCAGAAACAGAAGCAATGGATTCATCATATCAACAGCTGGCAAGGCCCATGCGGGTTAGCAGGAACGCCATAGGCCAGGCCCCAGTCCAAAGAGTCAGGCACCCAAAGGAACGCGCTCTGTATTTCTCCTCCAACTTCCCAGAGCTCTGAGCAGGGCAGTCTATCATTTTCCTGAGTGTTACAGTCACCAGCTTGACCTAAGAATGTAAAAATGAAAAGCTAAGTGGGGAAGCCCTGTACAGTCATTGATTTTTTTCACCAGGAGCCATGACCCAGGTCATCAAAACTGTTTTTCAAATCACAGGGCCATAGATCTGGTAGAAACCTGGAGTAAAGTGTTATCCTGCCGAGAAGGCACACCAGCCCTCCAGCCTGATCTGTATTCCCACCTCTGTAAGTGATTCTGCCAGCCCTCATGGTGTATTCTAAGACTTAATGGCTTCTCAATCAAAAGGCACTGTATCTTGTCTAATTTAAGTCTCCCTTACCACACACATTCAGATCATCAGGCCCATGCCAAACAGCTGCTTCTTTTCCTTCATAGCAATGCATTTTATGAAATTCCCTTGTGGTCCAGTGGTTAGGACTCCATGCTTTCACTGCCAAGAGCGCAGGTTCAATCCCTGATCCGGGGACTAAGATCCCACTAGCCTCAAGGTGCGGCCAAATATTGAAGAAAAAAAAAGCACTTTACCTGTTACAAGACTTTCATTTTTCATTTATGATTTGCACCTCCCAGTTATTAAAATGATTAAGCTGCCTGCAGAGAACTGTTAACCATGCTTTCTCTCCTCTGGCCAATAAGTTTTCCTTTCCAATAATTCCTCCGTGGTTTTATAGACACATCTGTTCTGAGCTGCCCCTCCAATCCAGGAGCTCCACTCCTGCCTGGCTTCACACTACCTGTCCAAACCCATCTCCTTACTACCTCTGCCCACACAGCTCTGGTGAGCTCATTTGTGTTGGTCCCTGAGCGGGACTCCTTCAGTCCTCTGTCCACTCATGTTGCCCCCTCATCTGTAAGGCGCGCATTTTCCCATCCATCGCTCCATGAAGCCTTCCATCTCAGCCCTTACTACTCTCTCTCTGCTTTGAATGCCTGAAGAATTCAGTCTGTACTCCACAGCTGAACGCTTCCTAATACCATCACCACTCACCACTGTTTCACATCTTTTCTGTTCCCCCTCCAATTTCATTTTTTAAATAAACATCTTATCATATTTTAGCACAGTTTTAAATGTGCAAGAGAATTGTAAAAATATTACAGAGGTTTCCTATATTCACTCCCCTGACCCAGTTCCAGCACCCACTTGCTACCATCCCACGCTATGAGACTGCATTAGTTAAAATTAAGAAACCAACGCTGGCATGTTCTGTTAACTGAACTCCAAATCTTATTCTGATTTCACCAGGTTTCCCTTCAAGTTATTTTCCTGTTCCAGGAACCAATCAGGAATACCACTTTGCATTTAGTTGTCATGTTTCCTTAGTATGTTCTTGTCTTCCACTGAAATTTCTCAGTTTTTCCTTGTTTTTGTTTTTTTTTTTTCTCCACCCCCTTGACCTTGATAGTTTTTGAGGCATATGAGTTAAGGAAGTGGTAGCATGTCCCCCTATCTGGGTTGTTCTGTTGCTTTCCTTAAGAGAAAACTGCGGTTATAGGATTTTGGAAAGAAAACCACAGAGGTGAAGTACCTTTCTCGTCATGTCGTATTGGGGGTACACGTCAGTTATAGGACATCACTGGTAAAGTTAACTTTATTCATCTAGTTAAGGTAGTATTTGCCAGTTTTCACCACTATAAATTTTATATTTTTCTCCTTCTAAATTGGGAAAGGAGTATGTCAAGGCTGTATATTGTCACCCTACTTATTTAACTTCTATGCAGAGTACATCATGAGAAATGCTGGGCTGGATAGAACACAAGCTGGAATCAAGATTGCCGGGAGAAATATCAGTAACCTCAGATATGCAGATGACACCAGCCTTATGGCAGAAGGCAAAGAGGAACTAAAGAGCCTCTTAATGAAAGTGAAAGAGGAAAGTGAAAAGGCTGGTTTAAAACTCAGCATTAAAAAAACTAAGATCATGGCACCTGGTCCCATCACTTCATGGCAAATAGATGGGGAAACAATGGAAACAGTGAGAGACTTTATTTTGGGGGGCTCCAAAATCACTGCAGAAGGTGACTGCAGCCATGAAATTAAAAGGTGCTTGCTCCTTGGAAGAAAAGCTATGACCAACCTAGACAGCATATTAAGAAGCAGAGACATTACTTTGCCAACAAAGGTTCATCTAGGCAAAGCTATGTTATTTCCAGTGGTCATGTATGAATGTGAGAGTTAGACCATAAAGAAAGCTGAGCACTGAAGAACTGATGCTTTTGAAGTGTGGTGTTGGAGAAGACTCTTGAGAGTCCCTTGGACTGCAAGAAGATCCAGCCAGTCCATCCTAAAGGAAATCAATCCTGAATATTCATTGGAAGGACTGATAGTGAAACTGAAGCTCCAATACTTTGGCCACCTGATGGGAAGAACTGACTCCTTGGAAAAGACCCTGATGCTAAGAAAGATTGAAGGCAGGAGGAGAAGGGGACGACAGAGGATGAGATGGTTGGATGGTATCACTGACTCAATGCACATGAGTTTGAGCAACTCCAAGTATTGTCGATGGACAGGGAGGCCTGGCGTGCTGCAGTCCATGGGGTTGCAAACAGTTGGACACAACTGAGCAACTGAACTGAAACTTCATTCTTTGGATACATGTCTAGCTCACATTCAAAGTACCCCTCACACTCCTTTTTAACCACATAATTATTTTGGCTGCATATTGGGGGAACTTTCTAAATTCTCCATGTCTCTTCCCAAAGTTCATCTCTAAAAGGTAGAGAATCCTTTTATATAGATTCAGTCAAGAGGATAAACATCTTTAAAACTTCTGCACATTATCCACTGGTCCATTGTGTGGATTCTTGTCACCTTATCCTACCCCATAACTCTTTTGCAGTAATTAGAAATCACACAGTAAATAATTCCTAATCTGTCTCTTTCAAAGTGTTTTTAAATATATGTACAAAGGAAATCATCTTAGATAGATTTCAGGAAGAAAGCAGGAGTGCAAGGCTGTGAAATGGAAGGTTTATCAATATTTTCAGCAACCTCGAAGCAAATGGAAAAATAAAAATAGAATTTAGAGTTCAGAGTGAGTGGGTTGAAGCAGAAGCACAAACTCACTGCATTGTCAGTGTAGGTGGCAGAATGGCTTCGGGGAAAGAAATGTGTTTCCAGACGTGTTTCTCCTCTACAGTCGGTTTTTATTGATTGGACCCACTTTGGGTAGAAGGTTGTGACTGAACGACCAATAAGGTCAACTAAATCTTTAATAATTTTGTGGCTCTACAGCATTCAAATTAATTGGAAAATCACCAGATTTTTTGCTTTTATAATATGGCTTCAACCTAGCTGAGGTCAGTGCTTCCTGGTGTTTGTGTGGCAGAAATCAAATGCCGTGAGACCACCTTCATCCTAAAAGTTCTGGGATCAATTTATTTTGAACACCTTTTAGACTAGTGATGGGGAAACTTTTCCTAGAAAGGGCCAGCCAGCAAATATTTTAGGCTTCGTGGAGTACGTATGATCTCTGTTACGTATTCCCCTTCTTCCCCCTCCTGCCTCCCTCTTCCTTCTCTTCCCCTCCCTGCCTGGCTGCATCTTCTTCTCAATCTTTTTGTAATGTGACAAATACTGCTTGCAGGTTGTACAAAAAAAGAGACCACGGGCCAGTTTTGGCCCATGGACTGGTGGGTAGTTTACCTAACCCTGCTATGGAATCTCCCTGAATGTTCCAAATGTATACAGTGCATTCAGTTCAGTTCAGTTCAGTTCAGTCGCTCAGTCGTGTCTGACTCTTCGCAACCCCGTGAACTGCAGCACGCCAGGCCTCCCTGTCCATCACCAACTCCCAGAATTTACTCAAACTCTTGCCCATCGAGTCGGTGATGCCATCCAGCCATCTCATCCTCTGTCATCCCCTTCTCCTCCTGCCTCCAATCCCTCCCAGCATCAGAGTCTTTTCCAAAGAGTCAACTCTTCGCATGAGGTGGCCAAAGTACTGGAGTCTCAGCTTCAGCATCAGTCCTGTCAATGAACACCCAGGACTGATCTCCTTTAGGATAGACTGGTTGGATCTCCTTGCAGTCCAAGGGACTCTCAAGAGTCTTCTCCAACACCACAGTTCAAAAGCATCAATTCTTCGGCGCTCAGCTTTCTTCACAGTCCAACTCTCACATCCATACATGACCACTAGAAAAACCATAGCCTTAACTAGACGGACCTTAGTCGGCAAAGTAATGTCTTCTCTGCTTTTGAATATGCTATCTAGGTTGGTCATAACTTTCTTTTCAAGGAGTAAGTGTCTTTTAATTTCCTGGCTGCAATCACCATCTGCAGTGATTTTGGAGCCCCTCAAAATAAAGTCAGCCACTGTTTCCACAGTTTCCCCATCTATTTCCCATAAAGTGATGGGACCAGATGGCACGATCTTAGTTTTCTGAATGTTGAGCTTTAAGCCAACTTTGTCACTCTCCTCTTTCACTTTCATCAAGAGGCTTTTTGGTTCCGCTTCACTTTCTGCCATAAGGGGGGTGTCATCCGCATATCTGAGGTTATTGATATTTCTCCCAGCAATCATTAAAGACTCGGAAAAGATATGTAGGATAAAAGTGTATTTGCCATTGTTTAATCGGATTTATCTCAAATGTATTTAACCATGGAACTCTTTTTTTTTCTGCTGCCCACTTAACATCTCACGTGGTTCATCTTCTATGGGAAATACTGTGGGAAATTCTGCCCTTTTTCACATAATGAGAATAATGAAGTTTATTCCTACCCTACTCACTCTGTGTACAAAGAAACATTCCAGATTACTTAAAAATATAAATGAAAAAGTGTCAGATCCTACCTCTGTCACATTGGAGTACAAATAGTTTCCCAGGAGAGACTTCAAAAGTACTAAACACAAGACAAATGGATCTGACTACATCAAAGTGAAGGAATTCTTTTCAACAAACAGCACAATAGAAAAACTTAATAATGAGTGTAAGGTTGGGAGAAAATATTTGCAAGTCAAAAAATCATGAAAGATTAGTATTTCAAGGAACTCTCGCAAATTAGTAAGAAAAACCTTGGGATCCCAATTTTGAAAATGGGCAAACCATATGCATGAACAATGTATAGGAGGAAAAATCAGAATGGTTAACTTGTATATAAATAAGATATTCAACCTAATTAATAATGAGAGGAATGCAAAATGAAATAATAAAATACTTCTTTATATTAAACATAAGGTGGCAAAAAAAATTTTAAATAGGATAATAGTTAATGTTGGCAAGGACATGTGTAAACTTTTTTTCCCCCCACACACTGTCAGAGCCATAAGACCACTGAAACCATTCTGGAGGGGAAAAATGCCAGTTAATTAGCATTCAGAGTCATTTTCTTAAGCAAGCACTAATGTTTATCCAATATCTTACTCAGGGCAAAATAACTGCAGTAATGATGTGAAAATGTTAGTGGCTGAACATGATAGATGTTTTTACTGCTCATGGTGGCTCAGCTGGTAAAGAATCCACTTGCAATGTGGGAGACCTGGATTTGATACCTGGGTTGGGATGATCCCCTGCAGAAGGGAACAACTACCTACTCCAGTATTCTGGCCTAGAAAATTCCATGGACTATATAGTCCCTAGGTCTCAAAGAGTCAGACACGACTGAGTGACTTCACTTTCACACTCCAGTGAGTGTCAGCAGGGAGCTCTGCTCCATACCATCACTCAGAGCCCCAGGCTCCTTTGAGTCAAAGGTTCTGCCATCTGAGAAGAGCTCTGAGGTTCACCACTGGATCTTAAAGCTCAACTTTCAGAAAACTAAGATCATGTCATCCAATCCCATTACTTCATGGCAAATAGATGGGGAAACAGTGGAAACAGTGGCTGACTTTATTTTTCTGGGCTCCAAAATCACTGCAGATGGTGATTGCAGCCAGGAAATTAAAAGACACTTACTCCTTGGAAGGAAAGTTATGACCAACCTAGATAGCATATTCAAAAGCAGAGACATTACTTTGCCAACAAAGGTCCGTCTAGTCAAGGCTATGGTTTTTCCAGTGGTCATGTATGGATGTGAGAGTTGGACTATGAAGAGAGCTGAGCGCCGAAGAATTGATGCTTTTGAACTGTGGTGTTGGAGAAGACTCTTGAGAGTCCCTTGGACTGCAAGGAGATCCAACCAGTCTATCCTAAAGGAGATCAGTCCTGGGTGTTCATTGGCAGGACTGATGTTGAAGCTGAAACTCCAGTACTTTGGCCACCTCATGCGAAGAGTTGACTCTTTGGAAAAGACCCTGATGCTGGGAGGGATTGGGGGCAGGAGAAGAAGGGGACAACAGAGGATGAGATGGTTGGATGGCATCACCGACTCGATGGACATGGGTTTGGGTGAACTCTGGGAGTTGGTGATGGACAGGGAGGCCTGGTTCATGGGGTTGCAAAGAGTCAGACACGACTGAGCGACTGAACTGAACTGAAAGGAAAGACTGCAGAGGAAGAGCACCCCAGCTTTTAACTGCCTGGTCTGTGGGTGACACCTCTGCTCCCCTCAAAGGCCACGAGTCATACTGCCCCACCCAGAGGCAAAAGTCTACGAAATGTAGCCAAGGAAGAAGAGAATGAGAATTTTAGTGAAAAATTACCCTGTTTTTGCCACAGCTAACAAGAGGTTAGAGGAAATTTTTAGATTTGATAAGAATTGTTTAAAATACAGATTTTCTTTACCATTTGCAAATTAGTTTTAAGACTGTAAATTACTTACGGGCTATAATTTTTAAAATTTTAAACCATGATTTATGGTTTGCCCAAAGAATACCTTCTCCCAAGTACATGAAGTGATAATTTTTGTTTGTTGTTTTCTTAAACAAAATTGACTTTTTTGCTGAAACTGACTTTTCATTTATTCTATTTTTTAAATATCTGTTTATTTATTTGACTGTGCTGGATCTTAGTCGTGGCATGTGGGAACTAGTTCCCTGGTCAGGGGTCAAACCTGGGCCCCCTGCATTGGGAGCATGGAGTCTTAGCCACTGGGCACCAGAGAAGTGCTTAGAGTGATAATTTTTCAGGGAGTTTAGACTATATTCTGAGCAGTAGCAAAAACCAGAGTTTATGTTATTTTGATGTTGTTGTTGAGTTGCTAAGTCATGTCCCAGCTCTTTGCGACCCCATGGACTGCAGCACACCAGGCCTCCCCGTCCATCACCAACTCCTGGAGTTTGCTCAAACTCATGTGCATTGAGTTGGTGATGCCATCCAGCCATCTCATCCTCTGCTGTTCCCTTGTTCTCCTGCTCTTAGTCTTTCCCAGCGTCAGAATCTTCCAGAGGTAAACAAAAGTTGACAGTATGATGCACCCTCATGAACCCATCACCCAGCTCCAACAGTTATTAACTCATGACCTATCTTGTTTTCTTGTTCTATCTGCACTCCCTGCTCTCTCCCCAGCTTCCCTGGTGGCTCAGTGGTAAACAATCTGCCTGCCAATGTGGGAGATGCAGATCTGACCCTGGACTGGGAAGATCCCCCGGAGGAGGAAATGGCAAACCACTCCAGTAGTCTTGCCTGGGAAATTTCATGGACAGAGGTTCCTGGCTGGCTATAGTCTGTGAGGTCTCAAGAGCTGGACACGACTGAGCAACTAAGCAACAATCTCCTGAACTATTTATGTCTCATATGTAAACACAGGATCCCTGTGAAAAAGCAGTTCCTATGGGGGTGCCTTATCATAAATGTGAGGGTATCTTGAGTGTGGAAATCATGTGGATCGAGTTTCCCAGATGAAGATGAAGCTAATGCCCCTAAGACCTCAGCGTTCATTCTATATTTGTGTGTGTGTGTGTGTGTGTGTGTGTTCAGTCATGTCCAACTCTCGCGACCCCATGGACTGTAGCCCACCAAGTTTCTCTGTCCATGGGATTCTCCAGGCAAGAATACTGGAGTGGGTAGCCATTTCCTCCTCCAGGGGATCTTCCCAACCCAGGGATTAAAGCCACACCTCCTGAGCTCCTGCATTGCAGATGGATTCTCTACCCTCTGAGCCATAGAGGAAGCCCCTCTATATTTGTATATTTTATATCAATTTCAAGTGAGATCCCCAAATATTACCTGCCTAAGATAGGTTTCTAAAGTCAGAGTAAATTTCCTATTGCAAAATAACCAAGGCAAAAGAGAAGACAAATGCACACACGAGGAACTCAGCAAAATCGGCTGAACATACTCTGAAAAACATAAACACAAAACGACCATGAGCAGGCTATGAATTGTCCTGAGCTACACAATCGAGTGATAAGACAGATGACCTGGAAAATGAGAGCTGGCGGGGCTGTCTGAGATTGATTAGCTCTCTGCCCTAATGCTCAGGTAATAGGATGCCTTTCAGCTCCATTCTGCCTATTTCAGTCTAAATTTGTTTTCCCTGCTGCCTTAAAAATTAGACGAGATCCTGTCACTTTCACCCCACAATCATACGGAAGCTCACTTTCCTTGCATTACTCCAAAATACACAAAAGCAATCCTTTCTCCTTTGCAACACAAAATGCCGTTCATGTTCATCTAATGTCATCAACACAAAACCTCACCAAGTACTTCCTGAGAGATTGATTCCAAAGCAAAGCAAAATGTCATGAATCGGACAGGAGGATGAGGAAAAAAGACAACAATCTAATAGATGCAAAGCAGGAAATCATAAACAAGCTGTAAACTTGGAGAAAGAGATGCGAAACTGAATCAGTCTCTGTGCTACAGACTTCATAGCAAACAGTCACTCCAGACCCACAGAGTGGAAGCATGATGAGGTATGCCCATAAAGGAGAGAGTTTGAGAACCAAGTTTGTTTGGGGGGTGGCTGGAAAACCAACCAAACAGATCAATTCAGAACAGAATGGCAGGTCTTGACACAGAGGTGACAATGATAAGGATGAATTGAAGGCCACGCTTGGGAGTAGATATGTGATTTGCAGTGTATCAGAAATCTCCAACATGAAAAGTTATGTGTTGGGCAGCCTTCTCAAAATCTCCATCTGTGTAATCCTAGATAAATTGCTTTCTGCTGGAGAGAAAGCAGCCTGAGCTTTCCCATATAGGTTTGTGAGCTGCCAGTGTGAGTATTCTGATACTGGAGTGGTGCACAGAAAATAATATTTATAATTATCAAGTTTAAAATTAAACTACTGATGTGCATGCATGCTTAATCGTGTCTGACTCTTTGCTACCCCATGCACGGTAGCCCCCTAGTCTCCTCCCTCCATGGGATTCTCCAGGCAAAAATACTGGAGTGGGTTGCCACTTCCTTCTCCAGGGGATCTTCCCAATCCAGGGATCAAACTCACGTCTCCTGCATCTCCTGCATTGGCCGGTAGATTCTTTACTACTGAACCACCTGGGAAGCCCATAAAATTAAACTAGTTGATTAATAAATTTAAAATGTTGTTTACATTATGGCCTGAGGTTTCACTTAAAAATCTTATTAGGGTATTTATAAGTCTGATAAATTGTGTAAAATAAAAACAAGAAGGCCTTTGATGGGTCACTCAAAGGCCACTTGATCCACTCACATTGAACATTCTAACAATAAATCCCATTTACAAACTTAGTCAGATCCCTCTAAACATTTTACTTATTTATTTGGCCATGCCTTGCCACTTATGGGATCTTAGTTCCTAGACAAGGGATCGAACCCATGCCCCCTGAGATGAAAATGCCGAGACCTAACCAGTGGACAGCCAGGAAATTCCCCCTTTTAAAATTTTAAACTTCATTAATTATAGAAGAAATTAATTAAAGAAATTAATTTAAAAGTATAGTATTTGATTGCTTTTTAAGCCCTTCAAATACCTAAAGGGAAGACTTACAACGAGAAGAAGTATTATTAGAAACTTTTGTCCATCTAGTGAATTAAAATTTAAGTCCTTTTAAACAGTATAATACCACTTATAGGCGAGGTCCATTTTTCTTATGCTTTTTGCTTAAAAAGCAAGCCTAAAACCAATTTTACATTTTAAATCAAGTGCATAAGACTAAGCTGTCAGTTTCTCTAATATACTAAATTCTCTAAGGTAGCACATGTACTTTTATTGTCAAGCATCTATGAAATACTCCCATTCTTAGTATGCATGTGTTCATATATGGGTTTGTCATCTCTGCTTTCAGTTCTTCTTATCTTATAGTTTCCTATAGAGAGTTGAGGCAATTGCCTTGCCAGTGACCACAACAGGATCATCATCGCAGGCAGCCTGAGATTGCTTATTGATCATAGATCTGAAGTCAGTAGGCAGGAATGGGGGAATGAATAAATCTAAGGGGATTCTTTCTGAGTCACTGAAAGACATCCTGAGCCTTTTGGGGATAGACTCTTTGACAATAAAAGACGTCAAATCCTATATCCTGCAGATGAGTTGAGTCGATCCAGGTTTAAAGTTATACTTTATGTCATTCCCTTATGTGATGATCTCAAGTTTTCAAACCCTTACCCAGGCTAAGCTATTTTCTTATGTACCTCATTGAATGGTAGATTCTCTTCTGGTTATTCATAGGCCACACCACTTCCTGGCAGATCCAATTAGATTCTGCACCCCTCTCACACCTTCTTCATGCTGTGTGGTTACAACTTTACAGCTGGTTTGAGACAAGAGGAAATGAAGCAAAGGAGGTGGCCTTGCAGGTGGTTTCATTCTGTCCCTGATGTTGAACTGGGTGACTCAGCCAAAGAGGGACCAAAGAGAATGTTTAATCCAAACAACCTCCCTCTGAGAGTCCCACTAAACTTCCTTCTCCTCTGAGATGTCAATTCCACAGCACTACAGCACATGTGCAAAGGGCAATGTGTCCTGTTTCACTGTGATGAGCAAGATCTCAGGACTCAAGCTGTAAAACAAATGACTATTCCCAGTCCCAAGGAAGACCCATAGTTTGACTCAGCTCCAAGTATTCACATGTGGTAGGCTGAGTAATGGCCCCCAGAGATGTTCATGTCCTAATCCTGGACACTTCGAATATGTGACCTTATATGGTAACAAGGACTCTGAAGATATGACTATGTTGAGGGTCTTGAGATGGATAGATGATCCTAAATTTTCCAGACAGGCTCAACGGAATTACAAAAAGTTTTTATTAGAGGCAGGCGGAAAGTAAGTGCCAAAGAAGGAGGTATGATGATGCAAGGAAGTGGTTGGAGTGATTTGAGGAAGGGGCCGCAAGCCAAGGAATGCAGGCAGCCTCTAGAAGCTTAAAACAGCAATGAAATAGATCTTCCTCTGAAGCTTCTAGAATAAACCAGCCCTAGTGACACTCTGATTTTAGCCCAGTGAAACTGATTTTAGACTTCTGCCTCCCAGAATGTGAAAGAATAAATGTGTAATGCTTTCAGCCAATCTATTTGTGATCATTTGTTAGGAAATTAATAGCAGCAGTCTTTTCCCGACAGCTCTAGTTTCAGTCGTGTCATATGACTCCTCTCCAGATTTTGTCTTTGAATATTATGAGGCCTCTTTAGCTAGACAACCACATTTCTACTCAGTGGGGTCATTGTTTATTGGCTCTCATCGGCCTTTCCCTGCAGGCTGAAATTTCCAGACTCCCACCACCTGGTTACCAGCAGGGCTCAGCCAATGGCAGGCATTAGAAGACCAGAAGGCAGGATGGGAGGAGAAGCCAGTGCGTTTTCTACCTTCTCTCCAGACCATGGAAATGGTACCTCTGGGGGTGACTACATCTCCGGCTACATCTACTGCAATTCCTGCTCCCACCTATCAGGAGGTCTCTCCAAAGTTCTTGCCTGCACAGGGCAGGAATCTCCCCCACCCATGTCGCACCCACCTACCACCACAGTTCTACCACCTCCTTCTTTTGTCCTTCCAGACAAGAGTGGGAGGTAGTTGCTGCCTCCTATTTCCTTATCGCTGCATTCCCTCACCTTCCTCTGTTCACTTTTTTTTTTTTTTTTGGCCACACCTCGCAGCTTGTGGGATCTCAGTTCCCCAACGAGGGGTTGAAACCAGGTCTTTGGCAGTGAAAACACGGAGTCCTAATCACTGAGTCTTGGGGGAAGTCCTTTTTTTTATTTTTAGGTTTTTTTTTTTTTGGAAGCGGTTCACTTTTTTAATTATTCTGAACACGATGTATCATTTTCCATATTGATTCTACTATGAAAAAACTTGTCTTTTCTGTCTTGCTGCCACAGTAGTGTTGTGTTCCTTTATGTCCTTGATGTTTCAGTGTGGGAAGGTAAGGTAGCTTTCTTCTGACTCTGAAGTCTACCTTGAAACCTGAGAAGTTTCCCATCTCTCATTTCTCTCATCTTCACGGAAACCTGACCCAAAGGTGCCCTCTGACTCTGGCCCCGAACTTCCCCAGCCCTGCCGTTTCCTCCCGAGCGTACACTCGAGTCGTTTTTTAATATCTTACCATCTCAACAACCTTCTCACTAATTTACCATTTGCATATTAGTCAGCAACTCATAAAGAAGACTGAGCACTGAAGAATTGATGCTTTCGAGTTGTGGTGCTGGAGAAGACTCTTGAGGGTCCCTTGGACAACAAGGATATCAAACCAGTCCATCCTAAAGGAAACCAACCCTGAATATTCATAGGAAGGACTGATGCTGAAGCTGAACCTCCAATACTTTGGTCACCTGATGTAAAGAGCCCACTCATTGGGAAAGACCCTGATGCTGGGAAAGATTGAAGGCAGGAGGAGAAGGGGGCAACAGAGGATGAGATGGTTAGACAGCATCACTGATTCAATGGGCATGAGTTTGAGCAAGCTCCAGGAGATGGTGAAGGACAGGGGAGTGAGGCGTGCGGCTGTCCACGCGGTTGCAAAGAGTCAGACATGACTTAGCAACTGAACAACAACTCTGGCAATTTTAAGCCAAAATCATTTCTTGGAAGGATGCAAGGGCTGAGAATTGACAAGGGGCTGTAGGCATTAAACCATTAAAATCGGCAGGAACCGAGGATTTCCAGAAGACCAGGTAAAGGAAGAGCCACAGCCACCCAGTATGGTGGGTCACTGCTTCAGGTCCCTGTGGCCCCTTTCTCATGTCCTTTCAACACTTTGTCAAGATTCCAGTTCTGAGACAGTGAGTCTGATTGGTTGAGCCCAGATCATGTGCCATCTGACCCCGAGGGAGAGGAAGGGGTAAGTTCCTTTCAGGTTCCTTAGAGCGGTTGTCCCGAACCTTTTCGGCACTGAGGACTACTTTCGTGGAAGACAATTTTTCCATGGACTGGGGCAGGGGGTGGGGGGTGGCTTTGGGATGATTCAAGTGCATTACGTTTATTGTGCACACTATGTCTATTATTATCACATCAGCTCCACTACAGAGCATCAGGCATTTGATGCCAGACGTTGGGGACCCTTGCGGCTTAGAGGAAGGCATGTCTTCTCTATGCCATGAGGACAATATCCATGGGGGAAGGACATTTCTTTCCAGTGAAATCAGGATGCTATGGAAGGGCATTGATGTTGGACAGCCAAAATCAATAAATGGCCATTTTCTACCCATTATCTTATGTTTCAAAATCCATGACTGATCCAGAAGGATAGAGGCTCTGCATGTTTGAGATATATGGGAAAACTCTGCTCAATTTTGCTATGAACCTAAAACTACAAAATGGAATCTATTAAAAATATTCTCAAACCCATGACTGATCCTTTTGATATTAAAATTCTCACAACCCCACATTTCCATGGTACCTCACAAATTCCCACTTCCCTTTGTTCACTTCTTCATTCACATCTTTTGAAAGGGTATTAATCTGGGGCTGAATCATCAGTGATTTGGGGTTTTTAAAAACTATTTGAGAAGTTAATTTCATGATCTCCAAAATACTTAATGAAAGTGAAGTGTGAAGAAATAGTCTATTACCATCCCTGGAAATCAGGTCCAAATGAGACTACACTGGGTTTCCAGTAGACATCTGGAATAAATAAGTGTGTGTGTGTGTGTGTGTGTGTGTGTGTGTGTGTGTGTGTTTTCTTATGCAACTGGTTTAACAATCAGCAAAACAGCATGTTCTCCACAAAAAATGCTGTTAAGATGCACAGTATTTCTCCAGTAAGACACACATGCTGTTCAACAGGCATCAGATATTTACAAAGTGAGTCCTTGCTTCACTATAGTTCCCCTGGCCATCAGGGAGGGCTTCAGGCTCAGCCTTCATTCCAGGCTCTTCTGTACCAGCCAAACCTCCTTCCCAGGAAAGAGGAGGTTTGTCTACACAGTGCCTGCTCTGGCCAACAAAATTGTGTTGTTGCATATGGCACACATCAGTGCCTCGGTACTCAGACCAAAGTTAACGTTTGGTAAACAAGCCTTCTGCCTTAAATTCCCCTTGAATCACTTCTGCTGTTACACAACCACTCAGTAAGGACATGCAGTCCACGCTAATGAGTGGTGAAAACAGAGCATGCCTCTAAACCAGCAGCAGCCTATAGAAGGGGAATGAGACAACTGTTCCCTTTGTGTTGGGTCACAGGCCTGCAGATGGGGACCCTCTCCAGGGCCCTGCTGGAGAATGGCTTCTCTCTCTCTCTCCCAGTGAGAGAAACTTATAGAAACTTTCACTGGCTGCCTGCAATGTATTATGTAATGCTTACTCCGTACTACTCACCATGTGTCCCCAGGTCACACTACACTTACCTAGAACAGAGAAACTCTTAACAGAAATGTACAAAGTGGCTGAAGGGAGAGGGAGTGGTTACTTTCCTTCCATCACTCTGAGCTCCATCACTAACTTGTGTTATTTTTGGAAGCGATTTCACCGCTTGTTTGTTGGTCTCTGGTTACTTCTTTTATGCTAGCATATTGCGTAAAGAAGATGAAGAAGATCAGCCTCTTACACCTTATTTGTATACCTTATTTGTCTTCCTTGGAATCACAGCACAGAATTCACATACCACATACTATTACAAAATAGAGCAACAAACAATACTCTCTGCCTCATACAAGGTTAATAATTAATAATTAATACTTGCTGATGAACAGCCAAACTCCATCTAAAAAAAGGAAAGAAAATGTCAGTTATGCAATGATTCCTCTTTATAACCAATACACAGGCATTCACTCATTCACTTATTACATTTGTTGAGTGCCTCCCATGGCTAAGCACCAAGCCAGGCACAGAGGAAATGAAAATAAGCAAAACAAGCCATTGCCTTTGCCTTCATGGAGCAACAGATACCGACCAAATAATTACACAGATATACAAACTACAGGGCTCTCCAGGTGTTACTAGTGGTAGAAAACCCACCTGCCAGTGCAGGAGACATAAGAGACATGGGTTCAATCCCTGGGTCAGGAAAATTCTGAGGAGGACACGGCAACCCACTCCAGTATTCTTGCCTGGAGACTCCCCATGGACAGAGGATGGGGTCACACAGAGTCAGATACAACTGAAGTGACTTAGCACGCACCCATGCAAACCACAATGGTGACCAATGTTAGGAAAAGATACAAGATGCTGTAAAAACCTACACTGGGATTTGAGTAGTTAGACAAGCTCAGGAACATCTTCTCTGAAGAAACGGTCCTTGAGTTCAGATCAGAAAGATGTGTGCAAGTGATGTAGCTGAGAAAAGCACAAAAAAGTATCCCCGACTAAAAGAAGAGCTCTGGGGTGGGAGAGAGTGAACTGGGAAGTCACTGGCTCTGGAGAGAGGGAGGGAGGGGAAGCAGGGCAGGACAGGAACCTGAAAACCCAGCCAAGGACCACAGTTGAGGAATTTGCCTTATCCTAAGGGTCATGAGAAATCACTGAAAGGTTTCTTAGGCCCTGGAACGAGGGCTGGGCTTGTGGGTAGTAACCAAGAAACCTGTGGGCCCCAACCAGTTCCCCTCGCAAGCACTCTGAAGTATCATGGTGCATATAAGAACAACATGGGCAGAAGACACCTCCTAGGCCTTCCCTGGTGACCCAAAGGTTAAGACTTGGCCTCCTGGGGGCTTTCCTGGTGGCTCAATGGTAAAGAATCCACCTACCAATGCTTTTTGAGTTACAGCCAAATTTTGATGAAAACGTGAGCTGCACTAATTTTGTATTGCAGGATGGGGGAGTCGAGGGGTACCGGGGAAATAAACACATTTTCAATAGGTTTCCCATATTTGTCTACATTTGCTTCTTTTTGTCCCCCTTCTCTACAAGGATGGTGTTTAAAAAAATTAATGCACATTTAATAATGCAGGAGACACAGGTTCTATCCCTGATCCGGGAGGATTCTACACGCCACGGAGCAACTAGGCCTGTGTGCCACAACTACTGAGCCCACGTGCTGCAGCTACGGAAATCTGGGCACCCTAGAGCCACGCAATGAGAGAAGCCCCAGCAACGAGAGGCCTGGAAACCACAACTAGAGCTTAGCCCCTGCTCTCTGCAACTAGAGAAAAGCCCACGCAGCACCCAAGACCCAGCACAGCCAAAAAATATAATAAATTAATTAAATTATTTTTTTTTTAAAAAGACTTCACCTTCCAGTGCAGGGGGTCTGTGTTCTATCCCTGGTCGGGAGCTAAGATTCAAAACATAAAACAGAAGGGAAACTGTAACAAATTCAATTAAGACTTAAAAAGAGACACCTCCTGAGCCTCCCTCTCTGCTTCTCAGGGTATCAGCTGTGGTCAGCAGCCTGTCAGAGAGGTCAGTCCTTTGAGTGTGAAAGGCCCTGAACCTCCAGCCTTCCAGTATTTATTTGCCCACCCAGGTAAGGCAACAATTCTGCCCACTCAGAAGTCCACATTACCCAGTGCCGAGTGATGAAATTCTTGCTGGGCTATATTTAAGACCCTTCTGCATCTTTGTTGCAGAATCTGGAAATTCTCTCCGTCCATTTAGGGGCTTTCCATGGGCAAGGCCTCACTGTCCTTTGGCCACAAGGGTTTCTAAAGAAGGTTAGTAATACAGAGATTTCTGCTCTGGAAGTATTGCTCTGGCTGCAGTGTGTGGAACAGGAGGTCCACAGTGGGGGCTGCTGATAGCAGTGAGGAGATGAGATGGCTTGGACCAGTGTGGAGACAACAAAGGACAGAAAGGGAACAGTCCAAGGGATATTTAGGAGGAAAGTGTCAGCAGGCTCAGGAGGTGATGTGGAGATGAGATTCTAGTTTATGAATCACACAACTAGATGGATTCCCAAACTCATTAAAAACTCATAACAGGAGGACTGTCAGTTTCCAGTTCTGCGTGTAAGGAGCCTGGGGGTTCCCAGTCCATTCTAACAACAAATAGCAAGCTGAACAGGCTGAAAAATCACCAACTCTTCTTGGATCCATATGAGAGAGGGGGACACAGCAAACTGCTGCGCCAAGATGAGAGAGACAGGAGAATACAGAGCAGTTCGGTTTACGGGGCCAGAAACTTGTGAGCAGAAACCTATGCAAAACGGTACTGATGAACCTATTTACAGGAAAGGGATGGAGACAGAGAGCAGACTGCGGACCCAGCCAGGGAAGGAGAGGGCGGGGCGCGCTGAGGCGGTAGCGCTGACATACACGCACTACCGTGTGTGAAACAGATAGCCAGCGGGAAGCCGACGCCTCCGCAGCGGGCCCAGTCTGCCGCTCCCTGATGGCCTAGAGGAGTGGGGTGGTGGCGGCGGAGGAGAGAGGCTCCAGAAAGAGGGGCTATATGCATATAGTTACGGTTGATTCGCGTTGCTGAGTCCACACTGATTCACGTTATTGTACGGCAGAAACCAGCACCACATTGTAAAGCAATCACCCTCCAATAAAAAATAAAAACATAAATCCACCATATCAAGCTGAATTTTAAAAAAGAATTCTTTTTTTTTTTTATAATATAGCTTTTAGTAAATTATAGGAAGAAAAGAAGAAGAAAGAAACCTGTGGAAGCCAGTAGTGGGGTTAGAAAATCTGAACTGGCCTAAGTGAGTTGCTGGAGACGTGGAGGGAACAGTTCCAAGAGTTAAAAACTCCAGGGTGAGCCAGCCATACAGGGGCCCCAATTACGGTGAGACTTACCTCCAGGAGCTTGATCAGGCTCCCACAATAAACATCAGAGGGAAAAAAAAATCCCCTTGTGCCTCCAGCCAGAGGAGGAAAGAAACCATTGTGAAACAAGTCAGAGCACTGCGTTCTCGACAAAGCCTGCCCTTAGGGGCAACTAGTTAACCAGACCTAACCTGCTGGGATGTGATCAGAGCCTAACTGACCTGGGGGAAGGGAAATACCCAACTCCAGACTGCTTCAGCCACTCGGTCACACTAAAGGGGGAAGAAAAAGCAGAAACACTTGCAAAGTTCACAATTAGCAGACACAGGCACTAAAAACACTGAGATCTACCTAATCACAGGATGATAGAACTCACCCGCCACACACACACACACACACACGCACACACACACACGTCACCATCAGACTAGTAAAGGATTATTTACAGCAGTTTCTTTTACCCAGTACATCTTGTCCACCCACCAAGGAAAAATTACAAGCAAAACACACACACATCAGACATGGTAGGGATGTTGAAATTATCAGACAGGAAATTTAAAACAACTATGATTAATATACTAAGGACTTTGATGGGTAAAGTAGACAACACGCAAGAGCAGATGGGCAATGTAAGCAAAGAGATGGAAATCCTATGAAAGAATCAGAAAAAAATTGCTAGAGATAAAAAAAAAAAAACCACTGTAACAGAAATGAAGAATGCCTTTGATGGGCTTATTGGTAGATTGGACATGGCTAAAGAAATTATCTCTGAGCTAAAAACCCATAATAGTGCCATTCACTAAGACAGGCGAACATAGGAGGAGGACCAGATTAGGCTTTGGATATGTACATCACCCGATGAAACAACTTTAAAAGATGAAGTGTTTTTCTTCCAGCTGGGAAGGAACCATGGTGGTTTTGCCCTGTCTACAGAGAAGCATGTGGGAACTGGATGGGAAAACAAGACAAAGAAAAGATGGGCTAGGGAGAAAAGGCACAGCTTCGATGGAAACCACTGATAGTTACTATTTCCCACACCATTTTATTCAGATTACAAAATAAAACACATAAAGAAGCTATGCAGATAAATGTGGAAGAGGCCCTAAAATGGAAATAACTTCCTAAGTAGTCACCATGGGTCAATTTTTTAAGTGTTTTTCTCTGAGGCGATTCATGGGGTCGCAAAGAGTCGGACACAACTGAGCGACTGAACTGAACTGAACTGAAGGCAGAGAAACTAGAAGAATCTAACAGATGACAGCTGGAGTTTAGAGGTCATGCACCATGGAACCTCCACGCTGCTCCAGGCGTGGTTGATAAGGTTCTTCGTTTATGGGAGCATAGCAAATCCCTCCAGGATCTCTGGAGTTCGTTCTACTCCTAAAATTTATGAATTCCCTGGTGGCTCAGACGGTAACGCGTCTGTCTGCAATGTGGGATTCCTAAAATTTGGTGATGCTGAATTCACTCCAACAGGACTCAAAACACAGGCCATCATGTCCTTGATGGCTTGCTATGTTTTTGATCCTCTGGGTATGGATCACATCTACCTTCTGAAGGCCACTAGCTTAAGTTGGCCTAGCAGTGGAGTCCTGGACACAACCAGCTGGAAACTTCCTAATAAGCCTGGGGATTCAAGAGGCGATGGTGGGGCCCAAGGGCAAGGGAAGGCAGTGGTTCTACAGAAGCACAGAGCCCAGCAGGGGTCTCAGAACAGGCCCAAGTCTAAGACTCCACCTCCCACCCAGTATTCGGTCAGCACTGGCGTTATGTTGGGCAACAGAAACACACAGAAATGTAAGGAAACTTATGTGCTAATTCCAGCTACCTCTGGTAAGTATCATCAGCTCCTTCATTTCTACTAAATTAAACAGAATCAGACTATTTTTATTCAGTAACTGTAATCTCAGTTACTAGAAGCTAAAACTTGGCTTTTAGCTTCGGAGTGATGCTGTGTCGTTAATTTTTCATTAGCCTGCTACATTAATGTGTCCATTTACAGATGACAGATAATTAAAATGGTAACGCACTTTTTAATAAGTTTGTGTCTGCAGATGTATGTCTACAAATGAGAAAGGAACAAAAGGAACTCATTTGCCAAGAAGTAGAAGAGTTGGACCGTTTTTCCATTTAGAAATAAGTAGTGTACCCCTGTGGGTGGACAAGATTTTGACATCACCTGCAAGATAGGAAGGAGAGGCTCTGAACTGAGTATGTTCCCAGCATAGTGATGTTCACCGGCATTTTTGTACTGTCTTGTAAGGCACCACATCAGGGGCAACCCTATGAGTATTATTTATTACTTGCATCACAGGGGATCATAATCATATTGTTAAGCTGTAGACTGAGAACTCTAGGTTCATTTTAGCAGGAAAAATATATGTAAGGTATTTTATTCCTTAACCCAAGTATCAAAAGATGAAATGAAGCCAATCAAAGGCTATAGCTGGCATGATGCTCAAAAATATGGATCACTGGAAATTGAGAGAAGGAACCAAGAGAGTGGCTGACAGCTGGAAAACAATAGGATCTTGGCAAACTAGAAGGATGGATTCTATCTGTCAAGTTGATGTTTAATAAGGATGATAAGTATAAGGGATTTCCTTTGCATTCAAAAACCCATTCCAAAAGTATTGGTTGGAGGCTATGTAGTTTAGCAACAACACAGGAAAAAATGTTGTAAGGTTTTAGCTTACTGTACAGCCAGGGCTTCCCTGATAGCTCAGTTGGTAAAGAATCTACCTGCAATGCAGGAGACCCCGGTTCAATTCCTGGGTTGGGAAGATCCGCTGGAGAAGGGATAGGCTACCCGCTCCAGTATTCTTGGGCTTCTCTTGTGGCTCAGCCAGTAAAGAATCTGCCTGCAATGCGGGAGACATTGGTTCAATCACTGGGTTGGGAAGTTCCCTTGTAGAAGGGAAAAGCTACTCACTCCAGTATTCTGGCCTGGAGAATTTCATGGACTATATAGTCCACGGAGCTGCAAAAAGTCAGACTTTCACTTTTCACAGCCAATATCATGTGACTACACAAGAATAATTAGTCTTAGATTCCTTTCATAAAATGTGATAGTATCTGGCAAAAGAAAAATAAGTGTCTTTGCTCTAGTGAAACCATACCACCACCTGATTATTGCACCCATTTCTTGGGAACACCTGAAGAGGACCTGTCTTAGTTAGGGTCTGCTAGGAGAGCCTGGTGTGCTGCAGTCCAAGGGGTCACAAAGAGTCAGGCACGACTTGGGAACTGAACAACAACAGGCTGCTGATACAATGAGATCTATTGAGTCAGTGGCTTAAGGAACAAAGAAGCTTGCTGCTCTCAGTAACAGTCCCAGGTGGGTATTCTAAGATGGTAAGTGGCTCTGTTCCACGTGGTCATTTAGAGAACCAGGTTCCTTCCACTATCATTGCTTCATCATCCACCAGGGCATTATCACCTACTAGGGTTTCCCTGTGGCTCAGCGGTAAAGAGTCTGCCTGCCAACAAAGGAGATGTGGGTTCAGTCCCTCGGTTGGGTAGATGCCCTGGAGAAGGAAATGGCAACCCACTCTAGTATTCTTGCCTGAGAAATCCCATGGGCAGAGGAACCTGGAAGGCTACAGGGTCACAAAAAGAGTTGGACATGAATTAACGACGCGACCACAACAACAGTGGTGTTGAAACAGGGTTACTACAATGACCAGGTCACAACTGAGGGAGCAGAGGAAGGACATTTCCACCGTCTTGAAGTGCTGACCAAGAGTTGCAACTAGGTGGCTCAGCTAATTATCTAAATCTACCTAAATATAATTCTATAGTAACAAGGGATGGAAGAATGGATTTAGGTAGCTAGATGACAGTTCTCTGCTATAAACTCTTACAGAAACAGCCATCAGAATGATGGGAGAAAGTTGCATATCGTGTTAGGAAGAAAAGTATTGTGCTTCCCGTGGAAGTGATTAGACTAGTTTATTTTCTGTGCCCCTAGGGGCTCAAACTGAGACATACATATAAAGGACTTTCCAAAGTAATTATCAGAAGATTAAAATATTGCTTTCTATGGGACTTCCCTGGAGGTCCAGTAATTGAGACTGTATGCCTCCAGTCGGGGGTTGCAGGTTCGATCCCTGGGCAGGGAACTAGGATCCCACATGCCATGTAGCACAGTCAAAAAATTTTTTTAAAGAGGACTTCCTTCTGGAAATGGAAATGCCCTCTTACTAGAGGTGTTTGAGCAGAAACTTTGGACTCCTTTTTTAGGGGGGTTAGAGTTTCTTTAAGCATTCCAAGTGACAAAATGCCCCTTTCTAGAGGTGGGTTTCTATGATTTTTATCTAAACTTGTGTTCATAACTCATAGGAGAAGGGACAGGAATGCCACAATTTTCTAGGAGCACGCTCTGTGTAAGTCCTTACAACAACCTTTGATGCAGGCATTGTTCCCATATTACCCGTGCTCAGAAAGGTTAAGGACCCAGAGCCATTACCTGGCATTCTTGGGATGGTAATTATCACTGATCTGATTGTGCTGCCTCCCAGGATGAAAGTCAAATCTAAATTGTATTCTCTCTTGTCTCCTACCCCCACCTCCTGAGTTCTCAGTCACTCTTTGCGACCCTATGGACTGTAGCCCACCAGACTCCTCTGTTAACGGGGTCTTCCAGGCAAGAATACTGGAGTGGGTTGTCATTTCCTTCTCCAGAGGATCTTCCTGACGCAGGGCCTGAACTCTTGGCTCCTGGGTCTCCTGCACTGGCAAGCGGATTCTTTACCACTGTGCCACCACGGAAGCCCTGTCTCCCATCCCAAATCCTTTATCTGGCTTATCAAGATTGACTGCCTGAATGGGACTGGCTGTTCTGTAGGATTTCGCACAGGTCAGGAGCACTTTAACATCCAGTCCTTTCCCCAGCTCTTTCTGCTGAGCCAAATGACTGATTTGTCTCCCACGCTTTTCCTCAGCCCAGAGGCAGAGCCATCTAGGCAACCAGCAGCTTCTGCCTCTGTCGTTCCTTCCCCCAGCAGAGCAGAGGGATTCTTGTAACCCCAGACGAGACTGCAGTGAATCATTTTCTACTTTCACCTGCCCGTGTGGCGGTGGTTGGGGGAGAGGGGAGTACAGTTTAATTTGAAATTAATTCTTCAGCCCCTGTGCATTGAAATGGATGTCAAAAGTGAGTTAATCACCACTGAAGCTGCCACCCTAGAAAATTTACCCAGATTCCTTCCAAAGAGGATGACTCACGCCAAGCACCTGTTTTGTCTCCTTAGTAACTGCTCTTAGATGTCATCCAGGCGAGCACAGCAGATTGACTGGGGGAAGGGAAGAGGTTCGCCGCATACAGAGTGTGCTCCGGGCAGAATGTCACCTGTAACGCGGTCTGAGGATTGGCTCCTGCTTTAATGGGCTCGCTCTGCATCCCTGTTAAAACCCCAGCATTGATTCAGCTGCAGACTCAGTGTGGGACCGAAGTCTGGAAAATTATTAATGGCCTCAGGGAAGGCTTGGTGACACACAATAAAACTGGTTCTGGTGTAATCTCTGCATTGGGAAGTTGGATTTATCTCTGTATTAGAAATGGGCTTCTCTCGCCTTTGACCTTTTGCTGCAATTAGAGTTAGACACACAGATCTATCAAGAAGGAGGTGGGTGGGGTGGATGGGAGAGATTTCAATCAAATGACTTTTCCTGCTCAACCACAGGAAATGATAGTCTAAGAACTGGGGGCAGCCGGGCAGGGCGGGGCGGGGTGGGGCAGTTATTCTTCTCTGATTTTTTGGTCTCTCACTGATGTTGGGGTGAAATAGAAAGGGTGTTTGGATCAAGATATGAATACTCATGTCCCAGTGTGTTCCCAGCCACTCAGGAGCTGCTGCCTGCAAAGAAAGCACAGACATGGCTTCTCAGGGTTTTCTGTTTGGAAACAGGGATTTAACTCCATGACGTCATTAACCCTTCGAAGTCTAAAATTTGACGTCATTTCCTGGGATGTTAAGCATTTTGAAGTTAGAACTAAGCAGCTTAACACAAATTTATTGGGCCAGAGGTCATCCAGAATAGAAGATTACGTATCCCTTTATTTTACAAATCATGTCCTGAGAAGTTACTTGTCCAAGGTCACAGAAAATTCAAGTCTTTCCATAGTTTTCTTTTTTGTTTGTTTCTATTTTTATCACAATTTAACATGCTTCCAGTTAAATAGCTCTAAAAGACTATTAGGAAAAAATAGCCATTCTCACCCGCCCTCTTTTTCCTAATCCCCCCAAATAGTTACTTTATTGTAAAGTAAAATAAAGTAAAATTAAAAATTAAAAAAAAAGATAAAATGTTTTTAACTGATTCTATTACTTACTTTAATATCTCTAAATATTTTATTGTTTCAATTTCAGGTATAGCTTGAAACAGAAAACACACATTTTCCAATCCTCTCTTCTCTCTGTAGTTATAATGCTGTTTAGATCAGTAATCAATATTTAATTTGATGACATAAATATTACTTACAGTTGAGCTATGAAGTGTGTCTTAATTGCTTGTCCTTTCTGTTTTCTTTTCCCTGAAGTTAATAATTACTATATTTTATTTTGCTTAATTTTCTACGTGTGTGCACGAGTGCTGCTGCTCAGTCGTATCTGACTCTTTGTGACCCCATGGACTCCTCTGTCCATGGAAATTTCCCGGCAAGAATACTGGAGTGGGTTGACACTTCCTACTCCAGGGGATCTTCCTGACGCAGGTATACAACCTGGGTCTCAGCGTCTCCTGCATTGGCAGGCAGATTCTTTACCACTGCGCCCCCTGGGAAGACCAGTTTTCCATGCATAATCACAAATCCAACTCAAATTCCCTACAGTTGTGTCCATCTTATATTTTAAAACTCCTAAAGGTGTGGAACGAATTTCATCTTCTTGAAGACAGATCTCCCAGAAACTTCTGAGCTGCTTCAGTCTGGACCAGCTGTTTCCACAACCTGCTATACACTGGTCTCCACTGTGATCCCCATTGACCATTCTCCTGGGAATACCCGGCACCCCATCTTGTGTAGGCTCTTCAGTTTTCTGGATTCTACATCATCCTCTTTCTTGGCTTAATCTTTAACTCTAGCAGAACATTTCCTCTAGAATATTCCTAAGAAAAGGTACATGGGGGGTGCTTTCTTACCATGACTTTAATTTGCATTTACCTCATAACTAATGATGTTGAGCACATTTTCATACATCTGTTGACCATTTGGACATACTCCTTGGTGAAATGCCTGCAGAAAACTTTGGTCCATTTTTGGGGAAAGGAGAGTAGTAATATCCATCTTTTCTTATTGATTTATAGGAGTTATTCAGTTCAATTCAGTCTCTCAGTTGTGTCCGACTCTTTGCGACCCCATGAATCCCAGCACGCCAGGCCTCCCAGTCCATCACCAACTCCCGGAGTTCACTCAAACTCATGTCCATTGAGTCGGTGATGCCATCCAGCCATCTCATCCTCTGTCATCCCCTTCTCCTCCTGCCCCCAATCCCTCCCAGCACCAGAGTCTTCTCCAATGAGTCAACTCTTTGCATGAGGTGGCCAAAGTATTGGAGTTTCAGTTTAGCATCAGTCCTCCCAAAGAACACCCAGGACCGATCTCCTTTAGAATGGACTGGTTGGATTTCCTTGCAGTCCAAGGGACTCTCAAGAGTCTTCTCTAACACCACAGTTCAAAAGCATCAATTCTTTGGGGCTCAGCTTTCTTTATAGTCCAACTCTCGCATCCATACATGACCACTGGAAAAACCATAGCCTTGACTAGACAGACCTTTGTTGGCAAAGTAATGTCTCTGCTTTTTAATAGGCTGTCTAGGTTGGTCATAACTTTCCTTCAAAGGAGTAAGCGTCTTTTAATTTCCTGGCTGCAATCACCATCTACAGTGATTTTGGATCCCAAAAAAATAAAGTCTGACACTGTTTCCACTGTTTCTTCATCTATTTCCCATGAAATGATGGGACCAGATGCCATGATCTTCGTTTTCTGAATGTTGAATTTTAAGCCAACTTTTTCACTCTCCTCTTTCACTTTCATCAAGAGACTTTTTGGTTCCGCTTCACTTTATGCCATAAGGGTGGTGTCATCTGTATATCTGAGGTTATTGATATTTCTCCCAGCAATCTTGATTCCAGTTTGTGCTTCTTCCAGCCCAGTGTTTCTCATGATGTACTCTGCATATAAGTTAAATAAGCAGGGTGACAATATACAGCCTTGACGTACTCCTTTTCCTATTTGGAACCAGTCTGTTATTCCATGTTCAGTACTAACTGTTGCTTCCTGACCTGCATATGGGCTTCTCAAGAGGCAGGTCAGGTGGTCTGGTATTTCCATCTCGTTCAGAATTTTCCACAGTTTATTGTGATCCACACAGTCAAAGGCTTTGGCATAGTCAACAAAGCAGAAATTGGTGTTTTTCTGGAACTCTCTTGCTTTTTCCATGATCCAGCGGATGTTGGCAATTTGATCTCTGGTTCCTCTGCCTTTTCTAAAACCAGCTTGAACATCTGGAAGTTCACGGTTCATGTATTGCTGAAGTCTGGCTTGGAGAAATTTGAGCATTACTTTACTAGTGTGTGAGATGAGTGCAATTGTGCAGTAGTTTGAGCCTTCTTTGGCATTGCCTTTCTTTGGGATTGGAATGAAAACTGGCCTTTTCCAGTCCTGTGGCCACTGCTGAGTTTTCCAAATTTGCTGGCATATTGAGTGCAGCACTTTCGCAGCATCATCCTTTAGGATTTGAAACCACTCAACTGGAATTCCATCACCTCCTCTAGCTTTGTTCATAGTGATGCTTTCTAAGGCCACTTGACTTCACATTCCAGGATGTCTGGCTCTAGGTGAGTGATCACACCATCGTGATTATCTTGGTCGTGAAGATCTTTTTTGTACAGTTCTTCCATGTATTCTTGCCACCTCTTCTTAATATCTTCTGCTTCTGTTAGGTTCATACAATTTCTGTCCTTGATCAAGCCCATCTTTGCATGAAATTTTCCCTTGGTATCTCTAATTTTCTTGAAGAGATTACACACATATCAAGTCTGGTTATATAAGATATATGTATTATAAATAACCATATCTGAGGCTTGCTTTTTCGTTCTCATCTTTTTTTTTAGTAAAGTTCTTAACTTTAATAATTCCAAATTATCCATTTTTTCATTTATGCTTAATACTTTTGGTAATCCATGAAAGATATCTTTGCATATTCCAATGTTACATTCCTATGTTATTTTCACACTGAAGTCCACAATCAACTTAGAATTGGTGTAATGAATGGTGCAAAGTAGAAATCAATTTTTTTTTTTCCAGTTAGATGTCCAATTGGCTTGGCATTATCTACTGAAAAGACTATATACATTTCCATTGTTTTTCAGTAGTTATCTTTGTTATGAATCAAACAACATAATAGGTGTTCCTCTGTTTCTGAACCCTTTTTTTTCCCTTTAACCTGTTTGTCTCTCCTTGCATAATATCACACTGTCCTAATTACTGTGTGTGTTAGTCGCTCAGTCATGTCCAACTTTTTGCAACCCCAGGAACTATAGCCCACCAGGCTCCTCTGTTCATGGGATTCTCCAGGCAAGAATACTGGAGTGGGTTGCCATTTCCTCCCCCAGGGGATCTTCCCAACCCAGGGATGGAATCGCATCTGTTACATCTGACCTACATTGGCAGGTGGGTTCTTTATCACTATCTCCACCTGGGAAGCACCCCCCCCCCCCCACCTCCATAATATACTGTTACATTGTATAAGTCTTTATATTCATCAAGATAAGTTCCCAAGTTGATTCTTCAAGATTGTCTTGATTATTCTTGGCCCTAAGTTGTTCCCTGTAAAATTCAGAAGCAATCTGTCAGTTAACACACATATGTGCACACAAACTGCAGAGTTTTGATTGAAATTACATTAAGTTTATAAATCAGTTTGGGGAGAACTGATAGTTTTTCAGTTTTGAGTCTTTCAATCCATGAGTATGGTATATTGCTCTATTATTTAAGTCTTCTTTGATTTCTGTTCTTAATGTTTTGTGGGTTTGGGTATAGAGGTATAATACATATTTGAATAAGTATGTTTTATGCTAATATAAATGATATCATTAAAAAGTTTTATTTCTACTTGTTTCTTTCTAATGTTCAGATATACAGTTGAATTCTGTATGTTGACCTTTTATCCAGAGACTTTGTTAAACTCATTTTTAAATTTTGTTTATTTTTATGAGTTTTCAATGTGCTAAATTATATTATCTGCATATCATGGTGGTTTTACATATTCCTTTCAAGTCTTTATGATATTTATTTTTTGGTCCTGATTTCATTGCCCAGAAACTCTAATAAAATGTTGATTAGAACTGATGCAGTCATCTCTGACTTATTACTGATCTCAGGAGAAAAGCTTTTAATATTTCCCCATTAAGTACAAAGTTTGATGTAGGTTGTTGCAGAAACATTTTTAATTTTAAATTAAAGAACTTCCTTTCTGTTTCTAGCTTTCTGCAAGTCCTTTGGGAAGCTGAAATTTACCAAATAATTATGCTACATCTATTGAGATGGTGATATAATTTTCCCCCTTTATTCTGTTAAGAAAGAAAATTGCATTGGTTGATTTTTCTAATGTTAAACAATCATGCATTCCTAGAATAAGCTCAACTTGGTCATGATAATTAATTCATTTTATATATAATATTGAATTCTGTTTGTAAATGTTTTGTTTATGATTTCTGCAACTAGGCTCATGAGTGAGAAGCCTGTAACATTCTTTTCTTGTTCCGTTTTTATCAGATTCTTATGTCAAGGGCTATCTCTGGAATTTTGGCCCTTGAAGTCCTGGCTGCCATGGTTGTTTTCTGGTATCTTCAAATAGCTGAGTTCTTTTAAAAATTGCTCTTCAGCTCTTATAATTGTGCTCAGGGGAGGGTTTGTCATAAGCTACTCAATGATAGCCACAAACAAAACTTTTGCCTTTTACAAATGTGATGAACCAACAGAACTTCAAACAAATCCCTAACCATTAGTTAACCTTTTGACCTCTTTAAGTTCCTGAAAAATTCTTTGGTTACTCAAAGTGTAGTTTTGACTTTCAGGGGCACTTACTGCTCACATCTGTTAAAATAGAATTGTAGGGGAATAAATGAAAATTAATTATAGACACAATATTCTGTCCCCGTAAAGAGGAAAAATCCAATCTAGTTGAAAAATGTTAATGTGTCTGTCTTCGATATTCTTCAAGTATTAATCAATTATTATAGTAAAAAGGCACCATAACGCCCTCAATGATAGAACTCAAAAATTTCATTGAACAGAAGCGGGGGGCCTAACTATTCATATCCTATAACAACTATCAGGAAGAGAAAGACTTTATCTGGGCAGCAAGATGAACAAATTATATTTATTAACTTTAAGCAGATGTTAAATACAGTTCTTGGATTTGGCTAAGGAAAATGGGACGCATCCTATAGTAACGAAATATATGGAAAGGTCAATCTGAAATAGAAATATCTACAAAGAGGAGGGTGATGTGGGAATAGAGAAGTTGAGGTAATTCCTTTTTTTAACTCCTACTATTTTCCAGGTGCTTTGTGTGGGGGCTCTGCTGGCACTCTCACTTAATCCCTGCAAACATGAGATATTTTTGTTTTAAGATTTTCTTTGATGTGGGCCATTTCTAAAGTCTTTATTAAATTTGCTACAATATTTCTTCTGTTTTATGATTCGGTTTTTTGGCCACCAGGCATGTGGGATCCTACAGCGATCAAACCCTCACACCCTGCATTGGAAGACAAAGTCTTAACCACTGCACCGCCAGAGAAGTCCCCCATAATGAGGTATTTTTATTCCCACTTTATAAAAATGGAAATTAAGCCTCAGTTAGAATAAAAACTTTTTCTAAAATCACAAGGACAGCAAGTGGGATTCAAATCAAGCTGTTTGACTCCACAGTCCCTACACTTCCTACTAAACCAGGCTGAGATTACACAGAAGACAAACTAGGTTTTCTTATCAGTAAAGATTAGATTCTCTATTAGTAAGCCCTGTAAAAGGGAATTGTGGGAAGGAAGAGTTTGGTTATGTGTTCATGGTTTGTCGGGTAAGGATTTTATTTGGGGTGTGTATTTCCTTTGTCTCTGGAGTTCTTGCTATATTCTCAAATAAAAACATTTCCTGTTTACTACTGACTGGGCTAACATCCAATAACCAAGCAATATAAACAATTTCCAACATTTTTCTATCCAGAGTCACATTCTGTGTGTCTGTGACTGACCTGCTCAGTGGTCTAGGAAACATTGCCAATTAAGGCCAGGTCATGGATTAGATCTGTATTTCCTAAATGTGTTTTATAGAACACACTAGTTTTACATGATAGGGATGGATATTATTCAGGAAAAATTAATTTTTTAATTAGGGATGGTTTATGGCCAAATATGTTTAATAAAATCTGGATTAAACCAAGTTAAACAAATTTATTTCAGACTTTTCTACACCTGAAACACTAATATATACTCTTTAGAGGTAGGTATAGTGTAAGTATTTTCAAAATTTATTTGGCTCCAAAATGCTGTATTTGAGGAGCATCTTCTAGAATAGTTGTTACAAGACCATACTTAGGGGAGGGAGGGGTTACCTGTTTCATACGCCAGTTAGTTTTGCGGCAACACACTACACCATTGGCCACAGGAGGAAGATATAAAAGAATTGTGTACTGATAATCTGCACAATCTAAAAGCTGAGAATTACATTTCATTCAGTGGATTTACTGAGGACTTAAGCCCAGGAGATAGCCTCTCAGATTGCTCTGAGGAAGAGATCAGGGGGGAGCCAGGATATATAGGAATTTTGCAAAAAACCAAACAAACAAAAAAGCAGGGAGTGAGAACATTAAAAGAATACTGCCAATTAAAGAAGGCTAGATCTCAAGTTAATGGATGTAGTGCTTTCCTGTGTATGGGAAGAGTCTGGGCTTATTGACCTTGTTCCTTTGATAAGCAGCTTAACTATCTAAGGCCAGTATCCTCCTTTTCTCCATCCTGAATCCCCTCAGGGTATATCTTTGGGGTCAGCTGCAGAGGCTGGTGCTTGATGGCTACAACATCCTTTGTTTACTGACATGGTGGGCGACATTCTTCATCCACAGTATAGACAAAGCAGCCCCATGGTCTGGGCTACCTGGTAAAGAAGTATAGATCCCATCACAAAAGGGTTAGAGAGCCTGAGTGACCGCCTGAAGGTTTAGTGTAGAGGGGACTCCTGCATGGGAGTCTATTCTACATTCTAAGATTCTGTTTCTGTGAAAACCGTAATTCCTTTTAGAAAAAAAAAAAGTGGCAGCTTATAACTATGTATATTAATTAGATAATGACTCTGCAGTCATAACAAAGATATCCACAATACAAGGTTTAAATAAAACAGAAGTTTATTTCTTCTGTAAAAGTCCCAAGGGGAGTACTTCCAGTTGCTAGGTTGGCTGGATTCTGGGAGATGCCTCAGGGTCCCAGGTTCCTTCCATCTCATTGCTCTGCTCCTGTGGGGCATTAGCCTCTTCTCCATGACTGCAGCTGACTCTCTGGTAGGTGTGCTTTCCATTTAATGAAAGAGAGTCCTAGGCAAGCACTTTTCTTTCAATTAGCTTAAGCTGAAGTCACTAGCATCAGATCATCCCCAAGTTTACTGACTGAGGGACAATAGAATCACATAGTCATGCTAGCTGCAAAGTTGGCTGGGAAATTCAGTCTCTAACTAGGCAGTTAGGTGACCAGTTAATAAGAAGGAAGAAGAGATTTTTTAGAAGAACAACTAAGACTCTGCCACACTGTAGTTGAGATAAACACTAGCTGGTAATCACTACCTGGGCATGACTCCATTTACTAATGAACAGCCAGTTTAGGCTGACCAAATCCTTCCAAGAAAAATATTGAGTTCCTGTCAGTGTGATACTCAAGTACTCCAATTTACCAAGCAAGGAATTTCTCAGAACAGCTCTGATTATCTGTCCAGGCTGAGGATCAGTGCTGAAAGTCTGAGCTTTAAGGGTCAGTAAACAATTCATAGCCTATTTCCTTGCAGGCTTGTTTCTTATTGTCCTTTAGTTTCCTTAGCTAATTTTTTTTTTTTTTTGATGTCTCAAGATGGAAGAAAAATTGGCAAATCTTCTAGATTTTCAACAATTTCAGCAACCCACCCACCACACTATGGGGACCAGCTCATGGGGTATGGTAAAAAAATAAAAATAATAGTAATAAAGTCCCTCAGATAGGAAACCAATGTCTTGTAAATATTTTTATTTTTTGGTTTATTATAATGTTTTTCACATCTTTAGAAAACCTTTCTGGCTGGAGAGAGACTATGTCTACCTGGGCTAGCTAATTTGTAGAGACATGAAAAAGGACCCAGTCAGGAACATGCCCTTGTTATGCAAACTAACCAGTCCAGAGCTTTACTTCCTCTATTGGGCCCACAGGCCCCAGGAGGCAATATTCCTCTGCCTTAGTCACCCCGGAGCCAAGTTCCAGGCTTCTAGGGACCACCCCGAGAGCCCAAAGCCTGCAGAACTTACTCTAAGTAGCCAGTCCTAAACTGTTGACCCTGTTCTGCCTTGCTTTTGCCAAGGAAATGCCAATAAAGTCTTTGGGCTAAAGCTTCCCCTCCCTCTTGCCTTCTGCCTCCTGGCCACCCTGATGATTTTCCCATGTAGCCCTGCGTGGCGTGCTGTGCTCTCACGGACCTGTGAGTATAACAAACTTTATTTTTTCCTGAGCCTTTCCGCTGTCACCTTTTCTGGCCACACCTAACTGGCCATTTCATAAAAGAATACAAAACAGCAGGCGAGAGGGGTTTACACAACCCATGCAGAGTCCCAAAACAGTCTGCTGGTCTGCCTGCCTTGCATTTCACTTCATCCCTCCCTACGGACCGCTGTCACTTGTCCCAGGATTTTCGGTTCTGCTCCTTTCCTTAGAATTATTCGCATGCAAGGGCAACACTCCCCTTTGCAAAGCCAAGGTCATGACCAAGTCTGCAGAGTAGGTGGAGTCCATGTGGAACAATTCAGGGGATGAAATCCCCAAAATCACTTCTCTGACCACCTCCAGCAGGGATTTCACCATCTTGGAATTACTGGGGATTTGAAACTCTCTGAGGTCTTTAAGAGATCCTTCTTAAAGTGAAAAAACCTCAGGAGAGGAAAATATCACAAGTTAATTATCCTCAGACCTGGTCATTGGGACCACCTGGAGAGTACCCCCCCCCCTCCCCACCTACTAAGTAAGAAGCTCTGGAGTAAGACGTAGACTTTTTTTTTAATTTATTCATTTTAATTGGAGGCTAATTACTTTACAATATTATATTGGTTTTGCCATACATCAACATGAATCTGCCACAGATATACACATGTTCCCCATCCTGAACCTCCCTCCCACCTCCCTTCCCATAACATCCCTCTGGGTCATCCCAGTGCACCAGCCCCAAGCATCCTGTATCCTGCATTGAACCTAGACTGGCGATTCGTTTCTTATATGATATTATACATGTTTCAATGCTATTCTCCCAAATCATCCCACCCTCTCCCTCTCCCACAGAGTCCAAAAGACTGTTCTATACATGTGTTTCTTTTGCTGTCTCGCATACAGGGTTATCGTTACCATCCTTCTAAATTCCATACATATGCATTAGGATACTATATTGGCGTTTTTCTTTCTGGCTTACTTCACTCTGTATAATCGGCTCCAGTTTCATCCACCTCATTAGAACTGATTCAAATGTATTCTTTTTAATGGCTGAGTAATACTCCATTGTGTATATGTACCACAGCTTTCTTATCCATTCATCTGCTGATGGACATCTAGGTTGCTTCCATGTCCTGGCTATTATAAACAGTGCTGCAAGAAACATTGGGGTACACGTGTCTCTTTCAATTCTGGTTTCCTTGGTGTGTATGCCCAGCAGTGGGATTGATGGGTCACAAGGCAGTTCTATTTTCAGTTTTTTAAGGAATCTCCACACTGTTCTCCATAGTGGCTGAACTAGTTTGCATTCCCACCAACAGTGTAAGAGGGTTCCCTTTTCTCCACACCCTCTCTAGCATTTATTGCTTGTAGACCTAGACTTTTATATTTTATTTTCAACTTTCCAGATAATTCTATGCCCAGGTCTTGGAACCAGGGACTTATGCCATCCTCAGTTAATAATTCTGAGGATTCATCAACACCTGAGAGATGTTTTCAGAAATGATAATCTGGGAAAGGAAAGAGTGAGAATGGGAAGGCTCTGGAATTCCATGGAAAGGCTTGAGAAACTAGCATGGCTCCTTCTCAGTCTCATGTTTAGCTTTGACTCAAAATGGCTATTTGCAAAACAAGACCCTTCTTTGGCAATTTTAGATCAGACACCCCATTTTATTTATGTAGCTCCAGCTTCTCAGGTGGCTCAGTGGTAAGGAATCCGCCTGTAATGTAGGAGAAACAGAAGACATAGGTTTCTTCCCTGAGTTGGGAAGATCCCCTGGAGAAGGAAATAGCAACCCACTCCAGTATCCTTGCATGGAAAATTCCATGGAGAAAGGAGCCTGGCAGACTACAGTCCATGGGTTCACAAAAGAGTCAGACATGACTTAGCAATTAAACCACCACAATTCTGTTTATAATTGCCAGGAAATATTAAGCAGCATTTTATTTTTATCTTTTTGTTTTCCCCTCATTTCTAAGATCAAATAGAGTAAGGGTGTTGGAGTTGGAATAATCTCCCAAATACCGGGAGGAATCCTTAAAAGGTTTAAACGACTCCATCCTCTCTTGCAGCCAGGTCTACAGAACTTCTAGGAAAGGCGTTGGTTCCGTTTCCTGAGACTGAAAGAGAAAGACGAGCCACAGGATCCTGCAGTTTCCCCTGTCTGTATTAGACCTTCAGATCAGGGGCCTGTTCCTTACATCTGACTTCATCTTTTCTGCTTGATATTCAAGTCTATTTTCTCTGGTTTTCTACCTTCTGGAGAAATGGAGAACAGCTGTTGGGGGACCTCCTGATCCCTGAAGGCTGAAGAATTCCCCCATTAACATTCTTTTTTTCAGACTAACTAACTCTCATTTCCATAACCTTTCTTAGGGTCTTATTTCTTATTCCTTTATTTTTATAGCTCTCTTTTGGATGTAGTTTCTTATAACGAGAAATGAATCAATGCCAAATATGACCAGAGAGTTCTTTCCCGTATTTTCTGAGACATTCTCCAATTAATATGGTCATCCCCATTTTTAAAACAACAGCTTTGCTGGCTATTGCTAATTTAGATTCAATTTGTGGTCCACATGTTCTTGGCTTATTGGGGAAAGCTGCTTGGTGTAAAGAAAATAGCTCCAGGCTAGAATACAGGGGCTTATGTTTTAGACCAATTTTGTCACAATTAAACTGTATATCTCCTTTTTTACTTTTTAAAATGCATTTTTTTGGCAACAGGAGAGGGCCCATTCGCAGGCACCAAGGACCTACCACAGCCAAAAGTAAAAATAAAAACCAAAATAAAATACCTAAGTATTTGAAATCCATTCTTAACATACTTTTCTTTTTTAACTTGGTGCATTTGCTCTGTAATATAATTACTAATAAACTTGGGTGTGTGTCTAGCTTCTTAAAAAAATGCATTTTGACACTGTTTGTTACATCTACAAAGTGAATCAGATGAACTTGTTGACCTTTAAATTCACTCCCACTATAAATTCTTATTCCTACTTCTTAAAATTTTGATTCATTTCAGATTTTTCAGTGAAGTAATCTAGACACCCACGGCACTTTATTTGTACATTTCTTAGAGCTGTTTCACTTTCTGCCTATAATATAATCTCTTTTTTAAAGTTTTTTTTTAATGTGGATCATGTTTTAAAGTCTTTATTGAATTTGTCACAATATTGTTTTATGTTTGGCTTTTTGACCATGAGGCACATGGGATCTTAGCTCTGGGACCAGGAATCAAACCTGCACCCCCTTCACTGGAAGACAGTGACTGCTCCTGACTGCCACGGAAGTCCCTGTAATATAATCTTTGTGTTGTACAATGCATGCCACAGCTTTCCTGCTAGACCAAAAACTCCTTAAAGGCAGAGCCCAAGTAACTCCATGACTGGCTTTGGCACCGTACTTCACAATAAACATTTGTTGAATGAGTCTGTGTGTGAATATTTAATGTTCCTCTGGCAAGTCAAAAGTAACAATTTGGGGAGTAGGCAAATTTGTCCTCTGTGCCCCTGTAGCTTTGTTTCTGGATCCCTGTCCCTCCCCTGTGGTGAGAAGCATCCACCGTTTGTACCGGCCTCTTGTGGATAGTCTGCCGCATGTTCCTGCATCAATGACAGGACTGATAACTACGGATAAACAAGATCGTTTTCCCCAGGAGGGACTCTGAGACTTTCAGGACTTTCAGTCAAAGAGAACAAAGACTCCACAGTGCTGGTCAGAAAGAAAGAAAGCCTAGGTTAGGAAATCAGATAAAAGTTTGAGTTGAAAAAGAAGTATTTGAAGCAGAAGGAGAACAGATCCCCTGAGCAGCCCAAAACAAAGAGATTAAACTCTTCCCAAAGGTTGCAGGCAGAAGCACGATATTAGGGGACTTCCCTGGTGCTCCTTTGGCTAAGACTCTGCAAACCCAGTGCATCGGGCCCAGGTTCAATCCCCGGTCAGGAAACTAGATCACGCGTGCTGTAACTACAGTTCACACAGCACAACTAAAATCTGGCAGAGCCAAATGAAAGAAAAAAGATATTTGGACTCAGGGAAATTGGGGAGAATGGTCTCAAAAGCTAGACACTTACTGGTTCTGGGAACCCATGATTTCCTCGCTTGTAATACTTCGAACTTCTATTGACTCACTGGCTGGAGACAGCCTGTATTACAGCAGACCAGAGACCAGAAGGGCATGGAGTGAGTATTGTCACGATGACAACTTACAAATTGGAGTCGGGGGTTAGGGTGAGAGATTGAAGGGCTTCCGGGCTGAAAGTGCAACATGGCGGCCCCCAGTGCTCTGCGGAACACACTGATAATGGGCTGTCTGATGCTTCTGCCTCCATCCCAGGAGGTCAGCAGTAGGCACAGCTAACTGCTGCTGACCATTCTTTATGCTCTTTTCTTGGAAGAAATTGGGTAGGCCTAATAAAAATCCAGAATCACTGCATATGGTGATTGCAGCCATGAAATTAAAAGATGCTTACTCCTTGGAAGAAAAGTTAAGTGTAGTTGCTCAGTCATGTCCAACTCTTTGCGACCCCACAGACTATAGCCTACCAGGCTTCTCTGTCCATGGGATTTTCCAGGCAATAGTACTGGAGTGGATTGCCATTTCCTTCTCCAGGGGATCTTCCCAACCCAGGGCTCAAACCCAGGTCTCCCGCATTGTAGACAGACGCTTAACCGTCCGAGCCACCAGGGAAGTTGAAAGTTATGACCAACCTAGATAGCATATTGAAAAGCAGAGACATTACTTTGCCAACAAAGGTCCATCTAGTCAAAGCTATGGTTTTTCCTGTGGTCATGTATGGATGTGAGAGTTGGACTGTGAAGAAGGCTGAGTGCCGAAGAATTGATGCCTTTGAACTGTGGTGTTGGAGAAGACTCTTGAGAGTCCCTTGGACTGCAAGGAGATCCAGCCAGTCCATTCTGAAGGAGATCAGCCCTGGGATTTCTTTGGAGGGAATGATGCTCAGGCTGAAACTCCAGTACTCTGGCCACCTCATGTGAAGAGTTGACTCATTGGAAAAGACTCTGATGCTGGGAGGGATTGGGGGCAGGAGGAGAAGGGGATGACAGAGGATGAGATGGCTGGATGGCATCACTGACTGGATGGACGCGAGTCTGAGTGAACTGCGGGAGTTGGTGATGGACAGGGAGGCCTGGCATGCTGCAATTCATGGGGTTGAAAAGAGTCGGACATGACTGAGTGACTGAACTGAACTGAAGTGAATAAAAAACAGATTGCAATTTATTTTTAATCTTTCTTAGGTCTTTGACTCAGTGGAATAGAATTCAATGTGGGTGAGAGTACCAGAATTCAACAGAGACACCACAGATATTGACGTTCACACAGAGGTTGCCGCCCAGTACCTTCTATAAGCCAGAGATTCAGGGGTGACCTGGCCAAACCAATAAAATTTTGTGTGAAAACCACCGCTTTGTGACAACCTAGAGGGGTAGGATGGGGAGGGAGGTGGGAGGGAGGTTTAAGAGAAAGGGGACAAGTATATACCGATGATGATTTGTGTTGATATATGGCAGAAACCACCACAATATTGTAAAGTGATTATCCTTCAGTTAAAAATAAAATTAAAAAAAATTTGTGTGTAGAGTGAAGATATGTTCTGAGTACCAGAGTCACACTCCGCTCCCCATCCCCCTTGTTTTCAGCTCATATTGGAACAATTTGATGCTGCTTCTGATGAGCTTGAGGCCAAGGACTCTAAAAAACAGTACAAAAAGCACCTTCTTATCTGAAGATGATACAATTTTATTAACACAGGCTAGAAATGGCCTTCCAAGAAAATTGTCCTTGTCATTTGGTAACTTCCTGAAAGAATGGTCACAAATGAACTGT